>NC_137073.1:104256599-105550949 GCF_951640355.1 Cnephaeus nilssonii | reverse complement strand
AATTCCTGAGCAATGAACCCTATAAACCAATATTATACATTGGTAACATATGATTGGAAAATTTGAATACCCCCTAGACTTACCGTTTTAAAAGAAGGAAAGCTTTTGTCTTAGTCAGTTAAGATTTTCAGCCGAATACTAGTATATAGTTCCATTCTGAGAAACTTAAGAATTAAAATATTATGAAATCCAACTTTATTCTTTGAATCTCATTACAGTATTTCTCCAGGGAGTCAGGAGCCTTAATTCAATGGCTGATTTTCCTTCAGTTGTTGAAAGGACAAACTTCATAAAATTACTCTCATTGTGGGCTCGATCCCCAGTAGGGATGTGCAGGAGGCAGCCAATCAATGATTCTCTCTCATCATTGATGCTTCTGTCTCTCCCTCCCTCTCCCTTCCTCTCTGAAATCAATAAAAAATATATTTTTAAAAAATTACTCTCATTCTATTGTTGTCATTTCTTATTGTCCTTCTAGTTCTCTAGAATTGAAGTTATAAATTAAGAGAAGGAAATATTCAAATTACTTATGAAGACAATAGTCTACAATTTGAATTAAGCAGGTCACAGCTCTTAAATTATTTTCTCTCAAGAACTTCAAAGATAGCTCAGCCATTATTTTAAGCATCCCAAGGAATATTAACCAATTTTACAGATGGATGAGTTTCGGTCAAAAGACTCAAGTCATTTTGGCTAACCACTTGGAAAATTAAAAGGCAAAAATACATGCACGCCAGCCAAGACTTGGAGAGCATGGAGACGAGAAGAGAGACAGGGTGGGGATGGCAGGAAGGATTTATGATTACAGAGAAAAATAAAGCCAAAGGGGAAGATCGTCCCGAGTGAGAGAAAACCCACAGACTGAGGGAAAGGGAGTGAAACAGAAAAAGTCCAGTGTAAAGAGAGCTGCACAGAAAAGAGAAAGAAGGAAAGAGAAAAGGAAGAAAAGAAGAAAGAAAAGAAAACCCAATTTGGAGAACAGAAAGCTAAAAAGAACTCTGCTCTTAATCTTCCTTGAAGAACAGAAGAATACCAATAGACACTTTTCCAGAAAGCCCCCATCCCCCTTTAGCCGAGTCCTCTGAGGCCGGGGTGCCCGGGGTTTGAGTGGCAGATGGAAATGCATTGGCTCCCTGCCTCCCATGGCAGCGGAGTGGGTTAGACAGCTTCCCCGTCTTTGCCAAACCAGCTGCTCCCTAGACCTTCCTCTTTCCCAGCCTTATGCCACCAAGAAAGCTTGCTACATCTCTCTGTTGGGACCGTTTAGTTGGGATCATTTATAGACACACTTGATTATGTAATTGCTTTTTTTTTTTTTTTTTGCTTTAAATGGAAAGTTTTTACTTTTAAGAAGTTGCTTAGTTATCAAAATAATGCATTCATCTAATTTTATGAAGGAGAGCATATTAAAAGATTCTAACAAAAACAACCGTTCCCTCCTTGGATACAATCACTCTCTGTTCTTACCTGCTGGATTACTTACCCCCCTATTTCCAAATAATTTGCGTAGATGGCCGGTCCCTGATTCCATTTTAGACAGAAGCTGTCTACTTGCCCTTATTTCAGGGAAGGCCATAGCTCTCTTATTCCACTCCTTCCAACTTTTCTGCTTTATTTTTGCAGCATGGTCTGTGGGAAGAAATCAGCCAGAGCACCATTAGCACAACCCTTTGTTTGAAGATGCCAGGCATAGGAAAGCTACTAGGAGCATTTCGTTTTAGCCAGAGCAGCCAACATTCAGCGAGTTTCAGAAACAGTTGGCCAAGCATGGCTCTCGGAAGAGGGAGGAATTGTTCTTGCAGATTAGCAGCTGTTGTTTGGGTGGTTTGGATTTTATACAGGAAAAAGAAACAGAGTTGGGGGCTGAAGTGTTGAGTTAGGATGGTGAGGAAGACAAGGCTTGCACACATCTAACTGGAAAATTCTGTCCTACAGTGCCTCTCACATGTGGTATCACAATTTATTTTTTTGTTAATCCTGACCAGAGGATATTTTTTCCATTGATATTTAGAGATAGTGGAAGAGAAAGAGGGAGGGAGGGACAAGGGAGAGTAGGGACAGAGACAGAGACAGAGACAGAGAGAGAGGTGAGAGAGACGTATAGGTTGGTTGCCTCCCACATGCACCTCAACCAGGGTCTGGCTGGGGATGGAACCTGCAACCCAGGTATGTGCCCCTTGACTGGGAATCGAACCCAAGACCCTTGGGTGTGCCGGCCGATGCTCTAATCAATGAGCAACCAGGGCCAGGGCTGATGTCACAATTTTAATGGCATCAACATTGAGTTTGCATCATGACTGTAATTATTGTTCACCACAGAGTCAGATTGTGAACTATAATTGTATTTCTTTTTTTGTACAACTTTCTTGGAGAAAATAATTATTTTTTCATTTGTTCAATGTTTAGGAACCTATTGCTATTGCTTCCCAAATATTCGAATAGCTCTGTGAAACACCTCTCCTTAGTTATTTTCAGACAATTGTTACTTCCTGCCCTCGCCCAGCCCAGCCCTCCAGAGTGGAACTTCAGTTCCCCAGGCTGGTCAGTTCTGCTCTAGCCCTGGCACTGGCCTTCTGAGATTTCCCTTCCCTTCCCTTCCCTTCCCTTCCCTTCCCTTCCCTTCCCTTCCCTTCCCTTCCCTTCCCTTCCCTTCCCTTCCCTTCCGAGTCCCTGCTCGGCCTCTTCTCTGCTTTTCCTTTCTTGGTTTAAGCCTTCATTTTATGGAGCCTCCATTTCGGTGAGGGGGTGGCACCCTCGCATCGCTTAGGGTGGGAGTGAGGCAGAAAGTAGGGGGAAATGAGGTCTTGTCCATCCTCCTTTCTAGCAGCATTGACCAGTGGGATTGCCTGTGGCAGGCACAGCTCTGGCTCACGGAACGGGCGGCGAAGAAGCTGCCTGTGTGTGTGGGAAGCGCAGGCTCTGAGGTCAGACAGGCTGGACTGGCCATCAACATGCTATGTCCGACTTCGGATGAGTTACCACGCCCTTTCTGAAGTTTAGTTTCTTCATCGCAGGCACCTTTCAGGGCTGTTGTAAGGATTAAAGAAAATTGAAACTGTCTAAAGTAATTGGTACAAAATAAGGATAGCTATTCTTAGTTAAGAATGCTTTTGGCTGCAAATAATCAAAGAACCTTTCTACTCAGCTGAAAGAAGGGCATTTTCTTGCAGAGGAAGAAGTCTAGACAGGTGTATTAGTCAGTTCACTCTGCCATAACGAAATACCAGAGACAGGGAGGTGGAAACAACAGAACTTTATTCTCTCACAGTTTTGGAGGCTGGACGTCTGAGATCAGGGTACCAGCATGGTTGGTTCTGATGAGAGCTCTTTTTGGCTTGCAGATGGCCACCTTTTTGCCTTGTCCTCAAATGGTAGAGAGACAGAGAGAAGGAGAGGAGAAAGGGGGAAGCACCCTAGTTCTCTGGCTTCTTCTTATAAGAGCACTAATCCCATCATGAGGGCCCCACCTTCATGATCTCGCACTCTTTCATAGGAACCAGAACCAGGTTAACCTAGCCCAGTGGTCGGCAAACTGCGGCTCTGTTGACTAATGAGTTTGCCGACCACTGACCTAGACTCTTGATTCCAATAATTACAGGCTGTTGTTTTTCCTTGTGATTAAGCCCCTATCCCAGTGGTCGGCAAACTCATTAGTCAACAGAGCCGAAGTTTGCCGACCACTGATCTAAGCTAATCTAAACCTAATTAACCCCAAAGGCCCCATCTCCAAATTCCATTACATTGGGGGTTAAAGTCCTCAACATAAGAATTTGGGGGAACACAATTCATACATAATAATAGGCCAGTGATTTTCAACCCGTGTGCCACAAGAATTTTTAAAACATGCAATAACCTGCCTGTTTAGTCAGGGACACTGACCTCTTTTCCCTTAGATTGTCAAACACAATAATGACAACAGCCAACACAACAATAGCCGTCTGGTGTGAATGAATCAAAATTATACCTATTTTTTGGTCAGATCAGCAAGAATATATTTTGTGGTATGCCACAGAATTGTAGTAATCAGTTTATGTGCGCCATGAGGTGAAAAGGCTGAAAATCGCTGTAACAGGCGACTGATAACTTTGTTTTAACTGCTCTAAAGACCTGGTTTATTCCTACTTTTTACTCTGTCATCCTCCCTTTTGCTCTCCTATTTCTCACGTCCTGGTCTTTAGGCGGCGTTCCACAGAAGAAGAAATATCATTTTAAATATCCCATTTTATCAGGATCACAAGTTCGTTAGAAGCCTGTCCCTGAGGTCTCATTGTCCAGAACAGTGTCTCCTGGCCAGCTCTAGCTATGAGGGAGAAAGAGGAGTCCGGATTTCCAGCCTTTATAACAGGAAATGGCAAGGAAGGAAGAAGAGAGTTAGCAAACACATTGAGTGAGCCAGCCTACAATGTCTGCCACACCATCACTTATTTTAAAAAAAAAAATACTTCTATTGATTTCAGAGAGGAAGGGAGAGGGAAGGAAAGATAGAAACATCAATGATGAGAGAGAATCATTGATCGGCTGCCTCCTGCACATGTGCCCTGACCAGGAATCGAACCGTGACCTCCTGGTTCATAGCTTGACGCTCAACCACCGAGCCATGCCAGCTGGGCCACACCATCACTTATTGAGAGGGTGACCCTATGCTCATTTGTCAGGCATGCCTGGTTCACACCTGCCATCCAGTGTTAGTATTAGTACCTCCTCCTCCCCTTGAAAGTGGCCTGGTTTGAATGACAAGTTCTCTGTTCACCTACTTGTTGAGCAGTAACTATATATTATTGGCTCCCAGTAAATAGTTATTAATAAGGAGGATAGAATGCAACCGTAAAGTAAATAACAAGCCAAGGGCACACCTGGTGAGTGTACAGGCGGCAGATATGCTGGGCTCACAAGAGAGAGGAATGGGTGTGAATTGGCAAACGAGTTGGGTGAGCTGGTTTGGATGGAGATGAAGCATGAGGGGGGAGATGTAACACCAGGCAGGAAAGATAAATGGGTTGGGCACAGTTTGAAAGATGAAAAAGTACAGTTTCTGTGCCAGGGACTTTTCTTGGAAAGACTAACAACAGGCAAGTTTTACTGCTGCCTTTGTTTGAGTGGGGAACATTTTGTAACCAGGGGTTCAATGCTGAGATATGATTTGGCCTAAGAGCATTTTGAGGACTCATGGCACAAAATAAAAAAGCCATTGGTATTTATTAAGCCAAATATTTGCTTTTTTCTTTTGTCATCACAAACAACTTATCACAGAAAGTTTGGAGAACAATGATTTTTCTAAATTATTCTCTTGTGGAACGTGTAGTAGAGTGTGACTTAGAGCTATTCTACTAATGAAGTCCTCTTTGGTCAAAAGAAAATATTTACATTTTTTAAATTTTCTTTTGAGTTAATATCAAATAAAAATATTTACTTAGCTGTTTATTTTTTTTCCCTAGCTTGGTTTTTAAATCCCAACATTTAGTTTTAGATAATCATTCATTCTGTTGGGATGTTTGGTGGGCTAGCATAGTGGAAAGACATAAAGATATTTGGTTCTAATCTTGTTCTTTCCACTAACTAGTAGGTCTCTCTCTCTCTCTTTTTTAAAATATATTTTTATTGATTTCAGAGAGGAAAGGAGAGAGAGATAGAAACATCAATGATGAAAGAGAATCACTGATTGGCTGCCTTCTGCACACCCCTTACTGGGGATCGAGCTCACAACCTGGACATGTGCCCTGACCTGGAATTGAACTGTGACCTCCTGGTTCATAGTTCGACGCTCAACCACTGAGCCACACCAGCTGGGCACTAGTAGGTCTCTTTTACCTCCCTGCATCTGTTTTTCAAACACAACATGAGAGATTAAACAACCCTGTGCGACCCACCCCTCTGCACACCGCGAGTCCAGGAATGTGCTTGGGTCATCAAGGGAAACGATGAAACAGCCAATCTGCTTGCAGCCCCGGGTTGGTTTGCTTTAGGGATGTGTTAAGAAGCAAGACTGCAGAGGAAAACTCGGACGAGGCCATGAAACGCTTGAATGTCCAGCTTGTCTGTCTTTCTGTGGTCGGGGGTATCCAGAGAGCTCTCCTCCAATACCGTATTTCAAATGAATCCATTTTTCCCTATCCACCTCGTTCACTCTCCAGCTTTTGCTTAGTAATTGGGAATACGAGGGTGTGGGACGACCTTTGCCTAGGTCTCTAATGACACCTCTTTGCCCCTGGTGACCTTTCCTAATTCTTCCCCTGCTGCCCTTCTGGGCCTCCGCCTTTTCTGGGTGAACAGAGAAGAGAACATCACGGTGATGTTCCGGTGGGGCCTGGAAGGCTGAGGAAGACAAGGAGCAAGTGTGTTCCAGGCAGGCCAAGCTGGGGACTAACGCTACCCAGGCATGAAAGGCTATTTTATGACAGGCGAGGTACACTTGAGGCATAAATTGGATAATTGATTCAGGTCTCAGAACTTTCCTTCAGGGCTGGGTATTTAATCGAGTGTCTTTGAGGGGAAAGGGACCAGGATGCCTTGGAGCCCTGGGTAAACACCGCCTCCCCAGCGTCCCAGAGGTGGGATTTAATTCACTGCTAATTAGTGTTGGTTTTGGCTCCCCTGGGGAAGAGTAAACACGGGGAAGGCAAGGAGCAGGGACAAGGTCAAAGGCAAGTGCATGGGCGTGTGTATTTGTAGAGCTGTTTGGGAGGAATGGAGAAGTGCAAAGGAGGTCTTGGAAATAGAGCAGGATTATTTCTTAGGCTTTCAAATAAAGCAAATTCTGCTGCAAGCTACTGACACCCCAAAATAAAATAAGAGAGAAATGGAGCCTTTTTGACGCCTGCTGTGCTCATGTTAATCTTAGTAGCCTTCCAAGGAAAGCCATAATTGGGTTGTTTTTATTGTCTGTGGGTTGGAGCAAATGCTGGAGAGCAAACATTCTGTCGCTTACGGTTCCAATAACCTCCTTAGGAATGTCTGTCCACATTGAGGTGTGCTTCTCTGGCACACAGTGGGGCGTTTCATCAGACCCACAGCAGTGCAGACATCCTCCAGCCGGAGGAGCTCCGGGGAGGGGCCTCCCAATAAACCTGCCCTTGTTTGTTTCAGGATTGAACACTTGAAAGAGTTTTTGTCGTTTTGTTACATTTTCGTCTTTTCTTCTTTATCAGGGGACACTCATTTGTCATGGGTGGGTTTGTGTTGTGTTTTTTTTTTTTTCAGCCAGAGAAGGATGTTTAAGACAGAAATATCTATTTCTGTATCTTCTAGAATCCACACTACCTTTTTTTTTTAAATATATTTTATTGATTTTTTACAGAGAGGAAGAGAGAGGGATAGAGAGTTAGAAACATCGATGAGAGAGAAACATCGATCAGCTGCCTCTTGCACACCCCCTACTGGGGATGTGCCCGCAACCAAGGTACATGCCCTTGACCGGAATCGAACCTGGGACCCTTGAGTCCGAAGGCCGACGCTCTATCCACTGAGCCAAACCGGTTTCGGCCACACTACCTTTTTAAAAAATATATATTTTATTGATTTTTTACAGAGAGGAAGGGAGAGGGATAGAGAGTTAGAAACATCGATGAGAGAGAAACATCGATCAGCTGCCTCTTGCACACCCCCTACTGGGGATGTGCCCGCAACCAAGGTACATGCCCTTGACCGGAATCGAACCTGGGACCCTTGAGTCCGCAGGACGACGCTCTATCCACTGAGCCAAACCAGTTAGGGCCACACTACCTTTTAAAACAACTACAATTCCAGTCAATTCAGCCAGCATTTATAGACTCCTCCTGGGTACCAGGTGCCCAGAATCCTGAAATCAGTAAGACCAAGGACCTGCCCCATCGAAACACACCCCCCCCCCTTATCTTTACAGTGATAAAGCATTCATAAGCCCAGGCTGAAGGGGTACGGGGCCGCGGGGAGGAGGAGTGTGGGCTGTGCATCACAGCAGAACCTTCTGGATGCACACTTCTGAACCTTTGCATGTTCAGTCTGTGATCTTTTCGCAGCTTTTGTATTGAAATCATCTCTCGTCTCCAGAACTCAAGCTTTGCTGGGGGACGGCCCTGTGAGGTGAGGCAGCCTGCTTACCTACTTCCACTCGCCTCCCCGGGGGGAATGCTTTTCAGCCAGAAGTGCCCGGTCAGTTAGCAAGCACGGGGGAACAGTGTGCAGTTCTCAGAGCTGGCTCCCAAGCCTCGGCTCCCAGCGGGCAGCACGCAGGCAGCCTCCCCAGCACCCTGTAATCACTTTTCAGTGGTTCCCAGATGGGTTCCGCTCCAGGGAAGAAAGCGGCTCTGATGAGATCGGCCTTTCTCTTATGTCACCAAGGTCCTCCGTGAGGACGCCTGTGCCCGGCAGTTCTTGGAGCAGGAAAGGCAAAGCCAGACCTGGGAAGGCCCTTCCTCGTTTTCAGAAGAGCAGCTCATCTCGTCTTTCCCAGGCCGGTGGGCCTGCGAGACCTTGGACTTGGTGACTCGCGTTCTTTCATGGGTTTACGTCATTATTTAGCAGGCTCCTTTGGGATGGAAGGCCAGTGGTTTCCGTGTATTTTCATGTAAAGCCTAGATTCACTGCTTGTATCTGCATGGTTTATGAATTTCCTGCTTTCCTGGGGGTTAGACATTAAGGTGAATACTTATTTGATTTAAAAAAAAAAAAGCAATTTACTCTTTGATCCTGGTACACCTGTAGGTATAGGTGCTTCTTCTGAGGTTCTTGCCTCGTGTCCTGCCTCCCCACTGGACTGCCAGCTCTCTTTGTGTGATCTGAGCAGGATGTCCAATCAATGAAGGATGAGAAGTACAAGCCTATTGCTTAGGACTGAGCAGAGGGAAGACAGGATAAGTTTAACATTAACCACGTTAGTAGGGTGGAGGGTGGGCAGTGAGAAGAGGAAGGTGAAAACTATTGGTGATAGACTGAGGCGACGGAAAGAAAACCTGTAACAACGGAAAGAAAACTAGGGACCCTACCTATGCATGAATTTCATGCGCCGGGCCTCTAGTAATGAGAGAAAAGGATCACATTCAGGATATGTTTTGCAGGGAGAGCCAACAGAATTTGCTGACACATTGAGCATGAGACATAAGAAAAAAGAGGAGTTAAGGGTTGTGGTTTCATCAGGAAGGATGCTCACCATTTGCCAAGATGTGAAAGGGGACACATCTGGAGAAGAAAATGAGAAGCTTGACTTTCCACCGTCAGAGTAAAGAAGAGAGGTTACTACCCAAAGTACAGGTAATTTTCCCTGCAGGGGAACTAGGCAGGAAGGAGGTAAAGATAAGGTCGCCTTGTGAGTTGTGGAGCCCTCGGTGAGCAGCACTGTTCCCGGTGATGCGGAATGCAGGTGATGGACGGAGGCCCTGAACATGTCACAGGGACACAAGGAGAACTCACGAGGAAGCTCGACTCACACAAAGCAAATAGAAAAAATATGGAGTCGAGGACCAGATCAGGAGACACAGATCTGAGGGGCCACGGTGTGGTAGCAATGTGGTCAGGAGCAGTCAGGGAATGCTTCTAGAAGGAAAACCATCTTCCCAGGACGGGAAAAAAGGCAAAACTGTGGGAACAAGCAGGAGCCACTCAGGCCTGTCTGGAAGTCGTTGGAAGGATTTAAAAAACTGGTCCCTGGCACGTAGTAGGCACTTGATGAAGAACAGCTCATTAAATTGGGGGAATTTGATGAAGGTAAACTGTAAAGCTCTCCTGAGTGCAGCTCCTCCCCCACGTCCACCCCTAGACCTTTGACACCCTTTGCCCTTTGCCCTTTCCCCTTCCTGGGTTGTCTTCTAATCCTTCTATTAGAAAACCTCAAACCTGGCTTTCTAAGTTGTGACGGGGAAGGAACTGGGCTATCACATTTCAGCATGTCCATGAGGGCTTGTGGGTTACTAACCTCGTTCATGTGAACACTAGAAAGGTCCAGAAGGGGGCAATGTGACACTTGAACTTCAGGAGGGTTTTGTTTTGTTTTCACAAACATTTTGGAATCCACCCTCCATCGCTGAGTAGAGAATCTCAGAGGCCAGAGCTGGCAGGGTCCTTAGACACCACGGTGTCCACCCCTCTGCGCCAGTGGAGACACAAGCCCGGAGATGGGGAGGGACTTGCTTACAGCCGCACTGGCATTTAGTGTGGAAGCCAAAACTCTAACCTCCTTCTGACTCTGAATCTGTCCTTAACCCCCACCCCCCACCCCCTATTTGTGGTTTAATTTGGGAGAATCTCCCTGAAAAGCAGAGTTTCTCAAAGTCATGTCGTGTATCCATAACTTGTGAAGGAATAAAATTCTCACAACTCCGTACTCTTCCAAACCTTTCTCTATGAATACACAAATAAACACAGACATATATATGCATGTGTTCTAACACCCAATATTGGGGTAGTGATATTACTGGAAAAGCATGAGCCTCCCTGTTCATTTGCATGACACCTTACATTAACTTTAAAAATATGAATAATCTATATCCAAGTAGGGGATCTGGTGGAGACTTTGAGATGGCGGAGAGCTGAAGTCTACCTAAGCCGCCTCTTGGTTCAGTCCTGGCACGTGTGGTCTACGGAATCATTTCTCTCTTGCTGGTGGTTTGAAATGCCATCTCCATTACATATTAAATGTGCATATCTATGAAGATATATTTTTTTAAACTATCTCTATCCTGTTTGTTCGGACTGCCATTGCGCGCTGACACTCGCTCCCTTTGCTGTAGCGAGTACCTTCTCTCCTGTCGCCTGCCACCAGCCCCCTCGCCTTCCTCCACTGCTGGGCGAGTACTTAAGGACCCTCAGATGTGCTGCTTCTCCTGCGTGAAGGCATCACTTAGGAGGCACGGGAGGCTCTTCACAAAGGTTTCAAGTTCCACTTGAACTTCTTGTGATAGTCGAAGTGAGAGCCTTTGTTCTGCAACTGCTTTTCCTCCTCGGCGACCCGGCCTCCAGCCTCCCCTGCAAGACTTTCCCGGGCTCTGCTCAAAAGGAAAGAAAGTCTTTCCAAACATCCTCAAGGCCATCACCGGATGCTGTTCGTAGTGAGCCCAGGACAGTGGCGCTGAAGGAAGTTACGAGGCAGCAGAAGAGCAGTCTCTGCTTTGACTTGCAGTCATTTCAGTCTCCTACGAGCTGCAAACCGGCCCGAGTTGTTCCCTCACGGTGTTTTCTAAAAGAGTGGCTTCTGAGGAAGAACACCTTTTGTTTTCTGCTCAGGGCCACCTGCTTGTGATTCAATCGCAATTCCCTTCTGTGCAACTGAGTATGTTACAGCTTTGTACAAGGCTGAGGTCCGAGTTGTAAGAAAAAAATGCCAATAACAGAAAGGTATCCTGTGAGAATGAATTCGATGGTTAACTAAACTTGGAGAATGCTGAAACAAACAAACAAACAAATTGTCTGTTTACTTGTGTGTGCTTTAAATAAAGTCTTGATGAAGCAAGACTGTACAGTACTGAGCAAAACCCTAAGAGTGGGATAATATGCACCATTCCAGCATCTATTTCTCTACGGCCCTATGCCTGCCCTCCCCTTGTGTGCTGATGGTGTACCTCGAAAACCGAGAGCAGTCTGCAGATTGGCAGCCTGAAGGCCAAATCTGGCCGGATGGTTCAGTGCACTGGACCATACAATGTTTTAACAACATTCAATCCACCATCTAAACATTGGAAGAGCTCACCAAAAGTGTCTTGATTTCCAGTTGCTTTTAAAGAATGGAAAGGCCTGGCAAAAGTAAGCCAGCATTCCAGCATGGCCACCCAGGCTGCAATTGGGCGTGGGCCTCCTCATCATTAGGGGCGTGGACGCTGTACTAAGCCCCATAGAACACCTGCACGGCCCTCCTCGGTGCTTGAGTCTGTGACCATCAAGGGAGCCTCGAGTGTGGGAGAATCCCGTGTGGGAAGAGCTGACGTCAGCCCATCAGGCGGGGCGGACTGACTGTGGGTGGTCAGTGGACCGAGGGCGACCGGCCAAGTGGCCAGGGCAGTAGCCCGTGAGATCAGGAGGGACAAGAGGCAGCGGTACCCAGGAGCAGCGCCGCTGTTCGTCGCCAGGCACAACCGGTTCGCACTGATTTTCCATTTGCTTCCAAATTTCCCAGCTGCGCCCTCCTCCACCCGTGGGGATCTTGACGTGTGTGGTGAGAAACAAAGAGCCAAGGCCAAAAGCGAAGGCGTTGCAAATGGTTGTTAGATGGTAAAGACTCGATTTTCAAATGAAGCGTGTTTGCCGGTAATTCCCCCCGAGGTGCACCCACGGGAGGAGGGTTCGGCTGGCATCGCCTGCTTTCGCCATGGTGCCCGGTGCCCGGTGCCCGAGGGCCTGGCCCAGACGTTCTGTAGTTTAAACTCGGACAAAGACAACAAAGGCGAGATGGTTTTCTTTGATATTATGTTCGCAGTGGCTGCAAGTCCAGAAAATAAATTACCCAGCAAGCTCTGTGTTCTTTAATCTTGTGTAATGCATTGCTGTGCTGCAACAAGTAAGTTAATAATTAAGGACCATTCCGCCTTCGCCAGAGGTCTGATCTACGATGGCGGGGCTCCAGAGTTTTGGCTCTTTGGGTTCCTACGTTCTCATTAATGTCCATAAACGTTAGTCAAAACCGAAAGGGCAAAAGGCAAAATGACAACAAGCCCCAGTTGCATCTGAGAAAGGGAGATTTTATCTGTAATTCGGTATGTCATCATTTCCATTATTTGCTTACTTTTCAACATGATGTAATTAGAAAGTAAAAATATAAACTATTTATAGCAACCCCACAGCCCATCGTCAGGATTTCTGTTCACACACATCTAAGAAACATATTCAGAGGGGGAAAAATACGTTTTGCGAAGTGAAAAAATGAGTATTTACACACTCAACCATAATTTATCTTTTCTGTGAAGGTTCTTTTCATCTACTCTTTTTATTCTACTGGAATTTGTGAGAACCCAGAGTTTTCTGACATTTCTGAGATTTGTTGGCCATTCAAGTACAGCAGGAACCATGTGTCTTACTTTACTGGGAGGGCAGGAGTGTCCCTAGAAAGTCTAATAATTAGGTGCTGGACTTTTGGAATTGATTAGCTGGTTTTCTTGTCTTTTTTCACTATTGTTTATCTCTTCTAGAATTTTTTTTTTTTTTTTACAATTCTTCAGTTTCAATTCCCAAGAGAGCTCTTTCTTGCTCTCTCTCCCTCTCTCATTTTATTCTGGTTTTATGGACGCGATATCTTATCTTTGCCTCCTGTTTCCTGCATTGCTCTGGGTTTCCTTCAAATGCTTTTTGGTTGTTACTATTTTGGTTGGGTTCGTTCCTTTCATTTTGGAGCCTTTGCTCAGGTATATGGTGCTTCTGGACGGGACATTCATTCTAAGTGCAATCTGATTGGAAGCTCCCTGCATGCATAGACAATAAATTCTAGAAGCCAAATTGCTGGCAAAGGATATGGACACTTGTGCTTCACTGGCTGTTTACAGCCACATGGTCCTCCAGGCAGTTGTAGGAATTCTGACTCTTAGTAACGAGTTTCCCCAAACCCTCTGTGACCAGTGCATGATCACATTTTTTGTAGTCTCCAAATTTATTTGTAGAAAAATCTAATTTCAGTGTCGTTTTTATGTGTATTTTTTTTTTTTTTGCAATTTAGCTTGAGCATCTTTTTATATAGTATAGAGTCACCTGTACTTTCTGTGAAATGTCTGCTCACATTCTTTATAATTTTTCTTTTAAGATATTGGTGTTTTTGCTTATCGATTTGTGAACATTCTTTATCTAGGAAATTAGCCCTTTGTCTATCACACATGCTGGAAAGCTTTCCTACCAGTTTACCACTGAACTTGTTCATTTGTACTTTTTTTTGGCAAACAGAAAGTTACCATTTTTATGTAGTCAAATTTAATGTTCTCTTTTATGACCTCTGAGATCATGAAAAAAAAAAGTGTTTTTTTCCCTAGTATTTTATGGTTTCGTTTATTTTGCTTATATTTAAGTGATCTAGTTGGCATTTATCTTGGCAGGAGGTAGAGGTTCAATTTTCTCCCAGTTGGCTGGCAACCTGTCTCAACTTACAAATCTTCCTCAATACAAACCCACGGCAATGTTTTAAAATTGTAAAATCCTCCTTCTGATCGACCAGATTAACTGTCTCCTGGACATTAAGGCAAGACGAGATTGTTTCGAAGCCATTGTGCCGGAAATTTAATTTGTGGGTGTATGTAATCCGACCACACTTGGCAGCTGAGTCTGACCCCTCCGTGTGCAATTGGAACCTGAAGTTAATCAGGTAGCAAATCCAAAACCTGATTCTAAATCGCAGGCCTGAGTGGCGTTGATGATACAGAGCCCAGGTCAGAAGGGGGAGAGGAGGGGAGCTGAGAAAAGTCCTGGGCAAGCACCGCACGGGAGCCAGAGACCAGGTTCCAGGAGGCGTGAGACCGGGGTGCCTGGGGACACCTGAGCCTTTGGAAGAGGCAAGGTTGGGGGGCACTTGGCTTCTCTGTCTCTTGCATTCAGTCCTGTAGCAATTCTCAGTGTGGAGGTGGGATTCCAACTTGGCTTTCACCTGCGCAGAAGTGGGGCCGGGAATCCTGATGGAGTAGAAGGTGGCCCAGGCCTGGGGGGAGATGGGGACTGAAATCAGCCTTCTGAAAGAATTCAAGCCAATGTTGGGAGAGTGTCATTAGTTGATACATAAAGGTACCCGCCTCTACTAAATCATGCCTAATGTTACGGTCAGTGAATTCTAAGTTAATGCATCCCTTCATCATGAAACTGTATAGACTAAGTGCCTGGCACGGTGCCGAGCTCTGGGAGACAGGTGTATAAGGGGCAGGTGCCTTAGGCAGTCCTGTACTCACCCGTAACAATGTGATGTCATCAACAGAAGTGAAATTCACGTTTCCAAGGCAATGCCCAAATCCAAAAATCAAGTTCACCACCCAGTTAGCGGCACTTTCTGTCTGCAGGCCCCGTGCTCCGAGCGGAGGGAGACAGGGGGCAGCAGGACCTACAGTTCCCACCTTCACGGAGACTGAGACAAGGCTGTGGGAAATGCACAGAGTGCCTGGGGGCTCAGAGCGGAAGTGAGTCTTTCCTCCCGGAGGGGGCAGGGAAGGTCAGGAAGGCGGTCTAGTGGGGCCGTGCTTCCTGTCACTGAGGATGCCATGGACTTGCACCCTCTGCTCCTGCAGCAGGCCAACACCTGACCAAAAACACCCAGGAAATAAGACGAGGAGGACATCTAGCCTTTGGCATAGAATGACAACAGGAAGAAAGAGTAGGAGCAAAAAACACAGAAGATGTTGTAGGAGAACCTACCACTGAGACTACATTGGAAGCATAACATTTTTATTTGAATCAGTGTAAGAACTTTTGAAAACTGGTGTTAACAGAAAATCTTTATCATCATGACTATCCTATTGTAATTTTAAAAAATCTGGTTTTAAAGCAACTCAAATCTCCCGGCTGGCGTGGCTCAGTGGTTGAGTGTCAACCTGTCAATCAGGAGATCACGGTTCGGTTCCCGATCAGGGCACATGCCTGGGTGGTGGGCTCCATCCCCAGTGTGATTCCCTCTCATCATTGATGTTTCTATCTCTCCCTCTCCCTTCTTCTCTAAAATCAATTTAAAAATATTTTTAAAATAAAATGAAATAAAGCAACCCAAAGCAACACGCATATTTTCCTAAACATCAAAAAATAGAGAAACTGGATTGCTAGAAGTGTTTGCAGGCTGTGAGGGCTTTTCTGAAATGAGGGCTGAGGAGCGGGGGCACATACCTTTTCCTCCTGCGAAGTCACATATAACCGGGCCTTTACCGCAGGCCTGCATCAGAGCTGAAATTCGCATAGTGCTCTCCGGCCAGCCTTACAGAGCAGCCCCACACTCGGCATCAGCCCTGTGCAGGTTATTAGCCTCGCTGATACGTTTTCTTCCTCTCTGTTCTTAGGGCCAACAGCACCTGCCAAATTTTTGAGACGGCTCGCGGCTTAGGGGAAGGCTCATCTAAATAAAGGCCGGCTAACGTGACAGAGCGGGGACTTAATCCTCCACTTGCCCGCCCGCCCCGGCCAGAAGGCTGATTTGCAGCCTTCTTCTTCCTGGGGCTCCAGATGATTCGGTCTCAGGCCCTGCGACCTGCCGCCAAGAGCCTCGGGAAATGAAGATGGGTCAGAGCTGAGCGCCAGCAGCCAGGGCCCCGGGGGCCTCCTCAGTGAGAGATCCTCTGACCCTCAAAGGAAATCGCAAACGGGAGCCTTTGTCCCAGGACCAGCCGCCTACCACAGAGCATCAGACTGCACTGCAGCCACCACATTCCCGCAGCTGGCCCGGGCAGTGACAGCGGTGCCAGGACAGGCGGCCTCCTGCTCAGTGAGAGCTGGGAGTCCCGCACAGGAAGGTGTGAGGGCCTCCGGGGAGGCCGGCAGCCTCGGGCTGGGCCGGGCAAGCTCTGCGGCTCCGCTGCCTCCTCCAGGCCGGCTCCGATGGACTGGGGCCCTGGGGGTCCCTGACGCCCATCGCCCACCGCCCACCCACGGGGCCTCTTCTGCGCCTCCCAACCTGCCGCTGGCCGGCGCCTCCTGGCTGAGATGGCGACGTGAGCTGCGGTGCCATGACGATGACAGCAGCGTGTGTGGATGGCGGCGGCCCGGTGAGCCCGCACTGCGCCCGCTGGGACCGGCGGGACAGCGTGGAGAGCGGCTGCCCCACCGAGTGCAGCCAGGAGGAGGCCGAGGGGCAGGCGCGCCAGCTGACGCCCTTCGAGAAGCTGACCCGGGACATGTCCCAGGACGAGAAGGTGGTGAGGGAGATCACGCTGGGCAAGCGGATCGGCTTCTACCGCATCCGAGGGGAAATCGGAAGCGGGAACTTCTCCCAAGTCAAGCTCGGGATTCACTCCCTGACCAAAGGTAGGCCCTGCCCCCCCCCCACCCACCCCCAGGCGGCCCCCGTGGGAGCGGGACCCAGTGCGGGGCTGGGCCAGGAGTCCAGGGCCAGGAAGCCAATGACGCGTTGTCACCGGAGCCCTGCCCGCTGCTATTTCAGTTAATTTTCACGGTAAGGGGGTGAGGACAATGTGTTTGTTTCCTCTTTACAGATAGGGACACTGAGACCCACAGAAGTTACATGTGGCCTCAGCAGTTCAACCTTAGCTGATTCTGACTCCAAACACTCTCCCCTACACCATGTGAATGAATTTACTCAAACACTGTGGGGCCCTGGCCGGTGTTCTCAGTGGTTAGAGCCTCTTCCTACGAAATGAAGGTTCACAGGTTTGATTCCTGGTCAAGGGCATGCACCTGGGCTGCAGGTTCACTCCCTGCCGTCCCCCTCCCTCCCCAGGATGAGTGCAGGAGGCAACCAGTCGATGTGTCTCTTTCACATCGATGTTCTCTCTCTCTCCCTCTCACTCCCTCTCTCTTTCTCCCTCTCTCTCTGTCCCTTCCTCCCTCTTTCCCTTCCACTCTCTCTGAAAAAGCAATGGGAAAAATATTTGCAGATGAGGATTAACAAAAAAAACACTGTGGGGACTCTGTCCTGCTGACATGGAGTGTGGCTTGGTTCTAAGGCAATCCCAGTCCAAGCTTTTGTTTACGCCTCCCGTTCGGATCTGCGGGTCAATACCAACGACGCAGATCGGCCGGGGAGACCTCCGGGATCACACAGTCCGTGGACAGCAGGGTCCAGTCTCCCCTCCTGACCCGAGGCTTGTGTTATATTTGGGGGAAAGGGCTTTGCTCTCAGGACCTTCTATGCTCCAGTCTGCTCTGTACCGTCCTCATTGCTGCTGGGGTCCTTGCTGTCTACCAAAGGCGCACCCCCCCCCTGCTGGGTACCATCACCCTGGGTCCTAGCGCAGCAGCGCCCAGCACGCCTGCCTCGGGGAGGAACCCTGCGGAGAGCCCGGTAGCGTGGGCTCTTCCCCGCTTACCGCTTGCTTAGCTGAAGCCTGGACATTATCAAAGGGAGTTACAACACAGAAAAGGAGCCCTTGCAACTCCGTACAGTTTACGACTTCCTAAGCCCCTGGGCTCGCTCTGCCCTCTCCCCGAGATCCGCCCTGACATGGTCTCTCCTAGGCCCCAGCCCCAGCTGCTCTGCCCCGCTGTCAGAAGGCACACGGCCAAGAATGATGGTTGCGGGTCCCACAGCCACATACTGAACGCTCTCAGCTTTCTTGTCCGTCTCCATCCACATGTTTCTATTGCAGCTCAGATTTTAAAGGGAGAGAACACAGGGGTGGGCAAAACTAGGTTTATGGTTGCGAGTACGTGAATCACAGAGTTTATTCTTATATTATTATTCATATATTATTGTATTATTTATTATTATTGTTAACCTGCTTTTGCCCGCCCCTGTATGATTGCTCACTGGCCAGTTAATGACAGGCCACTTTGGGGTCAAGAGCCTCCCGTGTCAAGTCAGCGGCAGCCTTAGGGTCCGGCGGCCCCATGACTCTCAACAGAGCCCAAGGTCCAGACAGGTGTGTCTGAGAAGGTGAGCAGAGTGCCAGGCATGTCCATCATAGAGACAGGAGCCACCGGACGGCATCTAATTCCGTAGACAGGCTCCAGCGTGGGCTGGACAGGAGAGAGAAGCAACAACAACTGGTATTTATAAGTGGCTTCCTTCTTGGATTCCTCAGGTGTCTGTGATATTACTAAGTTAAGCTAATTCTGGTCCCTGAGTTGCGAGAGCATGACATTTTCCTGCGGTGCACCAGTTGGGCACTTGGGTGGCCTCGCTGGCAGGGGATCCTCACTGCTAACCGGCCCTCTTGTCAAAGGTGCAAGTCATCCCCTCTTGTCAAAGGGGAGGAAGGTCAAAAGCACAGGCAGTGGGGAAATGGAGTCAACAAGCAAGTTCAAACCAACCAGAGAATGTACCGGCAGCTAACAGCACATTAGACTGATGCAACAGGAGAAAGGAATCCCAGCTTCACCTCCCGACTCTTACGCCCTAGTCCTGGCACCACGCCCCATCTCTCTCCTGGGCTTCTACCCATCAGCGAGCCCCCCGAGTGGAGGAAAGAGTAGGAAAATGAGAATGATTGGAACTGAAAGGGGGCAGGAAGGGAAACCTGGGTGCAAAGGCATGCGAGGCGATGAACACAGGTGGCTTCGGGTGCTGGGAAACAGAATCTCGGGCAGGATGATGAAAAGAGGACGAGGCGAGTCAGGGCGAAAAGACTGAGGCTGTCCACGGAGAGGGGACATCTGGCTCCTCTGAGTGGACGGGAAAGGAAAGAAAAGGGGAACGTTCCTCCAAAAGCTGCATCTCTACCAGAGGAAGGTGACTCATTGGCAGTGGCTTAGGAAGCCTTGCTGGGGATTTCAATGCCGGTCCCATAGCCAGGCCCCGCCAGAATAGGCAATACGGGTTGCCATTCCTATCAGTATGGTCCCCATACAAAGCCCCCGGGCCAGATGGTCGCGGGTGTCCTAGGAAACACGGACACGGGCTCGACGAGATCAATAAGGGAGACTTTCCTGGGAAAGCCGAGGGCTCCCGTGGGGCAGCTCCTAGGACAGTGGTCTTTAAACCGGTGCCAGCTGCTCTGATCTCTAGAAAAAGGGCTCCAATCCAGGCCGCTGCTGGCCGGGGTTTACTTTTGTGGCGAACAGCTCAGGTTCCCCCGGGCCTTGCAAGCTGATAGGGTGGCTGAAGCCATCATGATTAGAATCAGGCTGATTAGAAATTTCTCAAAAGAGATGATGCACTTGGCTTCTGAATATTTTATGTCCCATCTGCTGTCACAGAGATCAGCCAAAGCGGCCGCGGTGTCTGTCTCTTTCTCTGGTGTGCCCTTCCTGACCTCTCCTCCCCTGGTCTTCCTCTCGCCACTCTGGTCTCCAGTTTCCTGAACACTTTCTTCTCCTCTCTCAATTTATTTATTTATCAGTTCACTCATTCCGCTTTTCAAAAATATAATAAACTCTCCTGTACCCACACTTGGCTCTGGGCCTTTAACAGAGATGAATGAGGTACCTTCTAGCCTGATAGGGACCCACACTATGTAATGGAGACAGGAAACAATCAGTAAGTGACGTCACCCCGCACGGTACAAAGGGTGTGCTCAGCTGTGCCTGCGGGTGTCAGGAAAGGGTCAGTTGACCAGGAAAGGCTGGGGCTGGGTCTTGAGGTTTGAGGAGAAACTGTACAAGTCACAGGGAAAAGGGAATTCCAGGCAGAGAGAGGATGTCAAGCTCATGGAGGTGTGAGCTGGTCTGGGGAGTATTTGTAGATTTGAAAGCAGTTTGGTGAGGTTGGAGCCTGCGACGCACCACAGAGTGTGGGCGATGCGGTGGGCGATGCAGGCAGGGCTAGATCATGGAGCACCTTCGTGCATATTTGGATTTTGCCATTTTCGTATCGGGGAGCCATTGAAGAGCTTAAAGCAAACAGTTAATACAAGTGATTCATAGAATTTGATTTCAGTGAGGAAGGTGAACTTGAAGTTGGGGTGTGACAAGAGTCAGGGAAGTCAGAATAAAATATTACTCTAATGGTCCAGATGAATGATGATGTCCACCCCAACTCAGGAAGTGGCAATGAGATTGGAGTGAAGGGGATGCATTTGAGAAATGTTTTAGAATATTGGAGAACCTTGTCGTTGACTGGGTGGGGGAGGATGGGGGAGACCAGGGACAGGAGGAATTGGGGAGGAGACCCAGGTCCACAGCTTTGATAGTTAGCAGTCAATAGCAAACACAGGAAAACAAATGGGGTTGACAGTAAAGATTTGGAGGCACTGACTTGGAGGCACATGGAAGTCATGAAGTAATGAGTCCAGCAGCCATCTTGGAGTGCAAGGGAACGTCTGGATGAGAAATCAAGATTTGGAGCTTAACAAATCCATGGTATGCTAAAAGTCTTGGGTGTCCTGGTCACAAGCTCCTTGGTGCCAGATCTTGTATCATATTGTTCCTTGGAGTTCCCCCACATGCATTATAAGTAACTAGAGGCCCGGTGCATGAAAGTTGTGCACTCAGGGGAGTCCCTCAGACCGGCCTGAGTCCTCTTGTAGTCCGGGAGCCCTCAAGGGATGTCCAACTGACGGCTTAGGCCCACCCTCCACAGGCCTAAGCACTGCTGTGGAGGCGTGAGAGGCTCCCTCCACTGCCGCTGCGCTTGGCAGCCATGAGCCCGGCTTCTGGCTGAGGGGCACTTTCCCTGTGGGAGCACACTGACCACCAGGGGGCAGCTCCTGTGTTGAGCATATTCCCCCTGGTGGTCAGTGCACATCATAGCAACCGGTCATTCCGCTGTTCGGTCGATTTGTATTTTAGACTTTTATTATCCTATATAATAAAAGCCTAATATGCTAAGTGTCCAGTCACCCAGTTGGCCGTTCAACCAATCAAAGTGTAATATGCTAATGATATGCTAAGGCCACTCAACTGCTTGCTATGATTTGCACTGACCACCAGGGGGCAGACACTCTGACCTGTAGGTTAGCTTGCTGCTGGGGTCTGGCTGATCGGGACTGAGTGAGATGAGCCATATATGCCCTGGAGCCCTCCTGTGGTTCCTCCCCAGCTGGCCAACCTGGTGGTCAGTGGCTCAGCCACAAGCCGGGCTGACAGTGGGCGCACACAGTGGCCCGCCTCTACAGCAGTGCTAAGGATATCCGACTGACGGCTTAGGCCTGCTACCAGTCCGACATCCCCTGAGGGCTCCCCAACTGCGAGAGGGCACAGGCTGGGCTGAGGGACCCCCCCCCCCCATGCATGAATTTTGTGCACTGGGCCTCTAGTATAGGATAAGCATTCAAAAAATGTTTGCTGAATTGTTGGCATACTAACTTCTCATGAAAATGTAGTATTGGTGGGGAAGAGATATTAGAGGGAGCAATGCAGGGCAGTACTCTCTGGGAGGTTCTCTACACTGTGACTTCCTAGGAGGACCCAACGGGGAACTAACTCAGTCTCTACTAAAGCTTAATACAGAAGACCCACTGATTTTTTAAAAAGTGATCCCTTCTCTTGAAAACATGGGGGAAAAAAACAAAAAACACCCAGCAATTAAAAATCATGTGTTCTTATTTTAAAAATAGTTAAGTGACTTGTGAATCCATCCCAAAAATAAGTCCAACATTAGAAATACGATAATCAAAAAAAATGTTCATTGTGGCCTTATTTATAGTGCAATGGACTGGGAATCATTTATATAATCCAACAACATTAGGAATAGTCAATTAAACTAAAACACACATTGGACGTGATGTTACGGAGCCATTAACAATCATGACAATCAAGAGTGAGTGGCAATGCGGAAGATGCATTGAACAGACAATAAATGAAAAAGCAAGACCCAAAATTGAGTATACACTGTGAGGCTAACGCTTTCCCTGCGTTCTTGTGAAGATTGCGTGAGATCATTCATTCAACAGATATTTGTTGAGCATCTATTGGGTAATAGGCCCTCTTCTAGGGACTGGGGATACCGAAATGAACAAAATAGACAATAATCTCTGGTGTATGGAGCTTATGGTCTAGTGGGGAGAGACAGACAGAAGCCAGTCAGTCAAATACCATTGTGTAGTGACAAATGATAAGAAGGAGCACCGAGGGCTGCAGCTTTAGAGGTAAGTTGGCCAGGGACGGCCTTACTGAGGGAGGTGATCATTGGACGGAAAGAACAAATAAGGGATCTGGTCATGGATGCATCTGAGGGAAAGTGGTCGGGCAGAGGGAATAGCAAGCATCAGAGCGCCAGGGCAGGAGTGTGACTGTTGTTCTCTAGAAACAGCCAAGGGGGATGAGGACAGAGAATAACAGGGACCAGATCGTGTGGGGCCAATATGTCCTCGTAAGGACTTGGGCTTTTCCTATGAGTGAAACCAGAGCCTTGGCAGGAGCAGAGACAAGAGATGATCTGCCTTTTGCTTTAAGAGGATCACCCTGGCTCTCTGTTGGAAATAGTTTGCAAGGGGTCGAAGGCAGAAAAGGAGAGATCATTTAGGAGCCTACTACAATAATCCAGGCAATAGATAGTGGTGCCTTGGACCAGGACAGTACCCGGAGATGCCGAGGAGTGGCTGGGTGCTGGCTCTGTTTAGAAGGTAGACATAACAGGATTTGCCAATAGACTGAAAATGGCGTGACAAGAAGAGTCAAATGCTCAAGGCTCTTGTCTGCACAATGGTGAAAATAGCATTTCCATTTGAGAAGACGGTAGGAGGAGCAGGTTTGGGGTTGAGGAGATCACTGCTCAGTATTGACTATGTTATGTTAGACATGCTTATTGCACATCTTTTCATGTCATTCTTCTGATAGCTGCACAGTATACCATGATATAGGTCACTGAACCACACTCTAGCTTAACCATCTCTTGCTGGACACTTAAGCTGTTCCCAGCATCACAGAAGTCTTCTTAGGCCCACATGCAACCTTGTTCGGATGTCAGATCATTTCCTTAAGATTAATTGTGAGAAGTGAAATGGCTGGGTCAAAGGGTACAACCATTTTTAACGCTCTCAATACGTTAATACCAAACGACCATGAATTAGTATAATAGTCTAGGACCATTGTACCAATTAATTCCCCCCCCACACACACACACACACTAAGTACTGGTGCGTCCAGGCACTGACAAAGCCAGATAGGACACAGCCCACACACGGACGGGCAGGAGGAGGGGACCAACCAGAAGTCAACATTTACAGGCCAGCGTGCTGAGATTACAGTGCAGAGAAACACAGAATCGGGACACCAGGATCCTCATAGAATGGGAGTCATGGAAGGCCTCCTGGAGGAGGTTGGTTTGGAGGCTGGCCTTGAGAGACCGTCAGGAGTAAACCGAGTAATGGACAGGAAAGGGGTCATACACCAGATAAATGAGCCAGGCAGAGGAAAGCTTCCAGGCACACGAGTTGCATCCCTTTTCAAGGAACAACAGAAGGTTCTGTAACAGTTGGAGTCAAGTTGTGGATGGGAGGTGAGGATGATGGACAGGAAGTGAGGATGGAGGATGGGTGATGGATGGTGAAAAGGAGGTGAGGATGGTAGAGAGGAGGTAAGGATGGTGGACGGAGGGGAGGATGGTGGACAGGCGGGGAGGATGGTGGACAGGAGCGGAGGATGGTAGATAGGGGTGATGGATGGCGAAAAGGAGGTGAGGTTGGTGAAAAGGAGGTAAGGATGGTGGACAGGAGGGGAGGATGGTGGACAGGGTGAAGGATGGTGAGGCTGAGGAGGTGGGTGGGTCTGATCAAGAGGGGCTTTCTTGGCTAAGCAAAGGAACTTTAATGTCATCCAGAAAACTGGGTAAAGATCATCAACTACAAACTCCTTGGGAGGCAGGAGTTGGCATCAGGCCTGTGCAGGGAAGACCAGGGATGAGCTCTGTGAGCTTGGGGACAGCCATTTAACCTCCGTCTCATAAAATAAAGGGGCTGATCTAGGTCCCTTTGGGTTCTAAATATATATTTTTAAAAATATATATCTTTATTGATTTCAGAGAGGAAGGGAGAGGGAGAGAGAGATAGAAACATTAATGATGAGAATCATTCATTGGCTGTCTCCTGCACGACCCGGGATCAAGCCCACGACGCCGCCTGGCAGGAATCAAACTGACCTCCTGGTTCATAGGTCGACGCTCAACCACTGAGCCGCTGCAGCTGGGCTGGTTCTAAATTCCTATGAGCCTATGAACACTGGCACATTCTTTTCTTTTTTTCCAGAAAAGGTGGCCATTAAAATCCTGGACAAGACCAAGTTAGACCAGAAAACCCAGCGGCTGCTCTCCCGGGAAATCTCCAGCATGGAGAAACTGCACCACCCCAACATCATCCGCCTTTACGAAGTCGTGGAGACCCTGTCCAAGCTGCACTTGGTGATGGAGTACGCGGGGGGCGGGGAGCTCTTCGGGAAAATTAGCACCGAAGGGAAGCTCTCGGAGCCAGAAAGCAAGTTCATCTTCTCCCAGATTGTGTCTGCCGTGAAGCACATGGTGAGTGGGCGCGGAAGGAGAGTCTTGCTCTCATTCTACCCACAGTGGGAGCGAGCGGCTTCCATTTACCATCACGCAGCAGCCCAGAGGGTGTCAGTCTCACGGGCAGACAGTAGCCCCTTCTCTGCAGGTCAGAAGCCTGGCTGCGCTCGTTCTCCTTGCCTCTGAAGCATCACCCAGGAATCTCCAGTTACAGGGCAGCCTCCTGGCTTCTGGAAGTTAGCAGGAGTCACTCTGAGCAGCCCAATGACACCCACCCACTCTGGTCACACCATCTCTCCAACCCCATCTTCCTGTAGCCAGAGAGCTAGCTCCCCGCCCTTTCTTGGCCTTGCCTTCCTAACTCTGTGTTGAGGATGCCCTCTCCCCTATCAACACGTCTCACATTCCAACTCCCATCCACCCTTCATGACCCAGCTCAGACCTGTCTCTCTGAAACCCCCTTCAATCTCACAGCAGCACCCACCGATCTTTCTCGACTTCCGTGAACTCCTCTACCTCTTGCTGCCTCTGTGCTCAGACTTTATGGTATACTATTTTAGTCCCTTATTCTTTCTTTAGCTAAATCTGGACTCCTAAAGCACATTCCCTAGATATTTTTTTAAAAATATATGTTTTTTATTGATTTCAGAAAGAAAGAGAGATAAAAACATCAACGATCAGAGAGAATCACTGACTGGCTGCCTCTTGCATGCCCCCTACTGGGGATCAAGCCCAAAACCTGGGGATGTGCCCCGACCAGGAATTGAACCTTGACCTCCTGGTTCGTAGATCTCTACTGAGCCACGCCGGCTGGGCTAGATCTTCGAAGAGCTGTGCTCTGGTGCCTTTTTTTTTTTTTTTTTCAATTTTTTTTATTAAGGTATTATATGTGTACATATCTTACCATTGCCCCCCCCCCCTCTGGTGCCTTTTGTAGCGCTGGCTGAGTTGCTGGGCGCAGGAGGAACTGACTGCAGACCCGACCACCACTTTCACGACTTTAGTGCAGACGTTTGGCTGCCCTCTTTACCCAGTCTCAGTCAGTCCAACGGGCAGAAGAGAGACACTTGTCTGGGGTCTTAGTTGAGAGGCTGTTTCTAGTTCACTCCTTTGCCTGGATGTTGTGGGGTCAGCGACCTCCTGGCCAAATGATCAGCAGGGAATTAGTGACCTGGCAGACCCAAGCGAGCAGGCAGGAGGACTGGGGGAGGAAGGAATGAGCCGGAGAGAAGAGCCTGGTCGCAGTGGCGGCGGGCGCGTTAGCCTGTCATTAAGTGGCCTCTGCTGTAGTGAACCTTCCCGGGCCCAGCAACAAGCCAGACACCTCACACAACAGGGCAGTTGGGAAAGGAGTCTTCCATGTTCTCCTTGGAGAAGAAATCAGAAGACCCAGCAATAGAGGGTGCAGACCGAGTCCTCCAGAGCTCGGAGCCCTGACGTTCCTCCCAGCACTCTGGTCTCCAGAGGATGAATCGCAGACATGGTTCCAAATTTCATGGCGGGTATCTACTCGGTGCCAGCACCCTGCTGAGCGGGACAGACACAGCATCATTTACAGTTCTCCCAACGCCCCATGAGGTGCCCATCAGTATCCCATTTTACAAGGTAGAGAACTGACACAGCTGGTATCGTTGAACCTACAGCCAAGCTGTCAGGCTCCAAAGCCTGGATTCTTACCCCAGGAGACCCATCAGCAAGAGTAACAGTAAAGCACATCCCAGGAGTCGTTGGGACTGAGCAGGTGAAGATTGTCTGGATTCAGCACGCCAGGGTGGGGGTGTGGCCTGGCTCAACCCACAGCGCACCTGCTGCTGGAACCTCCTCCCTTCTACTGACCTCTGTGAGATGGAGGAGCCGCCTGGAGGTCTTAGTTGAGAGGCTGTTTCTAGTTCACTCCTTTGCCTAGATGTTGTGGGGTCAGCGACCTCCTGGCCAAATGATCAGCAGGGAATTAGTGACCTGGAGACCCAAGAGAGCAGGCAGGAGGAATGGGGGAGGAAGGAGTGAGCCGGAGACAAAACTCCAGCTTTGTCTACAACGGAAGAGCTGCTGTGCAGGAGACACCCACCCTGTGGTGGACAAGCTGGGAGGGCGCAAGGCCTTGTTGGGGTTGACCCTAGTCAAGAGATTGCTCAGCCGGAAACACCCATCTATGACCTCAAAACAAAGGACTATTGTCTCACTGTGTTCCGGAACAGTAGTTTCGTAAGATCTGGGTCTTATTTCTGGCTCTGATTCCCGAGTTCACACATGGGTGACAGACTACAACCTCACCCCACAGGAAAATGAAGCCTTTCATCCCTATGGGGCCTGTGGGTGTTGTTTGGCTACAGGTTTTGGCTGAGCAGCTCTCCAGGTTTGCTGACACGGTTAATCTCCACTGAATTTCCGGTATTACGTCATCTCACTGTTTCAGAGCTACAGATGCATACTTCCTGCTGGTATTTCACTCTGGAAATGACCGTTCTCCCCTCTGTCTCCTCCCACAGCATGAAAACCAAATTATCCACAGAGACCTGAAAGCAGAAAACGTGTTCTACACCAGCAACACCTGTGTGAAGGTGGGCGATTTCGGGTTCAGCACAGTGAGTAGAAAAGGGGAGATGCTGAACACGTTCTGTGGGTCCCCTCCCTACGCTGCACCCGAACTATTCCGAGATGAGCACTACGTGGGCGTGTATGTGGACATCTGGGCCTTGGGGGTGCTTCTCTACTTCATGGTGACTGGCACCATGCCATTTCGGGCAGAGACCGTGGCCAAGCTGAAGAAGAGCATCCTCGAGGGCACGTACAATGTGCCTCCCCACATGTCGGAGCCCTGCCTCCGCCTCATCCGGGGAGTCCTCCAGCCCATACCCTCTGAGCGGTACGGGATCGATTCCATCATGAACCATGAGTGGATGCAAGGGGTGCCATACCCCACCCCTCTGGAACCTTTCCAGCTTGACCCCAGACATTTGTCAGAAACCAGCACCCTCAAAGAAGAAGAACATGAGGTCAAAAGCACGTTAGAACATTTGGGTATCACAGAAGAGCATATCCGGAACAACCAAGGGCGAGATGCCCGCAGCTCCATCACCGGGGTCTACCGCATCGTTCTGCATCGGGTCCAAAGGAAGAAGGCTTTGGAGAGTGTCCCAGTAATGATACTACCAGACCCTAAAGATCGGGACCTGAAGAAAGGGTCCCGTGTCTACAGAGGCATAAGACACACATCCAAATTGTGCTCAATTTTATAAATTGTGTTAGACTATTGGTAATTAACCAAGGTCATTGTTGCTGCTTTTAAATTTTTTCACAGTCAACTTGGTGGGGACATTTTTATAATTTCTGAATAAATTTAAATTTAAGGTATGCATTCTTTCCCCCAAAAGAAGTGTATTAGCTCAGGTTCTGGCTTGATTTACAATCTCCTCTTGTTCCAAATCTCCAGCTTTGTCTACAGTGGAAGAGCTGCTGTGCAGGAGACTCCCCTATGGAGCAGGACTTGCTTCAGGGGGGCTTTGGTGCTCACTGAGTCTGCCCCTGAGTGTGTTACTTGTGGGTGTGTAGAGTTGTAATCTGGTATGGCCTGAAGCTGTCCACCGGGTGTACTGGTTCTAGGGCCTCCAGGGATGTGCAAAGTCAGCCACTGCCTGGGGCCACCTGGCAGGAGCTACAGAGAGATCTGCAGATGGCTATTTGCTATTTGTATTGGGGGTGGAGGTGCCCAGACGAGGCCCAGCTGTGAAGCAAGGCAGGCTGGTGCTAGTGCCTAGTGCCGGGTCTTGGGCCTTTCATTGATAGGTGTGGGGCACGGCTGCTCCAGCTGCAGCTTGTTTAAGAGATTTTAGCAAAGTGTGAAGCCTGAGCCAGGACTGGCCATTCCTATGGAAAAGCTGCGCAAACAGCTTGGGTGGGACTGCAAATTGGATGGGGTGGCGTCTCGGAATCCCCAGGGCAGAGCAGTGTGCTACAGGCTGATACTCAGATATGGTGCCTGTCAGTCAGCCCTGTGACAGGGGAGGTCCCAGCAATGAGGGAACAATGACCCCTGCAAACACCACTGTCTGGGAGAAAGCTGCCCCGATGCCAGACAATCCAGTTCCTCCCCATATGTGTCTGGGTCCCCCAAAACCTCCCCAGTGCTGTGAGTCTGAGTAAGTTTGTGTGCTGGCCCTTTAAATGGGTCTCCAGCAGTCTCCCTATCTCAGCCACAGCCCTGCTGGTTTTTACAGCCCGTAGTTTTGGGCCTTCTCTTCCCAGCTCTGGAACCCTGGGCTGGGGGGCTAGTGTGGGGCTGGGACCCCTTTCTCCTCACTGGCAGCCTCCGCAGGGACAGGGGCAATCTCCCTCCCGATTAAAATAACGGCACACGTGGGTGTGGGCCAGCCCGTTCATGCCTCCTCCTCTCCTGCACTTTCTTCTTTACTTCTCTATTGTAGGACTTCCATTCAGCCACCTTTCAGGCGGTTCTGAATGATGGTGGTTCTGTATTTTAGTAGTAATTTTGATGTGGTTGTGGGAGGCAGCGAGTACAGGCGTTTGCCTACGCCACCATCTTGGTTCTCTACCTGCCACTGTCAGATGCTAGATCCACCTTGACACAGTGGGCAGGCATGATGTTCTGCAGAATGTCAAGGTCCTTCAGACTCTATTGACACAGAGCAGGAGATTGGTCAGCACCTGGGGCAACGGAGTAAATGACAATCGATGTCCATCCCAGAGAAACGTGAACTGTTTTTGATCCTCCATTCCCTGGTCTCGTTCCAGTGTAGACTTTTATCCAACAGTCCTCAAAAATTCTGGGTGTATATGTTGCATACACGGGTGGCAGCAGAGAGACTTGGCCTCTCCCACTGCACGGGACCTGTCAATCAACTTACACCTGGGGCCATGATTTTCTCACTGCGACAGGCTACCCCAGGCTCTGCTCACCGACTTACCTCCTTTCTTTCTCTTTTTGGTTATGCACGTCAAGTAACTAACACTCCAGCCAGCTGTCACTACGAACTCTGTGATCTGTTAGCCATTGTCACGAGCCCCCGCAGGGCAAGACACCCTGATTCCCACTCCAGCCTTACGTCCATTCGATTATGTCCACCTCGCCTGACGTTTGTATAATACCACATGGCCTCTGCCATGCTAGACTCCCACTGTCCCGTTTGCAAAGGCGCGCCCGGTTCCACGCAGTGCTTCCCCATCAATCAATCCCTGACGTTCGCACAGATGCTGCGCACTCCCATCGCCTCAGGGAAGGGAGCGTGCTCCTGGGAAACAGGTGGTTCTTCAGTCTCACGTAATGAATCCGTTCTGACAGTCACACCTCCCGGAACTTCCTGTCCCTGCCCTGAACACTATGTCACGGCAGCTCCACCGTGTGCGCCTCATTCACTGTGAGCCAAGCTCATGGCCAACCTCAACAGCTGTCCCTGCAGGACATAAGGACCGGCTCAGGCGCCCTCACTCCAAGTCACAGTTAAATGCTCCCATGATAATAAACTGCCCCTTATCCTGCCTCATATTTGTCCCTCCACCTCCACCCCTGGCCCAGTCCCCTCAGGATCCTCCCCCACTCCTTTTTAAAGCAAGTATTCATGTTTGTGTCAAGATTACATAGCTCTAAGTTACTTAAAGATCATGTTACACCAGGCTGGCATGGCTCAGCGGTTGAGCATCGACCTATGAACCAATAGGTCACGGTTCAATTCCCGGTCAGGGCACTTGCCCACATTCCCCCTTGTCTCCTGACAGTGCACCTCAGCCAGGCTCCCCAGCTCCGTCAGTGTCTAAGCCGTTTCCTCCGGACAGGGTTGTAGTCCTCTGCGCGGGATGCGTGGGGACCTGCCCAGCTCTCCGTTTGGAGAACAGCAAAGGTACTGGAAGAGCATCTCGAGGAGGTCGAGCAGCATCTTGCAGGCAGGCACCTGCCTCCCTAGACCTCAGCGGGGTCTTCAGACAAGGAAGACCCGTGTGAGGGGAGCCGGTTTCCAACATTTTCAGGCTCATCCTCCCTTTCGTTACTTAGACCCTCGTCTCCCACTCTCTTCCTAGCAAGGCCCTGACTTTGATAAAGGAGGGTGGTCAAGTACCTCCTGTGCAGCTCAGCCACCCTCCCCACTAGGCCCTGAGCCTCCTCACGGGTGGTTTTCCTCTGCTGCAGTCCAAGGCCCTCAGACTTTCACAGTAGACTTGATGGGTGGCTGACTTCAAAGCATGTTATTTAATCTTTTCCCCAGGCTTCCAAAGCCGTTAATGAAAGCTGGCCAAACCCAGCCTTTATCATCGCCCTGTACTGTTCAAGCGCCACAGGTGCCATGTGATCCGGCTCTGGCCCACCTGCACCTGCAGTGACCGTAACCTGCTGCCCCTGCCTGCAGGGCGACTGCACCCTGCCCACCAGCACTGCCTTAGGTTCCGCTGATGCCATGATGTCTTAGTGGCGAGAAACAGCACAAATGTATTACCTGGCAGCCCTGTGGGAAGGAAGCCCAGCATGAGCCTCATGGCGCTGAAATGTGTTCGGTCCGGGCTTTCTGGAGGCTCCAGGGAGAACCCATTTCCGGCTTTTTCCTGCTTCTAGAGGCATCCCACGTTCCCTGCCTGGTGGTTTCCTCCCTCCATCCGCAAAGCCAGCCACGTGCACCTCCCTGACTGCCCCTCCTCCCATGGCCACCAGGCTACAGCCCAGTTCTTAACCTTAACATCTGCTTTCACCATGCAGGGTAACATTCTCAGGGGCCAGAGATGGTCATCTTTGGGGGTGGGGCCATCACTCTGCCAACTACACACCGCAATGGGATTGTTTGCATGGTTGGTGAGTAAACCAGCTCCAACCTCCCATCCCGAGGGTCCGTTTTATGACTATCCCGGGTATCAATGGTCCTAGCCTGAATTCTCCAAAACAGCAGAGCCTGAGACAGAAGCTGGCAGGCAGGTCATTTATTTGGGAAATGATCCCAGGGTGCAGGACACACAGGAGTGCAACGACGAAAAGGAAAGCCAGCATAAGATGTGTTGCTGGATCGGCCACAGGACACTGGTCGTTGATTCTGCAGGATCTGATCACTGCTCAGAGCTGTCTGCCCAGGGGATGGAAGGAAAAAGCATTTACCCACCAGCAAGTGACCCCAGGGGAACTTAACCCCTCTGCACTTCCAGGATGTGAAATTTTGAGTTCTGTGGGGGATCCCACATCGCAGTGAGGCCAAAGAGGGGAGTATGTAGCAGGAATCCAGAGGGAGGTGCTCTCATATTCTCTGAGACCCTGGTTAAGACCACAGGGCAGAGGTCTGAGTGGGGCCCAAGGTTTTGGATGCATAGATCCAAAGATGGAATAGGACAAATAAGATTTCCTTGTATTGCCTACACAAAGATGGAATAGGACAAATAAGATTTCCTTGTATTTCTACTTGTAAACATTTAAATACGAATGCATTTTATTATAAGCTAGAGCCCTGATGATCTAGGAACTTCCTGATTGGTATTCATAATCTCCCACATCAAATTACTGCCTTTACAATGTGCAGGGGGGAAGTCGGATCACAGGTCAACTATTTTCTTCCACCACCAATTAGAGGGAATAAAATGAGAAAGCTATGTTCAATTAAGAGCAGTTGCTAGATATTTTAAAGAACATATTCATGTTTGTGTCAAGATTACATAGCGCTAAGTTAAAGATCATGTTATACCCGGCCGGCATGGCTCAGTGGTTGAGCATCGACCTATGAACCAAGAGGTCATGGTTCAATTCCCTGTCAGGGCACTTGCCCAGGTTGCGGGCTTGATCCCCAGGCGTGCAGGAGGCAACCGATCAATGATTCTCTTTCATCATTGGTGTTTCTATCTCTCTCTCTCTCTCCCTTCCTCTCTGAAATCAATAAAAAATATATATATATATATATTTTAAAAAGATCATGTTACATTCCTTGTTCTGTTGATTTCCTCTTTCCTGTTTCTTAGGCCATTTCAAACAGGACAAGAGACAGTATTTCAACTAAGTCACAAGAGGACCAAAGTGGTTGTTTGCATCTATTTGAGTTTCTCCTAGTGTTTAAAATCTTAGACTTATCAGTGTTCATAAAAATAAACAAAAACCCAGAAGGTGAGGGGAAAAGTACATGAATTCATTTGACTCTTAAAGCCATATTCCCTAGAGTTCTAGAATTGGCAGACGTGACCTTAGAGAACAATGGCCTTCTGAATGACCCAGAGGGACAGGAGAGAAATGAAATTATTAAGTATTGAATCTAGACATGACATGATAAAATGAGCTAATCAGTACCAGAAAATTAGGTGTACTCCTTAATTCATACAATCCAAGCATTGATAGGAATCAAATTACCTAGTCCAATTACTGCCAATGCAGAAGTTCTCTGTAAACCCCGGGAACACCACAGACATATACACGTGACCCTCGGGTTGGAAGCAGTCGCTGGGCTATAGAATTTGCTCTGAATCCTTAATTGCCAACTCTTAATCTTAAGTTGTTTCAAGGAACACAAAGTAACTCTCTATATAAAAACTGATAGCAAGCCCAGTAGGTGTGGGTGATTGGTTGGGCATCGACCCATGAACCAGGAGGTCATCGATCAGAGCACGTGCCCGGGTTGCAGGCTCGATCCCCAATAGGGGGCGCGCAGGAGGCAGCCCATCGGAGATTCTCTCATCATTGATGTTTCTACCTCTCTCCTTTCCTCTCTCCGAAATCAATAAAAACCTATTAAAATAAAATTTATAGCAAACTTCATACATGCTTATCACCCAATTTGGGACTTCCTATCTTTGTCTAAAGTATAATAATAAATTATCAGTATAAATCCCTCCACACTAGACGGACAGTTTCTTGAAGGCAAGACCATATATCTTGTAAATTTTATTTCTGACTTAAGTGAGTGCCTTGTTTATATCACATTTTGGGATGTTTGTTGAATGATGAATGAATTGGTAAATGAATCAATTTAAATAACCCGAGTGCCCATATTTAAAGATAGGTTATCAGCTGATTTCTTGCCTAAATGTTAGAAGAGAAAAAGAAGACGCAAATATCTGCCATATTTCTCGAAAACTTTATTCAAAGTTATTCACCTCACTGTCAATAAGGTGTACAGTTAATTCTGTGCCAGTTTTACTGGGCCTGCCCATTGCTGGCAATGGACCTGAGACAACCCTTTCTCTGACACCAAAAGTTACTCTTTTCAAAACATCCCGAACTCCCAATACTTGTGAAAGTATTGCATGCACCACTTTCCCACCGATCTTTAAGTCTGAACTTCCATTATTAACCTGGATGTTAAAATGAAGTCATTTTAACAAAGTATGACTGTACAAATCAAAGTGTCACTAGTTAATATTAGACAAGAGTATTTTACAAACACTACATTACATATTACCTTGCAATTTGAAACATTACATTTCATATTTGTGTACGTTTATTTTAGATAACAGACTTCACAGAATTTAACAGCAAATAAAGTTTTAAAAATTGAATTCTGTACATTAGTTCCAACTAGCTCTATTTTACAATCTATAAGGCTCATGTCATAGTTCAGCACCAAAATTATCTACAGAACTGTCTAGCCAGTCTTATACAGACCTTGTGATCGTTTTCTTAAGGTGGAAGTCTGAGAAAATGTTTTATAGATCCTACTTCCAGATCTAAGTGGAATACTCATTTTGGCTGATCAAACTATGTAAAAACTTGGGTTTTACCTTTTTATTTTCATTGAACAGATTTTTTTAAAAAAAGAAAAAGAATACTTACACCGTGAAGTTAGGTTGTCAGTCTTTCAGTTGCATTTATAACACTGACGCATCAGAGTAACTAGCGCCTTGCCCCTATCCTTCCTTTCAAACATTTTTAAAAGGCAGCCAGAAAAACGTTTTATTTATTCTTCAAAATAAGGTACAAAGAAGGACTGCGGCAACAAGCTTCCTCATACACAAGCTCCAGTAACATCTCCGTGTTTTTCTGCCTCGTCCAGTATGAACGGATTCAGGGCCGACCTAGAGCCACACTCAGAGCAGAAACACACCAGGCCGCCCCCGCAGGCCTGCTCAGGGCCAGTCTCTCCGCTCAGGGCCTCTGCAATCACTCGCCACTGCTGCCTGGATTTAAAGGCACAGTCCAGTTTCCAAGAACCAGTTACCATCCTAACTCTTCTCTCCAGAATGTACAAAGTTTATAAAAACAACATGTTTTTCTTACCATTTTCAAACAGGGTTTGTGTATATCACATGTAAGAGCACATTCCTTAAACTAGAAACTTCTTATCAAAAACCACAGGTACTTTCAGTAATCTTGTTTGTTCAAAGTATAAAATTCTTCTACATTCAAAAAAATTAAAATCGAAGACAAGTACCTCTGCTCCTTTCTGCCAGAAACAAACGACTCATCAAACCACATTTAAAAACTAAGCTTCATGCATACGAATGGCCGGAGAGGTATGAAGTTTTGCAGAGCCCTTAACATCATGGAGTACTGTAAGCATTGGCTAGACTCAATAGGAAGCGAATTAGCAAACTGAGCAGAGACTTTCCCAAGAACACGATAGTTTTCCAGGCTCCATGTCAGTCACAAAATTTTAAGCAACATGTAATCCTTTAATATTGTCCCAGACATCCCATTCCCAACCGTTCCCATACATACCCCACCCCGCCCGGCCCACACGGGTCTTCCCCGCGCGGCACGGCAGTTCTTAATGCTCCCCGTTGCTGATGACAGCTGCTTCCGGCTCTGCTGCCGTCCCTGGGAGCCGAGGCACTTTCTTCGCAGGACTTGGAATGTGCTAAAAATCAATGGGAGAAGCTGCCTCAGGTCACTGTTGCTTTGAGTCATGGTGCCGATGCAAGTTCCAATGGAAAAGCAGAGCGCAACCTTGGAGGTTTATGCTAAATATATCCTATATAACTGTTCACAGCGGGAACTAAACGTCATTCTTTACCTCACGGTGAACTTATACAAATATCAACACAGCAAGAGAGGGGGAGGCCAGAGACCCACCAGCCAGGCCTGTACTTGTTACATTTCGCATTCACAACCCAAATGCCGAAGGTTGACCTGCTACCTAATTTGTATAATAGCAAGAAGCAAGACTGCGTTCACCAAATTCATGCTGAGGAGATATAATAAATAACTTCAAGGTTATAAAGTCATCAGTTTGAAGTCTGGCTATGACCCTGGTCAAGCCATTTAACTCCTTGCAGCCTCATCTCTAAAATGGGCATAGTATATCACAAACCAAAAGGCCATTTCGATAAGGATTAAATGAGAAAATGAAAATAAAGTACCGAGCATAGTAGGAATTCAAAGCACAGCTATTACTGCCACCTCTTGGCAACGTTGGAGACCGCTTTGCCAACGGCCCGAGAGGAGAGGTGCGGGCCGCAACACCCTCTCCCCACGTTCTCTCCCAAGATGTGTCACAAATGAGCCTCTCTACACCAGTCTTCCCTGCAATTCTGCTACTATTCAAACTTGAAAATGCTAACCATTTAAGTGCAAGGACTTTATAAAACTGGGAAAGGGCACAGCTGGAACCCAAGCCCCAAGCCCGCTCTGAATCTCTCTGCTTTCTGATAGTCCCTAAGCTGCTAAGCCTCAGGCAGGCCTCCCAAGCCCAGCAATCTGGGGATAGACATGTCCCCCCACCAAACACCATGCGCTCCCTGTACCTCCGCGGCTGTGCTTGAATGCACAAGTCCTACTCCTTCATCCAAAGTGTCGGCATTTGGAGAGGGTCTCCGGGCATAAGTTCTCCTGTGCTTTTCATCCACTCGAACCAGGTACCATGTTCCTTCAAAGAGGGAATCGATGGAACTCTGGGGAATGTAGTTGCCTGAAGGAAAGGAGGAGAATGGGAACAATTAGTTATGACACACAACTTACCTGGTAATAAACTGAAGATGTGCCTATTTTCCTACAATTTTTTACCAACATCACGTTTGTACTGAATACAGCCTAGATCTGTGGATAACCTTATCTTTATGTGGTATGTTTCACGTTGTTATAGGCTTTGGGGTGTATGTGTGTGTATATTAACCACAGAACACTTTACCCAGGTGATGAGTGTCCTCTCTGAGCTTCATGCTTTCTGCAAAAGCAGCTGGTGCTACACACGTTCTTGAGTCGAGCCTCGACTTAAGGTCACATAGACTTGCTGTTATTTTATCAAGAGCAGAACCTAAAATAGTAAAGAATTCCAACATTAAAAGACTAAAAATAGCATGCACGAAAGCCTAAACAAAATGTTGCCAAATGTTAAAAAAACCACTTTCACTTCTGTTATAACTACTGGCTTTCGTTTAGTTAAAAGATAAGATGGTATCTATCGCCCCAGCTGGTGTGGCTCAGTTGGTTGGAGCGTCATCCTGTGCACCAAAGGGTCACGGGTTTGATTCCTAGTCAGGGCACAGACCCAGGTTGCGGTTGGGGTGCGTACAGGAGGCAACCGAGCAGTTTCTCACATCAATGTTTCTCTTTCTCTCTCTAAAAATCAATTCTAAAAAACCATCCTATATAATAAAAGCCTAATATGCTAAGTGTCTGGTTGTCTGTTCAACCAATCAAAGCATAATATGCTAATGATATGCTAAGGCTGCTCAACCACTCGCTATGACATGCACTGACCACCAGGGGGCAGACAGTCAACCAGTCGCTATCATGTGCACTGACCACCAGAGGGCAGACGCTCTGACTGGTATGTTAGCTTGCTGCTGGGGTCCGGCAGGACGGAGCGAGACAGGCGGACAAGCCCTGGAGCCCTCCTGCGGTCCCTCCCTGGCTGGCCAACATCCCGAGTCCCTCCCCGGCCCCGACTGTGCACCAGTGGGATCCCTAGACCTGGCCTACACCCTCTCACAATCCAGAACCCCTCGGGGGATGTCAGACAGTTGGTTTTGGCCTGATCCCACAGGCCAGGCCAAGGGACCCCACTGGTGCATTAATTCGTGCACCAGGCCTCTAGTATATATATATTTAAAGATAAGATGGTATCTATCTGACACAGCCTCTATAACCTCTGACTAGACACCTGTTCAGTGTCAGCCAGTGCACAAGTTTTTAAACAGGTGAGGTTGAGACTAAAAATAACTTGTATAGAGGCAGTTTTTAAAGCAGTGCCAAGTTCACCATCCCTCTTTCTGTTTTTGCTCCTTCTACCACAGAGAAGGCACAGACATTTCCGTAAATATAGCCAAGACCATAAAGTTAGGAAAACTTAAATACTAGCGAACAGTAAGAAATGATTTGTTATTCACTCATGTGCTCAGACTCAATCATTAAACACTCAAAAAGCTGCCTGCCTTAAGTACATATGCTTCCTTTCCCCTGACTACATGTTGAGAACATGAGATGAAAGGTTAAAGTTACTTGCCAAAAAAGGAAAAACCAAAACACTCCACCATAAAATATGTTTAAACTGGTATTTTTTCCTGATTTGGAAGGGTGGAGAGAAGATATCCTCAGGCAGACAGAGCTGCCCTTCACCCAGGTAAGGCAGATTCTTAGATGAGAGGAAAACCCAGCTCTGTGGGAAGAAGTACTGACACTGAAATGCAGCAACGCCCTGTGGGACAGACCGAGCGTGCTTGAGAAGCTGCTCAACAACCTGCCCAGAACAGGCTCCCACACGTTCTTGCTGACAGACTTGGTATTTACCTGGGGTGGCATCTTGGGTAACTTTAAGGGAGTAGAGGGTGGCAGCCAAGCCAGAGCCATAGGAGAACACGCCAATCCTCTTCCCGGCCAGCTGCTGAGGCGAGTACCTGTGCAGGGGAGGAGCCAGGAAGCTTAACTGATGTGAAACAACAGTGTGCAGGAAGCTCGGAGCTGGACTCGGCACTCGTCCTATAGCCTGAGGGACCTAACCTGAAGCTTGACTTGACAGCAAGCCGACGGAACCAAGCTGCTCATCTCTTGGGGAGGGGCTTACGAAAGTTATTTTACCATAAAATAAGTCACCTTGTCAACCGGGCATTTCTGGTTCAACTGCAGGTCAGGAATAATAAAACCATGAGAACAGGAGCCAGAAAAGCCAGTGTGCCCGGCCGGTGTGGCCCAGTGGTTGAGTGTTAACCTATGAACCAGGAGGTCACGGTTCGATTCCCAATCAGGGCACATGCCCGGGTTGTGGGCCTGATCCTCAGTGGGGGGCTTGCAGGAGGCAGCCAATCCATGATTCTCTCTCATCATTGATGTTTCTGTCTCTCTATCCCTCTCCTGTTCTCTCGAAAATCAATAAAAATATGTATTTTTTTTAAAAAGACAGTTTGACATGAAATACTATGAAATAATGGTAGCCTCATCCCATATATATATATTTTTTTAATTTAAAAAATATTTATTGTTTTTTTACAGAGAAGAAGGGAGAGGGAGCGTTAGAAACATCGATGAAAGAGAAACATCGATCAGCTGCCTCCTGCACACCCGCCACTGGGGATGCGCCCATAACCGAGGTACATGCCCTTGACTGGAATCGAACCTGGGACCCTTCAGTCCACAGGGCGATGCTCTATCCACTGAGCCAAACCGGTCAGGGCTATATTCTTTAAGTCAATGGACAATAGGCTAGAGAGCCTGGAAGTACAGTTTCCGTGACCTGGCACTGAAGCTGGTCTTAGAATCCTAACATTCCCTGAATGAGGGGAGTTAGTAGCAGAAAGCAATACTTACTGGGCCAGAACAGAGGCGAGGGAGCCATACACGGAGGACGTGTACATGTTTCCATTCTGATTGGATACGAGCAAAGATGCCTTCGTTTTCTGATTAAAGAGGTCAGAACTAGCCTTCATAAATGCCTTTTCCACATCTCTATCAAAGTAGGTATCTTCTAATTTAACATCCCTGAAAGATTTGTAAAAGAGCTTTAGTGTTCAAAGACCCCATGTTTATTGTATTAGTGTACCCAATTACTATTCTAATCTCCAAGTGTATATGATTCTGTTTTTTATGATTCCATGTGTTAAAAGCCAGGCAGTAGCATGCTAATTGATATGGAAGACATAACAGCTGTAGACAGATAATCTTTTTTCTCAAAGTTTTTAATAACCAATTTAAGACAACTTGCTTCTAATGGTTAATCACCCACTAAAGTGTTGCTGTCACCAAAAAGAATATACTATTTTGAGTCCATAATGATGTCTGTTGAGTTAGGAGAATCATTGTATTACAGGAGCCAAGTCTTAAAAGGTGAGTAGAATTTCGTCCGATGGAGAAGGGATAGGTGAGGAAAAGGGAAGGAGGTGGCAGTGAGCCTGAACAGTGGGGAAGCTGTGGAAGGGAGGCCGACTCTGACAGTGACAGTGAGCAGATGAATCTGGGGCCCAGGGCTGGGAGAGGCAGGAGGAGAGTGGAGAGGCTGTTGTAAATACAGGCGCTGGTGGGCCACATTATCATGCTGATGACGGGAGGGCGCCAAAAGGGGGAAATCAGAAAATCTGAGTAGACATGACTCAACAATTCCTGTAGGTAAGCCACCACTTCTCTGGGACTCGATTTCTTCATTGATGACACAAATAGGTTAAACTAGATTACTTCTAAAATCCTTTGGACTCTAAAAATTTCAGGACTGTACAAAAAATAGTTTATAATAGGTAGGTATAAGAAATGCTGCCATATAGGAGGAAAAAATCCTAACATTCCCCTTACCCAAAGGCTTCCAGGCCACCATAGATGCTATTTTTATCTCTGTTCTGGTCATTCAGGAAGTCATTCAGCATCATCCGAGCCAGAGATTTCTGAACCAGTTTACAGTAGGGTGAATGGAAGATCATGAAGCTAAAATCGTTCAAGGTAAAATCTCTATCATTTCCCTCTGAAAAAGAAATCCAAAGACATGAAATTCATATAATTGACTTTTGAAGTTTTATTTTTGAACAGGGCTAGGATGTTTTTATATCTTTAAATCACAACCAAAAATATACTCTACAATGAAATACCTGTGTGGTTTAAAATGCTTATCAAAAAGACAATCAGAGATAGAATATACACTACCATATTACTGGTTTTCAGAGGTAACAGTCAAAACCCATTAGTGGATTGTATAATCAAAATAGTGGGTCAGGGCTAGGAGTTTTTTATCTTAAAAAATTATAGTTTAAAAAAAATTAAAGTAGAAAATAAGCTGCATAATTTGCAGCATGGATAAGCAATTTCATGACACTTTTCTTTGGGTTTAGCACACACAAAGGATGTAAAGTGCATTTCTTACTGAGTGTCCTACCAGTCATAGAATCACTGTACCTTTAAATACAGGCTGCTCAGTAGTGCCATTTTACAGGCTGCAGCAATGCTGCTTGTCCAGAGCCACCAGGTGTCTGAGTATATTTCTAACCTCTCTCACAACCTCAAAAACCAAAGCTGGACTATGGGAAAAGTGTATCTTATCTGATGATACTGTGCGTTTTAACAGCACTGACTCAATACTGCCCTTTTCCGTACCTCAGAACTCCTTCGGCTGAGCCTTTCTCATCCTGGAAAAGATATGCTGTATCCAGCAGAAGAAATAGCAGCTACATCTATTTTTCCCCCTAGTCAAAATCCATCCGTTTTTAGGCAGTTTGTACTGGTCAGAAAGCAGTGCTTGAATTAATACCTGAAACTGTGCTGTGTCCTACTGAAGTTCAGACTGTCAGGATGTTGTTTTGTAGACAATGTGCCACGATGTGACCATCTACGTCCACGTCTGTAATCAAGTTACTCTGCGGAGTCTGCCACCCTTTTGAGTGGTCATCAAAGACACAGACTGCCTGTGGTTTACCAAGTGTCTCAGAGCATGTACCTGAGCTTACATCATCATTACTTTTATTCTAAAAAGCTACGCAGCTTTAAAAAAGCTATTCAGCCTAGATTCTGAAAACTCTTAAAAAAATATACCACTGGGGAGAAAAAAAGAACCTTTTCAGGGTTAAAGACGGAGATAATGATGACCTTAAAAAAGCAAATATGAATCCACAGGTCAAGTACAAAGGGGGGAGAAATTGACCTTCTTACAGTTTTCTCTGGACACAGCCACAAACTAAAACCTGTGGAAGTACCTTTCACAAAAGATGAACAAAATTCAAGCTACCTTTTACCCTACTTTTAGTTTTCTTTGGGGATAAGTCGGCCCAAGTACTTTTGCAGAGGTATACTCATTTCCAAAGCTTACCTCTTTTCCTAAATTACACACTCCCCAAAACTACAGGAAATGCCACTTGGCGAGTGAGGAAGACATGGTTAAAGGCCTCTGATTGATGAAGGACACCCACGAGCAGTTTCTCACTGAAGACACCCAGACGGTCGCCCTACACAGACCAAGCTGAGGAGAGCGGCGAAAACCCACCTTTCTGCCACTGGGCACGGATCTTTTTGCGGTAGACAGAGTAGCAGCGGTCTAATGCACTGAGGTAGCACTGGATGGAGAGTCTCCCATCCACGATGGGGTATTCGGAAAGCATATCAGGCTTGTAAAAGTCATAGGCATGTTGCATGTGTGTCCCACGAAGTCCTATTACAACCAAAAAGGAAGATGTCCATGGATTTCTGCTTCTTGATGTCGGCATGCTAGCAACCATTACTGGGCCCTCCTTAACTAGTCAACTCTCGCCTCTTGCAGTATAAGCATCCCAAGGTGAAGCCAACGGTAACTGAAACAACTGTATCCACAACAGGCCTAAGACTCCTTGGATATACATTTTCATACAAGCTTCATAAATCTAACTGGGAGACTACAATTGTTTTACTAAACTGAAATAAAACGTGCCACTTACTATGTGACTACGGCAAGTGCTTACTTTAAGTTATTACTTAAACCCATTTACTTCTCTGCAAAATGGGCATGACACTGCTCACCTCATACAATTGCTATGAAGACTAAATATGATAGCACATATAAAGCACTTAGCAAGTAGTGTCTGCTGTGAATGACCACTCAGTAAGTACTAGCTTCTATTTTCTAATTTCTCAGCGTATTGTGTTAATTTAAAAAAAACAAAAACATTCCACTCACCTCGTTCAAAAATTAAAGGAGCATTTGGCCCAATGAGCAGAGCAATGGCTCCGACGCCACCTGTAGGCCGAGCGTTTCCTGTGGCGTACACAGCGATATCTCCCGCAACCACCAGGGCATACCGTCCTGAAAAACATCGTCCGTGCAAATGTGATCCATACTGCAAATATCACACATGGAAACTGAAGTGTTCCATTTCCCCCAGAATATGCTTTCCCCATCTTTGGTAAAGAAAGAAAATGGGCCCTGGCCGGTGGCTCAGTTGGTTGGAGCATTGTCCCGTACACCAAAAGGTGTCTGGTTCAATTCCCAGTCAAGACACATACCTAGGTTGAGGGTTCGGTCCTCAGTCAGTGCAAGTACAGGAAGCAACCAATTGATGTTTCTCTTTCACATCAATGTTTCTCTCTCTCTCTAAAATCAACAAAAAGTACATATCCTTGGGTGAGGGTTAAAAAAAAATGGTCTAAGTTTTGATAAGGTAATATCCTACATGATAAAGTTAACAGATTCATAATGCAGGTATGCTGAAAGTCTTAGCTATCTTCCTGAACATATTCCAACAAGCATAAGTGGTAACGTTTGCATACGACATTAATTAAAAGGTCATCTGGGCCCTGGGTTCGATTCGTCAAGGGCACATGCCCAGATTGTGGGCTCAATCCCCAGTATGAGGCATGCAGGAGGCAGCCAATCAATGATTCTCTCTCATCACTGATCTCTCTCTCTCTTTCCCCTTCCTCTCTGAAATCAATAAAAATATATTTAAATAAATAAATAAAAGGTAATCTGGGCTTATTCATCCTCAGAGATTGTTTCTTCGGAATAGAGACATAACGCACCATCCCAGGAGCTGGACTCGATCCAGTTCACAGCATTGAAGACAGCGGCCGTGCCTCCGTAGCAGGCGTTCGTGGTATCTATTCCTTCTACATCTGTGTTCCCAGACTCCTCAAAGAGCTGCATCAAATTGGTCTTCACTGACTTGGATTTGTCGATGATTGTCTCTGTTCCGACTTCCAGCCGCCCAATGCAATCATAAGAAAGGCTATTTCTCTCCATAAGGTTCTGAACCACAGTCATGCAAAGAGAGTTGATATCTTCTCTATCTGTGCAGAAGCCCATCCTGGCCTGGCCCAAGCCAATAGTATACTTTCCAGCATCTACACCATCGTATTTTTCCAACTCCACTTGATCAACATATTGAGAAGGAAAATAGATCTCAAGGGCAACAATTCCCACATCTTTTGGCCAGGAGGCTTCTGCATTCAAAGGAAGTGACCCAGGCATGGTGCGAGAGCTTTAGGAAGAACAGAAGAACATCATTTCAGGTTCTAAACTGTTAAGTTCAAATTTGAGAAATCGACATTAAGAGTTCAAGTATCACCTAAAATATTAGTTTACTTTTAAGTTCAGCATACTTTACTTAGGGCAGTCAATTTTAAATATAGCAATTATAGTAAGAATGAAGTACTATTATTCAAAATTATTATCTTTCATAAAAGCTTGCACTTTACTCAAAACTAGACATCTTTAGATTTAAAGTATGATTATTGGAAGTAAAGGAAACTCAAATGAGATTCTTCCATGTTGTAAAGAACTATGTGATGTCTCTCTCTCTCCCTCCCCCTCTCTCTAAAAATCAATGGAAAAATATCCTTGAGTGAGGATTAACAATAAAGTGGTTTTATTGACTTAAGAGAGAGGAAGAGGGAGAGAGAGAGAAAAACATCAATGTAAGAGCGTACCATTGGCTGCTTCCCACATGCACCCAGATCAGGAATCGAGCCCGCAACCTGGGCATGTGCTCTGACCAGGAACAGAAATGTGATTTCCTGGTTCATAGGTCAACGTTCAACCATTGAGCCATGCCAGCCAGGCTCTTTTAAAAATATATATATTTTAGTGATTTTAAAGAGAAAGGGAGAGGAAAGGAGAGACAGAAACATGAATGAGAATCACTGATCGGCTGCCTCCTGCATATCCCCCATTGGGGATGGAGCCTGCAACCCTAACATGTGCCCTGACTAGGAACCGAACCATGACCTCCTGGTTCATACATTGACACTCAACCACTGAGCAACATTGGCTGGACTAAATATCTTCAAAGAGGAAGAAAAGGTACACTTTTACCACAGCTCTGGAAACCTTTAAAGCTATCTTCCAACAAGAAAGTACCAGCAAGACTCAAGTCTGTTCTAAAGCGAAGGGTCAACCCTCTGGTGAACAAAAGGAGCTCCAGGTCTTATTTCTAGGAGGACACAAAAGGGACCATTATGATTCTATGAGCATCTTTAAAATGAAGAACTGGAAAAGGAGGAGAAAGGAAAAGGCAGGGAAATTAGCGGAGAATGCTGATGTGAGGACAGCCCCAACCCATCTCCTGAACGGCTGGGCCAGGAGGGACTTCAGTATCAGTCACCAATGCCGGGGAGTACGATGCAGCCTCCTACATGGAGCCCTCTGCCTGCCCTCTCTCCCAGCCCGAGGCTCATCTTTCCAAAAGGCACACCTGCCTTTGTCAAGATGCTACTAAAAACGTTTCCAGGTTTCTTTCTCTATTATTTAGGGTCAGCCCTTTGCTAGACAAGGAGCTTCTGGAGAGCAGGAACTGTGTCTTGTTAATCACTTGACATATGGTGGAAGCTGAATGTAGAATAAAATTCTACTCGCCTTCTAATCTGAAATCAGTAATAATCGTAGGAAATCATAATTATAAAGCAAAAAAGCAGAATCATAAGTGAGGAGCTTCACAGAGTAAGAAACAATAGCCACAATTAATTAGATTATTGGCTCAAACAAATTTACAATCACTGCCCAATCTCACATAATCATCAACACCCATCCACAGCCCAGCTGGGTATCATTTGAGGCTGTAAACTAAAAAGCACCGTTGGCATACATGCTTACCTGTGATTTTTTTCTCATTAAGCAATATGCATGGTTATAGTTTATTATCTAGACTTGTCTCTTACGAGTGAACACTAATTTTCAATATTCGTTCTAGATTTTAACCATTAGTCTATTAAATACAAAATTAGCATAACTAATTAGTTCTAGATTTTTACCATTAGTCCATTAAACACAAAATTAGCATTAACTAATATTTCAAGTTAGGGTGTAACCCTGTACAGGGTTTGAGGCTGTGTGGCACGTAGGAATGGTTATTTGCCCTGGGATAAAAATTAAATTCCCCCTTCCTGTCGAGAGGACACTCCCTTAGCAGCATGACAGGGTGCCATACCTGTGTGAGGGACAAAGAACTTCAGTCTCCAGGTCTGTCACTGTTTCCTCCTTCAGGCACTAGGAATTTCAAATAAGAACTTCGTTTAAAGTCATAAATTACCACATGAATTCAAATAACAACTTCAAAGTGAGTTAAACATTTCCTTATCCAATTACATAATGTAGTGCAGAATTTGACCTTGCTTAGAACAAATGTTACCTAACGCTTATAGATAAACCTTTCCCCCTTTATTGTATTAGCTCTTACAGGGGCAGGTTCAGTCCTAGTGTGTGTGTGTGTGTGTGGGGGGGGGGGGGGGGCGGGGGAGAAGGAGGGGCATGCAGGAGGCAGCCGATCAATGATTAGGAGCTGTGGCTTTAACAATAATTTGTGCCTTTCTGAGCTTAAATTTCCTCATCTGTGAAATGGAGCTAATTAATACCGCCCTCCTGGCTCACTGTGTGGGATTGTTGAGAAGGTAAAATATGTAACATAAAGGACCAATGCATTGACTATTCTGGTTCTCAGGATTTTTCAAACAAAATACCTATCTTTCTAGCAAGATGTAATTATCTTCATTTACTCACTCACGATTCTAGTTTTCAACTCCTCAGCATTAAGCCACATTCACTTGCCCCAACCTTTTAGAGTGATTTCCCCTTAGTGCTTGTATTGAAGACAAGCATTTGACACATCAAGACAAAGGAACATCAAAATTTATCAACATTTAATTTGAGTGGAAATAGAGCAGAATCTCAGGGGGGGGGGGGAGTGGGGAGGTAAAGACCTTGTATGCAAATATGCAAAACTAAGGACACAGATAATAGGGTGGTGAAGACCTGGGGTGAGGGTGGGGGGCAGGGGCGGGTCAGAGGGGGTCAATAGGGGAAGAAGGGAGACATTTGCAATACTTCCAACAATGATTATTTTAAATAAATAAATAGAGTGGAAAGAAAATGGGGTGATGACCTGCAGCATTTCCTTTAGTCCACCTGTGCTGTAGGGTTGTTACTCGAGACAACAGTTCCTGTTTAACAGTTTCCTTTGCTGAGTACTGGCCAATTTGGCATTGGCCCAGAGACTACAATGCGATGCTATTTAGTAAAGCTTTACTTTCTTCACATCATGAGATCATTTAAGAGCTCTTCACAGACTTCGTACCTTTTACCTCATTATGTTTAACCTCACCTCCCAAAATAAATCAATCCTGCCCTGGCCAGTGTGGCTCAGTTGGTTGGAGCGTCACCTCTGTGCACCAAAAGGTGGCAGGTTCAAGCCCAGGTCAGGGCACATGTGGGAGGCAACTGATCAATGTTTCTCTCTTCCTCCCTCTAAAAAGCAATTTAAAAAAGTTTTAAAATCCCAACTTTTATAGGAACAGAAAAGACTACTATATTCCAAAAAACCTATTCGATTAAAGTATTGAATACACACTTTGAAAAAAATAACCTATTTTTTTGTTCTTTATTATCTCATTTTATGCTTTTGTAGTCTGCAAATTAAACAGACCATGCAGACCCGTTCTCACTGGGGGTGGGGGTGGAGGACATGGTTCCCTCTGTATGTTGAGACTACTTAAATAGCAGTAATATTTCTTCTTGAAGCCATGTATGTATATGTATTCGACACTATTTGTGCCAAGGAAATTTCCCCTAACTGCTGATATTCCTTCTTTCAATTTTAATTATTCAAACTGGGGAAGGAGAGCATATGAGATCTTGCTCCCCAGCATATGTCATCAGTTTGGCTCAAGTAAACTCATAAAAATTCAAAAGATAACAATAAATAAATAAGCTGGGCATGAATGTTGGGAGAGGGGGAAGAGGAGAGAGGAGGGGAATGGGAGTGGGGGAGCAGGCACTAGAGCAGAGAAACAGAATGGAGTCACAGAGGGCTGCCGGCTACTTGGGCTCCCAGGAGGAGGAGGCCTGGAGAACAAACGGAGGCAGCGAATGCCACTTGGGGGAAGGGTCCACCGGAAAGGGATTAGGCTCTCCACCCTCTTCTGTCATTGCTGGCCAGGGTCTCTATTCTGCCTACAACAGCCCTGCCCAAGTCTCCAACAGATTTCTCCTCGAAGGTGTTTTCAGAGCGAGTGCCCGAGCTGAGCAGCATGGGTCAGGGCGTGCGTGGTTAATGAATCACAAGCGGCTGGGCAGGTTACCACCAAGGGTGTTTGGAAACTCCTGAGAGGCAATGAGTTTGGCAAAGATTAAAATGATGAGGCTGCCTAGTTCCGGCCAGCAGGTTCCTGCAGCCATGCTTTTTTCTGGGGTTTAGTCAGTGTTCTGAATTCCTCCTGGCTCCCCTGTACCCTTGATTCCAACAGGTGGTCAGAGAAATTCAGCAGGACACATTTGGGTACAAGATAAACTATAAGCAGCCGCATGGTGACCTGTTCGCTATTACAGGAGAGGAATCCAGGCAATGGAGAGTAAGCTGCCTTCCCACCCCAGGAGCAAGCAAGCAAGACCGCTGTGAAGAAAGCCTTGCCTTCGCGTACACCCTGGTTGTCTAAGTACAAAACATGGATACCCCTGCCGACCCCCGCCTCAGTTACTGGTCTGCTTATCAGAGAGCATACTCATATTTCACTACCTTCTTGTTAGATACCTCTTCTAGGAAAGTTTCCTAGAGTTTTCTAATCAGGGCCCTGCACTCCTGCAGCAGGCACGTCATTCACACCAAAGTCTCCATACTCGACTCTCAAAAGAAAACGATGAGAGGGCCTCCTACCCACCCTGGGTTCCTAGACTCCTCTTGGGGGAAGGACTGTATTTTTATTCTTTTGAAATCCCTTTGAGACCTTGGAGTAAAGGGCATTCAACTGCCATTTTTTAAGGGGCCGAGTTTGGAGTTATAACAATTACAGGACAAATCTTATAGATTCAAGTACTTGTAGCAGCCCTCACTAGTAAGTTCTTTTTGCTATCCCTTTTAAGGCGAGCTGCAGCACAAAAGAGTGTTCAGAAAGTTAGCTTTCTACTGTTGTTGTTCAAAGCAAATGGTAGATTTCCACTGTTCCCAGATTCTAACCCCCCCCAAAAAAAAATGTAACGAATCGAAATAGGATCAGAAGAGAACATTTGTTAGTCTTACAATCATTCCCACATGCACCCGTCCCCAAGCACAAACCCTGCAAAGATGACTGTGAGCTTGAAAGATTAGCTTCTCCTCTACTGCTCTAACTATACTCAGCTGACAGACAGCTAGTGAGCATCACACATGCCCAGCACTAGGATGAATAGGTGGTTAAGAACCGAGTCCTGCCCTCCTCCCATTAGACTGGGTGACACATTTCTCAACCTTTTCAATCTATATCACCTTCTTGAGAAACATAAAAATATCACACCCTTCTATATTTGGTTCTTTAGTAACCCGACCTAAAATTATAACCCTTGATATCCCTTTCTAAATGAAAATAGTGATTCTGACAAATAGCCCATCAAGCTCCTCCCTCCACAACCAACTGTCTCCTGCCTCATTCAGTTCCACTGGATTATGATTTTAAATAATTCTAGGGTACCAAGGAAACACGTTACATCAACATCAGGGTTCTGCATTTCCTGTGAGAAAGGCTATCTAAAATAGTGACCAAAAATTCTCAAAATCCATCCCAGTTAAGAGAAACAAGATGTAAAAGCATTCTGGAGGAATATTTAAGTAAACAAGATCAAAAGCAAGCCCCAGAATTAGCCTAACAGAGGATATGGCCTTCTATGGCCTCAAACATCATATCCACTTAACTCTCCCCGAAGGGAAACGCCCTCTGAGGACTGGAGTTGCTGACTAAGGTAGTAGCATGGAACTGAACTAAACTAGAACTGAAAATAGGACAGACTCAGGAGAAACCTACAGAGGATAAACACAACAAAAAGAATGTCTTACTCCACCTCCCGTAAAACATGCTATTCCCGCTCTTCTTGTCCATATGAAAAATAACTGAAATTTTAAAAATAAAGTTTTGATCAGAGAATGAACACAAACTGCTTAGGTGTCTCAAGCTGCAAAGACCCACTTGGCACAGGTCCGTGTTAAGGACTTCCAATCTGCCTCCTAACAGAATCTGTGCAACACAGGTCCACGCTCCACCTCGGAAGGAAAGGTCGGCTAGCTGTGTGAGCACCTCCATTCCTCGTGATTTTGTCATGTACCTTGCTATTCCTTTTCCTGACCTCCCTGAAGTAGAGCCCCTGTTACTCAGGGGCAGGAGACCTCACCCTGCGGCAGCCGGTTGGCCAGAGCATCAGGAGGCAGGCCTGCAGCAGACGTGAGCCCCAACGAGGCCTGAGAACCCCTCAGACCAAGGCCACAGGCCAGCATGACAAGCAGGGGCAGCCTCTCTTTCCCTGCGGCCCAAATCCCTTCTCCAGCGTGGCTCTCAGCAAGCCTCTCTCTCCCGCCCGCCAAGGCAGGACATTCGTTTTCAAAGGCTCCATCTACTCGGTTTTGACATGTCCTTGACTTAACCCAAAACCTCTTGGGTGTGAAGGCCCTGTGGGTGCGCCTGCCCATCACATCATCCGGGCAGGTCAGGCTGGTCCTGAAGCCATTACGGAGAGGAGGTACAGGAAACCCTATTTTTAAAAATGGGCATACAAATTATGGAGGCGGAAGGTGGGAGGCAGGAACCTGATGGCTGAAGCAAGCACACTGAGCAGCAGTCAGGAGCACAAGTCCTCGGCCAGGTGAATCCCGGCTGCGATGCTTGCCCGGCCCTGCGCTCGGGCGGTAATGTTGCCCACTTTCCCTCCTCCCATCGGCTCCCCCTGAGGTGGCAGAAGGACACACCCCCTGCCAACCTACCACCCAAGGGTGCTCTTCCCCATCCCTGGGCGTCCACCTTCGCTCACTCAAGGCGGCAGGAGCGCCCTGGCAACCCAGCTCCGGTCGCGCCCCCTGCAGATGCCCACGCCCGGCGCCTGCCCTGGCACCTCCACCTCCTGTGTCCCTAGAACCCATCACCTTCAACGCCCTTTCTTTCGCCCTCTCCCCGCCGCAACTCGCCAGCCCACCCCAGGGCCCCCGGCCCCCTCCCCTCGCCCGCCGCGGGGGGGGCCCCGATGCCCGGCAGGGACCCTCTGACTCTCGGCGGCCCAGCCTCCCCGGCAGGTCCCCCGCTGCCCCGAGCCGGACCGAGCCGGACTTCTTCGGGCCTAGTCAAGGGCACCGCCTCCACCGGCCCTCACCCCGCCCGCGGCCCCTCCGCCGTCCAGCGACGGTCCTCCGCGCGGGGCACTCACCCAGAGGTGACCGGGCGGCGACACGGAAAACGGAGCGAGCCACGAAGGCGCAGGGCGCGGCGACTCCCCTCGCCACCAGCTTTATAGCCGCCCACCCGCCCGACTCCGGCCGCGCCGGGAGGCGGTGGGAGGCGGGGCAGGGGCTCAAGCAGCCAATCGCAGCCGGCAGACTAGCCCGGCAGTGCCCGCCCCCCAACCCGGCTTCTACCAATCAGAAGGAAGGCGGAGGCGGGCGCTCGCTTGGGTTTTTCCCTCGTGGCTGGAAGGGCGGGAGGAGGGGCGGTGTCCGAGTCGGAGGGCAGAGGAAGTGGGGTGAGAGCGTGACGTCGAGTGGCCCGAGAACCGGCCTGCCAATGAGAGCGCGGCGCCAGACGGCGAGAGCCAACGGGAGCGGAGTGAGAGGTGCGGCGGCCAATTGGAGCCGAGTGAGAGGAGACGGGGACCAATGGGGCCTCCGCGTCCCACCGCTGGGGAGAGGTGGTCAAGTGTGGGAGGCAAGTTGGTCCTCACTGGAGAGTCGGTCAGGTTGCCTAGCAACCAGAGCGAGGCTTCAGCGGCACGGCTTCTGAAATACTTGATCTGAATTCGAGCTTAACGTTTTCTAGCTTCCAGAGCAGCCAAGTGGCGCCTGCCTTACAAGTGGGAGCAGAATACGCCACCCAGAATTTGTCAATCTGTAAATAGTCTCTTTGTAAATACCCGATATTGTCACCTCTTTCAAAACTAGCTTGACTTTTTAAGAGATGCTAGTGGGACAGTTCTTCCTAACTAAGCCTGAGAAGATAGTGTGGGGTTCGGCAGCAGCGAGGAGAGCAAGGGCTGAGCCTGGAGTAGGGAAGTGTGATTCGGATTCTGGGATTTTTGCTAGCCCACGCCATGGGGCCTGTTCCCACTGTTTCTTCTGAGCTTGATATGTGGTAGGTACCAAATAAAGGGTTGTTGAAGAAAGGAAGACACCCCATAATTCTCAATGTAGGGAATCCACAGGCTAGGGACTGTCTAGCTCTCCCAGAAAAAGAGAGGAGCAATTCCACCTGAGGAAATTATTAGGTTGCCGAAGGAGGAACGCACGAGGCCAGAGTGGTGAGGGATTACAAATTTATTCGATCATCCCCACACCAGGTGGCTGAGCCTGGATGGCTCCAGCACCCAGTGAGGGCAGTCAGCGGCTTTTAATGGAATGTGATCACCGCAAGTGAAATGTGGTCTTCAGCAAAGGGAATGTCCATAGTGAAGGGACCTAAAAAGCCAGTTCCCTGGGGAGGGGTATCAACTAAATTGCTTGACCAAACCTAACAGAAACCACTGGAATACTATTTAGGAAACTCCAAAGGAGGACCTTAGGGCCTTAAGTTAGACTCTGCCTCCTCTCCTCCTCAGAGAGGGAAACCCTAATACTTAGCTTTGGTGGAGGACCATGAGAGTTGTTTGTATCTCTCACCCTTGAGTTGGGAAACTGTTGATAAGAGGTCACTGATGCATCATATAACTACTGTTATGTGAAAATTTATTATCCGCTATAGATTCTAACCTAGTAAGAGACATTTGCAGCAGCAAAGTAGCAAAATACATTGTGGATGAAAGGGGCCACATGCTAACCTGACAAGCTCAGGGAAGGCCTGCATGGCGGTCTTGCAAACTCAGAGACCTAAAGTAACAAAGGATGGTCTGAAATTAAACTTGAACTAAAAGCAGTTATGGTGGGTAGTTACGTCCTAGGCCGGTATCTTAATGACAAGGTCAACCTTTACCTTAACTGAGCCTATCTGTCTTTTTGCATCTATGATAACATACCCTTGAAATGTCTGGGTAACTTGTAACTTCCCTTTTTCTGGACCCCTTGGGGCACAACCTAATGTGCTGGGCACCAGGACAGATACCACAAATTCCTTCATTATTATCATGTTAATTATTATATGTCTTTCATTTTACTTCTTATCCAATCCCAGGGGTTTCCCCACTTTGCTTTCTCCCACCTCTCTAGTCTATCACCAGTGGATTTCATGTAACCCACCTACGTCTCTTCCTTGATTGCAATATATAAATACAGATGTAACCCGCCGTTCTCCGGAACGAACATTATTTCAATTCGTTGAGATTCTGCTTCCTGGCATATGTTGACAATTTGGCTCAAATAAACTCACAAAAATTTTTTACAGGTTTCAGTGGTTTTTTATGTTAACAACATGGACAATGGAACCACTATGAAGTAGTGACATTAAGTTATTTGGGGGAAAGGACCACTCAATAATGGTTTTCTCTCCACAATATTGCCTATTTGTTCCAGAATCAATGCTATTGCATACCTTCCTGTAGTAACTAGTCGATAAAGGGATAAATGCAGCCTGGTTGTGATCAACAGCTATTTTGAGAGAGGAATTGAACATTCCTGGAATGTTGGAATGCATTGAAAGGCAGTTAAGGACAAAGAGGATATAGCTGTGTCCTTAGAAAGGGACAGCAAATAGTTCCAACGTCGGGAGTACACATGGGAAATGATTAGCCAGATAGTCATGAGGTCGATCATCTCATAGAACAGGAAATTCCCTCAAGGCACAGACTGTCCTTTTGATCAAATTAACCTTCAATTAGGCAAAGTGAACATGGTCATTGGTCATTGGATAACACTGAACAATGAATAACAAAATTGGTTTGTGATTAAATACAGAACAGATCAATTGCATTTTTAAAGCAAGCCTCTGAGATTCTGTGAAATATCATAAGAGATTATTCCAGGCTCCACAAATATTAGGTATGGCCATGCAATTGAGGACAAAGTAAACATATATTTATTTTGGGAGGGACTGCACGTTGTGTGTGTTTTGTTTTGTTCTTAGCTGCAATTTGACACAAGCATAGTGAAGTCAACATTGCACTTGAATGTGCATTTTTAAGGCATGGTAAGATGTATGTTTTATTGTATTGTTTCTAAATTTAATGTCAAGTAGTATTGGCTAAGCCCTGTAGATGCTATGCATCCAAGGCAAAAATGATTTATTGTTCTGCCTTACTTTGTGTGTGTGTGTTTTCAAATTACAAAAGGAAGCTTATTCAGAAAGTTACAGAGGTAGTAGAAGTGAGCCAGCTGGGCTGCGTGGGCTCGGGAAACAAGTTACAGGAGCAAAAGAAGGGCCCTGGCGCTCAGGAGAGGGGAAAGCAAAGGTAAGACACCTCGGGGGAGAGGAGCGGATGGGGCAGGGGAGGCGGTGAGCTCCGAGAGGGACAGCGCTAATCTGCCCTATTTTGAAAGGAACACATGCTTCTCAGGAGGTAGGAACATGTAATGATAACATTCAGTATTATAAATGCATCCATTGAATCAATATTTACTTTTTACCTGCTCTGTGGCGGGGATTGTGCTAGCCATATGCCGTCCAGCAAGGCAAACCCTAGCTACAGGTGTTTCTTGAGCATTTGAAAGTGAGGTGTGCTAAAACTGTAAAATACACACCAGATTTTAAAGACTTGGGGGTGGGGGCGGGCAGGAAGAAAGTATCACGTTAATAATTTTTTTTAAAATACATTTTATTGATTTTTTACAAAGAGGAAGGGAGAGGGAGAGAGAGTTAGAAACATCGATGAGAGAGAAACATCGATCAGCTGCCTCCTGCACGGTCCCTACTGGGGATGTGCCCGCAACCAAGGTACATGCCCTTGACCAGAATCGAACCTGGGACCCTTCAGTCCTTCATTCTGTAGACCGACGCTCTATCCACTGAGCCACACCAGTCAGGGCTATGTTAATAATTTTTATGTTGATTACATGTAATGATAATACTTTTGTTATATTGGATTCAATAAAATATATTCTCAAAATTAATTTCACCTCTTTCTTTTTAGTTTGGAATGTGGCTGCTAGAAAACGTAAAACGACATAAGCAGCTTCCATTTATGCCAGACAACTGGAAAACAGACTCTGTCCTTTAAAGAGTGCAGAGTCTAAAGAGTGGAGGAGAGAGAAAGAAATACAGCAAAGGGCCGGGTTTCCAGGCTCTAACTCACTAAAGAGTAGGAGAGGGTGGGTTGGGAGGACCCTTCAAATTTGTCAATAAAGGTATGGCCATCTGTTCAGGTGTAAACAGCTTTATTTTGCCCCAATATTCGAGCAACTCAAAGTTGAACTCCCTATCTGGGCTATTTCTCCTGAAACCTTCCACTTGGCAAGCTGGCATTGGGTTTTATGAGCTTTTACTGGGTCGTTGTTACATAGGAGGAGGGGGCTCAGCCCTACTTGTGGGTTCTGGTACTGGCCTCCCTTTGCTGACCAGGACCCGGTCTTGGCTGTCCCAGTGCTGCCGAATCCTAAGGCTTCACAGCTTTCATCTGATGCCCTACCCAGGTGTCCACCCTTGGCAGCCCTCAGCTGTAGGCTCCCTCAGCCCTGTTTGCAGTAAAAGCTCACAATCCTGCCAACCAGAGTTTCAGCTCTCTTCTTTCCTCTGCATGACACGGGAGCTTCTGTAATCTTCCCACACGACCCGGGAACTGAGGGGCCGGCCCTGCCTGACTGCACATTGACAAGTGTTCCACTCCAAAGTGGTCTGGTGGGTCCCTCTCTCCAGAACTCACCTCCCTGGAAAGTTCTGAATGGGAACTTGATTGAAAACCCTACTGATTTAGCGCTCCCGCCCCAACAATCCAGTGGTTTCCAACACTGCTCCCCTCTAGGGTTTGACCTCTCACCCCTCCTCTTGCCCATCTCTCACCCCTGAAAGGGTTACTCCTATAGGAGGATGCATGAAAAGCAGTCTTTATTTTATCTATTTATTTTGTAAATCCTTACCCGACGATATTTTTCCCATTAATTTTCAGTGAGAGTGGAAGGAAGAGGGAGAGACAGAGAGAAACACCCATGTGAGAGAGACACGTCAAGTGGCTGCCTCCTGCACGCCCCCCACTGGGAATTGAGCCCACAACCTGGGCATGTGCCCTTGACTGGAATCAAACCCGGGACCCTTCAGTCCACAGGCTGACGCTCTATCCACTGAGCCCAAACCAGCTAGGGCTAGGCAGTTGGTTTTATTTCAAGGATAATTGGATCCAAGAAGTCAGTTGATGTCGTTTACTATTACTATGCTCTTCATTTTTCAAAAAATGATTTCCTGGGCTTTGGCATTTTTCTCAGAAAGGCTTCTTCCTTGCTTAAGATTCCCACCCTACAAAGTTAGGAGACAAGATAGGCAAACTCTTTGTCCCATAGAGCTTACTTTCTAGGGCAGAGGTCTAAGGAGGAACACACTCCTGCATTTCTCCTCTGCACCCAGTGCTCTCCTGCAACACTGATTTACCTCTGACACCAGACGTGGGTGTTCCACACATGAAGCAATTCTTTGATGCTAGCTGGCATCCTACGACTTAACTCAATCCTGACATTATTTACCAGGAGATAGCATCAGATCCCACAGGTTAAGGACCCAGTCCTACAAGACTGCCTCCCACTCAAACCCAAATCAGATGCCAATCAAAAGTCTAGGTGATTGTTGCCCGGCAGCATGGCTCAGTGGTTGAGCATTGACCTATGAACCAGGAGATCACTGTTTAATTCCTGGTCAGGGCACATGCGTGGGTTGTGGGCTTGGTCCCCAGTGAGGGGTGTGCAGGAGGCAACTAATCATGGATTCTCTCTCATTATTAATGTTTCTATATCTCTCTCCCTCTTCCTTCCTCTCAGAAATCAATATCTATAAATATAAAAGGCTAATATGCTAAGTGTCCTACCATTTGACTGTTTGACCGGTAGCTCAGAGGGAAGAGGGGAGGGGGGACGGTGGGAAGAGATTAACCAAAGATCTTATATGCATACTAGAGGCTCGGTGCACGGATTCGTGCACCAGTGGAGTCCCTCGGCCTCGCCTGGCCTGGTGCATGGATTTGTGCACTGGTGGGGGTCCCTTGGCTTGGCCTGCAGGGATTGGGCCGAATCTGTGCACTGGGCCTCCAACATTCCCCAAGGGGTCCTGGATTGCAAGAGGGCACAGGCCAGGCCAAGGGACCCCACCAGTGCACAAATCTGTGCACCTGGCCTCTAGTCTATATATATAAAAGGCTAATATGCTAAGTGTCCCTCCAACCAGTCGCTATGACGTGCACTGACCACCAGGGGGCAGACGCTCAACGCAGGAGCTGCCGTGACGCACACTGGCCATTTACAAAGAAATGGCACTATGGACCTGGCACCCACAAAGCAACACTTGGCTTCCTCTCCCTAGCAACTAGCCTCCTTGGAGTTTCTTCAGCCCAGGAACATGACTTGCTTTATAGCCAAGTGCAAACATTTTAACCAAATGTCTATGAAGTGTTTTCCCATGCCTCATCTCATTTGATCCTCACAGAAGTCGTGGAGTAGGTAGATAGGGGACTCAGTAGAATATTTTCTTTTCATTAGCTGGAAAATGGAGATTTAGAAAGCTTAGAAACTTGACCCAACTGAAAAGAAGAAAATGGTGGACCTTGAAAATGACTTTGGGTTTTCTCACTGCACAAAATATAGTCAAACACTGCTACAGTTAAGTATTTTACTCTTTGTTCTCCCTGCATGATCTACAATAATAATCTGCTTTATGTTGATATTTACTGCTGTGTTGCTGACAATTACCTGAAAGAGAAGTTGGGGTGCTTCACGGGGCTGGAAAAAGTTTAGCTAAATCAGAAAGCAGGTCTAATTAAGCAAGTTTATTCTATATATTCTATATAAGGGTAAGTTGATTTACTCATGCATGATACATATAAAGCTCTCACTGGCACCAATTGCACACTTGTGTTTTGATCTGTCATTGTCAATCGTGAATTTGGTTGACACTTCTATTATAGAGAAAGGGCAAATAGCGATATTAAAATATTTCTTCTAATTAAGTTTCTTTCAATGTGCATGAATTCATGCACGGGCCACTAGTGTGTGTGTGTATATATATATATATATATATATATATATATATATATATATATATATATATATCTCCTATCTAATAAAAGAGTAATATGCAAATTGACCGTCACTCCAACACACAAGATGGTTGCCCCCATGTGGTCAAATATGGCCACCCCCATGTGGACACAAGATGGCCACCACAAGATGGCTGGCAGGGGAGGGCAGTTGTGGGCAATCAGGCCAGCAGGGGAGGGCAGTTGGGAGGGACCAGGCCAGCAGAGGAGGGCAGTTAGGGGTGACCAGGATGGCAGGGGAGGGCAGTTAGGGGCAATCGGGCTGGCAGGGGAGCAGTTAGGCATCAATCAGGCTGGCAGGGGAGTGGTTAGGGGGTGATCAGGCTGGCAGGCAGAAGCAGTTAGGGGCAATCAGGCAGGCAGGCAGGTGAGTGGTTGGGAGCCAGCAGTCCTGGATTGTGTGAGGGCAGTCGGACATCCCTCAAGGGGTCCCAGATTGGAGAGGGTGCAGGCTGGGCTGAGGGACACCCTCCACCCTGTGCACGAATTTTGTGCACCGGGCCTCTAATACACACACACACACACACACACACACACACACACACACACTAAAGGCCCAATGCACGAATTCGTGCACCAGTGGGGTCCCTTGGCCTAGCCTGCAGGATTGGGCCAAAACCAGCTCTCTGACATCTCCTGAGGGGTCCTGGATTGTGAGAGGGTGCAAGCCAGGCCGAGGGACCCCACTGGTGCACAATCGGGGCCGGGGAGGGATGCAGGATGCTGGCCAGCCAGGGAGGGATCGTGGGAGGGCTCCAGGGCATGTCCAGCCTGTCGCACTCAGTCCCAATTGGCTGGACCTCAGCAGCAAGCTAACCTACCAGTCGGAGCATCTGCCCCCTGGTGGTCAGTGCACATCATAGCAAGCAGTTGAGCAGCCTTAGCATATCATTAGCATATTATGCTTTGATTGGTTGAACGGCCAGACACTTAGCATATTAGGCTTTTATTATATAGGAGATATATATATATATTTTTAAGTCTAGTTGTTACCTATAGCTGACCCACCAGCTATAAATTGGAGCAACACCAAACAAGCAACACCAAGGCTGCCCTCAGGACCAGCTGCATTGAACAAAGAGCCCCTGTCCTGGTGCCTACCAATCAATTAGTGGAGACCCAGATCATGAAAGGACACACCTGGAACGCTGCTGAATATTCTATTAAGAAGATCTTCCCCCTGGAACCTCCCCTAAAATCTCTACCCTTAAAACTCTTAGGACAGAGGACCCAGTGCACTCTCCCTCCCAGGAGCAAACAGTTGAGTTCCACCTCCCCATTCCCCCCCAGATATGTTACCATTAGCTTCCTCACTCCCAAGTTCCAAGGGCTCTTCCTTTGCCTTTATAACTTGTTTCCTCAGCCCATTTCTTCTACAAATTACTTCTTCTACCTCTGTGATTTTACAAATAAATGTCCTCTTATAGTTTGAATCTTGCCTCTGAATTCTTTCCTAGCCAGAACTCAAGTACCAAGGTTGCTGAACCCAGGTCCCGTCTGACCCCACCAGTCTGACACCTGGTGCCGTTCCCATAGCCCTCAACAATGATTTGCACTAATGCCAAAAAAAGCTGTTGTGTACATTTGTCATTGTTTTTCTCCCAGCTTCTTAGCAGGTGGACCTCTTGCCTATATTTAAAGAATTCCCCATGAATGTTCTTTGATGTTCTCCTCCCACAATCAGATGAGAACAGGGGATAATCACTTTCCCAGATCACCTAAAGGTTAAGGTGACAACACTTGACCTGGTTTTAGCCTGTCAGGTGCATCCACCTGGGACTTTGAATCTGAAGCTGTGTTGCTAAGAGAAAGTGGCTGCACTGTCCATCTTCCAGAGGCAAAGGCCCAAAGTGTGTTCAGAGGAGCAGTTCAAGCCACAGCCCTCACATGTTCAGCAGGCCCTTCCCGACCGGCATGAGTCTGGCTGCTATGGGGACTGCCTAGCCTCCCTTTATTTCTGCCCATTTTCCAATCCTGGTTTTTCAGCCTTCCCTGAAATTCTCCAAGATGCCCAATATCATTTCAGTAAATCCCTCTTCTGCTTAAACCAACCAGAAACAGTGTCTTATACAATGGCTAACTTTCTATGGGTTGCACCTTGCTGAATTTATTGTACTTAATTTTTTGTTAAAAATAACCTCACTCTAGCTGGTATGGCTCAGTGAATAGAGCATTGGCCTGCTGACTGAAGGGTCCTGGGTTCGATTCCGATCAAGGGCATGTGCTCAGGTTGTGGGCTTGATCCCTAATGTGAGGCATGCTGATCAATGATTCTCTCTCATCATTGATGTGTCTATCTCTCTCTCCTCTCTTCCTATCTAAAATTAATTAAAAATATATATATTTATAAATAAATAAATTAAAAAAAAATAACCTCTACAGTCATTTGATTCTCCTTGTTGATATTGGGAGATTGTGAACATGAGATTTTAATGGATATGTGTTATAATCCAATTGTTCCTGACTCTTTTTAAAATTAGTTTATCTGGGTAACATCCTATATAATAAAACCCTTATATGCAAATCGACCAAACGGCGGAATGACCGGTTGCTATGATGCACATTGACCACCAGGGGGCAGACACTCAACGCAGGAGCTGCCCCCTGGTGGTCAGTGTGCTCTCACAGGGGGAACGCTGCTCAGCCAGAAGCCAGGCTCACAGCTGGCGAGCGCAGTGGCAGTGGTAGGAGCCTCTCCCACATCCGCAGCTGCGCTAAGGCCCCCTCGGGGGATGTCTGCCTACTGGCTAGCGTGCCTAAGCCAGCAGGCGGACATCCCCCGAGGGGCCCCTGACTGTGAGAGGGTTCAGGCCAGGCTGAGGGACTCCTCCCAACCCCCAGTGCACAAATGTTGTGCACCAGGCCTCTAGTTGGTTAATAACATCATGTAATTTCAGGTGTACAACTTTATAATATAATGTCTGTGTACTCATCTGGGAGCTCACTACCCAAAGTCTAGTCTCCTTTTATCACCTTGTATTTGACCCCTTCACCCTCTTCATCTGAGTCTTTTATAAATTTGTTCTTGTAAAACCTAGAAAAATAACGTTAAAATGGCATAGACCTTGTTGAGGTTGAGGGAAGTCGTGTGGAGGGCATGACTGTGTAATGTTACTGGCCTCCTTGGGCTTACTCATTCCATCTCCACTGGGAGAAATAAGTTACTTACTTAGCGAGAGGCTTTGGGAGAAGACAGCAGCTATGTCCTCTCCCGCTGCTGGGAGGAGAGGCCTGCAGAGAGGGGTGGTCTCGGTGGCTCTCTACCATGGTGTAGTTTGATGTAGCGGCTGAAAGAGGCCCGCCCTGGCCACCCACGGCCTGTCCCTGGGAGGCTGAGTCTGTGATTCTGGAGCACAGGGTTAGGAAGCCCACAGATTCCACACACCTACACCATGTCCTTTACCTTGGCTTTCAAAGGCAACACTTAAATCTCAACCCACAATTGTTTCAGAACTTGACAAGAGAAGAGGACTGTTCTATTTATGGCCCCTCAGACTCCTAACAAATTTATACAAATTGTTCCATATGTACTTTCAGAGTAAAATTGTAAAAGTTTAATATGTCTATTTTGCTATTCCCCACCCCCCCAATCCAATATCAGTCTGGATCCAACCAGGAAAGAGAAAACACCCAGTAATTTATTTTTTTATAATATATTTGTATTGATTCAGAGAGGAAGGGAGAGGGAGAGAGAGATAGAAACATCAATGACGAGAGAGAATCATTGATCAGCTGATCAGCTGCCTCCTGCACGCCCCCTAGCCCACCTATGCCCTGACTGGGAATTGAACCGTGACCTCCTGGTTCAGAGGTTGATGCCGCTGATCAAGAATACCTTCCCTTCAGATAACTGGTTATATATTTAGGTGGTACTGAGAGGTTCTTATCACTCCATTTCCTTCCTAACAAAAGTCTGTTCCTGTTGGCTCTTGTTCTAGGCTTCCTATCTTTATGGACTTATGGCTTTTTAGAAAATCCATGTATGATCATTTTAGTCAGTCTTCACTAGGTCAACATATGCTTAATTCATATTGTGGATGGGAAAAAAGGGGGTTCTGTGGAAAGTAACTCACAGGCCTGTAACTTTTCTTTGGGAGGGGGTACTCTTTATTGAATGTATTGGAGTGACATTGGTCAGTGAAATTATATTGGTCTCAGGGGTATAGTTCTATAAGACATCATCTGTATATTGTCCCATGTGTTCACTAGTAAAGTCTCCTTCTATCACCATTTATCACCCCTTTATACTCTTCTACCTTCCTCCACTCCATTCCTCTCTAGTAATCACCACACTGCTGTCTGTGAGGCTTGTAACTTTGTTTAAAAAATATTTTTTATTGATTTTTTACAGAGAGGAAGGGAGAGGGATAGAGAGGTAGAAACATTGATGAGAGAGAAACATCGATCAGCCGCTTCCTGCCCACCTCCTACTGGGGATGTGCCCGAAATCAAGGTGCATGCCCTTGAAATTGAACCTGGGACCTTTCAGTCCGCAGGCCGATGCTCTATCCACTGAGCCAAACCAGTTAGGGCAGGCCTGTAACTTTTTAGTAAAAGGTTTCTCTATGGTTTAAGCAAGCCCTGCTCATTGTTTCTGTGAATCTAGGTTAACATACCTTTGAAATAAGCTGTAACCACCCTCAAGAGAGCGCATAATCTTATTGAGCTGTAACCCAGTCCCTGCCTTGCTTCCTCCCACCTCCAGGGAACCTTCCTTATGTTCCTCCCTTAATTTTAAATGCATAAAAGGAGCTGTAAAACTATTATTCTCTGGAGCATTTGAGAGCATGCTCCCCAGCATATGTTATCAGTTTGGCTCAAATAAACTCTTATAAGAATTCTCTACAGGTTTGGACGTTTCTTAAGCCGACTGGAGGTCTCTGTCCTGGTCTTAGTGGGTCCTGTGCCCAAGGAGCTAACCCACCGACCAATTCTCATCCTCAGCAGGGGTTATCGGTCCAGGCTGGCCCCAACTTCGGGAAACAAGTGCCCAACTCTCAGTGGTCCCATTGAAGCCCCGCCTAGATTGAGAAGAGGAAGTGACTTCTCTCCAAAGAAATTCTCCTCTCTACATTTTCTCTTAAGCACTCCTCTTTCAACTCACTACCACCCTTGTATCAGCCAGGGTTCCACCAGAAAAACTGAGCCCCTAGCAGGGAGAGCTATATTAGTCTGTATTAAGGGATTGATTGCAAGGAATTAGCTTACGTGATTGTGGAGGCGAACCCACAGGTCAGACCAGCAGGAAGGGGGTGGGGGGCTGGAAGCTGCACTCACAGGTGGGCTTGCTTTTTCTTCAGAGAAGCCTCGGCTCTGCTCTGATCGCTTTCGCCTGACGGCACCAGGCCTGCCAGATGGTGTAGACATCTCCCTTCAAGTCAACTGACTGTGGGTTTTAAGTATAAGATACCTTCTCCACAACAGGTTACCTTTTGCTTGAATAAAGACTGTAGCTTAGCTAAATTGACACATGAAAGTGGCCATCACACCCGTATTACGGGTTGAGTATTTTTTTTTAATTTTTTAAAAAATATATTTTATTGATTTTTTACAGAGAGGAAGGGAGAGGGATAGAGAGTTAGAAACATAGATGAGAGAGAAACATCGATCAGCTGCCTCCTGCACACTTCCTACTGGGGATGTGCCCGCAACCAAGGTATATGCCCTTGACCGGAATCGAACCCGGGACCCTTTCGTCCACAGGCCGACGCTCTATCCACTGAGCCAAACTGATCAGGGCGGGTTGAGTATTTTTAGAATTGTGAAACCTGTGCTTGAGTGTTTCCTTTGAAAATCGGCATCTTATCTTAGCACTCACTTTGGAATTTTATATCCATTATACCAATTTAATTTCCTTATGTATCATCTTGATGCTCATCATCAAAAGAATAGTTCAGAGTAATGAGCCCCCTGAATCTCCCTGCCTCACCCTAAGTTTGTACCCCGAGTTTCTGCTCAGGGCCTCTCTGGGTCTCCCTGGTTCTTAAACTGGCCGCTGTGCTTCGCAGTCCTGGCCTTACACTGCTGCATGTCCTGCTCCTCCTGCCTCACTCATTGACTGGCTATGCTTGGTAAGCCCCATATTCTTTTTTTTTTTAAGAATAGTTTCATTGATTTTAGAAAGACAGAGAAAGAGGAAGGGAGAAGAGAGAAACATTGATATTAGAGAAACATCTAATACGGGCTGCCTCCTGCATGCCCCCTCCCTGGGATCGAGCCCAAAACCTGAACATGTGCCCTGACTGAAAATCGAACCAGCAACCTGTCGGTGCAAGGAATGATACCCAACAAACGGAGCCACACCGGCCAGGCCTACGCCCCATATTCTTAGAGAACACTCTGGGCTCCCCATCTGTTCCCGCCTCATTCAAGGAGTGAGCCTTCCTCCAGTCTGTCTTATGCTCTGTCTCTACATTGGAGGTGCACCAAGCCAGGTCAAGTCCTCCATCCTTTACTGGATGTCAGACCTCCATCCTCACTACCCCATAACTCTTATGGAACAAATGTCACTCTTGCTTACATTAGAGTTACCTCCCGTATAGGTGATATTGCCTACCCATCCCAGGCTGGAAGCTTTTGGGGACAGATACTGCTCCGGTTCATGTTTCTATGGCCTCCAGCATCTGACACAATGCTTTGCCCAAAGTAGACCCTTAATAACTATTTTCTGAAATGAATGTATTTGACCTGGATTATTATTTCCCTAAGGCTCAGCTGGTGTGGCTCAGTGGTTGAGCATCGACCTATCAACCAGGAGGTCACGGTTCGATTCTTGGTGGGGCCACGTGCCCAGGTTGTGGCCTCGCTCCAGTAGGGAACGTGCAGGAGGCAGCAGATCAATGATTCTCTCTCATCATTGATGTTTCTATCTCTCCCTCTCCCTTTGTCTCTGAAATCAGTAAAAATATATTTTTAAAAACAATTTTGTGAAGGAGCTGCACATATGACCTCTGAATCAGGAAACTTGGCTTTGAGCTTATCCTTGTTAACCTCAGTTTTTCTAGTCCTCATTCTCTTCATCTTCCAAATGAGAGGTTTGGGTGAGATGATTTTCAGAGTTCCTACTGTGTTCTTAAATTCTAAGATTGTTTTAATGCTAAAGTGAGAATGCTGGTTTGTTTTCACAGTTCCTCAAATAAACAATCTTTGCTCTGAGGAGAAAGATATGCTATTCTGAGTGACAAAATCTGAGTTGCTGGGATGACAGTGAGTAGGCAGCCCTATCCTGCCCTAGCTTGCCCTGCTTCGGGCAACATGCTGCTCAAACTGCACCCAATCAGAGAGCAGGAAACCTGGTCACAGGCACTCGGATGACAGCAGGCGACGTGGGAGCCAATGAAGGGCAAGAAGAGAAATTGAAGGCACTTCCTTAAAGAGGGCAATTTCTAAGAGAAGGAAGATATAATGAGCGAAGAACCATTTCTTTGACACCACTCCTGATGTGGATGACAGGAAAGCCAATAAGAGTTATTGTCATTGAAAGTAACGGTGGTGGCAAGTGGAAGCGGAGGGAAATGAAACAAAAACACAAATAAAAACACTATGAAGCTCCCCAAATCATCTCCTCCTTTCAAATAGCTGTAGCTAGACTTTATCTTTTGCCCTTGTGTTCTCTCTCTAACTTCCCCACCCCCAACCGCGGTCTCAGAGGTCCTTATGATTAAAAAACAAAACAAAACAAAAGGCAAGGGGAGGGAGGCTCTTGACATTTTCTAGACTCTCCCTAGTCCAAGTCCAATCCTAAAACAGAAGTGATTTCCATGCTGTGAAACAAATAGCACGTGAGACTCAAAGATGGGGACACATGATTCTGATGCTCAGTTAAGACATCTTGTAATCTCACCACGAATGGTCAGATTTTACCTCGCTTCAATGTGACCCCCCCACCCACCCCACCCACCCCCGCCCCCGGGCCCAAGGGCATTGCTCCAGTGGTGCTTGGGGACCAGTGAGTTTCACGCTTCTGCTCTGGCCTTGTTTCTGCTGCCTCAGTGCTGCCTCCGCTACCCACGACCCACATGGAGCTGCTGCTGCTAGGGGCACAGACGCCCTCTGTTCTGTCAGTGACAGCCCCAATGTCACCACTCAGGCTGTGTGAAGACACTGCTCTCCCCTTCGCTGCTTTTTCTAAAGCACAAGGCAGATCCTTCCCCAGCTGTTCGAGATACGACCAAGGCCAGGTTGCATTGTCTAACAGGCGCTCAAGTGCTGGGAATCAGAGTGTGGAAGTCGAGTAGAAGAGAATGCCTTTCCTCTCAAAGATTGTCCTCACTTTGAACGAACCAGATTACAGCCGTCCCCAAAACAACGTAATAGTGACCGAGCTCCTCTCATGTGGCAAGCACCGTGCTCTGCGGGACCTCTTCGCAATGATCTTTTTTAAAAAATCGTTATTGTTGAAAGTGTTGGAGGTGTTCCCATTTTTACTCATTGACCCCTTCTAGCCCACACCGCCCCCCCCCCTTTTTAATGACTTAAAACAACAGACATTTATTATCTTAAAGTTCTGGAGGTCTGAAGCCTGAAATGAGTCTCCCTGGGCTCAATCCAAGGTGCCCGTAGGTCCCGGCTCCTTTTGGGGGACCATCCGTTTCCTTGCCCTTTCTGGCTTCTAGAGGCTTCCCAGCTTCACAGGCTTGGAGCCTCCTCCTTGAGCTTTGAAACCCACAGCGGGCGGTGGGTCGAATATCTCTCACAGTTCTTCTGAGAGACAGATGGTTCTTCTTCTTTTTTAAAATATGCTTTTTAAAAAATTGATTTTAGACAGAGAGGCGGGGAGAAACATCAGCTGCCTCCTGCACGCCCCCTACTGGGGATCAAGCCCACAGCCCAGGCATGTGCCCTGACCGGGAATCCAACCTTGGTGCACCCGATGATGCTCAACCAACTGAGCCACCCCGGCCAGGGCCAGATCATTCCTCTGCTGTCCTGTCTCCTTCTCTGACTCCACAACAACCATCTTTGGAGCCAGGTTTCTCCCTCTCCCTTTGCAGGTCCACAGCCCGGCATGTGTACAGGGATTTCAGTGAAGGGCTGTCCGACCAGAGAGTTCTTTTCCACCACAAACGCTGCACAGGCCGAAAATCAGATGTCAACATAGCGTTCCGAAATAATGTCCACTTCATCAAAAGGCTTTTGGGAGGAATTTCTTTAAATAGGAAACTCGCCCACCTCATTTACAGTTGATTTCAATTTATAAACATAAATGGAATAGCTAGCGTTTCCAGGAATGGTTAGCTTATAAAAAACAACAACAGGTTCACTTACAGTTTTAAAAGTGTGTGTGTGTGTGTGTGTGTGTGTGTGTGTGTTTAAATAACAGGTGCTAATGCCATGAAAATTTATACAAGACTCTTAAAACTAATATTTTACTCCATTATTTACATAGCAGTCATTGTGAGCATATTCGCTCCGTATACTGCTCTTTCTTCACCGCCTCGGATGTCTCCACCTGAAATATGGGGAAACGTGCCTGGTTTGGAAACTTACTTTGGGGAATTGTAAGTGCCAAGTTTCTCCTTTTACCCCTAGCAAGTAACTTGAGCCCATTTTGGATGAAGGAGCTATTTCTCACATAAAAAAAAAAAATGAGGTGACTGTATTAAGGGCCACGCCCAGTTACGATAGCCTTGTTCAGGCCTGTCTCTGCCGGAGTCAGAGCTCCCAGGCCTCACCTTCCATCCACATGCTTCGAATCTCTGACATGGCGTCTCATGCTCCACCGCCTTCGGGTATGAACACAGTCACATTTCTTTTGTTTTTCCAAGTAATAGACTGCAAATCAACTTACCTTTATTCCCCGAGACAAGAATATGTCCTCTCTATGTCCTCCACCCGAAGAGTCTAAGAACTCAGTCCCACGCTTTCCAAACACCAGCTAGAGAGAGAGATTCGTGTCTGCCAGCTCTGTCGCTGTGCTTGCAACCACGGGTGTGGCTACTGAATGTCAGATTCCGTGTTCTTTGTGAGCAACTTTTATGCTCAGATAGATATTCACTGAGCGCCTTCCGTGGACCAGGCACGGGGGCTAGGCACAAGGATGTTGGTGGAAGCACATTGGACATGGCTTCTGCCCGCCTGCGCTTTCCCAGGATAATAGGATGCAGGGGACGATGCCTTACTGGACCAGGGCCACAGGCCAGCTTGAGGCGCTGCATGCTTGGGTCCCAGAGATGCAGCTCTCCTGGGTCACATACAAGCTCACTCACGACATCTGCCGACCACACACCAGTCCCCTAATCATCCCTATCGCTGAGAGCAAAGGGACACGGATAAGCATCCTAACAAACAGGCCTATCCAGGTCCCCCCAGTTCACGACACTGATCTCACACCGGACCTGCCGAGGCCACGACCCTGGACTCCCAGCCTCCAGAACTGGGAGAAATAAATGCTTGCTGTTCCCCAGCCACCCAGTCTCCGGAATTTTGTGATAGCAGCCGGAACCGACTAGGACATAAGGAACCATTTTCCTCAGTTCCCCTGTGTCATCGGATTATCACACTAAAACGCATGATAGGGTTGTGTGGAAGAATGTGGATGTTTTTTACATAATCTGTCTTTAAATTGACAGAAGAAGAACCAGGTGAGGCAGATTTGCAATGCAAACGTGACAGAGTGCAGCATTCTCCATTGCCTCAGATTGGGGAATTCAGTAAAATCAGGTTGAGGCCTGCTCTCATCTATGGAGAGAGTACTGCCAGTATCAGCACCAACATGCCTGTAGCAGCACCAGCACCACCTGAAGCAGCACCAGCACCAGCACCACCTATAACAGCACCAGCACCAGCACCACCTGTAGCAGCACCAACACGCCTGTAGCAGCACCAGCACCACCTATAACAGCACCAGCACCAGCACCACTTGTAGCAGCACCAACACGCCTGTAGCAGCACCAGCACCACCTATAACAGCACCAGCACCACCTGTAGCAGCACCAGCACCACCTGTAGCAGCACCAGCACCACCTGTAGCAGCACCAGCACCAGCACCACCTATAACAGCACCAGCACCGCCTGTAGTAGCACCAGCACCAGCACCGCCTGTAGCAGCACCAGCACCAGCACCGCCTGTAGCAGCACCAGCACCAGCACCGCCTGTAGCAGCACCAGCACCAGCACCGCCTGTAGCAGCACCAGCACCAGCACCGCCTGTAGCAGCACCAGCACCAGCACCGCCTGTAGCAGCACCAGCACCAGCACCGCCTGTAGCAGCACCAGCACCAGCACCGCCTGTAGCAGCACCAGCACCAGCACCGCCTGTAGCAGCACCAGCACCAGCACCGCCTGTAGCAGCACCAGCACCACCTGAAGCAGCACCAGCACCAGCACCACCTATAACAGCACCAGCACCAGCACCACCTGTAGCAGCACCAACACGCCTGTAGCAGCACCAGCACCACCTATAACAGCACCAGCACCAGCACCACCTGTAGCAGCACCAACACGCCTGTAGCAGCACCAGCACCACCTATAACAGCACCAGCACCACCTGTAGCAGCACCAGCACCACCTGTAGCAGCACCAGCACCACCACCACCTATAACAGCACCAGCACTGCCTGTAGCAGCACCAGCACCGCCTGTAGCAGCACCAGCACCAGCACCGCCTGTAGCAGCACCAGCACCAGCACCGCCTGTAGCAGCACCAGCACCAGCACTGCCTGTAGCAGCACCAGCACCGCCTGTAGCAGCACCAGCACCGCCTGTAGCAGCACCAGCACCAGCACCGCCTGTAGCAGCACCAGCACCGCCTGTAGCAGCACCAGCACCGCCTGTAGCAGCACCAGCACCAGCACCGCCTGTAGCAGCACCAGCACCGCCTGTAGCAGCACCAGCACCGCCTATAGCAGCACCAGCACCGCCTGTAGCAGCACCAGCACTAGCACCACCTATAACAGCACCAGCACCAGCACTGCCTGTAGCAGCACCAGCACCGCCTGTAGCAGCACCAGCACCAGCACCGCCTGTAGCAGCACCAGCACGCCTGTAGCAGCACCAGCACGCCTGTAGCAGCACCAGCACTGCCTGTAGCAGCACCAGCACCGCCTGTAGCAGCACCAGCAGCAGCACCACCTATAACAGCACCAGCACCAGCACTGCCTGTAGCAGCACCAGCACCGCCTGTAGCAGCACCAGCATGCCTGTAGCAGCACCAGCACCGCCTGTAGCAGCACCAGCACCAGCACCGCCTGTAGCAGCACCAGCACCGCCTGTAGCAGCACCGCCTGTAGCAGCACCAGCACCGCCTGTAGCAGCACCAGCACCGCCTGTAGCAGCACCAGCACCGCCTGTAGCAGCTTGCTTACTTCCAGGCTGCAGGTAACGCTGGCGGCAGGCATCCTCTGGCCCTCTGTGAAGCACTAGGTGCACAGATCTCTATCTGAACGCCTCTCCCTCTGCCCCACCTACGTGTCCACACCTTGCCGGGCCCTCTGCCGGGGCTGATAAGAGAACAGGAAAAGCCTGGAGACCTGGGCACAAGGCTTCTCTCTGCCACTGACTGTGTGACCTTGGGCAAATTATTTAGCGTCTATGAGGTCTCCTTATCCAAAAAGTGGAGAAAGCAATACAAAGCTCACGGGATTATTGGTGAGAGCAAATAAATGACCTGCTAAGGTGGTGCTGATGAGCAGTGTTAGACAGAGGCTGCCTGGTGATACTTTAGACTACACCAGGCTCAGCACCTCTGTGTGTCCCTTATCACCTCCCTGTCATCCTGGCCACACCACCGCGGGGACTGGCCGGCTGGGCAGCACAGGACACCTGACACCTGCCCAGGTGGACACGTGCTCCTGACACCTAATGGCTGATTATGAAACCATCTCATAATGGGGCTCTACATCCCGAAGCTTCTGCGGACAGGAAGGCAAAGGAGGACCCACCCACAGTGTGGGGAAGGTGGGTAGGAGTCACAAGGTGTAGGCTCTTGTTTAGGGAGAGTGAGATCATCCCACATGGGACCCAGTTCCAGGCCCTTCCCCGAGAGCCGTGAGAACTGACTTCAGGGGTAGATGGCTTCTGGAGCAAAGCAGACCTTTTTTTTTTTTCTTTTCTCCAGCATCAAATTATCAATCGGTCATTTTCAACGGTGGTTATTCACACTAGGTATGGAATGTGAAATCCTACCTAATAATAGACAAATATGCAAATTGACCGTACCTTCGCTATGCCCGCGATTGGCCAGGAGGCGCAGGGGGGCGGGACTCGGGGTGGCCGGGGTGGCTGATTGGGCCGGCGGGACGCTGAGCTCGCGTCGCCAGTGGTGGCGCGAGCTCAGCGTCTGCGCCATGGCTGTGCTGCGGCACAGAAGGGGCCTCTGGGGCAGCGAGCTCATGTCTCACCGGGGACCATCAAAAGCGGGGGAGCTGGGTGCCTGTCCGCTCAGGCACCAGGCCTTTCAGAAGCCTCCGGCACGGCGGAGGCTTCTGAAAGGCCTGGTGCACCAGCAGACAGGCACCCAGCTCCTCCGTGATTGAAAGTGAAAGTGTGTAGGGGACCCTACACGTGCATGATTCAATCATGCACTGGGCCTCTAGTATATAGATAAGAAACTAATTTTTTTTTCTCGGTATAAAGCTGATAATGTGATCATATTGAAAATGTCTTTATTTTTGAGGGATGCCAAATTGTACCAGTAAAAATAAATTTAGGAGTGACGTATCATGATGTTTATAACTTATTTTCCAGTGGTTTACAAAAAAACTTATATACTTATATATATATAATGTTTTATACACACACACACAAAGAGAGAGAGAAAAACAACTATGGCAAAATATTAACAATGATTAATCTAGATGACAGGTATACAGGGATTCATATTACCATTCTTTCAACTTCTCTGTAGGTTTGGAAAACTTTACAGTAAAAAAGTTGAAGAAGCCCTAACCAGTTTGGCTCAGTGGATAGAGCATCGGCCTGCAGACTGAAGGGTCCCGGGTTCGATTCCGGTCAAGGGCATGTACCTTGGTTGTGGGCACATCCCCAGTGGCAGGTGTGCAGGAGGCAACTGATCGATGTTTCTCTCTCATCGATGTTTTTAACTCTCTATCCCTCTCCCTTCCTCTCTGTAAGAAATCAATAAAATACATATTTTTATCCGAAGAAACTAGAAACGCCAATCAGAAAGGATATATGCACCCCTATGTTCATAGCAGCACAATTCACCATAGCTAAGATTTGGAAACAGCCTAGGTGCCCGTCAGCAGATGACTGGATCAGAAAACTGTGGTACATCTACACAATGGAATACTATGCTGCCATAAAAAAAGAAGGAATTCTCATCATTTGCAGCAACCTGGGTGGAATTGGAGAACATTATGTTAAGTGAAATAAGTCAGTCAATGAAAGAAAAATACCACATGATCTCACTCATTTATGGATAATAAAGAACATTATAAACTTGAACAAAAAGATAGATACAGAGACAGTAAAGCATCAAACAGACTGTCAAATTACAAGGGGAAGGTTAGGGAGAGGTGAGGGAGATAAGAGATCAATCAAAGGACTTGTATGCATGCATATAAGCATAACCAATGGATGCAAAACTCTGGAGGGTGGGGGCATCTATGGGAGTGGGGTGTGGGGAGGGCAATGGTAAGATATGTACACATATAATACCTTAATAAAAAAAAAAAAGTTGAAGAAGTTGTATCTATTTGCTGCGCTCTTAAAATATGATATGCAGTTTTTCATTATCATTTCATTTCCCAGTGGAGTGTATCATTGGCTACATTGGCATACCGTATCATTGGGGCTTGTTTGCCCTGTTGGCCTCCAAGAAGGAACATTCCCATGATCAGTGCATACCCAGCCCCGGCCAGATTCCCGCAGGAACCCGTTCACAGGCCCGCTGGCACGCTCTGTAACACGGAGCTCGGGGGCCGCGCGCCTGGTGTCCCCGGATGTGCCCCTTGGCTGTGCCTCCTGCCATGGTGCTTCTTCACGTGGCAAACGTGGCCGTTGGCATGTTTCTTGGCCGCTTGCTTTCTCATCCACTGCTTAACGGCGTGGCTGTGCGGGCTGACACAGATCCTCCGGTGCTTGACATGGAGGCTGCCAAGGAGGCGAGACAAACGTCACGGAGAGAAAGAACCAGGAGCCGCTGGCTCACGGCCAGTTCCCAGCTCAGACCCCGCAGGTGCAGGCCTCCCCGCCGAAGGGCACTCACATGACCGCCGCCAAGTCACAGTCCCCGTCAGCTCTCTGGAGGCGACACGCGCTCACTCTGTCCAGGAGCCGCCTGGGGACGTGATGGGAGACCGCAGTGCAGCAGCTGGAGGCGATGGGGAGTATGGCTGAAAGAGGACAAGAAAGAAAACGCCACACCTTACAGTTTGTAGAACAACGGCCTGGCTCGCATCTTAGACTCCAGAGAGGCTGGCTGGTGTGGCTCAGTGGTGGAGCGTCGACCTCTGGACCAGGAGGTCATGGTTCAATTCCCAGTCAGGGCACATGCCTGGGTTGTGAGTTTGATCCCGAGGGCGGGGTGTGCAGGAGGCAGCCGATCAATGATTCTCTCTCACTATTGATACTTCTATCTCTCCTTCTTCCTTCCTCTCTGAAATCAATAAAAATATATATTTTTTAAAAAAAGACTCCAGAGAAACAGAATGTTAATCCACTTGAGCCAGGGGCACACAGGGACCGATGGGTGGCTCTGGTTGCAGGCCCGGAGCAGGCCCCAGCTCTGCCTTCCAGAACGTACACTGAAGTGGGGGGAGGGGGGGGAGAGATAAAACTAAGTACAGAGGAAGCACAAACCGAGTGAAGAGATGAAGGCCGCTCCGGATAGCCATGTGCTGGGGCTGCAGACTCACTTGATAAAAGACGGAAGAAGCAGGTTGACACAGCTCTGAAGAGAGCCCCACGTGGGCCCCAGAGCAGGTTTAAAAGTCCCCACCTGGGAAGGACGTGGCCGAATCCTGAAGGATTCCATGGGTGGAGAAAAAGGGAGACTTATCCAGACTAAAGCAAGGGCATGGTCAGGAGCCCATGAAGGCCTGGGTGGGAGGGGACAGGCTGGGAGAGGCCAATGGGGGGAAGGGGACATATGTAATACTTTACACAAACCAACAGAGTCCTGAGACTGGAAAGCACGAGGTGTGGAGAAAAGAGACCGCTGTCTGGATCGAGCAGCTGGGAAGGTGAGTGCCCGGGAGCACGAGGCACACCATGGAGGCCTTAATGTCAGTCTCAGGGGGTTCGCTTTTATGAAATGGGGACCACTAAAGATTTGAGAAAAGAGAAGGGTTTTAGGAAAATCCCTGTTGCAGTGATAAGCAAGATGGACTAAAGTGGGGAGAGACAGCGGCAGGAAGTCAAGCTGGGAGGGGCTGACCTTACCCAGAGGTAAGGGGACGAGGGGAACGCAAATGTAAAGGGCAATCTCACCCCTGCTAAGTGTGTGTGTGCAGATTTCTGCCTGCCACAGGCGCACAGCATTCTCCTAGGCCCGTGGTTGGCAAACTCATTAGTCAACAGAGCCAAATATCAACAGTACAACGATTGAAATTTCTTTTGAGAGCCAAATTTTTTAAACTTAAACTTCTTCGAACGCCACTTCTTCAAAATAGACTCTCCCAGGCCATGGTATTTTGTGGAAGAGCCACACTCAAGGGGCCAAAGAGCCGCATGTGGCTCATGAGCCGCAGTTTGCAGACCACGGTCCTAGGCTTCCCATTTCACCAAGTGGCTAATACATTTCTTTTAAAAAATTAGAAATGAAAACCAAGAGGCTGCAGGTGCAGCCTGGTAATAACAGTTAGAATGAGAGGCTGATAGAAATGAGTAAGCCGCTCTGTGTTGTCACCTGTAAGCAATAGAAGCGCCTGCCCTTGGGAGGGGAGAAGACCTCTGAGTCCATGCTCCGCCCACCTGGAGACAGGCTCCTCACAGCGAGGGAGTAGAGCGGAAATGAAATAAGGATATCTAGGTGACTCACTCTCTGGGCACCAAAACTTTCCATTGTTATTCATTCATCTATTCATTTAATTTTTTAAAATATGTTTTTATTGATTTTAGAGAGGAAGGGAGAGAGAGAGAAACATCAATGATGAAAGAAAATCATTGATCGGCTGCCTCGAGCCTGCAACCCTGGCATATGCCCTTAACCAGAATAGAACCTGGGACCCTTCAGTTCACAGGCCGACGCTCTATCCACTGAGCCAAACCGGCTAGGGCTATTCATTTAATTATTCAATAAACATTCAACGAACAGTTCCAGGCACAACGATACTCACTGGGGGATGCAAAACATACATAAAACAGTATGTCCCTGTCCTCCAGGGGCCGTGGTAGAGGAGACAGGCTTGGAGCGAAATGCTCAGGAATAACCGCGTTGGCGCACTGTCACGGCGCTTCTCAAATCTGTGCTCCTGGGGCTCCCACAGGCATAAAGACAGGGGCACAGGCATTCCCTAGAGCAGAACATTAGAGACCATCTGCATGTCTACCAGTAGTTAAATACATAACGGTACACTCTAAGGATGAGGTAGGTCTATATATGTTAACAGACGAATTCCAGAATTTATTAAGTGCAAAAATCAAATTTCAATATAAGAACTACAAATGATTCCATCTTTATTAAAACTATTAGAGGCCTGGTGCATGAAATTCGGGCCTAAACCAGCAGTCGGACATCCCTCTCACAATCTTAGACTGCTGGCTCCTAATCGCTCACCTGCCTGCCTGCCTGGTCACCCCTAACTGCCCCCCCACTGCCTGCCTGGTTGCCCCTAACTGCCCCCCCTGCCAGCCTGGTTGCCCCCAACTGCCCCCCCCGCCAGCCTAGTACCCCCAACAGCCCCCCCCCCTGCCAGCCTGGTCACCCCACGCAGCTTGCTGTTCAGTCGTTTGGTCATCCCTCACTAACCCCCCTGCTGGCCTGGTTGCCCCATGCAGCCTGCTTGTTCAGTCGTTTGGTCGTCCCTCACTAACCCTCCCCCACCCCCCGGCCTGATTGTAGACAGCCATCTTGTGATGGCATGAGGGTCAATTTGCATATTACCTCTTTATTATATAGGATACATACATACACTGAGGAAAAGATGTGGAAATATTTAGCCCCAATTTATAAGAAAAGATTACTTCTAGAAAGGGGACAAATTTTCAACTAGCCTGCAATACTTGTAATTTTTTAAAACTTCCGGTGCTAGGCAGATTGGAACGAATCCTATAGAAACACCACCCAGGAAAGATGGGAGGCATCAAAGGACGTGAAGTTTGGACTCAGTTTTGGAGGAGGGGTCAGCATTCACTGGTTGAAAGGGGGAGAGGAACATTCCTAGTAGCAGGAACTTCATACCCAGAACCCTGGTGTGGAAGAGAACAGAAGGCTGTTTATTCTCACAGAATCTAAGTCACATTTGAGGAATCTTAAACAGGGACAGGTCTCCTCTGGCAAGATTGGACTTGTCAACAACAGTCCAAGGAGGAGGCTTGGACTACAGGCTTTGTCCAGGGCCTGGGGAAAGTGCCTTGACCTTGGTCCCAGACCCTCAAGGATGATCTGTGTCATGGTCACTGGAGCTCTTTCCCTCCAGAAAGAAAGACTTGCACCTGCTCCCCCGCCCCGCCTGTCCTAACAGCTCAGTGCTGCTCCTTTTGGAACAGAATCCCGGCTTGATAGAAATCAGTGACAACCTAGCTGCAGCCCAGGACATCTATCTCTCAATTCTCAGGGAATTAACATATACATACAACCTCCAAGTGGACATTATTTATATATCTACACGAATTCCTTTACAAAAATGTATGTCTTCAACGACTACTAAACCATGTGTTTAAATGAAATATATAGCTGAAATACACCCACATAAGCCAAATAAATTGTTAAGTTCTGCTCAGCTTCACTTCTGTTCTCAGCTAGTGTCAACCAGACCTGCAGCAGCCCAAGAAAGGAAAATGTTAACATTGCCCGGGGCAAGCTATTTCATGCCACAAGGATCTCTCTGCTTCCCTCTCAATCTAGAGCCAGTGAGAACTTTCCGAGCTGTTATGGGTGTAAGGAGTGTGTATAAGGCACACCCCACACCACCCAACCAGATTCACTGGAACAGGAAAAGCATCCTTCGTTCAGCAAACAGGCATCAAGGGCCCCTCTGTGCCAGCCGTGGACTCTGCATCAGAAATAAACCAGGCAGAGTGTTTGCCCTCAAGGGAGGAAGGCAGTTAAACAAGTAATCACAACACAGCAGACGTGTTGACAGGCACGTTCACTATCTGATGGGATTATAAGGGACAGAAGCCAGATTCATAGAGCCACATACTGTCTGACTCCGTTTATATGAAGTGTCCAGGACAGGCAAATCCATAGCAACAGAAAGTGGATTAGTGGTGTCCAGGGGCTGGGATGGGGGGTGGGGAGTGACTGCTTACACAGGAACAGGGTCTCTTTTGGGGGTGATGAAATGTGCTGGAATCAGAGGTGATGATTGCATAATTCAGCGAAGGCACTGAAAACCACTCAATGGTGAGTTTTATGGTATGTGAATTATATTTCAACTTTATAAAAAGTGCTATAGGAGAACAGCACATTGGTTGTCCTTACATTTATTAATACATTTGTTTCTTAAAACTAATTGTGTTTTTTTTTCCTCTAGCTATGCTGTGCTGCTTATTCCCCAAGTCAAACTGTTTTAATATCCCCCCCTCAATTTGGGAGTTTATCCATGTGTCCATCTTACTATATAAGAATCACTATGTGAATTCTCACCGAGTGCGTCACTAGCTATGTGTATATGACTTCTTCTGTGTGAGTCACTATGCTAGGAATGGAGGCAGGAAGACAAAGAGTTACTAGCTTCAAAGAGCTAATACACAGACCACTGCCGGGTTGTGGCCCAGGAAACTATAAAAGAGGAAATGGCTTTCAGAGCCATAGGCACACCTGTGTGTTTAAGAGTTTGAGTTGTCTGAGTGCTGACATCAATTCGAGAAATAGTCATGTTGGCGGATGTGACTGGTGCCCCAATGAGGAATTCCGAAATACATATAAGGCCAGAGGAGTCAGGCAATGAAGAATGGTATCAGGGTGGCTTGGACTAGGCTAGGGCAATGTCGCCCCCTAGAGGTTTTATCATGCAGTCTTCAGTCCGAATATTTCCATTTTTAAAGAAAGGTCAGCAACTTCCTCTGATTCCCACATCGGAGAGATTTAGCAGAGGCAATAAAGTTGAAAAAGGAATTAGTTGACGTTTCTTCTGCATTGACATCCTTTTTATTCATATGATACGTTTACTTGTTTGTGGAAGCAAGCTGATAAGGAATTAGGAAAACTAAGCCTTCCTACAAAGGCCACCTTGAATGCCACCGTTGCAGGAGGCCAGGAACCCCAAGGAAAGAACCTGCTTTTGTCCTAAAACAGGAATTCACACAGGCCTGTCTAAAGCAGTAGGGGTTCCCAAGAGGGAAATGTGAGAAAATAAGAGAGAGGTCTCGCAGAGTGGGCTTGGTAAAGCAGCGGGGCCCAAGGTATGAACAAGCAAAGATCTGAGGTTTGTTGTGAGGCGTGGTCCCCTTCACTCCCACCCACTCCTAACTCTCCGGAGATGCCCCTTTGCTCTGGGAAGGACACTCCAGAGTGTCAGCCCAGCAGCTCCACCTGGAGTCTCCTCTGACAGGTGATTTATGAGAGCAGCACCTGCTGGCCAAGGCCAGTCCTCTGGGGGGCGCAGGTGAGCACCAGAGGGCAGGGGGTGGGTCAGCAGCACCTGCCCAGCAGGTAGGGCCTCTGACCCTGTGGGAGACCAGCCTCTCTACCCTATCAATCCACCTCGCCCCAATTCTTAGAGGGAAAGGACTCTTCTCTAGGACCCACAATTTCAGAATTATCAAGAATATTTGGGTTGGGGAATCATGGGAGAAACCTGTCATGACTGTCAGGCAAGACCAACATTGGTTGTGGGAGGGGAGGATCAGAACATCATAATGTCACGGGCCAGTGAAGCCCATACCAGGCAGTCTCCGTGGGTAACATCTGCTGGTGTGTCCCCTCTCCTTGGTCCACTCCTCAATAATTAGCACTTCTCAAAGCTCCATCCATGACTTCCTACTTTTTTTCCCCATCTACATTTTCTCATGTTTTGTCAGTAACTTCAAAATATCTTTGTCTACTTTAACCTCTACCCCAAGACCCTGACATACATCCAACTGCTGTCAAACATGCACTCGGATGTCTCACAGGCTCCCCTAACTCAATACTCAACTGAAGACATTCTCTCCTGCCACTTCAGCTTCACTCCTTTCCTCATCTCAGTTAACCATCATTTACAGTTACCCACGCCAAAACCCGCATGGGATTCCAACCTCCCGCACTCCACAGCCTGCCACAAACTCCTGTAAGTTTACTTCCTTGACACTCAGATTTGCCTCTCCCTTTTCATCCCTCCGACACTGCCCAAGGTCAAGACCTCATTCATTGGCTCCAGGCCTACTGAGCTCCCCAGTTGCCTCCTTTCTCCCAGTTTTGCCCATTCTCCACACGAACCTCTGGTCCCACAGAACCCTGCGCTTCCCTGGCTTTCCCATATATAGCATTAAGGGTCTATATGACTGTCTTTTAAGACTGCCTCAGGACATCTTTCTACCCACACCACAGCAGAGAGTCTACGGTTAATGCTAAATAAACGTCTCTTGAGCGGAACTAAGTTATGTTGTAGTCATATATGTCTCATTTTACCTTGTTTAAGGCTTTTAATGCCATTTAAATATTTTTCATTTTTTTAAAGAAAATAAGATTATCAAGGTCTTATGTACCAAATGTTCTAAAACTTCATAGTGCCTTTTAGAAACATATCATCCCTCTACCCTCAAGCAATTAGGGGTCAACTCAATATAAAATAAATTATGTGTCCATTATACTTCATGTTTTAAAGATATTAGGATCTCATGAAATGCATTATTATTTGTCTTATTAATTAGGGTGCTATTGCTATTGATTCTGAGTTGTTATCATTGTGGTTTCCAGTATTAAGTGGAATGAGTGCCTTGCTAAGAATGTCCCTGATTTGGTTCTGTCCATTGACCCCCTTCACCCCCAGCCCCTCCCCAAACCCTTGGTCACTAAAGGCTTTAGAGCAGTGGTTCTCAACCTTCCTAATGCCGCGACCCTTTAATACAGTTCCTCATGTTGTGGTGACCCCCAACCATAAAATTATTTTCGTTGCTACTTCATAACTGTAATTTTGCTACTGTTATGAATCGTAAGGTAAATATCTGTGTTTTCCAATGGTCACAACCCATAGGTTGAGAACCGATGCTGTAGAGCCTAAGGCCATCGGAAAACACAGATATTTACATTATGATTCATTAACAGTAGCATAATTACAGTTGTGAAAATAATTTTATGGTTGGGGGTCACCACAACATGAGGAACTGTATTAAAGGGTCGCGGTATTAGGAAGGTTGAGGACCACTGCCTTAGAGAGTTCTGTGTTCAAGACATATTAAGAGGAACACTAAGGCACTACACATCAAACCTGCGGTATAAAAATTAGGTTTGGGTTTTAGGGAAAGGATCCTGTTACGTAGAGACGTAAACCAGCTTCCTCTCTTCCTCGGATGTGTTGCACAATCTCTTGCTACTCAAGTGTGGTCCCCAGAGCTGCAGCAATGGCATCAGTCGGGGGCTTATCGGAAATGCACTGGTATAAAGGGCACAGCAACATGGGAACAGGGCAAAGGCACCTGCCATTGCTGGAGAAAGGACTCCCGGGGTAAAGAAGACATGACGAGAAGGTTCCCTTGGCTGCGGGCAGTATCTCAAGCCCATGACTGCGATTTAAGAAGGCAATACATAAATAAACACAATGAGCCGAATGCGGTTGGTTAGAGATACACTTCCCCATTCTAGTGGACTTCATGCCTCATGGAGACATGTCACACGTCACACGTGGATGCCTACCAACAAAGGTGTCCTCTGCTGTCACCAAGCAGGCAGGAAGGACTCACCAAGCCATGATGCATGAAATGCTAAGCCCAAATACTGGTCAAGTCCTCCCTGGCGCTTTCCGGAACCTGGGATAATGTTGGGGTAATGGAGAGTGAGGAGGGTTTTTCTTTACCTTAATATGAAGCCACTTGGCCCCCAGCACGTCCCACAGCATGGACACTGGAGTGGCTAAGGGGTAGTCCAGAAGGGGGTGGGTGATTCAGGCTGCAAAGATACACTGAGAGGCCTGACTGCACAGTTGAACATATGGAGGCAGCCAACCAGGTTCGATTCCTGACTCTGCCACATACTAGCTGAGTTACTTAATTCTCTGTGTCTCCGTTTCCTTATCTGTAACATTAGGGGTGGGTGATAGCACTCCTTTACAGGGTTGCTGTGAAGACTGCATGAGTGTGTACCCTTAAGTGCTTAGGACAGGGGTGACAAATAGTAAATGCTCAGTAAGTGGAAACAAACAGAAAAAAAGCACACAGTCCCTGCCCCATAGTAGGCATCCAGGTGTCTATCCGGTGCCTGTGGAATGTGTCGATGTATTGCCCCTCCACTTCAAAGTCATCCTTACTGGCCAATTCTGTGAAATTAAAATTAAGATGGGCCCCTGGAATCCTTTTCCTTCGCCAGCTGTCGTGCCGCTGCACTTTGTCGGCAGAGGGCGCTAGAGAGACATCGCAGGGAGAGGGTTTTCCTGGCTCTTCTCAGCAGGCTCAAGCGAGGGCACTTCTCCAGCACCAGGCTCTGGGAGAGCGCAGCAGCCAGCAGCGCCCCCTGCCGGTGGCTTCGGAGCCGCGCGCCTCCACTGAGACAACTCGGTGGGAAGGACTTTCCCCTGCACACTGGAGGGCTGACCAAGTGATGGTTGTCGCCCTTCGGTGAGCCAGGGCTGTGCCGTCTCCAAGGTCTGGAGCTCAGTGGGTAGGCTACAGGGTGCAGGATCACTCCCTTGAAAACTGTGCAGAACAACTTCTGAGCACAAATGTATATCCTTGGGAACCCTCCCTAGTGAGTCTCCTGTGATTAAAACGAACAAAAGCTACTTTTCTTTAAGGATGCCAACAGCGCTGTCTCCAGCAAGTATCTGTGCAGCGAGGGGCCATCCTAACCTGAGGCAGTGGATTGCCCGTCAGAAGGAAGCCAGTCTGGGACTCAGCGAAGCCGAATCCCCAGCCTGCACCTGGTGGACACAGCCAGGCCCACAAAGCCCCAGGCCGTGGCTCTAAGTACCCTGGCTCGGGGCCCAGAGAGTGCTCGAGAGACGTTTTTATGGGCTCCACAGTGAGTTCTGGGAGCCGGTAGCTGTGTCAGCGGGTGTGGAGTGTGCCCTCTTGTCTCTGGGTGGAATCCAAGGCTTTTCACTGTGGGCAAGTCAGTGGCTTCCTGACGGGTGCAGAACACTTTGGGAATGCCAATCACTGGGCCATCACACCAGAGTGGCCATTAAAGGGATCATTAAGATAAGGGAACAGTTAATGCCTAGAGGAACAACATGTATTTCCCTGTGTCCCCAACTGGCACAGGCCACTTCCCTATTCCCTCCCCCAGCCTGCACAGTGGCCAAGGCCACCCAGGCCTCCTTCCCAGCTCTACTCAGTCTCCCTCCCTCTTTCCCCTTCTCCCTCCCTGGCCTTCCCCACCCTGCCCAGCTGAATCCCTGCCAGCCTCCACAGGGCACCGGGACACAGACCCTGAAGTTGGCCACAGAAAGCAGTGGGCTGCCCCTCTCAGTTCCACAGCTGGTCTCGGGCCTCCCCTCCGTATTTTAACCCATCACTTACTTTTAAAGGGCAGAGGTGGGGCTTCTCAGACAATGTGATTTTCCTCGGCCCGAACGGCCTTAGGAAAAGCCCTGAGATTAACCCAAAAAGCTACTGTCTCCTTGGCTTTTTCTCTTTCTTTCTCTCTCTCTCTTTCTTTCTTTCTTTCTCTCTTTCTTTCTTTCTTTCTTTCATCATCACTGTTCCTTTGCTTTAAAAAATAAATTAATTTAATTAAAAAATTTTAAAATGTAATTTTACTGATTTAAGAGAGGTAGGGAGAGATAGAAGCATCAATGACAAGAGAGAATCACTGACCTGCTACCTCCTGCACACCCCACACTGGGGATGGAGCCCACAGCCCCACCAGGAATGGAACCGTGACCCCTTGGTTCATAGGTCGACCGACACTCCACCACTGAGCCATGCCGGCCGGGCACCACTGCTCCTTTTCAAACACCTCTGTGTGCTCCTGTCCTCCCTCTCTGCCAGGACTCAGTCCCTGGACCCTGGGCCTTGGGCCTGGCAGGGCTTCTCATTGCCCTGTGCCCTCTGCCTGCCCTCCCTCCCCGGTCCTGCCGGCGGTGCTGCCCCTGCTGCGGCGGGGACAGCTGGAACCGGATCGGGAGGCTGAAGGGAGATATTTATGTGAGTAAACATTTGCCCAAACGCCCTAGTTTAGATAAAGCCTCGGCAGGCCGACCCTTGAGAAACAGTGAAAGGGAGTCCTAACATTTCAATGGTGCATTTTCCTGAAAAATGTTACAGAAAAATATATAATGAAAACCGTTGGTCTTTGTCTCAATAAAATAGGCTGATAGGAATGAAGAAGAGATGGATGGGATTTTTCCTGTGCTCAGTACCATACATCCAGAGTCCCCAGACACAGGCCGCCAGGAAGCAGGCAGTTCATTGTGGCCAGATCTGGTTGGTCAAGAGTAGATTTAAAATCCAATTTGCATACATGTATGTGTGAGTAGTGGGTGTGAAATTGGTCTGTTGGCTTTTACATTTTTAAGAGCAGACCAAATAAGACTCATATTTCACATCTGGTCTGGATGTAGGGAATCTTTGCAGGGTAAAGTTCAGAGAAGGAGATGGGAGAAGAGTGACAGCTCAGTCAAGCTTTAAGCACCTAAGTCCGGGTTTCCTAAACACAGTAGGAAAGATCGCCTCCAGTCCAAACGCAGTCATCATCTCCATCTATGTGTTAGCCGCTCACTGCTTAAGTTCTCTTGGATATAATTTGTATAGGTCAGCCTCCCGCATCCCCCCCTTTAAAAAAATTTTTTTTATTGATTTCAGAGAAAAAGGGAGAAGGAGAGAGCGCTTGAAACATCAAATATGAGAATCATTGATTGGCTGCCTCTTGCACGCCCCCTACTGGGGATCGAGCTCGCAACCTGAGCATGTGCCCTTGACTGGAAATGAACCTGGGACTCTTGGGTCCACAGGCTGATGCTCTATCCACTGAGCCAAACCAGCTAGGCCCCGCAGCCCTTTTTAAGGTCTGATTGAAGTTTCGGTTTTCAGCATCTACAGAGCTGACTGTGTCCAGAAAACTTGCAACTCCCCAAACCCTAAAAGGTCTGTCTTCTTCCAGGAACATGCACCTTGCACCCAGACAGTGTCGCAGGTTATGGTGAGGGGGCGACGGGTGAATGAGAGGGGCTCTGCCCCAACCGCCCCCTGGGGATTTTCTAAGACTCTCTCATCGGAAAAGAAGACGCCGCTCACAGTTGACCTCATCTGCCAGGTAAGCCAATCACTAAGACTCCTGTTCACATGAGGTTCCTTCCTGAAAATTCTTGGAGATCAAGGAATGGATCAGGAACATGCCAGTCTCTTGTAGATCCCTGGACATTCCTAGCTGAGGACAGAAATGCCTGCTCCAAATTGCTGGCAGCCCCTCTATTCTGGGAGGCACCCCCTTCCACTGGGGGCTTGGAAGCAGGCACCCCACTTACCTGCTGAGGGGCGAAGGGCAGCCCAGGCCGCCAAGGCCAGGATGGCGAGTCCCGTCTGCTGCATTCCTGCCTGTCCCGCTCAGGCAGCACCGCAGGCGAGGCTGGAAGGCCGGGAAATGGGGCTAAAGGTGTCCTTGGTGCAGAGAAGCAGCAGAAGGAAAAGGAAGCCAGGAGGCCCCGCCCGGGGAGGTGCTCGGGAACCTATTTCTCAGGTTTCTCTCCTGGCCACCAGGCTCCTTGTTAAGGCCAGACCTGTTTTTAGCCACTGGGCTCAGGCGAGGTCCGTGGCCATCTGACAGCTGGTGAGGTTATTGTGATTTGTGGGTGTGGGCCAGTCACTTGGAAACAATTAAAAAAAAAAATAGCTACCTGCAGAAACTCCTCCTTGGACCTATGCATCAGAATTTTGGAGCAGGAGGCCAGGAATTTGAATGTTAGAAAGCTCCCGAGGTGGTTCTGATGGACGCCTCCACGGGGAACCATTGCGTAAAGAGATCTGTTTTTAAATTGCTTGTTGAAACTAAAAGTTTCTGGGGACAAGGGTGACGAGTCATAAAAAACATTATCTGGTAGAAAGATACGAAACCATTCAACCCCACTCTGGTCTTGGTTTGCAGCCAAATTGCCTTTCCAGTGAAGCTGTTCGTTTCCATAGGAGAAAGTTAGCACAGGTCCAGGGACCTCTTGCCTGTGGGCTGGGCCTGGTAGGAAGGAGCCTTGAGCAGGTGTGGGAGGTAGAGCTGTTGATCAGCTCTTATCCTCTAAGAAAACAGACGTAACCATTCAGCCATTCATTCATTCATTCATTCAGCAAAAATGTACTGAGCCCCCACCTTGCACTGGAGACAGAGTAAGAGACGGAGAGGATGTCCCTGCCCTTCAGGAACCCAGGCTGGTGCAGGGGGGAGAGGAAGAGAACCAACAATTTCAATGTTGATTCCTGTGGTAGGTTCCATCCTTCCGTGATCCATAGGTGAGTCTTTGGTTACTCTCTGGAAGTGGGGGAAATCAAGACAGGTCCTCAGACCCTGGGATTGAGGCTTCCTAGCACCCAAGTCCTCAATTTGAAGACTTCCATTGCATTAACATTAGGAATGCAGTTCCCAAGCTGTGTGCCGGGGAACCACAGGTTTCCACAACCAACTCCTAGGACGCTGTGGCCTGGTCTAAATGGTTGAGGGAAACACAGGGACAGCCGTTGGACACCACACAGCTACTCCCAGTAGGTCATCTGGATCTAACTAGATAACAGGAATTAGCTGCTATTTCTTTTGGCAGCGTGGTTCCATGAAAAATCACTGAGACGTTAAGAACACCAACTGTCAGCCAAAATTTGGGAACCTCTGCAGTACGTCATCTGTCAATTTTCCTGATACTTCCTTGTGGTTTTCTCCCCAAAGGGAACACACACAGTTTGAGTCCTTCTTCCTCTGGGCAAGGCCTTATCACCTGGGCCTCCTGCAGGGCTTTCTCTGGGGGCCTGCAGAGGGCACCCTAGGGTGGGCACTGTTCCCCTCTCTCCCCACAGCCTTCTCCCCCAACACTCCGGGCTCAGTGCTCCCTCCCCTGGGGTCTGGCGCCGCCCTGGGGAAATCATTCTCAATCCTCCCCAGGCCTCTGGGAGGATTTTCCATCCCTCTGCCCAGTTATGGCTGCTCAGCACCAGGTGGAGACGTTGGGGAGGCTGTGGTCAGCTCAACACCCCAAGATTAATTTCCATTTGCGTCCCTGGTGAGAGGAGAAAGTCCTGTCTGCTCACTAACACCTCTTGGCACTGGCTTCTTGGTAACTAATAGTCTGGGGCTGCTGTGCTAAACTAGCACTGAGCATTCCACATGAACTCATAATAAGTGGTAAATGCCCAAATGTGTTCTGACTGGGAGGCTTCTCCCCCGGCCTCTGGGACGGGGTGGGGCTGACGTAGCTGAATGAGGGTGGGCAGGGAAAAGCGTTTAGCCCTGCCCCACTGTGGGGACCACAGACAGGAGGCTGCGGAAGGCTGCATGGAGGGAGCCCTCGCTCTTCCCTGGAGACTGAGCGGAGACAGCACACACTTGAGCTGGGGCTTGAATGGAGAGTTAGAGCGGCCCAGAGTCTTGTCCACCCTTAGAACATTCGTCGTTACTAGGAGCTCTGCTACATAGGAGCACCTGAAACATTTGTTTGGTGGCTGGCTGAGCCAGTGCTAGGTGAGGGCGAGTATTATATTCATCTTCACCCAAAGGAACTATGAATGCTCAATTGGCCAAGACTTGTAGAAATTTAAATTTTTATTTTTTTATGGAGAATAGAAAAAGGGTTTGTATAAAGATTCAATAGTTCTACATGGAGAAGACAGAAGAGAAATACAACTATACGTGTTAATAGCAAGGGGGGAAAGAAGGACATTACGATCCCAAGATTAAACTTAACTCTGACAAGGTGAGTTGGAGGTCATTTCCCAGGAATTCGAGGAGCCCGCTGTTCCTGGGACAAGGAGCAGGGATTCTAGGCAGTGAGAGCGGGAAGGGAGCCTGGGGAAACATCTGGCCTGTTTCTCATCAGATCAGAGAGGATGAGCGACTTGTCCAAAGACCTGGGCTAGATCCCAGTCCAGGGCACGGGAGTCAAGAGAGCAGTCTCGGTATGTGGGGTGAGGGGTGGCTTGCCAGCTCACATTAAACAAACATAACCACCACCACCAACATAAAAAGTGAAAACAAGGGTAAACAGAATAACGGCCCCCAAAGATCTTCACCCCCTCGTCCCTGGAACCGGTGAACGTGTTGCCTCACGGAGCAACAGCGGCTTTGTCCATGTGGCTAGGAACCTGGCGATGCGGCCTTTATCCTGGGTTGTCCAGGTGAGCCCAAATCATCACAGGGTCCTTAAGCCAGAGAACCTTCCCCCGCGGTGGTCGGAGGGAGACGGGCTGTGGCAGGAGGACCGGGGAGATGCCGTGTGAAAGGAAGCCGACCAGAGCACCAGCTTTGAGGGTGGGGTGAGGGGCCACAGGCCCAGGAATGCAGGTGGCCTCTGGGAGCTGAGGGACCTTCTCCCCTGGAACCAGCCCTGCCGATGCCGGATTCAGACCCGCTGAGACCCATGCTGGATTTCACATATAAAGACTGTAAGATAATACATTGGTCTTGTTTTAAACCACTGAGTTTATGGTGATTTGTTACAGCAGTAAAAGCAGGGTAATACAGGATACACATACACTATAACCTCAAAGCGGGCCAAACAGCTTCCCCTCTCCCTTCCATCCTTCCTTCTCACTCTTTTGTGGTATGTTTGCCTGTTCAAAGCTCCCCGGAGGCTATTTTAATCCCATTTCACCTGGATGGTTGTGTCAGGATGGGAGCATGAGGCTTGCTGAGTGACTTGCTCTGGCCCTCGGGCCCTGGGAGCGGCAGAGCCCTTTCCAGGACTGGCCCCGGAGCGTGCCACTCTCGGTGAGGCCGGACTGGCCAACAGCAGCCCTGTGCCAATCCACTCAGAATCCAGGGAAACGCCAGCGTCTCTGCCAGCCAAGAAACCGGCCTGACACTGAGGCCATTGTTACAGCCGGGCAAACAGCCTGAGGTCAAGGAAGAGGGAAGCTTGGCAATTACTCAGGGCTCTCCAAGAAGACGCGGCCTCACAGCAGGGGCTCAGGATACTTGAAAAGGCTCCAGCCACTCCCTGTGATTGTACCATGGCCGCAGGCAGCCAGGGAAGACCACTGACATTTACAGACGTTACCCTGACTGCCCTCTGTTATGTCACACTATCCGCACTTTTTAAAAATATATTTTTTATTGATTTTTTACAGAGGAAGGGAGAGGGATAGAGAGTTAGAAACATCGATGAGAGAGAAACATTGATCAGCTGCCTCCTGCACACCTACTGGGGATGTGCCCACAACCAAGGTACATGCCCTTGACCAGAATTGAACCTGGGACCTTTCAGTCCGCAGGCGACGCTCTATCCACTGAGCCTGACCAGTTAGGGCACTATCCGCATTTTATACGCTATTTAGCATCACCCGAATATTTAGGGAAATTTTTTCTCCCTACCTTCGCTTTATGTGATTGGATGGTATCACTGACCTGGAGCCTGGGCGAGGGGGTGGGGTTCTAATGAAATCAAATCAGTATTGAGAACAGGTGTGTGAATGTCTGAGGAAGATCAGAGTATGTGTTCAGGTGATTATGGGGCTGATGGGATTGGATGGCTACCCAGACCTCCGAAGCAACATTAAGGAGTATCGCTGCGTAGGTAAACCCAACAGCTCCTTGCGAGGTCAGTCAAAAGGGTCCAATGCTTCCGAAACCCTTTAATTATTATCGTTATTCCTGGTACGTAAACAAATGTCAGGGGGACACGTGGCAATGCCTTGGATTTATGCAAAGTACAAAGTAACTGCGGAGAATGATTATTCACAGGACTCTTCAGATCAGGGAAGGCTGGGAGCCTCCTGCTGTGGCTTGGATCGAATATGGGTCTTGGAATATTCCTGGAGTCTGGGGAAATAAAGTTAAGTAACAGTCCAGCATGTGGGTCTAATGGAGGTGGTGAATCACAAGTGGAAACTGAGAAGCAGGTCAACAGCTTGCGGACCCACTGGGACAATCAGCCCCAGAGGCCACGGTCCAGGCCTCTGAGGAACAGTGAGTGTCAGCTGCTCACTCAGACCAGACCTGCTCCACAGCCTGAGGACTGCACTTATTTTAATATATATATATATTTATTTAATATATATTTATTTATTTTTATTGATTTCAGAGAGGAAGGGTGAGGGAGATAGAAACATCAATGATGACAGAGAATCATTGATCGGCTGCCTTCTGCACGCCCCCTACTGGGGATGGAGCCAACAGAATCAAAACGTGACTTCCTGGTTCATAGGTTGGTGCTCAAACACTGAGCCATACCAGTGGGGCAAGGGCTGCACTTACGATAGAAAAATGGGAATACCTACTTTACAAATATGGGCCCATTCTGCTCTACTGCTGGTTTTTACTTTTTAATGCAGATAATTTTGCATACATTACAGGGGGCTACTTCACCCATTAGTATTCCACTGCTTGTACCATCAGTTAGGTGCTAAGTCTCTAGTTAAAGACTTTTAAGTGGTTTTTAGGTGTGTGGTTTTTGTTTGCTTGTTTGTTTTTCATTTTAAGCAGCCAAAAAAAGTCTTTTTCCTTTGTATATGTACCTGTTTAGTTCTTTAGAATAAATTCCTGGAGTTGGAATTTGGAATTTCTGGGTAAAATGGCTTAAAAACACATTACCAAATTCCCTCTGCAAGAAAAGTATGAGTTTGTTGTCATACCAACAATGCCCATATGCTTACACTCTGCCAACACTGAATGTTATCGATCTTTCTAAAGTTTGCCAAACTGAGAATCAAAACAACTCATTGCTGTTTTCTCTTACATTTTAATTAGATTCAATGCTTTGGGGTTTACATTTAAATAAAGGTTTATTTCTATAACATCATTACAATAGTTATAATAACTTGCAATAATTAGAAATAAGCATTTCTTGATGTCTCTGAGGCAAAAAGTACCTAATAACAAAATAATATCTGTAAATTCATAACAAAACTAAATCAAAATCCACCCCTTACCACATTCTAACATATTTCACTAGGATTAAATACAGTATGTCTTTTATCACATGAAACAGACATTAAAAAAATATAGTAACCGTTTGTGAAGAGAAGTGGCAAACAGCGTTTCTCAGGAGAGCCTAAGACTAAGAATATTCATCATTGTGGAATGACTTATAAGCTAATCTGCATCAAGGCAAAATAATAAGTAGATTTCTCTGAGGTCCTGTGTCGGTACAATTTCGTGTTTGGTGAGTCACATAATGAGGAGAGGGAATCAGTAATTAGGAAAAGAAACCCCTTATGGGCTATGGCTTCATGATCGGAGTCCGGAGGAGAAACCCTGGGAAAACAAACACAAACGAGGTACAAGCCAAGTTTCCATCTCAAGTATTGACACGAACTCCTTCACTAAGAAAGGAACACAATGGCAGCTGGGAATGGGAAGTTGGTTGTTATATTTCTAGACGCTGCAGCCACAGCTTTAGGACAAGAACCATTTCTGATGGCAGAGGTAAGAACAGAGCTAAACCCACACTTACAATCTGCAGTTACTGTAGAAGCAAAGAGTCGTGGTCAAAGTGAACTCCCATTCTCACAGGAAGGTAGAACAACCCCCAAAGGCCGATGTGGCATTCTTAAATAAGGCTCTACGTTTTAAAGACATTCCTTTGCCTAACATGGAGAAAGAAAAAAATAGAATTTTATAATTTAGTCAGAAAAAGTCGTACAAGATATATGCTTTATGTCCACGGGTTTCTGAAATCATTCAAATTTACCCCCACAATATAATATTTACGATTAAACCAACCAAATTGCCACAATGATTGCTCTCAAAAGATAATAACAGATTATAAGGTCTAGTGCAGTGGTCGGCAAACCGCGGCTCGCGAGCCACATGCGGCTCTTTGGCCCCTTGAGTGTGGCTCTTCCACAAAATACCACATGTGGGTGCGATTGAAACTTCGTGGCCCATGAGCAGAAGTTGGTTTTCGGCCTGGGCGAGTCTATTTTGAAGAAGTGGTGTTAGAACACTCAAGGGGCCAAAGAGCCGCATGTGGCTCGCGAGCCGCGGTTTGCCGACCACTGGTCTAGTAGATTGTAAAATATAATAGAATGCAGTCAGTTGGTTTTAACAACAACAAAAAACACTACAGCAAGCATATCAAACTCGCGGTCGGTGGGCCGCATCCCTTGTCATGCGGCCCACCGACCACGAGTTTGACATGCTTGCACTACAGAGCTTGAACCATGATAACAATTTACAGAACTGTTTAACTTAATGAGAAAAACCTGCTGGATCAGTAAGGCATTGCTGCATCATTTCTCAGAGAGGAAGGCACACAGTCACTAGCAAGAAAAATCACAAAATGTGTAAGCAAATACCAAGACAGCAGATGGTGCACATGTGCAAACAAAAGCGGTGCCTCTGGGGCCCTGGCTTTTATATCAAAGTAACATGACACGCTGCAGATGTAAAACTCACAGCAACCCAATTCCCTTCTCTAATACAGGCTGGCCATTTTTAACAGATGACCAATCTAGAAGAAAAAAAGGAAAAATCAAATTTTCTAAAACAGTTTTATTTTCAGAAAAGCTGTTTTGTCTCTCAGTATTGGGCAGATATTTTAAAAAACTGTTTAACTGGTATAATATTTTAGAGGAGTGTATAAAGAAATTGTTTTAAAACTATGACACATCCAGGAGTTCACATTCAAAATGACATTACTGGTAAGTTCTTTTTTGTGCGTGAATTCAAATTCTATATTATGAGCCAAGTAGCAATACTTTGTTCATGTTAATTCTTAGCAAATATTTTGTTAAATTTAGTTAGGTTTTTCAAAACAGTTAAAGCCCTAACACATGAGATTTTTGGGCAAAGATACTGACATAATAATACTTCAGGAAGATGTTACTATAACCGACATATTGCAATAATTTCCTAAAGTGATTTCTGAGACAACTAGGGGCCCAGTGCACAAATTCGTGCACCTTGAAAGGAACTGTGGGCCTCGAGGCTGCGGTGGGCACAGGGGTGGGTCTCGGCCCATCCTCCGCGCCCCTGACTGCCCCCTCCTGCCATGGCCCCTGGTCCCGTCTGCCGGCAGCCCTGCTCCTGCCGCCACCACTCCCATGCGCTGATAGCACCAGCCCCGCTCACACCCACTGCTGGCACCAGCCCCACTCGCTCTGCGCCATCAGCAGGTGCAAGCGGAGCCGGTGCCGTCAGTGGATGCGAGTGGCGGCTGCTGCCCTGATCGCCCCTCAGGAGCAGGGGGAGGTGGAGAAGCCCTCAGGGGTGACTGGTGCTGGCAGCCACCACTCGCACCCGCTGACGGTGCTGAGCGATGGGGACTGGCGCCCAGCGCCGGCAGTGGGTGCGAGCGGTGGCTCTAGCACTGGCAGCAGGTGCAAGCCAGTGCCAGCAATGGTGCCAGCAGCGGGTGCGAGTGCCGGGTGGGACCGCGGCGCACGGGAGCAAAGAATTTTCAGTAACCACCAGAGGCTCGTCCCGATGACAGCGACTGGTGCCCTGCCTTGGTCTGGCACCCCCGCTCACCTGCCATGTTCCGCGCGCACCCCCTGGTAGTCAGCACACATCATAGCGACCGGTTGTTCAGTTGTTCCACCATTCGGTCTATTTGCATATTAGGGTTTTATATATATAGATAACCTAGATCTAATCTTGGTTACTGCCTTTTATGAATGTCATAATAATTTCAGCACAACTGCACTGGTGCTGATCCTGCCAGTAACCACAACTCACCAAAGCACTTGGCAATTCCACTCCCGTTGGGGTCCACACAGATGGGCAGAAGGAAGTGTTAGCATTCACTATACTAGTACATCTTACTCACGGTCTCATTAACTTTGGCCTTTTCACTGTTTCAGTATCTCAGGAAAAAGAGGATCCAAACATCATGCTAATCTTCCACAAACTATTCACCCTAAAATTTGAACTATTTTTCATCAGGAAATCAACTACCTTAAAACTCTACTTCCAGAAAACTTAACTGGATGTTAATCTAATCAAGCTATTAGTAAAGTCAGATACACAGAAGAAACAATAAAAATAGAAATGGAATAAATGGAACTCTAATACTGCATGAAACTGTTACAGAGAAAAAAACAGAATTACAACAAACATATCATTTTAAAAAATTGTACATGCCTCCTGAGCAAGAGGATTCAGGAATTATAGTAATTAATATAAGTACCTAATATGTTTTCTAAAATTCCCTTTAATGTTGGATATCCTTAATTATCATTGTCCGAACCATTTGTTTCTCTGAGGCGCTGCATGGTTACCTCAGACATCAATACGAATTCCGTGTTTTGAAGACATCACCTGTCTTGTCCCTGTTAAATACATGACCATGGAACAGATGTGAGGTAAAGATGCTGTGCTTACGACATAAAGCCAGGGTGGCAAGGGAGGAGTTTTTCCAAATGGGCACAGCCACAGGCCGTGGCGAAGGCCGTCTCGGATATGGTGTGAGGTCCAGGATATGAAGACCATCCAGGGAAGGAAGCACCAGGAGTCTTTGAGCTTGAAGAGGTGCATGGTACACTTGAGGGTCAGAACCACGGCGGGTATCACCGTAGAGCAGTGAAGGAAGGGTCTTCGTGGAAGAGTCAAAGCAGCCTGTGGGGAGGGCGGGGAAGCAATGCCTCTATCATTTCCTTCTTGGCAAACAACATTTTATACATGCTTCTTAATACTCTAGAATATTTTCCTGCCTGGACAGGGTGGCACAGTGGGTGAGTGTCCACCTATGAACCAGGATGTCACCAGTTTGATTCCCGGTCAGGGTACATGCCCAGGTTGTGGGCTCAATCCCCAGTAGGGGGCGTGCAGGAGGCAGCCGATCAATGATGCTTCTCTCTCATAGACATTTCTCTCTATCCCTCTCCCTTCATCTCTCTCTAAAAATCAATAAAACCCATATTAAATCCTAAATGTATAAAGTTTGTGTAATTTTGGAGTTTTAAAGAATTGTCTGGGTCCTCTAAGAGTGTTGCAAAAAAAAAATAATCTCACAACCAAATAAAATGTTCTTCAATTAATAAAGGCACAAGAGGGGAATAGTTTTGTAGTAATCACTTTATATTAGCTTTGAATACTTTCAGAATTTATTTACAACATTTAGAAATATTATATTATTTTAATAAGTATTCTAAAGTTGAATTAAATGAACTTCAGTAAAATCTCTAAACCATTGCAAAAGAAAGGTAACAAATGAAAAATTCAGACTCAACCCCTGAATGAGCCGAGTTAAGTCTTTGTTCCCACGCAGTCTATAGGCTCATTTGCAACTAGATAAAACTGCCTAAATCTGAATCAACCACACATCCTCAAAAACATTACAGAACAGGATAAATAAAACCTCATTCAGCACACACAGTAGTCAGAGAATGCTCAAACTTCAACTACTCTAAAGTATTAAATACCAAATCATGAGCTCTCTCTCTCATACTCCCACCACGAGCCAGGAAAGACTGATTGAAGAAAGATGAGAACAGGAGACTGATCTAAAATGGTCACTACAGCTCTAACTGGTTTGGCTCAGTGGATAGAGCATCGGCCTGTGGACTGAAGGGTCCCAGATTCGATTCTAGTCAAGGGCATGTACCTTGGTTGCAGGCTCAATCCCTGGCCCTGGTGGGGGCATGTGCAGGAGGCAACCAATCAATGTGTCTCTCTCACGTTGATGATTCTGTCCCTCCCCCTCCCTTCCACTCTCTCTAAAAATCAATGGGAAAATATCTTCAGGTGAGGATTAACAACAACAAAAACAAAATAATAAAATTACCACTACAAAGAGAAAGCACAACCTACGTACGAGAATACTGAAAAGGGTCCCGTTGGTCCGAGCACTGACCACAGAGAAAGGATTGAAAAGTGTGCATGATTCGAGGCTTGGAAAGGCACTGGTTCTGGGGATGAAGATGGTGACAAGAAAGGGAGAGGTACCCATCAGAGATTGGGGGTGGGGGTGGGGAGGAGGGAGAAAATAGCAAAGAAAAATATTTAAGTATCTATAAAAAAAATTAGAGGGCACAATCCTCCCCCACATTAAAAAATAAAGTCATCCATTAAAGAGACTGCACCTTGTCACACTGCTAAACCAGACTCCCTGGAAACTGGGAACCATGTAACCCCTGCTTAAAACAGTATTCTTTAACCCTGTCCTACCGACGGAATAGCACAGAGTTTACTCTACATTCCCCTTCCCCTCCACGTTTTTGGTTATTTTATTTCTAATCTGTCAGAACACATAACTTTTCTGCATGATTATTCGATTTTTGTCTCCATCTTCGTTTGTAAGCTCTCCACGCCAGAATATCATGCTCCCCAACAGCAGGGGCCGAGGAGGCCTCTGGTAGTCGCTGCTTAGGCTCCGTGTGTGCAGAGCAGGATCCCTCTGCACATCCTGGGAAGTCTGTTTACACTAACAGATGCTGAAGAAGAAATGGGAGATTTCTGCTGCTTGGCTGATTTCTAAAATATCAATGCAGACTTTTTACTCATAGAAAAACAATGACTAATGAAAGAAGAAGAGGACATAATCGTGAAATTATAGAAGTAAAAATAGATCACTTAAAAATAGAAGTAAAAATAGATACCAAAAATGAGTCTCATAAATATTTATTCTGTTCTGATATTTATTTACTGATGATCATATACAATCTTATGGTGAATGTGAAAGCATTTTAATACTTCACTCAAAAAGAAGGTTCAATAAGGGGGCTGGGTGATAAAAAAGGTGAAGGGATTAAAAATATATATGTATATATAAATAACACATGGACACAGACAGCAGGATGGTGCTAGCCAGAGGGACAGGAGTGGGGGGATGGGGAAGAGGGCAAAGGCAGGAAAATGGGGATGGCAAGAGGCTTTGCTTTGGGTGACAGGCGCACGAGGCAGTGTGCAGATGACGCTTTGTTGAGTTGTATAGTTGAAACCTGTATGGTTTTGTCACGCCAATAAACTCAATAAAATGTAAGTGTATTACTTAAAACAAAAAGGATCAATATCAGCACGATGCTATACTTTACGGGCACGATCTCATTTAATTCTACTAACAATCCCATGAGTCAGGGGTTATTTTATAAAGAGGAAATGGAGACTTACGAGGCTAAGTAACTTCCCCATGTTGTGGATTTGGTGGCAGAGCTGGGGTTGATACTAGGTCTGCCTCACCCTCTGGCTTGTATTCTTAACGCCACGGCTTCTAAATGAACCAAAGAATAAATACAGCATATGGCCCAAATAGCTTAACCCTTTGCACTTGCTTGCTTTTTTCTCGATTCCTTTATTCTAATGCTAACCGTGTCGAGTCACACTCGACATCCGAGTGCAAAAGGTTAAAACTTACAATAAAGTAGTTAAATTCTCGATGAATGCATTTATGAACCATACTTTTCATAATGCTTCATAGCTTATCCCAATCTCTAACCATTATTGTTAACTATTTGCTAAGGTGTGTCATTTAACATGCTCATTTAATCCTCACAACAACCCTTTGAGGTAATTAACGTTATAATCCGCATTTTACAGATGGGGAAATTGCGATTTAGAGAAGTAAAGGTGTGCTAACATTACATCCTAGGATTCAAACTCAGGTCTTCTGACCCCAATCTTGTGCTGCCTCCGCTTACAGCAAAAAAGTTAAAACTAGTCTTTAACCGGGGATTACTGATTCCGTACTGGTTAAGTCTCTAAACAAGTAAGACAACCTCTGAGAAATCCCTCGTACAGTACTTGACACAGAACAGGAAGAAGCAATCAGTTATCCTTTGCTCGACAAATACCTGCGGAACACTTAGGAGGTAAGCCAGGAACTGTTCTAAGCCAGGGGGAGCCAAGCAAAGTCCTTCCTCTATGAGCTTATATTTCTTTCCTTGACGTTTACAGATCATAAACATGTAAAAGTAGGCGAATCTGTTGACACTGAGAAAATATTATCTGAACTGCTAGTTTAAGCTTAGTTCATTTGCAAGACTAATAGTCACTGTCTGGCTAAACCCCCGACGCCTTAGTGAAATGCCTCCATTTCTCCACAAGGGACTGTGCCCTAATCAGCCCGTGGAAATGCACACCTTTGGCCCCGAGAGGGACTCAGGGAATGAATCCATTAAAGTCATTCCCCAGGGGTGGAATCACCTTTGTTTTGTTTGTTTTTTAAATAGTTTACTGAGTTTTAGAGAAAGAGGAAGGGAGAAGAGAGAAACATCGTTGTGAGAGCGCAGCTGCTTCCTGCATGCCCCCCAACGGAGATTCTGGAATCATCTGAAAGCCACTCAACTGCTATGGAGCAGCGGTAAACCAGCGGTCGCCCACCTTGCGGACCTCACGGACCACTAGTGGTCCGCAGACCACCGGCTGGCGACTGCTGCGAGCATGCAGATCTGCATGCTGAACGATAAGACATGAAGAATATGGGGGAAATGTAAGTATGGTCGAAGACAGAACACACTAACACAGAAAGAGATGGAGCAGCCCTGAGAATGACCCCACGGTCTGTGCACACCGTCAAGAAGTAAGTAGTGGTCAAAAAAGTTGGATTAATGGGCTTTCTTTTTTTTTTTTTTTTTAATATATTTTATTGATTTTCCACAGAGAGGAAGAGAGAGGGATAGAGAGTCAGAAACATCAATGAGAGAGAAACATCAACCAGCTGCCTCCTGCACACCCCCCACTGGGGATGTGCCCGCAACCAAGGTACATGCCCTTGACCGGAATCGAACCTGGGATCCTTGAGTCCACAGGCCGACGCTCTATCCACTGAGCCAAACCGGCCTCAGCTAATGGGCTTTCTTATTTTACAATTTTTAATCCTCACCAGAGGATATGTTTTTATTGATTTTTTAGAGAGGAAGGGAGGGAGAGAGAAAGGAAGGAGGAGAAAGAGAGAGAGGGAGAAAGAAACATTGATCAGTTGCCTCCTGTACATGCCTGGACTGGGGATTGAACCTGCAACATAGGTATGTGTCCTGACCAGGAATCAAACCTGCCACATTTTGGTGTACAGGATGACACTAACGAACTGAACCACTCGGCCAGGGCTGGGCTTTCTTATTTTAAAACAAGGTCAGTCTTTTCTAGTTCTAACTAAAACGATGCTGCAAAGTTGGATATAATGGTGCTAACAAAATCAAAGGAAAATTAAACAGATATGCCTCTTACCTTTAAAGATAGGGACCTAGCTTGTAAAAAGTGGTCTACGTCAATAACAGAGGCTAAAAATCCAGCTAGAAAGATTTCTCTCAAGTCAGTCTTCTTCTTGATTCCAATGACTATTGCCCAGGACCACATGCCAATCACACCATGCACTGCATTATCGGAGAGGGCGCGAAGCCAGGCATTTTGCTGAATTATGGAAAACTGCAGAAGTCTGTCAGCTACGAGGCAGAATATCCCCAGACCGAGGCTGGAGAGAAGAGACTGAGTGCTACAAGACTGGAGTAAAGCCTGGGTCTTCTCGGTCTCGGAGGCCATCACAAACAACGTGTCCGTGCACATGAAAAGCCATCAGGAAATGAGCCACTTATCCTTGTTGGCATTCCCAGTCACCCTGAAATAGAAAGGAGACAAACACACAAATGCATATTATGGGCTGCCATACAATATCTAAACAAAACATCATCAGCAATAATTTTATAAATAGAAAACCAAGTTGTAAAAACTGGTATTTCTTTTTTTAAATTACTGTAATTTTATTTTTTTCTAACTTTATTGAGATATAATCAATCTAGTACACGGTGTAAGTTTAAGGCGTACAATTGTAATGATTTAATATACATAATGTGAAGTGACTACCACAGTAAGGTTAGTTAACACATCCATCAGCTCACATAGTCGACTTTTCTTATGTGTGGTGAGAGCATTAAAGGTTACATTATATATAATAAGCTATGTGGCCCAAAGATGATAGTTTTGTAGGAAAAGCAGGTTAGATGGTAATGTGTAGCATGGGAAATTTAAGGAAGCCCACTGACTGTAATGTATTACTTTGAGGTCATCTATCTCTCAGAAATGTTTACTGTCCGGTAGTGGGCATCCATTGTCTATGTACACAGCAACTACCTTCCATACTTTTTCTGATAATAGCCCCTTCCTTTGGGCAAAACTGCTCATCACGATATTTTACTGCCAAAAATAACAGCAGACTTTCATGTAAAAGGAACAAAATGAAAACAAGAAAGAGATCATGAAGATGAAAATCCTGATTGCCCAACTAAAAGGTTAACAGAAGCAATGCATATTAAATGAATGCTTCAAAAACCACAAGTGAATACGAATATTTTCAAAGAATTTTCCCAAAGCTTGAGTTGGGTATTGAAAGAAAAAGAAATTTAAAAAATAAAGAGAAAACACTTTAAGAGTATTTAAGCCCCCCCGCCCAAGGTTATCTGCAAAAGAGAATGTGATTAACATCAACAATACCAAAATATTGTGGGGTACAGAGTTCTGAGAGAAAAAGGATCATTACTGTAGGATTCTAAACATAACTAAATTATGGGAATTATGTCACAATCATGAATTTTAAGAGTTTTCCCTTAGAAATTATAACACCTAGGTACAATTTCTGGGGAAAAAAGAATTGAGGAACAGGACTTCTAAATCTCTAGGGAGAGGGGAGAAGGAAAAAGAAAACTCGATTAATACAACAAAACAGAAAAGGGAAAAAAGCAAACAAGAAAATGTTACCACCCCCATCAAAGAAAAGCAATTGGAGCCAAACATATCAAACACAAATACCACAATAAATGTGAATGTCTTAAATTTCTCTAGTAAGAGACAGAGTGAGCCCTGGCCAGGTAGCTCGGTTGGTTAGAGTATTGTCCCAATATGCCAAGGTTGTTGGTTGGATCCTGGGTCAGGGCACATACAAGAAGCAACCAATGAATGTACCAGTCAATGGAACAACAAATATATATATATATATATATATATATATATATATATATATATATTTTCTTTCTCCTTTCCTCTCTCTGAAATCGATTAAAAAGGGGGGAGGGGTAGATGGAGACAAAAGGAACTATCTTCTACTATCTTCTGTTTTAAGCCTCTGAGTTTTGGAGTAATTCATTATGCAGCAGTAGGTAACAAAAAGTTGCTATTTTTAAAAAGGTATGGTGGTCCCAGAAACAGACAATTCTGACATCTATTCCTCTCCAACTATTGGTGCAGATATTTATTTATTTTTAATTAATTTATTTTTTTTTTGGTGCAGATATTTAGATTCTCAGTATGAGATAGATAAATTTAATAAGTGTACTTCCTCTTATTTATTGTCTCTGACCAGGACACCTAAGTGACCCATTTTTATTCTTACCCCTTTCTAATTCCTGCTCCTCCCCCTACAAATAAAATGGATTCCAGGAGCCTCCTAAACTGTAAAAGAGCCTTCTGTTTATTTTACATGCTCAACTGGGGGGGGGGGGGGGGGGGAGAGGGGAGGGCAGGTTCCTTAAGAGTAGTAATTACAATTTTCTTTTAAACCTGTCATGCATAAAATCTAATGTGCTGAGGTGCTTAATAAATATTTCATTATTACATTAATAAAAGGGATAAGCAGGTCAGCAATCCTCAGCCTACAACTAAAGATATTAATTGGATAGGACTTCTCTGCCATAACAGCCAGTTTCCACATCACACATTTCTCTCTCTGACCTGCAGGAGCCAAACTGCCCATTACGGTAAAATGCCATCAATTATGGGGCCTTCAAAGTATATATCGCAGTCATCTTCCCTTCCCTTAACTCCACAAACACTTAATTAGCAGTTACTTTAATTATACACTGTTATGTACTGTCAATAACTTCTTAGACATATTTCTGCCAAAACAAATCAGAGCTAATAAAACAAAAAACCAAAAAAGAAAACAAATCAGAGCTAATAAAACAAAAAACCAAAAAAGAAAACAAATCAGAGCTAACAGATTCCCAATGTAAATATCATCTACTTCACCCCCTTCTTCTCCCCAATCACATTTACAAAAGCCCCAAGTAAAAGCACAACCTAAAATGGGAAAACTGTCTTTATTATGCTTCACAAATAAGTCCTCTCCACCGAACTGGAGTTGCTGCGAAGCTTATATTTCTTTAATGCGACAACACCCAAAAGAGACTCATTTGCAAAGCAAGGAAACACAAAGGGTGCTCACTTGCACGGAAACTTTCACAGCCCGCATATAAAATGTTTGGAGCCTATGACCATGACGAATAAAACATACAATTCCCTATTTCAACTTGATTCCCAAAGTCATCCTTCCATCAGGTGGGTGCGATGCGGTAACTGCTAACATGTGGATTGAGAACTAGGGCAGGAAGCCGCGGCGTCTGCAGGGAAGGGGCATTGTCACGCTCGTCGCCTCCACGCCTCCAAGGACCCGGGGGCGTCGGGGGCTCTGCCGCCAGTAACGAGGGCAATGGGCAGCTCTATCAGACCCGGGGACCCCCAGCCCCCCGCCCGGGGCCAGGGAAACGCCAGGGGCGCGGAGCCGAGGCCAGGGATGGGCTCCTGGGGGACCTAGAAGGGGCGGCGAAGCCGGAGGGCGCTCCGCGCGGGTCCCGGCCCCGGCCGCCGGCCACCCCGCTGGCTCTCGGGTCCGCGCGCCGGCCGCACCCGCTCGCCCTCCCCATGTGGGACCTGGACCGTCCAGACTTCAGGCTCAGGTGGTCCCCGCCTCGGGCCTCCCACCGGAGGACGAAGTTTCGCAGCGTCCCTCGCAACCCCCTCCCACCGGTCTCTCGCTGCAGCGCAGCCGCACCCACCCTGGGCTCTCGCGGCGGAAGCCGCCGTATCCATGGAAGCCCCGCCCCTCCCCCCCCCCCCCCCCGCTTCGCCCGGACCATAGAGACGCCGCCGCGGCCAGAGCGGCTCCTGCCCACGCGCCGCCGAGAGCACGCCGGGATGCGGCGCCAATCCGAGCCAGCTGGAGCCGCTGTTCGAATGCGCTCTGGTGGAGGGACTGGGGACCTCGAGTTCTGGCCCGTCCTGTCCCCCCAGGAGACCTGTAGGACGACGGGGTGAGAAGTGACCAGTGCCTGTCGGTTCCTTCTGTCGAACCTGGATTCGTTTCCGGTTTAGCCGGCGCCGTGCCGCGGACCTGAGTGGCGGCCGGGAGGCCGGGCCGCGGAATGAACCGCACCGACGCGGAACGCGCAAGCCTGGTGCCCGGACACGGGAGCCAGCGGCCGCGAGGACCCCGAACGGGGAGAAGTATCCCTCACGTCCTGCGATGGCCCTGGAGGGACCCGGCCGCCCTGCCGCTCCTCCGCGGCGCTTCACCGCCCCCTGGGGATGTCTGGATAATGACTCTTCGCCGCTCTGCTGCTCTTCCCTGTGGACGGCGTGGCCGAATGCTCCTTTGGAAAAGGGACTGCCACTGGGTTAGCTTGACCCTAGTTAACGAGGCCCACAAGATGCCCGTCTGCTTGCCTCCAAGTGCTCTCTCTCAGCACCAAGAACGCACAGGGAGACATTTGGCTCTAGGAAGTACTGGCCCGAACAAAGAGGTTCAAAGAGGAACATTTCTTTCTCCTCCTTACCTCATTTCTCAAAACTGTTGTCAGATGGAAAGCAAGGGCAGCAGGGGGATTATACTCATGCTAGAGGCCCGGTGCATGAAATTCGTGCACTGGGGGGGGTGTTGTCCCTCAGCCCAACCTGCACCCTCTCCAATCTGGGACCCCTTGGGGGATGTCTGACTGCTGGTTTAGGCCTGATAAACTGGCAGTCAGACATCCCTCTCACAATCTGGGTCTGCTGGCTCCCAACCGCTCACCTGCCTGCCTGATCATCTCCTAACCACTCCCCTGCCACAGTGATCCACGCCTAACTGCTCCCCTGCCAGCCCGATCACCCCCAACTGCCCTCCCTTGCCAGCCCAATTGTCCCCAACTGCCCTCCCTTGCCGGCCCAATCGCCCCCAACCACCCTCCCCTGCTGGCCTGGTCGCCCCCAGCTGCCCTCCCCTGCCAGACCAGTTGCCCCCAACTGCCCTCCCTTGCCGGCCCAGTCACCCTTAACTACCCTCCCCTGCCGGCCATCTTGTGTGAGGGTGTGACAGTCAATTTGCATATTACCTCTTTATTATATAGGATCGTTGAAAGGGACCATAGAATCTTCAATCTTGAGCAAATTCATAGGCCTCCCACAGAATCTTAAAGCATGGCTCAGTATCTCAGTTATAGAACTGTCCTTGGCTCGTCACATTGTTGGTTCTTAGCTAAAGGTTAAAGAGTCAACTAAGAAGGAAAATTACACATTTTATCCACACAGCATAAAAGCTAATTGAAAATATCACCAAACACATTAACCACAACATTGAGTGCTTTGAGTCATGGTGACAAGTTTTTTGTCTGAATACAGTACCAATTTAGCATGGTGCATTTCTTACTGTAGTCTAGGCCAGTGGTTGGCAAACTGCGGCTCGTGAGCCGCAGTTTGCCGCTCTATTGACTAATGAGTTTGCCAACCACAGGTCTAGGCTTTCTAGAGCTGAGGAACAACATAGATGGCTCCGTTACCAAAACAGGACCACAGTTCCTCTGTAGTCAGTCAACTTCCCAAAGGCACTGATTCATTTGTACAACACAGACTTGAGTGCTCTCAGGATGCCAGGAACTATGCTTGGTTACAGAATAACTTTATGGAGCTCAAATTCTAGTGGACGATAGAAACCACAAAGAAATTGGACAATTGAAGTACAGTATATGCTGTAAAGGAAATGACTAGGGTGATGTAATAGAATAACCGGGAGGCCCCTCTGAAACGATATTTGGGATGAGACCTGAAGGTGGCAAGGAACCCAGCAAGAAAGGACTAAAGAGAGAGCATTGTGCCCATTCATATCGCTGACATTACCCCTCCTAATGTACTACCCTCAGCTTGCTTTGTTTGCTCTCTACATTTCTCCTTGTTTTCTCTGTTACTTTTTCCCTTTTATGTGAAAAAAGCTAGTTTTTTTCCAGTAATCCGAAGTAGAACATTTCTGGTTATATTTGGTATAATCTTGAATTTTTTATTTTTTAATGTTCTTATTGATCTCACAGAGGAAGGGAGATAGAATTATTGATGAGAGAGAATCATTGATTGGCTCCCTCCTGCACACTCCCTACTGGGGATTGGGCCTGCAACCTGGGCATGTGCCCTGACTGGAATCGAACTGTGACCTCCTGGTTCATAGGTGGACACTCGTCCACTGTACCACACTGGCCGGGTACTTGAAGTCTTTTTAGATGTATGATTTTATTCTTTCCCAACAGACAAGGTATAATAAATAGCCCTTTTGGTAAGCTCATTTCTCGTTTAGTTTCACACACTTTGTAAAATAAGTCTTTTCAGCTGTTCAAAAGAAATGAACATATCTGGTTCCCGAGACAGTTCAAATGACATTTAGTCATTGCTGAAGTACTTGGTTCTTAGCCTGGAGCAATATTACCTACTTTTCTTTTTTAAGATCTAATTCTCTTCTGATAGTTCAATTGAAAAACTGTTTGGAATAGAGAGACTAAACAGCAAATGACAAATGCACACAATACTGCATTTTTAAAAAATCCTTGATTAATAGTCAATGCTTCACAAGATAAAGCTGTATGTTCATAATTTTTTTTCTCATAAACCTGAAATAAGAAACAGTTCAAAATTTCAAAATAGTTCTTTATTAATAAAGCATTTTATAAATACACATTTTAAATTTACATGTTAGGTAAAATACATCCAAAGTTAAATGTCACTTCTCAGATTATTGTACAGAAGTCATATATACAATTCTTTTGTTTTCTAGTAATTTTATACCAGTGATTTGAAACATCCTTACAATTTAATTATATATTGTAATAATTTCATTTTTCACTTTTTAGAGCTTGATAGAAGACAATCAATATCCTGAATAATTTCAGAGGTTCTTTTCAATGCCACTGATACTCTCTTTTCATTAACTTCTTCTAGCAAGTTTTCTGAATAGTTTGGTTTACAATCAAAAGACTGTTCATTTTTGTTAGAAATCTGGTTTAGGACACCACTGTTCTCCAGTAACACTAAGTTGCTTAGTCAAGGAGTTTTTGCCCACATTTTTCATTATACAAGTGTTTTTAATGGCAGAAAGCCTGACTTCATATTAAAATAGGATTTCTCCATTGGGGGGAAGATCTTTTGGATTCATAATAAAATTGGTACTTCAGAATTTATCAAGTCTATTCCTCATTGATGAAGAAACCAGAGTAAAGGGAAAAGGAAAGAGTATGTAGGTGTGTGTTTGGATGGAGGTTTGGTGAAAGGGAGGAAATAAAAATCGCAGTAAAACTTTAAGCTAGATTTACCAAGAAATAAAGAGAAGTCAAATAAATAAAATTAGAAATGAAAGAGGAAATAACAACTGATACAACACAATACAAAGGATCATAAGAGACTATTATAATTATATACCAATAGATTGGACAATCTAGAAGAAATGGATAAATTCCAAAAACATACAATCTACCAAGACTGAATCAAACAAAGCCTGAACAGATGGAATACTAGTAAGAAGAAGGAGATTGAATCAGGAATCAAAACTTCCCAACAAACAAGAGCCCCAGATTAGATAATGGTGAATTATACCAAATATTTAAGGAAGAATTAATACCAATCCTTCTCAAACTCTTTCAAAAAATACAAGAGGAGGGAATACTTTCAAAGTATAAGGCCAGCATTACCCTGACAACTACAACCAGACAAAGACACTACAAGAAAACAAAAATACTTGTCAATATCACCGATGAACATGCAAAAATCTTCAATATCATGTACCTTCTACGGACAAGCTACTTCTCAAATATCTTAAGTATTTATTGAAGCTCCACAATATATGTGTGGATTAATATAAACTATAGGGTTATGAATTAAACCTAGAATGGAAAGGGAGTAATTAGGCAGGACAATACATTATGTTTAAAGGATACAGTTAAACTTCTGTATCTTTTCAAGTTCAGAAGCCACACACCTGTGGAGAAAAGGTAGTTATCTGATTCTTTTTTATACACAATCCTATATAATAAAACCCTAATATGCAAATCAACTGAACTGCGGAACAACCAGCGGAACAACCTGTCACTATGATGCACACTGACCACCAGGGAGCAGGCGCTCAATGCAGGATCTGCCCCCTGGTGGTCAGTGCGCTCCCACAGGGGGAGCACCGCTTGGCCAGAAAGTCAGGCTCACAGCTGGCAAGTGCAATGGTGGTGGCGGGAGCCTCTCCCAACTCTGTGGCAGCGCCAAGGAGCAGTGAGCCGGCAGGTGGTAAGAAGTGAAAGGTCCCAGACTGTGAGAGTTATGTCTGACTGCTGGCTTAGGCCCGATCACTCAGGCGGACATCCCCTGAGGGGTCTTGGATTGTAAGAGGGTGCAGGCTGGGCTGAGGGGATACCCCCGATCCAGTGCATAAATTTCGTGCACTGGGCCTCTAGTATTTCAAATAAGCATACTTGATTGTTTTCACAAAGGTTAGAATTTTAAACAGAAAAACCTAATAAATTAGATATCTGATTAAAGAAAAATTATTTTTAATCTTAAGCTATCAAAAACATAGAGTTAAATATATTTAATTAAGAAAAGATTTTCTTGGGGGAAAAAAGTCTTAGAGTTTACCATTTGACTTTTTCCCCCCACATTTATTTTTTTAATCAAACGAAGAAATAAGTTTTATTTCCCTCCCTTTCCTCCCCTACCATTTGACATTTTAATTTTGAGTATTAGTTGGCTCTTCTACACAGATTAAATTTAAAAGAAATACAAATACCAATTTTCTTCAAGAACAGAAGATGAAGGATGTGTGGGCATCTCTCTCTGACTAGTCTGGGTCAGTCTTCTGCACCATGATATTACTGTTGACACATATCTAGATTAAATACATTAAAAGAAATATTTGAAAAATGAACTTGTATTCTATTTATAAAAATTTCAAAAATGATTGAAAAATCAAAACAATTTGGGAAAAGGGATAAAGAGAATATTTTCAAGTAAGGCATTTACTGAGAAATTCTCTGAATCTTCTTTTTTTTAAATCTTTTTTTTATTGATATCAGAGAAGGAGATGGAGAGAGAGGGGGAAACATCAATGATGAGAGAAAATCTTCTGCAAGCCCCCTGCTGAGGATCAAGCCCACAACCTGGGCATGTGCCCTTGACTGGAATCAAACCCAGGAGCCGTCAGTCCACAGGCCAATGCTCTATCCACTGAGCCAAACCAGCTAGGGCTTCATTGGAAATAAGGCACCTTTTTTCATTATTCATCAAGGAGAAAATGATTTACTCACATTCATGATTAATAATGATGAGATTTAAGAGTCAGAACAAAGTTCAAATTCAAATGTCTAAATTCTCCTTTTAGTTTTTCAAAATAAATGAATTTCATTAAATTTATCATGTACATGTGTTTACATATAAGACTAAGTGAGCATCTGCTTTTTAAAATTTAAACTAGAAAACACCCATTAATGCGTATACACACCACACACACACACACACACACACACACACACACACACACACCTATATGTATAATTACATATTAACTCACCAAATATGCAAAACAAATATCAATTTTAATAAAATGATTATTCTGAAGTGACTGGCTAAAACAAACAGCAATGTTTGCTAAATACACACTGTCTTTTTGAGGCAAATTATTCAAACTAGCAATGAGTATTGGAGCATTTAGACCAAAATGCAATAAAGCTCAACAGAAAAATAAATTTGAGATAAAAAAAAAGCAATTCTTTTGTGAACATTATAATTCTCAAAGTAAAATCCTAAAATGTTAAGAACATCACAAGTACAATTATTACAAAAACGTATTACATAAACTAAAAGAAAGCAGTCATGAAAAGCTGATTTCAAGAATCTCCATTTTAAGAATAATCATTAATTTTTTCTACTTTATAGTAATATACAAGTTTAGTTATTTGTGGTTGCAAACCTTATTTCAAATTGGTTAGGGGATTAATTGGTTAACACATCTAACAATAACTTCTCCAGCAAGCCAGTTAGATCTAACATATTCATTATGGTGAAAAATCACTTCAAATACAAATGGAAATGAATAAAGCTGACTTAATCTTTTTTGTTATTATAGATGCCAATAAAACAGTAAACTCTGGAACCTGTTGAAATGACTTTATTCACATCCACATGTAAAAACTAAAACAAAATATGTAGATATTGTTTATGTTTCCACTCTGTCAATTAAAAGTTTTTTACTAAAATGAAAATAATTTTTACATTACTTTTCAGTACCTTTCATATGGTCCGGGGTGTTCAATCTGAATTAACTGATCGTGTCCATCAGGAAAAGTTAACTTACACCAACCTAAGTTGAGACCTTGATTTATCTTAAGAGACACGGAGGAAAGTTAAGTTTTATCATTCTAAAACTAAAAAAACAACACAAAACCACCCCAAAACCCAAACAAAACCCTCTTCTAACTTAACAATTTAAAAAATACTAGTCCCTCTCTCTGTAGAGAGTTCTTTACAAAAATAAATATTTGCCACACCTATTTGATTTTTTTAGGAAATCTAATCAGATCAATAAAGCCTCTTGAAAGATGTCATACTTCAAAAAACAAATTGATCTGGCTGGGTGGCTCAGTTGGTTGAGCGTCATCCATGCACCAAAGGGTTGTTGATTTGATTCCCGGTCAGGACACATGTTAAAGGCAACATATAAATTTATAACCAAATTAGTATAGATACATTGATTGATGTTTCTCTCTCTCTCTCTGCATGTCCTCGGGTGAGGATTAAAAAAAGAAATTGAGATAGAAGGGCAACAAAAAAAGTGCCACAGTATTTCCATAGATAAAACAAAAAACAATACAAAATAGATTTTAGTCTGAAGTATACTCACCTGTCTTTTTTCATTAAAAGAGCCAAATTTCCAATTTAGGGTTAGAGTAATGCCATCTATAAAGATGGCATGTACTTTGTCATCAGAATAAGCAAGAAATCTTCCCACACTGGGTATGAATGATTCTCTCAAAAGCAAAGGCAGCATATTCTCATTTATCCCAGGTACCTAAAACCAAGTAAGTAAAAATAGGAGGAAGTAGAGTTATCCATTTATAAGATTTAAATGATTAATGAACTCTGAGGCAACTTTCAGATTCTTATGCAGAAGTTGAATATTGTAGAATCCTTATGTATGTTTAACTTTTTCACAAGTGGATGCCCAAAACAGTCTATTACAAGCTGATTAAACCACCATTTGCTCTGAACTTTACAGAGAACATAGACAGGACTTAGGAACTACAGCACCATATAAACTTATAACCAAATTAGTATAGATACAGAAATCAAAGTCTGAGAATAACTTCCTCCAAGTCAGCATTAAAGAATGTACTTTTACAGTATGGAAAGAGAGTAGAAGACTGCAGTGTTTACAATAACTATGTTTTTACATACAAATCCAACTAATTCCTATGGCCTTCCCATTCCATTTAAAAGAAGAAGCAAAACCAAACTATATACAATAAAATATAAATAAAAGCCTCATTTTGCAGCGATTATCTATTAAGTGGATATTTTTCTGAATAAATCAATATTAATGTTACAAAGAATTTCTTACATGACTTAGATGAAAGTAATTTGAATTTAGGAATATAGACAATAAAAACAAAATTATCTTGCTTTTGAAAGAATTTTAAGATACCATTTTCCAGCAGCATATACGATAGTTATGGCTTAAAGAGAGCCTCATCTTGGCACAGTGCTGAAGAATCCTGTGAACATGAAATACACAACTTAAGCATTTGCAAATTGCAAATTATTATGGCATTTTCCAATTCTAGCAACCATTCTAACTGCTGTATGACATCTCAGTCAAGAAGTTCATTTCCACTGAAATATGTCCAGACCTATCTCCTTCCAGAAAAAAATAAGCCCTTAGAAGGGAACCACTACTGTTTCCCTTTGGCTAATTTTTTTTTTTTTTAATAAATGTTAAGCTCTTCCTTTGTTAAAAAAAAAAAACCATATATTTTATTGATTTTTTTACAGAGAGGAAGGGGGAGGGATAGAGAGTTAGAAACATCAGATGAGAGAGAGACATCGATCAGCTGCCTCCTGAACATCCCCTCCTGTACATGCCCTTGACTGGAATCGAACCTGGGACCCTTCAGTCCGCAGGCCGACGCTCTATCCACTGAGCCAAACCGGTTAGGGCCCTTTGGCTAATCTTACCTACCTAAGGTTATTTCTCGAATTTGTAGCAATGCAATGACTCCAAATAGAATTTTCAGTTGCTCCTTTTTATGAGGTGATAGATTCACAGTGCCTAAAAGGGTTAGCATAGTCTGAGAGTGGTGGGTTGTAAATAAAATGTCCTAGGAAATCATATTACCGATCTGCTCCTTCAAATCTACGTTGGAACTGGCTTAGACATAGTTTATACAAATAAATCATTTAATCCAACAATTCACTTTCATTCTTCTGAGTGCTACAGATTAATTAACTAGGAGAATTAAAAAACATATGAACCAAAGAACCAAACAATACTTCTCTTCTGTACACATTCAGAAATCTTTATTACTCAAGATAATAAAGAAGTATAAAATTTTTAAATGTATCATAAAATCCTCCACTTGATTCCAGGGAGCAATAATGATGTAAAATTTACCCAGAGACGTCACCTATTTCCAGCACTTGCTTGCCACATATAAATGTTTCTCCATATTTCATTTTACGTTTCAAAGATGGAAGTATTCTTTTAATTACAAATTCTTTTTAAAAAAATATATTTTATTGATTTTTTACAGAGAGGAAGAGGGATAGAGAGTTGGAAACATAGATCAGCTGCCTCCTGCACACTCCCTACTGGGTATGTGCCCACAACCAAGGTACATGCCCTTGACCAGATTCGAACCTGGGACCCTTGAGTCTGCAGGCGGACGCTCTATCCACTGAGCCAAACTGGCCAGGGCTAATTACAAATTCTTTTTTTTTAATATATATATATTTTATTGATTTTTTACAGAGAGGAAGGGAGAGGGATAGAGTTAGAAACATCGATGAGAAACATCCATCAGCTGCCTCCTGCACACCCTCTACTGAGGATGTGCCCGCAACCAAGGTACATACCCTTGACTGGAATCGAACCCGGAACCCTTCAGTCCGCAGGCCAACACTCTATCCACTGAGCCAAACCAGCCAGGCTAATTACAAATTCTTAATCTTATCTTAACCATCAGAAAAGGTATCAAAGTTCTCAGACATAACTCTTTTTTTTAAAAAAATATATTTTTATTGATTTCAGAGAGGAAGGAAGAGGATGAGAAAGATAGAAACATCAATGATGAGAGAGAATCATTGATCAGCTGCCTCCTGCAAGCCCCGCACTGGGGGTCAAGCCCACAACCCGGGCATGTGCCTTTGACCAGAATTGAACCCATGACCCTTTAGTTCACAGGCTGACATTCTATTCACTGACCCAAACTGGCTAGGGCTCAAACATAACCCTTGATTCAGTTGAATGTGAAGAACTTACCTGGTGGCCTGTTTAATTAGAGAACACACAGAGAACAGACTTCCTGGTCTCTCTGGAGGAAGATTATTTACTGAATACATTTTCTCTTCCCTCTGAAAATTAGTTTGAAATGAAAAATCTCATTAATAATAAACATTGGCCATTATTAATTAGCTATTTTGTATTTACATATTTACATAGTGACAAAGGAAGCAGTTATTTTAACTTAAAGGTCATAAAAGGTATAATCTAAAGGTATTTCATGATGCTTTTCCATTTTTCCTCTCTATTCAAGTTATATTCTCATAGCCTATAACTTACTGTCCAATTTAAATCTTGGCACACTTGAACTAACATGGTTACAAGCTCAGCTGGTGTGGCTCAGTGCTTGAGTGTCAATCTATGAACCAGGAGATCACGGTTCAATTCCCAGTCAGGGCACATGCCCAGGTTGCAGGCTTGATCCCCAGTAGGGGGTCTGCGAGCAATGATTCTCTCTCATCATTGATGTTTCTATCTTTCCTTCTTCCTTCCTCTCTGAAATCAATAAAAATATATTTTAAAAAAATTAATGTGGTTACAAACAAATTTGCCTACATATTAGCAGGAAACATCACATAAGCTTTTCCTTTTAGACCAAAAAAACCCAAAACCTAAACATCAAAAAATTGTTTTACTCGAACGAATCTATCATTTTGTTTTATTTTACTAATGGAATAACTATTACTAAAGTTTATGGAAGACAATATTATTTATAGTCTTGGTTTCTTGAATTATAAAAACTTATTCTTTCTGAATTTCCTCTTTGTTAGACTCTTTAATGCTAGTGTTTCCCAGGACTCTGTCTGCAGCCTTCTCTTCTGGCTTCCTGATTTCTTCTTGGGTTATCTCCACAAGCTCCTTCATAATAGTTATAATAGCAATGGCTAATACTTATTGAATAAATATGTGGTTAGGTGCCTATTTTTAGATGAGGAAAATAAGGCTTGAGGACTAAAAAGTAGAAGAGATCTCTTTTGAACCACAAGAGAGAACAGCTCATACTTAACCATCAGAATTTAGTATAGTAGCTACTCAAAAAGTAATCTTTGTCCTTTTATCCTGGACTGTATACTTGAATATCACAGACATCTCAATTTTAACAAGTCAAAATTTGCTTTTTCTTCTCTACTTTGTATTTACCTCTGGTATGTCAATTATCACATGCTGTTCCCTCTACTCGGTTCCCTCCTCCATGACCTCTGTGGGTCTGACTAACTCCTTCTTTCCCTTCAGTCTCAGGAAAGCCATGTGGGGGTCCCACAGACAGGGTGAAATCCCCTAGTTATGTCCACAAGCACAGTGCCCTCTCTCCGGCTTCTTGGTTTTCATTTAGTTTTCACTTCATGTCTGTCTTCCCTTCTAGAATAGCGATAGCTTCATGAAGGTAGGGATTGTATTTGTTTTGTTTACCTCGGTATCCCCAGCATTTATCAGTAGAGTGCTTAGCACATGGTAGGCACTCAAGACATCACATTTTAATTATTTATGTCTTTCTCTACTGGACACTGAGTTCCCTAAGTGTTCTTCTCTTTCAGCTATCCTACCTATTGCATCAGTTCTAAAATACTTATTTTTACAATTTAATCTCTGAAATTTGGAATCATAATTAAGAGTGTCTTATAATCACTACTAGAGGCCTGGTGCATGAACTAGTGCACTGGTGGTCCTTTGGCCTGGCCTGCGGGGATCAGGCCGAAACTGGCCCTCCAACATCCCCCGAGGGACCAGATTGCGAGAGGGCGCAGGCCAGGCCAAGGGACCCCACCGGTGCACGAACCCATGCACCAGACCTCTAGTCTATATATATAAAAGCCTAAGCAACCATTACAACTGGTCGCCTGAATGACTGGTTGCTATGATGACGCACTGATCACCATGGGGCAGATACTCAATGCAGGAGCTGCCCCGTGGTGGTCAGTGCACTCCCACAGCCGACCTCCCGCAGTCCCCCCCACCCCCACCGACCTGCCTCGATCAGCCCCAATCGCCGGCCAGGCCGAGGGACCCCACCCGTGCACAAATTTGTGCACTGGTCCTCTAGTCTATATATACAAAAACCTAAGCGACCGTTACAACCGAATGACTGGTTGACCAGTCACTATGACACACACTGACCACCAGGGGGCAGACACTCAACACAGGAGCTGCCCCCTGGTGGTCAGTGCACTCCCACAGCCAACATTCCGCGGTCCCTCCCCCCTGCTGGCCGGCTCCCCTGATAGGCCCTGAATTGGACCCCCCCCCCCCCCCCGCAATTTTCTATTTCTGTTCTAACTACTGAAAAACATCACTTTAATTTCTTTCAATATTCCACACTCGCCCCAGGCTCTAGCATCTCTGATAATCTTATCACTTACATGCTCTACTCTGTAATAACAACAACGCTTTTATTCTATTTCATCCTGCAAAGCAAAGCCACATGATACTGTGGTGATACCTTTAAATGGGTGATGTCAAATGTCAGACTGAGCAAATTAAGAGTTATTAACAAAATATCCACATTATTACATTTTGATCTGACATGTTAAATATGTTATGCTTCACTATTTTCAACACCAGGAAACAATCTTGTTCAACTTTTTAGTTGAATATAAAGATTTAGGAGTTAAGGGGTATTTAAAATATGCAAACAATACATGCTAGGGAAAAAAGAATGTGCTTTTTAATTGGCAAATATTAATTCAAAGAAGTATACTGATTCAAAGTAATGCTGCTAGTTTTAGTATTTCCTATTGATAAGTTCTATGACAGAAGAAATGTAACTTCTGATTTAAACATAATTGCTTAGGTAAATGGAAGACAGAATACAGGATGATAGTACAGCAAAAACAAGGTGGTTAACAGCTATTGTGCCAATGCTGGCAGTAAGGTTACACTGATTGTTCAGACTAAGTAGTAGCAAGCAATGTTCTATAGAGATCAAATTTCCCAAATATATTCACAATTATTTAGAAACAGCTATAGATCAAAAATCTTGAATGGAGATATGATTGTCCGCCTACCTCTTCTGATCCTTCTTGAATGGAATAGTATGTAAAATAGTTCCCAAAATAAGCTCCTTCTGATTTGAAAACAGATCCATCTCCAGGATAAATCTCTATTGAGTTCACATTTTTATGCGTAAGTCTATGGAAAAGAAATAATCATTAAAAAAGTATTTTTCTAATTGAGATTAAAACATACATGGTCAGTTATCAAAAAAAAAAGAAAGAAAGAAAGAGAGAAAGAAAGAAAGAAAGAAAGAAAGAAAGAAAGAAAGAAAGAAAGAAAGAAAGAAAGAAAGAAAGAAAGAAAGAAAGAAAGGTAAAGTAGTATAATTTTTTAACCTATCTAGCAAATGGATAATTTCATACTCTGTTCCTCCAGCCAGCTAAATTATTTTTTTGTTGACAAAAAAATGAATAGAACACCCAGAATTGGTGGGTATATCTACTTCAGTAACTAAGCTCAGCTTCTAGAAGTGAGGCATCTTGCCTTATTACCCTGGTATCCCCCCAGCCGATCACAGTGGCTGGTCTATAATGGTCACCAAAGCAGTGCTCATTGCATAGGAGTTAAATACAACAACTCTAGAACCTGAAAAGAAGATTATTCTTTAATAATAAAACTAGCAGAATCAATACCTAATGATGAGATTAGCCATGTGTAGAAGGAGCTATCCCTAAGACAAGGTGACTCATTGGACTTGGAGTAGCCACATACAATCAAGGTATTGGGTATATAAGGAACAAAGATATAAGCTGAGTCAATTTTATTGAAACATGTATGGAAAACACTAGTATGTTGTCAGTAACGAGTGGGCCCTCGTGCAGGAAAAGGAAACCCCGAGAACAAACAGTTCACAGTACTCGTCAGCACTGTGTACAGAGTGAACCTCTCATCTGAGTGTTCCAGTCCCTGGAGAGGTAGGGTTATTCAATGGAAGCAGCCGCTCAGTGAATATCTGCTGAGTGAATGCAGGCTGAAATCTCCCTTAGGAATCTAACGTCTCTATTCCATGCTCACCAGGCACCTTCTGATGTGACTATTTCAGACAACTAGGTCCCCCATGCTTGGAAGGCGTGGCTTAAATAGCTGCCATGCGTATCTCCTTCACTAGCAAACTAAACCCTCACTGGCTTTGGAGCTGTCACAAAAATCTTGCGAATATGATTAATGTGAATTAGGAACAAGACCCCTGTGTGTCCGAATACAATTAGGGTGTTGAGACCTGACCAAGCACAGGGGCATGGTGGCCCTGCAAACTGTATTCTCTTGTAGTTTATCTGCAAGGCTAGTCCCTCCCCTGTGACATCACTACACAGCTCCAACTCCAACACAGGTGCCTTACCTGTACGTAATACCCTTGTACCAAACCACTTTCACTAGTTCAGAGTAGGAATATTCTTCTTCATCAGACTGCCCCTGTGAAAGTGAATCACAGAAAGTCCACCTGTGAAGGATAAAATACAAGTTATGGATTCTGGCTGCTCAAAAAATTACCTTGAGAAGTCAACAAAATAGTACGACTGTAATAAGATTTATTCCTTGCTTAATTAATTAGATCAAAAAAGTAAAAATATGAAAGTACATTAAATTTTAAAATGAGTCTTATTTTCCATGCATTTTCAATAATCTCACTATTGAATCTCAGCAGAATTACCTAAATTAACAATATTAGTAATCTTTAAAATTTAGGATTTGAACAACCAATATTTACTAAAGTTTCCATGGTAGGCCAGGCACTGTAAATACACTGGGGATACAACACCCCAAAAAAGTAAACATGGTCACTGAGATGCTAGACAGTAAATATTGACATCAAGAAAGGGGAATTACTGAACACTATAGGATTGTGTAAGAACCTTATCCTGTCTAGGGACTTCGGGATAACCATCCTCAGGAAGGAAGGCTTACCCGGAGACCTGGACACGAACATGAGTTAGCAGGAGTGTTCCTGCCAGAAGACAGAGCAGGCACAAATGATAGCTTGAGCAAACTTTCCAGGGCCTGCGAGAGTAGAGTGGTGAGCGAGTGGAGAACTACAGATATGGGAAGGGACCAGAAAATGCAAGGCCTGTAAGCCATGTTTAAGGGTAATGGATTTCAATCTAGAGCCAGTGGCAAGTTATTGAAAAATTGTTGATTTAGAAGCATCAATCTCTTTTGATGTATACTTATTACATTGAATTTCCCTATCTTAAGCAGATAATCATGACACGCCAGAAAACCATTCTCATATTTTATTTGCGTAACAGATATATACTTAGAGACTACCTGGGATCAGACCCTAATTCTGCAAGTACTAGTGTGAGACTTTGCTCAAGTTATTTAACATTTCTGTGTCTCATGTTCCTCCACAAAATGGGATGATACAAGACAGTCCTTACCTCATGGGGTTACTATGGGGATGAAACACCATGCCCAGCACATACTGAGTGCTTGGCATTAGCTATTATTGTTATTATTGCACTACTTATGCAAAGTTCCTGTTACAAATCTATCACCATTAGGTTATTCATCTGTTAGTGGAGGTCAAAGGTTTTTACCTAGCCCTCCATGTCTACCCCTTTGACAATGGACATATTTACATCAACCAAAGAAGAGATGGCCTTGGAGGCCAAGTGTGAAAGAAAGAACCCATGATCATAAACTCGTCAAAGCTACACTCCAGCAACCATGGTGACAGGCTCCACTGAGTGGTAGCAGATGCTCCCACAGGGGTCCGTGCAGGTCCCTGGGCCATCCCTTACCACACTTTAACAATAATCTTTTCAGCGACAGTGACCCTCACTGGACTCTAAGCTCCTAGAAAGCGGGAACTGAGTATCTCAGTCATCTCTGTAGTCTCTGTGCTTAACGATGTATCTAGTACAGTCGGCCTCCCATAAACATTCATTCCATGAACACAGAGTTAAGAAACAACGCATTTGCTAGGCAAATTATTTACTATCAGTTTTAAACAAGGTTTGGATTAACTGAATGAACTTTCCTTATGACTGGTATCAGATGATTTAGAAAGACAAATTATCTATAGGAGGCCAGGTTCTGACAAGTCAGTCATTCTTCCATTACCTGTGCAGGTGTGGGACAGGACAGCTGAGCAGCAGGGCCCTGGGAAGAACAGAAACCTCTTTTCCTCTTTCCTCTGAAGCAGCAGACGTTAACACTGTACTCTGGGTGATATTTACATCAGTTCCAGACATATTGCTGATTTTATTATGAAAGCGAAGTGCTAAAGACAGAGGGTATTTCCATTCCTCTGGACAGGAGGCCACAGAGCAGCGCTGCTCTACCCACGCGTGGACACAGCTGTGCTTGGGACCAGGCGAAGGCAGTGCCTCCTTCCCCTCGCTTCTGTTTCCACAAGGCTTCTTCTCTGAAGGTTCTTTGGGTTTCACGATCTGACAGTGAAGTTCGTTTTCTTTATTCTTCCGTCTATGTCCTGGCAAACTTCCATATGCACGGATTTTGTCTGCTTTTCCTACTTGTTCTTTTGGGGCTTGATTATTTTTTTCTGACAATACTGTAGATGAGCCTGGCTTCTGGCTCACTTTACACCAAAAATGTACTGTAAATTCCTGCTGAGATTTGGGCAGACAGAGGTATGCATGTCCATCTACAGACGGTATCTTCACGGCGCCGCTCTGCATGCATATCATGCCACCGTCAGTATCAAGACTGGGCCATCTCACTTCTGGGATGTCGATGAGGATACGCTGAGTTGAGGGGGAGGGGAAAGAGATGGTCAGTATTTTCTGTTAACAGACCAAATTTTCCATACATCTGATACCTACATATTGTGTAAGAATGCTCTTAAAGTTTTGTGTTTTACTATCTAGACAGAATGAAAAAGACAGAGCCAGGTGTCAGTCTATATATGGCTTTTCAGAGAATATTTGATATTAAGATTACCTTTAGAGAGATAAAACACACACACACACACACACACACACACACACACACTGAAAAAAAATATGAGAAAAGAAGAAAAAAATCATCCTGATTACTAGTATATCTAGTGTTAGTCATATTTTTTAAATGTACAATGAATCAGAGATAGATTTTGAGCCCCTCCCAAAATTCTACTCTCAAAAAGGCTATCAATGTCTATAGCACTATAATGCACTATATTAACTCAAACAATATGAAACTAGCATAAAAATCATTGACAGGACAACCCAGAGAATACAGAGACAGACTCAATATATCTTAAAATGTTACATGTGACAACATAAGGTTTCAAAACAAGGGGGAGGGGAGAGTTATTTAATAAATGGTACTTAACGACTGAACAGCACTTGGGAAATGTTCTCTTAAAGCGTTATGACCTGGACTAAAGTACCTGTCCTAGACAGCATCTGGCACACCAGACCCTAAAATAAATTCCCGGTGACTTAAAGAGGAACTTGTTAAAATATACACTGAGTGGCCAGATTATGATGATCTCTGAACGCATAATAATCTGGCCACTCAGTGTACTTCTCTTGAGTACCTCATTTATTTGATATCAAAGATACTACAAATCGTGCACCTGATCAGTTTTCCCCTTTGCACTGGCTGATAAAAAGCTCAGGGCAAATAAGTGGTTGATCTCCAGCAAAAGTCTAGAATACTTATGGTACCCATTTGAGATACAAATACACTGAGTGGCCAGATTATTATGTGTCCAAAGATCATAATAATATGGCCACTCAGTGTATATTTTTTTTATTGATTTCAGGGAGGAAGGGAGAGGGAGAGAGAGATAAGAACATCAATGATGAGAGAAAAATCATCGATCAGCTGCCTACTGCACGCCCCACACTGGGGATCAAGCCCACAACCCAGGCATGTGCCCAGATAGGGAATTGAACCATGACCTCCTGGTTCATAGGTTGACACTCACCCACTGAGCCATGTGGGCTGGGCAAGAGTAACCTTTTTAAAAACTGAATTACTCAAAGGTAAATATGGATGCTGATCAATAGCAAACAGACTCTGCTGCATCTTTTCATGTAAGGTAGAAATAACAGGTACCAAATAAGTCTCTTAATTAGTTAATCTTGCCAACAGCTATACATTTCAACTTCCATTTATATAAAACTTGAAATTTACAAAAACCATTGCCGGAAAGCCTCTTAAATTTACAGTGCTATGTCAGTACACTAAGATTAAGGGCATTATTCATTGAAGGTAAAGCTGGTCTGTAAGGATGAGGGCTCAAAAAGTTCCATCTTCTAGAATTACACTATCTGATAATCCAACTGCAGCATCAGCAGCAAGATACCCATTTTCAATGAACAGTCACTCTAAAGATACAGAGGGAAAACAGCCTTGTAGACCAAGTTCCAGCTTACAGTTTTTCAAGGCTTCTTTGTCATGAGACAATGTAATAGAAAACCACTCAACAGGCAGGCAAGCAACATGACAGTAGCAGAAAGTAGTTAACAGACACACAGACGGGGTTCAAATCCTGACTTTGCCACTCAGAAACTTTCTAGGGACAAGTTAGGGAAACTCTGAGACTTAGCTCCGGTCAAAAGGAGCTGTATCCAGCCAATATACCTTTTCTGACTGGTTGGACTCCCATTTTGGTCAGCAGGTACCCAAGGCATACTGGTGCTAGCAAATATTTTTAATATCACTCCCAGTTCATGCCACACAGTAAACCCTCAATAAATGACAGTTATTATTATTATTCCCAAAAGTTCAAAATAGAGTATAAGCAAACGAATAAAATTTGCATACCCCTAAGTAATTACATATCTCTATTACACATTAGCAGATAAATATACATAAGCTACTAAAAATATCCACATAATTTCTTAATTTTCACACCTCCAAGAACGAAAAAGTCACCAACCTGAAAAGCTCTACATAGAATCTCTAGCTACAAAGAAAAAGACGGGGTAATGAATTATGTAACTTCTGTGTCTCAATCAGTATACAGAACATGAGAACTCTAGTGCAGTGAATGCTAAGTGACTATGCATTCATTCCACAGCAACATGTCTATTCCCAAGTGTCATGAAGAAAAAGGCTAAATATTAAACTACCTATTTCTAACTGCTTGTCCTCAAATCTTACAAAAATTAGTTTTAAAAAATTACCTTTTTTCTTTCAGGAGGTATAATGTTTTCAGATAAAAAAGGGCAAGTGGCGAAAGAGTTTCGAAAATCTAGGGCTCTCTGTAGTTGTTCCTACAAAAAGATGGAAATGTAATCTTAAAAAATGACTGAAAATCCATTTAGTATGGAGCAATCCTGCATCCCAATGACTTCCATATTCCGTCCACCTCAACAGCATTGAAAGAGCAGTGTTTGCGTCGTCTTTACTTACTCGGTAAGTGCTAATAACAAAGTGTGTCCTTTGACGAATTCTTTCTGGTTGTTCTAAAGGATGTGCTGAAACAGGAGGTGCCTTTTCAAATAAAAATTCAGAGCCACAGGGAGAAAGCTGCAGTCTGGAGCCATCAGCATATTGCACTTGCACGGAATCGTCTTCATAAAGCACCATTCGCACTTCAGCCGCCATCACTATGACTATGGATAAAATGTCCTTCCAAGGCAGAGACTGAGCGAAACAGGGAACAGTAGCACAAATAGTTCTCTTAACGTACAAAAGTTCTACCCAGATAAGCTGGTGCATTTCCTAAGACCATAAGTAAAACATACTGCCATTGCATTTACTTTTGTTGGAGAAAAATTGATCTTACTGGACACACTTAAATGATTTGAAATTAACATCCTTGAAAGAGTGCCTTGAGTAACCCCTAAGGCTTTACTCCAGGGTGGAAACATAACACAGAGGTAGAACACAGTCCACCAAGTTCTAACTGCCTGTATAATTTTAGTAGCTTTACTTCTGAAGTTCAATTTCAGAAAATTATATATTTAGTATCGCATTTCGAATAACAAGCAAATTCCACCTTTGCAATAAGAATACAGCAAATCATTTGTAACACATGGAAAGGGCAGACCAAAAGTAACTATTAGGTCTAAAAGAAAAGCATACATACCTGGATTTTTGTCCCTAGCCCAGCATTAAAGAAGTATCTTCATGTCACTACTGAAAACGCTAATTAACCTCCTAGGTCTTAGTTTCATCCTCATCTCACTTGTTTCAAGTTCCTCTTCTCCACTTCTAAAGTGACTCTGTATCTTCACCTATGCTTTCCATACAGGTATGATGGAAATGGACTTAGAGGCTGGGTTCCATTCAAACCCACCATTTACTAGCTATAAGCTTCAGGTCCTTTGTTTCCTTATTTGTAAAATGGGGATAGTGACAGGATTGTTGTGAGGGTCAAATGACAACACATATGACAGTACCTAGTATTATGAATGTCACTTTGTAGAAGCTCAGTAAAAGTTGCTCCCAACCATCTCCCAGTCACTTTTTATCCATGTCATCTTCTTCCTTCATGGCATCTATCACTGTCAGAACTGATTTTATTTATTTATTTATTTTTTGGTCTTTTCCCACTAGGATATAAACTTACATCAGAACAGAGACTTCATTTGTTTTATTCACAGTTGTACCCCTGGCACATATACTTGGCAAATAATAAGGGTGGAACAAAGATTTACTTAGTGATGAATGAATAAGTAAATTTTAAAAATCTTGCTTTTCTTGAATGTGCAGTTTGAGTTAATGGTATCTCAATGTTAGCAATATTTGACTTCTCATTCTGTTTCCCTCCACACTCTTAAAACAAGTCTTGTTGATTTTGTCTCTCATGAACCTGGCTCCTCCTTTTCTGCTTCAGGCCATTAACTCTCCCCTCAATTCCTGCAACTATCTGGGACCTTTATCCAGCTTCTTCCGCCTCCAATCCATTTCCAGTATTGCTGTCATAGGTAACTTTCCACAACCCAGCCCATACCAACCACTTTACATCACTTGCTTACATACTTGTTAAATGGCAATAAATATTCATAGCCATATATAGGGTGTCCCCCAAAATGTACACAAACACTTTGAATAATTATAAAGGCAGTGTTTATTAAAATACACTTCAGCTATCAGCTGTTAAGGTGTGTATACATTTTTTGGGGGGACACCCTGTATATATGATGTCCACTTGCTATTTCAGGAAACAAAAAAACAAATAAACAGATGCATATAAAAAAGGAAGAAAACATTTTCTGATAACAATTGGGAAAATGTCTCTATTTTTGGCCTAGTTATTTATGTATTTTTTATAAACAGCTTAATGAGGTGTGATTTTTAAAAAAAATAAAAAGCATACACAAGAAATAGTAGAATGTATAAAGTTCCTGGCACAGCCTAAATCCGCCCCAGTCCGCATTTCCAACCACAACTGTCTTACTCCTGTTTGTTTTCAACACTCAGCACATTATGTCTGTTTGACGATCAAAAAGCCGTAAGTCTGTTCTTGACACCAGTGGGAACCTGACCTTTCCAAAATGCCTCATCTAGTTACAATGAAAAATTCACCAAGGCAACCAACGTTTTGAACTCACAGCAGCTGAGCTGAAAAGTCGTGGAACCGAGGCCCATCAACGGCCCTTGCGCTCGGATTTGCCAAGCGGCTCGAACCGCAGCGTCTGCGCCTGCCCACGGCCGCTTCTCGAGGAACTGCTCTTAATTTGAACCAGTGAAGTCGCTCGATGAAAAACAATCACAACCGCAGGGCGATAAGGTCCCAGGTCCGAGTAGCTTGACCAGGGGGAGCGCTAGCGATGACTCCGGAGAGAAAACACAGGCAAACAACAGCGATTCAAACCTTCCCGCCCCCACGGGCCGAGCCAGGCCGGAAGTCCCGCCCCTGCCGCGCTCGGAGAAGGGAGGACCCGGAAGTAGGGAAGGCGTTTAGGTGGAGAGGGTCCCGACCCAGAATCTGGTCCCCGCCGCTTCCGGGTTTACTTCCGGTGCCCCACAGGGTCCCGGTTCAACCCGTCTGTGGTGAAACCTGTGGCTCGAGCGTCGGGAGGGGCCGGCGAGCTCCCCGCGCGGGGGTGTCAGTGCAGTGACGCTCATGTCAGTAATCTAAACGACAGTTACACCTCAGTGACGCTGTTGAGGAAGAACTTGGCCAAAGGCGGAGACCTTTTCTTCTGACTTGGTGTCAGGGGATTTGTCTCAGCGGTGTATCTGCACCTTCATCTAAGCAGCAAGGAGACTGGCCTGGCCTCTTGGTTTATTGTCACTAAACCAGAGTTATGGGTCCCCAGCGACGTGCTAGTGCTAGGCACGCTGGGGAGAGAGCGGGAAGGACGCAGGGTCGAGGATGGCAACTAGAGAGTAACCGGAAGGAAACGACTAGACAATAATTTGGTCGAGTTGTGGTAAGTGTTCCTCAAATGAAACGCAGAGGCCTGTGGCCGCAGATAATGGGTAGACCCAACCTGGGCCGAGGAAGTATTTCCACTGAGATACAAAGGATATGTAGGTACTGAAACACGAAAATTGAACTGGAACGCCCTGAATTCCTGGTTCTTGTCTCGATGGTTTCGAAGCATGAAGCCACAGACAAAAGGTGATGGGTGAAAAGGACAGAAACTTTATTGCAAGCAGACACCACCTCTAAAACCTTATTCTGAATTCTAAGCCTGAGACTCCGTCCCTCCTGGACGGACAGAGGGGCCGCTGAGAAGGGTGACCGCTGCTTTTTATATATATATATATATATATATATATATATATATATATATTTTATTGATGTTTTACAGAGAGGAAGGGAGAGAGATAGTTAGAAACATCGATCAGCTGCCTCCTGCACACTCCCTACTGGGGATGTGCCCGCAACCAGGGTACATGCCCTTGACCAGAATCGAACCTGGGACCCTTGAGTCCGAAGGCTGACACTCTATCCACTGAGCCAAACCGGTTAGGGCATGCTCTGTTTGTCTTAAGGCATTAAACAGGCTGCAGTTCTTTGTCTGAATTCGACCCCTTCTTACTGGTCATTGTGCTACAGAGTTAGTTTTGAAAGCTCAAAGCCCACCTGGCGTCCCCCACTTTCCTCCTTACCTTGCTGGTTGGAGTCACTGCTGATTTATCTTACATCTCTCCCAGCTGTGTTGGCAGAGAAAGCCTTATCTCATAGCCCTCCCAGCTACTCGAGTCAGGGCTACTTTTGGCCTAACTTATGGTCACTTGAATGGCTCAGTCCCGAGATGCCTTTTGGTTTATATTTCTATTTACCTATTCCATTTCTCTACTCTCTGTACAAGATAAACATCCTGGCATCTTCAAGTCTCCATTAAGTATTCCTTCCCCCAAAAACCCTTTTTTATTCCTAAAACTTTCTAAACCTGCCTAATTAAACTAGCTAGCTAACCCTTTCAGTATTAGCCAGATAGAGGAAAGTGTTCCAAGCTGAGGTAACAGCCTGTGTTCAGGCCCTGAGGCCAGAACACCAGTTTGGTTTAAGGGTGACTAAAGAGAAAAGAGAGGGCTTCAGGGCGGAGAAGCCTGAAATGGCAGGGGCAAGATCAGTATGACTATGGATTGTGGACTTTATCTTAAAAGCAATGGTCAACTATTCTAAGGGCTTTGAGCAAAGTTGGCAGCACAAAGGGATGAGAAATCTGACTCCTTAAGTTCATCTCGTTTTAAAAGACTGATATGCAAATTGACCTCTGCCTTAGGTAAAGTGTAACAAGGGCATCCTTAGACAACCATTTTCATTGATCTATGACTTTGGTTTGTATTACACGGGGCTAACTTAGGTCCTATCCCTCTCCCACCTTTCCCCTCTCTAATATCTTAGAACCTCCCATATATAAACTGTTTACAACGGAGGGGTTTGTGATGCCATTTGTACTTTAGAAATATTCCTGGAACTGCTGAGTGAAGAATGGATTGTAGGATGGATGCAAGAGCATATGTGGGAACCCAATAGAACGCTTTTGAAAAACAAGAGAGATGAAAATTCAGACTTGGCAGTGAGAATGGAGATCATAGCTCCAAGAAATATTTAGATAAACTATATAATCCTGGTAATGACTGAATATGAGTGTTTGAGGGGGAGGGTAGGAGTTAAAAACAGTTCCAGGTATTTATGATTTGTGCTTTTTTTTTTTTTTTTCTGTGAAGCAAGTCATCAGGGGCAGATGGAGTGGAGAGGGTTGAAAAGAGGAGTGAACAGTAAGATAATGGCAGTGCTGACAGCCCATGACTGTGAGTTTACAGGGGTACAAACCTACCAGAAATATGACCTCCAGCTGTCTGCCTGCAGTCAGTGTAGGGTTCATACAGGTTTGGCGTCTTGCCAGGTTGATGCAAATGGCGGTAGTGTACATGACCTTAAATTATTTACATCTGCTAAAGTTGTCAGCCAAAGACCCTTAGGCTCAAGCCTGCAGTTTGACAAAATCAGATTGACTGACTTGCAAGCAAGGCTCACTCTAAAGGAGCCATGATTGATTAGCACTCTACTTTTGGGTGAGGTCTGGGTTCCTGCGGAAGGATGGATGCTGAGAAGCTCTGAGGAGACTGAGCTGGATGCTATTTCTGCAGCAGGACTAAGAGGAGGCTGGGTATTCTCATGTGCGAGGGCAGTTTAGCAACTGCAGTCCTCAGTAATAGGTGGGTGAGGACAGCAAATAAGCCTGGAGGTGTCATTGTCAACATAACAGGTCACACAAAGAAAGAAGGGGTCATGACATCTCATAGTTGTTGCATGACCTTGGAAGACAGCGTTTCTGCTAATTCTGTGTCTGTCCTCCCAGCCTGGTTAACAGCAGGACTTTTCATTTTTTCTTCAGTTTGAGCCAATTTTCAGTCCTTCAGTCCTGGACTTCTTACTTTCATACCAAGCCAAGCATCCTCCTCTCTTGCGAAATGTGACCATTTTTAAGGAACAAGTTACAATTTAACCTATACCTATCTGTCCCCCAATAAGATTTAATAAAATATCCAATCATAGAATTGTCCTCGCTTTCTGATAACATCTAGAGTAAACCTCATTTCTTAGATCCTCTCCCAAATTATCCAACCAAATTCTAACTCCTCTTAGTGACACAACCCACAATTCGCCATGGTATACATTCTGCCTTACTACACGAGCCCAGCATGTGCAGGAACAGCTGTGTTCCTGGTAGTGTTTGGCTGAAGGGCACTGCAAGCAGACAGAGGGTCTGAGTTGTTGACATGACCGCCAGGTTCAGACCAGTATTTGTACTTTATTGCCAGAAAACTGTGGCATCCACTGGAGACTTGCACAGGTAATCCTGACTAAAGACTTACTGACACATATTTCTGGAGAGATGGCAGTACTAAAGGCCAACAATTGTAGCACAGGACCACCGTTTCCTTTATGTACTGTTGCAGGGTTAAAACATGGCCACACCTTCCTTGTTGGCCTCCTATTTGCTATGGGCTTAGCAACATCTCCAGCCATCAGCCCTGTGAGTGAAGAACACGCCAGGGGATCACAGCCCTGAGTCCTTAGTTTGCCCAGCAGGAGCCTCAAACATTGTAGAATAGAGAAAAGCCATCCCTATTGTGCCCTGTCCAAATTCCTGAGCCACAGGACCCATGAGCGTAATAAAATGCTTACTGTATGAAAACACTAAGTTTGGGTGGTTTTTTTAAGCAGCACCAGTAACTGGAACATACTAGCATACTGACCCTGTTGGAGGCTGTTAGTAGAGCAGGGGTAATGACGATGAGCTAGTGGACAAAACTGGATGTTATTCTCAGAGCAAATGCTACAAGTTTAAAGCATTCAGTTAGCATATACTTGGCCCCCGGTCTAATGTCCTGCCCCCTCCCCACACTGCCTTCCACTGCTCCTGAGCTATACAGTGAGCACAATCTTTAGAGAACTGCACCATGTTACAGGAGCCATTTGGAAAAAAAGAGTTCTATTACAATTTCCAAAACCCCCAATTGCATGTACTGGGTGGGGCAAAAATAGGTGCACAGTTGTATGTGAAACAGAGTTCATTCTTGTATTATTATTGTATTATTTTCCATACGAATAAATGTACAGCTACTTTTGCCCCACCCTGTATATTTCCCTTTTGCAATGAAGAATCTAAAAGTTTCAATGTTTTACATTTGCTAGTTTTTCCAACTAGACTTGTTACTGAACTGAATTCTTATTAAAAAGACATTGAATAGAGTATCTGCTATCCTAGTAATTTCTTTGATTTCAAATCATAATTTTATGATGTCATAAAAAAAATTTAAACAGATTCTTTAAAATACCAGGATACCATTCCAAAAACTTAGAGAAAACAAAACTATTTCAATTTTATTTTCAAAGACTAATTTTAATCCAGACTGAACAAACAAGCAGAAAAGTGGGAAAGCTAACTGTAGTAGCAGACACAGGTGTACCAAATGTGAAACAGTGGGTTATTAACAGAACTATTTACATGCATATTTACAAGCAATCCTTTTGTACATAAGCTTTACTTGTCGTTAGTTGGAAAAAGATTTTTGACATTAGGTAAAAATAGGACTGAGGTGGTACCACATTATAGTAAAAGTATTAGAAAAGTGATCCTCAAGGTATATCAATTACAAAGCAGATGAAAACTTGAGTGACAAAGATCTAGCAAAATTCTCTAGTAAAAAAGTCAATGCAACTCATGCTACCAAATAAAAATGAGAAAGCCATATAAATAAAGTAGAATAATGTCCTGGGCTTTGGGGTAATGAACTCAGGTGAAAAATTTGAACACTTTAGAATTGCAATGTATCATCAGTGAAGAATCTTGGTTGTTTAGTTGGAAGTTCTAACTCTATTTTAAAAGCCCTTGGTATCAAATAACATCTGGATATGTAAATAAATTAATTATATATTCTAAGACTTTAGTGCCAGAGATTTTTATGATTGTGACTCATACTTGAAACCCAATTCATTGAGACACTCAATGTAAAACTAAATGAAAGCTATAATACTCATATCTTAAAAAAGGATGCTACATTTTTGCAGTAATATGTATTTCCACACTAAGACTTTTTCCTTCAAGAAAAGCTGAATTTAAAGGATAAGCTTCTAATCAGCTAGCAAAACTTACTTTCAACATTTCATTTATTTCAAAATCGATTTTATTGCAGCCAAAACAGTGGAATTAACTGTACATAATAAACTATCTTATATATATACACATTTTAAGTTATAGGGGATAAAGTTTATTTTGGCAGAGAGTGTTAAAATTAAAGTTGCATACATTAGTAACATAACTCAACATCCTTAATTTGGTATAAGTGTGACACATTTTCCTGCTTTCCTGTGTTCTGCTAAGTCACCATAACCTAAACTGCTTTATAAAACTGATACGTTGAAATTTAACTTTACTGTTTTTGCTTACGCTCTGATTCCAAACAAAACTTTTCATAAGCTTCTTCTATCTCTGGGTCCATCTCATCATCAATATCATCCAAGTACCTGTGAAAGAAGCAAAGATGACTCATAAGCTTAATGTTTTTCCATGCAGAAAATGTGTAAGCCTGGCTGGTATGGCTCAGTGGTTGAGCGCTGACCTACGAATTGGAGGTCATGGTTCAATTCTCTGTCAGGACACATGCCCAGGTTGCAGGCTCGATCCCCAGAGCAAGAGGCATGCAGAAGGGAGCGATCAATGATTCTCTCTTATCATTGATGTTTCTCTCTCTCTGTCCCTCTCCTTTCCTTTCTCTGAAATCAAAAAGGAAATCAGAAAGAAAAAAAAAGGAAATGTCTAAGATGCTAAGTCATGAGAAAAGGTATCTGGTATAACTTTCCTAGACTAAGTTATAGAACTCAAGCACTGTTTAGAATTACATTAAATGTCAGTCCTCAGACAATAAATGCTTAGTATGGTGTGTTAAGTTTTACAGTGGACTCTGAGTCCCTTGTCTTTGAAATTAAGATTCTGCTATACTTTAGACAGATGTTAAATTCTTTAACCTAATCTAAAAGTTAAATCAAAGGCTTTACTTTTTAGCTTAGTAACAATTATACTATAATTAGAACATAATTTCAATGTACCATCCCCCTCTAATGATGCTTATCAGAAATGGTATTCCGACAATATCAACTTAGTCATAATCTACAGTATTTGGAATCACTTTCATAGCAAGAAGCTACTTTAGAGATCATCTGTTTCAGATTTTTTCTAACTATTCAGTAGTTTAAAAACAATGTTTTCCTATTTAAGTGCCCACGAAGGCCTTAATACACATATCCTTACTGAATTCCCACAGCCATCTTAAAAAGACCGGTACTATCACCTTAATGCCAAGAACAACTTGAACTTCTAGTGATACACCCAGCAGGAGTGAACTTTCCTAAGTGTGCTTAGGTCCATACAGATTTAATTTACTCTTCCCGCCACTTAGGAAGAAGAGGACCCAAGCAGCTTGTCCAAATTCCTATAAGCTGTTAACAGAGCTGGGACTAATCCTCACAAGTTTTTCATCCTTCTATAACAAAATGCAGTTAAATCTGATGAAAAGTGATAAAAAATTTTATCACTTACACATTGTATTATCAAGAATGACAGGTAAATGAAATAAGAGAATAAGACCATAACTTACAAATTCCCATCAGTCCCAATATTTTTATATAGTAACTAGAGGCCTGGTGCACGAAAATTCATGCACTAGGGGTGAGGCGCTGAGGGAGAGATCCCTCAGCCTGGCCTGTCCCCTCTCAGTCTGGGAGCCCTCAGGGGATGTCCTACTGACGGCTTAGCCATAGTCTGGCCACCCTCTGCGAGAGTAGACCAGGCCCATCAGGGGAAGGTGCTGCCCCCATCACCCACAGCTGCTAAGTCATGAGTGGCAGCCGGCCCTCACTTTGTCCAGAAGGACATCCGGAAGACATCCAATCTATCTGGTCTAATTAGCATATTACCCTTGTATTAGTATAGATGTTCTCTCTTCAATCTTAAGTCATCCTTTGAACAGCTAAGATTTGAGCCGTTTGTTCTGTGCCAGAGCATTTATGTATTCTCATTTACGTCTCAAAAGTCTCAAGGATGGGTACTATTATTCCTAGTTTGTAGATGAAGAAACTGGCATAGAATCTGCTTATTTTAAAGTCTTAAGTATAAAAATAGAATCTATTTTGTAAAAATGAATTATGCTTGTGTATACTACATTTTAATAGTTTTTCCCCTCAACTATAGATACATTTTAAAAATCATAGTTTTGTATTTTTTTTAATCATAGTGTGTTTTTCAACGTGATTATGTGAAAATTTTTGGTAAATAAGTACTACTTATATGCCACTATAATACCATCTAATCAAAATGCACATTCTTTCATTATCTGCTTTTTACCAGTCTAAACTCTATCTATAAGCAGTGGCCACAGAAAGTTCACAAATAAAGTTAGTAGCTAAAGAGAACTTACGGATCACCAGCGCCTGATAAATCTGTTCCATTTTCTTCATAATCTGGAAAAAGGTCTTCTCTTTCAAGTAACTCTTGGTATTTCTCTTGGTAATCTAAGAAAAATGAAAATAAAAAATTTTAATGCTGGAAAAATTCACAGTAAATATGTATTAGCCAGTTTTTCCTAAGAAATTTTTTTTAAAATATATTTTATTGATTTTTTTACAGAGAGGAAGAGAGAGGGATAGAGAGTTAGAAACATCGATGAGAGAGAATCATCCATCAGCTGCCTCTTGCACACCCCCTACTGGGGATGTGCCCGCAACCAAGGTACATGCCCTGACCGGAATCGAACCTGGGACCTTTCAGTCCGCAGGCCGACGCTCTATCCACTGAGCCAAACCGGTTTTGGCAAGAAATTTTAATATTATGACTTTTCATCTAAGTAGATCCAAAGTTTGAACATCAGTAAGCTATGTTTATTCATCTAGTAAGTCAGCTTAATTACATATTTAATAGCTTTTACAAAACCTATTCTAATTGGCTTGCTTCTGCCCCCTGCATCCTCCTGACTCTAAATTATATACATATTCCTCTAAATGTAAGTTGGAAATCAAAGCCACTGTGCGTATACCAGAGGACATTTCACAGGTTATGTGTATGCTGTCTACATTCTCTCCTGCTTCTTTCCATCAGACAAAATACTGGCTATATAGTTTGTAGGGAAGAACACGTGCTCTCCATTCTCTCCTATTTTCCTTCCACAAGGAGAGATTTCAATCAAACATCCTGGCTTCTGGGCTTTGTTATCCTCCCCAAGGAGGTAAAGTGATCTATCTGGCTGGCAGGTAATAGCCACTTTTCCATGTTCCTCAGTCAGTGGAGGCCACCCTAACACGGGCTCCGAGCATAGGGCATTTTCTTTTCTCCCTTGTCCTAGAGACAGCTGGGAGGTAGCTACCTAATAAATGTTTCAGCTCTACCTCCTCCCCCTCAGTGGGCTCTCCCGAGGCAATACAGGTGACAGTATAGCTCTCCATCTGCCAACTGCCTTAAGAACAGCGACTGAGTATCTTGTAGGATTAGCATGTCTGTGTAGTCTTTACCTTTGAATAATAAAATGGATCAGTGTATATTAAAACTAGTTACCTTAAAAGTAGTTTCCTGTGAACAACAGCTACCTCAGATTTCAAAAATATTGAATTCCTATCCCCACATATAAAAACTAGCCAGACAGATGAAAGACTTAATATAATTATACTTGACTGGGTAAAGATATTTTTTCCAAGATTGTCAGTTTCTAAAAACATGAATTCCAGCTTAAAGGACTGGCAATATTTTGGTATTCCATTTTGGCAATGTGGAGACCACTTTAAATTATAAAGCCTCCCTGCAACAAATACTTGAGCTAACAGGTAAGAAACATTTTTTTAAATGTACAGATGAGTTCACAAAAAACATCACGTCACCCGATGACAGAAACGAGAGGAACTGAAAGCCACACATCCTTATAGCAGCTGGGAGGCTGGTGGACCACGTGGTACAAATGGGCTTGGATTTAAAACCCACAGGTCAGAAAGAAAGGTCTTGGGCCCGTTGAAGCAGGAAGATGGGATTCACGCCCCACACTCATCCACTCTGCACAAACCCAGGTCATTCAAAGGGCTGATATCCTGCCTGGCCATGTGGCTCAGTGAATGAGCATTGACCTATGAATCAGGAGGTCACGGTTCAATTTCCACATGCCCAGGTTGTGGGCTCAATCCCCAGTGTGGGCATGCAGGAGGCAGCCAATCAATGATTCTCTTTAATCACTGAAAGTTTCTCTCTCTCTCTCCCTCCCTGAAATCAATAAAAATATATATATATATATATTTTAAAAAAGGCTGATATCCCAAGCAAAAGATGGAACAAGAAAAAAGCAAACTGCAAAACATCTCAGTGGCAAAGAAGTTTGGTGTATCTGTCTAGGTTTGGAATGGGAGAGGTACTCTGGTTCCTCAGAGAATAAGGTGGGCCTGCACCTCAAATTGTTACTACCCACATAAAAACACCTAAGACAAGAAAATAAAAACTCATTCCAAGCCACTGCTACCCCTGTGGCTCCCGACAGAAGCAAATACAAAACCCTCTTTGGACAGATGCTCCTACAATCCCAAGTCACAAGTTTCATGAAGAAAAAGAAAAGGGCACTTAAACACTGGAGCAGTCGTAAAGGCTACAATACATGTGACTTCTAGTGATTGAGAACAAAGTAAGTAAGTGTGAACAGAACAAATGATAGGAAAATGGACCAGACAAAGAAGAATAAAAATACCACAAGGAATCAAAGTAACTTGTTTGAAGAATAAGAAAAAAAGGAAACTCTGTCTTACCAGACAGCAAGGTCAGACTGATTAAGAATGCCTATTAGTGTTGAGAGAGACAAAGATCCACATGGAGACAGAGGAATAAGACAAGTTTACAGAGGAGTTACATGGCACACACAGAGGCACATTTTACCTAAGAGAGCAAGGACGACTCAACACCTGCTGGTGACATGAGAGACTGTGGAAAAAATATTGAATTCCTGCTATCCCCACATATAAAAACTAGCCAGACAGATGAAAGACTTAAATATAAAGCAACAGAAGATACCCAGAAAATGGGATTTGCTAGTAGTGAGGGGACTAAGTCACAGAGAACACAAGACATAACTTAGTTTATATTCAACTCAAGGCTTCCATTGCTAAGATAAACAAAAGGGAAGGGCAGCCCATACTGAGAAAAGCTGACTATGGGTCACTTTCTAGACCAGGGGTCCTCAAACTTTTTAAACAGGGGGCCAGTTCACTGTCCCTCAGACCGTTGGAGGGCTGGACTATAGTTTTAAAAAAACTATGAACAAATTCCTATGCACACTGCAGATATCTTATTTTGAAGTAAAAAAACAAAACGGCAAAAACACCCGCATGTGGCCCGCGGGCCGTAGTTTAAGGACGCCTGTTCTAGGCTATGCAAGTAATTACAAATCAACAAGACAAAGGCTCCAACAGAAATATGGGCAAAAAACTCGAACAGGCAATTCTCAAAGGAACAAATAAGTTCAACAGAAACATGAAAAGAAATTAAGTATCAGTGGAAAATAAAAATTCACAATTTCATACAATCTGACTGACAAAAATGAAGTCTGGTAACAGTAAGCGTTGCCAAAGATGAGAACTAGGAACTCTTACATGCTGGAAATACTAAGTAGTATGATCACCCTGGAAAGCAGTATAACAACATTTAGTGACGTTGAACATGCAAATAGCCTGTAATGTGACAGTTTTGCCTCCTTACTGTAGAGGAACTTCTGCAAGTGCACAAGGACATAAAGATGTTTGTGCAGTGCTGCCTGTGGGAACCAGTGTGGACCACCGACCACCCACAGCAGGGATCTATGAACTGTGGTTTAGTCTGAGTGGAGTATTATTTGGCATTTAAAATAAGGGAGCCAAAGCTATATGTATCAACACATAAATCCCAAAAAATAATACTGAATAAAAATAAGCTGCAAAAAGCAGGGTATAGTAAGATACAATTTGGGGTTAATACTTCTGTGTGAGAGAATCCAGTAGTTTACAGACACATGAAGTAAAAATCACGACACAAAGTTGGCACAGAAGTTACCTCTGGGAGAGAAGTGACAGAAGGACTAAACTTGGGAGTGAGGGATCAATGACAAGGGAGAATGGTTTAGCAGTTATCTGTACGGTTTTATTTCTTTAGAAAGGCCCCAAGTATACAGTAATATGGTACCATGACCTTGGTTTAATCTTTTTTTTTTTTAAATTTTTTATTGTTTAAAGTATTACATAACTCTCCTTTTCCCCCGACTGACCTCTCCCCGGTCCCAAACTTAGTTTAATCTTGACTGTGAATCAACAAGTCAGTTTTTTGTGGTTTTCATTTTTTTTTTAATGTTTCCTAATTTAAAGCTGGAAGTTAAGTAGCCAGTCCTCCTTCCTACGTCCCTGTGCTACATACAGGCAGGGATAATCAGAGCCTGATACCCAGCGGGACAAATGGGGAAATGCTGACCCTAAGCTGGATGTAGTTTGTACCAAATGGGAATTTCTCTCTTGCTCACACTGCAGTCCCATTTATCACAAGCAATGCTTCCACAATGCCATTTTCTGGAAGGGGAAGTGTGCAGAGGTTTAGATTTTTAATTAACTTTGACCCGCCAAGTATTAATAAAACCCGTAATTCTTAGTATCTGCAAGTATTAACCCATATTAATAAAAGCTGCTGACTACATAGTGAATTAGAACCATCTTTTCCTTCCATTCTAATCACCTAAAGTTCAGAGTATAAAAACAAAGTATGAGAGGAAATACAAAATAAAAATGGTGGCATTTAATTGAGGGATTCTTCTGACCCTTCATTGTTAGGGTGATTAGACAGTATATGCTGAGCTGGGCGTTCCACTTGAAATGGTTTCTAGTGGTTACTGTAAAGAACACCGCATATGAGACAAACCTTCACCTTGTATTTCAGAATGATGTGAACTCTTTGAAAAACTACAGTTCTGTGCTAGTGAAGGGATGATTTTCTGTAATTTCCTATCTTACCAAAAACCGGGGGGAAAGACTGCAGGACAAGATACCTGGATCAGCTGCAGTAAAAGGAACACCATCAGATGTATAAAATGTTGGTTCATTCTAGGATGAAACAAAGTGACAAAAACATGTCATCCTCTTACAATTGATTTTTTAGAAGCACATTATCAATGAAGCATGGCTGATGCCACCCAGCTGCTCCCGATAATGCAATACAAGAACAAGCAAACACGAGCCTCCCGGCAGCTACTGCCATTTCACTGGGAACGTCTCTGCTCTCCAGATTCATTCTATTGTCTCGAATTCTTGTTCTAATACTGTGTCTATGTCTGTCACTCACAGTGAACTGTTCTGCTGTGCAGTGTGACTCAGCGTCCACTCAGATTTAGTTTTGGTTCCCCCTTCCCACCATTTTTCTCTCTGAGATGGGGGTTGTAGGAACAATCTATATATCTAAAACCCTAATATGGAAACAGACTGAATGGCAGAACAACCAAACAACTGGTCGCCATGACGTGCGCTGACCATCAGGGGGTGCGCGTGGAACATGGTGGGCATTGGCAGCAGGTGGCAGAGCATGGAACATGGCAGGCGTTGCCCACGGCTAGAGTGGGGGCGCCAGACCAAGGAGGGGCACTGGTTGCTGTCATCAGGGCAAGCCTCTGGTGATTACTGAAAATTCTTTGCTCCCGCACGCCGTGGTCCCGCCTGGCACTCGCACCTGATGCCGGCGCCAGCCCCACTCGCACCTGCTGCTGGTGCCTGGCGCTGGCCCCGATCGCTCAGCACCATCAGTGGGTGCAAGCAGTGGGTGCTGGCCCCGATCGCCCCTCAGGGCTTCTCTACCTCCCCCTGCTCCTGAGAGGCAATCGGGGCAGCAGCCACTGCTCGCACCTGCTAACAGCGCTGGCCCCAATCCGCTCTCGGCGCTGGCCCCAATCCGCTCTCTGCGCCATCAGCTGGTGCGAGTGGGGTTAGTGCCATCAGCGCATGGGAGTGGTGGTGTGGATGGGGCTGCTGACAGACAGGGGACTGGGGTCCGTGGTGGGGGGGCCGGGAGAGGTTGCAGAGGATGGGCCGAGACCTGCCCCTGTGCCCACCATGGTCCACAGTTCCTTTCAAGGTGCACGAATTCGTGCACTGGGCACCTAGTCCTATGTAATAAATGCCTAATATGCTAAGCGTCCAACCGTTTGACCAATCGCTATGACTCACACTGACCACCAGGGGGCAGATGTTCCAACCTTGGCAGGTTAGCTTGCTGCTGGGGTCCGGCTGATGGGGATTGGGCAAGATGAGCTGGACACACCCTGGAGCCCTCCCGTGGCCCCTCCCCAGCCGGCCAACCTCCTGCAGTCCCTCCCCGGCCAGATGGCCCCGATCGGGACTGGGCAAGAAGGGCTGGACATGCCCTGGAGCCCTCCTGTGGTCCCTCACCAGCTCCGATCGTGCACCGGTGGGGTCCCTTGGCCTGGCCTGCACCCTCTCGCAAACCAGAACCCCTCGGGGAATTTTGGAGAGCTGGTTTCGGCCCAATCCCCGTAAGCCAGGCTGAGGGACTCTACCGGTGCACAAATCTGTGCAACTGGCCTCTAGTTCCTCCATAATTGCTGTGTTTGGTCGTGTTGGGAGCTTCCAGGATCATTGGCCTGGTAATCATTTTTATTTTCTTAGTTTACTTTATGACAACATAAATACAAAGTAAAAGTTTGAGCTGCAGGCCTTGGTTATGAATTCCCTGGGAAAACAGTTTCCTGGAATCCCTACACTCACTTAAGTCCAAGTCTCATCATTTCTCTGGCCACTGGATGGATCTTTCTCTAGTCCACCCGCCATGGGAGGAACCCATGTCTCTTCTATTTTACCTGCTCTGCTTGCTGCCAGGGACCCTAACCCAGTGAAGAGTTATTAGGCATTAAATTCTGGGAATGGCTTTATGTAACTCGTAGAAATTTCCAAAGTTGAATTCAAGCAATAAGCAACGTTTAAACAGCAAACACTGGCATACCATAAAATAGTTGGGGTCATTTTCAGGTGTTGCTTCTCTGTATGTTGAGGTTACATGGACTCTACCCCAGTTACTTGACCGGAGCTCTACAAGCTTCAAGAGCATCTGCTTCACGTCTCTGCAGACAGAAGTGGACAAGGAGTGAGTGTATCCACCCTGTGTTGTCAGGCTCTAAAATACCAGACTCCTTCCATCATTTCACCAATTTAACATGTACATTCAATGCTTTGATTTTCCACACGTCTCCTATAATGACACAAATTCACCCTTAAAAAAAAAAAGCCTTGAAATTTGTTCCATGTAACTAACTATATGGTTCTTAAGTGCAGTGGCCATCCCGCAAGCATTTCTATGTTTCCTACTAGCCTGAGAGTAGCACTTCACCTAGGCATTTACTGAATAACCGAGGAAAAATGGCTAGGTGAGCAGAAGCCACAGGTAAAATACTGTGCCTTTAAGAAGAGGTTTCTGTGGATGAATCTGTAAGATTTCAATTGTTCTGATGAAGCACAGCTGATTAAAGGAAAAGCAAGGACTAGGCTCCCTGGCGACCACCTCCCTTCCCCTACCTGCTGCAGTGCGCATCCAGGACGACATTTTCAATCCTCTGGATAACTTCTTCCATGTCCGTCTTTCCTTTTTCCTTCCAGGCATCTTCCAGCACTGACCCTGTCAACTAAAAGACAAAGGGATCAATAAAAGAAGGAATTCAATCAAGTATTGATATTCTAAAAATATAATAGTAGCACTTCAAGCATTCTTCCCTACCCCAAGCATTCTTTTTTTTCCTTTTAAATATATTTCATTGATTTTTTACAGAGAGGAAGTGAGAGGGAGAGAGAGTTAGAAACATCGATCAGCTGCCTCCTGCACACCCCCCACGGGGGATGTGCCTGCAACCAAGGTACATGCCCTTGACCAGAATCGAACCTGGGACCCTTCAGTCCGCAGGCAACGCTCTATTCACTGAGCCAAACCAGTCAGGGCTCTTTTTTTTTTTTTTTTGTAATATATTTTTATTGATTTTAGAGAGGAAGTGGGAGAGAGATGGTACCATCAATGATGAAAGAGATTCACTGATCAACTGCCTCCTACACATCCCCTACTGAGGATTGAGCCTGCAACCTGGGGATGTGCCCTTGACCGGAATCGAACACAGGACCCTTCAGTCTGCAAGCTGACACTCTATCCACTGAGCCAAACCAGCTAGGGCCGCCCCAAGCATTCGTTAAACAAGTTAAATATTCCCAGTTGTTCTCTACCATCTAATACTGAGGTATCTCAATACCTTCAGTGTTTTTCTTGACTGAAAGAAATCAATGAACTACAGCAGATCTTTAACCAAAGGTTTTATGTGTTAACTAGAGGCCCGGTGCATTAATTCGTGCACAGGTGGGGTCTGGCTGGCCTACCCTGTTCGAGGCTGGCTGGCCCTGACCCCTGGTCGAACTCCCAGTTGAACTCCCTGTAAAGGGGACAATTTGCATATTAGCCTTTTATTACATAGGATGACTATATGGTTTACTCCCTGTATGACTAAGGTAGGTTGTACAATTTTAATCAATATGTCACTTTTTGAAATATGCAGAGTGCAATAAATATTGAAGCAACGAATTAAAATAAAAACTTCATCGGGGGCCCCAGCTGCTTTGGCTCAGTAGATAGAGCGTCAGCCTGTGGACTGAATGGTCCCGGGTTCGATTCCAGTCGAGGGTGCATGCCTGGGTTGCCGGCTCAATCCCCAGTGGGGGGCGTGCAGGAGGCAGCCGATCAATGATTCTCTCTCATCATTGATGTTTCTATCTTTCTCCCTTCTTCCTTCCTCTCTGAAATCAGTAAAATATATTTTAAAAAGATATTAAAAAAAAGAAATCGGGGGAAAAATGAGTTAAGGATGTAACAGGTAGTTCACAGAAACTAAAACATGTCTAATAAACAAAAAAATGCTTAACTTCACTAGTGATCAGGAAAATGCAAACTGAAATGAGGTTTTCTTTTTACTCATCATCTGTGACAAAACCAACCCCAGGATTGCTTGCATCTATCACTGATAAGGATACGGATACTGCTAGTGGGAATACACTGTGGTTAAGTGTTTGGAAGAGAAATTTGGCATTACAGAAGGTCCCCACCATATGATAGTTAGACTTATAATTTTTCTTTTAAATCCTCACCTGAGGATATGTTTTCTTTCTTTCCTTTTTACTGACTTTAGAGAGGAAGGGAGAGGGAGAAACATCGATCAGTTGCTGCCGGTACACACCACAACTGGGGATCTAGGTCAAACTCTTGACCTTTAGGTATACAGGACAGTGGTCCAACCAACTTAGCTACACTGGCCAGAGATAGACTTATAATTTTTTTAAAGTATATTTTTACTGATTTCAGAGAGGAAGGGAGAGGGAGAGACAGAAACAATGATGAGAATCATTGACTGGCTGCCTCCTGCATGCCCCACACTGGGGATTGAGCCCACAACCTGGGCATGTGCCCTGACTGGGAATCAAACTATGACTTACTGATTCATAGGTCAACACTCAACCACTGAGCCATGCCAGCTGGACTAGACTTATAATTTTTTTACCTTTACAATGGCTCAAAAGCAATAAGCATTCAGCAGAAACTAAAACTACTTTGAATTTTTTATCTTTCCCCAGGCTGGTGACATGTGGTATGATCCTCTCTCAGGATGCTGGACAGTGGCTGTGAGCTGCAGCTCCCAGGCAGGTATGTAATCAGGAGAGCAAACGACCGATACTCAACGATGTTTTCATGTGGTAGATTATTCTGCCCAACTGTAGCGTAATGTAAGTGTTCTAAGCAAGTTTGAGATAGGCTTGGCTAAGCTCTGCTGTTTAGTAGTTAGGTGTATTAAATGCATATTCAACTTACTATATTTTCATTTTATAATGGGTTCAGGGAGACATAACCCCATCCTAAATCAAGGAGCATCTGTACTTATCAAATTAGGGTATACTAGCTCTCTTGTCCACCAAACCTATGTGTAGGAATTTAACCTATATAAAGATTATCAACAATGCTGCCGAGACTAAACTGAAAGTAATCCACTGTTTGGCAACAATGGGTAAACAATGTGCATGTAAACAACGGAATAGTGGGAAGCTACTGTAGAAAGAAGTAAATCTGTGTGCCATGCAAAGGTCTAAGATCTTCCGTAGGTGGTAAAGCAGCCACACATAGTCACATAGTACTTATGAGATACACCTACAGACGTGGGAAAGGAAGGGGCACAGCGAAGAACTCCCACTTTTCACTTCTAAAATCCACGTCTTACATTAAATAAGCATGTATTGCCTTTCTAATATATTTAAATTCCAGAGCAAAATAAAATGTCAATATTTAACTTAACGTAATAATTATGTTGAATTCATTTGTGTACTATATATACACTTCCTCTCTCCAAATTATATGCTGAAGGGGTAGAGCAGTTAGTTACACTTTTAGGAAAGAAAATAAGTAAAACCTACCTTCAATAATTTTACTGCACAAATTAGGTTATCATCCACAGGGTTAGAAAAGAGGGCATTCAGCAACTCCCGAAGACCAGCCTGAAGAATATCTGCTCTTGTAACCTGCCCATTTGTTCCTTTGATCTTTGGGGACAAAAGAAAATGAACAGCAACTATGCCAAAACCTAATACAGATATATAAATGATCTAACAAAGTGCTGGCAAAATAAGCACTTTACATTAAAACAATACAAAAATCATAGGGACACACTCTATATTCACAAAATTAGACTTACCTTACATATAACTAAAATTTCTAATAAAACTCGTCAACTATAGGCCAAACTTTTCATTTATCACATGTGTGGTCTGGATAATGTAAGCCTCCTTGAATGTTACTGCTTCATGAAGCATCTCTAGTCTACTAAGCTACCTACCCCCTTTTGGGGAACACACAGCATTTTACTCTGCTATTCATATACTGTTTAAAAATACTCTGGTTTTGCATGAGAATGGTCTACGTGTCTTGGCTCTCTGGCTGGAAGAACTTCAGGCTCGAGAGCCATGCCTGGCCTTCCCACTCCCCTACACAGCACCAGAGCTTCCAAGGAGGAACACAGCCATCTTAAATGGCTCTCCGTTGAAGGCACGTTTGTATTGGTGCTCTTATTGTGGCTCATATAACAATAGAAAAGATTAAGACATGAAAGTTTTATAAAACTGAGCTGTCTGTGATAAACAGGGACAGTAAAGTGGGCACTGGATTGGACGTAGACTTGTAGATGCCCTGACACACATCTGACGGTGGATTCTTGTCTTTTCAGTGGTTTTTATGGTGCTAAGTCCCCAATTCAGGCTTAAATAGATAAACCTGTATCTGAGACTAGTCAGGACTAAGTGGTCAAAGAACAAATTGAATATCCTTTACAAAGCACTATCTCGACTTAAGTTGCCTACTAACAAGCATATGCTCACATACCACCAATTTACAAACAAGTTTAGCTGTACCCTTTGTACAAGTGCATTTTATGTGGAAGATTAACATATAAAACAGGACCAAGCCCTAATCTGGGTGAATTGGGTATAAAAATCAAACTCCAGTCTCTTCCCTCTTCACTCAAAGCTTTATGTCCTGTAGGTCATGTTGTTTTTCAGCCACCATCTGAATGTCAACATGTTACGTGTACTAATGTCCCTGAAGCAAGAATCCAAAGAAGTACGCATGTCTACATTTTAAACGCGTAAACACCCATGGAGCACTGTGGCTTTCCAAAAGCACACGAAGACTTTCCAATGCTCACAACTACTTCCCAGCACTTTGCCCTTGAACAGGAAGACAGGCACGGAGTCGTCATTTCTCTCCCATTTCACTTTTTTTTTTTTAAATATATTTTATTGATTTTTTACAGAGAGGAAGGGAGAGGGTTAGAGAGTTGGAAACATCGATGAGAGAGAAACATCGATCAGCTGCCTCCTGCACACCCCCTACTGGGGATGTGCCTGCAACCAAGGTACATGCCCTTGACGGGAATCGAACCTGGGACCCTTCAGTCCGCAGGCCGATGCTCTATCCACTGAGCCAAACCTGCTAGGGCCCATTTCACTCTTTATGTTGTAAAAGTAATGTAAACACGAATCCCTTATGGAGATCAATTTGTTCGCAAGCTTTACTAAACAAAAGTACTTAACAAAAGAAAATGACTCCTCACCTCCAGCTTAAGATAAAGTTCTCCCAGAAAGAGCACAAACGCATGGAATCGTTTTCGAGTTGCTTCATCCCCCTTTGCAGCTTGATCTCGAAGTTCATATTCAGTTCGACATCTAACAGAGATAAACCTTTTATAATCTCACATGGCTTTGTTTTTCAAACAGTCAAACAAGATGACCATTTGTTGGTCTGGTTGTCCACAAGCGATACGGAGGCAAGTAAAATGCACCACGGCCCTGACTTTCTATAATAAAAATGTTCCTGTCTAGTGCAGAGGCCAGACTACACATCATCTTCTCTTACTGAGATGACTAGTTTTAAGAAACTGATAAGAATAGTTGAAAATAAACCTATGAGATCAAGTTGTTGTAAGTTTAAACAACATAAGTTTTATGAGGTTCACAAATACTGGCACTGTTTTTATCCAAGCTGTCTCTGTAAAATGTTCTCTTTCTAATACATGAACTTTGAAACAGATCTTTAAAAACAGATAAATATGACCTCAAACTATACTGAAAATAAAATGAATTCTTATTAAGCCCATTATCCTTGTAACTTCCAGTATATAGATCAGAGAAAAAGGGAAGTCCCCAATTGAATAGACACATAGAAAGCAATTACAGGCACTCCTCGGGTTACATCGGAGATCAGAGATCAGAGATCAGAGATCCGTTCCTACAGTGCGACGTAATGATTTTCGCCGGAAGTCGGAACCCACCTCCATAAGCACCTCCGTCACTCACATGGAGCACATACACCGCAGTAATGAAGTGACACAGTAAAAAAATTTAAAAGAGAACAATTCCTGACCTTTACTTGTGGTAAATAAATAATAAAAAACATAAAGCACATATGTATATACGTCAAAATGACGGAACTATTTTTTTATAAATACTGTAAATGGGAGATGGCGATGTAGCCACGAAACAACGTAAGTCAAGTCTGACATAACCCGAGGACTGCCTGTAATTTGGTCTCTATTTCTAATGGAGACTGAAGGAGTCAAATAACTTATTTCCCCCTGAATTGGCCCATTTGCCTTACATAAGAAACCTTGGAGCTTTATGGACAGTTCCCACAAGGTTTCTAAAACCATCATACGAGCCTGTTGCTGCCTGTCAGTGAGTTAGAGGGTCAGCTACTGTATGACTTTTAACTGTTACCATGTTGGTGGTCAATATATTTCCTCATCTTTATTAGTAAGGTGGTGATAAGGTAGGACAGTTGTGTGTCTTATAAAGTTAATCTTGGCAGTTCTTTTAAAGACCAAGGGAGGAGCTCATGGAGACTAAATGGCTTTCATTCATGAAGGACCAGTTTAGGTTGCTTTGTAAAGCACTTTTTTTGGAAGAAAAAAGAAGTCACTTCTTGACAAAGAATTTACCTTTATGAATCAACCATAAATACACTCACGACAGCCCTAGCTGGTTTGGCTCAGTGGATAGAGCGTCAGCCTGCGGATTGAAGGGTCCTGGGTTTGATTCCAGTCAAGGGCACATGCTGGGGTTGCAGGCTCAATCTCCAGTAGGGGCCGGTGTGCAGGAGGCAGTCGATCAATGATTCTTTCTCATCATTATTGATGTTTCTCTCTCTCCCTCTCCCTTCCTCTCTGAATTCAATAAAAATATATTTAAAATTAATAAATAAATACACCCAGGACAGCTTACTGGGCACCTGTGTGGCTGATTCCAATGCTTACAAGCTGCATTAAATGAGCAACATCTTCTGTGTGAGTCAGAGACAGAGGTATTTGTTACCTTCTCATACATATTAATTCCTCACCAGGAAAAAGTTGGGATATCTATAAATAGAACACTGTGGTTAATAATGGAAAGGATTAGTTAGTTAATGCCAATTCAGTTATCCAGGCACCTTGCTGACTGTTCTCCTTTCTCTGACCTTTCTTTTATGACTTTGCAGGTAAAATCTTTGAAATGACCTCCTTTTGTTTTATAAATGCTATTATGCATTAAGATATGTGAATGTATGTGCAAAAGCAAATTCCTACTCCTGTACATGACTGATTATCTGGGTGAGAGAAAAGAACCTAAACCTTTTTAAGCTTAAGAATTTCAATTATAAAAGTACCACATGCTTATTTCAGAAAGGGTAAAGCAGAGAAAAAGAAAGAAGTCACTGCAACCCAGTGCTAACTGCTGTGAAGGTAACTTCTGTCTTCTTCAAGTGTGTATATACCTTGAAGCTAGGTAGTAGACTATGCCCTGCTTTTCACTAGTTATATGATTAGCATTTTCCGTGTTGACATCTGGCAGTATCAATACTGCAGAAGCATACATGGGGGCAGAGTCAGAAGAGTTGGAAGAGGGCTTCTCAACCACAGCTACACTGGAGAATCCTTGGGAAGCTTTAACAAACCATGCCGGGCTGGCTCGCCCTCAGTCCATCATGCTGGAATTTCCCAGCATGAGGCAGGGGCTCAGCCCTGTTTCACTGCGTAGCCAGGCTGAGCAGCAGAGAAGATGGGCGACTTTCCTTCCATCCTACTCCTGGAAGTGCCTGCTCTCACATCTTTCCAGAAGCTTTAATTTGCGATTCTTTAACTACAGGGAAGGTTAGATTCTATCTTTATATAACTTAGCCAGTTGCATTTTTCCAAACTGTACCCATTCAGAGCCATTCCAAATATTTCTATTAAAATAGTGGTCTTTTTCTTACTCATTCCTAATAGGCCCCTCTTTTCATCCTATATAATAAAAGGTTAATATGCAAATCGACCAAACGGCAGAACGACCGGTTGCTATGATGGGCACTGACCACCAGGGGGCAGACACTCAACGCAGGAGCTGCCCCCTGGTGGTCATTGTGCTCCCACAGGGGGGAGCACCGCTCAGCCAGATTCAGCCAGAAGCCAGGCTCACGGCTGGCGAGCGCAGCAGCGGTGGTAGGAGCCTCTCCCACCTCCACGGCAGCACTAAGGATGTCCGACTGACGGCTCCTGGACTGCAAGAGGGTGCAGGCCGGGCTGAGGGACCCCCCAACCCCCAAGTGCACGAATTTCATGCACTGGGCCTCTAGTATTAAATAAATGAGGTCATTACCATGAGTTATATATTTTTTCCTATTTTTACTTTAGTTCATATAAACTTATGACCCCCCCAAATATTATAACCTATGTGTTAAGTTTAATCTCTTGCATCAGGGCCTGAGGGCATCATGTCTTGCTTAAAAGGGTTTTATCAACCTACGATTTTTGCTGGCAATTTCCGCCTAGTATTTACTGTCTCACTTTCATTTAAAGTAATTTCTTTAAAAATATATTTTATTGATTTTTTACAGAGAGGAAGGGAGAGGTATAGAGAGCTAGAAACATTGATCGGCCGCCTCCTACACATCCCCCACTGGGGATGTGCCCGCAACCAAGGTACATGCCCTTGACCGGAATCGAACCTGGGACCCTTCAGTCCGCAGGCTGACGCTCTATACACTGAGCCACACCGGTTTCAGCCTCACTTTCATTTAAATCTCTGTTGTATCTGAAATATGTTTTGGTGTGAAGAGGCAGGAGCCCATCTTTGCTCTGTTGCTCCCCAGCTGTGTCGGCAGCACACTTTCTCTCGTGCACGTGGACCTGAGCCACCACCAGTAAGCTTGATTTCCAGGTGTTGCTGAAGTTACTTCTGCATCTTCATTCTGTTCCTCTGCAGGCTAACCACACTGTGCAACCATTCAAAGTATCTCTAAAGAACTAATGTGCAAACTATAATAAACGCAGACAACCTTGTCATTGAATAAAACTCAAATTATGAGAAAGTTAGTTCCCCCAAATTAGTTTATGAATTCAGTGTCATCCCAAAAATATCTAATAAATACCAACAAGAGTTACATAATTTCACATGCTGATTCTGAAGTTCACTGGAGAAAAAAAGCATGCAATAGCAAAGAAAATTCCACGAAACAATGGGGAACTAACTAGACCAGACATTAAAAATTAGAGCTTTTAAAAAACAGCATGGTAGGAAAACAAATGATGAATAGAATATAATGAAAGTCCAGAATCAAAACCCTAATAAAAGGATATGGTGCGATAAAGGTAGCATGCAGTTCAAATCAACAGGGAAATGGACCATTTCAAAAAAGGGGTATGGGAAAAACTGGCTGAACACATGGCAATTAATAAATCAGATCCTTGCTTAAACCAAAGTACAAAAGCACTAAGAAATACATGGGATCATTTTTAAGAACTTGGGAAAGGCTTTTCTAAGCATAAAACCAAAGGCAAAGATCACTACAGACAAAGACTGGTATATATGTATATATATATATATATATATATATAAATATATATAAATGTAAACTTTTAATACTGTATAAGTAAGAATGGTCTGTTCTCTTCTCCCCTGCAACTTTCTATAATGTATAGTCTTTGGAAAAAAGGAATGGTCAAATTCTAGTACCTTCAAAAGTAGTTTTCCTTTAATTTCATATATTCACACTGACCTTTGAAGTAGCAATTGGCGGAAGTTGCCACTCTGTGAGCTAATTGTCAGGTGATGGGACAGGTAATTACACAGGCGAGCTCCCATGTAGGAGAAATTTGGAATTGATGTGGCCTTTCAAAAAGAAAAAAGTTTTGTATGACACAGATACATCGTCATTAATGCAAACAGCAACATTCCAGAGAGGAAAAACATTTCCACTCCCCAAACAACCATATTATAAAGAAAAATGTACAAGTCTTTTATAATTGCCAGGCCTAAGGCAATTATGTTAACTCTCCCTCCCAACATTACACCAAGAACCAGAGCAAGTACAAAGGAAAATGTTTAAGTTCCCCCCATCATTTACCAGAAAGCAAGCAGACAGTATGTCTTTATACTAACCCATTTTTGCACAAAATATGTACATGTACCCAGTTGCATTGTGCCAGTTATGAATAAGAGTATCTGCCAAACTACTGCTCTGTGCTGCTTCTCGGCAACAGGAGGGAACCAACTCTGGCATCCAGTGGTCCAGAGTGAGGCTCCCAAGCCTTGTGCTGTGACTTTGGGCATCACGAAACCTCCCTGAGCTTCAGGTTCTTGATTCCTAAAGAGGTGACTAATGGTACCTGGTGTGTGAGATTAATACCTAAAGAATGCCCCAAAACACTTGGGGTAAAGAGGAAGTTAAAATGGACAAGCCATTAAAAAAAAAAAGGACAGTGAGAAAACTACATATCAAAGACTGTATGATACAGCCAAAGCAGTACTCAAGAAGTTTAACTTTCACTGTAGTCTTTAAATAGTAGAGAACATAGTTCATACCAAACGTTAGGTAAGAAAAATACACATTAAGAAGTTAAGGGACTTAGCCAGGTCACAAAGGTAGTTAACCAGAGTTTAGATCTAACAAATGTCCTGATGCCCTTCTGACTCTATGCTGGGGCTACTAACTAGCTGTGGTAACCTCAGACAAGTCATTTAACTTCTCTGTTAAGATCAGTATAAAATGGGTATAGGAATAATATCATGCAACCACTGAGGAGTAAATGAATTAACTACATGTCAAGTGTTCGGCATTGCGTGGCATGCTGTAAGTACTTTATAATTATTAGATCTTTTTATTTCTAATATTTTCTTGCTTGCCCAAGACCCTAAACATTTCTCCTCAAGAAGAAAGACCGACTTCTCAGATTTCAAATTCAACAAGTCTACTCTTCCCATTATTGGCATGGCTTGTTTTCTTAGTTTACTTTTAAAATGATCACACACAATTTAATGACAAGTTCCACAGGCTGGTTATTAAAGCTTCCTGCTTCCCCACTACACTCTCCTTTACTCCCACAACCACTTGGATTCTTGCAGGTAAAATGTTTTCTCTCTACCTGCATGAGCTGTGATCCCTCAGTTTAGACATCATTTCTTACTATTTCCTACCATAGAATATGAGCATTTAGACTTCACCCTGCTTAATCCCACTCATTCCACTACTTCCCAACTCTTCCACCTTCCAATATAGTAATACCATACCGTACTTTCCGGCGTATAAGACGACTTTTTAACCCAGGAAAATCTTCTCAAAAGTCGGGGATCTTATACGCCGGAAAATACGGTAGGTTAGAAAAATCTCTGACAATGTATATCAGATTGCTTAAAACCCAAATACCGTATTTTCTGGCATATAAGACCCCAGACTTTTGAGATTTTCCTGGGTTAAAAAGTCATCTTATACGCCGGAAAATACGGTAATTTTATTCCTTAGTTTTGTGTTTCCACTTACAGCTGAACCATGTATTATGCTTATTCCTTTCTTATACAACTATTTCCCTAGACACTAATTTTTTTTCTAGCCCTTTGGTTTTTATGTATCTCCTCATCGATTTATTCTTAAGCTCACTAGTTTGTAAATGTCTTAATATCTTCCAACGTAGCACCTGTGCTCATCTTACCAGAGCACTCTTTCCTGGAGCCTCCGCCCCACTCCGGGGAAGCCTGGCCTCCCGGACTGCTCTGCACATGGCTACTGTCTCGGGATCTCCCTTCACCATCGTGTGGGTGACACACACATCTGTAAAATTCCCCACTTCCTCGTCCCCGTGACTTCATCCTCCGTTTAATTCCTTTGCTTTGCTGGAGTACCTTCTTCAATAATTTCTCAAGAAGGGTTACAATAAAACTTCAAACTGGCATAAATATCTAATTTTTTCAGATTTTCTAGCAATCTTTTTGCCTCATTCCTTATCCTCGTCTTTTGGAAATTCTGCATTATAAATCAGAGAGATTCTCAACTATCCTCACCTGTTTGAAATTCAACTTACTTAGATCTGCCAAGTCAGTTAACACTGTCCCACCGGCTTTCTAGCCCCAAACTGGACTTCCATTCTCTTTCCCCACCTCAGTCCTTACGGCTTCTGGCCTTTCAAAATCCCCGCACTGTCATTTAGTGGTTTTTGGGGAAGAATCTAAGTTGGATATGGATATTTAATGTCATTTTTCTTTTTCTACAACAGGCCTTCTTTTGTTAGTTGCTATGAGTAAATTCCCTCAATGGAATTTAAGAACTGTTGGCAAATCTGTGTATCACTGACCACAGAATGTTAAATGGCAGATGGATCACGAGAATTCTCGTGTTTTCTCTTCTAAGGCTTGTGGCCAATCACAAGAATTTTTTAAAAAGATATTAGCTTGTAAGAACATGTAGTAAATAACTTCAAAATGCAATGTGTATTTAATTTTAAAGAGTGCCTTTACCATTTATGTAAAACATTTTTTGTACTCATTCAATAGAAACTTATCTGGCCACTGGGTAAAGCTAGCATAAAACTATTGGTCCGAAATGTGTTAAGAGACAAGCCCAGAAACTGTAGTTCGTCAGGCTTCAGCCCTTCAGCTCGCCCTAAAGAACTATGAGAGAGCAGCCTACTGAGGAGCTAGAATAGACCGAAGAAAAACCAGAAAAAGTTTAAGCAAGAGTGTAATTCTTCCATTTCTTATCTCACATTCTTTTTCAATCCATTTAGAGGCTGAAAGTAGGTATCAGGACAAACAGAGCGGTTCTATCTTCCTACAATCTCAGGCGTTTCTGGAAACTTGAGAGTTGGCTAGGTCGATTTTCAATGGGTGTGTGTGGCAAGTACGCTGGTGTGCCCCAAGAATTTTAAATGATGCAATACCTAACTACTGAGTCAGGGGCACTGACCTCTCTTCCCTTAGATTGTCAAACAAAAAATGACAACAGTCAACATAACAACAGCTGTCTAGTGTGAATGAGTCAAAATTATACCTTTATTTTCTTGTCAGATCAGCAAAAAATATATTTTTGGTCTGCCACAGAATTTTAGTAATTAGTTTATGTGTGCCATGAGATGAAAAAGGTTGAAAAATTGTTGGGCTAAGTAATATTAGGGTCCAGTAACAACCCAGAACAAATTGGAAATATAGTCAAATGAGATACTAGCTGGCAAAAAAACCCCAACCTGTTTGCTATCATAATCACCCTTCCTATATATTCCATGTTTGCGTTGCTCATTTAGCGGTGACAAAGAACACAGAAGGTTCTATTTATGTTCACCTCCTACTCCGTTTTTGGTTAGTCTTACATGACCTTATTTGCCTTAAAAAATACAGTGTTGTCTACTTTCCCTCCTTAAAATAGCATTAATGTGTCTGTGATAATATGCTAGCATCAAAACTAAACTTTGTATGAAAAATTAATCTAGATATTAGATTTCCAAAGAATTAAGATGTAAATCCGTGAAAATTTTAAATAAAGACAAGCAGAAATGTTAAAATAAGACAGGTTGTTCTGTGGTTTCGCTTTTTTTAAGGACTCATTTATGAGACAAGAAGTTCTCCCATGATCTTTTTTCTCCCCTGCTTCAATAATGCTCTACTATTCAACATCTAGGAGAAAATATTGCAGTCTTTTTAATGTGTTGTTAATTTCAGATCCCATAAAACAGAAAGGGGTGGGACAAAGGTATGGTACGTATGGAGCCTTCCTCATAAATGCCTGCAGCCCCTTCCAATGCCATCTAGTGCCTCGGCTACACTGGTGCCTTTGCAATCTGGCTCCAGCCCTGGATCCCCAACGATAGAAATTTTATACAACAAAGACCTAGCTCCCATGAACCATAGAGTTAAGAAGTGTGGAGGCAGGTGAACGTGAACCTGGCCTCCCTCAAGGAGCAGCCTCCATCCTCGGGCTTCAAGGAAGCTACCTGAGGACCATCCCATGCTACATACTACTAGCTGACCTACCTGTTGATAGACGAGTTCCACAAGTTCTTGCAAAGCATCGTCTGTTGTAACCCAGCCATTCAGTGTCTCTGCAAACTGGTCAATTTCAGTTTCAAAACTGCCAGGCTGCTCTGTAAGATGATTCAAGAAATCCTGAACATATTCAGATAGAGTGGGATAATCCTCACAGCCATCCTCATAGGATTCCTATAGATGCAAATTAAAAAGATAAGTTTTAAGCATGCAACTGGTTGAAATAAACATAAGGCAGCTTTAGGTCGAGATGATTCCAGCACAAATAATTTTTTAAAGGCTCTTTCATATGATAAAAGTTGTTATTTTATTAATAAAATTAGAGGCCCGATGCACGAAAATTCGTGCAAAATTCCTTTCCTCGGCTGCCAGCATTGGCTTCCCTCTAGCACCCAGGACCCGGGCTTCCCTCTGGCCCCGGCTTTGTCAGGAAGGACATCCGGAATGACGTTTGGAAGACGCCCGGTCTAATTAGCATATTACCCCATTATTATTATAAAGTCCACTTAATTTTTTTTAACATTTTTATTTATTTCAGAGAGGAAAGGAGAGCGAGCAAGAGAGTGTGCGCGCGAGAGAGAAACATCGATGATGAGAGAGAATCACTGATTGGCTCTTGCACGCCCCCCATTGGGGATCAAGCCCACAACCTGGGCATGTGCCCTTGACCGGAATCGAACCTGGGACCCTTCAGTCCACAAGCCGACACTCTATCCACTGAGCCAAACCAGCCAGAGCAAGTCCATTAATTTTGCCCAATGACCAAATGTTCTAACAGAAGGGCTCCATCTAGCCAGGCAGGGAATTGTCTTCTCATCCCTGGCCGATTTACAACATGGTTGACAACGTTTAAACCAATATTTCACTATAATACCAATATCAAAATTAAGATTTTAATCTATTTATGGATATAATAAGATCTAAGATTTGCAATGGGAGGGGAGGAGGGCCCGGGATATAGAACCAATGGCCAATGTAGCCCTAGACGGTTTGGCTCAGTGGACAGAGCATCAGCCTGCGGACTGAAGGGTCCCGGATTTGATTCGGTCAAGGGCACATGCTCGGGTTGTGGGCTCAATCCCAAGTAGGAGGTATGCAGGAGGCAGCCAATCAATGATTCTCATCATTGATGTTTCTATCTCTTTCTCCCTCTCCTTTCCTCTCTGAAATAAAAATGTATTAAAAAAAAAAAAAAAAAAAAAGAATGGCCACATGTAGCTAACTGACAAGGCCATGAGGGTTCATTATACCATTCTCTATATCCTAATAGATATTTGACAATTTCTAAAAAAAAGCTAGTAAGGCTTGTCATTTGTCTATCTGTTAATCCTCAAGCACAGGGAAATATAAACAGTAAGTGACTGTATAATTTCATCATAGCGTACAGTGGTAGGAGACTTTCTGACTGCCATATCCAGGCTTTCATTAAAAAAACAGAAGAAAAACAATGGCCAGGAATAGAAGGATACAGAACTCAATGGTAAGAAGAGACAGAGAGCAGGAAATTCTAGCAGTGGGATTAGGAGGACTAGAGATAGAAGGGCTTAGAGTTTTGGAAGGGTTAAGAAAGCACAGCAAAAGCCTATCAGAATGGCTTTTAGAAAAGGCATGCTTTCTTTTTAAAAAATTTTTGTTTATTAATTTAAGGGGGAAACATATATAGAAACATTATTGTTCCACTTATTTATGCATTCGTTGGTTGATTCTTGTATGTGCCCTAACCGGGGATCGAACCTGCAACCTTGGAGTATCAGGATGATCTTCTAACCAACTGAGCTACCAGGGCAGGGCAGCATGCTTTCTTGAAAGCAGATCCAGCTCAAGGACAGCAAGCAATAGATTTTCATGTCTAAGAAGAAAACTCAAGGAGCTGCTGGAGACAAGCCAGGAGGCCACTAGAATAGAGGCTCCATGAACGTGGGAATTTTTGTCCATGTTGCTCACTGCTGTACCCCAGTGCTTGACTCAGGATAGGTGTTAAACTATTGTTGAATGAGTGAGCAAATATAGCTAACTTTGGATTATGGTTACTGTAAGAAAAAGTTTCCCTCACAAGATCCTGCCCTGACCAGATGGCTCAGTTGGTTGGAGCATCATCCTGTACACCAAAATATTGCAGGTTGGATTCCCGGTCGGAGCACATACAGGAGGCAACCCATTGATGTTTCTCTCTCTCTCTTAAAAAAAAAAAAAAAAGTCAATAAAAATATATCGTCAGGTGCGGATTAAGAAAAAAAAAAAGATCTTAGCCTAAGAGTCATTTCGGAAAAACTCTTAGCCTTGGCAGATGGTTAACAGATAAAGGCTGGAGAATGTACCAGAGCAGGGTGGCAAACTTGAATGCTTATAGAATCCAGGTGTATTCCAAGCAAATGAAGTAAGCCAGTGTGTAAATTCGAGCTCACACACTCCGTCTAAAGCGGCTGCTTCTATTCAGCCAATTTTCACCAAAATAACAGTCTAGTATGGCCAAATCTTATGATTTCATGAAACACCAGAAAATTCAGATTTGCAATATCTAATTTAAGTATTGGTAACTTATTAAAAATCCTTAAAAAAAAAAAGAAAAAGGCAACAACAGGGCCTAAGAAGACACACCTGCAGGCCACATGTGAGCCACAGGCTTCCAGCTTGCAATCCATTCTAGGGAATTGAGCAGAGAAGCTGATCTATTAGAGGATATCAAAGGACGCCTAAAAGATGCCAGTGGCTCAAAGTAAGTAGACTAACACAGCCATTACTCTGCTTTACAGCTAGCCCAGGAGTCACTTGTAAAACTAGTTGGTACAGAACCATGAAAAAACTACATCCCTCCTATCATAAAACAGCTCAGTCAATAGGGAGAAAAACAGATGGAGAACTCTGTGGCTGTTAGAAGGTAAGTACCCTTAAGTGTTTATTCAACTACTCACAGGTCTCCAATGGTTTCTTTCCTCTCTGGGCCAAACACAACCTTCTGGCAAGAATCCAAACTAATCTCCCTTCTACTTTACATGATTGATGGCTCCTTTCAGCCCAAATCAACTGCTCTTCCCACTGGGCCTACACTTCCCCCTTTCCAGCCCCAAAGCCTTTTCCTGATGTAGTCTAAGATGCACGGAGTTTCTAAAGGATGGAATCTATAGTTTTCCCAAAATAAAGGTAACAAAAAGGTGTGCCACCATTAGTTATTGGGTAAATACAAACTAAAACTACTAGATACTACACACCCACTAGAATGGCTAAACTTAAAAAAGAGAAAATATTAAGTGGTGGTCAAGCAAATACAGCAACTGGAAATCACACACTACTCCAAGCGTACACTAACAGTCTCAGGAAAACTAGCGGGCAGTGTCTGCCAAAGCTGGCCACCTTCTGTCCCAGCAATTCCAGTCCTTAGCATGTACCAAACAGAGGCAAGGGTGTATATCCATCAAGACATGGCCAGAAATAGCAGCCCTATTCACAATAGCCCCAAAGTGGAAGCTACCCCAATGTTAAACAGACAAATGGGACTGCGGAATAGTCACACAATGGAATAAGTCACCTATGAGAGTAAGTCACCTCCAATTACATGCTACACCATGGATGAATTTTGATTGAAAGAGAGTGAGAAACAAATGTAAAAAATTCAGGATAACTCCATTTATATAAACTTTGAGAAGAGGCAAAACTATTGTTGATTTCAGTGCTGGTTGCCCGAGTGTTCACTTTGTGAAACTTAGAGCTAACATATGTGTGCACTATTCTGTGTGTTTTATGTCAATAAAGCTAAGAATATAGGAAACATAGGACTTATGCTAAACTTATTATTTCTTCAATCCTGAATGGTCCTGCCCCTCTTACCTACAATTAATTGCTATGCATTTATTTAGCACAACAAATTCCTTTCTCCCCACCCCAATTGTGCTGTTTCATCTTATTTAAGAAAAACATGACCAATTTAAAAAATTCTTGTTATTGACAAAGATGAATCTGAAATCTTCCAAGTTCTTCATACCTAAACACTTTATCAAAATCCCCTACAACATTTCCGCATAACAATAATTAGAACCATCTATTTTAACGTAACAGAGCCCAGATGTGGACTTCTCAACATTCAAAAACCTACACAAATTAGTCTGCCTCAAAACCACTTTGATTTACCCTAAATCTATCAGTGGTTCTATCTTACTAAACTCAGATTTAAAATAAACTTTGCCAGGCCCCTACTCTGTATGTTATTCATAAGGTCTGGCCAAAAATTTTAGTTTTATAGATTGAAGGGGAGGAGAAGGGGGTTGCCTACATCAAGTTTATCAGCCTCGAGATACTCTGCAGATGCTGAGCACAAAACAGACGAGAATGTCTACCCTTAAGCTTCCATTCTGATACCCTGAACATAACTACACAACACACTCCCGAGTCGGTTTTGTTTCCGCTCGGGTTCCACGCGTTCCTGTCTTTGTGTGCAGTCCAGAAAACGCCAGCATGCTGATGAGTTAAGAACCACACTCTCCGGTCGGTCGTTCGTAGGTACCCCGAGCTGCAGGCGAGGCCGTCCTTACCGTATAGTTAGAATAACCCGAAGGGTAGAATTCAGGGGCGTTCGCCGACAGCTTGGACATTAACACCGGGGCGACCACCACCTGGGGTTTAGCCATCGCGGACTCCGAGTTCTGCTGGGGGGTGTTGTCCTGGGGTCTCGTTTGTTCTGAGGAAGGAAAAACGGGGTGTCAGACGCCTTCACTCCTTTGTGTAATGAACTAACTAGGCACCGAAAAGCCCCCTGAGCAGGGCTGGATCTTAAGAGGTACACAAGAACCACCACCAAACAAATGGGAGGTTACGGCCGGGAGGGTGCAGGGAGCCCGCAAAAAGGAACAAAAGACTTGCTGGAGCCCCTCTGGGGACGCACTCGCCTCCCCGGTGCGGGCCTGGGCGCTCGGCTCCCGCTGAAGGAGCCGGTTAGGGAAGGTGGCTGCTCACCCAAGATGTCCCCTCGGAGGGTGGGCAAGGGGCGGCGGGCCACTTCCTCCCGGGACGGCGCCCTCGGGCCCGCGCCGGCCCCTCCCCCGCGGGCGCACAAAGGGCCCCCGCGGCCCCTTCCGGACCCGCCGCGGGCCGTGCCCACCCGACCCCGCGGGCCCTGGGGCGGCTTCGGGGGACGGGGGCGGGACTGGGCGCGGGCCGGGGCCCGGTGCGGGAGGCGCGGCTCCGTACCTGCGGGCGGCCGCGCGGGCCCGGCGGGGAGCTCGCTCTGGGCCCCTGGCGGCGGGGCCGTCCGCGGCTGGCGCAGCGGCGGCGGCGGCTGCTGGAAGCCCGGCGCCGGGGGCTGCGGCGGGGGCCGCGTCCGCTCCGCCGGCCCCGCTCCGTTCGGGGAACCGCCGCCCTCGGGCCCGCCCCCTCCGCGGCCCAGGCCCCGGCTGCGGCCCCGACCAGCACCTGGGGCCCGATCGAAACCGTCCGACATGCTCCCGCTCCGCTCCGGCCGCGGCGGCGCTGCGCTCGGGGACGCGGGGGAGGCGCCCGGCCTCACTCGGGGCTCATGGAACGGCAGGCGCGGCCCGGCCCCGGGCCTCAGAGCGACGGCAGCTGCTGCACCGCCGCCGAGCCCGCCCTCCGCGCCCGCAGCTGCCGCTCCGCTCGCCCTCCAGCCCGCGGCCCGCCTCCGCGCGGCGCTCCCGGCGGGTCACAGCGGCCCCCCGCGGCCCGGAGGCCCCGGCGCGCCCGCGCTCCGCTCGCGAGGGGGGCGGCCGCGGCCCAGCAGGCCCGGGGCCCGTCTCGCCGGGCCGTCTGTGCCGCCGCCGCCGCGGGGCCGGCTCCCCCGGGGACAGGCGCTTACCCGGCGGCCCGGCCCACGCCGTGCAGCTCGGAGGGAAGCGGGAGGCCGACGGTTGAGGCCGCGAAAATAAAAAACGCGGGGGGAGGGGGCGCGGGGCCGGCACCGGCGCTCGCGGACGCGCACCTTCGTGGGCGCGCAGGCGAGCCGCTCCCGGACCCGCTGCTCCGGGTGGGAACCCCCGGGAGGAAGCGCCGCCACCGGCCCCGTCAGCGCCGGGCGGGAGCGGAGTCTGTCTACGCCCCCGCCTGCCGGTGCCTGCAGCCCTGGACCGAGATCACAGCCCTGGGGCCATGCTCAGTCTCTCCCCTTCCCTTCCCCCCGCAATTTTAAGGAAATACACCACTTTTCAAGGAAACTCCCCCCTTTTTCATGTACCAGGGCCGTGCAATGAATATATAGTGCGAGTCACAAAGGCAAGTCACTTATGTAATTACACGTTTTCTAGAAGCCACATGAAAGGAGTAAGAAGAAACAGGTGGGATGAATTTTAATGTATTTAACCCACTATATCCAAACTGGTATCATTTCAACATGAAATCAATATGAAATATGAATGAGATGTTTTCGTTTTTTTTTTCACGCTAATCAAAGTCCAATGTGTATTTCACACTTTCTGCATATCTCACTGGTGATTAGGCATGCTACGTGATGGATAGCTGCATGTGGCTAGTGGCTACCGGGTTGCACAGAAAATTTCTATAGACCTCATGTGTAAATGACTGCTTTTGTCAGGCCTGACAGTGCTAAAGTCAAGTAAGGATGAATATTTGTAATGAAAAGGAGAAAAAAAAATCTATGTCTTTACTGTTAGATGGAAACATCTCACCAAATTGAGTGTAGCCCTGTATTTTAAGCAGGGCTTAATGTTTCTCAATCTTGTCATCTTGAGAATCATTTTAATTAGGAACAAAAACTCATATTAACCTTTTTCTCTTCTTGCTAATCCAGAAAACATTCACATCTTTACCTAACTGAATGAGAAAAAATGGCTCTGATGAGGGCAATCATGAGTAAGTGATTTATGCTGTTGATGGTTAGCAAAATTAATGAAGTCAGGGAAGAAAGCTAGCACAAAGTGTGGTTCCTTGGTGTGAGCAAGAAGGTAGGATTCAACGTAAGCCCGAGTATTAATGCTTGTGTGATCTTGGGTACGTTACAAATTTAATGTCTCTGAGCCTCAGTTTCCTCAGCTATAAAGTAAGTGTGCTGTAGCATCAAGCATATCTTAAAGGCAAGACAAGATTACAATATAAAAATTAGATGAGTTAATGCTCATAACATTAAAAGCCATCCTTTAGTGTAGCTGTCAGTCACTTGTCTTTTTTTAATCTTTATTGTTGAGATTATTACAGATGTCCCTCTTTCCCCCTCATTTCCTCCCCCCTCCCCCGACCCGGTTCCTGCCTTCACCACCCTATTGTCTATGTCCTTATATATGCATATAAGGTCTTTGTTTAATCTCTCCCCCAATCCCTCTTCCCTCTGAGAATCCTCAGTCTGTTCCATTTCCATGCCTCTGATTCTATTTTATTCACCAGTTTATTCTGTTCATTAGATTTCTTATTTATTTTGATTTTTAGGTTCAATTGTTGATAGGTATGTGTTCGTTGCCATTTTGTTGTTCATATTTTTGATCTTTTTCTTTTACTTCCTCTTCTTAAACAATACCCTTCAACATTTCATATAATACTGGTTTGGTGGTGATGAACTCCTTTAGCTTTTTCTTATCTGTGAAGCGCTTTATCTGACCTTCAGTTCTAAATAATAGCTTTGCTGGGTAGAGTAATCTTGGTTGTAGATCCTTGATATGCATCACTTTGAATATTTCTTGCCATTCCCGTCTGGTCTGCATAGTTTCTGTTGAGAAATCAGCTGACAGTCGTATGGGCATACCCTTATAGGTAACTAACTGCTTTTCTCTTGCTGCTTGTAAGATTCTCTCTTTGTCTTTTGCCCTTGGCATTTTAATTATGATGTGTCTTGGTGTGGTCCTCTTTGGTTTTCTCTTGTTTGGGACTCTCTGTGCTTCCTGGACTTGTAAGTCTATTTCTTTCACCAGGTAGGGAGAGTTTTCTGTCATTATTTCTTCAAAGAGGTTTTCAATATCTTGCTCTCTCTCTTCTTCTGGCACCTCCATCATGCAAATATTGGTACACTTGCAGTTGTCCCAGAGGCTCCTTACACTGTCTTCATATTTTTGGATTCTTATTTCTTTTTGCTCTTCTGGTTGGGTGTTTTTTGCTTCCTCATATTTCAAATCATTTATTTGATTCTTAGAATCCTCTACTGTTGAATCCCTGTATATTACTCTTTATTTTAGTCAATGTATGCTTAATTTCTGACTGGTCCTTTTCCATTTTTTGGAGATTTCTAGAAGATTCTTGAGTAACCTTATAACCATGGTTTTGAACTCTATATCCAGTAGTTTGCTTTCTTTGATTTGTGACATATTTCTTTGTCTCTGCATTTTGGCTGCTTCCCTGTGTCTGTTTCTATGTATTGGGTAGAGCTGCTATGTCTCCTTGAGTTGGTAGAGTGGCCTTGTGTAGTAGGTGTTCTATAAGGCCCAGTGGCTCAGCCTCCCCAGTCACCTGAGCTGGGAGCTCTAGGTGCATCCCTTTATGGACTGTGAGCACAGTCTTGTTGTAGTTGAGACTTGATTGCTGTTGGTGTCACTGGGAGGAATTGACATCCAGGCCAATTGGTTGTGAGGACCAGCTGCAACTACAGTGGGAGAGCTGCTATGCAGGAGACACCCCTATGGAGCAGGACTTGCTTCAGGGGGGGCTTTGGTACTCACTGAGTCTGCCCCTTGAGTGTGTCGCTTATGGGTGTGTAGAGTTGTAATCTGGTATGGTCTGACACTGACCACTGGGTACACTGGCTCTTGGGTTTCCAGGGAGGTGCAAAGTCAGCCACTGCCTGGAGCCACTCAGCAGGAGCTCCAGAAAGATTTGTAGATTCCGCCTCTTTGTATCAGGTTTGGAAGTGCCCAGACGAGGCCCAGCTGTGAAGCAAGGCAGGCTGGTGCTGGTGCTGGGTCTTGGGCCTTTTATTGATAGGTTTGGGGCTCCCTTACCCAGCTGCAGCTTGTTTGAGAGATTTTAGCCTGAGCAAGGAAAGGCCATTCATATGCAAAAGCCACTGCACACAGCTTGTGTGGGATTGTAAATTGGATGAGGCAGGGTCTTAGGGAATCACCAGGGCGGAGCAAACAAATGGCTGTCAGTCAGCTCTGGAACTGGGAGGTCTCAGCATAGAAACAATGATCTCTGTACCACCTCTGTCTAGGAGAAAGCTGCCCCCGAGTTCCTGCCTTGACGCCAGACAATCCAGTTCCTCCTCATATGTGTCTGTGTCCCCCAAAGCCTCGGCCTGGTTCTGGAGCTCAGAGAAGGCAGGACTTGTAAGTTCAGTTCATGGTGCCGGCCTTTTAAGAGGAACAGCTGGCTCTCCAGCAGCCTCTGTGTCACTGAGCCCCAATCCGCACTGGTCTTTACAGCCCGTAGTTCTTACTATCCATAGGGACTTCTTTTCCCAGCTCTGGGACCCTGGGATGGGGGTCTGATGTGGTGCTGGGACCACAGAGACGATCTCCCTCCTGATTAAAAAAGCAGCCCATATGGGTGCTGGACCAGCCCGTTCCACGCCTCTGCACCTCCTACCAGTCTCAGTGTGCTTTCTTCTTTACTTCTCTAGTTGTAGGATTTCCATTCAGCCAGCTTTCCAGTGGTTGTGGATGATGGTTGTTGTCTTTTAGTTGTAGTTTTGATGTAGTTGTGGGAGGCGGCAAGTACAGGCATTTACCGACGCTGCCATCTTCCAGTGGTTTCCTCTGTTAGTCACTTCTTGCTGGACTTTAAAAATATATATATATATTTTATTTTGATTTCAGAGGGAGAAAGAGAAAAATCAATGATGAGAATCATTGATCAACCCAATCCTATATGCCCCCTACTGGAAATTGAGCCCAAAAACTGGGACATGTGGCCAGAGGGGGAATCCATCGAACTATGACCTCCTGGTTCATAGGTGCTCAACCACTGAGCCACCCCTGCTGGGCTGGACTTTTTTATTATACAGGAAAGACCCACAAACTGTATGCTCATGTAAGGACAGAAAACTTGTCTCTTCTCCCCTTCTAGGTTGTTTGGATAGTCTGATAACTAAGTCGACTAATACAGATCAGCAAGAGAAAAACAAATTTAATTGTGTATGGACAGGAGCCTATAAAAATGGGAAACTCTCCAAAGTGACCAAAAGAGGCAGCTTTTATACTTTTTAGACAAGGAGACAATAAGTTTGTGAAGAGTTGGAAAAATAAAGAGGTTTGGGCTTGCGGTAGCAGATTAGTGAGGAAGTAATAATTTTTGCTTACGAAGCCTCCTCAACCTTAACTCCCTTTTTCTGGTGATAAGGATGCTTCGAACCTCTTGGTCCAGGGAGGGGACCTTCAGGTGGAGATTTATTTCCTGCTTTCAGGGGGCAAAGGAAGGTTAGAATGTCCTTGTACTGGCTGTTTCTTAAGTAACTTTAACTCAAAATAATCCATCTGCCAGTGGCGTCTTCTGCTCTTCACTTGAAAACAGTGAGAGTGAGTTATGCTGCATGCTCCACTGAAGTACTGCCCAGTTCTGTCCAGGCGTTTGTTTGCACTCGTCACCCCTTTGTTCCCTTAGAACTTTTGGGATAGCACCTTTTGTCCACCTGAGATTTTTATCTGCATCTTTATAGGCTCATTTTGTTTGATAAGTTAGGTGATTAAGATGTTATCCTTTTTATTCTGATGTAACTGTTTCCCTGTTTATTCTGATGTAACTGGAGGTCCAATCTTATAATGTATGAAAGGTTGACATGGGGATTCCATGAATGGGTTTGGCTTCACAATAATAACAATAGCTAATATTTATTGAGTGTTTATTATGTTCCAGCTACAGTTCCAAGAGCTTTACTTTTATAATTTTATTTAATCCCCATATCCTCTGAAGTAGACATTCCAATCATCCTCATTTTACAACAAAAAGGCGCCAAGATATTATGAAAGCTCAAATTCATCTGGGGACAGTTTTAGGGCTAACTGCCAGGTGTTAGGTGTTACAAAATGCCAAGAGGCCACATACACACACACACACACCATTTGGGACTCTGAAAAGAATAATTAAAAATGCTCCTCCACCCTACCCGGTTTGGCTCAGTGGATGGAGCTTAGGACTGTGGACTGAGGGGTCCTGGGTTCGATTCCGCTCAAGGGCATGTACCTTGGTTGTGGGCACATCCCCAGTAGGAGGTGAGCAGGAGGCAGCTGATGGTTGTTTCTCTCTCATCGATGTTTCTAACTCTCTCTCTCTCTCTCTCCCTTCCTCTCTGTAAAAAATCAATAAAATATATTTTAAAAAATGCTCCTCCTCCACAGTTAAGCCTTTCTTATGGATTTATGATGACAGGAGAGAAGGAGGACTCAATTCTGAGAGGTTGCAAAATATGGTGTAATCTGGGGAGAGGCCTGCTGTGAACTATGGGAAAGATCTGTCTCCAGGGAGACCTCCCCCAGCTGGCTAAGCTCAGATTCTCCCTACAGGACAGTGGCACTCTGGGAAAACTCTATCTTGGCCCTTGTATGCTGGATTGTTAATATTTGGTTTATTTAACTGTCTCCTCCACTAAAATAGCCTGAGGGCAGAGGACACCTTTTATTTTTATTTTCTTTTATTTATTGATGAGAGAGACACTACACACACATTGATTTGTTGTTCCACTTTTTTATACAATCATTGGTCTGTTCTTGTATGTGCCCTGGCAAACAGGGATGACACTCTAACCAACTGAGCTATCCGGCCAGGGCAGCAGAGGACTCCTTTTAATCTCTACACTTTGAGATTCTAACCCAGTACTACTTGGCACTTTAATAGGCTTTTAAGCCCAGTCGGCGTGGCTCAGTGTTTGAGCATTGACCTATGAACCAGGAGGTCGCAGTTTGATTCCCAGTCAGGGCACATGCCCGGGTTTGGGGCTCAGTCCCCAGTGTGGGGCATGCAGGAGGCAGCCCATCAATGATTCTCTCTCATCACTGATGTTTCTCTCTCTCCCTCTCTGAAATCAACAAAAATATATTTTAAAAAAAGTAATAGGACTCACCTACAATCGTCCTGCTTTTCTTTGGATCCCCAGTATAGCTGAGACACGTTAGTAAGCCAGAACAAATGGGAAAGGGAAACTGAGACAGATAGTTAAATGGCCATGCAGTTTGCAGCCACCTAGTAAATCCCATCTCCCTCAAACCAAGGACACTTGCGAGTAAATGGTTTACACCTCTCCTACAACCAGAAGGTAAATAGCTTAAGTCACCCTACTCAGGGAGAGGATAGCAATCCAACTAGTGCCATTTGTGCCAACCAGACCCAAGGACAGATGAAGTTAAGAGAATAAATCTCATTTTGGCACATCAGCATAAAACTGATGGGTAGTCTATTGGTTCTTCACTAAGATGTCTCCTAATCTCCCAGCCTTTAAAAACCCTAAAAGCAGCGCTAGCTGGTTTGGCTCAGTGGATATTGCAGGTTCCCTGGCCCTGGTCGGGGTGTGTGCAGAAGGCAACCAATGGATGTGTTTCTCTCACATCGATGCTTCTCTCTGTCTCTCCTCCCTTCCACTCTCTCTAAAAATCAATGGAAAAAATATCCTCGGGTGAGGATTAACCAAAAACAAAACAAAAACCTCAAAATGAAGGTCCCAGCAAGTGCTCTCCCTACCAGAAGCATGCTGGTTCCTCCCCCTTCCCTTCTTTCCCCCCCACAGGCACATATCTGCTAAACTCTAAGGGATTCCACGAGACTTGCACCAGGGAGCAGCAGCTCATCCTGAGCTAAGCCCCCGAACGCTGACTTCTTAGTGAGCCAAAGCAGCCCAGGCCAGGCTTATTTCTCCTCCTGTTGCTTCTTCTATTCTAGGCCCCTTCTTGTTTCATTGTCCCCAGCTTTAATACAGGTTCTCTAAGAATCACCTGGATTCATCCTGTGAAATCCTTCCTGCACAAAGTCAGGAAAGAACGCCCACACAACCCACCTGGGTTGTATATTATCACATTTCTGGATGTGTGTTATCGTTATGCAAGATGTTGGGAGAACTGAGCGAAGGGTAAAGGAGATCCCTCCATATTATTTCTTACAGCTGCAAGTGTACCTACAATTAGCTCTAAATAATGCTGGGGTCTTTCCGCAGCTGCAAGGGTTCAGGAATCTGGAGAAGGGGCTGTGCCGTAAATTAAATAAACTAGACATGAAATATAAATTTGGAAGGCATTTTTGGGGATCCAGGGGAGGCTCCACTTTCTAGTGAAGTGGGCTCCCCGAATGTCTGGACCCATGGCTTTTTATTTGCTGGGAAACACATTGGTCCAAACAGGTAAAGTTTGATAAAAAGGAAAAGATGATCAGGTTAGGGGAAATTCCTTCAGCTGTTCCAGCAGCAGGTAATAATATATGCAGATTTTCAGCCCTGCTGAAGCCCCAAGATCCATCAGCCTTCTGATGAACTTCTTGCATAATTAAGACCTGCTGGGATTAGCCTCCAGCAAAATAAAAAGTTTTAAAAACAAAACATATATAAATACACCTTATTCCATCACTCCTGACTTTTTCCCTAGGTCATTCTGTTCACTCGTCTCTGCCCAAATCATCATAGCAGCTTGCATGTTAACATAGATTAGTGGGAGCATCATTCAAAGAGAGAAGAGAATTAGAAATAAAGTGGTGCTCAGAATATGAGATATAAGAGTTGAATATTTGAGAGGAAGTTCTGGGTGGATAATTACAACAGGCAATACTCTAGTAATTGCACAATTCAACTGATTGAACTGAAGTGTAGCTGGCCAGCAGCAAGGTAATGTAACAGCTGGGAATGCTCTTTTCAGAGTCCAAACTGGGCATTTGAAAGACAATCAGGAACATCAATGTTTAATGTATAAATGTCAAGTAATGGTCTTTTGCTATCGGCATGTTCTGTCTCCCTACCTCCCTGGCACAGTACATTCATGCCATTGGTTGGCGTGAGGTCAAAGCCAGCAGCCTCTTTCTGTTGCAGCACCTCCAGGATACTCACAATGTTTTTCTCCCTTCTAGCAGATGTTTGTTGACTACCTGACAAAGCCAGTCTTGTAGGTGCTGATGGCATATCAGCAAATAAGATGAACTGTCTATCCTCAGGAAGCTTGCGCGTGCCAAGCAGACAGGTGATAGTAATACGGAACTTTAAATGTTAGAATTATGCTACAACTGGGCCTTCATGGGAGGGCACCTCACTCAATCTTGAGTAGTTAGGAAAGGCTTCTGAGAGAAGGTCCCAGCTCCAGTGAAATACAGGAGTGATAGGTTAATCCAGGCAAATGAATGGGAGGTGTACACAGGGGGACTCGAGGCTCACAGAGGCATCTTTCTCTCTGGAGGAGCTCTGTTTTCCTTGCTTCCCTTGGTACCCTCATCTCCACAGACCCTAATGGTGTGCTACATTCTTCTAAAGACCTCGTCTCTGTTGCTTTTGATAGATTAGGACTCTAAATATTAAATATGGGTTATACTCTCTTTAAGCATTTGTGGGTACAGAGTCTCCTAAATTTCAGAGGGTTTAAATTTTAAAGTGTACCCTATTTTTTTAAAAATTATTGATTAAGGTGTTACATATGTGTCCTTATTCCCCCATTTCCCCCTCCTCTATTCCCCTCCCCACTCATGCCCTCACCCCCCGGTGTCTGTGTCCATTGGTTAGGCTTATATGCATGCATACAAGTCCTTTGGTTTATCTCTCCCCCTTACCCACACCCTCCCCTACCTTCCCTCTGAGGTTTGATGGTCTGATCGATGCTTCTCTATCTCTGGATCTGTTTTTGTTCATCAGTTTATGTTGTTCATTATATTCCATAAATGAGTGAGATCATGTGATACTTATCTTTCTCTGACTGGCTTATTTCACTTAGCATAATGCTCTCCAGGTCTATCCATGCTGTTGCAAATGGTAAGAACTCCTTTTTTACCGCAGCATAGTATTCCATTGTGTAGATGTACCACAGTTTTCTAACCCACTCATCTGCTGATGGGCACTTAGGCTGTTTCCAAATCTTAGCTATGGTGAATTGTGCTGCTATGAACATAGGGGTGCATATGTCCTTTCTAATTGGTGTTTCTAGTTTCTTTGGATATATTCCTAGAAGTAGGATCACTGGGTCAAATGGGAGTTCCATTTTTAATTTTTTGAGGAAACTCCCTAAGTGTACCCTAATTTTGAAGTATATTTAAAATTTAAGCATCCAATCTTAGAACAATGTGCAATGAGAACTTGCATTTAGGTGAGCATTACTGGTTGGTGGCTGGGAAAGCCAAGGAGGCAGGAGCAGATATCAAGACGGACAAAGCCCTCACAACCTAGTGGGGGTATGAAATCTTTGCAAAAATTTTACACAAGACAGTGGCTAAGAGTCAGAAGCAGCTACCTTACAAACTTTGGAATTTAATCCAATTTTCTTTGGGAATACATTGTACTTACTATGTAGGAGTGTAAGGTCTAAAACAGACCCTTGCAAATGGCAAATGTTTTCATCTGGAGCAATGGCACCCACATTATGTTGGGCAAATGAGCCGAATGAATTAAAAAAATTACCATAAGCTTACTATTTAACAGAATAAGTGTAAAGTTGTACGTCATCTTTGGATTCGTTCTCATATGGTATAATGATAAGTAAGTTAAATAACCCATTGAACATTTCTTTAAGCCAGTGTTTCTAATATCTTAGAACTATTGACGTTTGGGGTCATACTTCTATGTTGTAAAGGGCTGTCCTGTGTAATGTACAGTTTTGGCAGCATCCTTGGCCTCTACCCACTAGATACCTCCCCTTTACAGTTGTAACCACCAAAATGTCTCCAGACACCCTGGGACAAAACTGTCCTGTTGAGAACCACTGACTTTTAAGCAAAAAAAAGCAAACCCCTAAGACACACACACACACACAGGCATTTTAAAAGAAGAGCTTAGTTTTTTCTCTAGTTTTATTGAGATACTAGTGTCCCGGTGCACAGACTCATGCACATTGAAAGGAAATTAATTAGAAGAAATATTTTAACATCGTTATTCACCCTTTCTCTATATTGGAAGTGTCAACCAACTTCATGATCAACAATGATAGATAGAAACACACATGTGCGATTGGCACCAGCAAGAGCTTTATATGTATCGCGCATGCGTGAGTCAACTTAGCCTTTTATATATATAATTAACATACAGCACTGTACATGTTTAAATTATGTAGCATAACGATTTGTCTTACATATATTGTGAAAGGATCTTAGTTTTAATCCTTATCAATTATTCCTGACTCACTGAACCTGCAGCATCTGGAACCTGTCCCTCTGGTAGGTTTTCTGCGCTAATCATGGTTCATTATGATTTTAAAACACCTGACTGTGTCTCTTCCTGTGTGTGACCTCTCCTGGGACAGGGCCATGTTTTACAGGGACATGACAGTGAGAGTCCATTAGTTGAATGACCTCTGGGCTAGTTAAACACAAGAGATGTTCTCAAAATAAGGGTTTCTCTGCGATTTTTTTCTCTTTAAGAATATGGAATATATGTTTTAGAGTCATAGTTTTTTAAAATGTATTTTTATTGATTTCAGAGAGGAAGGGAGAGGGAGAGAGATAGAAACATCAATGATGAGAGAGAATCATTGATTGGCTGCTTCCTGCAGGCCCCCTGTGGGGGATCAAGCCTGCAACCCGGGCATGTGCCATGACCTGGAATCAAACTGGCGACCTCTAGGTTCATAGGTCGATGCTCAACCGCTGAGCCACACCGGCTGGGCAAGATTCATAATGTTTCCCCTCATCTTAGATATGCCAATTAAAGTGAAAAGCAGTGACCTCTCTTATTGACGCCTCCGGATGGTTCAGCTTTAGGGGAAACGGGCCATTTTATGGTCTATATTTCATTCCTCCTACTTTTAATCAGAACACACCTGCAGACTAAGTAACAGAACTATGTGCAGAGAGCAACTAAGTCCTTATGCTTTGGAGTCCTTGAGTGCGTTTGCTCAGCCCAGCCTAGGCCTGGTGGGGACACTCAGCCTGCAAGGGCACTGGACACTGACGTTAGCACGCGGCTTTCTCTGGCCCAGCCTTTGCAGGGCACAGACGTGTGTTCATTTTCAGGCCCTCACATCTTAACTCTCCTTCTCTGGCCAGAGAGGAAACACAAAACGCCCCCATCCCGCCCTTCCCCACCCCCTGGCTTCCTTCCCACTTCCTTTTTGGTCCTCTCTGGTTACAGAAATCCTGATTTTTTCCTAGAGAGGTTGGAGGGACGGCAGGCACCAGGCGTGGAGTCACATTATTCTCTCCTGCGTGCTGGTGGGACGCTGGGGAGGAAGTCACACTTTGTAAGCGGCTCTCCAGGGAGAGCGATCAAGTGCAGCCCAGAAAACGCCAGCGCCCGGGTCTGGCTCCAGGTTTGATTGACAAGCCGGGGCCCAGGGAAAGCGCGGGGGCGGGGCGGGGGGCGGCGGGGCGCCGAGACAAAGAAGTTTCGGCTGCCACGGGGGACGGTGCCGGGCCCGGGGGGTACCTGGCCGTGGCGCTCCTGCGGGGTATTTGGTGAGGTCGCTGGGCAGCCAGGACTGACCGGCGGCGGGCGGGTAGGCGGGCCATCGGAGGGGGCCGGGCGGGAAGCGGGTGGGCGGGGAGGGGTCGCGGGGCCGGGGAGTGGGGGTAGCCGTGTCGCCGTCACGTGGCCGCCTCCGCAGGGTTGGGGCTGTGCTTCCGGGTTGGAGCTCAGCAGCGCGGGGCCCCAGCCCGGGTCGGCCAGCGCGGCGTCCCCTCGCAGTCCCCCGAGCACCGCCCGCCGAAGCCCGGCCTCCACGCCGAGGTGAGCGTGGCGCGGGCGGCGCGGGTGCGCCCAGGGTGCAGCTGGGGAAGGGGCGCAGCTGGGCAGGCGCACGCAAGGGCTCGCGGCGACGATCGGGGTCCCCCGGGAAGGAGACCTGTCAAGGAGAAGGGGGCAGGGTGGGCTGGGACCTGGGCGCCCGCTGGCCGGAGGCTGGGGCCGGGGGGAAGGAAGAACCGAGCCTGCAGGGCCTGCTTTCTCATCTCTCGCTGGGGCCGGTGCCTTCGGGAACTGGGTCCCCGCAGGGAGCAGGGGGCGAGGCGACAGCTGTGCAGATCGCAAGTGTTGGTGCTTTGGGGCGCGGCGGAGGTTGTAGGGGTCATTTCGGCCCGCCAGATGGGAGGAAGGAGGGAGGTCATAGAGGACTCTCCATAGGGGTGCACCAAGAGAGAGGAGGCAGCTGGACGCCCGAACTTGTGCTTGACCCTTGATGGCATTCGGGGTGGGTGACTAGCTGGAGACATAGGAGGTGGCGAGGGAAAGTTGTGAGTGTGTGTCGGGCGGCTGCTGGGCGCTGGGCACCTGGGGGCCAAACCTCTGGCACGCGGAGAGGGGGGCCCGGCTGGGGAGCTGGGAGAGGCGCGGGGGGCCGGCGGGGGATTTGAACTCCGGGGCGGGATGACATTGTGCAGCCCGCGCCAATGGGCTTCGGGCGAAGGTTATAAATAGCGGTCCCGGGCCCACGCCAGCGGGTGGCAGTTTAGGTGCCCAGCAGGGGCGGTAGCGGTGGGTCTGGGCGAGGTCAGGCAGCCTGCCACTCCAAGCTCTGCAGGGTGCTGCGTCCTTGGTTGGTATGCCTCGCTTTAAAGGCACGACTTGTTTACGGGTGCAGGCGTCCTTTATTCGCCCGATGGTGCTGGGCAGTCCTCCCGAGATCTGTTTTAGGGAGTCTCCTAAGGACAGGCTCTATTCGGACAGGTGGGGCTTGCGTGGCTACTTTTATTTAAAATGCGTCCCAAGGAGGGTTAAGGTGGGGGGGGGAGGGGGAATGGGAGACATCTATAATACTATCAACAATAAAAATATACATTAAAAATTAAAAAGTGGAAAAAAATGCACCCCTTTTCTCCATCGCGCCCCTGTAACTTGCAAATCTTTTCGGATGTTTTTTTAATTTTTATTGAATGGGCAGTTTAGGATTACTTATCAGCAAGGGTACCTGGGCTGCTTACCTTTGTTGATAGAATTAGTTTTCTGCAAGCCTACACGGCATATCATTTTCAAAGGAAATTTCCTGAAACTCCTTGGAGACCTTCAGGTTGCCTAGCCCTGGCTATTCACTCATTCAGTCAAAAACTGCTTGTTGATTTCCTCTATATTGTGCAAATCACTGGGCCAGAGGTAATACCAAAAGGAATAAAACTAGCAATAGAGATATTGTATCTTTTTCTTTCTCACAACAGCCCTATAAGGTAGGTGCTATTATTATTTCCATTTTAAAGATGAGGTAGAGAGAAGTTAAGTGACTGATTTGCCAAGGCCACACAGCCAATATATTGGGGACTGGGGGGCTTTTGATCCCCAGTTTACTCTCTTAGCCTCTCTGTCGTCTCCTCTCTCAGGTGCTTAACCTCAAGGGTTTTAGGGGAGATAGTTTCCCAAACAACTTACATGAAAGGGGACCATATGACTGCCACACTAACCCCCCCTTTTTTCCCAATATTGAGTTGTAAGTTTTCCCCGTTGCTTGAAAGCCATAGAAGCACTCGGATAATAAAACAGCAGGGAGCTTTAAAGCAGAGAAAGTGTGATAATTACGATGCAATACTATCTTTGGTAACAAGTAACAGCTTGTGATAACATGGTTCAGATATTTATTCTCTGAATATCTTTCAGGGTCATTTGTATTTGATTTAGGCTTAGTGATAGGGACTGCTCTTGCCAATGAACTACTCTTGTTCACTGTGCTGTATGTTCATAACTCGAATCAAGTGGAGTTTTGGGGAGAAATTGACTTCTGAAGGCTTTGGCCCTATTGACGTCTGATGACAGGGATCTGCTTAACATTAAATGACCATTTTCCAAGTAGGCAGGGCAAATCTTCTAGACTCCAGGCCACGACGTAGGACGTCAGCTTTAAAATATTGCAAAATCTCATCTAATCATAAAATGTCTAGAGCCTAACAAAGGAGCTTTCCTATGCTCTATTTATTTATTTATTAAAATATATTTTTATTGATTTCAGAGAGGAAGGGTGAGGGAGAGAGAGATAGAAACATCAATGATGAGAGAATCATTGATCAGCTGCCTCCTGCATGCCCCCTACTGGGGATTGAGCCAGAACCCCCGCATGTGCCCTTGACCTGAATGGAACTGAGGACCCTTCAGTCCGCAGGCTGACGCTCTATCCACCCAGCCAAACCGGCTAGGGCTGTGCTCCTTTTATAGAGGAGCAGACTGAGGCACAGATTCAGGTCCAACAGTGAGTGAGGGGCAGACTTAGGTTCTATGATTGCTAGCTTTGTGTTTCCGCGGATGAGGTCTGGGCCAGCCTTGTCAGCCCCCAAAGGACAGAGTTGGTTGGGGATTAGGGTGACCCAATAAGGGAAGGTTAGGAGAGGACTAGAAAGTCTCCCTCAAGACAAGAAGTATCTTTTACATACCTTTGTTTCTCCCTTGGTTCTTGGCATGGATTCAGTGAATGTTTCGAACGAATGAGTGTTTTGAATCATTTGCTCTGCAGTCTCAGCTGTGAATGACACCAGAAGTGACCTATGAGTGAATGAGGAGAGTATTTATGGGACTCAGGAATGCTTTAGGACTGGAATGAAATGACATAATGTGGAAACACTTTGAAAATATAAAAACCTATTAAAATGCAAAGGCTTTTTCTTGTGCATTTTTGATTGCATGTCTGAACACATCTTGCATGCTCCCTCTGCCTTAACTTTTTGTTCACATTACTCTCTCCATCTCTAACACCTTTCCCTTCCTTTAAAAAAATTTATTGATTTTAGAGAGAGATATTTCCTTTTTAAATTAAATCTTTATTGTTGAAAGTATTACATATGTCCCCTTTATCCCCCATTGACCCTTTCTAGCCCACCCCCACCACCCACCCGCCCACCCCAGGCCTTCACCACCCTATTGTTTGTGTCCATGGGTTATGCATATATGCATACAAGTTCTTTGATCTCTTCCCACTAGAGAGAGAGATTTTATTTGTTTCATTTATTGATTTTGTTGTTCTACTCATTAATTGGTTGACTCTTGACTATGTCCCGACTGGGAATCGAACCTGCAACCTTGGTGTTTCGGGATGACACTCTAACCAACTGACCCACCTGGCCGGGGCTTTTCTCCTTTTTGAACCCCGTTGGAAGACATGATTTCCTTTGATCCCTCCAAGAACTTTGGACTTGCGTTACTCTGCTTGGGAGTGTTATTACTTGTTGATTTTTCTTATCTCCAAGCATATGACCTATTCCACGTTGATTCTTCAGATGCTCCTAATGGCGGTGCCTCTGAGGCTCAGCCTTCAGTACATGGTTGTTGAATGAAAGGTCATTTTAAGAATCAGCACCACTTGGATTGGGGATTTCCATTCTCAATGTTGCAAGAAGTTGCTTCTGGGAGTTGTGGCAGCAGTTCTGAAATGAAAAATGAGCTAGACCCCCCCTCCCTCCTTCCTCTGGAGGTGGGAAGAATGTTTATGGGATTTGCTGGGACTGGGCGCTGGGCACCTGGGGGTGCAGAGTGTAAATGGACAGTTGGTGGAATCAGCTGAGCTTGACTGGTACAGTTCCAGGTCCTCTGCTTCTTCCCAATTTTAAAGGAAAAGAAAAGAAGGATGGGGGACATTGGAAATCCTGGGGATGATGGGGGCTTTCCATGAACCCCTGGGGATCTGCTACGGAGGTAGCCCTCGAAGCCTAGTTCAATAACAGCCAAGGTCAATGACACTTCCCTCAGCCTGGTTAGAGCTGGCAAAAAGTGCCCACTTGTGAAGATCACCGACAGAAGAGCTCCTATTACACCCTAATCTCCAAGCACACACTGGATTTTTTCCCTTTTTTATTGGAGTCATATCCCACACATGTTTAATTTTCTGGAGATGTGCACCTGGCAGTTATGAGTCTTGCATTCATCCAGTCTCAGTTCGAGGGCTTGCACAGGATGAGCATCCTGCCTCACTGAGTAGGATGCCGTGTTTTCTGTGCAATGTGGCATCTAAACAAGTGACTACTGGCCAGCCAGCGTGGCTCAGTGGTTGAGCATTGACCTATGAACCAGGAGGTCATGGTTCGATTCCAGGTCAGGGCACATGCCGGGGTTGTGGGCTTGATCCCCAATGTGGGACATGCAGGAGGCAGCCGATCAATGATTTTCTCTCATCATTGATGTTTTCTTATTTTTTTTCAAAAAAAATTTAAAAAATATTTTTATTGATTTTTTTACAGAGAGGAAGGGAGAGGGATAGAGAGTTAGAAATATCAATGAGAGAGAAACATCGATCAGCTGCCTCTTGCACACCTCCTACTGGGGATGTGCCCACAACCAAGGTATATGCCCTTGATCGGAATTGAACCTGGGACCTTTCAGTCTGCAGGCCGATGCTCTATCCACTGAGCAAAACCAGTTAGGGCTCATCATTGATGTTTTTATCTCTCTCTCCTGCTCCCTTCCTCTCTGAAATCAATAAAATATATTTAAAAAAAATAAACAAGCTACTATTGCACCACACAGTATTTTAGATATTATAAGGGAAGTTCAAGGGTAACTTTGGGTATACACATTTTTTTGCTGGACATGCAGACTTAGGAATAACTTTCAGGTAAGAGGGGACTGGACTCTATGGCAATTTTTTTTTTTTAACTTTCCAGCTACATTAAGGATCAATTACACGCATGTGATCTAGGCTCTGAATCGAAGAGTGAGTTTATAACAATTTAAGTGGGAAAATGGATTTCAACCCTTAAATGCCTGAATTGGAAACAAACTTTGAAACACCTTCTGTCAGTAAAAGACGTGGCGAAGAAATTCATTGTAGGTGCCCACATAGAACTGTTCTATTCCAAGCTCTTTGGATTAGTCTGTTTTTAATGTTTTTTTCTTTTGATGTTCAAAAAACAAAGTATGTTTTTCTCAGCACATAAATATTTTATTCTCTTTTCTCTTAGTGATTTACCTTCAAGAAAATTGGGGATTCAGAAAGTTGGGGACTGCTCTGAACATGGCCAACCTCCTGAAAACAGTGGTGACCAGCTGTTCGTGCCCTTTCCTTAGCAATTTGGGGTCCTGTAAGGTTGTGCCTGGGAAGAAGGAGTTTTTACGAACATTTCATACGCATCAGGCACTGTGGTGTAAATCCCCTGCAAAACCAGGTAAAGTCTCACTTCAGCGTGTGTGAAGCAAGCCTTCAAGTCCTAGGAGCAAATAGCTCTCCGAGGATGGAAAAAGCAGAGCATGCAATTTCCAGCCTAGAGCTTGTGGACCATCAATTTGCATAAAAAGAGCTAATAAGCCCTTTTCTTAGGAGAAGTTCCAGATTGTCAGCACTAATGGAGAAGAAAAGGTAATAGAAAAAGAAAAAGGGAAAACCAGCGGAATTGAACCCTGGGAAGTACTGTTCACAGTAACCACTCCTCCTAACAGCTCTTTCTCCGTCCTGGTCAGCATTGGAGGATTGTACCATAGGAGGCGCATCTGCGCCCAAGAGTTAGGAACTAAGCGTATTGCTTCATCTGTAGCAGCGCTTCTCCGCTTAGTAAGCGGCAGCTTCATCTCAGTTGCTCGGGTTAGAAACCTTGGAGTCTCCCTAGGTGCAGGTCAGCCCTGCCTTGTATGGAGAATCTGTCCTCTCCTCACCGCCACCGCTGTTACCATTCCGGTCCAAGCCACCCTCAGCTGTCACCAGTCTTCTAGGTGACCTCTGTGCTTTCTGCCTCTGTCCCCTTACAGTCTGTTCTGTATATGACAGTGACAATACTCTTTTGAAAATGAAAACATATCCCTCTTCTAGTCAGAATTTGCCACCAGCTTTCTAGCTCATACAGGGTAAGAGCGGAAGCCTTTTTGTGCTCTACCAAGCCCCCCTTCTGTTCAGGGGTGCAGGCCAGAAGGAGGACAGGTTAAAAGGGGGCCCTTCCACACTGAGTCAGGTAGGTCCCTGTGAGCACCGCCCCCAAAGGCCTTCCCAGCTCTGGCTACTCCTCACTGGCCAGAACACAGACCAGTGGCCACATGTACTGCAAGGGAGACTTGGGCATTTCGTCTTGCATCCCAGATGGCAACATTCTCAACCAAAAAGGGCATTCTGTCTCTAAGGCGGAGGACCAGAATGGGCATCCGGGGGGCAACCAGAAGTCTTTGCCACGTGGAATAACACCCTCTTCAGGTTAAGTTTGTAGGACTGACGTTGTGCATGGACCCCTAACCTCCGGGGCTTTTGGGATTCTCACGTCTGCCTGGAATAGATTTCACAGCCTTTCCTTGTTCTCACACGGCGAGTCACTGTTGGCAGGGTACCTGCCCCTGGGAGTCCTCAACTTTGGCTTCAGATTTTAAAACTGTTTCCTAGAAAGCCAGGTTATCCGGTGTGATACAATCATGGGTGAAGTAAAAGGAAATAACCGCACTGCGGACATGACAGTTGTCCTTGTGAGTAAATGCACAGGCATCAACAGCTCTATATTCATGATGTGTAAGACTTGGTTTATTTATTTTTTTGTTTTATTTCTGATTCTGGACTATTTCCTGGGCAATTACTTTTTATCTTTAAAAGATAAGGATTTTATCTTTTCCTTAATAAAGCCACAATTTCATTATCACATTGAAAAGCATGAAAAGTAATTCCAGTCACCGTTCATATTTTCTCAATTTCTTCACTTTTTTCTTAATTTCTTTTCTTTTTTTACAGATGCTTTGTTCAAATAATGAGCCAGACAAGGTCCATATGTTGTATTTCACTTGCTGTGTCGTTAGGTCTCTTTTGATCTATAGTTCCCTTCCTCTCTTTTTCTTTTTTTTTGAATTTTTTTTTCTTTATTAAGGTATTACACATGTGTCCTTATCCCCCCATTGCCCTCGCCCCCACCTCCCACTTCTCTTTTTCTTTGTTGAAGAATTTAGCTGTTGCTTGTGAAATTTCTCACATTCTAGGTTTGCCTGACTCTATTCCCTTGGCGTTATTTAACCAGTTTCTCTGCACCTTGTTTTTTCGGGAACATTTAGTTGGACGCAGAGGCCGGACTAGAGTCGGGTTTGATTTATTGGGCAAGAATACTTCCCAGGTGACACTGTGTGTCATCTATTACATTATATCAAGAAGGTGAATCCATGAGTTTAGATGATCCATGAGTTTAGATGTCATTGTGATCCATCCATATGAACTTCCTGCCTGTTTTTCACTCACATGCTATAGCAGCCATTTGACTGATGATTAACTGAATCCATGATTTCAGGGGTTTTAAATTGGTGATATTCCATCATTCTATCTTCTTATTTTTTGAAGGCTGCTACGCTTTGTACTAGAACCTTTACATAGATTTCTCTGTTTTTTAAAAATATGTTTTTATTGATTTTTAGAAAGAGAGGAAGAGAGAGGGATAGAGAGATAGAAACATCGATTGGCTGCCTTTGCGTGCCCCTTACTGGGGATTGAGCTCAAAGCTCTGGCATGTGTCCTGGCCAGGAATCGAACTGGTGATCTCTTGGTTCATGGGTCAACACTCAACCACTGAGCCATGCCGTTCAGGCTATTTCTCTTTTTTTGAAAATCTTATTTATCGATTTTAGAGAGAGAGGAAGGGAGACAGAGAGAGAACATTGGTTTGTTGTTCCACCCATTCATGCTTTCTTTGGTTGATTCTTGTATGTGTCCTGAAGGGATCAAACCCACAATCTTGGCACATGGGGATGATGCTCTAACCAACTGCACTATCTGGCCAGGGCCTATCATTTTATTTTTGTTTATTAGTTAGAATTTTTCTATAAAGAAAAACATTCCCTCTATTATTTAGTTACCCCGAGATTGTACTGGAAAGGTAGGGTGTTTGATTCTTTCCCATTATTTACTTATTTGGTAATAATCAGTTGGTTCTCTTATGTTTGTATTCCAGATATAACAAATGATTGCAATCTTACTGGCTTCCTACAACACAAATTTATTGTCTTACACCTTTGGAAGCCAGTGTCTGAAATGGCCCTCACTAGGGTTAAATCAGGGTGTTGGCAGGACTGTGTTCCTTCCGGAGGCTCTAGGGGAGAATCTGTCTTTACCCCTTCTAGTTTCTGGAGAGCGCCTGCATTGCTTAGCTTACGGCCACTTCCTCCATCTTCAAAGCCAGCAGCATAGCATCGTCACATTACTCTGACTCTGACTCTTGTGCCCCCCCTTTTTCACATTTAAGGACCCTTGTGATTACATTGGGCCCGCCCAGATAACCCAGGATAATCTCCCTACTTCCAGGTCATCTGATTAGCAACCTGAATTCCTTTTGCAACCTTAATCTCCTCTGCCAGGTATTGTGACATAGTCACAGTTCTGAGGACCAGGACGTGGATATCTTTGAGCCCATAATTCTGCCTACCACACATTCCTTCCTCCAAAGTAGACCAGTGAAGCTTTTACAAAATATTTATTTGTTTTATTGAGTATCATCATAACCTCCTAGATCTTAACACCCTTAGGTGTATTTTACTGTTACAATTATTTATTACTTTTTTTGATGCTCAAATTGTGCCCTCTTTGGCCTTCTCAGGTTGTTTCCTAAGTCCTTTTGATGTGATTTCAATTGTCTTTGGTACCTTCCTTGACTCACGGTATATAGGACCTATATAATCCGAGATTGTTAGATACGTGAGTAGTAGATAAGTATATGTGATTTCACTTTGTGCATCAATCCAAAACATTTGCCAGTTTTTTTTATTATTTTTCTCTCCTTCAAGTAGAGTGTAAGAGCCAACATATATTTGCCTTGAGTTTACTACCAATTAGTACTGCTTATGCAGTGTGGTATCTCAGGCTGTTCAAATGCAGATATGTTTAGGTTGACATAAGCTCTCTAAAGTCTCACTAAGTTACTCTGTAGAGATCATTGGATTTATTTTTTAATTATATGTAATCAGAATTTATGTTGCTAGATTTCCTAAACTTCAGTAAAACTTACATAAAGGCAAATCCTTCTTATTAAAAAAAAAACTGTCTATGCCCACTTGCGAGTAAAACAACAGAAGAAGCTAACGTACTTTAGCTAAAGCTGATCTGAACTGTGTATACGTACTTTAAGGCTGTATTACACAGGCTTTTGGGTTGCAAGGAACAGAATCGCACCAGGTTGTATTTTGTGGTGAGGGCTTACTGTAAGGACTGGGAAGTGTGGGAGCCCAGGCAACCACCCTTCATCTCCTTCTAGGAGAAGCGGGATGGTTTTCTGGATTTCATGGCTCTGACTCATCTTCTGTCCTTGCGTCTCTACTGCTGTTTCTAGTGCCGTTGCTTGGCACCTCCCTTAGATCGCCCCACCCTGTGCTCACTGATTGCTGCTGCACTCTTCTGCCCTCTGTGTCCTTCCAGAGGGTCTCCCCTTCAGCTTCCTGAGAGAGAACCTCTTTGGGTGGGTAGTCACTGGCCAGCATAGAGTGTGCCCTGCCAAAGCTCCTGTGTAAGTCATCTCAGAGGCTTCCGGGTTTTCTCCTGTATGGCTTCTGATCCCCGGTCTAATGAGTTGTGGCTGAGATGTCAGGTCTCAAGATACAGAACCTGGAAATCTGTGAGGTGTTACCTGTGGCCACATTGCCAGGAAGGTGACGTTGGGTGTCTAGTAGAGGATGGTTCTTCACAACAGCTAATTACTCCTCAGTCTTCCATAAAAGTAAGGACAAGGAGACAGTAAACCCAAGAGGGTTAATTTGAAGAGTGGAGTTAGCATGTTGAGTGGTCTAAGCTAGTCATGTGTCTTGAAGAGAGCCATTGGGTTAAATAAAATATCTAGAGTTTTCAGGAGAGTGAGCATAAAAACTTACCTATCAAAAAAAAAAAAAAAAAAGGAAAAAAAGGTCAAAGAGTTAAGATTCTGAATCAGGAACATCATTTTGAACAGCGACTTGTATGTACAGTCTACTTTGAACAGTTTGCCCATATCCATTTTCTGAACTCTGTTATTGAAACATTGTTTACCAGATGTTCCTTTTTTTAAATTTTTATTTTGGCTTTGTTTGTAGGAATTCCATATAAGCAACTGACTGTTGGAATCCCCAAGGAAATTTTCCAAAATGAGAAGCGAGTGGCATTGTCTCCTGCAGGCGTTCAGGCCTTGGTCAAGCAGGGTTTCAACGTTGTCGTGGAATCGGGCGCTGGCGAAGCGTCCAAATTCTCAGATGATCACTACAGAGCAGCAGGTGCCCAGATCCAGGGAACAAAGGAAGTGCTGGCCTCGGATTTGGTGGTCAAAGTAATTATCCCCCCCCCCCCCCCCCGCATCCCCCTTATGGCATGCGGACTTTTCAAACTCTTTGCATGGAAAAATTAACTGTCTCTGTCCATGGTTAGAGCTTTTCATATTTCAAACAATGCCTTTTTCTCAAGAAATGATTGTATCCTATATAATAAAAGGCTAATATGCAAATCAACTGAACGGTGGAACAACCGGTCGCTATGATGCACACTGACCACCAGGGGGAAGATGCTCAACACAGGAGCTGCCCCTGGTGGTCAGTGCACTCCCTAAGCCGGCAGTCGGATATCCCCCAAGGGCTCCCGGACTGCGAGAGGGCACAGGCCAGGCTGAGGGACACTCTCCCCACCCCCCGAGTGCATGAATTTCGTGCACTGGGCCTCTAGTGTTGGAATATTCATGTTCAGGCCTTGTGATCTGTATTTAACCATGAAAAGAGAAACAAACGATCCTCCATTGTACATTGGCAGTGTGGAAGTCCCCTTTTAATTGGCTAGGGACATTTGTACCCCAGGGTTCATACATGTCCCAAATGTGCACAGGTGAGCATCTAACTGCTACTGAAATAGAAGGAAGTTGTGGAGCTCCTCCTGGGACTGAATGTGCCGTGATCTTGGGAAGGAACAGGGTTTTATCTGACGTCAGTGCTATTTTTAGAAAGGGCAGGATTGTCTTGGAGAAAGCAGCAGCGGGCCGAGGGGCGAGTAGCCCATCTACTTTAATAAAAATCTCTCAGATGTAATAGAAATGGATTGAACTTGAGCAATAAATCTCATATAGGGAAAGGCAGAGAGGCTGTGTTATGAGTGTAGCAGGGATAATTATTAGAGTTGAACATTAACTTAAATTCCTAAGCCTGCAACCAAGGCAGTCAGGGAAGTATGGATTATATGAGCGTGATTATCAGGTTAAAATAAGCTCCTCACTTTCAAGATCAGCTTTTTTTTCTGTTAATTTCTCAGGAATCAATCTCACACATAAACACACACACACACACACACACACACACACACACACACTTTTTTTTTTTTACAATAACTCCACTCTCTTGATAGGGTCGTAAGTAGTGGTTCTTGCAGAAGACACAAAACTGTTTTTTGTTTTGTTTACTATAGAAAATGAGAAGTAAAACGTATAACATGGAGATAAATTGTAATTTAGCTAAAGCTTTTATAGGTGTGCAGATACTTGGTAGAGTAAAGAAACTTAGGAAAAATAGAAAAATCACGGTAACCCATTCCAAGGTGTATTTTAGGGATGGTAATGTTTTGAGATGTCTCACACAAAAGGCTCCGTGTGGCACACATACGTTTTGGAAATGCTCTGTGTTCCTTTTAGGGATTTGCAATGTGTGAGCATGTTGAAGGCACTGGGGATCCTGTGATATGGAAACACTATCCTTGCAGTAATAAACTGCTTGTCCCGGGGGCTTCTCTTTCCATCAAGCTTGCTAATATCCTGAGGAACCAGTGGTCTGAAAGCACATTCAAGGAAACATTCCAATGGCTTCACTCCGATGCTGACAGTCTCAGCCCAGCCCTCGATAGGGGCCGGTAGAATCAATGCAAAATTGTCCCCTAATTTTTATTAAATCTGTATTATAGACTAGAGGCCTGGTGCACAAAATTTGTGCACTGGGGGGGGTGTCCCTCAGCCCAGCCTGCACCCTCTCCAATCTGGGACCCCTTGGGGGATGTCTGACTGCCGGTTTAGGCCCAATCCCGCTGGCTCCTAACCACTCATCTGCCTGCCTGCCTGATTGCCCCAACCGCCTCTGCCTACTGGCCTGATCGCCCCCTAACTGCTCCCCTGCTGGCCTGATTGCCCCCAACTGCCCTCCCCTGCCAGCCTGATTGCCCACAACTGCCCTCCCCTGCCAGCCTGATTGCCCCCAACTGCCCTCCCCTTCCGGCCTGATTTCGCCCCTAACTGCTTGTTCCTTCTCGCTGGCCTGATCACATCCCTAACTGCTTGCTCCCCTGCCAGCCTGATCACCCCTAACCACCTCTGCCTTGGCTCCCACCACTGTGGCTTTGTCTGGAAGGAAGTCGGACATCCGGAAGATGTCCGGTCGATCTGGTCTAATTAGCATATTACCCTTTTATTAGTATAGATTCTCACTGAGGAGAGGCAGACCTTGTCAGAGTGTCTTAATTAAAGACCAGAACCTGAAATCTTATGCATCCAAGATCAACAACCGAAATGGGAATAACAGACAAAGGGGTCTCATAGGTCAATTGAGACAAAATGCTGTGAAATGAAAATATTGACCCAGTATTGGTGGGTGTATTTCCTTTTAACACTTACTCCCAGTGCTGTTTTCTCTATGCTTACTTGCCTGAAAGCACTATTGTGGGCTGGGAGCTAAACGAAGATTGATTTTAAACTTGGATATAAAACACATTTCAAAACACTTGTAAAATGGAATTTAAAAAAATTGGCTTTAAAACGTGGACATTTGGAACCTGCAGGCATGTGGAGTGTGTATTCATTGACGGATTTGATACTTCTTAACAGAAGAGACTTTATTGTAGCTTTTTGCTTCAACCCAGTTCAGCAAGGCTACCGCTTTGCCTTCATCTATAAATATTCACCTGCAATTTTAAGGCGACATAAATCTATCCTTACAGCCAGGCGATTTTAGTTTATAATGTTCTTAACTTCTCAACACCCCAAGTGTTTGTGTTTGTCAAAATCCGCAAGAACTGCGTCTTTGAATACACAGCCCAAACTTCCAATGTCTCTTCATTGTGTCAGAGTGACCGGTTTGGGGAGGACAGGATGCTTGTAGAACCTGCATATTTTGCCACTGCTCCATAGCTCATTGTCAAACCTGCCGAGGCACTATTTTTAGTCGTATGTGCTCTTTCCTCAGTCCAGGGTAGATGTCATAGATCTTCGTGTGCCTTACCTTGTGCAGGAATGTAGTCAGACATTTATTGCTGAAAGATCACTCCTGGAGTATTCATGGCACGTTATTTAAATTGTCTTCTTTACTTCAAAGTATGATAAAGGTATTTGCATTTTTAATCGGTGATTTGGCTTTTTTCTCAGGTGCGGGCCCCCATGCTTAATCCAACATTAGATATTCATGAAGCTGACCTTTTAAAGACTTCGGGAACACTGATTAGCTTCATTTATCCAGCCCAAAACCCAGACTTGCTAGATAAACTTTCCAAAAGGAAAACTACAGTTTTGGCGATGGACCAGGTTCCAAGAGTCACGATTGCTCAGGGATATGACGCGCTGAGCTCCATGGCCAACATTGCTGGGTAGGTTCCCTCCTGTTTCGGTTGAACAACAGAACGGCGGTGTTACAGAATGTGCTCATTGTAGCTCTTCTCTCTTGGGGTGATTTTACTCGTGAGGATTGTTGGAGAGTGCAGCCTTTGAGAGTGTATTGCAGTTATTTTTAAGACTTTAAAAATAAATATATTTCTATAATTGATTTCAGAGAGGGAGGGAGAGGGAGAGAGAGATAGAAACATCAATGATGAGAGAGAATTATTGATTGGCTGCCTCCTGCACGCCCCACACTGGGGATCGAGCCTGCAATCTGGGCATATGCCCTGAAAATCAAACCGTGACCTCCTGGTTCATAGGTTGATGTTCAACCGCTGAGCCATGCTGGCTGGGTAAGACTCTTTTTATTGTTTCCCTGTCATCAGATAGGAAATGGTTCTTCACACTGTACTCCGTTGTAATCTTCCTGGGTAGGAGGCAAGTAGTATTTTCTTGCAGTAAAGGAAATGGCTGTCAGATTATTTGTAAGAAGAGTTTATTGTATTTCATATATGTGTGTATACATGCATATATTAGGTTGAAAATACTGTTTTTTCCAGCTTTTTAAAAAAATACATTTTATTGATTTTTTTTTACAGAGAAGAAGGGAGAGGGATAGAGAGGTAGAAACATCGATGAGAGAGAAACATCGATCAGCTGCCTCCTGCACACCTCCTACTGGGGATGTGCCCGCAACCAAGGTACATGCCCTTGACCAGAATTGAACCTGGGACCTTTCAGTCTGCAGGCTGACGCTCTATCCACTGAGCCAAACTGATTAGGGCTGTTTTTTCCAGCTTTACTGAGCTATAATTGACACATAGCATTGCATAAGTTTAAGGTATAAATATAATGACCCGATACATACTGTGAAATGATTACCACAATCAGCTTAGTTAACATAAATTGCTATTTTTATAGTAAAAAATGGTTGGTTATTGACAGTTTCATGTTTCAATTTAATATACACACATTAGCAGATTCACCATTTTAATTAGGTTTTACTTCCATAAATTCATAAAATATTTAATGAATAGGAAAAATGTCTGCACTTGCAGAAATTTCATCTGGTGTCAAAACCTGTGTTGATAACTGAAGGCTAGCTGTGTCCTCTAACCTCTGAGGCCTAGAGGGCAATGAACTTCATCTGCCGGAGCACTGATGCGTGCGGCCTGTTGCCCGCAGTGCTGTGTGAAGGATCCCAGGGCCCGTTGTGCCCAGAGGACTGGCTGGTTGCGCAGTCACGCCTGCCCCAGGGGAGGGACAGGAATAGCTCCCTGCGGGCGGCGTGTTGCTCACTTGGCTGGCGAGGGTGAAAAGTCTGGAAATCAGATGCTGCTTATGAAATCAGCTCAGCTAAGAAACGAGTTGAATTAGATTTTAAGCATGAAAACTATTAGTAGTGACAATTTGCTAATATGAATGAGGCACCAACAAATGAAAATGTTTTTAAAAAAACACTGCCTAAAAAAAAAAAAAAAAAAAGAAGAATCTGAATAAATTCTGACAGATGAGCTGAAAGTCTTCTTAGGTTTTATATCTTAGGTGTAGCATATCAAATACGCCACAAGATTCTACTTTGGGTTCCAACCATTCACTGTGGATGTAAATAAGACACAATAAACAAAAATGACAAGGTAAAAAACATATTTTGTTGTCCTTCGTGTAATATGGCAAATGGTTGGTTTAAAGACATTTTTGTGTGTGATATAAATGATATACCAAGGAACACAATACATTTTTGTTATATTTTATTTAGTTTGTAGAAGAGTTATGTTATGCGATGAGGGACTTAAACTTTTTTAGAAAATGTACAATGTAAACTTTTTTAAAAAATATGTTTTTATTGATTTTTTTTTTTTTTTTTTTTTTTTTTAGAGAGAGAGAGGAAGGGGAAAAAAAAGAAAGAGAGAGAGGAAGGGAGAGGGATAGAGAGATAGAAACATGGATGAGAGAGGGACATCATCAATCGGCTGCCTCCTGCACGCCCCCTACTGGGGATCAAGCCCACAACCTGGGCATGTGCCCTGACTGGGAATCGAACTGATGACTTCTTGGTTCCTGGATTGACCTCAACCACTGAGCCACACCAACCAGGCTACAATGTAAACTTTTAAGGGTGCTGTTGACTTTGTCATGTGAAATGTACATTTGAGAAAGGTCTTTATCAAAACCAGTAGCTTTAGATCAGTGGATTTTAGCTGCAGAATCTTTTGAGCAAATGAAATATTATGAGGCAACAAAAGCAATTCCACTAAGAGCAGAGTGGCCTGAGATGAATTGAGGGATGATGGGGGTCCAGAACATGTCTGTTCTCCATCCCACTCACTGTGGCCCCATAGCTGGCTGCAATTTAAACCTATGGGGATCCATGGAACACAATTTAAAGAATCACTATTTATGTCCTGAGTTGATATATGCGAAGGGTATAGTTTGAGATGAATCATCTAGTATACTTATCATACAACATGTGATAAGTCATTTTCTGTCTAAATCACATATGGTACATATACATACACACACACATGGCTACATTACATTGAAGACACATTTCTTTCAGTTCACTGATGTTCATTCTGAGTTTTATTATTCTCATCAAAAACAGGCCCACTTTTAACATTTTTTTCTACCATCAACATTTTCTTGTACATTTCCTGTGTAATCAGCTTCATTTTTGTTATTTTTTTCAGTATAGCAACTGAATCTTTTAAAATATTAATTCCAAAATTAAATTCTTGCAATGGTCTTTGAATCGCTATCACGTTTACTCTTTGAAAATTTCTATCACTTGGATTCAGAAATAGATGAACACATCATGTAACCTCTAAAATATTATTTCCTGCTTTTAATGTAATTTAACTTAAAATAGTGCATGCTTTTGCACCAATTATTATGTCAAGTATTTTATAAAGATATTATTAAGGAAAGGTTTCATTGTCAGCTAGTGGGTGGAGTTTATCATTACATAGTTGTATAGCAGTAAGATAGTGTTTATTACCAAGTGAGAATGTGCAAAAGTGTAAAATGGTATGAAAATGAAATTAATGTTATGTGATAAAAATATCCTATTAAAGAAAAGATGGTATAATTTACTAGTTCTTGTTGCATAGAGTATTTCTTTAGCTAAAAACACTTGTAGTTAGCAAGCATTTACTGTGACAGGCTGTAGGTAAGTGCTTGGCATGCATTATCTCATTTAGTCTTCATGACAACACTAAGAGATGCTATTTTTTTTTTTTGGTCCCCGCTTTATACATGGGGAAACCAAGGATTAGTGAATTCAAGAAAGTTGCCCAAGGTCACAGAGCACGTCGGTGGTAGAACTGGACTTGAGCTGAGGTCACTGTCGCAAAATCCCATGCTTTCAACCCCTAGAGATCAGGGGAAGTGTGTTTTTTTTTTTTTGTCCTGAGGCTGGAAATTGAATTTTATTATGTACAAGCATATTGCTAATCTAATTTTTTAATTTTAAAGTTTTCCCTCTGTTCTTATACCTGCTATGTAGTCACCAAAGAAACTTAGGACACTGTACTAAAGTAAAACAAAAAGTTTGAAATACCTGTCGTCTCAGCACCCAAAGAAAACCATTGTGAGCGGTTTCTTGTCTTTCCTTCATGTCTAATTTATCACAAAAGACTTTCTGCAGTGTCTGTTAGAAAGAGGCCTGGGAGCGGCATGGATTAGCATATGCCTCCTGGGCAGGATGCTGGGGTTACAGTTCTGGCTCTGCCGGTTACTAGCTGAGGGACCTTGGGCAAGTCTCTCTCTTTTTAAAAAGTATTTTAATTTGTTTCAGAGAGGGAGAGAGATAGAGACGTCAATGATGACAGATCATTGACTAGCTGCCTCCTGCACGCCCCCCACTGGGGATTGTGCCCGCAACCCAGGCATGTGCCCTTGACCAGAATTAAACCTGGGACCCTTCAGTCCGCAGGCCGATGCTCTATCTACTGAGCCAAACCGGCTGAGGGCTTGGGCCAGTCTCTCCATCTCTGTGTGTCAGTCTGCTCACCTGTGAAGTGAAGAGAATAATTGTACCTATCCATACGACGTCATGAAGGTCAAAGGCGTACGTATATATGTGTACACACTTGGAACTGTTTTTGACACATAGCAGGTGCCATATAAAATGTTAGCTATCATCCTTTGATGATTAGCATGCAATTGGTGACTTAGGATGCCATACGAGCCTCACACCTTTCATTTGATGGAATTACTCATTTTATGGAATTATTCATGCATTTCTTTCTTTTCCTTTTTTAAGTTACAAGGCCGTTGTACTAGCAGCAAATCACTTCGGACGGTTTTTTACTGGTCAGATCACAGCTGCCGGAAAGGTCCCTCCAGCTAAGGTAGAGAAAACGTTTGCTGTTTCTTCATAATATGAATTAATTAAAGCGAGGGTATGTGTAGTTTAGAAGGACAGCTATTTTCCCATGTTTGTTGCGTGTTAACTCCCACGGGTGACCTGTGGCATGTATAGATAGATGGCGGAGCCTCCAAGCGCTTAAGATTGCTCGAGAAAAAGCATGTTGATGTTTCCAGATGTTCTAGTCAGTCCTCTCTCTGCTTTTGATGCCCTAACTTGCATTCTTAAAGGGATTTTGGATGACTTGTTCTGTGGAGCCTGTTTATTACTATTTTAAAAAACAGTTTCAAGACACCATTCAGCAAATTCTTTCTTTTTTTTTTTTTAAAAAAATATATTTTATTGATTTTTTACAGAAAGGAAGGGAGAGGGATAGAGAGTTAGAAACACCGATGAGAGAGAAACATCGATCAGCTGCCTCATACACACCCCCTACTGGGGATGTGCCCGAAACCAAGGTACATGCCCTTGACCGGAATCGAACCTGGGACTTTTCAGTCCACAGGCTGACGCTCTATCCACTGAGCCAAACCGGTTTCGGCAGCAAATTCTTTCTTTTTTCCCCCCAGCAAATTCTCGATTTCCCAATGATTGTGACATTTTGGTTCATTGAAAAGATTGCCTTGGTTTCCTCACTTTTTGTCGAATGTTGGGTCAAGAGGACAGGAAACGGGAGGAGGTGTAACCGGGATATTTGGCAGGGGGCACGGGTGCACTTTCTTTCATCGAGATCGAGAGCAGAGGAGAGGGGTGAGAGGTGGGCATGGCTAGGTGAAAGAGTGGGTTCCCTGTGACCCCTCAACACTGCGTACCCTATCTGACAGTATAAGCAGGTCGGCACGGTACAGGAAACAGGACTTGACCTGTTGTCAGCCACCTGCAGAGTGTAACTGTCTGTAGGGTGCTTCCTGCTTTTAAAGTACTTTGTCATTATAAACCCAAAGTTCTCACACAAAGTAATTCACCTAGAAAAATGAAAACACACACACACACACACACACACACACACACAAACCACACCACAAAACAAAAAATCAACAAAAACCCACAATATCAGCTTTGAGAAATCTAGTTAATTGCTTTAAACAGGCGGGAGGAGAGAATGGCAAGTGTCCAGGTGGAGAGAGAATACATTCCTGCTCTAAGATTACATCGCCTTATTCTAGTGCCATTCCCTCTTTTAAATTGCGGAGTCTTTTGTTATTTCCCATTGAGGCTAACTTGGCCTCGTCCTGTGATTTTCACTTATTTTATTTCATGTCATTGTTGTAGCAGTGTGGAGGGGCGGGCCTTGGAGCCCAGAGCCTTTTTGTTCCCTCTGGTCCCTCTTGGTCACCTTTCCTGTAGAGAGAGTCCCCCCTCTCCTCCCCCGCCACAAACAAACCATTACCGTTAAGAGCAGTTTTCATAGGACTTTGGAGACACTGCCCGGGGGGCACTGGAGCACAGTTGACTAGTATAGTCTTAAAGAGGGGGAAGGAAGAGTGGGCATGATGGGTGGGGAGGAACCTAATAAACTTCAGTTTCTGTGGGTGGCTTCTCTCTCTCTCTCTCTGCTCTCTCTGCTCCCTCCCTCCCTCCCTCCCTCCCTCCCTCCCTCCCTCCCTCCCTTCCTTCCTTCCTTCCTTCCTTCCTTCCTTCCATAGCAACAAGGAGTTACCTTCCATTGACTGGGAAGCATAATAGGACTTTTCACACTGCAGACAACATTTTCCTTATTTTGTTTCTTAGGAAGCAGGGGGAGACTCTTGTTTCTGAGGAATTCTTTGGTTTCCTTGGCTCGGATCCTCCCAGGGTTAAGGAGATTAATTACATTGCTTTATATTTCAGCTACAATCCATTCAAATTGGTTCAAAATTAGGTGCTTGATCACCTGCTCTTCCTTTCAGAAGCATTTGAGCTCAAGTCGGGGTTGGAGTAAGCTGGCTCACCGAAGTTGTACCATCTTTGCAGCTTATTTTGATACTTTATGAACATAGTCAAACCTGAGCATTGGAGAGGGGAGGGGTAGCTAGAATGCTGCTACACTGGGAATGTCAGTGGGAGAAGCGCTGGCACAGAGTGAAGAACCTGTTCACCTTTTGCACACATACTGTGGGTCTTGCTGGCTGTAGCTTGGACACTGAGCTGCTGATTGTCAGGCTATTTTCAGTGAAGGTCGTTGGCCTTTGCCAGCAGCGTTCCTTTGATAAATTTTACGACAGTGGCTTGGGGGGAGGAGGAGGAGGATAGAGGGGGCATTGATGGTGATGGAAGGAGACTTGACTTGGGGCAGTGAACATACAATACAGTGTACAGATGATGTCTTATAGAATTAATTGTGCACCTGAGACCTCTATAATGTTAATCTACGTCACCCCAATAAATTCAGTAAAAAGGAAAAAATAAATAAAAAGCGGTGGCCTTCAGTTAAAGCGTTGTCTGTCGTTCAGAATGTTGAGTGAGGGCTGATGGTCGCCACCAGCACCGCCTGGTTTATGATTGAGCGCTAACTGTGTACCAGACACTGAAGTTGCTAGCGGGTGACTTTTCAGAATCCGTTGATAATGAACTTCATTGAAAACACACCGGCTCTGCCCTCTTTCCTAGATTCTGATCGTTGGTGGTGGCGTTGCTGGGCTTGCCTCTGCAGGTGCAGCCAAGTCCATGGGGGCCATTGTTCGAGGATTCGACACGAGGTGAGGGCTGTACTGGTGATTGCTGTCAAGGTCACAACCTTGTTTCACGTGGATGGTGTGCCGTCCTTAGAGTTTATAAATTTAAGTAGCATGTTGAAAACTGCTCTCTAAGCTCTTTAAATATTTCCAGTTTTTTCAAAGTGAACTCAAAGTGAAAAAGCATTACTTAGTGGAAGAAAATGTAAGGACCGAGACTCGGTATAGCAGAAATAATTTAAAAAACAAAATAAAACAAAGGACTTGAAAACTAACACCATACTCAGGTTTGTAAAAATTTTTTTTAACTTATTGATCTGAGAGAGAGAGAGAGAGAGAGAGAGAATCATCCATGTGTTGTTCCACTTATTTATGCATCCATTGGTTGATTCTTGTATGTGCCCTGACCAAGGATTGAACCTGCAACCTTGGTATATTGAGATGAGGCTCTAACCAACTGAGCTGCCCGGCCTGGGCTGAGATTGTCATTTAATGGGAATTTGAACTGTTAGCAGGCAGCTGCAGTGATTGTTGTCACCAGGGATGGGTGTTGTTGAGTTAAGCACTGTCTATCACAGAGCTCAGATCCCTGTTGGCTCTGGTTTTCCAACCAGTGCGCAATGCTTGGCCAGCATTTTTTAAAAAAATAACAGAATATATTTTTACATAATTCGAATGTGTTGGCTTTTTACATTTGCCATTTATACCATTTACAAGTTGCTTTCCCCCCCCCAAACACAATTTAATGAGGACTATGGGCAAAGATCACTCCGGTAAAACATGCCTAAGTAAAAGAGTCATTTCTATGGGAAAAGTCCCCCTAAGTTAGAACATTTACAGATGAAAACCTCCACTTGAGTGATTTGAATGAAGGCAAATCTTTTTTTTTTTTAATGTATTTTTATTGATTTCAGAGAGGAAGGGAGAGGCAGAGAGAGATGGAAACATCAATGATAAGAGAGAATCATTGAATGCCTGCCTCCCGCATGCTCCGCACTGGGGATTAATCCCGAAACCTGGGCATGTGCCCTTGACCAGAACGGAACCCGGGACCCTTCAGTCCACAGGCCGACGCTCCATCCACTGAGCCAAACCGGCCAGGGCAAGGCAAATCTTAATGTAGGTCAGGACTCCCATCATCATTGATAATGGAGCCACAGAGAAATTCAATTACTAGAGATGGTAATAGTGACATTCCTTTTGTAATTTGACTAAGGAGTTGGGATTCTCTATAGTTTTTTTTCCCCCTTGAAAAAATACTTATCATAAAAGCATTAACTCCCTTTAGAAAAACGTTGAAACAGTCCAATCAGAGACATCAAAAGGAAGCCTCCACTTTGAATATATACAGTTTTTCTTTTAAAAAATGTCTGCGTGAATGATGACCTTGGTTCTGTATTAAGGGCCTAAAATAACCGCTGCTTTCCCTCAACGATCGCCAGAGCTGCGGCCTTGGAGCAGTTCAAGTCTCTCGGTGCCGAGCCCTTGGAGGTGGACTTGAAGGAGTCTGGCGAGGGCCAAGGCGGGTACGCGAAGGAGATGTCCAAGGAGTTCATCGAGGCTGAAATGAAGCTGTTCGCTCAGCAGTGCAAGGAGGTGGATATTCTCATCAGCACCGCCCTCATCCCAGGTGTGTCCAGCCCCTGGTCCCGCAGCACTTTACTATGACTTCTTCAGACCGGGGTCAGTCATTGTTGAACGAGTGCATTTCTTCAAGTAAAGATCGACTTGCTTTGTAGAAAATGAGAAAGCACATGAGAGGCAGAAAAGACAAAATCACCACAGCCCTAGAGAGCAGCGGTCATTAGTAATTTGGTTTATTTGCTTCCAGTCTTTTTTTCTGTGTATTTTTATCTGTGTTCATAGATCACAGTCTATGTACAAGATTGTATTTGTACATAATTTTCTCTGTTTATACCCGTGGTAAATTGGTTTTTAATTTATTTCTGTTCTTTTTGTTAAGATGCTACCTTTTTATTGTAGGAAATTCAAACGGAACTGAAAAATAGGGAGGGAAAGAAGTACAGATTGGAAGTTCCACTAGAGATGAGCCCGTTACTAATATTTTGATGATCATTTTTTCACATGTGAGAGAGAAAGACAGGGGAGCTTCGGCCGTGTGTATATTTATGTAACTTCCAGTACATATATTTTTACTAAAGGATACGGCACTTTGTCACTTTTAGTTATGTCCTTTGACATGTTTGGTTTTTGTAACCAAATTGTGTGCTCTTTGGATATCAGGAATTACTTTCTAGTCCAGTATTACATCCTCTTCTAAAGAATATTTTTCACTCAATAGATGATGGTGTCAAACTAATAAGCAATTATTACTCAATAAACACTAACTTGATCTAGCAAGATATGGGAGTGAAGAAACTCTCCACCTTTTATATTCTTAGCTCTTGTCTTCTTTTATATACATAGAAACATCAATGATGAGAGAATAATTCATTGGCTGCCTCCTGCAGGCCCTCACTGGGGATCGAGCCCACAACCTGGGCATGTGCCCTTGACCGGGAATCGAACTGTGACCTCCTGGTTCATAGGTTGATGCTCAACCACTGAGCCACGCCAGCTGGGCAGCTCTTCTCTTCTTATGTTCTTTCCATGTGTTATCGAATAACGAATACCCTGATGACTCTAATTGTTTTCTTTTCTGAAATCTCATAGGGTTTATGGTTCCTTGTGTTAGATCCTATTGACGGAACCTCACTTTCTCTAGGGGACTGGGAAATTAAAAGTTGCTTTGTCCTGAAGTCATGGGAAAGGAGAAGTTCTCTTCTAACTCCCTTTCCCCCCAAAATCTGGCTATGATAATCCCAAGGGCAAGAATTTGATCATATCCATGAGCTTGTGGGGCAATACGTGCCTCCCAGCTCTTCTTTCTGTCCTCTGTGTGTCCAGGTGAGACCTGATAGGTGGGGTGGTCTCTCCAGACACCCCCATCCCACCTGAGATGGCAGGATAGGCAGCCGGGCAGGAGGCCCCTGTGGGCTCAGCCCACTGAAGAGTCTGTGTGTAGAAATGAGGCCTGGAGGTGGGTGCAGAGCAGGCCAGCCAGGGGCCCAGGTGGCGGTTGTGAAATCGGCCACCGGGACAGGACTCGTGAACAAGCAGTGCGGGAGAGGCTCAGGATTTGTCCTTCTGTGGCAGTGGCGCCTGGCTCAGCTGTTGCACAGGTGGCTTGGGGGAGGGGTGGATGGCCTTGCTGTGCCATCTGACCTTTGAAAGGCAGCTGCTGACTAGATGCGACAAGTGGCCAGTAGAGGGTGCTAAAACATTTGTTCAGGGAGTAAACGAGGCCCTGAAGCTAGATCTAGTCAAGCCAGACCTTGTTCTAAAGAACAGGATAGTTTGGACACAATGTATAGAATTATTATTGATCATAAAGCTGGAAGTGAGTGATAGAGCTCAAGACTTCTTTTTTAAAAAATATATTTTTATTGATTTCAGAGAGGAAGGGAGAGGGAGAGAGAGATAGAAACATTAATGAGAGAGAATCATTGATCAGCTGCCTCCTGCATACCCGTCTCCCTCCCCGCCACCCCTACCTCCTTCCCCTCACCCCCTTCCCCCCTTCCCTCCCCCCTCCTCCTTCCCCCCCTCTCCCCCTCCCCAGTGGGGATTGAGTTCGCAACCCAGGCATGTGCCCTTGACTGGAATTGAACCTGAGACCCTTCAGTCTGCAGGCCAAACTCTATCCACTGAGCCAAACTGGCTAGGGCAATAACACTTCTCATATAAAACACATACTGACTTTTAGGGCCTATCCCCCATAATATCTTTTTTTAAAAATAAGTAGTTTATAGTAAGTGTACTTTAGTAGAAAGTCAAATTGTATAACAAGTCTTTTTTTTTTTTTAAATCCTTACCCGAGGATATGTTTTTATTGATTTTTAGAGAGAGGGAGAAGCAGGAGGCAGAGAGAGAGAGAGAGAGAGAGAGAGTGAGAGAGAGAGAGAGAGAGAAACATCGATTTATTGTTCCACTTATTCATTGATTGCTTCTTGTATGTGCTCTGACTGGGGATTAAACCCACAACCTTGAAGTATCAGGACGACACTCTAACCAACAGAGCCACCCCAGTATATAACAAGTCTGAAAGAAGACTGTTGAAGAAGTTTTATTATTCTGTTCCTCTTCTGAAGCTATGATCGCCTCAGCACATTAAGTGTACAGAGAGACCAGTGCATTGGTCCAGAGCTCACACTCAGAAAGCTGGCCTGAAAAGGACCTTTCTGTTATTTCTTTTCTTTTGAAAACCAAAAAAAAAAGAAAAGTTAATTGAGGAAGGTGATCTTTTTAACCATCTTTTATCTCCCTCGGGGACTGAAACCGGAAAGCGTGAGCACTAGGAAAAAAGATGGAAAAGATCATGTAAAGGCGCAAATACCCTTTGAGCAGCAGTGTCCTTGCATGCACCTCTGCAGGTTTATGTCCTGAGCCTTTGCCCGGGTCACCTGGTGGCATGTCCAACTCCTGAAAGATCTTAGGGCAGAAGTTATTCTAAGGTTTTTCTTGAGTTGGGTCCAGAGGAGATTAAGTTAAATGTCAGAAGTTCTCCGAGTTGAGATTCCTTAGACCCAGTCCTCGTGGCCGTGCTGGAGGCCTGCGTGGATGAGAATGCTGAGAGGGACACAGCCAGCCAGCTTGTTTCGGGTTACAACCTAACGGACTCGGGAACCTTTCCTTTCTCCCAGGTGCACATCGGTCAGGGGGCTTGGAAAGACGGTGATCTTGTACGCGTGTGGGGTGTATGTGGGATGAAATATTTCTGGAGCCAGCTAATGACTGTGCGGCCTGGGATTTTGTACCACATACGAGTTCCATCATCTGGACCCCAGGAGTGGGCTGGGCAATCGGGTAAAGGCTGGAATTTCACTTGATGTAGGTGTCATCAGGATGGGGCCTCGCGGGCTGTCCCATGTCGTGGCGCTGTGCACACAGGTCGGCTCCCAGCCTTCCTGTCCAGCTCTTGGGCCTTCGAGACTACTTAGAAAGGAAGGCAGCCCCGCTCTGGGCATGCTCAGGCTGCGCTCATAATCTTCCTGCTACACCTTTTGAGACACGAGAGATTTATTATTATTATTATTATTATTATTATTTATTTTTTTTAAATATATTTTATTGATTTTTTACAGAGAGGAAGAGAGAGGGATAGAGAGTTAGAAACATCGATGAGAAACATCGATCAGCTGCCTCTTGCACACCCCCTACTGGGGATGTGCCCGCAACCAAGGTACATGCCCTTGACTGGAATCGAACCTGGGACCCTTGAGTCCGCAGGCCGACGCTCTATCCACTGAGCCAAACCGGTTTCGGCATTATTATTATTATTTTAAATATATTTTATTGATTTTTACAGAGAGGAAGGGAGAGGGATAGAGAGTTAGAAACATGGATGAGAGAGAAGCATCCATCAGCTGCCTCCTGCATGCCCCCTACTGGGGATGTGCCTGCAACCAAGGTACATGCTCTTGACCGGAATCGAACCCGGGACCCTTCAGTCCGCAGGCCAGCACTCTATCCACTGAGCCAAACCGGTTAGGGCTATTATTATTAATTATTATTATTATTAGCATCCCTAGCGTACTGGAAACCTGTTAGCGAGACTTAAATAGACTTGGAATATTTGACCAGGAAGAGGCTGAATCAGGTTGAAGATCTGATCAGTGAGTTAAGGAGGGGTGAGTGGAGAGGGGTGAGGAGCAAGCGTGGTGCTTTAGCACTGACCGTGTGCAGGCGGATTTCACCTAAATCCCAGTGAGAAGGGAGTACTGTGGAGCGCATGCCAAGTCTACCTGCCAGAAACAGACTTCTCCATGTCAAGGCTTTCCTGAAGGCCACCTCATGGAAAATCGGAAGCTTTCTGCTGTCCCTTCCCCACCTCAGGTCGGACCCTCCCTGTGTGATGGGACCGGAGCTATTGGAAGGCCTGGGGCTTTGTTCAATAATGATGACTTGTCTTGGAGCACCGGGTTCCCTGCATCATTCGGTAATGGCCTCTGAAATGATCAGGATTGGGTCACGTCACCCCCACACCCCCAACCTTTGCTACCACGTCTGTACTTCTGGGTAGGGTATTTCTGTAGCGTTTGGGCCAGATTTAGCTTTGGGGCCTCATGTTAAAGTAACGTAGCGCTCTCCGGGTCGGATTGCAGTCACGCTGGCCGCGGTGATCTCCTCAAATAGACCAAGGACTTTCAGGCCTTTGCACATCGCTCCCTCTCTTTGGAATGTATCTGGGCTCTGCCCTGCCCCTCGAAAGCCTGCTCATTAGTTAACACTTCCTTCCTCCCTCTGAGATTTGGTTTCTGCCGCCTCCACTGGGTGGTAAGCCCTCCTTCTCCTTCATTCACAGCCCTTTGCCGGTGCCTCAGCTCCCAGTGGCTCTCAGTTGCACTGCGTCCTGTCCTCTCAGCGAGTGTTGGCTTTCGCCCATGGTGGCGTGGTGGCGAGTGCTTAGCACAGAGCCTGGCACACAGTAGTGGCTCAGCAGATGTTGCCACCCTAACGATCCTGGGTGCCTCCCGTAGGTCTCGGTTGGTACAATCCCTTTATTTTTCCAGGGCTATCCAAGGAAAGATGGAGAATGCTCTGTTGGCTCCATTTTGGGTAGGAACACTGCAGAGGGTAACTTAAGACTGGGAAGGTAGCATTTTCATTTTCCTCCGATACATACCCAGAAGTGGATTTGCTGAGCTGGAAGGTAGTTCTAGTTTTAGTCTTTTTAGGAATCTGCATAATGTTTTCCACAGTGCCTGTACCAATTTGCAGTCCCACCAACAGTGCACAAAGGTTCCTGTTTCTCCACATCCTTGCCAACACTGGCTTGTTGATTTATTGATGACAGCCATTCTGCAGGTGAAGTGATATCTCATTGTGGTTTTGATTTGAATTTCCTGCGATGTTGAGCATCTTCTCATGTCTGTTGGCTGTCTGTGAATCTTATTTTGAGAACTGTCTTTGTGTTCTTTGCCCATTTTTTAAAATCCTCACCCATTTTTTTTTAAATTTGAGAGAGAGAGAGAGAGAGAGAGAGAGAGAGAGAGAGAGAGAGATGTCGATCAGTTGCCTCCCGTACTCACCTGACTGGGAATCTGGGAATCAAATCCTCAACCTTTCGGAATATGGGAGGACACTCCAACCAACAGAGCAACCTGGCCAGGGCTCCTTTGCCCATTTTTGATAGGATTGTTTATTTTTTTGTCATTGAGTTGTACGCATTCCTTATATAATTTGGATTTAATCCCTTGTTGGCTATGTCATTTGCAAATATCTTCTCCCATCTGCAGGTTGTGTTTTTGTTTTGTTGATGGTTTTCTTTACTGTGCACAGCCTTTTGATTTGATGAAGTCCCGTTGTTTATTTGGCTTTTGTTTCCCCTGCCCGAGGGGACACACCCGAAAGATATTACTAAGACGGATGTCAAATAGTTTATTGCCTGTGTTTTCTTCTAGGAGTTTTATATTTGCAGGTCTTACATTCAAGTCTTTAGCCTGCTGTGAGTTTATTTTTGTGTATGGTGTGGGGTAGTGGTTTGTCATGTGTCCACTTTTCCCAGCACCACTGTCGAAGAGATTGTTATTTCTCCATTGTATATTTTTGCCTCCTTTGTTATAGATTAGTTGACCTTATAAGTTGGGAATCTCTATTCTGTTCCAGTGATCTGTGCATCTGTTTTTGTGCCAATACCTCATGTTTTGATTACTATAACTTTGTATTATAGTTGGAAATCATGGAGTGTGATATCTCTAACTCCCCCACTCCCAAGATTTCTTGGACTATTTGGGGTCTTTTGTACTTCCATATAAATTTTAGGATTATTTGTTCTAGTTCTGAGAAGAATGCCATTGATATTTGATAGGGACTGAATTGAATTTGTAGATTGCTTTGTGTAGTATGAACATTTTGATGATTTTGATTCTTCCATGAGCATGGTATATTTTTACCTTCATTTATGTCCTTTTCAATTTCTTTCCGTAATGTCTATGGTTTTCAGAGTACAGGTATTTCACCTAGTTGGTTAAATTCACACCTAGGTATTTTATTCTTTTTTGATGCAGTTGTAAATGGGATTATTTTCTTAATTTCTCCTTCTGATTGTTGTTTTTCATGAATATTTATTAAAGAAAATGAAAGCACTAATTCAAAAAAGTTACATACACCTCTATGTTCATTGCAGCATTATTTATAATAGCCAAGATAGGGAAGTAACCTAGGTGTTCATAGATAGATGAATGGATCAAGAAGACACACATACACACTCAGGAATATAACTCAGCGATAAAAAAGAAAGAAGTTTGCAACAACCTGGGTGGATCCAGAGGGTATTATGCTAAGTGAAATAAGTCAGAGAGACAAATACCACATGATTTCACATATAGGTGGAATTAAAAAAAATATGCACAAACAAAACAAAACAAAAACAGACTCATAGAAACAAAGAGCAAACCATGGGGTGGGGGCAGGGATGGATGAGAAAGGTGAAGGGGAATATAGTCTGTAATAGTGTGGTAGCTTTGCATGGTGACAGATGGTTACTAGACTTAGTGTGGTGATCACATCATAAGATATGTGAATGCTGAGTCACTGTATTGTACACCCGAAACTAATATAATGTTGTATGCCAACTATGCTTTAATAAAAAAAGACTTAGAAACAGGGGGGTGGGGGCATGCGTGGGGAGGGGTGTGGGATGGGAATGGGGGGATGAGGACAAATATGTGATACCTTAATCAATAAAGAAATTTAAAAAAATTTTAAAAAAAGAAAAAGAAAAAAAAAAAAAGATTTAGAACCTAACTTTCCTAAGTATCAAAACTTGCCCAGTTTGCAGTAGGAGGTGGCTAGTTAGACCTGTCAGGAGGTAGGATTAGGAAGTAGTGGCAGGTTTGTTTAGGTCGTGGAAAGTGTCCGATAAGCTAAGAAGGAAGATATTCACTGCTTGATTTTAAGTTGTAATACTTTAGACCATCTATACTTGGACCTCTTTTTAGGCACAATCTGTATCACCCAAAGGGGTAATAGTACTTTCGTTTTTTCTCTATACCAGTTAGGGTCATAGAATAGACCCCTTAAAGGACCCTGTGGTGATTTTACATGGCTGAAAGATGGGAAGGGGTGTTTTCTCTGATATGCCAGGGCCTTGCACATGTGACCCAGCCTGAGAGCTCTCCTGACAACCAGCACGGGCTCTCTAGTGATGCGGCCATGTCTTTTACATGGAGTAGAAATATAGCACAAAAGCATAACTTTCCAAACTGATTTTCAAACGTGTTCTTTCAGACAAGAGAACGAATACAGTGATGCACTCTCCATTTTTGAAATTCCACCAAGATAATTTTGTTTTGATGACTGAGCAAAGTTTTCCCCTAAAGCAGGGGAAAACCTTTTATCTGCCAACAGCCATTTGGAGATTTATAACATCATTTGTGGGCCATACAGAATTATCAACTTAACAATTAGCTTGCTCCATTTTGTCAAATGTTTAATTAATTCACCCTTAATGCCTTGGCAGGGCCAGACCAAATGATTTCCAGGGCTGTATGTGGCCCTCGGGCCGGACGTTCCCCACCCCTGCCCTAAAGTAAAGGTTTATTTTTCAGATGACTGTTCTTTCTTCTGTAAGCATTATGCTCTTCCAGGACAAAACTATATAGAGCAGTGATTCCCAACTTAGTTGAATTATTTAACTTAAAAAAAAATGATTTTAGAGAGAGAGAGAAGAGGGGGAGGAGAGGGGGAGAGAGAGAGAGGAGAGCGGGAGGAGAGAGAGAGAGAGAGAGACATTGATTTGTTGTTTCACGTATTTAATGTGCCCTGACTGGGAATTGAACATGCAACCTTGGTGTATCCGATGGTACTCTAACCAACTGAGCTACACCACCTGGGCCTAACTTTTTTTTTTTTTACTGAGTAATCAGATTCAGTTATCATCCTTCTCTTCCTTCAATATATTATTGTGTAGAATGGGTGTATAGAATTTTATAATATTACTTTTACAAAGTTTCATTGGTTTTGAGAATTTTGAAGGGCAGAGAGAAATACTTAAGTGTTGCAACATCGTTACCAAGGGCTGGTAATCACGGCTGTCTCCGCACCTCTTGGTAGATTTCAACACCCACAGGGCGACTTGTCATCGGCAGGAGGGTGCCAAAATGGGGAGATTTCTGTTTCCATTTATCAGTCTTGTCTTCTTAGAGTGTTGTTTGAGCACATTTAGTGAGCGACTGGGCTAAATTTAACAAATGTTCTGTTAGGAAAATGTGTGCTGCAGAATTCTGGTTTGGTCTGTTCTTTGTCCAAAAGCGTGTTGCAACATCGGGAAGCTCTGGGCTCCCTGCTGGTAGTCCCCGAGTGGAAAAGGGCGGGAAGGATGGGGAGGCGGAGGCTGTCTTAGGTGAAGCAGCACCCGCCAGAGCTAACAACGAGAACTCCCCACCCCGTGCACTTCTGTATCTCCCGCATCCCACCTTCCCCATCCTTTCTTGGGCCTAGTGTTAGCAGGGTCTTAGCTGCATAACAACTTAACCCCAAAGTGTGTAATGGCTCAGACATCCTACAAATGTACTTCTTGCTGAGTGAACGGTGAGGGATGGTTGACACATTGGTGGGCAGCTCTCCTTCATGTGGTCCGCTGGGGAAGTCAGGCGTGACCATGTGGCCGTCCCCATCCGGAAGCTGTGGGGGTCACCCTGGGCGCTGTCTCTGTTCCAGCCAGCCAAGGAAGGGGACGCGGAGGAGGGTGTGTGGGATGCCTAGCCGTGGCACACACCAGTCCTGCTCACATTTCTTTTGCTAAGAGGTAGTCATGGGGCCACATCTAACTGTGAGGGAAGCTGGGGATTGTCGCCTAGCTGTGTGCTCGGGAAGACGAGAACACTTTATTAGCCTTCCAGGGCTACTGTAACAAAATCCAACTCGACTTAAATTAAAAAAGATATTTAAAAACAAAACCATGAATTTTCCGGGGCCACAGTTCAGCCCATAAGAAATGTGAATTTGTTGAGCAGCGAACACCTCTTTCCTCCTCCCCACTTTGCCATTTTATCTGGTTGCATGTCATGTGTTCATTGGGGGTCAGATCCTGACCCAGAGACAGATGAGTAGATTGGGATTCCCGGTACTACTGCTTAACAGCAGATGTGTCTCTCAGATTCCTCATCCCTGAAAGTGCGTAAACATTTCTACTTTGCAGAGTTATTGGAGGAGTAGATGTAGGAAACACCCACTGTAGGGTCTGGCCTGTAGAATATTAGCGTAATTTCCTTCTCTCCCATTGGTAACACCTGGTCTTGCGAACATTACTCGGGACTGAAATGCTCAGCGGCGCTTGCAGTAGGAAGCCAGATGTTCTCAAGGACTATGTGGAATGTCGAAGGTGGTCTCTGAGGTTGTCAGGCTCTGCACATACTCGTGAAGGTACAGAACCAGCGCCCGTTGAAGGCAATCTGCCATGGGTCTCCCTGCAGAGAAACACGGCTGACCTGTGTTTTACCTGAATTTTATGAAGATAACCCTTTCATTGGGGCTCTTTTAAAAAAAATATATATTTGTTGATTTCAGAGAGGAAGGGATGGTAGAGAGAGACAGAAACATCAATGATGAGAGAGAGTCATCGGTTGGCTGCCTCCTTCATGCCCCCTACTGGGGATCCTGCCCACAACCCAGGCATGGGTTCGATTGCCCTGACTGGGAATTAAACCATGATCTCCTGGTTCATAGGTTGACACTCAACCACTGAGCCACGCCGGCTGGACCATTGAGGCTCTTTTATGAATTAATCTTGTTCTGAGCTAAGTTGAATGGCTAAGAAATAAACAGTATTATTTCTGTTTTTAAAGATAACCTTGAAATCACTTTGTATTAACTGGTAAAATCAGAATGTGTAATAAATACTCATTGATTAATTTTTTAGGGATTTTGGTAGCTAATGTACATCTAACATGTAGTGGAAGGCACACAATGTTATAGTTTATCTAAGAATATTATACATTTTCTTATTTATGCTACCATTTAAGTGCAGTAGATTGTTTTGTGAGAATTTCCATAGCTTATGGAGTTGTGATAAAATTTTGACTTTTAGCAACATGGAAATTTGCAGCTATGAGAGGTAAATTATTAACATAATCCTTAACATTTTTTTTTAAATAAGTATGTTTTTAAATTATTAGGTAAAAGTTTGTTTTTAGGTTTCTTCTTTAAATAGCTCATTAGGAATTTCTCCAATCGGCTAAAATATGCTGTTGACCAATATGTTTCGTTGGCATTAGTACATTGAGGAATATCTCCAGGCCTTTGCTTTGTGAAACCCAAGTTTTTGCTGGCCTGGCTTTTTCTGTGGTTCCTTGACAAGTAATTAATTACGCAGAGAACATTTTCCTGTGGTTCCAGGGGTGGAGCTCACATAGAAAGTACTTTGCTTGAGTCACCATTTGCCCACCAGATAAATTTGTGGGTCTTTTGGGGTTTAACCACCTGTTCTTAGGCAACATTTAAGTATAAATGAATTTGTATAATAAAGGTCATTTGATTTTTTTTTTTTTTTTTTTTTTTTGGTTTCCCATTGAAAAAAAAAGCACTCTGCTTGACTTTAGCTGGGGTCAGGATCTCTGTGTTTCTGGACACAGCCCTCTTAGCCTCCGTAGTCGTTTTCTACTGAGATGGAGAGGCTGTGTTGGTGCCCCACAGGGCTGCCTCAGTCAGCTTCAGGAGACCATGCATCCATGGCACGTTCTTGACTCTCCTCAGAGTTATCCTGTGTTAAATTAGGATAGATTAATATAACATGCAGGGATACCTGGCGATGTTTGTTAACATGATTAGGAAGCTTCTGTTTTGTAATTCATACATTACTATTGAATATTCCCTTGACATTTGTGATTTTCATGAATTGTCCAATTTGGGTGCACATAGTTTCCTTAATAGCTTATTATTCTGCTTTTTATTTATTTTTTATTTTTTTTAAACCAAACCAAGCAAAATGTTTCTCTCTCATGAGTGGTACTGGAGGTAAATAAACCCTTTGGGAAGAGCAGTGCTGGGATTTCCAGGCTGAGCCATTAGCCCCATCTCCCACCCTGGCTTTGCAGCTCACGTCCTATGCTTCCTTAGAGAATGACCGCTCTCACCTGTGGGATGGACTTTAGGGGTCTCTTGAAAGAGTTCAAATTTCAGGTGCTGAGTTCCTGAGCGCCCAGAGACGACTGTGATACTCAGGATATAGTTTTAAAAGACTATGAAGTAATTTGTACTGTTTTCCTTGGTTTTATTAGGTAAAAAAGCGCCGGTTTTATTTAGTAGAGAAATGATCGAGTCAATGAAGGAAGGCTCAGTTGTTGTGGATTTAGCTGCAGAGGCTGGTGGAAACTTTGAAACCACGAAGCCAGGAGAACTGTATGTTCATAAGGTATCGCTCAAAGCTTCCTCTATGAACCAATTCCCACATCTCCACCGATTTGTGTGAGTGTTTATTCCGTTATGTATTTAGAAACACTGAAGCCTGAACATTTTAAAAATGAAAAATAGGCACGTTTAAAGCTCCTTTTGAAATGTATATTTGTTTGTGAGTCTGTTTATGTATTTACAAAGATACAGAATTTCGAAACGTAGCCTTGCCTTTGACTGTGACTTGTCCTGGGAAGAATGGGAGCGTACGAACAGGCCTTTCTGACTGCGTTTTTGTTCATTCAGGGCGTCACTCACATAGGCTACACAGACCTCCCCAGCCGCATGGCCACGCAGGCCAGCACCCTGTACTCCAACAACATCACCAAGCTCCTGAAGGCCATCAGCCCGGACAAAGATAACTTTCACTTTGAAGTGAAAGATGACTTTGACTTTGGTACAATGGGCCACGTCATTAGAGGAACTGTCGTGATGAAGGTGGGTACAGAGATCTGTTCTTTCCTGAGTTTTCATTGCAAACTTGGTTTAGGGTGTCTGTTCATGGAAGAATCCTAGTTTGGAATTGAGGTCTATTCTAATAAAGTAGTGATGTGTTGCTTTTTTTTGCCAATAAAATTGTTTAAAAATGCAGAATGACTTAAATATTGCAAAGACTTATCTACAGTAGGTCCTCGAGTTACATTGGAGATCCGTTCCTACGGTGCAACATAAAATGATTTTTGCTGTAAGTCAGAACCCACCTCCATAAGCACCTATGTCACTCACATGGAGCACACACACAGCAGTAATGAAGTGAAACAGTAAAAAAAAAATTAAAAGAAAGATAGCAATTCCTGACCTTTACTTGTGGTAAATAAATAATAAAAAAACATGAAGCACATGTGTACATACGTTGAAATGACGGATTTTTTTTTTTTTAAATAAATGGGAGATGGCGACGTAACCATGAAATGACGTATGTCGAGTCCGATGTAACCCGAGGACTGCCTGTAGACATATGACACACCTAAAATATGCATAGCTTTTGAAAAACAGAAACAAGCAAAACAAAAAAATCAGAATTGAATAAAGTGAAAATGAAATGTTTCTCAAACCTATCTGCTTTTAAGGATTTGATCTGTATTCTTTGTATGTGTTCTATGCACGTACAAGTTATATATCTATGCATGTATGTGTAACACAAACATATATTTACATAAACATGCATGATATATTTATATAAAACTAGAGGCCCGTTGCACAAATTCGTGCACAGGTGGAGTCCCTTGGCCGGCGATTGGGGCCATCGGGGCCATCTTGCCCAGTCCTGATAGGGCCGACCAGCCTGTGGGGGTCCTGGTGGGGGGGTGGGGAGGGATCATGGGAGGTTGGCCGGCCGCAGGAGGTTGGCTGTGGGAGCGCACTGACCACCAGGGGGCAGCTCCTGCATTGAGCATCTGCCCCCTAGTGGTCAGTGCGTGTCATAGCTACTGGTTGAGGTCGACCGGTCATAAGGGTCACTTAGGGTTTTATATATCTTATAGATGACAATTTATAAATTATATGAATTTACTTATTTATTTTTTGTTAATCCTCACCCGAGGATATTTTTTTAATTGATTTTTATAAAGAGAGTGGGAGGGGGTGAGGTGTGAGAGAGAGAGACACACACATCGATTGGTTGCCTCCTGCATACACCCAGACAGGGCCTGATTGAACCTGCAACCCAGATATGTGCCCTTGACCGGAAATCAAACCCGCAACCATTCGGTGTGCAGGCTGACGCTCGAAGCGTTGGGCACACCAGGCAGGGCTATACAAATTTATTTAAAATTATTTTTAAAAGAACAGTTTATTTCTCCTCCAACATATTTTTAAAACACTGGATTGACTTAAGAAATGTGTTTTTGCTGATTTCTGTTAGGATGGCGAGGTGATTTTCCCTGCTCCCACACCGAAGAACATTCCTCAGGGCGCCCCCGAGAAGCCGAAGACCGTGGCTGAGCTGGAAGCGGAAAAAGCAGCCACAGTCACGCCCTTCAGGAAAACCATGACCACGGCTTCGGCGTACACCGCAGGTGAGGCCCCACCGACCGGGATGTGGCCTTGATGATCTGAGTTTGGATAGTCCTGCCAGGAGCAGTAAATGAAATGCGTTTGCCCGTCTTTGGATTCCATTAGGAACTGGGCCCGTAGAAGCAGGTTTCCATAAACATGCGATCTGTCCCACCCGGTGGAGCTGCAGATTGTGTAGATTTGCTACCCCAGGAGCTAACAGGCACCACGCTAAATGCTGGAATGAATACTTTTAAATACCAGTATGATTGTTCATACTTTTATCTATGTAGCGATGTACGTCAGAGCGTGTTGACGTGAAGCGCGTATAAATGTGGTTGTTTATTTGTTTATTTGGCGGTTTATAAGACATTAGTTCTGATGGTCTGCACAGCTGGGTCAGACCGGGGAACACTAGGGAACCAGATGTTTCCGTGGAAGAGAGGGCAATACAGGCATAGCCTTGGAACGTTTGGCCAACACTCTAAATTATCCACCTCGTACGAAAAAATTCAATTTCTAAATGCTTATCTCTTTTCTTTACAATTTAACATCCAGCCTTTGCTTTTAAATTCATTTTTTGGGGAAGCACTAAAGAGTTATTATAACATAAGGATAAATATTCCTTCTGGCTATGACTTGTTGAGTCTGACATATGGATATTTGATATTTTATTGGTTTCTCTCTCATAGAATAAATTAAAAATGTTTAGATCTGCTTAGAGCCAAAACCAATTCAAAACAAAAGCAAACTCTGAAGAATTAAGGACCAGCACCAGGCAGAGAATTCTTGTAGCCTCAGCATTCCCCTAAGTCCCATGTGAGTCCAGATGTTTGAAAGCTAAGTATGTAACTCTCCTTGAATAAAGAGCAAATCTCAGCAAAATGACTAAAAGAACCTCTAGTTGTGAACGTTGTGAGTAAATGGGCAGTGTCCCTACTTGCACTTGTTTGTTAAAAAAATGAAGCCGGATTATTGTAATGTACACGGAGAGTACGTATATCAGTAGGATTGTAAGTTGCCATTTCTGTTTGAGATTCATGAAGAAATATGATGATTCATTTTTCTAGGTTTTTCTTATGTATGTTAAGTTAAAGTTTATTGAATTTTAACCTTTTGCACTCGGATGTCGAGTGTGACTCGACACGGTTAGCATCGGTAGCCCATCCCTTCCCTCCCTCCATCCCTCCTCCTTTATTTGGGCTTTTCTTACATTAAATAAATAAGTTTGTATGAAAAGAAACTCCAGTTTTTTATTCTACTGCCATGCTTTGTAAAATCTGGGGTATTTAAAAAATTAAATCCTGAGTAGAATAAAGGAATCGAGAAAAAAGCAAGCGAGTGCAAAGGGTTAATAGGTGTGACAATGACATATTCCAGTGAATAAAAGGATGGCCCTGTATTTGTTTTTCTCTACCTTGAACTTCCTCCTTTGTCATGAAAACAAGTCATTTTTATTGTGTACATGTTAGGAATCTATTTGAATAGCATACTTCAAGGAATTTGATTTTATTTCCCCCCCTTTCTTTGTCCTCTGCCTTTCTCTTCTTTTTCCTCTGTTACACAGACTATAGAACTTGGACATCTGACATTATTACGTGTATTGTAGTAAACACATTAGTTTATTAAATAGTTGATAAGAAAACCTGCAGATGTGATTTCTGTATTTCCCCACATGAGGACAAAGGTCTAATAATTTTACAGATGAGGATACTGTAGCACAGAGAAGTTAAGTAACTTGTCCGAGATCACACAGCTAGTAAGCCGCCGAATCGGGATTTGATGCAGGCATTCTGGCTTGAGGAAAGGTATTCTTCACCACAGCCCCATGCAGCTTCTCTACAGATTAACTGGAGCACCAGACAATATCCTATCTAACTCTCCCTCTGCACTGGAACTCTTCTATGTGTGTGTGTGAAAATAAAAATGAAAACTACAGTCTTACTGAATGAGTTAAGGTAAAATTAATGTCAGTTCCTACATGCTCTGTCTGTACCACTTATAAAGAAATAGTTCGTATCCCAGGGCAAAAAGGACCCTCTTCAGCTCCCTGGTCGCCTGCTCTCATCCCGCGTTTCCTGACCACTGGGTCACCCTTCCTTCTGTTCCCAGCAGCCGTCCACATGTTTGCTGTTAGGAGAGGCGATAATTGAAGATGTATGTCCAGAGCCGACTGTTTGTATTGTGACATTCTTAATTGAATTGGCCGCGTTCCCTGGTCTTTGTACAATCCTGTTTGCTGACTTGGTGCTGAGGCGGGCGCTGCCTGCCCGGCCCGCGGTCCAGCGCAGATTCGGGAGCAATTGCAAAACTCCGGCCCGGGTGGGTGGAAGCCACATGTGTGGGAGGTGCCGGAGGCAGTGAAACCCTTCCTACTCGTTTCAAACCCTCCCCTCAGCCACATCCGAGATGACAGAGGACTGGCCTGGCAGGAGCCCTTCAGAGAAAGGTTGTGTCTTGCCCGAGTGGGAAATGCTTGGGGAGATCCATAGGCCTGTCATTGGGGACGAAAAACACTTGTCTAGACACACGTGACATTGTCAGTGACACTTAAAACAGGGCAGGGAACAAGCCCCACAAAGAAAAATGCACATTACTGTTAAGGTGACTCATCACTTTGAATAGATTTTACAATTTATTTTATTTTGGGGGCAGGTGGCCAGGACGTTGAGCTTTGTTCACAATACCTCTCTCCCTCCTCTCTCTCCCTTCCCAGCCGTGAAATGTCTCAAAAAAATTGCTCATTACTGGAAGGGTGTGGAATTTAACAGCGCGGGCTAGTCCACGTGTTTGCTAGTATGTGGGTGTACATGTGCTTCCAGTCTTCCTGAGACACGTGGCTGTCAGCTCATCCTCCTTCCTCTCCTTCTGCAGGCCTCACCGGCATTCTGGGCTTGGGCCTCTCAGCCCCCAACTTAGCCTTTTCCCAGATGGTGACCACGTTCGGCTTGGCCGGCATTGTGGGCTACCACACCGTCTGGGGAGTGACCCCCGCCCTCCACTCGCCACTGATGTCCGTGACTAATGCGATCTCAGGTTTGTTCCTCTTCTCCCCCGCCCCCCGTCTCGGGTTTGCATGGGTTTATAGAGTGCTTTCCAGGAGGTTTATGGAGTCTGTGTTTGCAAATGGCCTGGCTTGGCGTCAGGGGCTGTGGTTGTGGTGGCTTGGGCTCCCACAGGCACGGGGCTGGGCTGGGCGGCTTCCACCTCCAGCAGTGCAGCCGCTGTCATTTCCTTCGCTGTGACCGCCGTGGAAGAAGGGATCCGCCCCCCCCCCCCCCCCCCCCCCCGCATAACATTTGGGAAGCAGTGTCCCATAGACTCGTGGGGCAGCCTCCTCTTGGGGCTCTTAGATCCGGCTGAGCGTGTGGCCCAGCAAGCCCGCAGCCACTGCCCCTGGTGTGAGGTTCACCTGAAGCTTTGGGGCAGGACCCAGCGGCCAGTAGGGCAGCGTCGGCGGCTCCCTGGGTGCGAGTCTTCACAGAGGGCCCTGCCGCGGCCCACACCCTGCCCAGGGGCTGTTCCCTGCGGCCCCCAGGGAGAGCTTGGATCTGAGGAACGAGACCCACATGGCACGCACGTGGGAGCCGCCCTGCTTGGATGCTTGCTGACCGCCGCGGGCCTCTCTTAGAACATGGACATGGCCATAGGCTTAGCTTTCGGGATCTCCGCAGGGATGATGTCCCGCTCCAAGAAGTACCATCTCAGGAGAGGCCCAAACGATGGCCTCACCGTCACGTCTTCTAGGCCAGGGACCGTTCCTTCCAGTTCAGTTGCAGCCTATCCCCGGGGGTCCCTTTTCACCATAGCAACGTTATCTAACCACCTTTTTGATTTATGTCGTTGGCAGGGGAACGGAGATAGAAAGACAGAGGAAGCTCAGAATCGTATGCAAAAGGGGGCGGGGTGTTGTTCACTCTTTGCCCAAATGGTACTTCGGTGGGAAGGCTGTGTGAGGACTTTCTCCTTTAAGAACCTGTGCCTGTGGCGTCCTTCCGCTGGGACACTGATTGGCGGTGTCACTGTGGCTGTTTACCATCTTTTTTTAAAATATTTTATTGATTTTTTACAGAGAGGAAGAGAGAGGGATAGAGAGTTAGAAACATCGATGAGAGAGAAACATCGATCAGCTGCCTCTTGCACACCCCCTACTGGGGATGTGCCCGCAACCAAGGTACATGCCCTTGACCGGAATCGAACCTGGGACCCTTGAGTCCGCAGGCCAACGCTCTACCCACTGAGCCAAACCGGTTTCGGCCCATCTTTTTTTTTTTTTTTTAAAAAAACCTTTTTATTGATTTCAGAGAGGAAGGGAGAGAGATAAAGAGATAGAAACATCAATGATGAGAGAGAATCATTGATTGGCTGCCTCCTGCACGACCCCGTCTGGGGGGAATAGAGCCCGCAACCCAGGTATGTGCCCTTGGCCGGAATCGAACCTGGGACCCTTTAGTCCGCAGGCTGAAGCTCTACCCACTGAGCCAAACTGGCCAAGGGCGCTGTTTACCATCCTGATGCTCTCTTCGCAGGGTTGACGGCAGTTGGTGGGCTGGCGCTGATGGGCGGGCATTTGTACCCCTCCACCACGGCTCAGGGCCTCGCTGCTCTGGCTACCTTCATCTCCTCCGTCAACATCGCAGGTACGACGGCGGGGACAGGAGCCACAGTGCTATTCGGAACGGGGACATGAGAAGCAAATAATAAACGAGTATAAAATAGGCATTCCATTAAAAATGTTTCACTCAGTTCACAAGTGCTCTCTATGAAGGGAAATTAGTTACTTTGCCCGTTTGTAAGTTTTAGCAACTCTTTGGATAAAACTCTCAAGGTCCCAACTCAAATAAAACAAATACAAGTTAGCTGGAAAGTTATTAAATGCATAGTTGGGCATTAAGTTGATGAAGAATGATCACCGTAACATCTCTAGATTAGAGTCTAATTTGAGATAAACATTTTAGTCTCTTGCCTTAGCTTAGCCTGTGTTTATTTCTGTAAACCGAAAGCTTAGCACATAATTTGTGCATGAAACTCATTTGATGCCATTTTTTAGCTAAAAATTCTTCAAGGGTCCAAGAAATCCGGTGCCTGTTGATGTGGTATTTTTTCTTTTTCATTTATTATAGGCTTTAACAAACAGGATAACCTATTAGAAAACAAACCCTGCCTTTGATGGGTTGCATTCCCACGCCGTCTGAATGGCTGGTTACTTGTAGTCATGCGGCAATAGTTGGTTCTGCCCTGATGGCAAATTTAGGTGTTTTTTTTTCCCCTCCTTCAATGGAACTGGTTTAAATAATGAAATGGTTTCTAATTTTGACCGCCTGTTACTTAACATGATATTTATCCATAGATGATAAAGGTGATTAAAATAGAAAAATTGAAGCACTTTAAAACAATCATGTTGCTCAATGACATAACCTCTCTGTTTTATATTTATTTGATAAGGTGGCTTTCTGGTGACTCAGAGGATGCTGGACATGTTTAAGCGTCCCACTGACCCCCCGGAATACAACTACCTGTATCTGCTCCCTGCTGGTACCTTCGTGGGAGGATATTTAGCTGCCCTCTCCAGCGGTTATAACATTGAACAAGTAAGAGACTCTTTGGAAAGTTTCTGCTTTTGCCACTATTTTTCTCTCAACTGGAGTAACATTCTCATTACCAGTATCCACACTCTATCATGCAGATACAACAATAACTCTAGAAACATCTTGGTCAAATAAAGCATCGGGACCCTGGATTCTAGAGCCAGGTGGACCCACTCACTGAATGTGCAAATGTGGGTTCCCCTGTTTGTCCCCAAGTTTTTCCACATGTACAAATAGTCGAGAAGGTTATTAGCGTCCTCTTTTTGCACCTGGCTGGATTGGTGTAGGGATGCAATGAAATAATCAGTAATAAATTTGAAAAAGTATATTATTAAGTACTATTAGTCCTTTTCTTACTCTCCCCACACCCCCAAAATCCAGTACGTCATCTCTTGTTATCAGGAGGTGTTATGCCAATTAATTTTAAAAAGATAGTTTAAAAATGAATACTCTATAACCAAACAAATAATCTAGTTGAACTTTGAAAGGTCTACATCTATAATAATAAAAACGTAATATGCTAATTAGACCGGACAGCTGAATGACCTTCTGGACATCCTTCCCAACGTCCTTCTGGATGACCTTCCGGACGAAGCCGGGGCTGTGAGGGCTGAGGCAAGCCGCTGCGGCTGCAAGGGCTGAGCCCCTTGTACGAATTTCGTGCTTTAGGCCTCTAGTGTAATTATAATTCTCAACTTTGGGCTTGGTATTTTCTGTTTCTTCGCAATGACTGGGATTGAAACCTCCCAGATAGCAGGCAAATCAGGTCTCCCCTGGTTTCTCCCGCTTCCAACAGGTAGCATTTGTTGAATGAGCACAATCTTTTTTGAGAAGAGTTGGAGCAGTGAGTCAGAGAGACACATGTCTGACCCAGATTTGCTACTTACTGATCAGCTGACCTTGGAAAAATTATGGAACCGCTTTAAGCTTTGGTTTTCTCTTCTGTGAATGAGGCTGAAGATTCTTTCCTCCCGTGGATCTCATGGGACTGAGTTACAACATTTGTGCAGTGTGTGGCCCGGTCCCCTGGCACATGCAGCGTCAGCGGTCGCCGCCTTTCTAGCATTTGGTTAGATCCCATAATGACATAATTTAGATTTAGGTACTTTCATATACATTTGTGCATGCCATCATGCACGAAGAAACCAATTTACATAAATGGTATAATTGCAAGTACAATGGAGGGTATTTAGTATCCCTAATGGGTAGGAAAGTATATCGAAATATTAAAAGAAGAGCTCATAGTGGTCTCTCTATTGTCTGCATTTAAAGTTGTCTTTAGAGAATCACGTTTCCTCAAGAAAAGTCTTTCCTGTGTTAATAGACCAAAAGTTTTGATATTCTCTCTCTCTCTCTCTCTCTCTCTCTCTCTTTCCCTCTCCCCATCTCTCTCCCTCTCCCTCTCCCTCTCCCTCTCCCTCTCCCTCTCCCTCTCCCTCTCCCTCTCCCTCTCCCTCTCCCTCTCCCTCCCCCTCCCCTTCCCCCTCCCCCTCCCCCTCCCCCTCCCCCTCTCCCTCTCCCTCTCCCTCCTCTCTCCTCTTCCTTTGGGAAGATCATGTACCTGGGCTCAGGTCTGTGCTGTGTTGGTGCCCTGGCTGGCCTTTCCACCCAGGGAACTGCTCGTCTTGGCAATGCATTGGGCATGATCGGCGTGGCTGGAGGCCTGGCAGCCACCCTTGGAGGCCTGAACCCGAACCCGGAATTGTTGGCTCAGATGTCGGGAGCCATGGCTTTGGGCGGCACCATTGGTAAGCACTTGTGGGCTTCTGCCTTCATGCGAACCCATGCTCACTTCTCCGCCCACTTTTGACTCAGTTGATGTACTTGCTCTGTAAATGTTTTAGTGTTTGGGTTTGAATGAGAATTATACCAACTGTGATGACTAGTCACCAAAACCAAATAGATAAATTATAGTAGAAACAAAGGTAATATTGCTATCTATACTTTTCTAATTAATTTATTAGATTTTGTTATCTAGGCTTTTGAGGTTGTCTGTGTTTATTGTCTCTGGTAGAAATACTGTCTAATGATGGGCTACCATTCATCTCTTCCCAACTCCATGTTTAGGGACCACACTGGTGGCTTGACATTGGCCGTGGTTTCACTTAACTGTTGTGTTGATTGTCCAGACCTGAGAAAGCGCTGGAGAAAGTGTTGATAACGCAGCTTCAACTGAAAAGTGTGTTGTGTCCTTAGCCATTATATTGAGAATAGCACAAAAACTGGCCAGTATCCTTCCAGTGTGTGCAAGCCTTTACCAGATCCAGCGAAGTCGTCGCTCACACGGTTGACAGTGAGCCAAGTTCTCACATGCATCTTGCTTCACTTTCGTCTTGTTTGTTACTGTTAACAAAATTACCAACCAGCATTCATGTGGGAACCACACTCCTTCATCAGCAAACACTAGGTTGGCTGCAGGCACCAGAGTTTGGCAAAAATCAACAAAAGCATTCTGTGAAAATCAATTGGCCGTATGGAATTTACATTCAAGAGTATTGTATACTTCATTATTATTCGAAAACTGTGTGCTCCATTCTGTTGATATGAATAAAAAGTCGTGTGTGTATTTATACACACAAATGTTTTTATCCCGAGGAGCTGGTGGCTAATAGTTTTCAGTACATTAGCTTTGGGCCCAATTTGTCCTGACTGTCCCTAGAAAGACCCTGAAGGAAGGTGTCTGTGCGGGGGGTTCAGGCAGGAAAACCTTTAGACACTAGAGGCCCAGTGCACAACATTCGTGCACTGGGGACGGGGGGGGGGTGTCCCTCAGCCCAGCCTGCACCCTCTTGCAGTCTGAGACCCCTTGGGGAATGTCCGACTGCTGGTGCGGGGAGCGGGCCTAAGCCGGCAGTTGGACAGCCCCCTCGGGGTCCTTAGTGCTGCTGCAGAGGCGGGAGAGGCTCCCACCACTGCAGCTGTGCTCACCAGCCATGAGCCCAGCTTCTGCGTTGAGTGTCTGCCCCCTGGTGGTCAGTGCGCATCATAGCAACTGGTCGTTCTGCATTCGGTCGATTTGCATATTAGCCTTTTATTATATAGGATAGGTTGAGCTCAGCACATTTGCGTCACCTGGCCAGAACTGTGCAACTCCTTCAGAATTGCCTGATTTGGACATATATTACTCAGATATTTGCATTTCATTACTTTTGGACTTGGCCCCTGTCCACCCATGTGAAAACCTGGCCTTCTTCATGTCCAGCTGGTTCTTGTGTGCCAGGCCTGGGGTATCCATGCCCTGGGGAGAGTTTCAGGGGATTTAACTGGAGCTTTAAGGAATCTGAGGATGCGCTAGGCCAGGGCCATCTTCGAAGGTTGTGCAGGGAGGAGGCTCTCTGGAGCTGGGCCTTGGCTAGGTGTGTTGAGAAAACCTGCTGCTTTGAAGGAGTGTATGTAGCCAGCGTCCTTACCATTAGCTCCTGCGAGGAAGCAGATGCTTCTTTACTGGTGACATGGAGGGAGCCCCTTAAGGGTGGTCTTTGTAGCGGTTCCTCCTCCAGGGTCTGTCCCGTTTTAATTTCTCTTTGACCTGCACTTCCCGACAGGATTGACAATTGCCCAGCGCATCCAGATTTCGGACTTACCTCAGTTGGTGGCCGCTTTCCACAGTCTGGTGGGCTTGGCGGCGGTGCTGACCTGCGTAGCTGAGTACATTGTGGAGTATCCGCATTTCGCTACGGACGTAGCGGCAAACCTCACCAAGATCGTGGCCTACCTCGGGACTTACATCGGCGGGGTCACCTTCAGCGGCTCCCTCATTGCCTATGGAAAACTGCAGGGTAAGTGAGTCGGCACCACAGGGAGGGGAGTATCTGTTGTTTAGCGGGGCCAGGAGAGCCTGTTAAAATTTCAGAAAGTAGCCAAACAGGAGAACCTGTTAGGTGAAGCGTTTGTGTAGCCCCCAGAATATACAAACCCTTTTTCTCTCCACGAAGGTGCTTCCCTCCATTGATCCTTACAAGTCTGATGAAGTCTTGTAAGGCTGGGGAGCTGTTGCTTCTGCGTGCAGTTAGTGCAGGAAACCAGGACGCAGGGATGTGCGCAGAGGGAGTGCCTGACATTGGCTGATACGTGTGAACAAAGCGACGTCGTCATACTCCTTGGCTTCCAGATCAGAGGGAAGCTCATTGAGTGCATTTGTGTGATGAGTATACGGCACTTGAAAACAAATACCCATTTCTGGGCTCTCGTTTGGCAACTTTTGCTACTGCTAAAGCCACACATGAAAACAGAAGTGAAGAAAACCCCCCACCTAGGCTGCTTCCGGCGTTTTCATGAAAACCTGAGTCTCGAGAGAAACTAGTTTGTGATGTAAAAATCTGGTCTTGCCTCTCAGTGATCAACTCATTAAAATTCAGTGGGGACTTCCATGGAACTTACACGTCCCAGGAAGAACTGCCCGCCCAAGACATTCTGTCTCACCCTTTGTCCTCAGAAACAGCTAGCAAACCAGCCCCTCCTCCCCGGGCTCAGGGATGGAATCAGGAATGCTGGTGTGCTAGGATGTTGTTCTGAAGTTTTAGATGGAGAAAACAACGTTTAGCCTCTGTGTTGGCCCCACGGGAAAGTGACTTTTCAGGATTCCGTGACCAGAGGGAAGGCGTGTGGTGGGAGCCCCTAGGGGACAGTTACGTGGAGGCATGCGTTTCCTGCGTCCGCTAGTTTTCTGCTATGAGGAGGAACTCGAACTGGCTTTGATGGCTCAGTATCTGGGGATGGGAAGTGATGTTTCGAATGCCATGTCTTAATTCTAATGTTGCATGTTGGTAGCTTAGGGTTAGAGGACAGACCCTGGGAGGGAGGGGCTCTTAGGTTCTGACTGCCCTGTGCTTGGTTCCAGGCATCCTGAACTCCGCGCCCCTCCTGCTGCCCGGGAGGCACATGCTCAACGCGGGCCTGCTGGCGGCCAGCTTGGGTGGGATCATCCCCTACATGCTGGACCCCAGCTTCGGCACGGGCATCCTCTGCCTGGGCTCCGTGTCGGCGCTCTCTGCTATCATGGTAAGAGTTGGAGAGGAACTCATTGTATTTTATCAGAATACAGTCTAGTTATAGTTCTATCTCTTTAAGACCCCCCAACGGAATAGATATGTTTTATTCTACTTTATTTAAAAAATATTTTTATCGATTTCAGAGAGAGGACTGGAGAGGGAGAGAGAGATAGAAACATCAATGACGAGAGGGAATCTTCAATTGGCTGCCTCCTTCACGATCCCTACTGGGGATTGAACCCGCAACCCTTGCATATACTCTGACCGGGAATTGAACCATGGCCTCTTATTTCATGGGTGGACGTTCAACCACTGAGCCACACCAGCTGGGCAAAATGAGACCGATTTTTACGTAATCCTAAGAGTTTGGCTGTGATTTCAACACAGAACCTTTAGAACACTAAGTAACTTAAAATTCTATCTATATGCAACCACTGATGATCTATTTTTATTTTGACTTATGTAGCATGGATTTTTGTTCTATTTTGAACAAAAGAAAAATAGTTTTGATATTTTTTTTTATCTAACAGGGCAGAAGAAGTAAAAAAAAAGTGCCAAAATCAAACCTGTGCATTGAAATGTAAAACTTCAAAAATTGTTACTTTTGAAGAGAGGTGAATTTGATTAAAAATACTTAATGACTCTATGAGAATGAGTAAAATATTTCCTGGCCTAATATAATTGGTTTTCACTTAATTTAGCAATAATGAATACATTCACATTGTAACAAACTCAGAGTATATAGGAATATGTGGAATAAAAAGCCCTTTTCCTCTCTAGTTTAGTGATTTGGGGTTGCATCATGGATATCGTGAATGATAGAGACTTTGGAGTCTGCTGTGTTCCTCCAAAGAGTATTGGTTATATGATTTCTTTATTAGATTTTGTAGGCAGCTCACCAGGCTGGATCCAGATTTCAAATTCTGGCTCCCCTGTGGCAGGGGTCAGCTGCAATCTTAAAAAAAAATAAAAAAAATCCAACCAGAATTTACATTCAGTATTACTTTGTCTTAGTTTCTGGTGTACAGCATAGCGGTTAGACAATTTATACAGTGCTCCCCCCTGATTTTTCAAGTACCCGCCTGGCACCATTCATAGTTACTACAATATTATTGACTGTCTTTCCTATACATAGTTTACATCTCCGCAATCTACTGTTATTTCATCTTCAGTAGGATTGTTTGGAGTCTGCCCGCATATGCCCCTAGTTCAGGAGTCAGCCAGAGATGTGGGCAGAGTTCATGCACAGAATGTGGGGCTTTCTTTCTCTAGCCTACTCCTGTGCTGAACTTACTTTCTCACTTTCCAAACTGCCTTGGTCGCCCTAAACCGTGCCCTCCGATCTTCAAACTAGTGGGACTGTGGGACTGTATTTTGTTTCAGCTGTTTCACTTGGCACAACAGGGCCTGCTCTCAGGCTAAAGCCATAAAAACTGGGAAATGCACTCAGCGCCGCCCCTGGTTTCCAAGTGTGGATTCCTCCCCCGTTTCTGCCTGCTTTTCGTCACTGCCTTTTAGGGATGGGGGGACTCTGGTGGGGGAGGTGGTTCAGTGTTTACGTGTGCTGTATCTGCGGGAAACCTGGTCAGACAGGAGGTGCCTCGTCCTTGGCAGACGGACACGTGCGTGTAGAGATAGTCGTTGGAAAACCGGGAATGGTTAAGAACCGGGATGTCCAAGGGCAGAGGCTGTGTTTGTACTGCATTCATTTTGAGTTGCGCTTTGCTTGTCGTCCCAGGGTGTGACCTTGACGGCTGCCATCGGGGGTGCGGACATGCCCGTGGTCATCACTGTGCTCAACAGCTACTCGGGCTGGGCCCTGTGCGCCGAGGGCTTCCTGCTCAACAACAACCTGCTGACCATCGTGGGCGCGCTCATCGGCTCCTCCGGGGCCATCCTGTCCTACATCATGTGTGTGGTAAGAGACACGTGCCCGACAGACCAGGGGGCGGTGTTCTGCACGTGAGGGTGCGTCTGTCATTTCTGTTACTGGCGGTAAAAATGACCACCTCAGCTTTCATTCTCTTCCACAGAAATCCCAGTGGGTAGCATTTGGATAAATTTGCAAGGCTGCTTTTAAAGTACTCAGTGTAGATAATCAGGAAAGTTAAAATCGTCTGACTCCGCCTGAAATAACTACTCCAGGTTTTGGGTTATTTCCTTCTGTTCTTTCTTTGTGAATTACATATCTGTGTATTCCCTTGTCTAATCACCAGGTACACTTCCACATTTAATTTTTTTAAATCTTACAAACCATGTTCTTGCCATTTTCTTATTAAAAATGCTTTCTCAATATTATTTTTTAAGGGACTTCAGAACTAATCTATTACATGGATATATAAAAATATATTTAATGTTTCCCTAATGCCGTACCTGTTAGGTTGTGTGATTTTTATTTCTCTTTGTACGTAAATACATCGTTGGCACTTCTGATTTTTTGTCTTAGGATTGATTCTTAGAAGGGAGAGGGTGTGCTCATTTTTAGGGGCTCCTTCTGCTCATTCCCGTGCTGTTCCGGGAAAGCTTGTGACACTCCCACTGGTCATCTGTGAGAGTGCACTCCTGAAGTTTTGTGGTCAGCATGGTTTATTTGTTTTAGAAGAAAAGAAAAAAAAATTAACAAGAAAAATACTTCCTAGCTTCCTTTTTGTTTTTAATTCTCTTCTTGATGGCAAGAAGATATCCTGCAAATAATTAAAGGCTTGACTAGAAACCTTTTTCTAATTATAGATGCTATTCTCTAAATAATCGTTTTGAATGACTGTGAAAGGACAAGCATGAGACTGAGTGAAATCAGCATGTGAACTTCACACTGATTAATAATTCAGAAAAAGAATACTTAACCCACCTTCATTCTTTTATTACATTATTTAAAAACCCTTATTTGACAATTGAGACTTTCCCTTATATTTTAATTGAAAAAACTCATTGTTGATTGAATGCTGGAGTCATCTTTTTATAATAAAAACTTAGTTTTCTTTGGTCATATTATAAAACAAAGGATTTGATAGCCCAAGTTTAAAATCAAGTTAAGAGCTTTTAAAATTAAATCCCTCTAGCCCTAACTGGTTTGGCTCAGTGGATAGAGCATTGGCCTGCGGACTGAAAGGCCCCAGGTTTGATTCTGGTCAAGGGCATGTACCTTGGTTGCAGGCACATCCCCAGCAGGGAGTGTGCAGGAGGCAGCTGATCGATGTTTCTGATTCTCTATCCCTCTCCCTTCCTCTCTGTAAAAAATCAATAAAATATATTTAAAAAAATAAAATTAAATCCCTCTAGTAACTAGAGTCTAGTTGTTGAGGAAATTTTGGAAATTGGGAGGTTCTGTATTTCCTATTTGAAAAATGCCAGGCTTTGGAGTTGTGTGTTTTGTTTTTTTAAAAACCCAAATGTTTATGAAGAAGAAAACATTTATTCAGTTATATTAGAAATAATTTTCTCTAAAAATGAACCTTTAACCCTTAGTTTGGCTTTGCTTCATTTGGTGAATTTAAATGACCAGCAGGGGGCAGCAGATTTTCACTAATACCTGTGGTTGGTCAAAGCACTGATTTTAAAATTAAATGAGAGGCTTGAATTTTAACACAGCTCGTGGCATTCTGGTAGGGGCAGAGGACGGAGGACTTTTACCTAGATCTTGGATACCTTCGTGGGTACCTTCTTGCCTTTCTCCTTTTCTTCTTACAGGGTTTTCTTCAGGTTCTTAAATGTATCAGCACTATTTGCCCAGTTTTGTCTGTGTGTGCCTCTTTTATTCCCTCTCCATTTCCTTTCCTTCTTCATTTAGTTTCTTGTTATTTTTGGTTAGAGTAACTGCAGTAGCTTTGATAGTAGCAGTTCTACAACAGTAACTAGAATAAGGTAAGAAGAGGCAGGAGTTGAACGTCCTCTTTTCTATGTCTACTTATGTATTGTATCATCTTTTTCTTAATTTTTTTCTATTTCCTTTTTCTTGATCTGTTTTCTCTGTTTATTCTGTTTTCTTTTCTTAATGCTCTTTCTATTTCCTCTGCCTTAGGCATGCCGTTCACTGCCAGCGAACCGCAGCTATTTGTTATTCCTGTGCTGTGTATAAGGTTAACACGCTATTCTTATAGCTGTCTGTGACCACAAGTATCACACTGGGTCAGATTGATGCTCTGTAATAGCAAACTGTAGTCCTTTGGGCTCCAGGACGGCTGAAGTTTTCATCTTAAAAATTATTCAAATATAAAAATAAAAGGCATTTATTGTGGGAAATTTGGAAGAAAATAGAAAAGGATGACTAATAAAATAAAATAATCTATAATCCCATTACCGCCTAACTGTCCACATTTAATATTCTAATTATAGTCTTTTCACATGCATATGTTTAAATGCATTCTATGCCACGGTTTTCTAACAATTTTTGGTGTCTGCTAAGATGGTATTATATCGTACCCATGTCCCTATTATTAGTTGCTCTTACCTTTTTTTCCTGCAGTGCATTCTCCTCGTGCATCGTTGGTTATTGTCTTTACGTACAATCGCTTGGTCAAGGTGGCTGTTGATATTGATAAAGGGGTCTCCACAGAGCACTCGTTGCAAGTTCTCCCGGCAGGTGACGCATAGAGCGGGCGTTTTACTGAACCCTCTGCTCCTCTGTCTTATTACAGAACAGACGACAAAAGCAGGGCTGCCGTGGTTTTCAGTTTTGAAGACAGAAATGGTCTTCACTTCTGCATTTTCCTGGTTTCTGACTTTTCACCTTCATCTTCAAGAATTCTTAGCCTGTGCTTGTTCATGATAAGCACTTGTTTCTTCGTGGCTGGTGCTTACTGGCAGCTCAGAGCGGTTCATAATACTAATAAAAAAGGACGTATCTGCTGGTCGCTAGGCAGAGTGTGAAGTTGCCGGCGGCGCTGGGTGCTGTACAAATGTTAGCTCACTTACTCCCCACGCGAACTCCGGAGGTAGGAAATTCTGTTCTCCTTTTGCAAGGAAGGTATTTTAAGAGATCGTGTATTATTCGCTTTCGTGTTTGTAGTCTTTTCACATGCACCGGGCACATTCAAAGAAATACAATAGTTGTTAAATAACGATTAGATGAATGTTTTATTTGTTAGCTCTTTTCATATTTTGGAATCCTCTCCGGATAGGCTGTAGTAGCAGATATACTATCAAATATCGATATCTAGTATTATTACTGGCATGTTTACCTTCGCTGTTTTATTATTTATTGAAGGAGATGGGCGAGGCCAAACCAGACCAGCATGCTTTTGTTAAGCGAGAGGGAATGGAATGCACCCCGAGCGGCTAATGAACAACCCCTGAAATTGGATTTCGTTCTGACAAAGAATCCTTTTGGGTGTCCTCGGAGTCTAATGTCGTGGTTACACAACACCCAGTATTATAAAAACGGAAAGATGTCCACAATGTCCCAAAAACCAGCGCAAATGAACGCTGTGCTTTATATCCAGATGTCGTTAGACATTAACCTCTTTATGATTTTATAGTCCGTTTACTTGGAAAATGGAACAGCATTTTCAGACCAAATTTTTTGATTTTTGCATTTTGCTGCTTTTTCTCCCAAATGAAAATAGAACAGAATTAAGTGGATCAAAGCCAAACTAAAAAAACTTTTCTTTTTTGCTTTGCAACCAATTAATCAGCACCTACAAAGCATCGAAATGAGAGATGCTAGTCAATGGTATATATGTTGTTATTGCTTTGGTTTGGTCCATTTCATGACCTTTGTTTTCAGAGTTTTCTTCTGACATTTTGCTTAGAATTACGTGAATTAAGGATCTCTTTAATGTAGCATACAATTTTCATTATAGGGCTTAATAACTTAAAAGGCCCAGTCTTGGACAGGGTTGCAAATGCTTTGTCTTGGAGCTGGGAGCTCTTCAATCTGGGGTCAGTGGTCACAGGATAGTCTCATTAATCACTTAAGCAAGCCAAAAAGAGAAAAAACAAAAACAAAACAAAGCCCTAAACCCTAAACATTTGTTGAAAATATGATGTTGCAATGGTACGTTCAGAGATGAAAAATAATTTCGTTTTTAAGAGACCACATGGAATTAGCTTAATGGTGATATAATTGTGGATACGTGTTTAACAAGTAGACTTCGATTGTTACACTACTGTGTGGTTCCCTGTTTTCCTCCCTAAGATGCCATCCGGAGTGGGTACACATTAATGAAATGGCCTCAGATATTCTTTTCTTCTCCTCCACTCAGTTTTATAGGAAATGAAAAATGATTCCTCCTAAGTCCAGTAAGGTGAAAGTGTTCTATCATCTACATCTTTCTCCCCGTCATGTCCCTCTGTCCTCTGTCCCTTCACAGGACTGTGTAAAGCAGGGGATGGAGTCTTTTTGTATATTTGACTTTTTTTTTTAAAGTTATCTATGGCCCTAGCTGGTTTGGCTCAGTGGATAGAGTGTCGGCCCTCGGACTGCAGGGTCCCGGGTTTGGTTCTGGTCAAGGGCACGTACCTTGGTTGCAGGTTCCCTGGGCCTGGTCAGGGTGTGTGCAGGAGGCAACTAATCAATGTGTGTCTCTCGCATCGCTGTTTCTTTCTCTCCCTCTCCCTTCCACTCTCTCTAAAAATCAATGGAAAATTATCCTTGGGTAAGGATTAAGAACAACAACAAAAAGTTATCTATGACAGAAATATCTCAATGTCTGAAATAGGTCTTTGAGTCAGTTTTGAAGGGCACAAGTTTTGTGGAAACTATTTTTGGTCATTTATTTTCAGAATCTTGTAATTCAAAATTAGGTAGAATTGATCAAAATCAATAAATATTGAATGTTTGGGAAGTCTCGGCTATGGCTGTGTAGATTTTCATTAAACCTTGGATTTAAGTAGAGGAGGTGGTGTTCAGCATTTAAAACTTCATGTCAGATGGGGACTATGAACATAAAAGCATTACTGTAATATTTCTCTGCCCTTCTTATCTATTAATAATATACATAAAAACATTCTGGGTTTTATTTTACACATTACTAGAGGCCCAGTGCATGAATTTGTGCACCAGTGGGGCCTCTCGGCCTGGCCTGCGGGACCGGGCTGAAATCAGCTCTCTGACATCCCCCGAGGGGTCCCGGATTGCGAGAGGGTGCAGTCCAGGCTGAGGGACCCCACCGGTGCATGATGGGGGCCAGGGAGGGATGCAGGAGGTTGGCCAGCTGGGGAGGGGCCATGGGAGGACTCCAGGTCATGTCAGGTTCGTGTCACTCAGTCCCGATTGGCTGGACCCCAACAGCAAGCTAACCTACTGGTGGGAGTGTCTGCCCCCTGGTGGTCAGTGCACATCATAGTGATGCAGTTGAGCGGCCTTAGCATATCATTAGCATATTACGCTTTGATTGGTTGAATGGACGACGGGACACATAGCACATTAGGCTTTTATTACATAGGATAATCTTAGACAAGTTTACTAGACTTTGGGCTCTGTAAAATGTGAATGTTGTACTCATCAGTGAACTTAGGTCAAAAGAACAGTTTGAAAAATTATGACATTTTGATCTATCATCTTTGCAAGTTATGTTGTTGGCATGTTGCCCTTTGTCAAGTGTGGCTCTCTGCCCCTTCTTCTCTGTGCCCTCAGCAGCTCACAGGCCTGTCCCCTGGAGGTGGCAGCCGGTGGGCTGTCCTTGGATGGGAGGTCATGTGCTTCTCTCTGATGTGTTACTTGTCACTGCAAATCTCCAGGTGCTTTTTGCTTTTAAATAATCATGTGTCTTTTTGGAAAAAAAAAAAAAAGCAATAGATTGATACTCATATAGCTTATAAGTGGCTCAATGATATGTTTATTACAACCCTTAAAATAGGGTTTAGTAATTTTTGGGGAGTTTTTTTTTGAAGTGAGACATTCTGTTGTGATTACGTGGAATGACTGCTTTGATCATGTACAGGGATTTGAAGTCTTAAAAGGTAGTTGATCCCTCAGAACATCTGGCTTCTCGTCTTTCCATGCGTCTTCCTTCGCCTCGCCTTGAGAGGGCCATACCCGAACTGTTTTCAGAACCCGATCAGTTATCCTCACGTTTCCGTGGTGGTGTTTGAATGGGACATTGTTGGGTGACTGTAAAGGAGGAACTAGAAGTGCCTTCCTACTGTGTTTTTTTCCCCCCCAAGATAATTTTTTTTCCTGGTTAAACGGGTGGGTGTCTGTTTTACTAAAAAGCGTGTATCTCACTCATCTATCTTTTCGGAAATGAAATATTTTAGGAGTCTAGTGATGAGTCCAGTCACTTCTACTACAGCTTCACAGAGCTGATTTGGAAAGTCAGACCCTACCAACCTCTACATTTATCTTTCCTGACGGCAGAGGGCAGCAGAGTTCTAAATGAGAGGCATCCCTGCCCCTTCCCTCAGGCTTGCCTCCGGACAGCTCGCAGCTGGCAGTGGAACTCACCTGAGAGCTCCCTAGGGTCACCTTGTAAAATTTCATATTCCTGTGCCTTCCTTGTACTCGTGTGAAACACATGTGAATGTGGAGGTACAATTTGCTCGATCCATGTGCAGGTGATAGTAACCTGAGTTTTTCATTAATTTCTTAATGTAACCGGTAACTTTCCTTGAAATGCCTTAACTAACTTTACTCTCTTACTGAAAATATATTCGTGTGTCCTTGATTTTATAGAAAAAAAGGATGTGGTTTCCCAGATACCTTCATTTACACTTTTGCAATAATTTTCAGAAGCTAGATCAAATTATGTGGTTAAAATGTTTTAGGTGATCAAATATACCTCTTTATTGAATATTTCTGAATATCATATATTCAGATCATTTTCCAAAAGTTATGTGGATTAAACTCTCACAGAGGAAAATTTTGCTTTTCAGGCAATGAATCGCTCCCTGGCGAATGTGATTCTTGGAGGCTATGGTACCACTTCAACAGCTGGTGGAAAACCCATGGAAATTACTGGCACACACACAGAAATCAACCTGGAGAATGCCATCGACATGATCCGAGAAGCTAATAGCATTATTATTACTCCAGGTACAAAGAAAAGGCATTGTCATTGATTACATTAACAAATTCTTAGAATAGGAAAACATCTAACGGGCACTTGTTTGTTTTTGAAAACATAATGGGAACTTAGAAGCAACCCTATTGTTATATAGTGAAAGATACTGAGAATTTTCAGCTTGTGTCAGTATTTTGGAGATCACATAGAGATTCTATAAATTGATGACGTGGTTCTAGCCATGCCTTCCAGTGATTCTGTACGAATGTTGAATCATTTTCAAGTCTTAGTTGTTTATTCCTTAATGATAATTTTTGGGCCTGTTGTCAGGATTAAGTTAGATATAGTATATGAAAGTAGCTCACTCTTAAACTTGCTCAGTAAATGTTAATCTCTTTCTTTTTAAAAACAAATATTTAAAAAATCATTGCGATTCCTGTGGTTTCCACCAAGGTGAGGTTACGTCGCCTAGTAAAGAGCTTGGTCTGGGAGTCATTGCATCTCATTTTGGTTTAATCTTGCTTCTGACAATCGACATGACATTGACCAAGCCATTTGTTCTCTTCAGGACTCAGTTTCTTTTTTAAAAAACATGTTTTTATTGATTTCAGAGAGGAAGGGAGAGGGAGAGAGAGATAGAAACATCAATGATGAGAGAGAATCACTGATCAGCTGCCTCCTGCATGCTCCTACTGGGGATCGAGTCTGCAACCCGGGCATGTGCCCTGGCCAGGAATTGAACCGTGACCTCCTGGTTCATGAGTCGATGCTCAAGTATTGAGCCACACTGGCTGGGCAGTTTCCTTCTTTTCTGAAGTTGAGTTTCATTCTTCTTCACTGTGAAGATAATGCTGGGGTATTACAGGCAGCATACTGTTTTCAGATTAAGATTTTAACGCTGTCGTGTTATATCATAGGCATTTTCTGTAAAGAAAATCTGTTGATTTGACATGTGGGTAGTTTGTTGGTTGGTTCTATACCAAGATATGAGTAAACGTTAGCATAACTGGATGTTCAGGTACAAGCCTTCTCACCTGGGCCAGTATCACCTTCTGCAGACATTGGAGACAGGGGTTAGGGTTTGGGTGTCTCAGTGACAGGGCGGCCGCTGTCCGCTCTGTGTGGGAGCAGTTGCATTGCATTTGCTAGAATGCCTGGGCCATCCCCGCAGAAAGAATCATCTCCCCACAGGGGGCTTGGTGTCACCTGCTGAGAAGCCGTGCTGGAGTGGGAAGGTGGGAAGATGTGCGGGACTGACAGACAGACAGAGACAGAGAGAGAGGCAGAGGGAACATGACGTGTGGGTGGTGTGCTGTGGGAGGGCGTGCCCAGTGGGATCAGACCTGCACAAGACTGAGGAGGGACCATTAGAATTTGAAGTTGAAATTTAGGCCAGTATTTAAAAAATTCCATACGATAAGTTTGCTTTCATTCTTAGTCCTATTCATGGGTTGCTTTTTTTGGCATAAAAATGTTTCCATCCAGAGAGGAATTTCAAAATAAAACCGCATTCTCCCGTGTTCTTGGTGTTCCCCGCAGGCTACGGACTGTGTGCGGCCAAAGCGCAGTACCCCATCGCCGACCTGGTGAAGATGCTCACGGAGCAGGGCAAGAAAGTCAGGTGCGTCCTGCGCGCAAGCAACGCCGATGGCTTCTTTGTAGATGACGGCTTCCTTTCTGTTGTAATCTGGCATGCAGTTTCTATCCAATGAGACAGGAATGTGTGCTTATTAAATAAAATCAGAAAAACACATAGATAGTACTAGTAAGGAGGAAGAAGCAAAAAGTGATGACAGTCCCACCACCTGGAGACGGCCCCTCCTTGTGGTTTGGCCGATTTCACCGTTCACTTTATGTGACGGGGACACCTGCCGTCGCTGTAAGTTGACGCTTGAACAGCCACCCCCGTTTCTGCTGCTCGGCACGCTCAGAGACACTCCTCCATAACGAACTACAGGGGTGGCCCCCAGAGGTCCCAGTCTCTCTACCCAGGGGTTTGAACGGTGGGAACAGAAGCATTGGTCCAGCGATGGGCTCAGACACCATTCCTGAGGCCCGAGTTGAGCAGGTCCAAGTCGACACCAGGGGTGGGGAACGGCCGGCCTGGGGGTGTCTAAGGCCCGTGAAATCATTTGGCCTGGCCCTGCGAAGGCATTAGGCGTGAGTTCATTAAATATTTGACCAAACGTAGTAGGCTAAATTAAAAAAATATATATATTTTATTATTATTTGTAATCCTTACCCAAGGATATTTTTCCATTGATTTTCATACAGTGGAAGAGAATGGGAGAGACAGAGAGAAATATCGATGCGAGGGAAACACATTGATTGGTTGCCTCCCACACTCCCCCAGTCCAGGGCCCGGGCCCAGAAGGAGCCTGCAACCCGGGCACATGCCCTTGACTGGAATCGAACCGGGGCCTTTCGGTCCGCAGGCCGACACTCTATCCGCTGAGGCAAACCGGCTAGGGCAGCAGGCTAATTTTTAAGTTGATAATTCTGTACGGCCTGAGGATGATGTTATAAATATCCAGATAGCCCCTGGCAGAAAAAGATCCCCCTGCCCTGGTCCAGGCCAACACTGTGCAGTAGACCTTTCTGTGGAAATGGAATGTTCTGGATCTGCACCCTTCCAGAACGGTGGCCACTTGATGGGCTTCGCCTGAGAAATTGACGTAAACATTTTTTAAAAGGTAAAAAAAAATTTTTTTCAATGTGTAGAGCACAGTGATTAGACACGACTGTTTCTTAAAGTGGAGTTTTGCACGTGTAATCTCAGGGAAAGAAATTAAGTTGCAAAACCCCCCTGCTCTCACCTTAGTCTGACTACCTCGTTTTTGCTGTTTCTGTCTAATAGCATCGAACCTAAGTATAGGTTCAGGTGACAAAGGGAAATTTTATTATATGGGGTTCCAGGATAACTATTAACAGGGAAAACCAGAAGTCCCGTCTCTCTGGTTGGATTTGGGGAAGGAGGTCAAGCAAAGTCACATCCGGGTGACCTTGCTTGACCAAACACGTCTGACAGGAGAGGCCAGGGAAGAGGCAGACCCGGAGGGGACCTGTGGGCTGGTTAACAGTGGACTGGGGAGCTCACCCCTCAGGGCGGAGAAGACTGCTGGGACTTCCTGGTTATAAACCACCCACTCTCTGAAACACGGTTAGAGCAACCACTGCGGCGCCCACTTGCCGATTGGGCAGAGGCCTCTGCTCCTGGGAGGGCAGCAGGGGGCGGCGAGCGGAGCACTGCATTTCTAGATCTGTCCCATGGCCCTGGACGGAGGGTGTGAGGGGTGGAGCAGTGGGGAGGTAAGGGATGACCCGGCTCCGTAGTCTGGAGCTGGGCTATGAGGAGGCTGCGCAGGGCCCTGCATGTCCCGGGAAGCCGCTCTCTAGCAGTTGCATTGACCTGAGAGAGGAGATAAGGCCGTGATTAAGGAAAATTAGCTTGTTCACCAGGATGTGGGTATCTGTCGACAAAGACAAAACCGTTAATGTCTGTTAATGAAAGTCCCCTTGCAGATGCCAGTCTTTCACTTTTGTCTGGGGCAGATGATAAGAAAACAGGCCCAAGAGCGTGCCTAGAGCCGGGCAGGGTCCCTGCTGGGCTGCGCAGAGTCCGGGTTTTCTCCTAAATGTCGCAGCTGTTAACAGTGGTAAAAGGGGCTCAGGTGGTTAAACCAGAGGGTTATCTAAAATGTTTGAGCGTCGGCTGCATATTCTTTCTCTCTTTCTCCCCACCCTTTCTTCTCTCACTCCTTCCTCCTATCTCTACTTGCCGGCAATCCAAAGTCTGTGTTGTTTTAAAATGTGAAGAGTTAAAATACTACTTTGTGGTAGGACCAGCATTCCTGGGATGTAGTGGTTCCCACACGTAGGATCATCTTCAGTGAATTGCAGATTGATGATGAGAAAAGTCATTGACATTGTTTCTTTATTTTCACACTAGAGGCCCGGTGCACGGATTCGTGCACAGGGCGGGGGGTGGGGGGGCCCTCAGCCTGGCCTGTACCCTCTCACAATTCCGGACCCCTTGGGGGATATAACTGCGCCAAACAGCAGGTGGCCAGGGAGGAGCCTGAGGCGGGGCCTGGCACCATGCCGCTCATGTTCATCCCAGCCTGCTGCCGCTGCTTGGTAGCACTGCCATGAAGTCGGGAGAGGCTCCCGCCACCGCAGCTGCACTCACCAGCCTTGAGCACGGCTTCTGGCTAAGCGGTGCTCCCCCTGTGGGAGCACACTGACCACCAGGGGGCAGCTCCTGTGTTGAGCGTCTGCCCCCTGGTGGTCAGTGCACATCATGATAAGAAGTCTCATTTCGGTAACTCCTACATTCACGTAGGGTACGAAACTCTGCTTCTTTGTGGTCACAGTCGCCCCGGAAAGCGTTTGCAGACCTACAGTGGGAAGGATGTGTTACCGAATCTTTAATCATTTTCCTAAAAGGAAGTGTTTCTCTGTATTCAGTCTGCATGTGAAAGTCGAATGTAGTATAACACCTGCTGTCACCATGTAGATATTTAGGAGTCGAGTGGCAAGTCTAATAAAACAGGAAGGTGGCTTCCATGCCTCCGTTATCCTTAGGGAAGGGCATGGTTCGTTTCATGTTGTTCTCTGCTTGCCCACTGACCAGCCTATGGTGGCCAGCGCCCTGGGAACTCAGCCCAGTGGTAGAGGGGTGGGCGCAGAGCTGGTGAGCATCAACGACTGCTGGGCAGCTGGACGGAAGGCAGGACGTGAAAGGAAATGAATAAGAGGAAGGAAAAAGTGCTCCGTAAAGGAAAGGGAGAAGACAAATAGATGTTCGTTTCTGACCTCTTTAAAATTTGCATTTTTGTCCACGGGGAAAAGTGATTATTTGACTTAAGATTTATGGGAGATATATAATTATATGTTAGTGTGTTACAGTTTTCTTTTTTTTTTTACTTTTACTGTAGTAGGTTGAATTTTCAATACCGGCTTTGTAACAAGTTATGCAAACCTTGCGTTTGCTTTAAACGGAAGAGAACGATTCTTGCTAACACGATGACAGTGGATTATCATCGTTTTCCTTTCTTGCTTCTGTGTGAAGATTTTTTTTTATTTATTTAAAGGGAATCATAGGAACTTTGTTGACTCTGCCTCGGGTGTCGTCGTCTTTTCACAGGAGACAGGCACGTTTTCTTTACAAGGTTAGGCCTGTGCAAATCCGTAGAGGCTGGCTGCCTTTTACAGAGGCGGACGTCTATCCGAACAGGAGGCTGCTGCCGTGGTTACCCCGCCCTTTAAAGGGAGAAACCTGTGTTTGCAGTCGCGGTACCTCAGTCCTTTCATCACTGGGCGCTCCCACGGGCTCCTGGAGCACAGCTGCGGGCCGCTGGCTTAGGAGCTCTGAGCCGCGGGACCCCCTCACGCCCAGCATCCAGATGTGGTGACATACTCGCACACAGCCCTCATGGAAACGGGCCAGTGTGGACATCTGACTGTCATCAATGAGTGATGCCCAAGTGGTGCCAAGAAAAACGGCATCTGTCACCCAGCCCGTCTGTATGACTTCATGGCCCGTGATGGATGCAGAGATACTGCCGTCTCCGTCCTGGGATGCAGTCAGAACCCGCTCACCGGGAGTTGAGGTGCAGCGGGGCCCGAGGCATCTCAGATCAGGGCTCGTGCGGAACATCGGGAAAGCCCACTGACTTACTTTCTTTACTGGCCACAGGGTGGTCACTTCCCAGGTGCCCGGAACACCTTTGAGCTCGCCTAAATGATGCTTGATTTCTGCAAGCTTTTTATGAAAAATCTAACAAGAGCACAGACATGTCTTCTTGATATTTCCCAGCCTTTGCATTGCTATGATAGGCTTTTCACTATAAAGCAGAGATAGTGTTGCCAATGAATAATTCTTAGGAAGAGTTGTAATTTTTAAAAAATAATTAACCACTGCTTAATTTTCTTTAAAAAATATGTTTTTATTGATTTCAGAGAGGATGGGAGAGGGAGAGAGAGACAGAAACATCTATGATGAGAGAAAATCATGGATTGGCTGCCTTCTGCATGCCCCCTACTGGGGATCAAGCCTGAAACCTGGGCACGTGCCCTGACTGGGAATCAAACCAAAGCAAAGTCTGTGTCTTCGTTCACATCTGAGTTCAACCTACGTGCAGAGTCGCCAGGAACCTCTCAGATCGAAGGGGTCTGTGGTGCTCCTAGGACGTGGCCTCTGCTCGCGGGTTCTGACTGTTGACCAGACTCCCCGCAGCTTCAGACTGTCCCCTGCATGTTGGTGTGGAGGAGAGCACAGATGGCCGTGTACAAAGCCTGTGCCTTCAGTGTTTTGCAAAGCCGTGCATTCTAGACTCCTCCCTTGGAAACCCCTGTGGTCCGAGGGAAAACCTCATAGCCGATGAAGCCAGGGCCTCTGACCATCGGGGTGACTTTGGGTTCTCAGTCCTAGTATCAGTGAGAAGAAACTCTCTAAGCTGATTCTCTTCAATAAGGTTCAAGTAAACATAAATAAACAAAAGTCCTCTTCTCATTTCAGGCCCAAATTCTTCCGTATCTTGCGGATAGTGTGTGTCTTGGGCTGCTCACTAGCATTGCACTTCAAGAGCCACTCAGCAGCATCATTAGTGCTTCTGACAGAAAGATGAAATTAGGTACAGTTCCTACTACATCTCTGCACTGTGCCAGAATATAGTATTCTAGAACATTAGTGGCAAAGTAGATGTTTAATATTGTCTCTGATGTCATTCTTCATAGCCTAATTGGGCTGTTTTGAAATACAATTGCTTCACAGTCCTTCTGTTTCTCTTCTGGGTCTGGTAGCTGGATTTGGTTCAGTGATGGGAGAGCCATATGCGGGCCCAATCTGTAGTAATCTCCTCCCCGTGGACCAGGTCGTGTTGTGACGTTGTCAGCGTTTGCACGAGAGCGCCCGATGGCACCCTGTTTGGAAGGCTTCTCATTCTCTGGGTGGCCTCTGTGGCACAGGCCACATGTGCCCATGGGAAATGTGACCGCCGCCCTTTGTCAAACATGTCCTCATTCGTCACAGAGCAGGTCGTATTATTCTGTCCTGGAAAAATGGAGCCCCTGGGACCTAATTGTAAGCTCTTGAACAAATTCGTCATTTTCTTCCTGAAGAAAGGCAGGCCGTGGATGAACACCAGATTGCAGATCAGAGTAGCAGCTCAGCCCTTATTTGCCTTCAAAAAAAAGAAAAGAAAAGAAAGGTACATGATGTTCTCTCGTTCTAGCTGTTGGAAAGCGCTAGGAAATGAAACGAACGTTTTCTTTTCATTTGGAATCGTATGAGTGAGTTCGTCTGGACCACTGCTGGTCGGAAGGACTTTCACAATTTTAGAAAGCCGGGTGTCTACCCTCTGCCTAAGAAGCGTGGCCAGAAAGTTGATTCTGTAGCTTCTCTCATTAATCAGTTTGTGTGGACACGGTCTGCCTTGTCAGGAAGGTTTTCCACGCGTTACCAGGTTCCTCCTCAAACGGGTGGGCTAACCCCACCCAGCTGGTCCCCGCCTTTTCACCAGTAAGGATTCATTTAGGTCCCATTTCCCCTGCTTCACATTTCATAAAGTTTTCTTCTAAACTACATTTACTACATTGCCGAAACCGGTTTGGCTCAGTGGCTAGAGCGTCGGTCTGCGGACTGAAAGGTCCCAGGTTCGATTCCGGTCAAGGGCATGTACATTGGTTGCGGGCACATCCCCGGTGGGGGGTGTGCAGGAGGCAGCTGGTCGATGTTTCTCTCTCATCGATGTTTCTAGCTCTCTATCCCTCTCCCTTCCTCTCTGTGGAAAATCAATAAAATATATTTTTAAAAAAATAAACTACATTTACTACAAAATAGCTTTTTCTTGCACTTTGAATAAGTGACCTGTAACTGTCAATAAGAAATTCTGATCAGGCCCTAACCTGTTTGGCTCAGTGGATAGAGCGTTGGCCTGCGGACTGAAGGGTCCCAGGTTCGATTCTGGTCAGGGGCATGTACCTTGGTTGCAGGCACATCCCCGGTGGGAGGTGTGCAGGAGGCAGCTGATAGATGTTTCTCTCTCATCAATGTTTCTAACTCTCTATCCCTCTCCCTTCCTCTCTGTAAAAAAAATCAATAAACTATATATTTAAAAAAAATTAAAGAAATTCTGATCAGAATGTAATAAACCAAAGAAACCTGCCTTTTTCAGATTCCATCTTATTTTTCACAGGTAAAATGCACAATTAGTAAGAAATATTGAAAGTAGTAAGAAATCTTTTTATTACTTCAATGGACCCTTCTCAGGATGGTGCATTGCACCTGCAAACATACAATCAAAAGTCCTCCGTGTGTAGCACATACCAGGGACTCATTATGGCCTCAAAGGGGAACTACAGCCTGTTTTGTGACTCAACAGTTTGTACATGTTTACTTGCTGTAATTCTGAATAAAGGAGTCCTACCTTAGGAAGTGGTTGGATTAGAGAATCTTTTCTTTTAATATATTTTTATTGATTTCAGAGAGGAAGGGAGTGGGAGAGATAGAAACATTAATGATGAGAGAGAATCATTGATCCACTGCCTTCTGCACATCCCACACTGGGGGTCGAGCCTACAACTCGGGCATGTGCCCTGACTGGGAATTGAACCCATGACCTCCTGGTTCATAGGTTGACACTCAATCACTGAATCACACCGGCTGGGCAGGAAACAATACTTTTTGCCTAATAGTATCTGTGGAAGGGTTGAAGATGGCCTTTTGAAATTTGACTCTATTAAAGTAAATCTGTATTCTAATATTAGTTATGACCAAGTTCCCAATGAGTTTAGTGTTCACAATTGTTTGCCTCAGTCTCTATTGTTAGCCTCAGTCTCTGTTGAGTATCATTTCTCTAGTCTTTTTTAAAAAAGTATATTTTATTGATTTTTTTACAGAGAGGAAGGGAGAGGGAGAGAAAGTTAGAAACATCAATGAGAGAGAAACATCAATCAGCTGCCTCCTCCACTCCCCCTACTGGGGATGTGCCCGCAACCAAGGTACATGCCCTTGACTGGAATCGAACCTGGGACCCTTGAGCCCGCAGGCTGACGCTCTATCCACTGAGCCAAACCAGTTAGGGTGATATCTCTCGTCTTTTGATGTAGTTGGGAGTACAAACAATTTCTGGCTTTCGTTGGATTACACTGGAATTTACTAGGATTTCAAGTTAAAAATTAGAAAACCAACTTAGAAAATGTTGGCATCAAACCAACATTTGTCTTAATGTAAAAATGTGTGTTTCTTTTTTATAAAAGTGATCATTAAAATGTGGATGTATTTGAAAGATACAGATGAACATTTAAATTACCAAAATGTATTTGAATGTAATTTACAGGTTACATTTATTGAAGGCTTACCGTATGTGTGCCAGGCGGTTGGTCTCATTGTCTCACTTAAATCTCACAGTACTTCTCTGAAGAGGTTTTATCATCACCCCCATTATTAAGGGCGGCACATGGAAGTTAATCGTCCAAATGTCTTGAACCCAGGCAGTGGGTCTCTAGAGCGTTTCACTGCTTCTCTATGCTGCTGCCCCAAGTTCTTTCTCTAAAAGGAGACGTGGGAAGTTTATGAATAAGCCTACCTTTCTGGGCACACCTTTCATTGAGCACTGAGCATCGAGTGCCAGGTTCTGATAAATTAGCGTGGTTCCTATACTAAGGAACTCTTGGCCTGGGGGGTGCAGCCATCTGAAGGAGGAGCTGCATTAGGAAAGAGTGTGGTGGCTGCAAGATCTTCCTGTGATCTCATTTAGTAGCTCTTGCCCTTCTGTAGGATCTTGTTGTGGTCAGGGACAGCCGGCTCTGTTTTGTTAAGCATGTACACAATAAAAATAATTTTTTTCTAGTTCAAAGGGAAGAACCAAAAGGCTAGTAGGCTCTGCAGTTCAGAATTCTGGATATTCTTCACGTGATGATGGGACATTGATGAGCTTTGGCCGTAGGTTCCTGGAAATTGCCGGTCTTGGCCAACCGATGTCTGATACAATTAACTTTAATACATACTTTGGAGATCAGCCAGTTCCACGGGCCAGAATTGTTATAAACTCCCATTGCCTCATCAACATGCACATACATATTTCTACAAATGTAGCGTGTTCTGTTGTTTCTCTCAAAACATTGGCATTCTCTTACAATAGTCTTGCGTGTGTTTGTCTCCAATCTTAGCGTCTTAAAAGTGTAGTATAATAAATGACTACACAAACAAATATAAAGTGATCTGCCCTTTGGGATGTTCAGCATAACATGTTGGTTAGCTTTGCGATTATTTACCCTTTGCAACTAGCTCAAAAGAAACATCATCTTTATGAAGTCTGCAGCTAATCATATATTACAATAGTAACTCATACATTTAGAGGTTTTTGATTTCTAACGTGGTCCATGACACCTCAGTGAAAGCATAAAGATGATAGCCAGTGGATTAGTTTAAAGATAAGCCAAGGTAGTATTAAAAACAAGTAAATAAATTAAAATTAAACAAAAATACTGGAGTCAAAGAGGAATACAAAATTGAAATCCAAAAGTAAATCACGAGGTGTATGTTGGTTTACTCAGCTAAAATAGAAACTCTAGTTCATGGAATCTTAGGACTGGAAAGGGAGTTTGTGGCAGACCGAATAATGACCCCAAGTATGTTCACCTCCTAATCCTTAAAATCTGTGAATGTGTTGCCTTACATGGCAGATGGCAAAAGGAACTTTTGTAGATTTGAGGTGAGGATTTTGAGATAGGGAGATATCCTGGATTATTCAGGTGGGCCCATGTAGTCACTAGGGTCAGACTCAGAGAAGTGACAATGGAAAGAGAGGTCACAGTGATGCAGCCACAAGCCAAGGAATGGGGGCAGCCTCCTGAGGCTGGAAAAGGCAAACAATGGATTCCTAGTCCTACCAGCACCATGATTTCAGTGCAGAGAAATGGACTTTGGACTCTGACTTCCAGAACTGTAACAGCATCATCAATTTGTGTTGCCGTGGGCTACTAAATTTGGGGTAATTTGTTACAGCAGCAATAGGAAACTAATTCAGACCTCGAGTGTCATGTAGTATGACTCTCAGTCTTTAAGTCTCACCAGTCATGTTTGGGAAGAGGAAAGGACCTGGGGGAAGCAAGAAATACTTCTTGGTGATCAGAGGGCTGGGAGATTAAGAGAAAGTTTTTGGTGTTCAAGATTACTATTAACATCTCAGAGGAGCTCAGATGAGTCCTTGGTGGCAGTTGATACTTACAGGAGTGAGACAGAGCAATATCTTACATTATTCTGGAAGTCCCGAGTCCACCTAAGCTGGTCCTCTCTTAAGGTAGTTCAGACCGTTGATGATCCCCTGCCTCCTCCCATACCTGGAAGGCTGTCCCAGCGGCTGCAGCTGTCTTGATCATGTCCAATGCCAACCAACTATCCTTCGCATTTGTATGTGAAATACTCTTGACTCCAAGTGCATCAGCTCAGATTCATGAGCTTCTCTCTCCCCGATCCACAGAGAAGAAGCCTGAAACATCCCCTAACTAGGGCATTTGTTTTAAATTAACAGAAAGTAGTGTGTGTGTTTTTTTCTCTGAATTTTTAAGTCCAATTCTTCCTTTTGCATTTGAAGATCGTTTTATTTTATTCTGTGTAAGGAAAATGAGGACTATTTGGTCAACTTCTGTTTTGTTTGGTCTGCTTGAAAATAGTTTTGCCATTTTTCTAGCCAGCTGATCTTTTTTCACTTAGAGCGTGTTATTTTCTAAGTTGTTGGATATTCTGTGTTTCTTCTGAACCTCTGATGCTTTTGAGCAGCAGCTCCCTGAACTGAATCTAGTTAGTTATTTAGTTGTGTCATTGGGTCTAGTCGGTGACGGAGGTAAAACCACCTGTGCGTGAATCTGGGAAAGCAACCCTGTGCTAATTTGGAATGTTGACCTGAAATGGACACAGTTGAAATGCAAATGGACATTAACCTTGAATGAAATCAGCTGATTAATAATATGTTTAAACCTCTGTAAAGTGAAACGAGTTTTTCAAACTAAAATTTTTTTTTTTTTCATTTCTAATAGTGAGCGGACATGGTCACCATTTCTTTTAAAATATATTTTATTGATTTCAGAGAGGAAAGCAGAGAGAGAGAGAGAGAGAATGATGAGAGAGAATCATTGATCAGCTGCCTCTGTCCTTCCCCCTCACCCCCCCCCCCCCGCCACTAGGGATTGAGCCCACAACCTGGGCATGTGCCCTTGACCGGAATCAAACCTGAGACCCTTCCATCCCCAGGCCGATGCTCTATCCACCGAGCCAAACCAGTGAGGGCCATTTTGGTGATTTTAATATGTGCATCTTCTTTCCCAGTCTATTTTTTATATTAATGCTTAAAATACTGTGTTATTGAAGTATTAAAATGATATTTATGTTCAGATTTGGAGTTTAGTAATAATAACTCATTTAATGAGCATATACTTTGGTACCTGGAGAAATTTTTTTTCAAATGTTTTATTGCAACTGTAAAAATATCACAGTTTTAAAGAGGTATCTCAACCAAAGAGTCTGCATAACACTTTGGAAACGTTTTCTCTGCGACAGTTTGAAAACGGCTGCGGTCGTGCTGACTGTAGCTTGCACTTCTACAGGGAGAGCGTGAACATCAGTTGTCAGTATTTTGCCTAATTTCCTTCATTTTCAGGAGTGATTGAAAACTCTGGTATGGAAAAGAGAATGACATTAGCATTTAAATGTTTAGTAAAAAAAAATGCAATATTTCTTTTTAGAGAACATTGTAAATTTTTTACTCAAGTGTTGAACTGTTACATTCCCCAAAATGACAGGAGAGAAACTATGGTTGAAGAACTTAAAAGCTGCCCAGTTGGTGTAGCTCAGCGGTTGAACATTGACCCAGAAACCAAAAGGTCAAAGGATCGATTGCCGGTCAAGGCACATGCCTGGATTGTGGGCTTGATCCCCAGAAGGGGGTGTGCAGGAGGCAGCCGATAGATGATGTTTCTCTCTCATAGATGTTTCTATCTCTCTATCCCTCTCCTTGCCCCCCTCTCTAAAAATGACTAATAAAAAAAAAGAGAACTTGAAAGCTGATGAGACAGTGAGGTTGGGGAGCACTGTTTGAAGTAAACTGTTGACTGTCTTTAATTTTATTCTCATTGAAATTGGACTGCAGACAGCCCACTGAGGGAAGAGGGGAGGAATTCCTTTTAAATGAATCATAAATTATTAATAGTTTATTTTATCCAGTTCATTTCTACCTCCCACTTGTAGTAATTTTTTCAAAATCTAACTTCCCCAGCACTTAAGGGATGCTGGTCAATGTTTTGCATTGTTGTAGCACTTTGCATACTAAGAGACATTTTTTCCTCCTATGTCTGTTTGTCCATGCAAATACTTAATTTATTGTTTATAGCTTGTAGCATTGTTGAACAATTCTTGGCTCTCAGCTTTTCTCAAAGCACACTAGAAATTGGATTCTTGGAACTCCTTATTACACCCATTCAAGCAGAGATAAATAGGTATTTCTTAGACCTCTTCTACTGAGAGTTTTTATAGCCGTAGGCCTGTGGCCTCATAATAACAGCTGGTTACTACTCTATGGGGAAACTGAGATGGAGGGAGAGTCATTAAGTGACGTGCCCAACATCACACAGCTGGTTAACCTGAACTGTTAACTAAACAAAATCATCTCTTAAATTGCTTGACTCGACTGACTATATCGTATAGTAGTTAAAAGTTCAGACTCTTGAATCCCAGTGTGACCATTTACTAAGAAAGTTGTGCACACCACATAGTACATCCTAAAGAGTGAATATTAGCCATTATGTCAGCGTACATGCCAGCCCCTCTTGTACACATCCTTGCTCACTCTTTTTAGATAAAGGAATGCAGCTCTAAAACCCAGTTTATTTAACTAAGTACTAGATTTGAATCAGCTGCCCTAAATTCTAAATCTTGATGGAGACTGTTTGGGCCAGAAAAAGATAATACATGAGAAGTAACTTATAAATTATATCACAACATAAAAGCATGGAGTGTTAATTTATTTTATATGGAGTTAATTTAAACTGTACATTCTCATAGAAAAATATTAAAGACATGAGAAAAAAGCTACGATCTGTTGTACAACTACCTAGAGATAACTGTTTTTTTTTTCCCTTTCGGTCGGAGTTTCTGTTTTTTTAAACATAAGTTGGTTATTGAGGAACATTCAGCGGTCCCAGAAGAAAGATTATGCAAAGGGGAATCTGGTAAAGAGAATACCCATCACTTGATGTCTTTCTTTTTCCCCAATGATAAGCCTTCCAATAATCCAGACTCGTCATGATCAGTTTTAAAGGTGTAGAAAAGCGTTTATCAGTTATCTGGGTGATAAAAATGGCCATTTTATAGCTCTTTGCAGGTCTGCTTGGTGAGGGGTCAATTCCTATGCTTGAATCTGTTCCTAACAGGACCGTGTTGGGAGTGGGGAGGGAGGCCTGGCTTGGAGGCAGTTCCTGTGAAAGTAACAGCATCTCCAATGACCACGCGTTTTGTCAGAGACAGCGATGGGCTGTGCTGGCTGTCAATGCTCATGCAACTCAGGCTTCGTCAGTGGGGGAATCTGAGGATGTGATTTGCTTGCTGGGCCTTGTGCATCTAGATCACATCCAGCAATATTGTGTTCTCTGTGAGGGGCTGGGGTTTGAGCTGGGCACTGACAGTGGAGGTAGCAACAGGCAGCTAGGACATCCCGCGGGTCATTGAATAGTTGAAAGACTTGAGGATGTTTTGCTTAGTAGGCATCTTAGGATGGCTGAAAGAGACCCATATAGGGAAGAGGGAGTAGACTCATGGCTGCAGATGGCAAAACTACAGACCTTGGAGAGCAACGAGAGGGGGGTTCTCCCCGGCTTACTGTAACGAGTGTGTGCTTGTGCAATGGTGCATGTGTTATATGTAATTATCAGGATTGTCTAGTAATGCAACAGACCTTAGGAAGGAGTAAGTTTCTGGTCACTGAAGGGATTTAAGCTGAGACTGGATGGATCCCTGCCACAAGATTCTATAAAATGCATTTCTTCCCTGGATTTGCTTTTTATTGAGTTCTTATATGACAGGGACTGTGCCCGATGCTGAGGAGACAGAGGTCAGTACGATAGGCAAGAGGCTGGGTTACCTGACTTTAAAGATCCCCTATGGCCGGGGCTGGAAGAAATTGCTTGTTGCTTCAGTTTCCTTTGCCTTGATAAAGCGTGGAGCTCTGATCTCTATATACCTCCGCCTTGTGGACACGGCAGCGTGTTACTGTCGTATTTCTTCTGTGACATGGAGTAATGCTTCATCACTCCCTGAAAGACTGTAGGCCATTCACTCATGCACTGGACAGTATTTTATTTCCCCACTTTTGAACATAGAGGTTAAAGCTGACTGTAGAGTTGATTTTTCATGGCAAATGTTTAATTCCATGCTGACTTGCGTATGTTTTTTTAAAGACTCAAGGTATGTCAAAAAGCATAACGAAAGCAGAATGCTTATTGAATGTAAGGTGATATTACATAGGAATGCTGTTGGAAGTTCATTGTAGTTCAAACGGATATGGAGGATTCAGGCTCTGAAGTTATGCTTACTTCTCTGAGGGGAGTCCTAGTGTGTGTAATACTGAGATACCGAATCTCCAACGCCAATATTTGTAAATTGACCACGTATCCGTGCTGATTCTGCTTCTGCTTCTGCCTGCGGAGACGAGGCAGTACCAGGAGGAGCAGAGGGGCCCAGAAGAAACTGTGCCGACTGGGAGGTGATCTTGGGGTCTCTGTACATCTTGGCCCATCCAGTAAGGCCAGCTGTTCGTTTGTTTCACATCTAGGTTTGGAATTCACCCAGTTGCAGGCCGGATGCCTGGCCAGCTTAATGTGCTGCTGGCTGAGGCTGGGGTGCCATATGATATTGTGCTGGAAATGGACGAGATCAACCAGGATTTCCCAGGTAAGTGATGGGGCCGACGGTGCCATTGACTTGTTCTTAGAGTGACTAAAGCCGTGCCAGTCCAGGACAGAAACTGTGGGATCACGGAAGACCTGCTCGTCAGATGGGGGGCAACCTGCTCCTGGTGGGGATGCGGTCGCAATGACGTAAACGAAACAGTGCTGACTGGTTCACCCGGGTTGTAAGCAGCACAGGTAACTCTGCTCCCATGCGGAGAGCTGAGGGATGGAGCAGGCCCTGGGAGGCGATGCAGGGTGGTGGGTTGCCCGGGGACTCGGAACACACCTGGCTTTGGAATCCAGGCCCTGACTCTCTCTCTCATGACCTTGAACTAGCTACTCAGGCTCAGGTTCCTCATTTATCAAATTGCTGTTGATAATTCAGTGTCTGATTTCTGCAGTGTTTACTGGTTTCCAGTTGTACCAACTCAGGATCAGAATAGTAGTTTTCTGTCCCCTTTAAAGTACCAGACTTCACTGGACAAGGTGCTGTCCTGTGTGACTGTCATGGGGATTGGTTGAATGCTAATGACATTTGGCCCAAGATCATGTTTGTTAAAATTAAACCAGTTCCCTCTGGCAAGTGTCCACTGTTAACATAAAAAAACAAGCAAACTGTTTGTTAGAGAAAAATAATGAAATCGTGTGTATGTGTAGATTCACATGGCATTTTGGCAAAGTTCTAAGGTAGTTCACATTATAATGCTTAAAGAGGGAATTTAGGCCATTTTAATTTTATGCCTCCTTTCAGACTTCACTGTTGCTAAATTATGTGTGAAACCTGCCAGTTCCAGGAATTATGGACACAGCTTTAATATAGTACAGATTCATAGACCATTTTCTTTTAGACATCAAGTTGCGTTTATGTGGTCATCTTAGAAGTTGAAAATGGAACACAGATATTATAAAATATTGTCATTGGCAAAGTCACTTTGGGATAATGAAAGAACTATATAAAGTTACATTAGGGGAAGGAAAGCATAATAATGCGAGCTCCAGCCAGGATGCTCAGGTTAGATGCAGGCCTGTTGCTTTTCAGCTGTGTGACATTGGCTAAGTTACTGAACCTCTCTGATAAAGTCCTTGGTACGGTGCCTGGCACAAGCGCGGGTCTTACAAATATTAGCTTTTGTTATTATCGTTGTTATAAAGCCAGATCAGTCTCATTTTCCCGGAAAGAAGTGCAAGGGACTCCCCTGAGTTTTATATTTTCTCTTTTTTTCTTTCACGATGTAGACACTGATTTGGTCCTTGTGATTGGAGCTAATGACACTGTCAATTCAGCAGCTCAAGAAGACCCCAACTCTATTATTGCAGGCATGCCGGTTCTCGAGGTCTGGAAGTCAAAGCAGGTACGTTTCAGGCTCGTGCTTCATCCTAGTTATCAAAACCCTTAAAATGCACACACATGGAGCGTTCCTTGGTCACTGGATGAGAAGTGATGAAGGCTTGAGGAGGCCCAGGCATTGGAGGAGGATTAGGGTCCGGTTCTCCTGATGCAGCTTCTGTGCCCTATGGCCACCGGGGAATCTGAGTGAATGCCTCGGTCACAGCAGAACCAGAGGGGATGGTGCAGCTGGATTAACGGAATCTGTAACCGCAGCTGAACAAGGGCTTTTGGAATGAGCCTGGCCGAGTTCCAGGTCGAGTCCCGTGGACCAGATGGCTTCTCTCTGGGACAGTGAGTCAGTTCCTCGCCTTCATATATGAAGACGAGCACATTTTTTCATTCAATGTTATCGAAAGGGGGTTTGTATGTCGTTATGGGGTGTCTGGAAGGAAGGTGATTTGGAAATCGGACAGCAGCGTGGCACGAGGAAGCAGGCTCTGCACGTGCACACACTCCTGAAGGGCGGGTGCTAGGTCGTGGGGAGCTCAGCGCTTGCCAGTTGCCCTCTGCCCAGCCGTGGGCACGTTTCTTTACCACCCTAAGTCAGGTCTGCGTTTTCAGAACCATGGTTACAGAAGGTACATTTCCCCTTTCATTTTGTTTCTCTTTACTGTACACATGAGGTTAAAACTTAGTGTTTGTGGTACGTGAGCAGATAAGCCATGCACTGGTTCATGGGATATGAGAAATTATTGCATTGGTCATTAATGTTGGAGAGTTTGCAGAGCCCTTGCCGGTGTGGCTCAGCAGTTAGAGTGTTGGTCTGTGCACTGAGGGGTCAGAGGTTCAATTCACAGTCAAGGGCACATACCTGGGTTGCAGGTTCAATCTCTGGTCCCTGGCCCAGTCCGGGCACATGCGGGAGTCAACCAATTGATGGGTCTCTCTCACATTGATGTTTCTCTCTCTCTCTCTCTCTCTTTCTGTCTTCTCCTTCACTCCCATCCCTTCCACTCTCCCTAAAAATCAATGGAAAAAATATCCTCGGGTGAGGATTAACAAAACAAAGAGTTTGCAGAGTACACTGTGGTACTAATGCTATTTGAAGCGTGAACACATTTGTACTGCTTTCCTTCTTGGATAGATGGCAGGACCTAGACCATAGGGAGGCTTTTATTTTCATTAAGAACTGACTTGATACTCAGCAGGACAGCACCAGCTGTAATCTGTGTAATTGTAAATGTCTGTAGCACATCAGCATCAGAGACACCGCAGTATTAGCTATTAGCCTCTCCTGTGACAGCTAGGGTGCTCTTTGGGCTTCTGTGTTAGAACTTTCCGATAGATTTTTTCCTTAAAGTGAGGGAGCAGGACTGATACCATTTTCCCACTCAACTACCTTTATTTTAAAACTAGAGGCCCATTGCACGAAATTCGTGCACGGAGAGGGTGGGTGTCCCTCAGCCCAGCCTATACCCTCTCCAATCTGGGATCCCTCCCACAATCCAGGACTGCTGGCTCCCAACTGTTTGCCTGCCTGCCTTCCTGATTGCCCCTAACCGCTTCTGCCTGCCAGCCTGATCACCCCCTAACCACTCTGCTGCCAGCCTGATTGATGCCTAACTGCTCCCCTGCCAGCCTGTTTGCCCCCAACTTCCCTCCTCTGCCGGCCTGGTCACCCCTAACTGCCCTCCCCTGCAGGGTTGATCGCCTCCAACTGCCCTCCCTTGCAGGCCTAGTCCCTCTCAACTGCCCTCCCTTGCAGGTCTGGTGCCTCCCAACTGCCCTCTCATGCTGGCCATCTTGTGTCCACATGGGGGCAGGATCTTTGACCACATGGGGGCATCCATATTGTGTGTTGGAGTGATGGTCAATCTGCATATTACTCTTTTATTAGATAGGATAGAGGCCTGGTGCAGGGGTGGGGGCCAGCTGGTTTGCCCTGAAGGATGTCCCGGATCAGGATGGGGGTTCCCTTGGGGCGTGGGGAGGCCTGAGCAAGGGGCCTGTGGTGGTTTGCAGACCAGCCACACCCCCTGGCGACCCAAGAGGAGGCCCTGGTATCTGGAATTTATTTACCTTCTACAATTGAAACTTTTTGTAGCCTGGAGTGGAGCCAAGCCTCCTGCTCGCTCTGTGGCCAGCAGCCATTTCTGTTGGGGTTAATTCACCTTCTATAATTGAAACTTTGTAGCCTTAAGCAGAGGCCTGGGCCTGGCCAGGGTGTGCGGAAAGCTTTGCTTTCTCCGTTGCCGGGGGCAATGCTGGCCTGCTCTCTCCATTTCCGTGGCTGCCGCCATTTCTGTTAAGATTTGTTTACCTTCTATAATTGAAACTTTGTAGCTTGTGTGGAGGCTTAGGCCTAGCAAGGGCAGGCGGAAAGCTTGGCTTCCTCCATTGCCTGGGAAACCTTGCTCTCTGTGGCTGTAGCCATCTTGGTTGGGTTTATTTGCATACTCGCTCTGATTGGCTGGTGGGCGTGGCTGGCGGGCGTGGCTTAGGCATAGCGAAGGTGCGGTCAATTTGCATATTACCCTTTTATTAGGTAGGATTTGTAGTAGAAGTTTAATCACTGTGTTTGTTCTCTTTAGCCCATTCAGAGAAAGATGCATATTTTTCTGACTAGAAAAATGTCATACATAGTCTTTGTGGACAAAAGCACTAAGAAGAAAGTCACAATCTGCTCACTCAGAGATAAATGATTGTTCACATGACCTTTTCTTTCATTGGTATAAAAGTATGGGCACATTTTAAAAATTAAAGTTAATGCAATGTAAATATGCATTAAAATACTCCTTGTGCCTGGCTGGTGTGACTCAGTGGTTGAGCATTGACCTATGAACCAAGAGGTCACTGGTTTGTTTCCTGGTCAGGGCACATGCCCAGATTGTGGGCTCGATCCCCAGTAGGGGCGTGCAAGAGGCAGCCCATCAATGATTCTCTCATCATTGATGTTTCCATCTCTCTCTCTCCCTCTCTCTTCCTCTCTGAAGAAAAAAAATATTTATTTAAAAAATACTCCTTGTGTATTTTAAGAGTCTCTGAACTAGAGAACTGGTAGAGAGGCACATGCCTGTTCAGAGTGCAGGCAGGGCAATGTTTGTGTGCCTAGCACCCAGCCCAGATGTTACATGCACTCTCTCCCTTCATCTTCCGTTCCTAGGTCATTGTTATGAAGAGGTCCTTGGGCGTTGGCTATGCTGCAGTGGACAATCCAATCTTCTACAAACCCAACACGGCCATGCTGCTAGGCGATGCCAAGAAGACCTGTGATGCACTACAGGCGAAAGTTCGAGAATCCTACCAGAAGTAAACTTCAGAGGTCAAGCTGTTGTCTAGCAGCAGGGGAACTTGTGGGAACAGGCAGCGGAAGTGTCACTATAGACGGCTGATGCACCTCTGTAGCAAAGCTCTTGCACGGAAAGGAAGACCCTGAAGAAAGCAAAGCAAATACAGGAAGATTTTTCAAGAGCATTTTTAAAAACGGATTGAAAAAATTCGACATGTCCTTCTGTGCATATTTTTTTGGTGTTATAAATCAAAAGTATTTTACAAAAGGAGAAAGAACAGCCTCATTTTCAATGTAATCTGTTTAGATTTTTTAAAATTCCTGCTCAGTAGCCCAGTAATGTTTTAAGAAATTAAGTCTAGGATTTGAGACTTAACCAAACACAGATCTGAAAAATCTGACGCAGTGTAAACATTACAGGCACCTGGGTCGATGGTTTTTCCAACAAATGTGACTAATTTGAAACTTTCCTCAACTCCGGAGCTGACCTCTGACCTTTATCATCTGAACCAACCATATCAAATTGGGTTTGGTTTTTCAAACTGTACTTTCAATTGTAGATTTCAGGGGTGTATTTTCTCACTTCTATTTTAATACGTTAAAGGACTAGGTAACCTTCCAGAGATGCTGGAAACAGTTAAGCCATTTGCTTTGTATGTTTCATTAGAACACCAATGAAACATAATGTGAAATCAGTATTAGTTGTATTTTTTAAAACGCCATTTCTAATCGGAGAGCTCTTTAATTTCAATCAATTTATAATGTGTAGTACTGTACTAAGTGCACTTGAATGGAATTCAACTATTTGCCTAATAAAATGAGTTCATTATGTTTGCACATTGATGTAGCAATTGTCTCTGGCGACAAAATGCTAACATTGAATAGCTCTGCTTGTTAGTAATATCCGGGGAAGACTTGCTACTATAAAGTAGATGAAATTAATCTGTCTTAAGGTTCACAAGAAATACTATTTTTTTCCACCCACAAATCAGAGTGTGCTTTGAGGTCTTACGTAACTGATCACATTTGGGAGAAATGGTGGCACGTTTTTTTCCCCTTTAGTTACTAGTGCTTTGTTTAAGCACTAGTCCAGACCATGTCTTTTTGCAGTAAAAGCGTATATTTCCTTTGTGATGTTGCTCCATTGCCAAAAGCTCTATAGAGGATGAATGTGTGATGAGTTTCTTGAAACAATTATTAACACCTAAAAACGATTTCTAAACCAGAAAAATAAGTAACTGGTGTGTAATTTTTTACTGTGATGCTCATGTTTACTGAGTTTACAACTCACAATATTTGTTGGTTTGGTAATCAATTTCTGTTTTGCTGTGCTTGCAATTAAGATCTTGTGTGTGTGTGTGTGTGTGTGTGTGTGTGTTTTAAAGCAGAAAAGATTCCTTTTTAATTTTTGAGGAATAAATGCAATTTGTTAATGGGACTCAGGTTATAAGGAACCCCAAAAGTGAATTATATCATTAAAGTCCTATTAGAAGCAAGTAGGTGGTATTAGAAGCAAGTAGGTGGTACCTTTTCCTTTTCTAGTTGTAGATATACCTGGAAAGCAGCGACTTGGAATTTTTTTTTTTTTTGGAGAAAATTCCTGCATTCATTTTAAATAAAAAATAATTATACTTAGATTTTTAAATTTATTTTCATCATTTATAGTAAGTACTTTTAAAATTTAGGGTGATCTCATTCTTTGATAGTAATCCTTTGTCATTCATTTGTGTTAATTGAATTGAAAATTTATGATGTAGTTCGTTTTATTTTACTTTTTGGTTAGGATATTGAAGTTTTTTTTGAAACATAATTTCTTAAATCAATACTCCAAAAAGTTGGTGGTCTTAGATTATTAATTACAGTGAAGTCTTAAATCAACAAAGATAATTTTCAACCATCCAATTTATCATCCCTCATTTCCTGATCAGTCATACAAGTGAGAATGAATGACTTAATTTTATTCTTGTATTGTTCACTATATTCCATTGTACCCTATAGTCTGGTATCAAAAAATAGGAATTTCACTTAGGCAGTGAAGTGCTATTGCTGATTTGTCTTTTAGGCCTTACTAATTTTGTCCTTTATTTTTTTCTTGTTTGTCTTAAACTGAGAATTTGTGTTTGAGTTACTCATTTAAGGAAAGAGCACATGTAAGTAAATGTATAAGTATTTATGCATTATACATATGTTTCTATCTGTCTACCTATTTATGTCACTTTGGACAGTTTCTGGTATATAAATCTTATGCTGTAACTCTTTTTTTTTGTGTGTGTCTAGGGATTGGAATAGAAAGGACTAAGAGAGAGGAATAGTCTCTTCCTGCAGGGGGTGCTCAGGCCTTCGCCGAGTCAGGGGATAGCAGTTAAATTTGTGGTAATGGATGTGGAAAGTGGGCCTTGGCCTTGTGGATTCTATCTGAGTCATGACCACCCCGACTTTTAGATTTTGCTGTTGTCTCGTCCAAAGCAAATATGGGAAGTATTATGCACCAGTCAGCTTTAGGGTTTAGTTCAATTTATGTGATCCCATAGACTTTTCTGTATAATTAATAACTCATACCCCATGTGTTCATCTGACTTAGAGGCACATTTTCTAGTCCCCGAAGACATGAGTCTTGCGAATGAAAGCATTTTAGTACTGGAAAGTTGGATAGCTCTGTCGTGCAACTAGGGAGAATAGTTCAAATATCTAATTTATAGCTCTTGCCAGTTTTGGAGAGTCTTTGCCAACAAATGTTATTGGGTCAGAATGGTAAAAACAACAACCCCAAACTCTTCACTCCAGTGGCAGCAACTTGCATAATCCAGCTGCTCTTTAGATTCTCAAAAGAAAGAAGAATTAAGTTAATTAACAAAGAGAAAAGAATACTTTTGTAAGTGAAACCTTTAAAGTGTTTGTTTAGTAAAGCAGCAGAAATGGTAACATTTGAATTTCAAAGCACTCAATATAGCTGTTCTTAAACTCTTATTTCTTAGAAGTTACATATTGGGCTAAGGAATTGAACTGTGTTTTTTTTTGGTTTGTTTTTTTTACTACTTAAATGGTTATAGATATTTAACATGGTGTATACTGTAATTCTAGATGGAAATCTTTTGGATGCTGGTAAAAGAATGATGTAGGTGATGAGACAGTAATTGGATATGTGAAACTCTTACATATAATGATTAAGATAGTGGCAGGAAAAAAGTTAGGTCATAGTAGATAATTTCTTTGGGGGAAGAGTAGAAAATCGTATTGGATAGGTAGAGGAAGGCCGGTTTATGATTATGGAGAACTTGAAAAGCTTGGGCCCTAACTAATGGGGAGATACTACATCTCTGTCATGTTGATGTCAAAGCATTGTTCTGTATAAAAATACTTGCACTTGATTTTCTTGCCAAAGATCGCAACCTTGAACTTCGCTTTCCAGTTCTTTCCGAAGCCTATTTGTGAAGAATAAAACTGATGGAAAGGTTGCCGTGAGGATGCGGAGTCTGGCTTGCCGCTGGATAGTTCACATTCACCCACAGACCAAGCCAGACCTTCAGGGAGCCGGGTCCGTGGGCGGCGTTGCTCGGGTCCTGGTGGATAGCGAAGACACGGAGGGACAGGCATGGAGAGGGTCAAGTGACGCAGCCACGCAAGGCGCCTGAGTTCAGGGGCAAGCACGCGTGTGGCAATAGGATGGCGCAGAGCAGAAGCGGTTGCCTTGGGCTTTGAGGACCGAGGAGGGGATGTGGATTTGGAGTATGCGGGTGACCTGGGATGATGGTGGCTAGTTCCCGACCCCCGCCGTGGAGGTAAGGGAAAGGGAAATGAGAGGTCAGAGAGGGGGTCCGAGGTGCTCCTAGCCCCCTGTTGTAAAGGTGGCATATGAAGAGCTACCCTTTTCTTCCCCTTTCCTGTTGGGTTTGGGGAGATGAAGACCACACAGCAGCACTGGGATGTGGTGGAGGGAATAGCAACGGCCCGTGGGAAGGGACCATTTAGACATGAAGTAGGCCATTGCTCTCCATCCTCCTTTTTCTTGGTTTCTATTGGAAAAGCAGAACTGGGAAGCTTCTCCCATAAGGGGACAACTAGATTTAGCCAAGGAACTTCTGTCTAAACAGCCCTTTTCAGGAACTGCTTTCCCAAAGCCAGTGAGAGGCTGTCAGCCAGCCTTGTTTCCCCTTCTTGCTCCCAGGGAGGGGCTGCACCGCCCACCAGAGCAGGCGCTCACAGGAACGCAGCAGGTCTTGTGCCCGGTTAATTCCCTGCAGACCCTGCGAGTCTGGTCCCCTGCCGCGCACACAGGCAGCAGCCTCACTGGGGAGAGTGAGCAGCCACATCTAAAACTCCAGAGACCTGGGAGAAAGCGTGACTAAATAACCCCCCTTTATGATGTCAGGAGGGAGCTGATTTTCTCCCCACGGCAGGAAACCATGTCACGGTTTTATCTTTCGAATGTCTTGTCACTACAGTCGTCCCCCCTTATCTGCAGTTTCGTTTTCCACGGATGTAGTTATTTGCCATCAGTTGTGGTCTGAAAAATATTACATGGAAAATTCCAGAAATAAACGGTTTATCAGTTTTAAATTGTGTGCTGTTCTGAGTAGCCTGATGAATTCTCGCGGGTCCCGCTCTGTCCCCGCCTGGATGCAAATCATCCCTTTGTCTAGCATGTCCACTCTGTACACACTGTGACTTGTGGTCATCAGATTGGCATTGTGTTCAAGTAACTCTTATTTTACTTGATAATGGCCCCAGAGTCCAAGAATAGTGATGCTGGCAATTCAGATATTTCAAAGAGAAGGTGTAAAGTCCTTCTTTTGAGTGAAAAGGTATGCATGTATAGGATAAAACAGTACATATAAGGTTCGATAATATACGTGGTTTTAGGCATCCACTGCGGGTCTTGGAACATATCCCTCTTGGATTAGCGGGGACTACTACACCCTCCGAGTTTACTGGAATACTATGTGTCAGAAATTACTTCTGGAAAAGGCCTTTGAAAGCTTTCGGGGCTTTACTGATTCATGGAACATTTTGTTCTAGCAAACGGTAGCTAGCTAGCTAGCTCTGTGGTTTTGTCCCATTGGGATATAAATGGGCATGGACGTTTAGACACACTTCAGGTCCACCCTGACTGGGGAGAACTGCTTCATTAGTGTTGGGTATAAGTGTAGTGACTTGGGAACATGGTCTTATAGCCATTAGAGTCATCATTCTAAATGAGACCAATGGAACGTTCAGAGGCTATAACAGAAAATCCTATGAGGATGCTGTACGTGTAAGAAGTTCAGAGGACCTGCACGGGTTTTGGGCTTTGCTGTAATGCATCTTACCCCGAACGCTGTATAGGCAGCCCCAAAGCGTGGATTTTAGAGATGAGCCCACGATGAGTAGTTGGATGATGGCATCACCAAGAAGGTGCTGCTGGCTTCCACATCATGAATCACTGTTGGTTGCACATTTCTACAGTGTATATCACCCTTCTGGTAAAATACAGGGTAGGGGAAGGGGGATGCATTATTATGTGTGTTCCACATTGACCTCATGTAGGCAGTTCTCATCACTAGTTGAAAGTTTACCTTAGCTTTCAAAAAATTCAAGATAGAAAGACTGCCCCCATTCATGTTAGTAGCTCAACGGCTGGGGAATAGTAACAGTAGCTACTAGTTAAGGAGTACGAATCTTGTGCTAAACAACATCCTGTCCACACATCAGTGGAAAATAGCAGAGTGAGACAAACTCCGATCTGGCTGCTAGCAAGATCCACTTTCCACTTTGTTGACGTCTGTTAAAAATAGGGAAGGAAAGGATGCCATTCATGGAAGGGAAGAGCCATATTATACCAAACTATTTGAATATATACATATATATTTCTCTTTTTAAAATTTATCTCTATTTAAAATATTATAGACGTCCCCCTTTTTTCCTATTGACCCTCCCTCCCCAGTCTCGTCCCCTCCCGAGGCCTTCACTCCACTATTGTCTGTGCCCATGGGTTATGCCTATATGCATATAAGCTCTTTGGTTAATCTCTCCCCCACCCCCAACTCCCTCCCTCTGAGATTCTGCAATCTGTTCTATGCTTCTATGTCTTTGGATCTATTTATTAATCAGTTTGTTTTATTCATTAGATTCCAAATATAAGTGATATCATGTGATACTTGTCTTTCTCTGACTGACTTATTTCACTTAGCGTGATACTCTTCAGTTCCCTCCATGCTGTCTCAAAGGGTAAGAGATCCTTCTTTTTTACTGCTGCATAGTGTCCCATTGTGTAAATGTACCACAACTTATTTTATCCACTCATGTACTGATGGACACTTGGGCTATTTCCAGATCTTAGGTATTATAAATTGCAGTGCTATGAACATAAGGGTGCATATATCCTTTCTGATTGTTGTTTCCAGTTTCTTGAGATATATTCCAGAAGTGGGATCACTGGGTCAAATGGCAGTTCCATTTTTAATTTTTTGAGGAGACTCCATACTGTTTTCTATAGTGGCTGCACCAGTCTGCATTCCCACCAGCAGTGCACGAGGGTTCCCTTATCTCCACATCCTCCCCAGCACTTGTTTGTTGATTTATTGATGGTAGCAATTCTGACAGGTGTGAGGTGATACCTCATTGTCACTTTAATTTGCATCTCTCTGATGATTAGTGACATTGAGCATTTTTCCATATGTCTCTTGGTCATTTGTACGAGTATGTCCACTTTGGAGAAGTGTCTATTTAGGTCTTCTGCCCATTTCTTGGGTGATGGAAACTTGACCTTCATTCAGGGTGTTTTATTCTCCTCATCCTGCTCCTGGGGACACATCTTTATTCAGAGACAAAGTGGAGTGGAGAGCATGGTGAATTACACAACATCAAAGGGTGAGTGGAGTGGTCAGGTGCTTGGTCTTCACCTGTCCAGGCTGGCATCCTCTGAGATGTATATTGTCCTATCTAGTCTTGCTTACTATCTTTGTACATTGACATCCTCATATTCTTCTTTGGCCTTAATGGAAGAAAGAAGTTATAGGATGTTTAGAGCAATAAGGTAGAGGATATGGCAGTCTCACTATATAAAACATCCCATTACCAGTATCTATACTTAGGATGAAACTTTTTATTATTTATTTATTTATTTATATTATTTTTTAAAAATTTATTTTATTGTTTAAAGTATTACATATAGTAGTACATATATCTCCTTTTTTTTCCCCATTGACCTTCCCCCAGCCTCCCCTACCCCCTGTCACATGCCCTCATCCCACCCCCCCAGTGTCTTGTGTCCATTGGTTGTGTTTATATGCATGCATACAAGTCCTTCGGTTGATCTCTTTCCCCCTCTCCCCAACACTCCCTAGCCTTCCTGCTATAATTTTACAGTCTGTTCGATGCTTTACTGCCTCTGTATCTATCTTTGTGTTCTAGGATGAAACTTTTTAAAAGTTTTTATGTGAGAATAGAATATTAATGTTATTCTCACAAAGAAAGTAGTAGGTGCTCTATTATTTAAATAACTTGAAATGGAATTGAGCCAAATGCTTTTAGTCAAAGCATTTGAAAGAGCCATTTATTCTCCTGAGACTAACTGAATTGCTTCAGATATCTGTATTTTTAAAAATTTAGCGAGACATTGAGTTGTTTTGGGAAGGGTTTTTTTTTTCCCTTGCCCCTTGCCCTGTGAGGGATAATAAAATGCTCTAATGTCCAATTTTTACTAGTTTATCAGCAGTGCTTTGGTATTAAATCTATAGCCAGAAGTTGAAAAGAACCATTCATTCATAGTTGGAGCACATCTGAAACAAAGACAAAAAAAGTCTAAATACAGCTCTTTTGATAATTATTGTCTTTTTAAGCACACAAGTTAGTGTTTCTAGCCCATCTAATTTTTTTTGTACTAATGCAATATACATTAAAAAATACTAATTTCTGTGTATGTTATTAATTGTACTTTTCACTGGAGAATTTGGAGCACAAACAAATATCACAATCTTCCCATAATTACCCTGTGGCAGATGGAACAACAAGAACCATATTTTCTGCCAATTAATTATATTTCTTTCTTAAATTACAAGTGCTTGGTCAATTCAAAAAATGTCATGGTTCCTATTTTATGCGTAAGCTTTTTGCTCCTCTGGAGTAATATTTTTTTTTCTCCCACAGAAATCAAGGAAGTTGAGCTAAAATGGAACAAAGAAGATAAACATGTTTCTAACTGCCATGATTTTATATTTTCATGCCATTACCTGAGCATGAAATTGAATTGATTGCAAGGGAGCACGTGGGCAATAAGGTGGAGCTGAGCATAATAGGTGCTCCCCATGCACGAGCCTGTGCGATGAGGGGCCTCGTCAAGGCGGGGAAGAGCGCTGAGCATGGGGACCTTCACTTCCCATGGGGTGGGGTGGGGGCAAGGCCCTGGGAAAAGAGAGAGCATCCATGAGATGGGTGAAACCCAAACCACCTTCATTTTTTTAGATTCCAAATGGACATAGGGGATGTCCAAGGGGTGAGGAACCAGAGATCATTGGCATGCGATTTTTGGAAGGAATGTGGAGTGAGGAGTTGCAATTCAAATGAGAAGAAGCCACAGAAAAGCCAATGGTGGCAATAAGTGACATTTTTTAGATCATAAAGTGATGTGAGAAATCACTTATACTTGAAATGTTTTGAATTCTGTTCCCCCCACCATTGTCTTGGTTTGGCCTCCCAGCTATAAAGTACATGATGGAGTGGCCATGAGAAGCCAACCATTCATTATTAACTGGGTGCCATGTGCTGTGCCAGGTAACGGATACCTGTGACATGGTCCTTTGAATATTGTATCCTATATGATAAAAGGCTAATGTGCAAATCGACGGAATGGCAGAACGACCGGTTGCTATGATGTGCACTGACCACCAAGGGGCAGACACTCAACGCAGGAGCTTCCCCCTGATGGTCAGTGCGCTCCCACAGGGGGAGCGCCGCTCAGCCAGAAGTCCTGAGCTGGGCTCACGGCTGGCAAGTGTAGCGGCGGTGGTGGGAGCCTCTCCCACCTCTGTGGCAGTGTGAAGGATGTCCAACTGACGGCTTAGGCCCGCTCCCCTAAGCCGTCAGTCGGACATCCCCCGAGGGCTCCCGGACTGCGAGAGGGCACAGCCCAGGCTGAGGGACACCCCCGAGTTCACGAATTTCGTGCACTGAACCTCTAGTGGGATCACATAAGGGTAATACAGTTCTGTTTTGGTGTAAGTGCAAAAATGAAATAAGTTGTAAGTTATGGCGGTAGCTTGTAGAGGAGACTGATTATTATTGCCCGGGGTAAAAGTAGGGAATTCTGGGGAAATTTTGCCGAGGAGGGTTCCGGAAGATGAGCAAGAGATGGTTAGTCAGTCAAGGCAGAAGCAGGCATTTAAATGCAGGAGAAAGCATGTGAAAATTCACCGAATCAAGTAATTTCAAAGGTAGTACTTCTTTTCAAATATGTAGCACAGTATTGATGTTTAATGGATAGTTTTTAATGTTTTAAATAAAATTCTCTTGCTTTGGGACTACCATTTTTAATGTTAGTGTGAGGAGCAGGTTTGAGGTCATAACTCTTGGAATAAGTCACATTTAAAAAAAATGCCTTTTAATAGTCACTTGTCAATTTTGGTACTGACCAGTCTTCCTTTTCTCATGCTGCTCTCAAGCAAAAGTAAAATAAAAAATAACATTTCTAGTCACGTTCACAATTTGGTCCTTCCCCCAGTTTTCTTAGAGCATGAGTGAAGGAGGAACTCTATTCTTTGCATTTCAGAGGCTCAGGTTACCAAGGAAACAGAGTCAACTGACACTGGGCAGCAGCCACTCAGAGGTACGTTTTCCTAAAGTCTGAGATTTTCTTCAGGCTCCTGAGTGGCTCTCAGGTCAGTCCACCAGGTGAGAAGCACGTAAATGCAGGAGAAAGCACGTGAACATTCCCCGATGGGTGAGTTTCTCGGGGGTGGTGAGCACATGATTGGCGTTTTGTGTCCACTCAGCTCAGCTGGAGGTACACCCCTCAGAACTTCCTTCCTGTCTGATTTCAGGGGAGCCCTGGAGACCCCGGGTGACTGTGGAAGGTGGGGTGAAGTTGTCCAAGCCTGTGCTCCCCTGGCTGACCTCGGGCCCACTGTTGGCTTTGCCCACGCGCTGGGACCCCAGCTCTTCCGCTCCCCCTGGATCTCGGTCTTTGGCTTCTCACACCCCGGGCTGGGCACGGGTACAGCTCCATGGGGAAGGACAGCGGTTGCTGCAGGTCTCCTGTGTGGCTGAGTGTGCAACAGACACAGTTCCAGCTTGCCTTCGCTCTCCCCCACTTCATGTTGGGGTGTCAGTCCTGCTGGCCTAGTCCCTGCACACAGCAGAGCCCCTAGCCTTCTTCCCCAGCACTCGCAACCCTGTGAAGCTGATCCCTAGCAAATCGCTATTTTCCTTTCACTCACAGCAGTTCTGCCTCCTGGATCGAACCTTAGCTGGCACAGTTCCCTGATCACACGTCATGAATTCCAGCACAGCCCATTTGCGATAAGGAACTGGGATGGCATGAATCATTGAAATCACAGGCGATTAAACATCTTATTCAATAATTTCAACCATTTCTCCTCACAAAGGGCAAAATTGGGTGACTCCCATTTCACCCCCTTTTTTACAAATGAATCCAGTGATAAATTGACTTGGTGATTCTCCCACATAAATTACTGTTTTTTTTTTCTAAAGAGCACAGTTTAATGCCACGAGGGACTTAAATACCCTGTAAGATTTGTCTTCTTTGCGGCAGGGAGTGGGTGTGTGTGTGGAGAACGTTTGCAGATACGATAGAAGGAGAAGGCTAAACCCTTTTAATGACGCTTTGGCAATAATATATGTACACATGCGGAAACAGACACCGTTTTGGAATTCTTGCATCTGTGAATCAGTCCTTCTTTAACCTTGGACTTGTGATTTGTTCTGGCCAGTGGGGCATTAGCAAGTGACATACAGCCCGCGGCTTGATTAGTGCTGAGCATTGGGGCAGGGCCTTTTGGAGAGTTTCCTCTTGGGAGCCCGTTGCCCTTGTATAACGAAGCTTGGACCCAATCACGGGAGGCAACCTGGAGAGTCTGGTAGGATTCGAGCTTGTCTTGGACCTCCCAGCTGAAGGCAGCTGCATCCGTGGGCAGGAGAACCCCCGCTGAGCCTTGCTGGAATCCTGACAACCAGAATTCTGAGAAGTAAATTGTTGTTTAGGGGCCGTTTGTTACACAGTAGAAGTCTGAAACAAGCTGTGACAGAGCATTAATAACAAACTTGGTGTCATTTTTTTTAAACTATGCATTAACTTAGTTCCACCTCTTTAGATTCCTTCTTCCTTCTTTCCATGGTCTCCACTTCCCCTTTTCCCATGGGAGCCAGGAAGGTCATTCTTCCAGGCAGCATTAGGTGGGGGCCCCTGGGAGCCCTGCTTACTCCAGAATAGCTTCCTTATCAGCCTGTCCTAGTACTTGAAGCTTCAACATTATTTAAATTGTAATTCCCTTTCCCCTCCCTGCCCCTCCACTCCCAAGCTAAGATTCTCCATCTTCAAGAATGAAAATGCAACTACCTCTGGACACATGGCATTATTTTTTGTCACTTACTATTGAGCCAGGGTCAGCTTGTCAGTTTCCTTTCCCAGGAAATGGCTAACTGAGAGGGATGGGCACCAGGCCCTTGCTTGCCAGGGTCTTGCCCACCTGTGGGCTTCTGCCTGCTAGGCTCTCCCCCTCTTTTGTCATCCATTTAACGACTGTTCTTCCTTCAGCTCCTGATTCCATTAATACTTTCTTAGGGAGGTGTCCTGGGTCCCCCTGATTAAGTCAATTTTTTTCTATTATAGGTGCTCATAGAACCAAATATCTCTTCTTCAGAGCAATTTCATTTAAATCTTTTTTATATGTAATTTTCTATCTATCTATCTATCTATCTATCTATCTATCTATCTATCTATATGTTACACACACACACACACACACACACACACACACACACACACACACACTAGGGGCCCAGTGCACGAATTCGTGCACCTTGAAAGGAACTGTGGGCCGCTAGGCTGCTGTAGGCACAGGGGCGGGTCTCAGACCATCCTCCACGCCCCTGCCTGGCTTCTCCTGCTGTGGCCCAGGTCTCCTGTCTGCCAGCAGCCCTGCTCCTGCCACTGCTGCTCACACATGCTGACAGTGTAGAGCGATTGGGGCTGGCACCTTCAGCGAGTGTGAGCGGCAGCTGCTGCCCCGATTGCCCCTCAGGAGCAGGGGGAGGTGGAGAAGTCCTCAAGGGCGATTGGGGCCGGCAGCCAGTTGTGGGTGCAAGTGGGGCCTGCACTGGCAGTGGGTGCGAGCGCCAGGCAGGACTGTGGTGTGCAAGAGCAAAGAATTTTCAGTAAACACCAGAGGCTCGCCCTGATGACAGCGACCGGTGCCCCGCCTTGGTCTGGCACGCCTGCTCACCTGCTCCCCCATCCCGCCGTGGCTGATGCCCGCCATGTTCTGTGCACGCCCCCTGATGGTCAGCGCCTGTCATAGCAACCGGTTGTTTGGTTGTTACGCCATTGGGTCTATTTGCATATTAGCCTTTTATTATATAGGATACCCTCTGGGATTAGATGCTCCAAGGGGCTAGAGATCTTACCTATTTTTGTTTACTGTAGTATTTCAAATACTTAGCATATATTCTAGCACATGGAATGTGTGCAACAGGTATTTGTTAAATGAATGAATTGAGATTCTGAACAATTAAATTCTCTCTTCTTATGTTAGAAATTTTTGTGCCTAGACTGATTGTTTTATTACCATCGTGGGCAGGAAAACAGGCACATGGCATTCTAAAACATCTATGAGATGCTTCAAAAAGGGAAATTAAAGCTAAGAGAGTTGTGGTGAAACTAAGACTTATTGGAGCAATGTGCGCCCCCTTGCTACATCTGATTTGTTTAAATTCTAACCCATAGATAAAAAACATTACCAGAAGCAAGAAAACTAGTAAGAGCTAGCATAAGTACTAGAATGCATTGTAAAAACTTCATTGAGCTGCCATAAATATTACCTGTTTTTCCATGCAATCATAGTTAAAAGCTTCCTTTTTTTAAAATGAAACAATTTTGGGTTTATTAAGGAAGAATTATAGTGCATCAATGCACTTTAGAGTTCTCAGATTTATCTTCATTAAAGTCCATAAAATGAAACAGAAAAATTATATATAGTGGATTTACTACAATGAGCAGAGAAAAGGAAATGTTGGAGTTTTATTTTATTGCTGTTCTGTCTTTGGGTGGGTTGAGCAAGAATAGCAATCATGATTTAACCAATATTCAAATTATGGGTGGCATTTTCACAATTCTCTGAGGCTTGTGAGTCAAAGCCTCCACTTTTATTTCCTTAGGCATAACTGCTGTTCGTTCTTTAATTGAGAGAATCTGGGAAGCAACTGACCCGTAGAAGCGCCTCCCACAATGTGGCAGGTAAGAGGAAGTTGGGTTTGATAGTCACAAAAGTTTAGAAAATGCTGAGTTAATATTCAACAGTATTTTTCACTCTCTTGTTTTGTAATCCTCACCCGAGGATATTTTTCCATTGATTTTTAGAGAGTGGAAGAGAGAGGGAAAGACAGAAAGAAATATCAATGTGAGAAAACACATCAATTGGTTGCCTCCTGCACACACCCCAACCAAGGCCCGAGTCAGAGAGGAGCCTGCAACCGAGGTACATGCCCTTGACTGGAATCGAACCCAGGACCCTTAGGTCTGCAGGCCGATGCTCTATCCACTGAACCCAACTGACTAGGGCAGTATTTTTCTCTTTTTAATCCCAGGACTGATACCATGCACTGTAACTCTCCAAGAGGAAAGGATATAATAGACAACATTCCCCATTGCCATCTGATTACTGAACTTTTAAATTTAATTAAGCATTTAAATTTATTTATTTATTTTTGATTAACGTGCTCTTTGGCATGTAAATGTGTTTTGCTAAACACTTTGGGAAAAGTAACCTAGAGAGGAGTCTCCCCTTATGCATATGGAGAGGTACAGACATTTTACCAAACCCCTGGGGACACATTTCTCTTTCATCCTTCTCCGTAACTGCAGTCCCTCTGATCTCCCTGCTGTAGGAACTAGTTACTGTGTTCCTGTTCCTGAACGTGTGCTAATGATAACAATAGCCAACAAGCTAGAATACTCACTATGCACCAGGCCTGAGTCTAAGAACTCTCAATGTCATTAATCCCAGCAAAACAATGCTTTGAGTAGGTGTCCCATTCTATAGCGGTGGAAGCTGGAGTCCAATTAATTAAGTAGGTGGTGGGGTCCGGATTTGAACCTGGGCGGCCTGGCTCCGCTCTGAACCACAACACGATGCTGTCACAGAACTGATTTGCCAACGAACTTTTAGAAAACAACTGCTTGGTAAGTTGGGAACTACTTGTAATTTGTGAACGCTTTGGTTGCTAAACAAAGAAGCAAAGAAGTACAGCTTAATGTACCAATTTGACATTTGCTTAACTTCATGCATGTGTTTGGCAGAGTCAGTTTTTCCAAGAGATTTCTTCACCTTTTAGAAATACAGAATTTGTCATATTGGGGAGGTGCCATGAGAAGAGTCATGTGCTTCACTCTAGGATCAACTACTCATTTTCAAGTGCAGGCTGCTCTTGAGTTTTCCTTTCTTCTCTTTTTCTCTCTTTTTAATGGCGTAGCTGTAGACCTTATTGTACTTAAGCATACAGATCCACGTAACAAGCTACAAATAATTCCACTACAAAACCACATCATGGCCCAGCCAGTGCGGCTCAGTGGTTGAGTGTCAGCCTATGAACCAGGAGGTTACTGGTTCCATTCCCAGTCAAGGACACATGCCTGGGTTGCCGGCTCGATCCCCAGTAGAGGGTGTGCAGTAGGCAGCCAATTGATGATTCTCTCTCATCATTGATGCTTCTATCTCTCTCTCCCTCTTCCTTCCTCTCTGAAATCAATAAAAATATCTTAAAAAATATTTTTTAAAAAATCAGTCAATTTTAATACTAAATCTTGTGTTTCTGAACCCAGCACCAGTAAACTGTGTTGATTGCCACTCCTTTCTACTAGCCAGTTACAGAGTCTGTCGTCCAGTCTGGTGGGGGCAGCATCTCCATCCTGCCTCTATTTCTGATCCTGCTCTTTGTTATTATCTGGGTTCTTCATCATTGTCTGACCTTCTCCTTTGTTTAATATTGGTCCATGTTCCCTGTAGAGGTCGCTTCTCTACCATTGAGTTGATTGAGTTTTTTCAGAAAATTGTCTTTCTGTCTGTAATCGTTCATAATTTAGACCCCTCTCAAAGTCCTTTTACTAGCCCAATAATTCTGCTCTATAGTCTAGGTCTTCTATATTACTCCAGAGCTAGTCGTTCTGGTATGCTTATTTGTATAATAAATGTAGAAGTAATATAAAATACAAAAAATTGTTATTAGAGGCAGAGCATAGCTGAAGCTGGACAATAGTCTAAGGACATTACACAGAGGGCTCTTGAGTTTTAATTAAATAGTTTTTGCTCTTAATTACATGAAATTATCCAAGTTTTCTAAAACAGGAGAACTTGACATTAATTCAATATTACTTTATCTTCTCTACTTAAAAGCTATTTTTTTTCCTTTCCAATCAAAAGTCTCAAATGGGTAGTTTATTTTTGCTCACACTCTCTACATTCCTCAAAAGCCTTTGTTGTTGGATGCTGACCTACTTACTTAGCTGAAATCACTCTCTTGAAAGTCAACAATGACCTCCTTATCACCAGATGTAAATCTCAGAACTCACTTTCTTGGGAATCTCCATAACATTTGACACCACTGACCAGCCACTATGGAAAATGTGTCTGCTCTAGGGTACTGCTACTGTAATTAATACAGTCTACGAGCATATTACCTCTTTGACGCTGTTCCTAAAATTAAATAAAAAAAAGACTTAATTAAGGTCCTCAACTCTTTCCCCACACATACTGCTGATAATGTGTGTCCCATTTATACGCTAGAGTTTTCTTTCTTTATTTTTTTAATCTTGACTCATTTGGGCCCATGTTCTATCCTTTGGGATCAGATCCTGAGTCTGCCATCTAATGGGTTGACTAGCCCTAACTTTGTGTCACCTGCAAGTATGGCATCAATTTCCTTATTGAATTCATCGAGGAAAAAAAAAAGTCCTTATTATTTCGGGCTCAGGACAAAACTGGACAACCCACACTACAGACTGTTCTCCAAGGCTGACTCTGATCTGTTGTTATTCAGGCCAATTTAGATACAAACAGCAATTTCTTCACTTTTTGTCCAGAAGGGTAACTTTAAAAGCTTTGTCAAATGTCTTCTAAACATACACAGAAATAGGAAACTGACTAACCTAATAAACATACAAAAACAAATGAGTTCGTTTTGGTAGGAGTTGTTTCCTATGAACTAATCATGATTCACACCCAACACTGTTCCCTTTTTAAATGTTTGTAGCCTGTGATTTTAATAGTTTGTTCAGAATGAGGTTGAGGATGGTAAGCATATTTTCTAGTCCATCATGTGCAATATACACTGAGTAGTCAGATTATTATGATCTCTGAACGCATAATAATCTGGCCACTCAGTATATATATATTAGAGGCCCGGTGCATGAATTTGTGCATGGGTGGGGTCCGGCCAGCTTGGCCAGGGGGAGGGGACATGGGTGGTTGGCCGGTCTGCTTGCTGGTTGAACTCCTGGTCGAGGGGACAATTTGCATATTAGCCTTTTATTATATAGGATATACACTGAGTGGCCAGATTATTATGCATTCAGAGATCATAATAATCTGGCCACTCAGTGTATACTTCTTGCCCTTTTTGGAAGGTCACTATCATTCTTTTAGCATTTCTCCTGCTTGTCTCAATTCCTCAAAAAGGCCTGACAGCTTTGGCCACCTCAAGGCACATCTTGGAGTTGTATTCGGAAACTGCATGTACAAATCACATTTGGAGGCGTTAGGAGGTTCTTTATAAAGTCCTCTCTTCTATCTTTTCCAGATCAAGTTCACTCTGCGAAGAAGAAAAGAAAATAGGATTTGAGGAAATAAGCCTTCTCTCTGCTTCTTGTTATTATGGCAATCCTTTCCAGAGGCCAAAGACTTGTACCTCTCATGAGCTCATTTTTCCTAAATACAATTTAAAGAGCCCAGTTTATTGTTCTATTTTTCCACAATCTTGAGCTCATTTTGTACTTTTGCTTTCTTTGGCACACTTCTTCTACCTCTATGCCTTTTTAAGATTATTCTTGGTAATGAATCCTTTTGTCATCTTTTTTTCCCCACTTCCTTTTAAAGTTTGAGATCCTAGCGATGCTGTGCATTGTCTTGCTTGCGTAAAACATGCGTATAAGTATCAGTTAAGATTTTTAGTTTAAAAAAATAAAAAATTAGAGCAAGAATCAATCTAAAAACATCTTCAAATCAAACTGAATGCAGACTCCTTCCAGATTTTTATGATTTCTCTCTAATCTTCTGTATTTAATTTGAGACTGATTTTGGAACTTATATTTGATCAACTGATAGAGTATTTACTTAAATTATGTAATTAATATTGTGTAACTGCAACTTAAACTGGTATGTCTGTATGTATTTGGGAACAAAATCCATTTGTCTCTCGTTAAGCATTCTACTCAGCTGGTAGGAACAGAAGTTCATGAATGTTTTAGAGTAGCCTGCTAGGCCTCAGGAGTCAGTGTGCCATGGACATGGGGTGGGATGGAGAGCTCTGGTTAATGTGGTGAGTTGGTTAAATGGAAGTTGACTAGGAGAGCTCCTGCTATAGAAAAAGATGTGCCCCTTGCCCTCCAAAGAAATTACAAAGTGGTAGCCATTCTTCCTGACCCTTAGAATGGACTGATTCTACTCTATACTGTGCTCTGTTGTAACACCTGTAATACTTTATTTCCCTAAAGTCTACGTCTACTGGATTGTGCGCTTCCTGAGGGAAGAGATTGCCTTTGACCAATGATTAGGTGAATATATTAAGAAAATTTAGTGTGATAAATGAAAAGGAGGAGAAAGAAAGCAGAGTTTGGGCTGATACAGAAAACCAAATTAAAAAAACACACACTCTAGATATTGGTACAGTGAAATGTGCCATTTAAAATGCTGTCTGTGGCCCTGTCCAGTATGGCTCAGTTGGTTGAGTGTCCTCTGTGCACCAAATGGTCACCGGTTCGATTTCTGGTCAGAGCACATGCCCAGGTTGTGGGCTTGTTCCCCAGTAGGGGGCATGCAGGAGGCAGCTGATCGATGATTTTCTCCCTCTGCCTTCCTCTCTCTAAAAATCAATAAAAACATATTAAAAAAAAATAAATGCAATGCTTTCTGTGCACCCACAATCATTGGTAGTAGAAAGGCCAATGGGAATGGGACAAAGAAAGCAAGATAATTCTCAATTTCTAAAAATTCAAAACAATAACAGAACTTCAAGTACATACTATTTTTAACCGTATCTACATTGCTTGCATTCAACAAATCTCATTCTGTTTTATAACAATGGTAAAATGGGGCATGTCTAGGCTTGTATTTGGTACAGATTAAATTGTGATCACCAGTAGGAATTGTTCTGTAATTATTCTGTTTCTTCACTAGATGGTGCTTGTGAACCAATTAGAAAAAAGATTGAATTTATGCTTTATTCACTTCAGGGGAAACAAGGGAAATTTGTGAATTAAATAGAATAAGGCAATGAAAAATCAGAAAACTTTAAGACAGCCCTTTATAGTTGTTAGACTACTTGGAGAAAATTTCATCTTTCTTTCCAGTAAAAATGTTAAACACTTGGAATAAAAAAACACCTCATTAAGATCATTACAGTTACCAAATCCTGAATGTTTTGTAGAGTCACTGTCTAAGCCCAGTGAATTAAAAAATTCTCTTTCTTCTCCTTAAAATACAGCATTAGTCTTTGGCAGGAAGCAAAGCCATTTAAATTGTTTTATGAGGATAGCATCATTTCATTTCATAATGTGATTTGCTGAAATGGATTGCTGTATAGATTTTGAATAGTGTCCGATAGGCAATGTTTTCTTACTTTTATTCAGAGGTATTAAAGTGTGGAAATTCAAAGGGAATGCTTCGGACTCATACCGTTTGAGTTGAAACCCTGGGTCTGCCACTTACTGGCTGTGTTATCTTGATACATCTCTCTAACCCTTTTTCTTAGCTTGCCAAATGTGGGTGCCTTAGTTTCCATCTCATAAGATTGTTGTGACAATACATGTAAAAGATTAAAACAGTGCCGGGCACATAGTGAGCCCTCAAAAATACGTTAACTTTCATGTCATTTCTCATTAGTTTTCACTTACTAATGAACTCTGGTACATTCGTAGTCACAGATCAGTCTCAAGAAATGCCTATTTAATTAAATTCATGCTTCTTGCCTTTCTCTCACTGCAATATTCTAACCTATTCCTCCTGTGCTTCATCTATGAAACTGACTAATATTTTACCAAGCATTTCTTTTAAAAAAATCTATTTATTGATTTCAGAGAGGAAGGGAGAGGGAGAGAGAGAGAGAGAGAGAGAGAGAGAGAGAGAGAGAGAGAGAGAAACATCAATGATGAGAGAGAATCATTGATTGGTCCCCTCCTGCATGCCCCCTACTGGGGATTGAGTCGCAATCCCCGCATGTGCCCTTGACTGGAATTGAACCTGGGACCCTTCAGTCTGCAGGCTGACTCTGTAGCCACTGTGCCAAACCAGCTAGGGCCCAAGCATTTCTTTAAGGAGCAAACTGTCCCTTAAAGTCCAGTCGAGGCATTTATGTTCTGAGGTGTGGTGTTTGGGATAGTAGCTTAGCTTCTTCTGAATTTTAGGAAAAGATGGTTTTGTTTTCTCATGATAGTCCCTGAGATTGAACCATTGCACTGATGGATGCAAACTTCTCCCAGTGGGACTTCAGTTGCCAACACATAGCTGCAGGTGCCACAATGGTTGCCCAGTATCATGGCAAAGAAAGAAAAGGGTACGAGGAAGAAATGATTCAAAATAAACATTTTTTTCTTCTCAAAATGGTGGCAATATGGATGTGAAAAAGAACATAGGAGGACAAATGTTCCAGTAGATATATCAAAACGCAAGAAGGGCTATGTTCACATGTAGGAAGAATCATAAATTCACGAGCCACAGTTCTAGTTTACAGTTCTCTCCACATGTGCCCCTGTGCCCCAATTCACAGTTATCTACATGGGCTATGATTGACAGGACTTCTGTTCTCTGCTCTCCAATGTAGAAGACGGTATGTGAAAATAAGGTAAGTGATTTCTTTGATGGGCACCAATAGCACAATTTAACCAAGAGTACCTCCGTGCTGGGTGCGGAGGTTGGAATTCCACCCGAACTATCCCATTTAATCTTCACAATGAAATAGCCATTACTCTCCTCCTCTTTCTAGCATCGAGAAAATATTACACGGCCTGTGAACCGCGGAGCTGGTCTTCAAACCCTGCTCTGTCTGGCTCCAGAGCCTCAGCACTTATCCATTACCCCGAGATGTCAGTTCAAACAGAGAAGCTGTTTGAGTGGATTCTGGTAGTATAGGCAGCACCCTAAATGACACATTTCCTAATTGGTCCTCCCTGCTGAGACATTAACTTGTCAACATTGGGCATTCTCCTTCGTTAGTTTCTCTCATGCCTGGGTAGTTAAAAACTCAAACTGTCCTTCATAATTTGAAGATGATACCACTGCATGCGAGGCTGTGGCTGAGAAAAACCAACATCTGACAAGCAGTTCTTTCCACATCATGTATACATGCAGATTGCTTCTGGGTTTGTGGCTCAAGCCGCTGTGGGCACGGACTCGCTTCTGTATTTTGTTCTGCCAAAGTGTGGTTAGCTGGAGCTAACCCTGCACTCATCAGGCACCCTCCATTCTCATCGCAGCCATTCCTAACCCTTGGATTGGGGGGGGGGTCACCAGAAGTATTTGAGCCTCTCAGGTTTTATACGTAGGACCTGTTTGGACAGTGTGCTGTGGTTCTTTTTAAAATACAGATCTGGTCCATGAGACCTAAGCTGTGATGATTCACTATATCAAGGCTAGTGGATCGAGTGAACTGCCAGCCGTAGTTACCAGATCTTGTTATTGGTTGTTCTTAGGCCTGAGAGACCTGTCCACGGGACAGGAGGTGGTGGCTGTGTGTTAGAGGTGCCGGGAGGTTTGGTGACTCCTTGTGTTAAAGAACTTCCTTGTGGGCAGGTGCTTGACTGCTCTTCTAGGCCCATTAGCCTGTGATTCTCATCTCGGCGCCCGAGGGCCAATTGTCCATGTAGAAAGACAGCTGGCTCTGGGATTAGAGGGTGCGCCGATGACAGCAGGTCTTGTGGCTTGACATTCCCCATAACATGAAGCAGCTGCAGTGAACTCATCGCCTTTGTACGGCAGCATCCATCCTCCATCCTCTGCCTCTTCCTCCTCCTCTCTCTGGATAGCATTTTTTGACTGAACACTATAAGCTAAGCACGAGGCTAAGTTAGAGTTTCTCAAGCTCAGCACCTTTGATAAATAACCTTGTTGTGGGGGGTTGTGCTGTGCATTGTAGGGTATTAGGCAGTACCCCTGACCTTTATCCGCTACATGCCAGTAGCAACCTCTTTCCCCGACTTGAGTCATGACAATCAACAATATCTCCAGACATTACTAAATGTCCCCAGGGGGCCAAATGACCCACAGTCAAGAACCACTGGTCAAGGATACTGTCTGATTTAACCCTCGTAATAACTCTATGAAATAGGTAGAATTATGTACTATTTCCCATTTGACAAGTTGGGAAGTGAAGGCACATGATAAGTCATTTGCCCTGGGTCATACAAAGAATAATTTTTGAAGCTGAGGTAATAGCACGAATCTGACCCCAAATTCTGATGTCTGTGACCTCTCCACCATACTATTTATTACTGTGTGAGTTTTGGGTTCTGTTATTTATGCAGAAGCTGTGTCCTCTGATAACCTACTGTTTAAATTGAAATCATCACTTCCCGGACTGTATTTAAGTAGTTTCCGTCCCTGAATATATTGTATTTTTTCATGATTCTACACCATTGCACATGCTGTTCCTTCTGCCTAGATGAGCTTTGCAATCGGTCCATATGGAGAAAGCCAATGCATCTGAATTCTAACACTGCCTCTCCCACGGTTCTAGACCCGGCCACTGCTCATACACCTACCCACTCCTGCTCCAACAGATTTCCATAGTATTATGAATTTATAGCCAGAACACATGTAACAGTGAATGACCTTCTAAAGATATGAAAAATAAAGAAATAACATTGTATTCTGAGAGGTAAAATGTGTAATAAATACATACTGTATCACATTAGAGATTTGCAAAGTTACTTTGAAGATACCTAATTGTTTCCTGGTTGAAAAGATTTGACTATTTCTTCATGAAAGGATTTCCATAGTGAAAGAAAAAAGATTTGACCATTAGAAAAGGGCTTGGAAGCATAGAAATAAAATTAGAAACAACCATTGACGATATCCATCTTGGCCCTGTCCAGGCATAAAGTGGATCCTGTCTGGTTCATGGAAGCATCCAGCTAGTCTGCTGGTTACATCTACTGAGGAGATCAAGACACCAGGGCAGCCCTAGCTGGTCTGGCTCAGTGGATAGAGCGTTGGCCTGTGGACTGAAGGGTCCCAGGTTCAATTCTGGCCAAGGGCACATGCCTGGGTTGCAGGCTCAATCCCCCCTAGTAATCAATGATTCTCTCTCATTTATGTTTCTATCTCCAGGGTAGTAGGGCCGATATTGTTTAGGTGTTTGACCATCTACATCAAGCAGAAAATTCCATTTCGGGCTAATATGTCTTTATTTATTTAATATTTAAAAATATTTTTATTCATTTCAGTGAAGAAGGGAGAGGGAGAGGGAGATAGAAACAACAACGATGAGAGAGAATCATTGATTGGCTGCCTCCTGCTCACCCCACACTGGGGATCCAGCCCGCAACCGGGAATGTTCCCTGACCTGGAATCGAACCGTGACCTCCTGGTTCATAGGTTGGTGTTCAACCACTGAGCCACACTGCCCAAGCTAACACTCATTAGCTCCCTGTTAATCATATACTTGAGATCACCTGGCAGAATCAGAGATAGAGAACAGAAGAGGTCTTACTCCAACATTTAAAGTTTTGGAAGATAAGGAAAAATCAGGAAAGGAGACTGAGTAAGAGCAGTCCCTGAAGTAGGAAAAGAACCAAGATGGAGTGATGTCTCATAAGCAAGAGAAGGAAATGTTTCAAGAAAAAGAAAAGTTATGCTATAAAGAATGGACGAGAAATGGGACCAGCCAGGCTGCGGCCCGGGAGAAGGACAAGCCGCATGCCCCATGGTCCCGGGTGCCAGCGGCTGCACCTGTGGCCCGGGAGAGGGACAAGCTGCCCGCCCTGCGGTCCTGGGCACCTGTGGCTGCAGCCTGGGCAAAGCCAGCGCAGGTCCTCGGTGCCTGCAGCCGGCCAAAGGGAGGGAAGCCCGGGTCTCGGGTGCCTGTGACTGGCCGGAGGAGGGAATCCTGGGTCCTGGGTAGGGGTGAGGCAGAGGCGGTTAGGGGTGATCAGGCCAGCAGGGGAGCAGTTAGGGGTGATCAGGCAGGCAGGCAGAGGTGGTTAAGGGTGATCCGGCAGGCAGGCAGAGGGGTTAGGGGCAATCAGACAGGCAGGCAGGTGAGCGGTTAGGAGCCAGTGGTCCTGGATTGCGAGAGGCAGTTGGACATCCCCTGAGGAGTCCCGGATTGGAGAGGGTGCAGGCCGGGCTGAGGAAACACCCCGCTCCCCGTGCACAAATTTCGTGCACCAGGCCTCTAGTTTAACTATAATACTTACTATTTAGTCCTCATTATGTGTTTTACTAAACATTTGTGTGTGTGTGTGTGTGTGTGTGTGTGTGTGCGTGTAAACTTTGTTTAATCCTTACAACAGCCTTATTAAATAGTCATTTTCATACCCACTTGACAAATGAAGAAGGTGAAGCTCAGAGAACTTAAGCAGCCTGCCCATGGAATACACACTTGGGCAAGTGATGGAACTAGGACTCGAATGCAGCTGGCCCGAGTCCAAAAATCTGTGTGTTTTCTATGACAGTGTATTTTTGGATGTTTAATTTTTATCATTTAAAATGGTAAAACAGTTCTTACAAATAATCTTAGTGTCACAATTGTTTTTCAACAGCACCAAGTATTTCATAAAGGGTTTAAGATGTCTTTTGGGGGTTATTTGGTGGTGCTGTTTGCTCATCTATCCCACTAGCCCTGAAGCATCAGAGGACAGCAAAGTCATCACATGACCCAGTCTGTGTACTGTATTTCTAATGAGATCCTTCTGTGATGTGGTCCATAGGGAAAGCAGTGGTGGCAGAAGGGGGTTGTAAATCCAGTTTATGAATCTTGGGAATGTTTCATTTAACTTTGAGATCTGAATATTGTCGTTGTTCTGGAACATCTGCATTAAGGGCCCTGACAAATAAACCTTCTCATACGACAAAGTAAAACCCAATATTACCTAAACCAGGCTGGCCTTCACCAGATGCTTTTGCGATGTCACTAGCGTGTGGAGCCAGCTGATGCACGTTGCCTGCCATTTTTTAGGAATGCATTAAATCCCTTATAATTTGGACTGCAGGTGATGTAGAATGGGGACATTCAATGAGTAAGGAGGATTGAGATGGGCAGAGCATCACGTGAGTGTGTCAGTACATGAGGTATATGTTTCTTAGACATATCAGGGAAGACTAGTTAGGTTCTAGGAAGAGCTGTTGATAATTGACAGTGTCATACCTGAACTTGATCAAATGTTTTAAAAATCTTTTTTTAAAATATATATTTTATTGATTTTTTTACAGAGAGGAAGGGAAAGGGATAGAGAGTTAGAAACATCGATGAGAGAGAAACATCGATCAGCTGCCTCCTGCACAGCCCCTACTGGGGATGTGCCCGCAACCAAGGTACATGCCCTTGACTGGAATCAAACCTGGGACCCTTCAGTCTGCAGGCCAACGCTCTATCCATCGAGCCAAACTGGTCAGGGCTAAAAATCTTTTTATTAAGGAACTTTACAAACACCCGTAAAAGCAAAGGTAATTAGTATACTGAACTCCAGTATATCCATCCTTCAAATTGTCAGCAATTTTATTTTATATCTGCCTCATGCCTCAGTTTGCTTCCCTTTTCCACTGGGAGAAAACCCCAGACTATATATTATCCTATATAATAAAAGGCTAATATGCAAATTGACCGAACAATGGAACAACTGGTCGTATGATGTGCACTGACCACCAGGGGCAGATGCTCAATGCAGGAGCTGCCCCCTGGTGGTCAGTGAGCTCCCACAAGGGGAGCACTGCTCAGCCAAAAGCCCTGAGACAGGCTCATGGCTGGTGAGTGCAGCAGCAGTGGCAGGAGCCTCTCATGCCTCCACCATAGCGCTAAGGATGTCCGACTGTGGGGAGTAGGCTTAAGCCATCAGTCAGACATCCCCCAAGGGCTCCCGGACTGTGAGAGGGCACAGGCCGGGCTGAGGGGACTTCCCCCCATCCCTAGTGCACAAATTTTGTGCACCAGGCCTCTAGTTTTACCTATAAACAGTTCATTAGATATTGCTAACAGATAAGGGCTTACAAATACAATCACAATATTATTGTTATACCTAATAAAAATAACACCAATTCCTTAACATAATCTAAAATCTAAGGCCATTAAAAAATTTCCCAATTTTTTCCAGTTGGCTTATTGGAAGCAAGATTCAAATAAGGACTAGATTTCTATTTAATTGATGTCTCAAATTTTCATCAATCCGGAACAGGTTTTTCCCCCTTTTTCCTAATGGAATTACTTTGTTGAAGAAACCAAGTCATTGGTGCTATTGAATGCCCCTCACTCTGGATTTGGCTGATTGCATCTTCATGGCATCATTTAATTGTTCCTTTATCTCACACACCCTTCCCCTAAATTCGTTGTTAAAATTAGAGACAGTTATATTAAAATTTATTTAAAAAAAAATAAAGATGGCAGACTCTGGCTGGAGCAAAGGCCTGGGTCCTGGGTGCTGGAGGAAAACCGGTGCTGGAAGCCAAGGGAAGGAAGGCCTATTGCATGAATCTCTTCATGCAACGGGCCTCTAGTATCTAATAATTTCAAAATAACAATGATATTACCACTACTAACAATAAGACATTTAAATGAAGTTTGTTTTATTTGTGTTACTTTGTATCCTTAGGATATATTCCATTATTGATCTATAATACAAATACTGTATTTAAAAATATTGAAATAATTTTCTATGTGGTTGTGCCTTCAACTTTATATTCAGTTAGGCTTATTTATTTTTAAATTTGGGGGATTGGTTTTAAAGAAATTTTGTTTCTTGATTATGTGAAACATTAACATGTCAAAAATCAAACCCTAAACCAAGGTATACTCAGGTAAGTCTGGCTTCTATTCTATACCCTTTCCCTTCTCCTCCCCAACCCCCACAGATAATTTTTTTTTTTTTTTAGTTTTTAGTTTGTTATTCTATTGTTTCTTTAAAAAAATGTAAATACAGCTCTAACCAGTTTGGCTCAGTGGATAGAGCATCGGCCTGCAGACTGAAAGGTCCCAGGTTTGATTCCAGTCAAGGGCATGTACCTTGGTTGTGGGCACATCCCCAGCAGGGGGTGTGCAGGAGGCAGCTGATGGATGTTTCTCTCTCATCAATGTTTTTAACTCTCTATCCCTCTCCCTTCCTCTCTGTAAAAAATCAATAAGATATATTAAAAAATGTAAATACATACAAATACACATTTGTATTCCCTCCTTTTCTGGATAAAAGGTAGCATACTTCAAATACTTTTCTGTACCTTGCTTTTTCCATGTAATACATGTTGGAGTTTCCCTATAGCCTTGTGAAAAGATTTTTTTCAGTCAAGTTTTAGATTGTATTCAGTATTAGACATGGTAAATGGTATGCTGTATTTTTTTTTAAAATCCTTACCCGAGGATATTTTTCCATTGATTTTTAGAGAGAGTGGGAGGGAGGGGGAGAGACAGAGAGAGAGAAACATTGATGTGAGAGAGACACATGGATTGGTTCCTGGGGCCAGGGATAGAGCCTACAACCAAGGTATGTGCCCTTGACGGGAATCAAACCCGGGACCCTTCAGTCTGAGGGCCGATGCTCTATCCACTGGGCCAAACCGGCTAGAGTGGTATGTTGTAGTTTTGGTTTACATTTCCTCTTACTATGGGTGGATTGAGCAGATAACCTTATGTTCAAGGGTCAATTGCATTTCATTTTCTGAAACCACTGGTCCTCAGTTGCAGGTGATTTCACCACCATATGACATTTGGCAGCATCTGGACACATTTTTGATTGTCACCACTGGAGGGTCGAGTTGCTCAGATCTCAGGATGGATTTGAGATGCTGCCTTCTGCACCCTAACCCGGGATCAAGCTCCACTGGGAGTCTGGCCGGTCACCTTTTGGTGCATGGAACGATGCTCAACCATCTGAGTCACCCTAGCAAGGGCTGTAATCCTTTTATATTGAAGATGTTAACGCTTTGTGATAGAAATTTCAAATAATCTTCCCAGTTTATTGGTTGTGGTTTACTTTGCTTATGGAGTGTGTTGCCATGCAAAAATTACAGTAGATCCTCCTTGTCCGATGGTTTCACTTTCTGAGGTCTCAGTCATCTGCCATCAACTGTGGTCCAAAAACATTAGCTGGAAAATTCCAGAGATGAACAACTCATACGACCCTAGCCATCTGGCTCAGTGGAGCATCGGCCTGAAGACCAAAGGGTCCTGGGTTTGATTCCGGTCAAGGGCATGTACCTCGGTGGCAGGCTCCTCTCTGGCCCGGGCCCTGGTCAGCGCTCATGCAGGAGGCAACCAATTGATGTGTTTCTCTCACATGGATGTTTCTCTCTGTCTTTCCCTCTCTCTCTAAAATTCAATGGAAAAATATCCTCGAGTGAGGATTAAAACAAACAAACAAAAACAACTCATACGTTTTAAATGCAGGCCGTTCTGAGTCGCGTGATGAAATCTCGCGAGTCCTGGTCCACAAGACATCCCTTCCTCTGCGTGTCCCTTCCTCTGCGTGGCCACTGTGCATGCTCAGACTCCTCTGTCTGGGTGCTGGCGGTCAAGTCCCCCTCATTTTACTTGACAATCGCCCCAGAGCACCAGAGTAGTGATGCTGGCAATTCACGAATGCCACAGACAAGCTGTGAGTGCTTCCTTCGGCTGAAAAGGTGAACGTTCTCGACTTGGTAAGGAAGAAAAACAACTACATGCTGCAGCTGCTAAAAACCGGTAAGCACCAAGCTTCTATCCTTGAAATTGTGAAGAAGGAAAAAGCAAACCGTCCTGGTTTGCTGAGACAGCTCATTCACGTTGATTAGATACTGTTACTCTCTTACTGGGCCTAGTTTATAAGTTAGACTTTATCACAGGTGTGTATGGATAGGAAACAACATAGATCTGAGGTTTCAGGCATCCACTGGGGGGGGGGGGTATTAGAATGTCTCCCTCATGGGTAAGGGAGACAATTGGATTATTATTATTATTTTTAAATTTGTAAAACATGTACTCAAATCTCTCCGTCTTTTCCCTAACTGCGTCTGGGGTTTCAGTCATGGTTAGGAAAGTTTTCCTCACTCCCAATTTATTCAGCAATTCAGCCATGCTTTCATCTAGTACTTTTATGTTTTTGTTTTACATTTATATTCCTAACTCACTTGGTGTGAGAGCTGGGTATGTTTTTCCCCCAAACAACATTTCCCCAGACTATTTGTGATATATTAAATTTCTATATGTATGTCGCTCTATTTCTGGATTTTCTATTTCTCTGGCCTGTTTATTCATGAACCAGTATCATACAGTTTTAATTATAGGGGTTTAAAAATATTTAATTTATGTAAGACACTTGTTTTCATTGCCTTGTTTTAAGATTAATGCTTACTGTTGTTGCTCTTCTCCCAAAGTTTATAACATACTTGTCTAGTTTTTTTTTAAATTTCTGAGAGCTATGTTTATTTGGATTTCATAATTTACAAATAAATATAGGGAGAAATGACATATATATGATGTGATGTTCTCTTCAAGAACATGGTATGTCTTCCATTTGTTCTGCTTTTGTGAATTTCAGAGAATTTTATAATTTTCTCAAGTAGGTTTTGAACATTTCTTCTAACCTGCTTTAAAAGTATGCTTTGGACTATTGCTGTTTTGATAAGGCATAAAATATTTCATACGGATTTTTTTTTTTTAAAATTAGTGGAAATTCTGAGTCCTTCCTCTATCACAAGCTGGTCACAACACCCTAGACTCTCCATCGATTAATCTGTGGCCAAATTTTCCTGGTTGGAATAAAGAGAGCAGGTTTTGTTTGAAATCGCAGACTTTGGGATGAGAGGAACTATAAAATGCAAGCTAGTGGGATGATATTCTTGAACTCATCATTTTCAGTTTACATTTTTCTAAACAGTTTCTCCTTAACATTTTCCTCTCTCAAATCACATAATTTCTGTTTCAATTCCTGCCTCATATCACATGCCATGAGACAAATGCCCCACAGCACAGAACATTTTGAAAAATTGCTACAAAATAATATTAGATATAATAGTAAAACTGAGCTTATATACGTATTGTTAATTACATACAATTCAAATGCATATACATCACAAACCTAGCCTAATTTTGTTTGTACAAATTGGGGGTAAATGCAACCTAGAGGAATTAGCCACAGATTACAAGGCTTATCAATGGGCGTTCCTGTGAAATCGAACTTCTTTCTGGAACAGGCTTTTAAAGGATCAGTGGAAGTGAAATTACCATCGACAAGTAGTTGTGGTGGAGCCTCAAGCGAGGACATTAAGTATGGATACTTTACCTCTTTTTTCCCCTTCAAATACAGAGTTTCCTCCTCAAGCTGGGTTTTGCTAAAGTAGTAGATATGCTTTAAAACGGAAAACTGGTTGCTTTTGGTTGCTGTTCCATTTTTAAATGGACAGTTCTCACACATAGCTTTTTTGATTGAAAAAAAAGTTGTAGATGAGATTTTTCTCAGAGGCAAGTGGTGTGCAAGGCAGTGCAGTCGTGGGTGTAAATGTGGACCCTGGAGTCACACTGCTAGGTCCACTCCTGGGTCTGCTAGTCTCTGGGTGTGTGACTTGGACACATCAGTTGACCAATTAATTATACCTTTGACCTAACAGAGTTGACATGAAGATGAAATGAGATATTATTTTAAATTGTTAGAGCAATGTCTGACAAATGGTAAGCTATCTAACTCGGATAAGTTAAAAGGAAATGGATGTGTTCCACTTTACTCTCTGTCAGTGTCTTAGTTCAGATGAAGTTAAATCAATATCATCACCAAAGATGCCTCAGGTAGGGGTAGGGATGGAGGCAGCCCCCGCCAGGAAAGGCACAGCTCCCGGCCCCTCTGCTTGTTGTAGATGGTGGAGGGATTCACAGGCGGTTGTTCTCATGTGAGCCGCATGCTTCTCCAAAGTCTGGTGAACCTACTTCTTTCCACCGGCGGGAAAAGTTCTCTGAGTCTTCCCAGCAGAAGAGGTGGGACCCCGCAGAGCCTGTGGTGGAGGCAGTCAGCTCAGTTTGCTGCCTCTGAAGGGAGGCCCTGGGAGCAGAGACAGCAGTAAAATCATGGCAAGTCAGCAGATAGGCTGGTCCAGTGGTCGGCAAACTCATTAGTCAACAGAGCCAAATATCAACAGTACAACGATTGAAATTTCTTTTGAGAGCCAAATTTTTTAAACTTCAACTTCTTCTAACGCCACTTCTTCAAAATAGACTCGCCCAGGCCGTGGTATTTTGTGGAAGAGCCACACTCAAGGGGCCAAAGAGCCGCAGTTTGCCGACCTCGGGGCTGGTCCATGGCAGATAGTTAGAGCGAGCCTTGTCTACGCGTATTTTGCTTAATGGAATCCTCGGCTGCTTCCCATTTCATAGAATGTTTGTACCTTACGAGTTAAGTAGCTCTTTTGACTGAAGCTCAAATGCATATGCATGTGTGTAAATAGGAGATAATGGCAGTGTCTATCTATTGAATTATATCGACTCAAAGGAAAATGAGAAACAGTACAAGTCAGCATCCATTTTCCATCATTCCTTTTCACATGACTCCCAAAAGGGAAACAGAAGGCCCTTCACATGTAGGGTCATTTTTCTCTCCAGTGTTGTCATTGGGCTCCACTAATAACTATAGCTCATGCTTGGGGAGACCGCAAAGGGTGAAATTAAATGGCAGCTCAGGCAACTGTGTGCAATAGTTCAAGTGGCATAATGAATCTTCAGGGCCATTACCCAATTGTCAGCTTTCAGAGGCAATTTTAACCGTCGATGCTTGTGGAGAAGATTTAGTAACAAAAAGTTACTAATGCATGATGCATGCCAGAGCCAATCCAACCAAAATCCTTCAACTACAGCCTTCCTAAAAGACTCAGTCTATGGGTATTATATCTATATCATAGTGTTCCCCTTTTCACCCTTTGCGTTCATTCATTTGCTGATTCATGAATTGTTTTTGACAAGTATTTATTTAGCACCTACTACATGCTATGCACTATTCTAAGGCCTGGGGATACTGTGGAGGACAGGGCATGGAGCTTGCATTCCAATGGAGGACAAGATGTACTAGTAATTATATAATTATATAATGTAATGTCAGCTAGCGATCTGGGATATCAAAGTAAGGCAAATGGCTATTTTATATGTGACTAGTAGCCCATCGCGAATTACCGTGCTCAGTAGGCCGCCCATCGCTTCTGTGGGAGCCAGAGGGAACCGCAGCGCGCTGCTGGGAGCCGCGCTGCTTTCACGGGAGTGAGGAGGGACCCGCTCCGATTCTGCGGGAGGTGGTAGGGACCCACGCTGCTTCCGCAGGAGGCGGGCCCACTGTCTCCTTTCTGGGCCTGCACTCAGCCACAGAGGCTGTGGGCCGGCCCCCTGTCCCTGTCCGTGTCCACTCCGGCTCCGGGGGGCGGCCTGAGCTGGGTGGCGACAAAGCGAGCATTCTGCCAGGCCGCTCACGCTGCCTGCTCTCAGCGGCCGTCCCCCCGGGACTGGGGATCTCTGGCAGGGCTGAGAGGACTGGGCACGGCCATCTTGTGGCTATGGGTGCTGCCATCTTTGTGATGGAGTGACAATTAATTTGCATATTACCCTTTTATTAGGTAGGATAATTGGAGAAGCCTTCCCTGAGGAGAGGACATTGAAGCAGAGGCTTGGGTAAACTGGAGAAGGGAGCCCAGGACTCCCGGGAAGAGTGTTCAGGCATAAAGAATACTAGGGACAAATGTCAGTATTTGGAGGGTTCCTGGTGCAGTTAAGGAGCAAGTGGGGTGAGTGTGGGGAGAGTGTCTGGTGATGAGGTTGGAGAGGTGGCCAAGGACCAGATCACGTAGGACTTGGTTGGCTATGGACTTAATTCTTTGTGTGAATGGAAACTGTTGGAAAGTTCTCAACAAGGGAATGAAATAAGATGATTTATTGTCTTCACAATTCATTGGCTGCTGTGTGCAGAATGGAATGTAGAAGGGCAGGAGTGGAAACAGATCAGGTGGGGACTATTGCAATGAGGAGGACAGAAGAATAGAAAGTGTGTATGAATAATCCCTCTTTTGTGTTCTATTTGTAGTTGGCCTCACATACCCCAGCTATGCAGGTTAATCTTTTACGTATATCCCATTGTGCTGTGCTTCTAATGGGATAGAGCTGCTTTACAGATAGGCAACAAAGTGCAGCACTGTCAACAGAGAAATTATTAATTAAATTGTGGCAAATACTTACTAGTACTATGAACTTAGAAACAACCATTACAGGAATGAACTAAATTAATACGTGGCAGGATTTCCATGATATACTCTTTTTTAAAAATTTAATAAATCTTTATTGTTCAGATTATTACAGTTGTTCCTCTTTTTTTCCCCCCATAGCTCCCTTCCACCTGGTTCCCATCCCACCCTCTTCTCTTACCTCCCCACACTGTCCTCATCCATAGGTGTACGATTTTTGTCCAGTCTCTTCCCACACCCCCCACACCCCTTTCCCCCTGAGAGTTGTCAGTCCACTCCCTTTCTATTCCCCTGATTCTATTATGTTCACCAGTTTATTCTGTACATCAGATTTTTAATTTACTTGATTTTTAGATTCACTTGTTGATAGATATGTATTTGTTGTTCATAATTTTTATCTTTACCATTTTCTTCTTCTTCTTCCTCTTCTTAAAGAATACCTTTCAGCATTTCATATAATACTGGTTTGGTGGTGATGAACTCCTTTAGCTTTTTCTTATCTGTGAAGCTCTTTAGCTGACCTTCAATTCTGAATGGCAGCTTGGCTGGGTAGAGTACTCTTGGTTGTATGTTCTTGCTATTCATCACTTTGACTATTTCTTGCCACTCGTGTCTGGCCTGCATAGTTTCTGTTGAGAAATCAGCTGACAATCATATGGGTACTCCCTTGTAGGTAATTAACTGTTTTTCTCTTGCTGCTTTTAATATTCTCTCTTTGTCTTTTGCTCTTGGCATTTTAATTATGATGTGTCTTGGTGTGGTCCTCTTTGGATTCCTTTTGTTTGGGGTTCTGTGCGCTTCCTGGACTTGTAAGTCTATTTCTTCCACCAGGGGGGGAATTTTTCAGTCATTATTTCTTCAAATAGGTTTTCAGTATCTTGCTTTCTCTCTTCTTCTGGCACCCCCATAATTCTGATGTTGGTATGCTTGAAGTTGTCCCAGAGGCTTCTTACACTATCTTCAAATTTTTGGATTCTTTTTTCTTTTAGCTTTTCCAGTTGAGTGATTTTTGCTTCTTTGTATTTCAAATCTTTGACTTGATTCTTGCATTCCTCTAGTTTGCTGTTGGGTGTCTGTATAATATATATATATATTTTTAACATATTTTATTGATTTTTTTACAGAGAGGAAGAGAGAGGGATAGAGAGTTAGAAACATCGATGAGAGAGAAACATCGATCAGCTGCCTCTTGCACACCCCCTACTGGGGATGTGCCCGCAACCAAGGTACATGCCCTTGACCGGAATCGAACCCGGGACCTTTGAGTCCACAGGCCGACGCTCTATCCACTGAGCCAAACCGGTTTCGGCTGTATAATGTTTTTTATTTCAGTCAGTGTATGTTTAATTTCTAGTTGGTCCTTTTCCTTATCCTCGAGGGCCTCTCTCATATCCTTGAGGGTCTCGCTAAATTTATTGGCCTTTTCTAGGAAATTCTTGAAAAACCTTATAACCGTGGTTTTGAACTCTATCTCCAGTCGTTTGTTTTCCTCCATTTCTTTCGTTTGTGATCTGTTTCTTTGTCTCCGCATTTTCGCTGCTTCCCTGAGTTGGTAGGGTAGCTTTGTGTGCTACGTGTCCTGTATGAGCCAGTGGCTTGGCCTCCCCAGTTACCTGAGGTGGACACTCTTGGTGCACCCCTTTGTGGACTGTGTGTAGAGCCTTGTTGTAGTTAAGTCTTGATTGTTGTTGGTATCAGTGGGAAGAGTTGACCTCTAGGCCAATTGGCTGTGAGAATCAGCTGTGTCTACACAGGGAGACAGCCTTATTCGACTAGACTTGCAAAATTGCAAAAGCCTCTGTGCTCAGCTTGGATGAGGCGGAGTTTCAGGGTGGAGCCTACAGCCTTGGCTTCCTGTCAGCCCCGCCCTATGATGTTCCTGGGTCTCAGTGTCCCTCAGTGTCCCTCGGTACTTGCTGCAAGCACCTCTGAGAGAAGGGCGCCCTCGAGTTTCGCCCGCTGCCAGACAGTCTAGTCTCTCCCCCAATGAATCTGGATTCCCAGATTCTCACCCGGAACTGGGGTTCAGCACAGTCCGGAGCTTTTGTCTCCTTCCCGCTAGGGCAATCCAGCGGCACAGTCAACAGTCTGTCCTCTGCGCGCATTCACGTGCGCGCCTCCTGAGTTCTGCCTTTCGCTGTTCCCCTGAGTTTCCGCCTTACAGCCCAGAATCCCCCAGTATGAGCCTGGGTCCCCAGGGTCTCGCCCGGAACTGGGGTTCAGTGCAGTCCGGAGTTTTTATCTCCTTCCCGCTAGAGAACACCAGCCAGGCACTCAGCCGCCCCATCCTCTCCGGCTCTGTCCTCTCCGCACGCACGCCCATGTCTCTGTACCTCAGGCTTTTACAGCTCCTCTGATTTTCCTTGTGGTTTTCTCTTTCCTTCTATTTGTAGAATTTCCAGTCAGTCAGCTTTCCTGTGGTTCTGGATGATGTCTGTTTTGTCTTTTAGTTGTATTTTTGAAATTGTTGTGTGAGGCTGCAGTTTAGGTGTTTACCTATGCCACCATCTTGGTTTTTCCTTCTCCATGATATACTCTTATGTGAGAAAAAATATGTCTGTATGTTTGTATGTAGCCTCATTCTTAAAAATCAAAGTGAATTCCCCATACCTATATTAGTATATATATCAAATTATGCACATAAACATACATATATTGTATATGTGCTTATATGTGAATATATGAACATGCAGAAAAGTATAAAATATATAGACAGGCTAATAGACTGTCAATATTGGTTAGTTGGTTGAGGGCTGATAGACTTAAATAGCATCTATGAACTTTGATGGCAGAAACCCTGAAGTAAGGATATATCTTAGGACAAAGCATGTGGAATAAGCGTAGTGTGGAATACAGAGAAGAGGATACAGAATTAGTTCCTTATCATAATAACTAAGGGCTATTACCAACCAGTGCTTTAGGGAGGGGGCATTGGAGTTGGATAGCAAAACCTAATGTATATCTTTTTGTGTAGCTTTGTACAATTATGTATGGGGAAGCATAGAAAGTTCTCACTGAAAAATGTTTGGATATAAATCGATCTAAGAAAAAGATTTAATTCATAGTCCTTTGTATCTTTAACATGTGGATGATGTAAATGTACTTTCCGATCATGTTAAATAATGTCATGAGTCAGACAGTAACTCCAAAATAGTGTGTTTAACCATTTGAATGACCAAGTAGAAAGAAAGATGCACAGCATGCTGAAGACAGACATCACCCATTTGGTCTGGAATCTGCTCGGGATATATAGGCTGAGATTTCATAAGCAAATATCACATAACTTCTCTGTGGGGAAGTTTTCTATGTTTCTGACCATCATCCGATACGTCCCCAATGAAACCCATGTTTATGCAAGAACATTTGGTCTCTGTAGTAACATTCGGTAATCAAAGTAGTCTCTGTATTCGAACCTCCGTCACTGTGATGATGACTACACTTCAGAGGAATTCTGGGAAGAGGAGTGGTTTCTTCATCTCCTGAACTGTAGCATGCGACCGTCATTGAAAGCCTTCTCATTCTGGCCAGGCTGCCTTGGCCTACATAGTCCCCAAGTTGAGCATTTGGCAGGTTAGCTCATTAGGGACCAAATGGTCCTTTTAACGAGCTCCGCGGATCATTGAGCCGTATTTCTTCATCTGCTTTGACTTTCAAAGTGATTATATGTGAGTAGTAACTCCTGGGGGACTGAGGAAAAGGAAAAGGTTTATACCTTCTGGAAAGGCTGTCCATTCAGTTTTCGAAAAATTGCCAGAAAACTCCATTGTTTACAAATTTTTTCACTGTGTTCTGTTTATTTGCCAAGAAAAATCTTGCACCATACCAACTTGTGTTAGTAAAACAAATGGCTCCTTTCACAACACAGCTCAGCGTATTTGTATATTTACATGAGTTGTCCGGCACTGCTTTGGAAGGAAAGATTCAGCCACGTTCGCACATGTTTTGTTTTCCCTTGTGTGTAAGCTTTGACCTCTCAAACTAGCTCCCAATGAACCCGCAGGCCTTGGATTACTTGTAGGCATTTTGCTAAGCCTTCAGTTGGATAGAGTTTTGCTGGGTTCCTTGAAACAAACAAGGTGTTTTCAGGCAGCTTGAGCTAGTTTGGATATCTGGGTGGGTTGTGAGTGAACAAATGACTGTGGATTATGCCCCGTGGGCCCCACCTTCCTGGGAAGACCTGAAGCTCACTGAAATTTAGTTGGTCATTATTTAATCTGTGTAGAAGAGAGATTTTCAACTGATGTGCTGCAATAATTTTTAAACATGTAATACCTGCCTATTTAGTCAGGGGCACTGACTTCTTTCCCCTTAGATTGTCAAATAAAAAAAATGAGAACCGCCTGGCCGGCAGGGCTCAGTGGTTGAGCATCAACCTATGAATTAGGAAGTCATGGTCTGATTCTCAGTTAGGGCACATGCCCAGACTGTGGGCTCGATCCCCAATGTGGAGTGTGCAGGAGGCAGCCAGTCAATGATTCTCCCTCATCTTTGATGTTTCTATCTCTTTCTCCTTCTCCCTTCCTCTCTGAAATCAATAAAAAAAAATAAAACAATAACAACAACCGACATAATAACAGCCATCTGGTGTGAATGAATCAAAATTATACTTTTTTTTTTGTCAGATAGGCAAAACATGTATTTTTGGGTATGCTGAAGAATTTCAGTAGTTTCATGTATGCCATGAGATGAAAAAGGTTGCAAATCGCTGGTGTAGACTAACAAATAGCAAGCTACAACAGATCCTCACACTTAGTCCCAGGCTGGCAGCTCGTCTAGAGGACTGGAGACCATGCTTGTGCTGTCCATGTGGCTTTCTGTGTTTTATTAGTCATATTGCCTCGTAATTTCATGGTTGGTGTGGGAAAAATTTTTCAGAAGGTTCAAAAAATTTATAATTTATATGGTGCATTTCTCCAAGGAGTTGAAAGGAATTTTCAACCAGCCTCACACTTGTTAAACCTAAGCACTTCCTAGTTGGGTGATCTTGAACAAATTACTCCATTTCTCTAACTTTTGATTTCCTCCTCTGTAAAATGAGGGTAATAAAATCAAATGGAATAACACAGTCACACATCCAGTACGGTGCCGGGCATACAAGAGGGTCTTCTGTAAATAGGACCTGCTGCTGTTGTTATTGGTTTTTTGATTAGCTTTGGCTAGGTTGATGCAGGTTGTTTCTACTTCCATGGATACCAGGGATAGATGAGGGAATTTGGATAAGGGTGAAAGAGCCTGTATGTAGATTGTTATTCTGGTCATTGATACACCAAAGAGGCCTCAGGAAGTGAAAGTGAGAGATTCTGGAGACATACTTACTTCACTTCCATTAACCAGAGTGTTTCATTCATAGCAAAGAGAACTTGGCCATCTTCTGTGACATATTCTAACTCTGGGCTGGAACCAATCTTGAAGCAGTTTTGGAACTCTCAATTCGACCCTGTGAAATGAAGCATTGTTTCCCAGAACACTGCTCAGCATGTTGATGTTCACTGGAGCATGATGACACCCCGCCCCACTGGGGCCGAGAAAAAGGCCAGTGCAACCCACCGGTGCCTTCAGACGAAAATGTTAACATTAGCCTAAAGTGTTGCCAGCGTTTTGGCCAGTATAGAAAGGTCCCTGGTGTCAGTGAAGGATAGAGTAGCATAGAAGACCTCAACAGGCATTTAAAATCAGTTAAACTTCTCTCTCTGTCCAGTTTTGTACATGTCCAGTTTGGCCATAAAGAAAGCAGCAATGGGGATGAAGCCAATACAGTTCTAAACTCTTTGCCACTTGGGGGAAAGTGAAAGACAGCCACCAGCGATTCTGAAAAATCACCCTGCCTTGTCAGAACACATCATACACAGGATTCTCGACTAAAAGACTTCCGTGAATAGTGAGTCAGTTTCCTTAATGCCAACTTCACAGTGCAGAGTAATAAATCATCCACCTCCATGGAGTGTTGACTGCTCATTTTGGAAAAGGAGTAATTTCCCCCCCATTGCTTCATCCAGTCATGAATTTTCTTCCACAGGTGTGCAAGAAACTGCTCTGGAGACAACAGAGAGCTGGGTCCACATTACAAGTATTTGATGGTGCCACTGCTCATCTGTGATTGTCATGAAATACTAGGATGCAAATTGTGAATACTTTAAAAAAATTAAATTTATCAGGATGACATTGATTAACATGATTATATAGGTTTCAAGTGTACAATTCTATGACACATCATCTGTATATTGCATTGTGTGCCCACCATCCAAAGTCAAATCTTCTTCCATCACCATGTATTTGACCCCCTTTACCCTTTACTACCCCCTTCCCTCTGGTAACCACCATATTGTTGTCTGTGTCTATGAGTTTTTGTTTGATTGTTTTTCTTATTTGTTCATTTATTACTTTTAGTTTTATATTCCATGTATGAGTGAAATCATATGGTTCTTAACTTTTTTTGTCTAACATGTTATTCTTCAGGTCTATCCATATTGTTGCAAATGTCAGTATTTCGTCTTTTCTTATGGCTTAGTAGTATTCCATTGGATATATGTACCATGTCTTCTTTATCAAATCATCTGTAAAAGAACACTTTGGTTATTTCCACGCCTTGGCTACCAAGAATAATGTTGCAATGAACATAAGGGCGCATATGTTTTCCATGTGTAGGAAATTTTCAAGCCATGGTCCTTAACAGATAAATATAAACTTTCAACAAAGCTACTCTTTCTGATTAGCTTTAATATTTAGGAACTTGGGGACTAAAAGTGCATATCAGCCATAGCATATGCAGCTTTGCTTCCAATGTAACATGAATCCACCTGTTAGTGACACTGATGCCTCTCCTACAAAGAATTCTACAATCTTCATTTCAAGAACAACATTTAGAGGTTTTCAATCCCATATTCTCATTCTACAAGCAGTGCTTCTGTTACTTGTGGATTTAGTAATTTATAGTTAATCAACAATTAGTAATAGTAATAATATGTGGCACACTTTAGCAAGACAAAGGATATACGTGAATTTTATTTACTGAATTTCTTTTTCCCACTCATTTTCTATCCTCTGAGCTTTTATTTATTTATTTCCATATGTGTTTTAAAGTTATTTTATCTTGCTGTATCGTAAGTCTATTTGGAAGCTGTTTTAAATTCTTTCTGGAATAAGTCACACTACCAAAAAACAAATAAAAAATAAATATTCATTTGTAATAATTAGACCACCCAGTTGAAGTATACTGGTAGTTTTCTCCTTGAAAGGGTAATAGCATTGTTGCTATTTCATCATTTCCCATTCCTTTCTTTGAAACCATTATCCTGTGGCTATGAAAATTTCCACAGAAGAACAAATAGTCCCTTTGCCTCGAGAATTGCCAGCAAGCTCCTAAGGAAATTGTATCAGAGGTGACTTGTACATAAGGAGCAAAAATATAACTTTTTTCTTTCACTGGCTTTCCAGAAGCTGACAGGCCAAATCTTACAGGGCGTTACATCTTATAAGGGAACTGATTGTTAGACAAGTTCTTCATCCTTCCGTGAATGATGGCCCAGCTCATCACGTCAGACTGGGAGTAGTAAGCCCTTGCCAGAGTGTGGAATAGGTCGCAAAATGATGAAAACAACACATCAACTTGGCAGATTTCAAGAAATGGCAAAAATTACAATGTGGTCTCATTTTATTAACTATTTTAACATTCACTTACATTCAAGAAGAGGAAGGGAAAAATGATTGAAGAACCAAACAGTAGGGTTATAGAATGACAATGGAAATTGCAGAGGCTTCTCTCTCAGCTCATCTGCCAAACACCTGTAGCACCGTATTTCCATGATGTGTCTGGGTCAGGTAAGAACTGGCTGGGTTCTGACGATGGTCTTTCATATGGGACATCTCCGAAGAGTTGAGAGGCACAAGAGGCTAATGTTCATTTCCTCTGAAAGGAACTGAGGATGTCAAAGTAAATTGGAAAGGATAGAATCCTGGCACGCATCTGGGGCTTTGGCTTACACTTCAGGAAAAATGTTGTGTCTAGATTGCCCACAATTACAAAAAGCAGAGGAACGGAGCCCCCTGGACAACAGTTGAATTTCAGTTGATTTTGCTGTTGAGCCATCAGGAGATGGGTTTTCTTTTAAAAAGTTCTCAATAAAAGTCAAGTATTCACTGAATTCGTTATTCTACAGACATCTGCATTGGAAAAATACTTGAAATTCTTCTCATATCAGTGGATTTAAATGTTATTCACCAGTAATTCTTTGGGGCTTTGAAGCTTTCAGCTAAAGTTTTGGTTTATGACTCTGTATTACCTGGTGTTATTGGCTTTGTTGCCATTTCTCATGTCAGGAAACTTCATCTACTGAAACCATTTGGGAAGATATGCCATGCATTCCTGTCAAAATAAAACATTATTTAATACGCCTTGTTTCAATCAAGCTATTTATTTTAGCATCTTTGTTTAAATGATCATAAGCAAGGGGTAATGTATGTAGTACTAATAATTAAATGAAATATTGAGATTCACATTTATTTTGATTTTGGTTACATTTTTCTCCAACTGAGATCTCTCTTTCTTTATGCACAATGATATATATTATAGCAATTTTTTGAAACAGAAGTACAGGTATTGGCTTCTGAAATTCTCATATTGTAGAAAACACCTTATTCTTTCTGGATTTGGGGGTTATTTTCGATAAAAGTTTAAAAGAAAAGTCTTAAAAATCATTCTCTAATTTCTGAGCTAAGTTACACATTTATTTAGCAATTATTTGTGATAAAAATAAAGATTGTTTTCCCCCTTTCAGAGCACTCCCTAGATCCAGAGTCAACTTCCTATTGTTTAAATACCAGCAAAGGCAGACAGCAGGGACATAGAAATTGGGAGTCCTTTTCACTAGTGAGACTAGTAATTAATAATATATATTACTTTCTGGTTGTTTATAATAATTCACTTTGTATGAAGTTAGCACAGCAAATTAATAGTCTTTGTAGTTTCATTCTACATGGAGAGGTTTAATTCTTAGTTTTGTTGCCTTATTGATGAATGTAGTCTGGTATTGCTGACAACAACATCTATTGTTTTCATCCCCCTGATGTCCTCAGTGGGGATGGAGAAGGGTTTTATAAATAGAAATAGCTTCTAGAACAAGATCTTTACCCCTTAGAATGATCCATATATTCACCAGCAATGCCCCCAAATGTTGCAAAGCAATGATGCCTGAAAAGGAGACTTAAAGGAAAAGCACTTATGTGTCTTGTCATATTTGGCTTTTGTATCATCCATCTCAGAGCATTTCTTTTGGTCTGTTTTAATCTCAAGCTATGGAAACATTGAAGTCTCCAGGAGTTCTGTAGAAGATGGAAGTATTTAAATAAAACTGTTGTAATTTGGGGGTATGATATTTATACCACTCTATGAATATTGCTCTTACTGTATATTTAAACAATGTATTAAGGATGAGTGAACTGACCTACAGCATGTCAGCTTGACACAAACCAGAGGCAGATGGAATGAGGGGCCCAGGCACTATGTCTTCCACTGGAGTATTGTGCCATTTGCAAAAACACCGCATATTTCACTATTCACACAGTCAATGACCAGGGGTGAACTCTGAGGAAGAAATGATTTAGTGATGTTGTGTAGAGGTCTTACTAAAACTTAATGTAAAGACCTAAGTCTTACACATTCAGGAATTTCACCTTTGATGTTAAGATCGGCATGGAGAAAACTGTGGAAGAATGTAGCAAGATTTAAAAACTGTCTTAAATGATCTACGAGGGTGAAATATTTGCTGATTATGTAATGCCAATTCCCTAAACAGGATTAACATTTTTTTTGTGTGTGTGAAAATGACACTTTAAAATGCAACAATAATTAAAACCTGATTCTTACAAGTATAGACACATGTGGCTAGGTTACCCTCCTTGAATCATTAAGAAAACAACCCAACTTTACAAACTGGTAAATTTGTTTGGCAAAAAATATAGTTCTGTCAATTTTGTCCTCAAATCACGTTGACTATAACTCTTGTCTGAACCGATCAGCTTGATGTGGGAATGGATGGAAACTATCCCTAGCCCTCTCATCATTTCTTCATTAAGTTGAAGAATTGGCTGAAGAGTCCCATTGCATGTTCTAAGTTAGCATCTGGACTTGTTGGTAAGCAGTCAACATTGTCAGGTGAGGAGGGAGGAGGGCCAGAAGAAGGCAAGGCTGAGGGTGGAGGGACTAAGGAGAGTCTTAGGAATACACTGGAGGTTAGAGCCTCAGAAGTTGGGCAGGCTGGGCTTTTTTGGATTTTGAGAAGACAGTTTGGGGTGGACATTCAGAGGTTCAAAAGGAGCAGAGGTTATAGGCAAATCCATGGTTGAGGTGGCAGAACTCAGTGTCTGCTGCAGCTCTGTGGAGTTGGAGAAAACGGGTTGGTATTCAGAAGTCCCACGTAGGGATTAGTACAGAGGTTTAGGTGAGGCAGCTGAACATAGGCAAACATATAATTTTAACTTTGTTATCAGTGGAGAGCCCTCTGTGTCCCCCCTTGCTACTAGTGGAAATGGAGTTATTAGGGTTCTGCTGGGAAAAGAATTTCCTGAGGCCCCCAGGGAAGGATGAGGTATCATGGAAAGCTTTACTGATGATATAACTTTAAGGGGATTCTCTTCCAAGGCCCCATCTCCCTCTGTGTGGCCATGCAGAAAGTCTAGCCTTGTCCTCAGTTGGGCTAGAATTAAGGCCACTGCCCAGAGTCTCCACTCCATACCAAAGCACAGTCCAGTCTAGCATCTGGCTCGCTTGGCTTGTGTTCCCAGTTGCAGTCTGTTGCATGTGGGGTCCGCATGCCCATGGGCCATGCTGCTGGTTAAGGCCACATGGTAGGCTAGCACAAGGGCGAGTGCAGGCCATGGAGCAAGTGAGAAACAGGTGTGCCAGAGAGAGAGAACTCTTTGGGGGAGTAAACCTAGGAGCTTAGCTAATTGGCCCTTCAGGATTTTGTGCACTTGCAGTAGCACCCTCCCTCTAGCCAATGATCCTTTTCCCAGCTTAGACTGACAGGCAAGTACCTTCCCTGTGTCACCCCAACTTCACTGCACATGTGCCCATCTCCTTCTTTATTCGATCCCTTCCCCCAGTGATCTGCAGGGAATGGACTGGTGGTTCCCCGAGGAGTGTGAAGTTGCAGCTTCCTTGTGAAGCGGCCCAGATGACCATGTTTATAATGTCTGGCCTCTTCGTTGCTTTCTTCCATATATATATATATATATATATATATATATATATATATATATATGCCTAAGCGACAGTTATGACCGAATGACCAGAACAACTGGTTGACCAGTCACTATGACATGCACTGACCACCAGGGGGCAGATGCTCAATGCAGGAGCTGCCCCCTGGTGATCAGTGCACTCCCACAGCCAACCTCCCAGGTCCCTCCCCCTGGCCAGCTGGTCCCCCTGTTAGGCCTCAATTGCCGGCTAGGCCAAGGGACCCTACCTGTGCATGAATTTGTGCACTGGGCCTCTAGTTATTAATATTAGCTAGCTAATTATGATAACAACAACTTAGGGCATTATCCAGGGATAAGAAAAAAAGACAGGTCCAGGAGATGAGGAAACTTTTCTCCAACCTCGAGCCATTGGGTGAGTTCATGCAATATCACATTAATCTCAAGACAGGGTTAATCTCTCTTTTGTACTTAAAAAAGTTTTTTTCTTGGAGTGAGCTGAACTAAATCCTTTATTTTGGATCTTTAAGTTTTATAAATTTCTCTTTTTTTTCTATAAGAGGGAAAAGAAGAATAAAGGGTATAGATTCCTTTCAGTGTTCTGAGATGTAATTTCCAACCAGCAGGGTTTTGGTAGGGTGAGGGTGGATGGGGGCTTCCAGCTCAACACCAAGCAATCTCAGACACATTTGACTCAATTCTTACCAACCCTGAAGCTCTCTGAACCCCTCCTTTTGTTTTTTTGTGGAAGCTTCCTTACATAGTAATGATTGACCACTGATAATTGATTCAATTCCAGCCCTCTCCCCTCCCAGGAGGTGGTGGTATGGAGGTGGGACTGCAAGTTCCAACTCTCTAATCACATGGTTGGGTCTCTTGGCAACCAGCTCCCATCCTTAAGGGAGATTCAAAAGCCTCCTCATTAATATAACAAAAGACACCTTTATGACTTTCATCAGGGTTTTAGGAGCTCTTTGCCAGGAAAAAAAAAAAAAAAGGATGAAGACCAAATATATTTTTCTTATTATAAATCACAGTATCACAGGTTGCTGCAATTTTTTCATGAAAAACTTACAGCCAGATCAAGGTTTGGGGGTACTGGGAGAAGAATGGGTTTGTTACACAGGACCCAAACTTTCTCTTTTGGGATTCAGCCCTAATTTTTCCTGGGAGAAGAGATGTTCCTGAATCACCTGGAGCTGAAGTCCTGCTTTCTCTTGTCTGATTCTCTGTTAGTGCGCTATGACCCTGCTCAAAGAAGAGGCATGGAAGATGAGTTGAATATTGAGAGTAAGCTTTGCTACCATGTGTGTTTTTGAATAATAGCAAAATATCTGTGATATAGGCATAGAGTTTAATAGATGAGAAACAACTTTCTGGATACAGCTATACCTTTCACCCCACAGAAAACTCTGTTATACTCAACAGTAATGCTTGGCATGGACAACAGAAACTTGTTTTATTTTCTTCAACTTAAAGACCAACATAAAGTGTATCTTCACTCTGTTTGCTATATAGTGAGTGATGAAGGAATCCAATAAGGGCTGGGGTCTGATAGCATAGGTTTTGTGGAGAAAACTGGTTCAAGAATAAGAGATCATGGAGGAGGTCTCCTGGGAGCCCGCATTGCCTGGACGATGGCAGGCGTGTTGGAACTAGGGCAGCGGCTGCTCTGAGGCGCTGAGCAGTGGACCCTGCGGGCAGAGAGCATGCGGAGCCGGTGCCTGTGTTAGATCTGCACGTGGGGGTGACATCGTTGTCCACTGGAACCACAAGGATTTACGAAAATTCTGGCGTGTTTTGCCCAACAACCGAATATTTGGAAATATATCCTACATATGGCAATGTTCTTCCACCTCAGAGTCTTAAACCCAAGCAAGAAGTTCAAGCGTACAGTGGTAAAATGGAAGGAATACCGACATTTAAGTAAATATTGAGAAATTCTATGCTTTACTTCTTTTTCTCCCAACTCTTCTGGTCTTAATAAAGTTGTTTAACTCTTTAAAAAAAAAAAAGAGAGATCATGGAGGACAAATTTGTGTGGAATGAAGTTGTGGGAAGAAGGCTAGGGGTTATGGTTTTGATGGTTAGCATACTAGGAAGTATCTTAGGTACTAATGTAGTCCATGCTTTCACTTTTCTTTCATTCATTTTGTTTACTGTTGACTTTAGGTTGATAAATAGTAAGTTCTGAAAGAATAAGGAGAACCTGTGAATTACGAGGGTTAGGTGGAGGTCTTGAAAGAATCTCTATTAGAAAGCAGTATGTCTTACCAAAAACTGAATTTAGAACAGTTTTATTTTTGAAAAAATCTGCTGAAAATCATGGGTAGTGATGATATTCTCAAAGAACTACAGGAAAACATTTGACAATTAAAGTAAATGGCTTCCCAGGGAAATGACAACGCCTTGTACATAGGTGGGAACAAATACATGAGCTGCAGGCCTGAGGTTTTCTGCTCCAGAATCATTCACTTTCTAGCGCAAGATATTTCAGCTGAACTGTTAAAAGGTTAAACTTTCACAGCCATAATATTTCATGTACTTATCTTACTGATCTTGGCTGGAAACTTGGAACCTCAGAGGCTCTTTTTATTTTCTTGTATGTGTTTCCTCTGAATGTGGTATTTTTCATGGCTTAGCTGCTATATTAAACATCTTAAAAGGTACCTTCTTATTAAAAAAATCTTTCTTGTTGAAAGTATTACATATAAGGTAACTTATTTGTATCTTTTCTTTTCAGATGGTTCAATTTTTTCTTATTAACATGAATTTCTCCTCTCATGGCTCTGAATTTTACAACTATTAACATTTCTTTGGTCTGTATAGCATTATATGAATGAGGATCTCTTGGTCCAGAAAGTCAGGAAGGAATTCTTATCTGTAGAATCTCTGATAATACAGCTGTCTTGGTTGGAAACAAAGATGACCATGGTTTACTTGAGGCCTAATTCAAGTATGTGAAGCAGTGGGCACCCAGATCAGGGTCCTGCTTAGCAATGCTTTGTCAGTATGACCCGTTTCTACCTTTTCCAGTCTCTCCTGGAAGCTTGTCTCTGATTTCAAACTTCTTCAGTTTCTCTAACTGGCCCAAGGTGGACAGAATGTCTGGTGTACCCAGGGTCCAGTGTTAACAGATCAAAGGTATTGGGAGAGTCCCATGTGACAGGGAGTAAGATCAAATGTAAAAGCAGGTCTCATAGTATGTTAGAAACCAGTGCATAAGGTATAAGGATAATTTAAGAAAAGAGACCTTTGCCAAGAAACCAAAACAAAAGTACAGGGCAGTGAGAAATAGCTTAATACCAATTGGCATCTCAAGATATAATGCAAGAACTACCTAGCTCTTATAAAGTTTTGACCAAAGGATTATAGGAGTGTAATATGAGGACCAAAACAACAACAACAACAACAACAACAACAACAACAAAAAACACAAAACAAAACAAAAACCCCAAAAACAAAAACAAAAAGGCTTTAAGGTTATTTATGTATGTATGTATGTATGTATGTATGTATGTATGTATGTATTTATTTATTTTTGCTTTACATATACTGAGGTATATTTTACGTATACATGATTCACCCATTTCAAATATACAATTCAATGATTTTTAGTAACATTAAACATGACCATAAATCAGTTTAACAATATTTTCATCCAGTAAGAGCCCTCCTGCCCAAGTAACCACTAATCTACTTTCTGTGTTCATAAACATTCCTTTTATGCTAAGGGAAATAAGCCAGTCAGGGAAAAACAAGTATCACATGATCACACTCATACATGGAATCTAATGGACAGAATAAACTGATGAACAAAATAGATCCAGAGACACAGAAGCATGGAACAGACTGTCATGCTTAAATATCAGAGGGAAGGCGGGGTTGGGGTGGGGTGGGGTGGGTGGGTGGGAAGAGATCAACCAAAGAACTTGTATGCATATATGCATAACCCATGGACACAAACAATAGGGTGGTGAAGGCCTGGGCCTGGGGTGTGGGGTGGGGGCGGGCTAGAAGAGGTCAATGGGGGATAGAGGGGAACATATGTAATACTTTCAACAATAAAGATTTTTTTTAAAAAAAAGGTTATTTGTTAAGTGTTGTGTTGCTACCAAGGAAGGCCTACATATGTGCCTAACTAAATGGGACTCCAAACCTCTCTCTATATTAAAATGATAATATAAAGAAGTAATCGGAAGAACTGGGCTAGTTATGTCCAAGTTGAGTGACTGTATAACCTTCCCAAAGGAAGTACAAGGAAGGAATGTAGATCAAGTAAAAAAAAATACAGGAGAAAGAGGTGAGGCAATTATATAGAAATATATGCAACCATGCCTACTTGATCAGGAAATTCTTGGGAAATTCTTGCTTCTCCTGCTGACTGATCCAATATTAGTAGATAATGTCATAATATTGCTTCAGCTATTCTTCTAATTGGCATCACTGCTTGAAAGAAACAGCTTTGCCGAAACCGGTTTGGCTCAGTGGATAGAGCATCGGTCTGCGGACTGGAAGGTCCCAGGTTCAATTCCGGTCAAGGGCATGTACATTGGTTGCGGGCACATCCCCCGGTGGGGGATGTGCAGGAGGCAGCTGGCCGATGTCTCTCTCTCATCGATGTTTCTAGCTCTCTATCCCTCCTCTCCCTTCCTCTCTGTGAAAAATCAATAAAAATATATTAAAAAAAAAAAGAAAGAAACAGCTTTATAGTGTAGAAAAAGACTAAAGTCTGTTCTCCTAAGTCTCCTCTAGACTGGCTGAGATTGGGGCAGTCCAAGAAGTCTAGTGGGTTTGGGCCTCTCCTAAGTGTGGATTGGAAGAGGGACTCAGCAATAATCTGTTATACTGACATTTGGAAAGTGAATGTACTTTCAAAATTTCAACGTTGGGTTCCATATCACACTTGACTTGCTTTATTATGGTGCTACTGTCTGCATCAATAGGAGTGATATCTCTGGACATGATATTTCAAAGATTCTGGGGTCCAGTTTTAATCATTTGATTTCTTTAGTTGTTCTGAACCTATAATTACATGGTTGGTTCAAGGGATTTCAATGTTTCATGGAATTTGGTCTTCTACTTTGTAAACTTTCTTAATCACTTTTATCCTCAGACCAAGGGGTGGTAATAGATTAGTGGATGGGAAAATCACACATTATTGGCTGAGTCCCCATACAACCCATCTGGGAAAAGTCCACCTGAGAGGTAGGCTCAGTACTGTAGCTCTATAAATAGTGCTTTAGAAGCTAGCAGAAAGCCCTTGCCTCCTGGTTACCATTCCTGAAAGTGAGCCCCTGAAGTACACATGGAAACTGAGAGTCCATCTTAGAATGGTATCTGTGGTCGTTCAGGCCACTAAAGGAAGCCAAGAAATTTTCCAGTCTTAAAAACCCTGAAGCCTTTAGTGATGTCTGACTCTTCTCCAGAGAGTCCCCCTCTCATTTTTTTCAGGAGACTGCTCTTCCAAGTCATTTGGTCATTTTTCATGACTTTTTATCTGAGTGGCCATTTTCCCATTTTTAGTCCGTTACTATCCACTTTCTCTTAAGTCAGGAAATTAAAAGTCTTTTGTTCCCAATCCTTCCTCTCTCTTTAGTTCTTAGTTATCTCAATAGCTACCTTTTTATCCCTAATATCAGCACAGTTCCTGGAATCATAGATTATTGGGTTCTCTCCCAGAAATTAATAAATCAAAATCCAGGTTCCACTTGGTTGCTATTTCCTTGAATAGCAATCACAGTAGTCTCCCTTATCCATGGGGTTTTTTTTGAAGACCCCCAGTGGATGCCTGAATCTGTGATAGAACCGAACCCATATATACTAGGTTTTTCTCCCCTATACATACCTACCTATGATAAAGTTAAATTTATAATTTAGGCACAGTAACAGATTAACAGAAATAAGTAATAATAAAACATAGCAATTATAGCAGTATATTATAATAAAAGTTATAGGAATGTGGTATCTATCTCTCAAACTATCTTAGTGTACTGTACTCACCCGTCATGTGATGATGTGAGATGATACAATGCCTGCATGATGAGATGAAATGAGGTGAATGACTTAGATATTTTCAGATGTAGCTGACGGTGGATAACTGAAACAGAGGAAAACAAAACTGCAGATAAGGGCAACTATTGCACTGCCCTTGATGGGCAACTTTAAAGAGGAAATGTGAAGGACTGAGCACCAAAACTCTAATAAGCTCTGTAACCTACTGTTTTCTTCTCATCAATGTATTCATTTATAATAGAAAACAAACAAACAAACAAACAAACAAACAGGAACTCTTGTCAGGGACTGTAAAACTGAATCAGTAGACATTCATTGATATCCATAATAGTAATATCTACCATTTACTGTGTCACCTTTTTGGAAGTATTTTCCATATATTCTTCCTAGTTCTTATAACAATCTACAAATGATTTATAGGTGAGAAAATATCGAAGTTTGGAAAGTCAACAGTTAGTAAGTGGTGGACCTGGTGTTCAAATCCAGGTCACCCCAAGTTCATCACAGAACGTTCCACAGCCTCATGAAGCTGTTCTACACAGAAAGTGACACAGAACATTGGATTGCCACAAGGGTGTTAACTGCTTGAGACTGCTTCTATTCATTGGATGATAATACTTGGACCTACTTTATTGTATGCTAGCACCTAAAAGTTAATGAGTTTCTAAAATGTCCTAGCATTTAGTTAGAACAAAGAGGTGGATGAAAGAGGAAGCTAGTGGTTTATTCAGTATTTTCTATTCTGCTAGGTACTTGTTAAGACATAATAATCTTATTCATACTCAGAACCTACTATAAGACAAATCCTTTTATTCCAGTTTAACAAGTGAGGTAGCTAAGGCTCTGAACAGTTAAAACTTGCCCAAAAGTCAAAAGTTATTGTTAGTGGAGAGGAAAGGATTTGTACCAAAGTGTGTGTTTAACCCTTTGCACTCGCTTGTTTTTTTTCGATTCCTTTATTCTACTGCTAACCGTGTCGAGTCACACTCGACATCTGAGTGCAAAGCTCATACTCTATCCTTTCCAGTATATGATAAATTGTATATTTAAAAAATATTATAATTTATTTTTTATCATAAATGATTTGAGAATAGGTAACATGCATCATGTCCTTTATTTCCCATAATCTTCTTGTGTATATCCTAAGGAAAAGGATATTCTCTTATATAAGCACTAGAGGCCCGGTGCACGGATTTTGTGCACTCGGGCGGGGGGGGGGGGGGAAGGGGTCCCTCAGCCTGGCCTGTGCCCTCTTGCAATCCGGGACCCCTTGGGGCATGTCCGACTGCTGGTTTAGGCCCAATTCCGCAGGGACGGGATCGGGCCTAAACCGTCAGTTGGACATCCCTCTCGCAATCCAGGACTGCTGGCTCCTAACCGCTTGCCTGCGTGCCTGCCTGATTGCCCCTAATCACTCTGCCTGCCTGCCTGATCGCCCCTAACTGCTCGCCTGCCTGCCCGATCACCCCTAATCACCTCTGCCTCGGCCCCTGCCACCATGGTTTTGTACAGAAGGATGTTTGGAAAGATGTCCAGAAGGTCATTCGGCTGTCCAGTCTAATTAGCATATCACACTTCTATTATTATAGATAGTACAGATGTCAAATTTAGGAAATTAAACTTTGAGATGATATTTTAATCTACAGTTTATACTTCAGCTTTTTCCACTGCCCAATCATGCCCTTTAAAAACTATTTTCCCCCTTTCAATAGAGGATCACCTAATAAGTTATTTCAGGCTCATATTCTACTTTCCTGGACAGCCCTGAAGCCAGCAATTTCTTTAGCAGCTCTGTTTTCATTAAGTAAGGAATAGTATTTAGCAAACAAGATGGAGCACTAGCTATGCTGCTCATTGCTACTGACTGGGGCCTATCGTTTCCAAACTTTTTTCATTTGTAGCCTGGCCAGCAAAATATATTAACAAGATTTCAAATATTTATCAGTCTGATGAGAGAAAAATAGGATATCAGTGTAGTTTTAGTTTGTATTTCTCACATTATAGTGAACTTGAACTGCATTGTCTATAGAAGAACAGTCATGGAATACTGCTCTTCTTAGAACAGATTTGTAGAGTCATGAGACAAAGTTCTGTTTTATAAAGAGTCGGATCTATAGGGTGAGTAGTAGAGCAATCCTATAAGAGGAAGCTGAGAGGCAGAGGGGTTAAGTAACATGTCCAAGGTCACACAGCGTACTAGTGACAAAGCTGTGGTTTAACACAACTACCCTCCCACCCCTCCCAGCCCCTTGGCAATGATTTATCAGATACCTTTTTGAACAACTGCTTCTTTTAAGCTGCTGTACATTTGTGTGTACATTAAAATTTGACCTTGTTATATAACTTCTGGCACAAAAAGTTATTGGTAGCCTGCCTATACCCCACTTAAGCTCCTGCTGAAGTTTTTACCTAAAGAATGAAAAAAATCGTTGGATGGGTTTGGAGAGACAATTCTTCTTATAAATAGTGCTAAAACTCCTTTTTTATATGGACCTGTGCAGCTAAAATCTAAACAACAAAGACATTTGATTTACTGCAGGCATTAGGTTGGAGTGTTAAGTGGTTGTTTTAATTTTAGAGTTTTTATAAAAGAGCTGCTCTCACCATATAGTTGATTACAATTTAAAAACAGAGACATATGATTTATTATAAACAGTGTTTTTGAGAACTAAACTTTTTTTTGAAGAACTCAAAATATGTATTTCAAAAAATTTTAACTCTAGGAGATGTGGGGACCTGAATGTTTTCTTTTCCTCCCTTGGAGATGGTATGTGGCTGTTGGGTTTTAAATGGTCAGAGCATCTCCCTTGATGGTATCCAAGAATAAGAAAGAGGAATAGGAATCTTCTAGGCTCTGTGTTTGACCATGCTGAAGACAGGGCTCCAGGCAAACTGGGTAGGTACCTTGCAGTGTAGGCTTGGCCTGGCCAGTCCCCTCTTCAGTTACTTTGTCTCTAAATTCTCACCCAATCTAATTGTTCTTTCTCAATCTTAGCCAACAAGAACATAACTGATCAGAGGGCCAGCAGAAGCATCCTCACATACTTAAAAGGTGTGCTCTCTGTCACCACAAAATTCAGAGAATTCTGGGAATGCCAACATCCAGTTATAAAAAGTGTACACTTCCCCTTTCAATGGAGAAACCCATGAAATGTTTGCTTTTGAACTGTTTAGTTTGTTGAAATACAAAGTATTTAAAAATTCTTGTGTGTAGCATTTTTCCCTGAAAGATGAAATAGTGAGATATTTTTCTTGGGAAGCTGTGTTTAAAGTTGAGTGTGAGGGGCTGATTTATTTAGAAACTTTGCCAAATAAAAAATAAAAGCAATTCTGATGAAGGTCTACATGTTGGACAGAGCCCAACACAATGGCTTTTATATATTGTGTCCAATTATTATATCCCTTTTTCATCTAGGCTCCCCTGTTCTTCATTGCATCTTGAAAAGAGATTGCATTATCTCTAAATTGGATAACACACACACACACACACACACACACGCACACCAGGTTAGGCAAATGATGGTGTCCTAGCACAAGATGAAGACCTGAAGACACCTCAAGTACTGGAAAGAGTATGCCCTTCACCTTTCCCACTCTTAGTATATTATTCAAAACAAACCAGTGCTAAGTCACCTGAAACTTAGAGATATGGCTTCTCTCTAGATTTTCTGATAAATCCATCAAAGCTCAACTTTTCTCTCTCTCTTAACCTTATTTCTCCCATTATTTTTTCTATCCCTGCCTTGAGCCTGCCCTAAACATGTGTTTCATTGACCTCTTGGATAATGTAGCACTGGGTATATTGACAAGCCTTCTGCACAATTCTTTGGAATAAATAGGGAAATACTTCAGTTGAAAAGAGATTGTTTTTCAGGTTTTGTTGCACCAGAATTAATCAAAATTTCGTTTAGGTCAACAGTTTTTGAGTAAACAGAATAATAAAAAATGTTTGCGTGCTTCTATGTACTGGGCACTGTTCTAAGTGCTTTACATGTATTATTCACTTAATGATCACATAACTCCACAAGGTGTTTATTTTTATCCCCATGTTAGAGAAACTTGTTCAAAGTCATGGTCCTAGTAAAAGGCAGAACTGGAATTTGATTCTAGGCAGTGTGGCTTCAGGGTCTTTGCTATACTGTTGCTCTACTCAAAAAGAATAATGCAAGCACTTTCATAGCGGTAGACACTACTGTCAGAACTTTATGTACATTAGCACTTTTAGTCTTCACAAAAACTCTACGAGGTATGCTCATTTTCTATATATCACTCAAGATACTCTCTGTCCTTCCAGACTCTGCTCTGTTCCTTGAGAGGCTGACCTTTGAGATTACTATTTTGTCTTGTGATTTCTGGTTGTGTTTGGCCAATAAGGGTTTCTAGCATGAGATCAGGAGGTGGAAGCAAAGTGAGGTCATGATACTTACCACTTTAGTTCCATCCCTTTGAGTGACTGTGGGTTGGCTGCCTCTTTTTCTCAAAGACTGTAGCTTCTGTTTATTAGGTTTTCTCAGACAGTCACTCTCTCTGGTCCCGGCAACAGCTTCTTTCTCTTACCCATTAAACTTAGGGGTGGCAAAGCTTCTTTGCTATTGCTAGCTCAGGGTGCTCTGATTCCTTGCTCACAAATATATAAATAGTTCTTCCTTAAACTCTCCTAAAACATTGAGAGTGCCATTGTTTTCCTGCTAGTACTCATACTGAACAAGGTATGTTCTGTCATTATCAGCAGCCATACTTGACTTCTAAGGCAGGGAAGTTAAATAAAGGGTCCAAGGTTATCCTTAGAATTGGGATTAAAATCTAGGCTGTCTGACTAGTCCATGTTTTAAGCCATGACAGTGTTTTTTTGCCTCTTGGTTTAAGCATGTGTTGGGCTTTCTGCAAAAAAGCTTGCAATGCAGGTTATTACATTTCACAGGATAATTAATGGATAGTTTATTGTAGCTAATGATAGTGATGTAAATATTTATAGCATACAAGTTCTATGGGGTAAATGTAATGAGTTCATTCACACATTTATCAAAGATATTCTTTGTGTCAAGTGCTTTGCTAGATTTTGGGAATAAATCATCAACAAAATAAGATTACTGGTTTAAAAAAATTGTAGATAGTCCAAGGACTCAAGTATTTGTTTTCCAGTATGTTGGATTTGATTAGTAAGGAGAGAAATAGCAAAAAAGCCTTGACATTTGATACCTCTGTGCCATTATTGTCCAAGATTCATAACTTTAAAAAAACTCTCTTTTGAGTCAGTAATGTTAATCAGTGATTCATAACATTTCCTTTACTATGCAGTAGAGGGTCTCTTATTAGGCACAATATAATCAATGCACAGAGTCTTACAAAATCAAATGACACTTATTTACACTTATTTAAATGTTAGCACTACAAATAGAATCCCAATTAACATATATGTGAATTCTCCCCTCCTGCTCATGGAAATATTCCTTTTTGGGGGTCATTTCACTATAAGCGTTTAGAGAAAAGAACCCTGGACTGGAAGAATGGTCCTGGATTCTGATGCCAACATTGCCTCTCACTCGCGGTGAGATCCGTCATATTGGTGAGTTGGTCTGGACTGCACTTTTCTCATCTGTATGATAATGAAACTGGACCAGGGAATCTTTTAAGACTAAATTTCTGTGACTCTTTGATTTACCTTTATTGTTTTTACCCCTAGTAAATATTAGGAGATACAAAGAAATGAAGGAATACACCCAAGATAAAAATTGTATTTAGTGCAGCATGGGTCATGGCTCAGTGGTTGAGCATCAACTTACAAACCAGGAGGTCATGGTTCGATTCCTGGTCAGGGCACATGCCTAGGGGGCTTGATCCCCAGTGTGGGGTATGCAGGAGGCAGCCGATCAATGATTCTCTCTCAGCATTGATGTTTCTATCTTTCTCTCCCTCTCCCTTCCTCTCTGAAATCAATAAAAATGTATAAAAACTTGTATTTAGTGCGAAGTTGGAGTGATATATAGGTATCTGGATATCTGTTCTCTGATTATAGGCCCTACAAAGAAACGTGTACTAGTTAAAGAGACACAAAATGTACAGTCACTGACAAATACTAGAAATGGATTTCTTTTAGGGTGGCTCTCCTTTCCTCAGGGACTTAGATTGACTGAGGGGCTGGCGTTTTCTACCACGTTTCTCAAGATCATTGTGGTTTCTTCCTTCTCTGACAGAGACAAAAAGAACACGGAGGAACATATTTAATGTACTAGTACATAGGTTATGTCTAAAGGTGGCACATATAATTTCCATTCCTTTTCTGTTTTGCTAGAACTGAATACATTTCCCCACCTAAATGCAAGGAAAGCTATCAAATATAGTATAATGTGAGCCAGGGAAAGGGAACCACATGGCTTATAGTGGCCTATTAGATCTTTGCCTTAGAATTGACGTGACCTATGCAAGAACAGTTTTCTTTCTCTTCAGAAAATGCTTTGTTCAACACTGTCATCTCTGTTTACAGCAGTTGCTTTTTTTTTTTAAATATTTTTACTGATATCAGAGAGGAAGGGAGAGAGAGAGAGAGAGAGAGATAGAAACATCCATGATGAGAGTCATTGATTGGCTGCCTTCTGTATGCCCCCACCTGGGAATTGAGCCCACAACCCAGGCATATGCCCTGACCGGGAACCGAACCATGACCTCCTGGTTGGTAGTTCGATGCTCAACCACTGAGCCATGCTGGCCGGGCTACAGCAGTTGCTTCTTTTGCAGCTTCTTATATCAGTTACTTCAACTGAAATAAAAAAGAGGCTATGAGCTGAAGCAGGGATGAGAGGAAGTATTTTTTTTCCTGAACTTGATCCTGGGTGAACCAGTAGAGGAAGAAGGACAAAAGGAAAAACCAACAGTGAATGAAGAAGCAAGTAATAAATGTTGGAAAAAAGGGATGAGAAAGGAAGACCCAGGTGGAGCAGGGGCGCTCATCATGGTGCCCTGATGTTCCATTCTTCCAAGAGAATTCAGTCTAGTCACAAGATTACGAAGGCAGTGGGATGTGCTGCCTTCGAGAGTGTCCCTGGCAAAGGAGACTTGCAAATTATGGCTTTTGTGGTTTTCTTCTTGTTTCTTGCTAACAAATAAATGGAGCCACAAGCATATCAGTGGAGCCTCTCTTTCCTCAGTCTTCCCCTCTCCCAGGGTCTGTTGCATGCTCACCCCAGCAGCCACAAAGTACTGAGACTGCCTTGAAATAGCATACTTTCCATCCCAAATCATGATTCATGAATCCCTTCTGTTGTAAACTAACCTGCAGAATAGGAGAAGGAAAGAAGCAGCAGGAAGGAAAAACGTATTTTGGGGTTTGTAATTTTCAGACATGGGTACCGAGGCATCTCAAGAACTTGAATGAAGTTTGACTTGTCATCATGGCATCTTTGAAAAATACAAGCAAGAACACAACTGATCAAACCTCCGAGGTAACTGAAACAGATGAAGGTAATGGGGGAATGCAGTATAATTTTGTTGTAGCTTATTATAAATATCCACTTATGTAGCACTTATCTAATTATGTCTTTTGGGGAAGCAAGAATCATATTCCCGTAAAGGCTGGCTCTGATATTGTTAGTCCATAGCATGGTATTCGTCCAGTTCCTTCCATATTTGGTAAGAGTTGTCAGTGTATTTACTCATTCAGAAATACGAGAAGAAGGATGATCCAAGTCACAGGAGAGAAAGGGCACTTCATTCCTAAATGGGAGGCCTGGGTTTAGCATTGGCCCGCCATGAGCTTACATGACATTAAACAAATTATTTAACCTCTTGAGACCAAGGTGTCCTCATTAGTAAAAAAATGTTGTGGTTGACAACCTTTAAGGATTCACTCAATACTGATCTGCAACTGTTATTGCCTTCCTTTCTCCAGAAAGGCTTTCAGGTGGCTGATTCTAGAAATAAGCACTTTTAGTTCTGTGTGCCAGGGCACCAGCAGCTCTTTAAAAGATCCTTGGTTAGATTTAACAAATATATATTTGGTTTAAAAGTCTTGCTTCAATATTCAACCAATCTTTGTAGAATTATTTGGCTAAAATGAATACATTCAAAAGATTATTTATGTCTACTATGGGAATCTATAAATGATTAAGGTATGGTTTCTGCTTACAAAAGGCGTATAGAACAGTAGGAGATCTAAGACATTGAATGACTATGTGCTAGAATGTTAAGTGCTACTAACTCCCCAGTACCCATACGGTAGGAATTCACACAGGAAAATTTCTGCTTCCATTTCCTTTTCTTCTAGGCCTGGTTATCTTTCCATAATTCCACGTGAGATGTAGCGTGATGAGAGAATAAAGAGATCCTTTTAATAATAAGCCCCTGGCCCAGCTGCGGTGGCTCAGTGGTTGAGCATCGACCTATGAACCAGGAGGTCATGGTTGGATTCCCAGTTAGGGCACATGCCAGGATTGTGGGCTCGATCCCCAGTGTGGGGTGTGCAGGAGGCAGCCGATCAATGATTCTCTCTCATCATTGGTGGTTCTATCTCTCTCTCCATCTTCCTCTTTGAAATAAATAAAAATATATTAAAAAGAAAAAGAATAAGCCCCTGGTCAAACATCAAGTAGTACATCAGGGGGATAACATATTTTAGTATCACAAAAGGTAAATCTAAATTCTGGTCTCTTTATTTAATACATCTACTTTAAAAAGTAAGTTTCCAGTAACCACAAAGTGTAAGAATTACTTCTCACTAAAAAACAACCCTCTTCTTGTTTGAAGGAGAAATCAGAAAATAATATTTTTCTTTTTCTTTGTGGTGCCATGGAAAGATCAGAAACTCCAGATTTTTAATCTGAACACTGTTTCTTATCACCAATTGTGTAATTATTTCTTATGTAAAAGTAGAGGTAATAGTACTTGCCCCATATAATGGCACAGTTTAAAAATAAGTGACACTCAGTAAATGTTTCTTCCTTTCATAGCCAACAAAACAAAACATATATTTTTATTTATTTGTTTACCTGATTTATGCATATAGTTATCTATTTTCCGTTGAGGAAGCTACTCTCATTACCATATCATCAAAAGCTTAGATAGTTATTATTATTATTTTTTGGCCTTTTTTTGGGGACAGTTATTCTTTACCTTAAAGAAAATCTATTGGCTAAACCCTCAAAACTGTAAGTTGCTAGAATCTATTGTTATGAGGAGTGAGACTTCTGATTTGTTTTACTTCTGGTGCGTTACCAATAAATGGCCAGAATGTATGGGATTTGGTTGCCTTTGTTTTACATAGATACCTTCCAATAGTATTTGCTGAGCCAGGTAAGGACACATCATCTTTAAACATTGATGTCACAGGAGAATCAATGTTTAACCAAATAAAGCCCCCTCACCACATCTCCATTCTTCCTTCTTCTCTTCTCCCTTAACAAGTCTTGCACAAGCCAGATTGTGTATTTTCTTGCACATGCCTCTGAAAACACATCCACACTCTTGTTTTGTTGAGAGAGAACCATCTGGATCATGAGAACATGGCTTATACCACACTCACTCCATCAGTTTATCATAGTTAGTATGATAGATATCAAAGGAGGTTAAAGCAGCTCTTTCCTGGAAGATACTTAACTGTTTGTTATCATCAGGGACCGTCTGACTTGGTACAAAAGAAGGGGCTATGTGACATCTGGAGGCTTTTTCAATGCTGTTAATTCTGTTTCCCAGATGTTAGTAGGCAGATGTTAGTGGTTTGCAGATACTATACTTCAGAACTGTGTGCAAAGGACAAGGATTCAAATTCCCTCAGTGGCCTTATATTTTCATCTCTCCTTCACTCTCATCCACTTCTTGTTGAAGCGCACACAAAAGAGATGAGTTGGGTGGGGTGCACAAGGCAGCGAGGAAAGTGGGATTAGGAAAGAGGCACACACAGGATCATGGGAGGCACTCAATTGAGTTTTCATGGAATCTCACTTTTTCAAGTGGTTTGAGTTAATTTCTCCCCAAATTACTCTCTTTTAAGGCAGAGAATTATCTGCACAGGAACCCGACACAATAGCAGTGAATGTGAGTCTGCACAAGACAGTGATACATGGTGTTTGCTCAGTGGGTTTATGAATTTCTATTGAAATTTTAGTGGCCTTGTCAATGTTAACATATTACATGATTACTAATGCATAAAATATCTGGGCACAGCATCATTAGGCTCAATAAACAAAGCCAGATTATACAGAGCAGTTGGTCCAGAACTCTGTGTGGGGCAGGAGTTGGGGGTGTGGTGAGGAGAACACCAGCCAATTTAATGCCAGCAATTACAATATGTGTGAGACTGAGGACATAGTCAACTAAATTAATATGTTGTTTCAAGGGAGCTTATTTTTTAGATTATGCAGTGTGAATATTTATTGCTTGGAAAATTATCTCTTTAAAGTGTTATATAAACAAAAGTTTTTATAAAACTTGTAAGATAAAGCATACTGTTATGGAAAAATGATGAATTGTTGTGTCAACTACCTAGCTATTAATTTTGGGCAAGTTCCCAAGGCTCTGCCAAGATAAAGTCTCTAGATTTTAGCTTCTTCATTGAAAAAAAAAAAAAGAGGCTAGATTAGATGATTTCTGAGGTCCATTTTTGTTATTACATTCATTGTCTAATAATTAACAAATTCAACATGAGGGCTCTTCAATCCTGGAGAGCGCTGGGTGCTGTAGACACAGATGAATAAGGCAATAGCCATGCCAAGGGGTCTGCAGACCTGTCTCCTCTGTGTCTGCACATGTTCTAAGGAGTTTGTTTAGAATTATCATGTTTTTGAAATTTATACTACAAGATCCATATGGAATATATTACTGGAGGTGTCTCTGGATTCATGCAATTGGTCATGAGTTACTGCAACATAAAATGGGAGCATTAGTAGGATATTGATTAGTGATGGAAAGCTCTGATGGAATGCAAACTATGGGACATCTGCTTTCTTGGCCTAAAGTAGGCACTGGGACGTTGCCTGTATCTTGATGACTCTATTGTTTCTGCCCTTTCCCAGCCATTGATTCCTTATCATTCCACCAAAATTTAAGAGCCCCTGGACATTTAATTTATAACCTGCTGAAAGTGTTTTGGAAAGAGACAGAAAAAGTTATCTCACTGTCCCAAATGGTTCCATGTTCAATTCTGAGCCTTAGGAGGTCTGTGGGGTTGTTGGAGATGATGATGGGAAAGGGAGGAAGCAATTACATCAGCTAGGAGGAATGAACATGGGGAGGAAACAAATTTAGGAAGATGGGTTAGGAATATTCAGACACATCTTGAAGTGGGTGAAGCTGAGGTGGGTGTGGGTTACTAGGCAATGACAGATTTACTGCCTACAGGCTTAATATTTCAGCATATTAAAAGTGGGGAAGCTCCTTGAAGAGTGAAAGCAATAAACTTTAGGAAAAAGAGGAATAGAGTAGTAAGGATTTAGGGAATAAGTTATATAATGAAAATATACCGAACAACAGCTTTAAATAACTTAATGTACAATAAGTAATAAGTGGGTTATTTAGAAATGTTTAAATGATTGAAATGTGTTTCAGAGAAGATGACTATTTTAGGACTGAAGGTTTTTGTCACAGCTAAGCTATATGAGTCATAGGCCTGATTCAAATTCTCGTGTTCTCTTGAACTGGCTTTCATTGTCAGGTTTACAATATTTGATATCTTGATAGATAGTATATATTATGTGATGATATGCTCCTTGTCTGTGGATGTGTTTAAATGCTGGGCAGAGTGAGCTGGGGTTAAGTATCTGAGGAATAAATGACTGAACTTTCCAAATACTTGGTTGCCCAATTTTTTCATGGTTTGATGTGTAGCTCAGAATTGTTGATTATCAGCTAAACTTTACATTTCATCGATAAACAAATTAATAACTCATGACCAAAAAGTTTTAATTTACAACAGTATAATCATTCACTCAGACAATTTGCCAAAAGTGTGCCACCCTGTAGGTCATGACAAAGGATCAAACTTCATAGTTAAAATCTGGACACATGAGATAAATCAGGGTGTGATTATTCTTGATTAGAATAGGATCTTTCGTTTTTATGAAAATAACTACAGAATTATTTTTATATGTAATCTGTTATATATAAAGATTTCCAAACCAAAAATCAAAATCAGTCACAGCTATTGCAGACTATATTTAGTAAAAGCAGTGAGGCATAATATTATTGTTTGCATAATGTGCAATCCAAAGAGCTTTTTTCCCCCAAAGAGTTTTTTATTTGATCTTGAATTGTATAGCACACTGCCATTACTTTACTTATTAATCATTTATAATGCAAAGATTTTCAAGATGTGGTAGTTTTAAAATATGTCCACAAATTCTTAGTCACGCTTCCCATTGAGAGGTAGAATCTATGGCCCCTCTCCTTGGAGGGAGGTGGGCTTTCGTTGCTTCAACCAAAAACCTGTGTGCTCATTCTCACAGCCTTCAGCCGTCAGGTAGGAGGTCTGATTGCCTTAAGGCCACCTTGCTGTGCAGAAGCTCAAACTGACCCAGGGGAAAACCACAGGGAGAGACCCTGAGACTCCATGAGGAGACAGAGGTGCTTGGCCAACCCCTCAATATCCAGCCCCCCCTGATGTTTGGGCTTTTGCCACCATCTCACTGGAACCACCTAAGAGACCCTGGACCAGGACTGTCCAGCCACTCCCTTCCTGAATTCTCTCCCCAAGAAACTGTAAGAGGTAATAATTTTTCCCCAGCTTTATTGAAATAAATAAATGACTTACATCACTGTATAAGTTTTTTAAAAAAATATATATTTATTGATTTCAGAGAGGAAGGGAGACAGTGAGAGGGCTAGAAACATCAATGATGAGAGAGAATCATTGATTGGCTGCCTCCTGTATGGCCCCCACTGGGGAACAAGCCTGCAACCTAGGTATGTGCCCTGACTGGGAATTGAACTGTGGCCTCCTGGTTCATAGGTCGACACTCAACCACTGAGCCACACCAGCTGGGCCATCACTGTATAGGTTTAAGGCATATAGAATAATGTCTTGATTTATATATATTGTGAAATGATTATAATAGGTTCAGCTAACACCCATTATCTCATACAGATACAAGAAAAAGAAAAGAAAGAAGAGAAAATAGGAAATAATATTTTTTCTTTGTTGTAAGTTTTAGGATTTAATCTCTTGAAAACTTTCCCAGATACCATACAGCAGTGCTGACTATATCATCATGTTGTACATTACATCCCTGGTACTTATCTTATAATCACAAGTTTGGATCTTTTGACCACCTTTTCCCATTTCCCTCTTCTCTCATGCTCTGCCTCTGGCAACCACAGTCTGATCTCTTTTTCTGTGAGTTTGGTTTTTATATTCTTTTTAGATTCCACATTTAAGTGAAATCATATCGTATTTGTCTTTCTCTTTCTGACTTATTTCACTTAGCACAATGCCTTCAAGTTCCATCTAAATGGTAGGATTTCCTCAATTTTATGGGCAAATATTACTCCATTGTATATATGTACCTCCATGTCTTGGTGCAGATATTTTTTTAGTTAGTGTTTTCATTTCCTTTGGATATATTCCCAGAAGTGGAATTGCTAGATCACATGGTAGTTCTATTTTTAATTTTTTGAGGAAAATGACAATGGAATTGAACTGTGACCTCCAGGTTCATAGGTCAGTACTCAACCACTGAGCCACACCGACCAGGCAGTTTTTAATATTTTAAAATAGAAGTATCAAGATGAGATCATTGGTAATGTTATTTTCAACATGTTCAAGAATAATAAAGTTAAACTATATACCTCAGATCATGGTTAAATGGTGCTACAATGATATACAGATGGTTAATAATAACAATATCTGAGGAAAACAAGCATCACAGACAGGACAGGATGAGAGAGAGGCTAAGGTAGAAATTGCTCAGAGAAATATGCTATATAATAAAAGGCTAATATGCAAATTGACTAAATGGTAGAACGACCGGACACTGACCACCAGGGGGCAGATGCTCAACGCAGGAGCTGCCCCCTGGTGGTCAGTGCGCTCCCACAGGGGGAGCACTGCTCAGCCAGAAACCAGGCTCACGGCTGGTGAGCACAGCGGCAGTGGCGGGAGCCTCTCTCGCCTCTGTGACAGTGCTAAGGAGCAGTGAGCCGAGTGGTAAGGAGCAGCAAGCAGGTGGGCAGTAAGGAGCGAGGTGTCCGGGACATCCCCTGAGGGGTCCCAGACTGCGAGAGGGCACAGGCCCGGCTGAGGGATCCCCCACCTCCAGTGCACGAATTTCGTGCACTGGGCCTCTAGTGTGATAATAATTATCAGTGTTATAAATAAAAGACTTTTCTAGGTAGGAGACCTGTCTATTGTTTGGGTACTGAGGCATTAGGATTGGATCTTAGTGATCTGTTTCTATTTCTTGACCTGTTCTCTCCCCTCCAGTCCTGTGGGTTTATTTTTCTTTTTATAGGTTTGCTGAAAGCAAAATTAAAAACTCCCAACATTGGCCTCTTAAATATCAGGGTTATTACTTTTGATTAATGCAAATTTTGTACATTAGAGATCTTTTCAGCAGTCTCTGATATTTCCTTACAACAAGTGTTCAGCTAATGTCATATGCTGCCACATTATGCACTAACATAGATGTGTGTGTGGTGGTGGTGGTGGGTGGCTTTTGGATAAACAGTCAACAATATCTGTGACATCTTTAAAGGTCCAGTATCAAGCCCTGGAGTAAAGTCAAGAAAAGGAACTGAGAGGCTATTTCTCTTTAGAGCCTGACTCAGGTCACTCCTTTAGTTTATTTGTTTGGGTCAAATATGAGTAAGGGCTATAGAACCTGAAGGTTTGAGTCCTTTCGCCACCATTATTACTTAGTTATGCGACACTGGGCACATTACTTATCTTCCTACGTTTCGGTTTCTCATTTGTGAAATGGAGTTAATTACAGTCTCAGCTCACATGGGAATTGTGAATATTAAATTAGGATGTGTGCTTATCATATCACTTGACATGTCCTAGCATGCTGACTGTTTAAGTTAGGCTTGAGAAATGGCAGCTTTTAATATAGGATTTATTTATTTTTGTTGTTAACTGGAAGAAGTGGTAACTGTTTCACAAGTGGATCTTAAAAAAAAAAAAAAAAGGTCCTGATTTTTAGTGTTTGCCGATTTCTGTGGTGCAAACTACCACCAACATGCAGTCAGCCAGACGACCACGTTCCTGAAAATTTAACTATTGGCTTTTGTGGGCTGGTATGAGCCAGCGGAAGCATATCACTGAATGGAAGACTGTCACTAAAAGTGGCATCTGGCCACTTATTTACTCTTCAAAAATTTTTTTACACTTATAAGCTTAAGTTGCATTAAAGTTGTTCCTTTTTTGGTAGCAACTGAGGAGAAGCTTAGTAATGAATGCATTTAGTTGGATTTCAAGCAGATGTGATAATTCAGTCTTTGGTTGTTGCCATTGCTTGGTGATTGGTGTATGTATATATGTATTTAAAGCACCATCCAAAGAACTGAAAGGATCTGAAGAAATATTCTCATTTTTAATTTTTCCATTTTTTAAAAAAGTTGAGAAATTTGCTGAGACATTTTCCTTAAACATTTTTTTTTTTTCTGAGAACCAGACCATTTCTTTGGTTATAAATGTTTGATGAAAATGATATCCTAGTCATTTAGAGTGGCAGATGTCCATCTCTTATACATGTTTATTTTTATATATGATTGTATCTGTTTATATGTTTATGTTTATAGGTTTATTTGCATTGATATGTTAAACATATTAGAGCTTTTTTTTTTTTTTCTGGAGTTATAGTGTTCATTTATTTATTTACTCTTTCATTGTCTATCTCCTCTTCTAGAATATAAGCCCCATTACAGTAGGGATTACATTATTGCCTTCGTTACTTTTTATTGTCAGCACTTACAATAGTACCTTGGAAATGATAGTTGTTCATTAAACATTTGATGAGTGAATGAATGAGTAAATAGTGATATATCTAAATATACTGAAAAATCATTCTTCTACTTTATTTGGCCATTAGGGATTTGGCTTTAATTTTCCTTTACTTTTGCATTTTATACCTTTTAACAATTTTATTTATGACAGAAGGTAATAATAAGCAAAATGAACTCAGAAGTTTGCAGATAGAAATTATGGGTTAGCCACTTAATTACTGGCTATCTGCCAGAAACTTAAAGAAGGTAAAGTGAGTATAAAGGACTAATTTCTTATTCTCAAATGTGTAATTGTTTCTTCAAAAAGATTGTATGCAGGAAATCAAAGTTCTACTGAAAACAGAATGTTCTATTGGTATTCAGCTAGGTGGGTAGCATTTCCTGAAAAACAAAATCTGCATGATTTATAGGGTAAGGTGACCATTGAACCAAAAATGCAATTTTCTTTCTACAAAAGCAGATTCAGGATAGAATGCTTCAAATTGTTTTCAAATCTTTAGAGCCTAGAGAATGGTGGTAGGAATTTTATAATTACATTATTTTATATATATTTAAGACCGTCTAGCAAGCTTAATTTCCGAGATTGCTAGCTTCCTTCTTTCCATTTAATTAGTCTGAAGTGATCAAGGTTTAAATTCACTTAGGGACTTTGGGACAGTTTTATTTGACAGAGAATCTCTTAATATGTGACTCTTGAGTACATTAAATGGTCATTAGGGGCTGAGTGGCTAGAGCAGCTTATCGATATTGTAGGTTCTCTCTGAGATTGAAACTTGCTCCCAGAAGACTGTATGTTCTAATGCGAAGCTAACTGAAAACACAAATCCATAACATTTGGAGTCACGGTGATGGTAAACTTAGCTTTGAATCTTCTAATCTTCAGATGTCTTAAGAGAGGACATAGAAAATGAAAGTTACCTTGATGTCTTAGAGGCTAATGAGAATTAAAACCAATTTTTATGCCAACAATGCTAGCTAAATGTAGCTAAAAAGTGAATTTAGATCAGTGAAAACATATGTTTCAAAATAGCACACATTTTGAAAGTGAAAAAAATCTGAGAGAATAGCAAAAGATACTGATATTAAAATACTGATATCATTTACCATTTGTTTATGTATTTATTCTTAGAGCCAAAGCTTAATTTTCAGAGATTAAAGAAATTGTAACAGATATATTAAGAGATGGACCATTTTTGGAATCACTCATGGGAAACCAATGGGAAAAATATTCTTGGGTTAGGATTAACAAAATAATAATAATAATAATAATAATAATAATAATAATGTAAAGTACACTTAAAATTTTGGTAAGAAGGTCTGTCTCATGTTATGTATTTATTACTACAGTAAAAAATATTTATTTGAGAGATTATCTACCTATCTATCCATATGCCTGTCTATCTATCTATTCATCCATACACCCACTCTCCATCTACCTCTTAGTTATAAATATTAAACTAGCAGTTTATTGATATGCAGGAGATTATAAATACAGTAAGTCCCATAGCAAAAATCTGTGATATTGTTTTTATGACTATGTCCAAATATTTTTTCAGGACACCCAGTCTCTGTTCTATAGGTGGTTTTGATAACTATAATGTATCAGTGAGCTTTCTGCATAATCACATTGAGTAGGTATAACATTTCATGTATATAATTTAAAAAGTTGGTGCTAAATTAGAATCTTGAGTTTCATATCCTTCTTTAAAATCCAGACTAGTGGCCTGGTGCACGAATTTGTGCACATTGAAAGAAAATTAATTAGAAGCTGGCTGATGGGGCAGGACTGGGCAAGACAGGGCTGGATATGCCCTGGCCTGCAGGGATAGGGCCAAAACCAACTCTCTGACATCCCCCGAGGAGTCCCAGAGTGCAAGAGGGCACTCTGCAAAGTTGCTGCCATACAGGGTGTGGAACACAAACTCAAGTGTGCAGTAAACTAGATTCAGACCGACAGTGCCCCAGCAACAACATAACCCACAGCCGAAGGTGGAATCACATGGCCCCATGAGAAATTGGGCTCCCCGCTCTCTGGCTTCAGGGTGCTTCACCCGAGAACCGCTGCTGCCAAGTCACTGCAGCTCGGCAGCTACTGCATTGAGCGTCTACTCCCTGGTGGTCAGTGTGCATCATATGTACCGGTCGGATGGACACTTAGCATATTAGCCTTTCATATATATATATACACACACACACACACACACACTAGAGGCCGGGTACACAAGATTCATGCACTCAGGGGAGTCCCTGAGTCCGGCCTGTGCCCTCTCACAGTCTGGGAGCTCTTGGGGGATGTCCAACTGATGGCTTAGGTGGGGAGTGGGCCTAAGCAGGCAGTCGGATATCCTTAGCGCTGCCATGGAGGCTGGAGAGGCTCCTGCCACCACCGCTGTGCTCACCAGTCGTGAGCCCAACTTCTGGGCTTCTGGCTGAGCAGTGCTCCCCCTATGGGAGTGCACTGACCACCAGGGTGCAGCTCCTGCATTGAGCATCTGCCCCCTGGTGGTCAGTGTGTGTCATAGCGACCGGTTGTTTGGTCAATTTGCATATTACCCTTTTATTATATAGGATAGATATTTAAAATATTTGCTTACATTATTTGAAAGCCCATGATTTTTAACTAAAATTATTTTTCTAATGGTGATTTTATCATGGTATTTACCTACTATTAAAAATAAGTTTCATAAGAAACTAGATGATTATTGTCTTGTAAACACTTTATGAAAGCAGGTGTCCTCTTTCCCTTTCCTCCAGCCAAGCCTACCATCTCCTCGAGGTTCTCCTTCGAGCCCTGCTGTCAATTCCCTGTTGTTCCCTTTATTTGCTGCTCCTCCCTTAAATCTCTGACTCAAGTCTAGACTAAAACCCTACTACTGGATTTTCCTGTGGCCCACATTAGGCAGACTAGAATTTTTATAAAAATTTAGAAGAAAAAAGAAAGAAAGAAAAGAATAGAGAAAACTTAAAATAGTCAAACTTATATGACTCAGATTTCTGAGTCTATCATACTTAACTCATTCCCAAGACTTTTGGTATTTACCTAATCTATAATAATAAAAGCATAATATGCAAATCGACTGAACAGCTGACCAGTGGAATGACCGTCTGGACGACCTTCTGGACAAAGCCGAGGCTGCGAGGGGCCTACCTTTGCACGAATTTTGTGCATCGGGCCTCTAGTATTAAAAATAATGTGGAACAGACCCTAATCCATTCCATAACTTAATTCTCAAAGTAACAAATGTCAGCTCCACCAAAGGTACTATCATGTAAGAATAACCGGCTTGTTATCTTGTACTCTGTGGCCAAGATATAAAAATAGTTCCAAGATTTTCTTGTGGTTTCACTTCCTGTTTATAGTGATGTGCTAATTCTAGGGTCTGGTATTGGTGAGATTCTAATGATGGAGACAACAAAATCATTTCAGTCTTTGGTGAGATCTTGTCCTGTGTATCCTGAGAATGTTTAGGTCCCTTGGAGGTATAAAAGCAATGTTAACTGTAAAATTAGCCTCCATCTGTACCACTTCAATCACCTGGTTGAATTTTTGCGATATGCTTATGTGTGTGTGTAGGGATGTGATGAGAACAGAATGGTCAATATTGTATGATCTTACTTATAAATGGACCTTAACAAATTTGAACTCATAGAAACAGAGTAGAATGCTGGTTACCAGGGGTTTGGGTATAGGGAAATGTGGAAATGTTGGTCAAAGGCTACAAACTCTCAGCTTATAAAATAAGTAAGTTCTGGAGAGCTAATGTACAGTATGGCAACTTTAGTTAATAAAACTACTTTGTGTACCTGAAACTTGCTGAGAGTGGATCTCATATGTTCTCACCCTGCCCTCAAAAAGTAACTATGTGAAGTGATGGATATATTAATTAATAAACTTAATTGTGGGAATCATTTAAAAATGTATACATATATCAAATCAGCACATTGTAAACATTAAGTATATATAATTTTGTCTATTATGCCTTAATAAAGGTAGAAAAAGGATATTTTCTAGATTTCTATTTCCCTACTCATGTTCTATTTTTGGATCATGTACATCAATCTATAGAAAAAACACTCATACTCAATACTTACTTATCTATGGGTGTATATAACATACAAATACTGATTTTAACTTTTCAAGTACTACCACCTCCTATATTTAAGTATTGAGTTGATGTAGAATATTCATCAAATCTTAATAATAGCATTAAGGCAAATACAATTATTTCCCTACCTTAGGAAAGATGTGTATTAGCAAATTTTCAGACTGCGATGAACACTGCTAAATTTTTTATGTCAATTTGAACAATACCTGCTTCCTCCTATTCATTTGGCTGTTGGACAGTGCATGCTCTCTTTTTCTGTTTGATTTAAAGTAATGTCTTCTTACTTTGTTTAATTAAATGAGTGCTGCACCACTAGGTTCCAAAAAAAAAAGTAGTTCAAACTAATTAATTAGAACTAATTTATTCAGCATTTGTGATGAGGAAGTGTAAGACTGGCCTGAGTTTATTTTGTAGTCTCTGAGAGAATGGTTGCTGAGTAAATTATTAGCCTTATCGCATTACAAGGAGAGTCATAGTTCCAGAATAAGACATTGATGTTAAGAAACAGTCTCAAATTCATGCAGTAATTAATGGTGGAGATAGGACTGCAGCCCAGGTCTCCTAAGTCTCACCCAGAGACAACTTATCAGAAGTAACTGTTTTTAGGCAACTTAGAAATTCCATTTGTATATAGAACTTGATGAACGCTTATAATTTTTCAGATTCACCTACACTTTACTATGTGTGTATGCTCCCCCCATGCCTATGTAACAAGATGTGACTATTTCACCCAATTTGGAGGTACAAATTTTGGACTAAATGAGGTTTGGGAGTAATTGAGAGAGTGAGAAGACCTTTATAGAACTGTAGTATCATTGTTAAGCAACACAAAATTAAATTTAGTCACAGGGTAAACTGATATGAGGAGTGTGGCTAATGCTGTCAGAGGAAACGGAAAAACAAGGAAAGGGTTTATGAAAAGGATAAATAAGGAGTTAGGGAAGTGTTCACCCATTTGGACATAAGCTGGCCCACAGGATGTTAAAAGAAATCAATTTAACTCCACGTTTGTGTACGTGGTAGGGGCTGGTTGGTTACCCAATATGGACTTTAAAGGAACAAACAAGAAAGGAAACGGTTTATGTCTGTCTTTTGAGTAACACAGAGGAAATGGTTGGTGATGCAGACATAAGGGACTGCTTAACGGAGTGATAGGCATCATAATTCAGTTAGATTGTAATTGGGAATCAAGTGAGACCCAGAAAAGTAAAACTTACGACGGTGATTACCAAATTAAAGGAGAGAAAATGCTAAAAAGAAAGGTGATCCTTAAGTATAAATTCAAGGGCGAAGGCTCAGGAGAACCAATTGAGAGTAAGAAAAGAAATGGCCACCAAAATATATTCATTAGTTCTGTTTTTAAAAATTTAGAGCGACTAAATCACATAATCCAGAGAAATTAAAAATAAAACGTGTGAATAATAAAATATAAAATGCAGACGAGAGCTAGAAAAGATTACAGAATGAAGCTAAAACAGTACAAAATGATTGTAAAAGCTACATTGGCAAAAGTGAATATCATTGCACAAGACACTAACATAAATGACGTAAACCCCTTTTCAGTATTCTAGCACATAAAATCTCAGAGATGGATTCATCTGGCCCTAGAAAAATGGCAAATAAAACCAATGGGTAGAAGTGGGTACATTGATAAAATAGGAAAAGAAAGTTTAAGTTGAGTTGACAGCAAATATAGCTTAACCTGGCCTCTTAGCTTTGATGACATGAATAATTATTCTTCCTCGGGCTAGCATAAGGGCCATAATTTATTTGAACTTTAGGGAGAGCCTGTGCAGAGCATCATATAAACGTTGACCTGCTACTGAGTTGGAGGGCTTTGCAACCCCTGGCCTATCATGAATTGAATGCCATGTATTACTTTAGTGGAAATGAATATGGTCTTGTTGATCAGAAACTTGGATGCTTTTCTGAAGGACATTAAAAAAATTAGTTACTTGACATCAGTGCACCTGTTTTTTAATAACTGCTATTTGCTCCATCTTTATGAATTGAACCTGGCTTTGTATCAAGTTCAAGATATTATTAGTTACTTGAGGCCCGGTGCATGAAACTCATGCACTGGGGGGGGGGGCATCCCTCAGCCTGGCCTGTGTCCTTTCACAGTCCAGGATCCCTTGGGGGATGTCTGACTGCCGGCTTAGGCCCGCTCCCTGTGGAGCGGGCCTAAGCCGGCAGTCGGACAGCCTTAGCGTTGCCGCAGAGGCGGGAGAGGCTCCCACCACCACTGCTGTGCTCACCAGCCATGAGCCTGGCTTCTGGCTGAGCGGTGCTCCCCCTGTGGGAGTGCACTGACCACCAGAGGGCAGCTCCTGTGTTGAGTGTCTGCCCCTTGGTGGTCAGTGTGCGTCATAGTGACCATTCAGTTGATTTGCATATTACCCTTTTATTATATAGGATTAGACACATCACTGGTATAACAACTACTTTTTGGGGAACCAAAAACTGCCATATTTATGTACACATTGATTTTCAGGCAAACTGTAGTTTCTGAACTCTCAAAATATAAAAGATGTGATTTAGAATTCAAGAAATACAGTGGATCAATAAGTAATAAAATAGTTAATTCTCATTTACTTGGTTTGGAGATGAGTAGGGACACAGAGAGTGAAAAAAAAAAGTAAATTGTCCTAAACCAGAAATATTAAATAATGCATTCCTCCACTTAGAGCAGTATAAGAAGGCATTTGGCAATGAGGACACCCACAACCGTTCAAACAAATCACAAGACCATTTGCAAAGATCTCATTTGTGAGGTGCTAGAAAGCATCGCAGCTTCCTCACGCCAACCTGCATTATTACTCCCAGAAACACAGTCCCCACTGAACAGGCCAAAATGTTGTGGAAGAGGCCAAGTTGAACTGCCACTTCTGAGTTCTCATTTACAATAGAAAGTGGAAGTATGGGAGGCAAGGGGAGAGGATAGAACAGACATTGTTTCTTTTTATATATAATCAGGGGTAATTGCAGTCCTAGGTGTATCAGTAAATAACTGCACTGAGGAGAGTGGCAAACTGCACAAGCAGCTGCAGCTGTAAACAGGCAGCGTAGCCCGTCCACAGCTGCTGTTCTGAAAATATCCACATAACTCAATGCACAGGGTGGTTGCATGTATTTGTTTTGTTTGTTTGTTTGTGTGTGTGTGTGTGTGTGTGTGTGTGTGTGTGTGTTTTACATGAATCACATTTCTTGCTTCTCCAGGATTATAGCACACACAAAATTACACATATTTACCTATCATGGGGCTAAAATGCATGCTCAGACAATTTTACAACATCATAATTTCTTGAAAAACTAGGTTTCAAGTGATATGTACAGTACGCTTTGGGCCAAGTAGATGTAGAAATGGATCTCGAGTGCCAAATCTGATTTGGACAGCAAACTGTCCACAGAGATTACTGCCAAAAATATTAGTAGTAGGTCAGAATTTCCTCTGTATGAACTTGGGGAAAAATTTCCTGTATAAGGTATATGGTGTGTCATATGACTAAAATCATCTTGAAACAAGCCAATAAACTATTTGTTTTAAAATATGCACCCACTTAACATATTTTAACTTAATTAAATGTCTGTGGGATAGAATTATACCATATCTGATTCTGTAGGATTTTTCTTGTGTAGATCATGCATCCATTTATTCAATCACGTATACAGCTAATTTTACCTCTCTTCATTCTATGATTATTTTACTTCCAAAACTTTTGACATTTACATATAAAGATTAACCAATAAGAAAAAAGTACACAAATGTATTTGAATTATTACTTTATAGCTTCTCTCATGGATTCTGATCTTTTCCCTTTGTAAAAGGATTAATCAATTTTAAAAAGACTAATTGATTTTTTAAGGGCTGGCAATATCTGGGATATGTAAATTGCATGAACTGGTTTCCTAATGAATCTTATTGTGCCTTTTACTTAATGTCTCAGCAAGTGATTTGGAATTGAGATATAAAAGTATTGAGAGATAGATAAGCAAGCAAGGCAAGCAGGTGAAAAGTCAGACAGCCAAGGATACTTCTCACTTGACTTGGGCAGATGCAGGGGAATCCTTCCAGACATCTGGTAGTGAGTCTGGGATGGGGGAATCACCACCTGTGTCCTGGCAGCAGTTACCACAATGCATATGTGAACAATCTCCGGAGGGTGGGTGGTGGCATGGGGTGGGGTGGATTTGTGGGGCTTTGGTATTTGGGTTAAATCAGAAAGACTAATTTTATTTTATTTTTTGCCACCAATACCTCATGTTGGAAATGAGTGTGTAGCTGGAATCTAGGGTTGGTAAGCTGCAAGGGTGAAGAGGAAGGGGGCTAAGAGGATGGATGCAAAGTGAATGGGCCACATCTGGAGGTGCATGGTTCCTTAAGGTACTAGAGGCCTTTACCAGAGTAAAAGGGGAGGGAGGATTAGAATGTGAGCTTGGAGGGCAGATTGGAATGGTGGTGTGTTTGACAAAGTATTTTGATGACAAAAGCTCAGCTATAAACTGAGCATATGGTTGACTTGGGCAGGCCCTCCCTGAAAAACATATTGCAGTAGACGAAGTGTTTCTTGATGCTCTGTATTTCTTTTTTCCTGAATCTACATTTATATTTTCTCCTTTTATAACTTTCTTCTGGATGCAACTCTATTGGTTAGGAGAAATTTTTTGACATTTTCTATTTTGGGTCACTCTTCCAAGGAATACTCACATGTTGAATATATTAATTAGTAGAATGTATTGATTAGATGTTGGTTTGATTGCTTCTAATGGAGGTTGAAAACAACAAGGCTTTACACAAGATAAAATTGTCCTTCTCTTTCCTCTAAAAGTCTGGGCAGGAATGGTGACTACATACAGAGTCATCAGGGGTCTGGCTTTTCCTATGTTGTTATTCCATTCTCAGTGCGGCTCTCTTCTGCTCACCACTGTGTCCACATTCCTGCACATGAAGGAGGAGGGAGGAAAGAGGAAGATGAGGGCATACCCTTTCCTTCTATGGTCACGACTAGGAAGTTTCATTTATATTCCTTTGGTCCAGACTCATTCATATGGTTCCACTGAGATGTAAGAGGACTGGCTCTTTCCTTTCCTTTTCCTTTCCCCCCTTCCCTTCCCTTCCCTTCCCTTCCCTTCCCTTCCCTTCCCTTCCCTTCCCTTCCCTTCCCTTCCCTTCCCTTCCCTTCCCTTCCCTTCCCTTCCCTTCCCTTCCCTTCCCTTCCCTTCCCTTCCCTTCCCTTCCCTTTCTTTTTCTCTTCTTCTCTCTGAGTACCTATTTAAGTCAGCTTGGGCTGCTGTAATCAAATACCATAGACTGGGACTGAAACAACAAACATTTATTTATTAGGGTTCTAGATGCTGGGAAGTTCCAGGTCAAGGTACTGGCAGATTCAGTTTCCAGTGAGAGCTTTCTTCCTGGTTTGCAGCTGACCAGCTTCTCCTGTGTCACATAGTGAGGAGGGAGAGAGAAAGTTCTGATCTCAATTCAAGGCAGAGTTCTCTTCTTGAGTAAGATGATTAAAGATTGGAGTAATATCAACTATAGTATTTGAGAGGGGTTAGGAGGTTGTTAGTGTCATTCAAGGTCACAGAGAATTTAAAAAGTGATAGTTTATGGAGAAAGAAATTGCTTCAGATTCAAGATATTAAGTTAAAGAGGGGCAATGAAGCATAAAAATTGCTGGCTAATAATTTTAGGGCTAATCTTTAAACTAATATTTGGAAGTCACTCTTCACTTGTACCAGTGGTTGAAGAGATGGGATGATATTAATATCCCAGAGCCATGAGTACAGAAAGAGAACTTGCGAAAACAAAGGATCATGTGAGAACAAAGTCCAATTTTACTGTATCAAATGTTTGAACCTTGGTTTTGAGGCATTTATAATGGCAAAATGTCTTGAGTTCAGCAAATAAATGATAAATAACTATAGTTCACTTACTAAGACAGGCTTTCAAGACTTATATTTGACTATGAACAGCCCTTGCCTCAGGGAAGTTAACCCAGTTCTCAAACTTTTAAAGTGATGCTAATTGTCCATGGAAACTCACACTCCAAATTTAACTTGGGCACTTCCACAAAGTAGATGACAAAATGGTATTCTTTCCCAGAATGGGAAAGTTTTGAATGAGATTTCAAAGAAAACGTGAAGACTATGAATTTTATGGAAACAGACAAAAAACGTAAGTCTAGTCTGGGTCAATTTGTTGCTTTTCTTTAAGTAGTCTATTTTTGGTGAAAAGTTAAGTCCTTTAACAAGAAAAGAATCAGAACAATTGACAATATCTTCCATGTTATGTGTCCATGAATCAGAAAGACCCAGCTGATGCTCAGCTCATCCTTCAGAGAAGATTAACAAGGAAGCAAATGAAGAAGTGGGAAGAGAAAAGAGGAAGGACCAGTGAAGAGCTGAGCACTAACTAGTCTAAGATGATCTTTATATGTTACTTTGAGAGGCAAGGAGTGGAGTAACGGCCCAATCTTCTTTGCCAGTATAAGCTAGGGTAGTCACACAGAGAGGAAGCTCCCCATTTCCCATGCTGTGCTGACAAGGGCTCTGAGTTCATTAAGGTAGATATGAATTCTATGTGCAGATGAGATAGGGGCATGGTCATATCACTTATACAAAATCTCAGAGATGGGAGAGCTAGCGCTATAGCAATCATGTGTTCCTAATTTCCCAGCAGATTCATTATTTCAGATTTCGGCTCAGTGATACCCACAGACCATTTTTGTTTATGAAACCATGTGTCTCAACTTACTAGAAGCCATGTATTTTGGGTCCTGCACTCTTTCCACTGCACTTACCACATTATCTCCCAGAGGAAGTCTGTCAAACTCTGTTACTTTGATGCATATTATTCCATGAGAGGTTTACCCAACAGATATCTAACAAGGAAGTGAAATTCTTTTCACAGTTGGGATGATTTACCCTTAAATTATGGGTGACCACTGGCCAACCCAACTGAGATGGAAACTTCAGTAATATGACTAAGCTATGGTCTCTAGAAAGGCATTTGTTTTATTCTAGCAATAAACATCATGGGAAACAAATCATTGGCTTTCTATGAAAGAATAAAGGGAAGCATTTTATCTTCCTAATTAAAACATTGGAACACTTTTGCAGTGTGAATGCAAAAGAACTAGAAATTGGACTGAGATGCATATTCCAGAAAGAGAAAAGTGCCCTGACATGATACTAATCTACTTTTCCTTCAGGGTGTGAATGTCATCTGTGATTTAATGTTTAGGACCCATTTTGTCTTAAAAATAAAAAATTTAAGGCACAATTATTTGGACATGGGAAATGTCAAAGTTTAATAATGATTCAAGAATTCAATACAACACAGTTTTTTTAAAAAAAATATTTTATTGATTTTTTTTTTTACAGAGGGATAGAGAGTTAGAAACATTGATGAGAGAGAAACATCGATCAGCTGCCTCCTGCACACCTCCTACTGGGGATGTCCCCGCAACCAAGGTACATACCCTTGACCGGAATTGAACCTGGGACCTTCAGTCCGCAGGCCAAAGCTCTATGCACTGAGCCAAACCAGTTAGGGCTACAACACAGTTTTAAAAAATTATGATACATCTTTATATAAAGTAATACACAGCTATTTATAAGGATGAGTTAAATCTGTATGTATTTGCCAGAAGTTAGGCTATATTATATTCATATTTTTAAAAATTTTATTTTTAATTACAGTTGACATTGAGTATTATTTTATATTAGTTTCAGGTATACAGCATAGTGGTTAGACAATTCTAAATTTACAGTCAGCCCTGATAATTCAAGTACCCACCTGGCCCCATACATAGTTATTGCAATATTATTGACCATATTCTCTATGCTGTACTTTACATTCTCATGACTGCTTTACCAATTTGTAATTGCCAATTTGTACTTCTCAATTCCTTCACCTTTTTCACCCAGTCCTCCAACCCTCTTCCCATCTGGCAACCATCAGTTTGTTTTCTGCATTTATGAGTCTGTTTCTGTTTTGTTTGTTCATTTATTTTGTTCTTTGAATTCCACACATAAGTGAAATCATATGGTATTTGTCTTCCTCTGTCTGATTTATTTCACTGAGCATAATACCCTGTATGTCCATCCATACTGTCACAAATGGTAAGATTTTATTCCTTTTTATGGCTGAGTAATATTCCTTTGTACCATCACTTTTTTATCTAGTTGTCTACTGATAAGCTCTTGGGTCACTTCTATATCTTGGCTATTGTAAATAATGCTGCAATGAACATAGGGGTGCATATACCTTTTTAAATTAGTGGTTTGGGTTTTGTCAGATACATACCCAGAAGTGGAATCACTGGGTCGTAAGGAATTTCATTTTTAATTTTTTGAGGAACTTCCATTTTGTTTTCCATAGCGACTGCACCAATTTGCATTCCCCCCACCAATAGTGCAAGAGGATTCCCTTTTCTCCACATCCTCATCAACACTTATTTTTTTTAGCCTTAAATGCATTTTTAATTTATATATATATATATATATATATATATATATATATATATATATATATATACACCAATATATATATACTGGTATACATATATTTTATTGTTTAAAGTTTTACGTGAACATAGGAGGATGGAGCAGATGGGGGTCAATCCTTTTTCTTGATTGACCCCCTCAGCCACTCCCACCCCTGAGGGCAAGCCCCCATCGCCCAACCAACACTTATTTTTAAATTTATAGATGGTAGCCATCCTGACAAGTGTGAAGTGATATCTTATTGTGGTTTTAATGAGCATTTCTCACATGAAAAGTTGAGCATCTTTTCATATGTGTATTGGCCATCTGTATGTCCTCTTGTAGTATATTTGGCTGGACAACAGATGGTTGCATTTTTAGAAAACACTCATTGACTATTTTACTAGATAATGTAGAGGAATAAAAATAATCTCAGAGGTGCTTCTGCCCTCAAGAAGCTTAAAGTCAAGTTAGAAAGATAAGGCATAAATATAAACAGCTGATCAGTCTAACTTCCTGTCTTCTGTGTAATTTAGGCAAACTATATTGTTCCCATTTCCACAAAATACTAAACACAGTTAAACCTCCTTGACTTTATGCACACAGTTCTCACTGCTTAGATAACAGCTCTTTTCTAATCTCTGCACAGTGACATTCCACCTGTCTTTCTGGCCAGTATGTGGTTGTGTTCAGCTAAGTTGGAAGAAAGAACTTTAGAATTGTGAAAGTTGGGACATTAGACGTTGGGGCGTTGGAATCATCATTAGGCTGGATGTTGAAGTCACTGAGAAATGATGATTGATGGCAGGTAGAGAGAAGGACTATGAGAAAGTGGCAGATATAATGAAAAGAGATGAGAGTGTTCTAGAGACTGTATTTGATGGAACACAGGGTGAGGAAAAGGTGGCATAAGTGGGGGATTTCCCTGTAGAAGAGGAAAGGCAAATGAGAGGAAACTGTATAAAAGTGGGTTGGGAACAGTGTTTGGGAGGAAAGGGGAACTTTAACCATGAACCCAGAAGTACGGTATTCAATACTAGATATGTAGCCACTGGCCTTTTGGTAACCCCACATGGTGGCCTGGTTACATTTAAGAGCAGAGGTGGAAAGACTGATCAAATAAAAGTCTGAGGCTACAGAATGCTAGGACTTTGCTCCTGGTTGAACAAGATTTTGGCAGAACAGAGTGGGAGGGACAGATTGGGCAGATTAGGTGTTGGATTGGAGAAACCAAGAGGAGTAGGAAAACGCACAGAGGAAGCTGGAAAGGGTGGAGGTGTGCACTGAGGACGATGAGAATGAATAAGTGGACCAGGAAATACAGCTTCTTAGGAGATGGCTGAGAGGAAATCGTAAGAAAAGAAAGTGAATGCGAAAGAAGTTGAGATTCTCTTTTTAAATACGATTATGTTCTAGGTTTGAAAACAATGGGTGGTGGATTTCAGTACCAACTCTGTAGCTAAGAGAGCTTCTGGGCTAGTGAATGGACATGTTTAAGTCTATTTCTTAATATGTAAAATAGGGATCATGATACTTGCCAGGCATTTCTCACAAGTTGTCTTGAGAGTTACTAGTATATTAAACTAGAGGCCCGATGCACGAAATTTGTGCAAGGGGCTCGGCCCTCGCAGCCCCGGCTTCATCTGGAAGGTCGTCTGGTCGTTCTGCTGTTCAGTCTAATTAGCATATTAGCTCTTTATTATATAGGATATATATCTATTTCTTCAGGGAAAGGAATCTTGTTTAAGTTAAATTACTTGGTAAACGAAATTGTTGTTTAAATTCAACAATTAGATTCATTTATTTTTCTTAGAGGAGTTAGAAGTTACCAGCCCAGAATTCCAAGTGGAAGGATGATATGTATCTGAAGGAATGTCTCCCTCCACCCAGGAAATTGGCATTTCCTTTTCAGGTGAATTTCACCAGTGAAATGGGGTTCAGCCAAGTTGCCACAGGGAATTGGATCTTGGAATCCAATGAAAGATGGAAGGAGATGAAAATTAGTGGGGGTCTTAAGAACTGTAATTGTTTTTAAATATTGGGGTTTTCTTGTAACTAAAAAGAAAAAGAAACCAAAAACCACTGTTTTTTTTTTTTTGTTGTTGTTGATTATTAGACATCTGCTCCATCCTCCTATGTTCAGGCTGGCCATTCTGTTGAAAATTGTTGCCAGTGCTGTGCGCTGTGTTTAGGAAGAGGGTGCTAGAGGGGAGCAATTACAAGGACTTCTGGCCTTTCATCTAAACCCAGGAATCTTAAGTGACAGCTGTTTGAGGAACTTGTCATTCAATTAGGCGGTTTGAAACCCTGCCTGTGGTTAAAGACCTGTGGTTGGTGAGTTTGCAGCCACTGGGGCCCGCACCGGCTCACCAGAGCACTCGCATTTCATCGGAAACTGCTGCTTTGCTGGGCAGAAGGATGCCGGGCAGACATCCTGACCACGATGTTTATTTCTGGAGGGCAAAATCACTGTGGAAATTGGACCTGAGTCTAGCAGAAAATGATCCCCCCCCCCCCCCCCGAATCTATAACACGGCAGTTAGAAACGCAATGTCGGTCTATGTGCGTAGTCCACTGAGAAGATGCAGGAGGGTTAGTCCTCGAGGAGGTGGAGGTTCACCTTATACTCTTTGTGCCTTCCCACCAGGTGGAGATCCCATTCCTACTTCAACTGATGACATGACGTTTCCCTTGCATAAAGGGTGTTGCGCTAGGTACATGGGGGATGAGAAGGAAGTGGAAAGCAAAGTACTTCCTGCAATTTGCGAAATACCAGGGTGGTTACAAGGGATAAGCAACAATTTTGAGGCGATCCAAACAAAGCCCCAGTGAGACTGTTGGGTTCAGGAGAGCCTTTCGAATTAGAAAATGAGCCCCCTCAAGGGATGTCCCTAATAAACAAGGTCCGGGAGGGAATGGCAATGCCCCGGAGCCCCGCTGCGGGCGAGGAGGCAGCACCCCTAGCTGCTCCCTGGGGTCAGCCTGGTCCAGCGCTGTTTGCTCGGCCTCCGCTTGGCTGCTGCTTCTTGCTGTAAATGTAGTGCCCTGTGTGCTGGAGGCCAAATAGTCACTGATGACCCACGTTTCGGGGATGCAATATTGCTTTTTGCTCTGAAAAGTGGTTAGGATGGTCTCGCCGAGGTCTCTTTCTTTCATGGAATAAATTCCTAATCTTACGGGTGTTTAGAATAAATTATGCAAAAGACTTTTAAGAGCCATTATGGATAAAGAGCTTTATTTATAATAAGTAAATATGATAGAAATAAATAGGAAAGAAAGAAATCATTTCTTAGCGACTGCCCTATAGGATCGCAGACACTATGCAAAGTGTTCTTTTCTCAATTTTATGCTATTGCAGTTAAAAAAAACACACACACACATCGGGTGTGTGTTGTGGAACTAATACATTAGATAAAGATATTTAGGTATAAAAAAAGCAAAATGAGGTTAACCTACTCTCTTGTTCCATGTTCTTCCTTGATGTCATCCAAATTCCCTATTGCCAGAATGCTCCTGCCTGTACTTTAAATCTGGTGGGCAAGCAGGCAGCCGTTCTTATCAGCGCCTGTCACTGCGCCACCAATGGAAGAAGCCTATTCTCTGGAACAAAGGACACCCCGCTCGCAGCGTTGGCCCCTGTAACCCCAACCTGATACCTGTTTGCCTTGAAGCTTTCCACAGGAGATCATTCCTCAGCACGGAGGCAGGTCCTCCCCCAGCTCCACATTTATCAGCGGAAAGAAAGCAAACACGGCCGTTCCGCAGGTACGCTGTGTCTCCACACCTATTAGAGCCCAGGCCAGGGGTGACCTTCCGGGCCCAAACCACCCACGAGTCGCCTTTGATGTTACCGGAGCCTCATGTGTTAGCGCAGTCTAAATACCCCACGTTTGAACTGCGAGAGTCCTGTTTCCAGCCATGTTAGACGTGATATCAAAGACAGTCACGTTTTAATGGTCTTCCCCTCCCAGACAGGGCAACGGGCAAGGGCAGGCTGGGCCAGGCCGCCTCCTCCCGTGTGTAACTCTCCTGCCATCCACATTCTGCCGCTCCTTCCCCACACTGTCCAGATGCCACAGGCCTGTCGCCGGAGGCATTGACGGGCTCTGGGAAGAGAAACCCTTCAGAGCAAACAAACCCACTTCTCTTTGCAAGTTAAAAAAAACAAAAACAAAACAGGTCACAAGAGATCCCTCTCCATGGCCTTTTCCCAGTGGAGTGGGTGACCTTCACATTTGGGGTGAGGCACTGGGTGGGTCTGTGGCACCGTGGGAAGCCGTCATAGGAGGATGACAAGTAGCCGGTGGGCCCAGGGAGGCCGGAGTGGCAGGCTTCAGGCTGATGGCCACTACACAGGCAGGAGGTTTAACAACCTACTGTCCGAGGTATTTCTTTTACAGACAACGGTTTTCTTGGCATGAAATGGAGTGGGGCGCTTTATGGAAAAAGATGCAGTAATCAAATTAGGGTGTGGGATGCTGTTGAAAGACTCCAAGGAGCTCTTATCACACACACACACACACACACACACACACACACACACACACACACGGGGTTAAGTCTTCGTTTCAGACACTTAAAGGTCGTTTTTGTTTATAGACTCAGAATAGTAATAACATCACACACTTACCATGTGATGACGTGGCTCATCCTCCTCTGAGCCCATGCTAGATTTAATTTATTTAACCCTCACTACAGCACTAGGTACTATTACCAGCATTCCAGTTTCCCAGATGGGACAACTGAGGCACAGAGAAGCTAAGCAATGACCTCAAGGTCACCCAGCAAGGAAGTGGTGGAGCTAGAGGCCTAAGCTGGGCTTTTGGTGGCTGGGTCCATGCCCAAATCCGCTGCATTGTATTATATCACCAGACTCGGTCTCCCTTGTATTTCTCTGTAATTCTCAGTGTCTGGCAGAGAAAATCAGTAATATGATTTTTTCTAATAAAATAATTATTAGATTAGATTTATTTATTTAAAGAAAAATATTCCACTGTATTTACATTGCTTTGGCGTTTGCAAGGAGAAAACTTGAGCATTGACTCAGCTGTCCCATTTCTCTGGGGGAAAACTGTCTTTGGAAACGTCTTGACATTACTCTCTTTGGAATTGTTAAAGCCTTTTTGTTTGCCAAACACTGTCCACTGTTAAAAGTTAAGCTTCCTCTGTGCTGCGAATTTTGGCCCCGGTGGGTTAATCTCCCAGGAGTGTTGAAAACAGGGCTTTAATTAGCAATTTTATCAGTTAACCCAGTCACTCATCCCCAGTTCCTATCTGAGTCTGTGGTAGTGCAGGCACTTAGGGACATCAGAAAAAGGCCGACTTGTCAGCGTGACAGCCGAGAGGACTTCTGTGGAGGGAAGAAGAAAGATCTCAGAAACGGACAGTATTAAAGGGAATGCGATACGGATCCAAAGGATGATCACACCGGGGAAAAGCCAGCACCAGACTCGGTTTCTCCTGTATTTCTCTGTAATCCTCGATGGTAGGTCACCTTTGTTGGGCAGCACAGAGTCAGTGGTCTTGTGTCATGTGAAGATGGGACCTCAAAAGGAACAATTCTAAACCAGTTAGTCACTGAGTGGTTCTTCCCTATGTAAAACCGAAGGCATGTTTGGAAAATGAACACAGGGCTTGGAGAACTCAGTTTTCTGGTCAAAGTGAGAAAAATACCAATAAAATAATGAAGTATGTAAAAAGAATATTAACATTTTGCCTTGTCTAATGCAATCTAAGCGCTAGCCGAATATTTTCCTAAGCACAATTTATGTTTCCTGTGGAATCATCTATTGATTGTACACCTGACTTACTAAACATCTTTTTTTTCCCCCTGTGCTTGAACTGTATTAAATATATCACTACCTGAAAATAAATCTCTACTTCCTAAGAAATAAAAAGCACTTAGACTATAAAAAGAAGATCCATAATTTTATTATCTCAGCATGGGCCTGCTATCATTGCAACAGCAGAGAAAGTAACAGAAAAACAAATTCCGTGAGGGACATGTTGGAGCCAGGAGATATATATGCTTGCCTAAGCAGTTCTGATGATTTGATAGTGAAATGTTTATGCTTTTGTTCACTTAGATAACGTACTTGGGACATCTATTTTAAACAACAGATAATCGTAGTGTTGGACTGAGAGGGCTGACATAGTGGTAGTTGGTATCTGAGGATTATTAAAACAAACTTAGACGGTCGTAGCGTAGGGTGACTATTTTTGGCAAAGCAATTACTTCACGTTTCATGCTAAAAATGATAGTGTTTTAGATTTATTATAAAACAGCAGAAAAACACATTTTTCTTCAGAAGCAGAGGGTGGAACATTAGTCAGAGCGTAAGGAAGACTTTGTTTTTCTTTCAGCCATGCTTGAAAGTAAAATTGGTATATGACCTTATTTTGTCTTTTGTTCTCTCTCTATTTCCCACCCCCCTTTACTGTTTGATGTAATTTCAAAGTAGCTAAAAGTGCAAAATCAAAGACCAGGTTAAAATTTCCCTGAAGGATATTGAATGTCATGGTCATTATTCTAATAATGAGAGGTTTGTTTAGCTGCTTTGATTTCCACAAGCTTGATAGCCCCTTTTCTGAGAAAAAAGTGCCTCTTGCCTAACGTTTTCTTACAAGTAAGCAGCAGAGGATCGTGCCAATCTTGGAACTTGCAGCAAGTTGGGAACCCTGCTGCCCTCGCTTGTTTATTGAGACAGAGGGCATTATTAGCAAACCAAGTGCAAAACTGGGCTGAAGAGGCGCAGTAGGCTGTGTTTGCTGTCGATAAGCTCTGCAGGAGATTTGAATCTTAAGCTTTGCTTGGCCAAGTAATGGGACGGGCGCAACACCATTCCTGACTCATCACTGGGCTCAGGGTTTCTCAGAATTACAGAAAGACCATAATGATTCCACGTATATGAATCTTGTTAGTAATGTATGCATATGATTAGTAATAACCTGAAGCAGTTATGACTACCAGAGAGTTTCACGCATCTCTCTCTCTGACCATTACCTCACCCTCTTGGACCCAGACCCCTACACCTGTCTGGGATCTATATCTGTTGTTCCATCGTGTTTCATTGTCCCTCCCTACTTTCACATCCCTCCTTTCCTCCTTATCTGGCTTATACTGAGTGGCCAGATTATTATGATCTTTGAACGCATAATAATCTGGCCACTCAGCATGTGTGTACACACACACACACACACACACACACACACACACACACACACACATTAAAGGCGTGGTGCATGAATTCATGCATGGGTGGGATCCGGCCAGCCTAGCCAGGGGAAGGGGACATGGGCAGTAGTTGGCCAGCCTGCCTGCTGGTCGAACTCCTGGTCGAGGGGACAATTTGCATATTAGCCTTTTATTATATAGAATATACACTGAGTGGCCAGATTATTATGTGTTCAGAGATCATAATAATCTGGCCACTCAGTGTATATTCTATGATTACAATCACCTACCATCAACGGGTTGCTTCCCTCTGGCTTTGCTATACTAACTTCTTTTTTCTTTAAATCCTCACCTGAGGATATTTTTCTATTGATTTTTAGAGAGAGTGGAAGAGAGAGGGGAAGACAGAGAGAAATATTGATGTGAGAGAAACACATCGTTTGGTTGCCTCCTGCATGAGCTGCACCAGGGCCCAGGCCGGGGAGGAGCCTGCAACTGAGGTACATGCCCTTGACTGGAATCGAACCCAGGACCCTGTGGTTCGCAGGCCAACGCTCTAAACACTGAGAAACTGGCTAGGGCTGTACTAACTTCTTGCTGGCTCTGACCCTGTGCAGCTGAATTCAGCTGGAGAAACTCACACAAGCCACAGGATGGCCACGTTTGAAACCCATGACCACAACCTCAAGTGAGCCTCAAGCAACCGCAGTCTGTTCACATTTCCCAATCCATGTACTCTGCCATCTCCTGGGAGAGGCAGGGTTCTCAGCCAGGGGTGATTTTGGTGCCACCCCCCTCTCCCCCAGGAGGACACTGGCAGTGTCTAGAGATGGTTTTGGTGGTCCCAGCCTGGAGGATGCTGTGCTCTGAGCTTCTAGTGTATAGAAATCAGGGATGCAGCCAAACATCCTGTGATGCCCACACAGCCTCCCCACCCCCAACAAAGTGTTACCCTGCCCCAAATGTCTCCATTGCCAAGGTGGAGAATCCCCGTGTAAGAGCTTTTCTCTCTTTAAACTCCCAACACTCCTTCCTGTGTGTACTGTACTAACAATCTTCCTGTTTATCTGAGTGGGTGGAGATAGAAGAGGGTATAGAGAGGATAAATGGGGATAAAAAATAAAATAAAATAGGAAAAGGAAAAAGAATCACCTGACCGTCACCAGTAAGTTAACCTGTCTGATAGACCCCGGCCGTCCCGAACTTTACTAACCAACCTGCTTTTTTGCCTCTAGCATGTCCTTGCTCCTGCTCCTATCTGCTTATGAAAGTCTAATTTTGTATAGTGCCTCAGAGGTTCTTTCTACTACAGCGAATGCTGCCCAATTTGAATCAATTTTTGCTCAAATAAACTTAAAAAAATGTTAATATACCTCAGTCTACCTTTTAATAGTTCTAGTGTCAAAAGAGGGAACTGAAGGAGACCTTATTGCCCCCCAGAGCAATAAGCAACCGGGTATGGGGACCTGTTGAGGCTCTTCTCGCTGCCTCTGGAGGTCAGGAGTAAACCCCTCTCAAATCCTACCTCCAGAGCTTTGCATTATGAGCTTTCAAATTTTACTTGACTATTTCTTTTTCATTACTGGGTCTCAAAATGACCAGATTTGGACTGTGTCCAACATAAAATCCAGAAACACTAATTCAAAAGAATATATGCATTGCAGCGTTATATTCATTGCAGCGTTATTTACAATAGCCAAGATCAGGTGGTTCTTGGTTGATTGGTTTAAGATTCCATTTCCAGGAGAGCCCAAACTGTAATTAAGTCAAGTCTTGGTTTGTTGACACGGGGCTTAGCATAAGTGACTCCATTTTGGACCCATTGTCTTGTTTTTGACACTGGCAATTGATATCTGAACTGAGGGCTGTGTTGTGGGACTGAGCCCTTATACCTGTGGAGTTTGAAGCAGTAGTTAGTGTCAGAATTGAATTGGACTGCAAGCCACATACTGGTGTTGGAGAGTGGGAGAATTGGTTGGTATGAGAAAAAACACCCCCCTCACTCTGGTCTGCTCATCCTCTAACCACTGACTGCCCCAGTGCTCAGCCTTGGACCTCTTTTCTGCCGTGTCTACACTGGCTCCTGATTGGAGATCACATCTAGTTTTCAGACTTCATCATCTCCACATTCTTGAATCCTAGGTTTTGATTACCACCAGCCTAAAATTTATTGTCAATTTTGGACTCTTTTATCTGGGACCTTTCTCATCACTTTTCCATGTTTGCTGTCTAGTGCATACCTCAAGCTTAACAGTATGAAACCAAACTCCTGTTCTTTCCTCCCCCAATTCCTTCTTTCATAGTTTTTCTCAATAAATGGCAAGCTAATCCTTCCAACTGCAACAGCCAAAAACCTAGGTGCTATTCTTGTCTCTTATTTTGTGGTCTCACATTCTGCATCCAGTCTATCAGCGAATCCAATTAGCTCTGCCTTTAAATACTGAGATTTGACCACGTCCTCATCCTCCCTACTGCTTCCATCCTGACTCAGCCACTGTTGCCTTTACCCTGGAAACTTGCATAGTGTACCCATTGCTCACCTTTCTGTCTCTCCTGGTGCAGTCTACTCGCTTTTCAGATGCCTCCCATTCCACTCAAAACCCGAAGCCTTCCAATGGCCTACCAGGCTGTAGATGATGATGTGGGCCCCCTTCTGACCTACCATCTCCCACCCGTTCATGCTGTGCCCTCCCTGGCCTTGCTGTTTTTCCCATCTGCCTGACTTGCTGCTGTCTAGGGCCTTTGCACAGGCTTTTCCCTCTACATGTTAATGCTATTCCGCAGATACTCCAGTGGCGCTCTCTCATTTTATTCAAATATTTGGAGAAATTTATCTTTCCCAGTGAAGTTTACTCTGGTCATCCTATTTAAAATTGTAGCAGCCCTGGCTGATGTGGCTCAGTTGGTTGAATGTCATCCTATGCACCGAAAGGTCAATGATTTGATTCTCAGTCAGGGCACCAAAAAGAAAAGAATAGAATAGAAAAGAAAAGAAAAGGAAAGAAAAAAAAAAAAAGAAAAGAAAGAAAAGAAAAGAAAACAAAAGAAAAGAAAAGAAACCGTAGCCGCAGCCAGTCCCAGCATCTCTGTTACTCTTATTTGCTATGCTTTTCTTCATGGCAGGTAAACCCAGAGGTTATGCCATTTGTTTTACTTTATTTTTGTCTTGTTGTTCAATTTTAGATAGAGTGGAAGGGAGGGAAGGAGGGGAGAGAAAGAGAGAGACACATTGATTGGTCACCCCCCTGCATGAGCCCTACTGGGGACTGGGGATCAAGCCTGCAACCCCTGCAACCCTGGTACAGGCACTTGACTAGGAATCAAATCTGCGACCCTTTGGTGCACAGGCAACACTCTAACCATTGAGCCTTAGTGGCCAGGGCTTGTTTTACTTAAAAAACAACAATAATAATATTCCTCAATGACCAAATAAGGTTTGTATATGTCAGCATTTCTTTGGTCTGCTTTATCCTTAGTACCCTGAACAGTTCCAGGAATGTAGTTAGTATAAAACAAGCATACCACGCTAGAAGGATGAATGAATAAGACAATTGTAATTGGATAGCATACAAACTATTAAGTGATACGAAGTCTGGCTGGTTTAAGAAAAAGCCTTAAGTGACAAGGAGATACATGTTTCAGTAAAAATAGTGGAGAAAAAGGAACCGACTATTGCTAGTTTACTCTGTTCTAGGTATACTATGCTAGTTTCTTCATGTATAGTAGGTATCAAACTAAATAGCTACACTAATAAAAGAGAAACACGCAAATTGACTGTACCTCCGTGACGCTCACCAGCCAATCAGGAGTGAGTATGCAAATTAACCCAACAAAGATGGTATGTTAATTTGCATACACAGGTACGGAGTGAAGACTTAAGCCTCCAGCCCGAGTGAAGACTGAAGACTGAAGACTGAAGACTGAAGACTGAAGAGGCTAGTCTTCTCCGCTCTGGCCGGAGCAAAAGCCTGGGTCCCGGGTGCCAGAGGAAAACCGGTGTCGGCAGCCAGGGGAAGGAAGGCCTGTTGCACGAATCTTTGTTCAATGGGCCTTTAGTTTACAATAATTCCTGTGATATAGGTATTAAATCATTTTATAGAAACTGTTACTAAGAGGAGTAAAATGAATGACTGACAGTCACATGGTTAGTGAGTGTTAGAGACATATTTCAAAGCTAATACTGATTCTAAATATCATAAGCTTTCCATGTTAATCATTCCTTTTACAAAAATGTGGGGGAAACACCAGAGGGCACTAAGATGGCTTATGAGTGCCATAGCTTCCTCTGATGGACATCACTGACTTATTAAATCTTTTCCCCAGATTTCTTAAAAATAGTCATATCTAAAAGTAATCACATACCACAGGATTTGGATAAAATTGAAAGAAAGATAACAATCATGTATTTAATCAACATTAAGTATCATAATTATAGTACACTAGAAGCCCAGTGCACGAAATTAGTGCACAGGTAGGGTCCCTGGGCCTGGCCGGCGATCAGGGCCAGCTGGAGCCTTCCTTCCCTGGCTGCCGGCTGGGGCCTTCCTTCATTCTGCGCTTCCCCTGGTGGTCAGTGCACGTTATAGCGAGCGATCGAACTCCTGGTCTCCCGGTTGAACTCCCAAGGGGACACTTTGCATATTAGCCTTTTATATATATAGATTCTTTTATTTTTTATTTTATTGTTTAAAATATTACAAATAGTAGTACATATGTCTGCTTTTTTTCCCCATTGACCTCCCCCCCAGCCTCCCCTACCCTCCAGCACATGCCCTTACCGCCCCCTCCCCCAGTGTCTTGTGTCCATTGGTTATACTTATATGCATGCATACAAGTCCTTCAGTTGATCTCTTACCCCCCCCCCCCCCAACCTTTTGTTGGGAAAACCATGTCAAGAATATATTGTTATATAGGGTGAAATTACATTGAAATATTAACCACAACTTGGTAGCTTTTTTTTAAGCTATAGAAAACTTTCATCTTCCTGACTTGAGTAATTTTCAAAGATTGCATCACCTATTTTGAGATAGCCTGTTTTGTTCTACTATAGGTAACTATGCACTATATGAAATATAGTGCAACATTATTCACTTTTTTTGAATTTGTTGCTGAATTTGTATTTTTCAACTCCTACCCTCATAAGCTTCCAAAAGGAAAAGCTTTTATGTGGGAGCCCCTTTCACGTCCCACGTAGTTCAGGGTTCCGGTTCAGGGTTCGGGTTCTGGAGAAGGGCTGCACACAAATGAAAAGAGACTAGAAGAAATTTAATTTGGCGATATGGGGGGCCAGGCAGGAGCCCACCTCTAGTGGGAGGACTACTGCTAGGCTCTGGCCTTGCTATCCCTTTTATTGAGACTATGGGATACACCCATTACCCTTAAGCAGGTTTGGGTGTATCCCATAGTCTCAATAAAAGGTAAGGGCTATACACCCATAGCCTTTAGGCAGGTAATAAGCGGATTATCATATCAGTAAGGATTTACATGATTACAAGATAGGGAAGTTGCCACAGTTACCACTGTCTTAATTAGATAGGGAGTGGTTGGCTCTGACCTTTCAGAGCTTCAAGGTTGACCAGCCTTTTACATCTTTTCTATTAGTGAGACAATGGTTGGTTTCCAGCACTTTTACCCACTTAATAGAGAGGTGAAAAAATTTTCCAATTAAAAATTGTATATTGTATTTCCAGATTTTAAAACAGTGATAATAATTATGCATATTTAGTAAAAATAGCCATAATTAATAAAAAGAAAAACTAGGATCTCAAGCAATTATATGGATATGTTACTTTAGGAAGGGAATAGGCTTATATTTTATTTTTGACTTTTTACCACTTTTACCCTAGGGCAAAGAAATTAATCATTTCATATGCAAATAGAGGTCACAGAGAAGTCAGTGACTTAATACCATTTTCTGATGATTCACACCAGTTCTTGTATTTTGTAACTTTTTAAAGGACATTTATTAACTTTTGTTAGATATCTTCCTATGGGATGTGAGAAAGGTTTACCATATGGAACAAACTCAAAGAAAGATATTAACTTGAAGGAGGTTGAACAGCACAAAATCAGTGGTCCATTACTCTAAATGACTGCCAAAGGTTGGCAAATAACTATGATGGAGAAATAATCTTTTTTTTTTTCCCAATAAGAAGATCACAAAGGTCTTTGGATCATGTACTATCTAATATTGAAAAATGGAAGTTATATTAAAAAGTGAAAAATTGAGTAGTAGAACCTAAACTTGGAACATTTAAAATTGTAATATTGAAGGATTCCATGAACATGGGAAATTGTTTACAACGTAGTGCCAAATAAAAAGACTATAAGACAATGTGAACAATAGGGTATGTTTTGGAAATGTATATCCTTATTTGCACATAAAATGTTGAGTGCTTATACTTGAGAAATGGCATATTGCTTAAGGTCATTGTAGTAACCTCATTAATTTTAGTGAATCAATAGCTGGGTGGGGACAGACAGTGTGGATTGGGGCTGTTCCACATAGCCATTCAACATAGTCATTCAAGGATTTAGGCTGACATAGGTCCTACCATCTTCAACTTAGCATTTCCTGGACATTGATAATTAACTGGCAGATGGAAAAAGAGGGGGAGTAGATGATCTCCCAGGGGTTTCATGGGCCAGCCTAAGAGTGGAGCAAATTGCTTCTGCAACTTTGGCCAGAACACATCTAAGTTTAAGAGGGTTGGAAGTTGGTTTATCTGTAGACCCAGGACATAAAGAAAATGGGTTTTGGTAAACACAGAGCGGTCTCTGTCTCAGGTAAGATCCTGGGTAGGATGTGTAGCCATTCTCACACTTTGTTTTTAAGGGGTCATTGGATCTGTGTGTAGAGTTCTACAGAATGAAGACATTGTCTCTCACTTCCAGACTTGGTAGTACCGTATTTTCCAGCGTATAAGACCCCCGACTTTTGAGAAGATTTTCCTGGGTTAAAAGGTCGTCTTATATGCCGGAAAGTACGGTAAGTACCAATTCTTACTAGTTGCCACCACCAAAAACTTGAGGCTGGCAATAGGATTCTTTATGAAGGGACTGAAGGTGGACACTACCTAGGATTGACTTTTTAATGTTTCATTGGCCATGCACACTGTGTTATGTCAACCATTATTTTATTGTGAATCAGTCTTGACAATTTACCATCAATCCTTTGAGCATATAAAACACAAATTGTAATAACAAATGACCACAAAAGTAAAATGGTTAATTGCAGCCACAAAAGTTTTACGTATTTGGCATTTAATATATAGTTGATGCTAGAGGCATGCTCATTGCTGATTGATAGTCTTCCTAAATTTTAATGAGTGGTGTTCTTTTCTGTCCATAAGCTGGGGGCCTCTGGGAGGCAGAGACAGCACCTTCATTGTGTAGATCTCTGTTGGTACATGCTGGGGTAGTCGTTTTTTAGTCTTCAGTGAGGACTATATAAGCTTATATTATTAAAAACAAATGGAAAGATCTCTGGGTTTACAGGTAGAAGCTTAGCTTGGGAAATAATTGGCTCTCTGATAGGTCCATAGACACAGTAACATGCATTAAGTCTTTTTTTTTTGTTTTTTTTTTGGATGATTGAAGCAAGTAATTTCTCCTCTCTGTTTATTATTTCTTCATTTGTAAAATGTAGATAATGCTAATAACAACTGCTCTATCTCTAGGATCCCTATGAAGATCAAGTAATTCTCAGTTTTTTATGAACTTAAAGGGTGTATGTGACCTATCTAGACTTTAGAAATATGGTATTTCTAGTGTTCAATTATGGCATTTATAGTGTTCAATTAAATTCTGCTGTATGTTCTCCATTTGTTTTTCTAGATCTATTAGTCTTCTTCATTCTTATATGTTGCCCAGAAGGCTTATCTCTATGGATTGGTATCAAGTAGGCACTCTTGAACTATGGGTTAGGCCAAAGAGAAGTACCAACCAGAGATTGAAAGGTTGCAGGAAAGAGAATTGGGGGTATTTGTTCTACAGCTTCTTCTCCTCGGGGCTGTGGGCTGGCAGTGGCTGTGTTCCTCTACCACAGGCCACAGGTCCTGTCTGGTAGGTCTCTCCTTCCTTTATAGCCTTTGCCAGGTTCCCTCTCCTTACCTTTCATGCCTAGTGATGGTAGTGGTCTCGCGGTTTCTCACCTTTGGGTGTTTTAATTGGCCCTTTGGTTATCTTCATCTCTGCTCTCACCTTTGTTAATGGCCCTTCGTTACATTCAGCTCCTTTACCCCTATTGAGTGTGTCATCTGTATCCTGTTGGGTCTCTGATCTAGACATACTCCAAACACATCTGTGCTGCACCACCACACATAATGGGCCACACTTAAGAAAAATGATGGTGTTAATCCATAAGAAACATGAGACTTCTTCAGAGATGGAAGTAATCTTCATATTCCACCATAGGCATTATGTAGTAGCAACACAGGCTAAGCCAGAATACAGGAAACTGAACAAAATTCCTGACAGGTAGGGCCCGCAAATTTCCCAGACGTCCTCAACTTAGAAAAAAACAACGAAAGGCCATATAAACATTGAAAAATTTCAGACGCAAATTATTTAAAAGCTGTGCATATATTGTGCCTGGCCAACAATATAGGACATCACCCACACAACTCCATTCATCCAGGTCAGCTCCTGCCTGGGTGAGGTTTGGCCACCTGCTCAAAGAAGTGTTTTTCCTCTGAAGAGTTCATCTCTGGTGGCCTTTCTTGAAAATGTTCCTCTGGCATAATATAGGGGTTTAATATATAATTAGGTTGACCCTACATCTCAGTTTGAGACAGTTTCAAACTTAATTAAGTACCAGTTTAATTATTAGTAAGACCTCCTCATTCCCTTAAAAGTGTCCCAGTCTGGGGGATAAATTATGTGGTCCCCTATGTATAATTAGACTTTGCTGCTGTTTGTGGGGTTCTTGGGATCCACTAGAAAGCAATCTATAACCCGAATATATTTCAAATGCACAGCCTCATTCTGCTGTACTGCTTCATTTACACCTACTCTTCGGTGCAAGTCTGTGGCTCTTGGTTTGTTTCTGTGACTGGTAGCCAAGTATGGTAGACTTAATTCTCCGGTCAGGTTTTCTTTCCATGTTGAAATACTTTCTCTGTAGGCATTTCAACCTCCTATTAGTCCTGCATTCATTCTAAAGGAGCAATGTTCTTTGTCTAAGTTTTCCTCTGATAGTTGGAATAACAGTTCATTTCCCCCCATCTTACAGAACTCATTCTGAATTGTTTCATTTCTTTGCTTCCCTACATCCTCTGTTCTCCACTCTTCAACCTATTATGACACTTCTGGGTATCTCTATGCACCATGTAGAATTTCAGTTTCTTTTTTAAATTTTTTTTTATTAATTTCAGAGAGGAAGGGAGAGGGAGAAAGAGATAGAAACATCAATGATAAGAGAGAATCATCGATCAGCTGCCTCCTTCACTCTCTCTACTGGGGATCGAGCCCTCAAGCCAGGCATGTGCCCTTGACCAGAATCAAACCTGGGACCCTTCAGTTCACAGACCTAGGCTCTATTCACTGAGCCAAGCCAGCTATGGTGAATTTCAGTTTCTTATTCTTCAAGTGCTTCATGTTCATGAACTCTATTTCTCTTAAAAGCCTACATTTTATTTCACCAGTACACTCCCTACTTTAAATCACAACTATAGTTCTCCCATAATTTTCTCAGTGTAAACATTCATAAATTTAAAGTCCACATTACATTACAATTATGTCAAGCCTGGGAGATGGTAGAATTTTGATTCTCCTGGGGAGTTGGAGGAGAGGAGTTTTAACCGTGACACACCGTTGAAGATTTCTGAAATATGAAGTTATGGGCAGGATTTTATCTTTTGCAGTAATACCACTTAGTCAGGATAGAAAGCTTATTAAAACTCCAAGATAGGATGCCTGCAAGTTAAATAACCTGGCAACTGTATGGAATTTCCCCCCTCACAAAAAGTGTTGGTTAAATAACCATCTAGTCATGAAGCATACATCATCGATAAAATGTTTCATATGTTCAAAGATGTTGTCGAATAAGTACTAAAATATCAGATCCTATCACTGACTCCAGTTTCTATGTATTTGTAAAATAATTTGGTTAGTCAAATATTTATTTTGTTATTGACTTATTCCTATACACTTTTAGTTAAGAGTTATTTATTGAACACTTACTATATGCCAGGTACTGTGTGAAACACTGGGGATAAATGGTGAATGAGTAAGACATAGTCGTTGTTCTCAGGAAGCATTTCCTTTAATTTTTTTCTAAATTTTAAAAATTACAATTGACATACAATATTGTATTAGTTTCAGGTGTACAACATAGTGATTTGACATTTATGTACCTTGCAAAGTGATCACCCTAAGAAGTTTAAACCATGGCATCTCAACTTTTTAAAAAGTTGTGGGTTCATTGGATCAAATCGATATCTTGCTTTCAAACTACAGACATGAGAAGTAGATTTTAAAAGGAAGAAAACATTTATTGTAGATATAGAAATAGAGGAATAATAAAAACCCAGGTGGCTGCTGTGGCTCCTCACCTAGCCCCTCTTGGGAAACACGAAAAATGAGAGATTAAGACCGAGCCTGGACACAGCCCTAGGCTAGGATTTGCTAGTAAGTAAACAGCTTCTGACCTGAACTTGAAATTCTAGCATCTGTCTTCAGAGAGGGACAAAAGTATCAGCGTTCTGTAACATTTCCTCAGAGTTTTCCTCAATAGGCCGCCATTGAAGTATCTCTACACAAGCCAGTTCTCTGCCTTCCAGCAGCTTGTCCACCAGGCACCTTCCATTTCCTCTTAATGTTGCACTTCAGGTACCACCTCTTCCTGGAGGCCTCCCCTGATTACTGAAGAAAGGCTCTGGTGCCCCTTAGAGGGTCCCAGTTCACGTTCTGTTTACATCTAATAATTGAATGCCTTATTTACATAGTGTTTTTCCTTGAATTTGCCCTAAAAAAGAAAGCAAACAAACAAACAAACAAAGCCCCAAATCTGTTTTGTGGACAAGTGATTTTAGAAAACTATTCTAGACTCCTGTATTTATTTTATACATTTGACCATTAATATTCCTGAGAAGTAATTCAAGAAAGAAACTTGTTTATACTCATTTTCCCCAGAATTAATTGACCAGGAAACATCTCTTTTGAGAACTGTCTGTCTGCAGATTTCTCTGGAACGAGGTTGGGAAATGCTGTCTCACTGTATTGTGATTTGTTTTCCTGCACTGCCTCTCCACTTGGCCATCATTATTGGTATCACCAGTGCTCGGTACGTGCCTGGCACACATTTAGTCCTTAATGAAATTATCTTATATATATAAAAGCCCAGCGACCGAATGGTGGAACGACCAGAATGACGGGTTGACCAGTCACTATGACACACACTGACCACCAGGGGGTAGACGCTCAACTCAGGAGCTGCCCCCTGGTGGTCAGTGTGCTCCCACAGTGGGAGCACTGCTCGGCTGACGGGATGAGCAGTGCTCCCACAGTGGGCTGATCCCCACAGGCTATGCCCCCCAACCAGTGCACGATTCTGTGCACTGGGCCTCTAGTTTGTTAATAAAATACAGTAGAGAGAAAGGGAATGACTTCTATGTTTGAAGCTTGGGAGAATACAGTTATTTATCGTTGCATAACAATTCCCCTCCAACATTTAGTGACATAAAACAATTATTCATCTTGTTAGTATTCATGGTTTTTGTGGGTTTGGGATTCAGAAAGAACACAATAGGGACCAAGCCCACTACCCCTGCTTTACATCATGTGGGACCTTTGATGACACAAATGGCAAAGGGTACTTAGTATGGGTGGGGGCTGGAAGGGCTGAGCTGGAGGACCCACTTCCAAGATTGTCTCTTTACTCATGTGAGTGGCCTGAGCACCTACATTTGACCTCTCAGGCATGATGGTCTTAGCATTGTTGAATTTTTTGATCATGGCACAGGGTTCCAAGAACAAGTGTCCCCAGAAACAGGGCAAAAGCTGTCAGTTTTTTTAAATGACTCACCCTCAGAAATCTCAGGTGTATCAAAGAATGTACAGCCATGCTTCAAACTGGCACGGCAGGTGTGAGCATCATGATGCCACTAATCGACATAAGGGATTCAGGAGAAGAGAGTTTGCTGGGTGGGAGAGGTGGCAAAATAATGAGTTTCAGTGTGAGACCCATGTACACATCCAGGTGGGATGCCCAGCTAGAATATACCTGGAGCTCAGGCGACAGGTGGGAGTTGAAAATGAGGGTTAAGGTTTATCCCATGTAGGTGATGCTGCAAACACAGATAACATTCTCTAGGGAATGTTTGCAGAGACAGAAGAGAGGCTCAGACACAGACCTGGTGTTTTGGACTGAATGTGTCCCCTCCCCCCTCAGATTCCTATGTTGAAACTCTAATCCCCAATGTGATGGTATTAGGAGGTGAGGCTTTTGGGGGGTGATTAGGTCATGAGGGTGGAGCCTTTAGGAGTGGGATTAGTGCCCTTAGGAAAGAGACCCTGAGCTCCCTTGTCCTCTTTCTGCCATGTGAGGACACAATGCGAAGACAAAAGTCAGTGATAAAGAAGAAGGTCCTCACCAGAACCCAACCGTGCTGCACCCTGGTCTTTTTGGACTTCTAGCCTCCAGAACCACGAGAAATAGATTTCTATTGTCACAGGACACACACTTTGTGGTACTTTGTTATAGCAGCTTGAACTCACTAAGACACCTGGTAAATGCCAATGCTTATGGGGAAACGAGGAGGAGAAGCAGGGAAGGGAGCTGAGAAGCTGCAGGCACAGTGGTGGGAGGAGGAGGGGACATGGTCCTGGTGGCCCTGAGAGGACCGTGCTCCAAGGGCAGGATGGTCCACAGCATCACGTGCCCCAGCGAAGTTGAGTATGGAGGCCCGAGAAGTGTCACTGGGTTTGGCAATTGCAGAATTCATTAATAAGTGAAGTTGCAGTGAAGAGAGATGGGGGCCAGAGGTGGTGGTGGGGCCCAATTGTTGAGGGGGTGTGGAGGGATGGGGGTTGGTGGCGAGGAGCTGCAGGTGGGCTGCCGGGGAGGGAAGCTCCGCTTTCTCGGTGAAAGAGCGTTCAGGTGGAGAAGGAGCCCCTTTCTCTCCCCACAAAAGCCCTTCCCTGTGATTGCACCAGGCAGTCCCATGGCACCTCATTCACAATGGTAAGAAATGTGTAAAAGTCATTGAATAGCAAAAGCTTTTTAGGAGCGCAAGGCAGCCAGGGTGGATCACATAACAGCCCCCAGAGTGACACGTCCCCAGATAAGCCTGAGGCCACAGCAGGGAGCAGATCTGGAATCCGCAGGGAGTAGCTGCTGCGGGGAGTGAATCCACTTCCTCTGTTTGGCATCTGCGGGCTGCTGAGGAGGGCAGTTTGCCAAGCCCGCTTTCCTGAACAGTGCGGAGGCTTAGGGCTCCGCGATTCTACAGTTATGTCTGCACACGGGGAGTGAAGAGGGACTGTCGGCACAGGGAAGCGTTGTGTCATCTTACACATTCTACCGTCCTCCGGTGTCTCCCTTTCAGGAAGAGGCCAATGCGAGCTTGCAAGAGAGACGATTTGAAGGTTCAATTTTTTCAGCTCTTTGGGATTCGAATGTGGCCGTTGGAAAAATTTAGTTGCAGTGAATAAACTGTGATTAAATGAACTAATATACCCAAGCTCTTAGCACAATGCCTGTTCTAACAAACACCATATAGGTGTAAAGTATTACTATTAATATTTTTATGATGTTACAGCTTTAAACGCAGGAGTATAGTTTGCTTTGAAGGAAATTCTTTTTCTCCTTTATCTTACATTTCATAGATAAGATAAAACTTCATATTTTGGCCCTGACTGGTTTGGCTCAGTGGATAGAGTGCTGGCCTGCGGACTGAAGGGTCCCAGGTTCAATTCCGGTCAAGGGCATGTACCTTGGTTGCGGGCACATCCCCAGTAGTAGGTGTGCAGGAGGCAGCTGATCGATGTTTCTAACTGTCTCTCTCCCCTCCTCTCTGTAAAAAATCAATAAAAATATATTAAAAAAACCAAACTTCGTATTTTGGACCTTTCTAAGAAACATTATAAAGATGGGGGTGAAATTTCTTTAGCCCTACGGAAGAGCACTCTGACCAGAAGACAAAGCGACAGCTTTCCTGGGTACTCAAATAGAAACAAATTTGACAACTGAGTGGCTATATTTAACCTGCGTGGATGTCTTTGTGGCCGGTGGGCTTTGATTCCAGCGACTTGCTTAGGACTGATTGTCCGGTTGGAGAGCACGTCCTTTTGGGAAAAGCGGGTGCTCAAGGGCTAAAATGCACAGGTGTAAAGCGATCCGACTTGAAGGCCTCCTGGAAGTTAGGGGCCCCATTGTTCACCTCCTGCCTGTTTTGCTCTCTCAGAGAGAGAATGCTAGCAAGTTCAGGTCAGTAGCTTCTGGCTTACTTACTAGCAAATCCTAGCCTAGGGCTGTGTCCAGGCTCTGCCTTGATCTCTCATTTTTCTCTTTCCTATGTTCCCCAAGAAGGGCCAGAATGAGATTCCACGGCAGCCAGCTGGGGAGGTGTGGAGCGGGATCTATGGGGATTAATTTAATCCTTTATTCCTATTCTGAAGATACGATCTCATTTACCCAAATCATCTCATGCTTGTACTTCTGAAAGCAGGATTCCATTTTGATTCTATGTCTGCAGAATTCTGAAATAAATCCACATCAAGCCGTGGATTAGATAGTAGGGAGAAGTAGACGTGATTTTGGACTTCAAGAAGTTCACAGTGTAGATGAACAAAAATATAGATACAGAGACAGTAAAGCATCAGACTGTAAAATTACAGGGGGAAGGTTAGGGAGAGGTGGGGGAGATAAGAGATCAACCGAAGGACTTGTATGCATGCATATAAGCATAACCAATGGACATAAAACTCTGGGGGGTGAGGGCATGTATGGGTGTGGGGTGGGGGGGACAATGGTAAGATATGTACACATATAATACCTAAATAAAAAAAAGTGAAAAAAAAAGAAGTTCACAGTGTATTTTAGATATCTATCTACTGCATATATACACTTAGACACATGGCGTCTTTATTTTGAAATATAAGTTTTCTGATTAGAAAATTGGCGAGACAATTATGTAGGCTTGGAAGGATGTTTTAGAAAGATGGACTAGACTGTGGTGGAGTGAATGTGATACATTAGAGATAAAGACTTAAAAAAATTATTCCATGAGATAGAAATAAACTTTCCAAGTGTTTTAGACACAAGTAATTGTGGGCAAATGAAAAAGGAGCTTAGGTATGAGTAGTCAGCCCATTAATGCCATCACCGGGCTTTTCCAGCACTTTCTGTCGAGGACTCGGTTGACGAGGGTCCGCTACTATAGTCAGAAGGGATGCTGAGGCCTGACAGATATATGAACTTGTGCTTCTAGGGAACACGAGTAGGGTGGTCTCTGATGCTTGAGCAGAGGGATTTACGTTAATCACAGGGACAAGCAGAGTGTTTTGCACACAGCAGGTGTTCTGTAAGTGCTGTGATTCCTAATGCAGCTCACATATGAGTTTGTGAGGGGTTCATGAATTCTAAATTCCTGAAATGCCTTTGTCCTTTGCTGTTAGTGTGCTCTGACATTCAGCCTGGATGTTCCTTGGCTGCACGTGCACGCTTGAAAACCTCCAGAGACATGTCTGTTTCCTTCAGCCACCTAGGGTAATAAAGTCTGCAACAGGATTTTTGGGGCCTTAAATATCAATTCAGGTATTATATCTATGAGTATTGGTCTTCACTAATTTTCAAAACTAGAGTTTCTTAAGCTTTATAACGTTATATCTACAGTCAGGTATTCCTAAACTCAATTTTGTGGGACTTGGAATAGAGTTGGTTTCTATGCAGTTTTTGTCTCTGGAACTCACATCCTTGTTGGTCTAGAGTCTAGAGTTTGTGTCCTCTGGAAATGAGGCAAGACCTGCTGGTGGTCAGAAAGCATTAATAGAAAACCCGTCTGCTCAAGTCAAGTTTTGCCTGACTGATGTCTATGTCAAGATAAAATGGAATACCAGATCACTTCTAATAGAATTTTTGATTATCCAGACCAATGAAGATATACCAAAGGTCAGGAAATATTATGGGGCGCGGCAATCTCTCTCTCTCAATTAGCTATCCCTAAAGGCAACAATATTTTATAGGGATCAGAAAATTATTTGGTGACCAATGAGATGATTTTCATCATCATAGTGAACCAAATACTGTGCTCAATTAATGGCCTAACAAAAAGTATGACTTTGATGTCCAATACAGCAATCACTAGCCACATGAGGTTACTGAGTGCTTAAAGTGTGGCAAGTCCCACTGAGGAACCAAACTTTTAAATTTTGTTTTATTTTAATTATTTTAAATTTAAATTTAAAAACTGATACATGGTTCAGTTATTGGATTACTTTTATGAATGTTTGAAACAACTGGGATATGTCAATTTACTTTTTCAGTAAATTCTATGATGTCTGAATACAGAGCAAGTGTTTGCTATGAAAATTTAGTGTCTGAATCAAGATTGTTATACAGGGTGTGGCAAAAGTAGGTTTACAGATGTATGTGAAACACAGTTTATTCTTGTATTGTTATTTATTAATTGTTGTATTATTTTCCAAACAAAAAAACTGTAAATCTACTTTTGCCCACCCTGCATTTATAAAATACACACTGTATTTTAGAAACAATACAAAAAAAAGAGAATGTAAAATATATGATTAATAATTCTTTTACATCAATAACATATTGAAATGCTAATATTTAGATATGGTGAGTTAAATTAAATATATTATTTTAATTTAATTTTACCTGTTTCTTTTAAAGTTTTGTAATGTGGCTGCTGGTAAATTTAAAATTAAATATGTGACTCATATTGTATTTCTATTAGAATAGGCAGTACGTGGTACAGTATTTTAAAACAACAACAAAAAAATGGAATAAAAGTTTAGGGGAGATCTGGAAGTAATTGAAGTGTGAAGTTACAGCTTCCTGGTGAAGCTGCCCAGATGACCATGTTTATAAGGTCTGGCCTCTCCTTTGCTCCTTCCCCATTATTAATATTAGCTAGCTAGTTGTGACAGTAACAAAATTACCACTTGTGTTCTGGGACTCGGTTTCTTCCTCTATTTTTTCAGAATCTTGGAATATCAGACACATCAATCCTATGAATTGTAACCGAAGAGCATGAAACTTGAAGACAAAAGATCTGAGTTTAATTCCTTACTTTGACTGATTATAACTATATGACTTTGGGTAATTCAAAGTGTGAGCTTCAATTTCCTCTTCTGTAAAATAACGTTAATGATAATCCGTGACTCCCAGGAGTACATAGTATATATGAAAATACTACCAACATGATCTGTAAAGGTTTAGGGTCAGAAATTTTTTCTTTTTGTGAATTATGTACTGAAGACAGAGGTAACTGTGGTGGAAAGAACAAAGGTTTGTTTCTAGATTTCCATAGGCCAAGTTTCAGATTCTCTAAGTTTTGTTACCTCTAAAATGGTAATTAAAAAACACATTCTTTTCCTACCACTAAATTGTTTCAAGAATCAGATAAATTAACATATTGATTATGTAATTTAGGTTTGAAAAATGACATATGAAATATAAATATAAATTGGTGGTATTATAAAGTATACAAAGTTTTACAACACAAAGTCATTCACTGGATATTAAGAAATATTATTCAAAGGAAGACAATAAGCGATAATCCAGAGTCAGAAAAAGGACCTTAAAAACATAAATGATCTTGTCTATAGTCACGTAATGTTCTGACAGAATGGGAAGTAGAATTGAGCCCACAATCTGAACATGTGTCCAGAATCGAACCTAGGACCCTTCAGTTCGCAGGCCAACACTCTATCCACTGAGCCAAACCAGCTAGGGCAACCACAATATTTTTAAAAGGCATGTTGCCCTATATAGAGTGAATTCTCATTTATTTGTAGGTAACTGATATGTGTATATGTGTGTGTGTTTACATGTGCACACATATGTGTCTTTTTAGAAAGAAATGTTGAATTAAGAAGATAATATTAGGGATTTATAGTTAGAAATTCTCTACAAATGCTTTAATGCAGGCGTCCTCAAACTACGGCCCGCGGGCCACATGCGGGTATTTTTGCCGTTTTGTTTTTTTACTTCAAACTAAGATATGTCAGTGTGCATAGGAATTTGTTCATAGTTTTTTTTAAACTATAGTCCAGCCCTCCAACAGTCTGAGGGACAGTGAACTGGCCCCTGTTTAAAAAGTTTGAGGACCCCTGCTTTAATGGCAACATCGATGGAAGCTCTTCATTGTTACAAATAGATCTCTCAGAAGTACTGTTAAGTAACAATGCCAATTATGATACAGTTTGCTACCATTTGTGAAAAATATACATATATGATTCATGTAAATTTGCATATGTCTAAATATCTCTGGAAATATCTAAAAATATTTTAAACCATATTACATGAAAGTTACTGTGGTATTTTACTGTTCATATGATAATTCAATTTTAATGATGAGGTTTATTTTTGCAAAAAAAAAAAAGAAAGTATGAAAAATTTAAAAAGTAAATATGTTTATGACTTTAGCACTTTTAATGAACCAGTGGATAAACATTTTAATTATAGAAAGTTACCAATTTAAATCTAAAAATATCAAGAAATGAAAATATGTATTTTAATTAATAAATTGAAACAACCTATTTCACAGTTACTTTAAATGATACTAAGAATATTGTCATTTTTAACTTCTGAGTAAATGTAATAAATTATAATATTTTATAATAAGTAGTATGTACTTTAAATATGTTAACAAATTATATATAATTCAATTTATTACAGCTAAAATGATATTCAACAGTATATTAAAATATATTATTATAAATATAATGTTAATGGCGAGGGCCTGGGGTGGGGGAGGATGGGAGTGGGCTGGAAATGGTTAATGGGGGAAAAAGGAGAACCTAGTAATACTTTAAACAATAAAGATTAAAAAATATTAAATGAATTGATGGATTTAGCATAGTTAAACAATGATAATATTTCTAAATTTTTTATAGATTTTGATTTTTTACAGATATATAGTTTATTATTATTGCATTATTGCTTAAAAAACAGGCTATATATTTGTTTGAAAAAAGAGTAGTGCAATTCATCCAATTTCTTTTTTTGGTTCAGTTATATTTCTTTCAGATTTTAGGCAATAGAGACCTTGCTTTGTCTTGCATATTTAACTTAGATCAATATAAGAAGTTATGGCCATTTAATTTTTCCTTCGATTACTTAAATTTGTCCCCCCCCCCTTTTTTTGTCTCCTTTGCCTCGGAAAGAGAGACTTAATATAGAATGAATATGTCATAACAAATAAATATTGAAATCAAACCTGAGAATAATCCTTTTAGATTCCTTAAAGTGATATCATATTAATCTATGCTAAATATTTACACATTTTGGAATGTGGGATTCTGTTTTTCAGTGTTTAGTGACTGTACTTTCAATGTTAGTGACAAGTGCCACTTGTCAAATGAATTCATTTCTAATAGTCAACAAATGGTGTTAATTTCAAGATTTCTAACATATATTCTTGAAACACTAGAGTGGTATCTTTTGTCAGAACAAAGTACTAGTTGACAATTCAAAGACATACCTTTTTCTGAATGGCGTATTGTTAAGAGGAAATACTTGTGAACAAAAGGTGGAAATAACTGAACTGGGAATCAGGTATCACAGGCTGAGAACAAGAATGGGGAGTAGACTCTATGGGCAAAGTCTCAGGGCTTGAATGACAGCTCAAAGGCAAGATGGGATTTCACCCACTTTCAAAACATGACTTTTGTGCTCTCCTTTAAAGCACCGGCAGCTTTTCTTTAGTTCAGATGATTGTAAATATTCGGCGCTGAAGCATATATATGAGCTTCCCCTTACTCAAGGGTGGCAGAAGTATCTGGATTTCACTGGACTTCATTCAGCAACTGGATCCTTCTCAAAGATTCACATTCACAAATGTATTTTATAAATTAGTTCTTTACAAGTATATCTACAAGTATAATTTTATTTTTCCTTATTGAAAATACCAGGATCATGAAATAAATATTATAGTTACATATAATTTAAAAAATAATGAATCTACCTCTAAAAAGCTAAGGCCAAGAAATAACCCCTCCCCCCCCCCCCCACTCTCCTTGGCCTTTTGGCTAAGATCAAGTGAAGAAATACAAACACCTGTTAATATGGTAAAGCATGTAGATAATTCTAGCTTGTAATTTTGAACGTACTCATAGGAATATGTTATGCTCCTCCTTTATAATAGTGCCCTGCCAGCAAACTCATCTGGAATCATTTAACTGATGTTAATAAGGGCAATCCAACCTAGACACCAGAAATGCCCTTGCAATATTACTAGCAGAAAAAAATTACTAGACATTTCAAAGAGATGTGGTATTATGACTGGTGTTTTTGTGAATGAAAGATAAATACCACATCATAAGGAAACAAATACCCAGGGGACTAATAAGATAAAAGAATGTGAAATAAGGCAACATGCTATAACTTTAAAAGATATCTGAAAGACACAATCTGGGGGAATTATGCCTTTTAAATTCTTTCTTTTGTAGGGGTTAAATATTTTGTTGGCTTAAATCTAGTTGACTATAAAATTTTACTAGAGAAAATGAAAAAGGAAGTTAATATAATCAGAGGTGTCATCCTCAAAATATTTATGCAAAGTGCATTTTTTGGGTTTTCTTTAAGGTAGATTAAAATGAGAGCAAGCACAACAAAATAACTCTCTGATAAGCTCAAAAAAATCCCAGCCATTACTTTATCTGAGTAAATTCCTATTTTAGCTTCTTAACATTTTCCTTGGAGGGTGCTGGAGTGGAACGTACATACTGTGTAGCAATGATTTGGAAAGAGAAACCCATTTTCAGCACATAGGATTACAAACAAAACAAAACAAAAGGCTACTACTGGTATTTTAGGAAGACATGACTTTTGATACCATGTGTTTGTGAATTTTAGAGCAAAAAAGGAAGAACCTTTGAAATCTTAGAGTCATCAGCTGTGAGAAGTAGCCTTGGTAAACATTACTATGCCTCATTTTGATATGAAAGGTAAGTGAAGTCCAAGGGATTAAACAATTTTCTCATGGTCATGTAGCTAGTTAATGGCAGAGCTCGATTGTCATTTGGGCCTCTAACTGCCTCTGAAATCGGGGTTCCTTCAGAGCATCGCTCGCCTCTGCCCGTGCCTTTGCATTCATGAGCCACCAATCTGCTTGTAGCTGCACCATCTCCCACGTGGTCTGTGGCCATAGTGTCATTTCTAGGATGTGTGTTTCAGACGTCAGGGGTCTGCCCTGCTGTCCCCGAGGGACACTCAGTGAGCTGGCACTGAGGCAGGAGGATGAGGATGATGGTCCGCCTGGCAGCCATCCTCCATTCATCCATCCGTTCACTGTGACACAGAGTTCTTCCTTTTTGCTTCGAGACTCATCTCTCCGGGGCCTGTGTGGCAAGCTTTCTGTCTTTGCCATGCAGGACCGTCTCCAGTGTGCATGTTAACTTGATTTCATCCAGTAGAAGGTTCCAGATATTTTTTGGAGTGGAGATGACAGGGTGAACATAGTTAAAATATGTCCTAGGACCCATATCTTCCAACTGTGCCCCAGATATCCCAAACTATCCCCCACACAGCTGTCAGGTTAATTACCTTAAACCACAGATTTCCCCAGTGTCATTCTTATCATTAAAAATGAGAGTTTACTCTCTGTATTTACAGAAATAATTCCTTAGTAATAATTCCCAAACTAATCCCTTGGTAGGATGTTTAGGATTTTTCATGATCTTTCCCCCACGTTTTCAGTGTTAACTCTATTACTGTTATTATTTACACGCCAGAGTCATAAATTTAACTCTTAACTTATGTGCGTAGACATGTAATTTTATTAATTTTGTCAGTAATTAATCTGGTGTCCCTACTCAGTTCTACCTTCTAGGTAGCAGGGACCTCTGTCCCTGAGGTCCCCTCCTCACAAAGTAACTAGGCTCATGTAGAATTGTGTTCAAACCTTAGACCAATTGTAATTTAAACACAAGTACTTTACTTGTTCAATCTCTCTAGAATCAAATGCTCAGTCTCAGATGTTTTAGTCTTCTATTGTTTCTTCCAGGTCTTTTCTAAGGTGGTACATATTATATTGCTGCGGGGAAGGGGCAGGGTTCGGATCTGTCAGAGGGGAAAGGCTCTCGGGCAGGTATCCCTTGCTACTCCGGTCTCTGCATCAGTGTTCCTTTCCCGTATGGTTGGTGCTTGTCCCACTCACCTTTGCTGCTCAAGTCAGCAGCTGATGTACTTCCTGGGACTCCCAGGCAGAGCCAGTCACATCCCATCTTCTGAAGGTTCCAGTGACCTCTTCAGGCCCTTTCTGCATGGCGTACATTGCTGCCGTTAATTCAGAGCCTTTTCTGCAGATTCAGCTCTTGGCGACCCGTCTATGCTCCGTGGAAAGAGAGCTGAGGCCAACCACACTTCAGAATCTCCCTCTGCCTGACCATTATGCATCATTTGCTTCAATTTTTGGCCTTCCCTTCTGCTGTGGGGTTCCCTGTGCAGAGTCCAAAATTGGGAGGGTGGGGACGAGACCTGCCTGAGCTTCTCTCCCAGCTGACTCCCTTAGCTAACACATCTTGTCTTTCCAGGGCGACCGTGGGCCATGTCTCATCTACTGCTCCATCTCTCCTCCTACTCTCTCTTTTTTCATGCTCTATATTTGTGCCCAAAGGGACTAGCCTTCCTGGTCTTCTAGCTTGTATGCTTTTGTTGTCAGCCACTGGGGGGCATGCTTCACGTTCTAGCCACTCTGCGCTGTGGGCAGGCTTTATGAACCGAGTCTTCAAGTTTGGTCCTAACGTGAACCAAGAGGAAATGGGACTGTCTTTTTATATACATGGTTATCTCTCATTTCAAGATGAACATGTTTCAAAGGAAATTAATAACTTTTCCCTTCTCAAACTCGATTTTTCTCCTGTGTGCCCTATTTATGTTAATGGCAGTATAATTCCACCTTGTAAGAAGTCTTTAGTTCCTTATTGTTCTCCAAACTCTCTACTAAATTAGCCTTTAGTTTCACCTAGCTCTTTAAAATTTTTTTCATCTTTTCAGTTTCCTTTATTCTGCCCTATCCTATTTCTGTACCCCAATGCTGTTTTCCCTGAATGTTTATCTTAGTTTCTTTTTCTTTTTTTTAATCCTGGTTTCTTTTTTAAAAAATATTATATTTCTATTGATTTCATAGAGGAAGGGAGAGGGAGAGAGAGAGATAGAAACATTGATGATGAGAGAGACACATCGATTGGTTACCTCCTGCATGTGCCCCGACCAGGGCCAGGGATCGAGTCTGCAACTGAGGTACATGCTCTTGACCAGAATCAAACCCGGGACCCTTCAGTCCACAGGCTGACATTCAATCCACTGAGCCAAACTGGTCAGGGCTATCCTAGTTTCTTAACTAATTTTTCCACCTTCAGAATTTCTATCTCAAAACTATCATCCACACGGCCACATTGTCAGAATTATAAAATACAAATCTCAAAAGTCCCATCCTCCCAAATTTTGGTTCTCCATGGCCCAGGCATAAGTCCATTTATTGCAAACATTTATTCTCCTCTATTGCACCTACCTTTCCAATAGCTGTCAAGTCTGTTACTTCTCTCTCCACCCCATAACCACTGTTATCCTATCATCATCTCTTGCTCAGATTACAATACAGCCTCCTATCTGGTCTCTCTGCTTTCTTCTTTCTCATCTCTAGTCCATTCTCCAAATAGCAGCCATAATCACCCTTTACTTATTTATATTTCCTCTGTTGTATTTCCTCAAAAAGTTGTCAAACCTGAGAGAATGTAGGAATAGGAGGTGACATTTAAGCAAGTTCTTGAAGAATGGGGAAGAATCCCCCTTATGAAGGCGAGAGAAGAGAATTTGAGATAGAGGGGAAAGTATGTACAAAGAGCAGGAAGTATATCAGAAGAAAAGGCAAGAGGAACTGTAGGAAGTGGGGCTAGAGAGGTTGGTTGGGACCAAATGGTATGGATCCTGGGCACTTTTGGTGTTCAACTTACTAATGGAGTATCCAGAACACATGTTTGTTTGTAAATGCTTGTGATAAATCCACTCTGTATGTCCTTGAGTAAACTGTGGTCAATTTGTTCCTTCTATGAAGTCATTATTATTGATAGTAATAACAGCAACACCTGAATTTTATAAGTAGTGAGTAATTATGATTAAAATCAATAGTATTAAGGTTACAAAGTTATCTATGAAGAAAAGAGGACATGACCCTCTCTGATTGGTAGTAGTATTAAATGCTAATTGCTTAGAAATAACTCCCCTCCCCCTGTTTTATAACATCTATGAGAAACAGTGGTTTCTCAAGAATCTCTACAATCTCTATTAACCTCTGTTCTTCACAAGGCATAACTAGCTCTCTGGAGAGGCTGTCTTCTCTTTTTGACATCCATTACGTTACCCTTTATTCATCTACTACATCTGCTACCTTGGATATTAATCTTGATTACCCAGTGTGTATAGTAATATTAAATTATCTATACTAATAAAAGGGTAATATGCTAATTAGACTGGGAGACCTTCCAGGAGACCTTCCAGATGTTCTTCTGGACAAAGCCATGGTGGCGGGACCGAGGTAGAGGTGGTTAGGGGCCAAGAGGGGAGGGCAGTTGTGGGTGATCAGGCCATTGGGGGGGCAGTTGGGAGTGAGCAGGCCAGCGGGGGGCAGTTGGGGGCAAGCAGGCTGGCAGGGAGGGCAGTTGGGAGTGATCAGTCTGGTGGGGGGGCAGTTGGGGGCAAGCAGGCTGGCAGGCAGAGTGGTTAGGGGCAATCAGGCAGGCAGTCAGCAGTCCCGGATTGCGAGAGGGAGCCAGCAGTCCCGGATTGTGAGAGGGATGTCCGACTGCCAGTTTAGGCCCGATCCCACACAGCAGTCAGACATCCCCCAAGGGGTCCCAGATTGGAGAGGGTGCAGGTCGGGCTAAGGGACACCCCCCCTGTGTACTAGTTTCTTATAAAGGAATTAAAATGTGTTGTATTAAAGTGGAAGTGGATAGTTCCAGGCCTAGTGAGATTGTAGATTTTTAAAAACTCACTGGTTTTGTTGACGTCTGTTCTTCTCTTCTCATAACTTACCTGGTTAAACAAGTGATCCTAAAGGTTATTCAGTGCTTTTCTTCTTGAAAAGTTCCTAGAGGCTTCGTACTTGTACCCAAGCATATGTGACATGGAAGAAGAAATGAATGAACAGCAGAAGTTACACAGCAGTGGCTGACATGGCCATGTTCGAAGTCCATCCCTGCTGGAGTTCTTCTCCATCGTTTGGGGTTGAAAAGCCCCTCAGAGGAAGGGAAAGTGAAGATTCTTTTGGGTGGAGTGCTAGTCTGCTTTTTTTTTTTTTTTTTTTTTGCAATAATATGCAAAGTCCTTCAGGAAATATTAGGCCTTGAAGCAGGTGCCACAGGAACTATTGCTTGCACATTTCCCCCCAGTAGAGCATCTTCTATTAAGTCTTCTTAAAAAGTCACAACAAAACTACTACAAGACAGCTTGAGTGGTGGAAAGAGCAAAGCATAAAGATGCAGGCTGCTCATATCACAGAAACTGGCCCTTTCCCTCTTTAAACACAGACTCAGTCAAGCAATTAATGCGAAAGGAGGGTTGAAAACAAAAAGTGGCTTTAAAGTGGAAATAGCGTTTGGTGGACTCAGTTCATTTTCTCTACCTTGTGGATAACAAATGCTAGTTTTTGTTGTTGTTGTTGTTGTTGTTTTTAATAGGCAGTAGTTAATTTTGGAATTTTACTGAACTTTTGTTCCTTACTTAAATAACACCAAGAATTCCACAAATTCATAATCTTACCTCTTCCACTTCTGTGCACTTTCATTGCCCCCCTCCTTTTCTTCTTAAGATGTGCAAGTTTTACTATAAGAATTTTTGTCATTTGCTGTTAGTATTTTGGGACTTGCATTTTTAATGATTGATTGACTCTTTGTTAGGTGGCTTGGGGCAGCGGCAATGTTTTAGTCCAGATGTATTTATTAGTTTTATCTATCTCTGGTTTTTCAAAGAACTCAGGATACAAAGAATCTAAACACACCACTCCTTCAACGCAACACACAGTAGCAACAGAAGCAGGAAAGTGAAAGAAAAGAGAGGAACTTTTCTCTCTCATCATAGTTCACTGTTCATTATTTTAACATGATTATTTAATTTTGTGGAAAGTTTAAAAACAAAACATATCTGAAGAATGATAGAAAAAGTTGTGTGATATTTTTTCTTTTTAGAAAGAACAGTAGGTAGCAGGTACTTTAGTTGGAAATGTTGACTTACATAGAATAAATTTAGTAAACTCATAGCTTTGCTTCCTTTGAAAAACTTTTAATATACATATTTTTACTTTTAAGGAAACTTTGGAGCAGTATATCAGTGATAGAACCTAATAAAATCTTACCTTCAGGCAAGCCCCTTGTATATAAAACCAGAGAACATAGTGCCAGAGCTTTCTAATAGTACCATCCATTTTGTTAGCATTTTTCCAATTTATCTTGCGTTACTAACTCTCAGCGTACTATGCCTATTGTAAATATTTAAGCATTACTGTTGACATAAAGATAATACTGACAAATTGAGTTAACATTTCTGTTGAGGATTACCGACCATGTGTAGCCCAGAACAACTTTAACACCCGCACCAAACCCTATACTCAGGCCAAATTGTGTTTAGTCTACAATACAGCGCTGCTCCTCAAATGAATTTTTAGCTTTGATTTACACAAAACATGAAACAACCTTTCTTGCATCAATTAATTGTTTGACTTTCCTAATACATTTCCATTTTAACTAGATTATGTCTGTATCAAAGGAGAAGGGACGTGTGCAAGATGTCAGTGTCTTGGGCGCACAGACCCACCCATCCTGGTGTATCGTAACTTTGTGGGATCGGAATACAAGGGAATCTGCTCTGTTTCTTTGCAGACTCACCTGACTGCTCTCCCCGGATGTACCTCCAGTTAAGTCCATGCTTCACAGTGTGGCCAGCTTTAATAGGATTCAACTGGCGACAGTATCTTAGGCAAAAAAGAAATGACTTGGGGAATTTTATCTTGTGGAAGAGTGGCAGATCTATCAACAAAATATTGCCATGTGAAGTGAGAAAGACTAGCCAAAGGTGAAATCCCACTCATATAGAATGATATATTTCTGATAACCTATTGGAAAATTTATTTCTCCTATTGCACAGTTAACCAGAAAAGGGCCATTTCGAGGTTTTGCTGATAGCATATCAATCTTAGCGCCATATTTATAAGATAGCTATCACTCTTAAATACATTTAGAGGGAAAGTTTTACAAAGAGAAGTGCAATAGCACTCTCACAGTTGCTGAATTGTGGAGGCATTTTGGAATCTTGGTCTTTTCAGACTACAATGTTAATGAATTAGCATGGACAGTTTTCTTTCCTGTTTTGATTAAATTCAGCTCCCATAGAAAAGCTTACTACTACCAGATTGATGGAGTTCAAAACACACATTAATTTGAGTGATTTCCTTTTTCTTAATTCACTGTCTCATTTGAGAAAGCGGTAACAAAAGCATGGTGACATCAGGAAAGCAAAGTTATAATTTGGTTAAATTGCATCTTTCTTAATTGCTTTGCAATTTAATTTCCATCATTGCTTTAGTCCAGAGCCCTGGGACTCCGTTTACAATTATGAGTTACTCTAAGAAGAAGAGAAGCTACATTCTCCAGTTTATTCTTATAAAATAATTTCTACATAGACTATTTTATATTTATTTCTTAGAAATTTTCCAAATAGCTATTTAACCCTTTTGTTTTTGTTCTCTTTTTATTTCTATACTAGAGGCCCCGTGCACAAAATTCGTGCACGGGAGGGGGGGGGTCCCCTCAGCCCAGCCTGCACCCTCTCCAATCTGGGACTCCTTGGGGGATGTACAACTGCCGGTTTAGGCCCTATCCCTGGGATCGGGCCTAAACCGGCAGTTGGACATCCCTCTCACAATCCTGGACCACTGGCTCCTAATCGCTCACCTGCCTGCCTGCCTGGTTTCCCCTAACTGCCTCCCCTGACAGCCTGGTCACCCCCAACTGCCCCCCTGCCAGCCTAGTTGCCCCTCACTTCCCCCCCTGCCAGCCTAATCATCCCCAACTGACCCCCCTGCTGGCCTGGTCACCCCCAACTGCCCCCCCCCCTGTTGGCCTGGTCACCCCCAACTGCCCCCCTGCCAGCCTGGTCACCCCCAAATGCACCCCCTGCTGGCATGGTCACCCCTAACTGCCCCCCCCTCTGGCCTGGTCGCCCCTAACTTCACCCCTCCTCCCCCACTGGCCTGGTTGCCCCATGCAGCCTGCTGTTCAGTCGTTTGGTCATCCCTCACTAACCCCCCTGCTGGCCTGGCCGCCCCATGCAGCCTGCTTGTTCAGCTGTTTGGTTGTCCCTCACTAACCCCCCTGCCGGCCTGGTTGTAGACAGCCATCCTGTGAGGCCGTGACAGTCAATTTACATATTACCTCTTTATTATATAGGATATTATAAGATGTTTTTCTCAAAAGCCTATCTTCAGACCTGCCACATGTTGCAACTAATTTTTTTTTTCTTAGAAAAGGGTCATTATTACAGAATAAAAATTTTAAGCTCTTGGTCCAAGGGTTTTATTTTCTCAGATAGAATGTCCCCTATTTGTGACAAAGTGGTCAGAATCAAAATGTACTGAAAAGATGAATATGAGCAAGAGCCCACATTTTGAAGCATCTGACTAATGAAGCCATTGGGGGAGCAATTTTCTATTGAGATGCTCTTCAAAAACAGAGACTCAAGTTGGGAGAAACTCCAGAAATGTGATAGAGGTGTGTGAGGTCTAAGATGCCTGAGGTCCTAGTTTCATTAGGTCCTTGGAGAAATCTATAGCCTTCTGTTGGGGAGCAAATGGCTTTGTTGAGATTCATCAGGCTTTGGGACATCAAATAGCTCTTACAAAACAACAGCGTTTTGAAGAAGCAGAAACAGATGGATTGAATTTCCTTTGAAACACAATAGGGTTTAAAAATGATGGGGAAGAAACAGAAGGGCAAATCCTCAACGTTTGTGAAAGGGTTTGAAACATTTCTAGCCTCAGAGTCTATCTTGTTCACTTATCAGCGCACATTGACAGGGGGTCCTGCAGAACCCAAACTGTTGGTGAAAGTGCATCCTTGAATCAGTGATTCAGGTCCCATCCTGGGGCTGACCAGCCCATTGACATGACTTTCCAAAGACATTGCGCTCCAGTTTTTCAAAGTAAACCATGAATGGATTTAGTGGAGTTTTTAGGGCTTTAGTGTAAGAACAAAATGTGTTAATGGCTGGCATTTCCTTTTTTGGTTTGAATTAGAAAGGACCCAAATAACTTTCAATGCCCTGAGTAATTGGAATATTAATGACAAAGCAGGGAGGCATCTCATATGGTGTTTTCAACACCATCATAAATAAGAAATACTTTAAATGCAAATAAAACAAGTTCTGGGAGAGAAAAATTTAATAAGTAAATTCTGATGATTTAGGTGTTTTATAAATGGCAGTGTCATGATATAAGTTTAATTAAGATGAGCTGGGCTATAATATATGATGCCTTGTATCTAGGTGAGGCAGTGATACCAGCAGCTAAAATTTACTGAGTTCTTCTTAGTTGCTATATCTTTTTATATGCATTATGCCAACTCATTCTCTTGATAACCTTGCGAAGCCATTACTATTATTATCACCATTTTACAAATAAAATATTACAGACTGATAAATCTCAGAGGGAAGGGGGGATGGGACGAGATTAACTGAAGAATTTATATGCATATATGCATACCCCATGGACACAGACAATAGAGTGGGGAAGGCCTGAGGAGAGGGCAGGAGCAGGGTGGAGGGGGGCCAGTGGGGGAGAAAAGAGGGAACGTCTGTGATACTTTCAACAATAAAGATAATTAAAAAAAAGTTAAATGTGCTTAAGGCTACCCATTTTGGTCAGCCAATCCTGGAACTCAAGGCAATGGGTTTTAACATTTTGCTGCGGAGAAGAGTTGAGTGCAATATATACAACAAAAACATTATAGTTATTAATTCAAAGGTGAAAGCAGTAGAGATGAAGAATAATGCACATCTGGAAGGAAACATTTACAGTAATGAATAAAATAAAGGAGTGAAAGATGGAGTCAAGATTTCAAGGTGAATGACTGTGGGGAATGTGGTGCTTTGACCGCAGTGATGATGATAGGGTGAATTGATTCAAAGGTGGAAGAGAGATGATGCTGATGATGCAGTCTGCTTTCGCTGTTTTTATTTTTTATTTTATTTTAAGATTTATAAATTAGACTTGGAGGCGTCTGCAAGACAGAAAGAGAAAAAGTGGTTCCAGTGTAGGAAAGATGGAGGGCCCGGGGCTTCAGAAGGTAATGGAAAATGTGGAATAGATGAGATCTCAGAGGGAGAGGGACCATGAAGAGGGAAGAGTCAGCGACTAAAACTTGAACCTCAGGAATGCTGAAAGTGTAATATTGTTGTCGAAGACTGAAGAAACCCAGGCAACGCTTAGAGAAATGGAGTTTCACAGGTTTATTACGCCGGCGGTCTCAGAGGCGTAGCCTCCAGAGTCTGAGCAAACCAATATGGTGGAAGCCCTTCTTTATACCCCTTTGGTTTCTTTGTCCCCCAAATATGGATAGGGACTTCTGGACCTTTCGTGGGCTTTGCAAAAAGGCCCGTGGATTGGGATGGGAGTCTTGAGATCATACCTAAGGGCCTGGCCTGGTGCCAGCGCTGATAACCCCCTCCAGGAGTTCATGGTTTATGGCCTCTATAAAATGTGAGCATTTAGGTAACAGGTGTTGCAAGACCAGATTAAGGAAGAAAGGGGCAGTGACTTAATTATAGGTTATCAAGAATGTACATTAGGTTACTGCACAGATTCAGATTGCTAGGCCCCCCACTCCCCCGCAACATCAGGGTTACATTGGAATTAGCCTTTTAGCCTTCTCAATATCTTCTATTTTGTCCTAGAATATTTCTCTGATGATTCAATATGGAGAAATACATGGTAGAGGAGGGATTTTAAGAGTTGCTTCATTGTTTGTAGGTGATCTTCTGTTTGAATAGAGACATGTTTGCTGTTGAAATTTTTGTTTAATACCTTGGCTTTTAACAATAATTGATGCTATTATAACAGCCTCTTCCATACGATATTGTTTTATATTTGTTAGTATGGCTATGTTACTCTCTGTTCCTTTGTTTTAAGAGCTGAAGGAACATTTCCTACTCTTTGTCATCCATCTTTAGAGTTTATGGAGAAAGTGAAATGCGACGGGATCATGTTTGAACCATGATTATAGCTTCAGTTTTTCATTACTAACCCTTCAATGTTTTCCTTATTGTCTGATGTAAAACAGAAAAACCACACTACATTCTCTCTAACAGAATGATGCATTTCAGAAACTTTTCTAAAATGGAGCAATAGTGGGTCAAATGAACATTTTGGTTAATTATTTCTAAGCAGAAAATATGCCAGTAATTTACACGGAGCAGAAGTATGGGTTAGGAGGAAAATCAGTAAATTTGATCTGAGACCAAAGATATCTGGGTTAACAATTACGTAACCCACAAACATTTACCAAATAACATTTGTCCCTCAATAGTACTGCTACAATGAATGCGCTGTCTCCATTTGCTTTTTAGTTTCTGCAGTCTTCTGTGTTTGTTTCTTTCTTTTTGTGCCCACTATTTCAGCCTTTTGCTGGGGCTATTATAATTTTATACGTGGTTTTCCTCCCTTTTCATTCAGTGTCCTTTAATTCGCTGATTTATTGCTCCAGCAATACTTTTAAAATTGAGAGCTGATCATTTTGCTCTCCTGTTTAAAGATCGATTATTTCTTATAAAATTATACACAAATTAATCAGCATGGCATACAGTATCCTCTATTACCTGGTTTCAACTCAATCCCCAGTCTCATCTTTCTACTACTCTTCCTCATTCTTGCCCAGCTCTCCAAAAATGAGCAATTTTCAGCCTCTGGACTATTGATTATTGCAGAGCCAGCCTTCTGCACTTCTTCACACACTAGTTGGTTCTATGTGGGAGGAACATGGATGAGAAGACTTGTTGGAGATTTTTAGCTTAGAGAAAGTCTATTTACTCATTAGAATATGAGATCCCTGAGAGCAGGAGTAATATCTTCTACATCTCAATCTCTCCAGTTTCTAGCACAGTTTTGGGCACATAGTAGATGCTTATGAAGTAATGGTTGGCCTGAGATTTTTTTTAACTAGTTCTAGGTCCCCAGAATCAGTGTGGCAGCATAACAAAAGAACAAGGACAGTGAAGGACAAAGGCTAAGATTGTCCTGATGGTTCAGAAAGGTCTTAAGAGGCTACTCTTTTAACAGGATTCAATTCTGTCTTTGATTTAAGGCCACATACAGAATCAGTTAGGATCCCAGCAGAAAACAGATGTCACAGTCAAAATGGTTTAATAGGAAGAATTTAATAAGGGGACTATGAACAGAGGGGTAGACAAGGTTAAGGAAACCAACAAGGGATGGTGACATACCCCAAACCAGTTATAGCAGGAAGCTATTGTTACCCTTTGAATGTAGTAGAAGAAAGGATATTCCACAATGGAACTTGCCAGCATAACCTTTTGTCAGTGACCACTAGGAACTCTTCCACCAACACTTTATTGCCCTTAATCATTTCAAAGAAAACATTTAAAAAAGTCATACTTTTGAGTGATGATAGTGGCAGCTTCTTCCCCCCCTTTCAGAAATGTCATTATACAACAAAAGGCCTGCAAAAATATTAAGGAAAAACATTCATTGGCCTGCAGAAAAGTTTCTATGATCTTTTAAATTTTCATTAAATCTCCTAACTCCACTTGAATAGCTCCTAAGACATGCCAAGTCCTCTGAGCTCTTCTGGAGATTACCAGTTTAAGGAACTGCAGCCATACAGAAGTTTCTCTAAAAGGCTAACACAAGATAATGGAGAGGCAGAGGTTAATGGGTTGACTTTCAAGATTGACTTCTTTTAAGCTTCTGATCTCTGGGCTGAAAAACTGGAAGATGGTGTTTATTTGACTTGTCTGTACTGTGAGGTCGGTAAAGCACCCCAAATACCATCTTGTTTTTATTTATGAATTCCATTTCCTAAAAGTAACAAGACGCTCATTCCCTACCATGCGTTGTTAGGATATGACTGAACAGTTCAAGTGGCTAATTTGAGTTGGTTTGGAGCTTAGTGACTCATAACACTCATACCATTCATCAATTGAAGCAGGACTGTCTGCTTGTAATTTGGCAAGCAGCATTTTTTGTCTTGCAGAAGCACTCAGAAGAATTCTTCCGTCAGGAGTGAAGGATGAAGAAAAGTGTCCAATGAAATCAGCAAGACAAGATACTTGCCCTGATTAGACAGTGGCCTCAAACTTGCTACTGGGTGCATTTTCTATGGTGATGGTCATTATTACATGTAGAGAATGGATGAAGAATTACCATGTCTCAGTCGCTAGCTGTTCAATGAATAATGGCACCTATGCTGGGAGAATACATAGTTGGTGATTTCCAAATAATATTGAGTTTCTGTGGGAGAAAACAAATCCAAGCCAGGGATGAAATTAATTGTAATTCTGTTTTTGTACCCAAGAATAAACTTTCTTAAACAACATGATAGGTCATCATTTCTTTTGTAGTATAATTCAGGTCATATCATTCACCTGCTGACTTGTACCCTCACTTCCTATTGCAGTTCACATAAAATCTACGTTCTTTTTGTGGTCAACAAAGCGCTGATTGAGTTGGCTTTCCTATTTCTTCAGTGCTCTCTCTTCCCTTCTCCCTGTGCTTACAACCCTGGTCACACTGGCTCCCTTCCTTCTTGAGCTGGCTAAGGTCCCTCTCATTTATAATTTTACTTTGTTTTATTTTATTGACTTCAGAGAGGAAGGGAGAGAAAGAGAGAGATAGAAACATTAGTGATGAGAGAGAATCGTTGATTGGCTGCCTCCTGCATGCCCCACACTGGGGATAAAGCCTACAACTTGGGCATGTACCCGGGCCAGGAATCAGACCGTAACCTCCTGGTTCATAGATCAACACTCAACCACTGAGCCACGTTGGTGGGGCAGGTCCCTCTCATTTTAACACCTTCTCCTTTGCAAGTGTGCATCACTCCCTATACCTGGAATCCTCAGGTCTTCATGGATCTGACTCCTTTTTTTCATTTAATTCTTAGTTCAAAGACCATCATCTCAAAGTAACTCCCTAACCATCTAATTTGACACTATCTAAAATTCCCTTACTGCTTTGTGTTCTTGTTTATTGACCTCTTTCCGCTGGAGGGTCAGCTATGGAGAGCAGGAAGCTTATTGAACTTGCTCACTGCTATATTCCTGGTATCTAGAAGAATGGCTGGTATGAAGTCAGTGTTTAATAAGTAGTTTAGTTATTGATTGAATGCTTGAAAGAATAGATATCTCCCAGGGATTTAGCAAGCATGCAAAAATACTATTTTCTCTACTGACAATAAAAAAAAGAAAATCACAATAATCCCTAACCAATGCACACAAAAAATAGAATACTCAGGAAGTTGGGTTTTATTTTAAATTTGTAGTTTACTTAGAGTTGATTTTTAAAAAATCCTATTTTTTTGTAGGGTAACTTTATTTTAGCCATGGTTCTACTAAATTCTTAGGTATATCAACAAAGTTCATTTAATTAAAATAGAAAACGTATTTCTAAATATGTACTAGTACCACTGAAATTAGTTGATTTTATGAAATTAGTGTTTTTCAAATATATATTATCCTTCTAAATTGACATTAAGTGGCAATACTTTTGAAACATTCTTTACACAGTCATTTTATTTATATTTTCAGTGAATCTGACTGGCATAATATAATTGTACTTTCAGCATTTGTATCAACTTATATAAATGATTCTAAATTTGCATTAGATTTGCATGCCAATTAAGTTTTGGGTGATCATAGTAGTTTTTCACAGGAGGCTGATGATGCAAAATGCATCCTCAAGACCTATGTTAAAGTTGTCATGAAGAGTTAATTGAATTCTAAACAAAAGAAGAAAAGTTGGGCTAAATTCTCTCAATAATACTAGCTCTGCAAATATTATCATTGCTTGAAAATAGTGAAAAAGTGATTCATTTATTGACATGCCAATATTCTGAGCATTCCATAATAGATAAAGGTCAGGTTTAAAAGAATATCATTGTTGTGTTTTATTTTAGGAGCAATCTACAATGAAGTGAGGTGGAGAGGAGCATGGACTTTATGTCAGACAAATATAGATTTGAGTTCTGGCTTTCCCATTTTCTGGCTACGAAGCTGTAGGAAACTGATTTTGCCTCATCGAATCTCAGGTTTTTTTTTAATATATCAAAGGAGGATAATAATATTCATTTCACAATGTAGTCATGAGACTTAAATAAGAATATAAGTAAAGCTCTTAGCACAGAGTCCAACAGATAATAGGTACAAAATAATTGGAGGCTATGATTATTAGGTTGAACCCCCCCCCCTTTTTTTCCCCAATGGTCATTTTATACCTTTCATTAACTCATTTATTTTTAATTTTCAATTACAGTTTACATTCAATATATTTTTTGGTATTAGTTTCAGGGGTGCAGCATTAGGCTGAAAAATTCTGAAGTCGTTTTAAATAGCCACTCTTATGAAATGTGAAACTTAGATTGAGTGAAGTTTGCAGTCTGTATGTATTTATAGGAAAGTTCAAATGGAGCCCCTCTTGAATTGCCCTTATCTGTTTCAGGTTGTTTGTTAATGCAGCCACTTTTTGTCATTGTTGTTAATGTAGCTCCAAGTTCATTAATTCATAGTCATTTATGTTAGTTCTGTATAAACGTTCAGAATGGAAATAAGAAACACTTTTCTCTCTAGAGTTTGGGAGTCTGTTAATTACACTTATTGGTTAAACAATTTATTTTTATAGCGTGGTCACTATAATAATATATGTTATTTGGATTTTGAAGTTTACTCTATTGCATTCATTCAACAAGCAATCTTAAGGATGTTTTCTTGTTCAAAATGCATTTGTGAGTACAACATAAATAAGCCATGCATGCTTATACATGGTAAGAGAGATAAGACTTATTCAAGAGTAAATATATATGTTAAAAAATAAGATACAACCACTGAAAAAAATGTGATTGGTTCAGAATGCTATTTGCATTCAGAAAAAGAAAGATGACATATCTGTGGAAATTTAAAAAATATTTTTATTGATTTTAGAGAGGAATGGAGAAGGAAAGAGGGATAGAAAAATCAATGATGAGAGAGAGAGAATCATTGATCGGCTGCCTCCTGCATTGCTCCTACGGGGGGATCAAGCCCACAATCTGGGCATGTGCCCAGACTGGTAATTGAGCCCTGACTTCCTGGTTCATAGGTTGACACTCAACCACTGAGCTACACCTGCTCGCTGTCTGCAGAAATTTTAATAGAAGGTATGCTATTGAGCGGAGGGATGTGGAGTAGGGTGCCCAGGAGAAAAGGGTAACATAAATAAAAATGGAGTAGAGATCAGCGCCGTGAAACATGGTCTCAATAGACTTAGGGGAATCCTGAGGGATAACTCAGAGGTCCCTGAAGAAAAGACATGCAACCTGTACTTTTTAATAGTGTGTGTTCATCCTATTCTAAATCAGGATGCGATCGATCCTAGTAGCAATGTGGAGGATAGGACATGATTGAGAAAATTCAGGCAGAACGAGCCATTGAGAGACAATTGTCACAGACCATGCATGATGCAGGAAGGCCCTAAACTAAATGTGGGGCAGTGGACCTGGAAAAGAAGGGAAATAATCAGGGAGTTGGTACTGATTGAATAAATGGGTGAAGAAATGGAAGGGCATAGAAGAGCTGAGGAGTCAAATTTCTACATAAGGAAAACTGATCTACAATTACTAGTAATAAGGAAACCAAAATATGAGTTTATATTGAGAGCATATATAACAAAATGAATCAAAGTGTTAGACAAATAATCTTTAGTGTAAGCAATGACTAAATTTTTTTTTGAGTGATGTATAAAGTGTTCAAAGTGTCTATTATTTGGAACTTAGCCTTTGTATCTAGACTCTAACTGGTCTGGAACTCTCTTCCTTAGAGCCTTTTTCTTAGCAGACTCATTATCATATCTCTTCCCCAAAAGGCCACATCTGGGAGGTTAAATGGTATTGTTTTATCCATTATTACAGATAATTCCAGTTTTTATAGACTATATTTTATCTCTAACTCTGTCTAAATGTCATATATCTATTTCATTCATATGATTATCTTTCACTTAACATATTTACTGGTGAAATAAAATATATACATAAACACAACTAGCATTTTGGATCATTTGATTGGTGTTTGTGAACACAAATTGGCATTTATGAATTCACATGGATCTCCTGAAATTACCTTTGGGGAAGAAAATTTCCATGCTTTTTCTAAACCCAAATATGAATTTTTTAAAGTTAGATTTCTGGATCTGAAGCAATGTAATCTGGTTGACTCACGGAGAATTAGGAAATGGGAGCAACTTAAAAATGTGACTTTCCATGTGGTTTGTGCTCACTAAAAAGGAATCTCTTGGCTAATTTGGGAGAAAAAAAATATTTAAATAAGAAAGTTAGAGTGAATGAAAAATAACATCTGAATATGAGAGGCCAGAAATGCCCGCTTCCTTTGGTTATGAAACTTCTTCTGTTGACTACAAAGATTTGTAAACATGCATTGTCATCATCAGTTGCATTGTGTAGTCTGTGCTAATGGTTGATCGCTCTCCATATTTGGACCCATTTTCTGCAGCAGTGTCAGAATGCCGGAGAAAAAGAACTCATCTCCCTTTATCCTCCCACTCCTTTCCCTCTCTCCTCTTGTATTTAGTAAATGGAATGGTGAATACTTTTAACACAATTTATCAAATTATGTAAATGAAATAAGGTAGGACTGGGATGGATACAATTATTATTTTCCTTTTCTAGTTGGTATTGAGTTTTATATAAGGCTTTTATTTGGGGCAGCTGGGTTTATTCTGGATTTAAATACTGGTAGCATGTCACATTTTCAACATTAGAAAAGAACTGTTAATGACATAAAGTTGTCTTGAACAGAATTTAAAAATTCTGGTGAGTCTCAGCATTTTACTGCAAATTTCTCATTATTTTTCTATTACTGCTTTATCAGGAATGGTGTCATTTCCCATAGTAGATGACAGGTAAATACCTGTTAAATTTTTGTTATAGAAACTTCTGCAATCTAAAGCAATGAATTGAATTGCTTCAATTAAATTGCTATAGTTGAAGCAATATTAAATGTATATGAACTGTTTGAGGACAGAGATTTTGTCATATTCATCTTTGCATCTTCTTTGCCTGGCAGGACTCTGACACATACTTGGCATAGAATATATATTGCATCAATCAAAGTTTATAGTCAGTGAGATATAACCACTATAAGTTATGGAACAAGTCAGTAAATGATGACCCACTGGTCATATCTGACACACTGCCTATTTTTTGTATATTTAAAAAATATTTTTGGTAAATTTTTTCTTTTTTGTTGAATTTATTGGGGTGATATTTGTTAATAAAATTATATAGGTTTCTGGTATATAATTAATAATACATCATCTGTGTATTTTATTGTGTGTTCATCACCCCACATCAAGTCTTATCACCATTTGTCCCCTCTATACCCTCTTCTACCTCATCCAAACCCCATTTCCCTCTGTAATCACCATATTGTATAACTTTTGAGCTCAGAGTGCTTTTTACATTTTTAAATGGTAGAAAAATAAAAAGAATTATATTTTATGATATAGAAATTATGTTAAATTCAAATTTTAGTGTCCATAAATAAAGGCTTATTAGAATACAGCCACATTCTTCATGTACATGTTTTCAATGAGTGTGTTCATGCTAAAAAGCAGAGTTGTAGTTGTAAGAGAGACTGTACGTGGTATTCTCATCACTTTGTCCACTGCTCGGCACTCTACAATTGGTAGCGACGTAGCTACAACTCACTATGTTTCAAGTGCCATGTATAATGCCTGATAATAATGTTGAAAATTTTTAATACATATGTATTATACTAGTACATATGTCTTGTGTCAAACCAAGAAAAGTAGACTTTGAATGTTGCTCTTTCAATGCACAGTGGACTGTGAATTATTTTGTTATTCAAGTAGATGGCAAAGTAATGTGTTTTTGTGCAAGAACAATATATCTGTGGTAAAAGAACACAATATACGTCAGCATTTCTAGACTAAATAGTTATCAAATATCTCAACACATTGGAATGTAAAAATAAAAATTTGATATTTATCATAGAAGAACTTGTTCAGAAGGACCTCATTCAGTATTTTTGCACACTGCATGGCTTGGAAAATGAGCTTCCCAATTAACTTCACATCCTAATGGGTGTGAAGTGGTATCTTATCGTTGCTTTGATTTGAATTTCCCTAATGGTTAGTGATGTTGAGTAAGTGGCTGGTGAATGATCTCAGTTTAAAGTTAGATTATTTGGTCTATTTGAGTTAGTACAATAGATCTTTCTAGATTGACCATGTATCCTGCCACCTTGGTAACTTCACTTATTAGTACTGACAGTTCATTGTGAGTTACTTATAATTATTGATGTATATGATCTTGTTGTCTCTGAATAGACAGTTATTTTTAAAAAATTAAATGCAAATATTCAGACCATATATTTAAACTATTCATTCTTGTCTTAAAATGAAATGCTCAGTCTTGCAATGTGTTGCTTTTCTTCACAGTCTGTCCCTGTGTGTATATCTTGTGTACACTTGCTGTGGGTCTCTGTTTCCCAGGATGAGTTCCTATCATTCCTACCAGGCTTCATCTATTCTCTTCCTGAGTTTATGCTAATGTTAACTTGACAATCTTCTTTAGTAAGTTTATTTCAAAAAGGACCATGTGCAATAAAAAAAAAAAAGAAGTTGCATGCTAAAGGTAATGCTCAGAGAGCTTGCGTTTCCTCTTTTTTAGACCGAGGGCACCTACCCAATTTTATATTATACTAGAGGTTTGGTGCACAAAATTCGTGCATGGGTGGGGTCCCTAGGTCTGGCCAGCGATCAGGGCCCATCAGGTTCCCCGCCTCCTCACCTCTTCCCCTCCTACTTCCCTCACTGCCTGTGTGCGCTGCCACCCCACCCCCCCTTCCCCATCCCAACCCAGGGCCTGGCCCTGATTGGGCAATCAGGGCCTGCTGGCTGAAGGAGGGACTGGGAGGTTGGCTGGCAGGCCCCATCAGTGATTGGGGCCTGCAGGCTGGGGGGCAGCTCCTGCATTGAGCATATGCCCCCTGGTGGTCAGTGTGCCTCATAATGACCAGTCATTTTGGTCATTCCGGTTGTTCCAGTTGTTCTGGCGTAACGATCGCTTAGGCTTTTATATATATAGATTATTTGTCTACTCATTTGATTCCCAACAAAGTTGCTATTGATTTCATTGATTGGGAGATCCTTGCAGAGTAAGCTAGCTGTATTTTTGAAGTTGGTTTCTGAGGAAACTCGAGGATGTTTCTCAAACTCCTGATGTTGGACATGACACTCTACAATATTAGTGTGACCATATTCACCTCTGCTTAAGGCAAAACTTTCAGCTGATGTAGCCTTCAAAATGAAATGCCCACATTCTCTTCCAGGGGATCAACATTGTTAGGGGCTTTTTCTATTTTAACTTTAGTGTAAATTGTTATTATGTGAATAGTGATAATTTGGAAGAAGATAATCCTAAATTAAGTAATTGCTGGAAAGTTTTTTTTCCTATAGACATAACCTTTGAATTTTTGTATTTTACATATTCATTTAATCACATGGAGAATGATTAACCTATGTGGTATTCTTGTATGACTGGGTTGGATATTTAACACATTAGCCAGGTGACCTTGGGATATTAGTTAAATTCTCTGTGCCTTTGTTTCTTTCATCCCTACAATGGGGGCAATGGCAGCCTCCACCGATCAGGTTGTGTTGAGGATTGAATACATTATTATATGTAATGTGTTTGGAAGCATGCCTGGCCTACAGTTGCCACTCAATATATGTTAACTGTTACTATGTACCCACTGAAATTTTAGAAATATTATTTAGTGAACAAGAGAAGAGAAAATAGAACAAAAGAAACCCAATCTACCTAGTTAAGGGAATGAAAAGAATCAATAAAGGAGTTTGGTGGGGTATTTACCAGAAAGGACAGGATATGAAAACATGATTGTTTTGCTTAATGGAGAAAGTCTGTCGTACTACTTTTTAAATAACAATAACAACAGCAACATAACAAACCAAACAACCCTTTTGGGAAGATCAGGTTATTAATAGTTGAAAGTTAACTTGGATTTTCTTTGTGAAACAACCCTTTTCCTAATATTTGATGTTCACTTATTGTTATTAGTTACACAATTTGACATTTATTTGTTTTTTACAAACAATAGAAAAACAAGGTCTATTCATTTTATACATATCTCTGTTCCACATCAGTTCTCTCCTATTTTCCTTTATTTGTAGTTTATAGGAAACTCATTAAATATCATCTTTATTGGTTTGCCACTTCTTGTATTGTTATGTTTGTTTGTATTTTTCATATAATAAGAATATTGGGCTGCACATTCAGGTTCTTTTGTTATAATAAATTTCCTTTGGTGTGAAGCATGTCTTTGTGGGTTTTACAATGTTAACTTTCCACTCCTCTCTACCAAATAAGAATCAGGCTCGCCCTAGCTGGTTTGGCACAGTGCGTAGAGCATTAGCCTGTGGACTGAAGGGTCCCAGGTTTGATTCCGGTCAAAGGCACATACCTTGGTTGTGGGCTCGATCCCCAGTGTGGGGCGTGCAGGAGGCAGCAGATCAATGATTCTCTCTCATCATTGATGTTTCTATCTCTCCCTCCCTCTCTGAAATCAATACATATTGAAAAAAAGAAAAAAAAGAATCAGGCTCAATCTGAGATAGCCCTGGTAATGGCTCTGGTTGGTATACTCTACTTAGATGTAATATTTGCTCTGAATACATTAAAAATGTTTACTTGGATGTATGATTAGTAGATTTTTACTTAAAGTTATTATAGGAAAATTTATAAAGATTGTACTAAAAGTTAAATAAAATATCTACCTATAACGTTATCATATAATTTTGGAGGCTATATTTGATCACTAATCTATACTCACTATTCCCAAGCATGAATTTTTATACCTCTATAAATTCCAGAAAGGTTTTGAGGATGTTAGCTGCTTGAGCAGTCATGAAAATGATGGAATCATTCTAAAATTGGATTATAGTACAATAAAATAAATATTGATTTGGAGAGTTAGAAATGCTGGAAAACTTTGGTTCAAAACCATGACTACATTGAGATGTTCAGGCCAGCTCTGAGCTTCCTAATAAATGAAGCATAAAGGTATTCAGGAGAGATAAATATTTTTCTTATGACATATTCTGAGAGGAATTTACTTCATGGAACTTATTTGGAGGCATTGATTTGGCAGCAAATTTGCTGAGACAGAAGAATATTCATCTATTCATCTATCATATTCACACATCTCTCCTCACCTCCTGCTTATTGGGTAAAGTATTAATAAAATGTAACCTATATGCAAAAAATGACCTTCATGCACAAATCATAAATATCAATCTCAATGAATTTTTACAAAGTAGACACAGCCATGTAGCAAGCCCCCAGATCATCCAAAAACAGATTGACTGTAGCCTTGAAAAGCTCCAATTGTACTCCTAGCAGTTATGGTCTTCCTTCCCAAAATAACTTCTAGTCTGATTTCTAACACCGTATATTCGTTTTGCTTGTGTGAACTTGACATAAAAGGAGTCAGGTATTACATAACCTTCTGTGTTTGACTTCTTTCTCTCAGTGTTATGTTTGTGAGATTCATCCAAGTTTTTGAGTATAGTTTTAGATAATTAATTTTCATTGCTGTGTAGTTTTCTACTATGTGAATATAATACAATTTACTTACATATTTGCTGTTGATGGACATATGGGTAGTTTCCAGGCAATTATGAACAGTGCTGCTATGAGCATTTCTGTAGATGTCCTTTTGTGGCATATACTTCTGTTGGATATATATCTAAAACTAGGATTGTTCTATTATAGCATATATATGCATTCTTTTAATAGAAACCACCAAGAAATTTTTCAGTTTTCACTGCTGCCAACAGTGCATGAGAGTTCTGTTTGCGTCTCATCTTTGCCAACACTTGGAATTGACAGTTTTTCATTTTAGCTATGTTGGTGGGTGTGAGGTAGTATCTTCTGGTGGTTTTAGTTTCTATTTCCCTTGTGACTAATGATGTTGAATGTTTTTCATATATTTATAAGCTACTGGGATATTGTCTTTTGTTAAGAGTCTGCTCACATCTTGCGCCATTTTCCTATTGAGTTGTCTGTGAAGCTCCTCGATTGGCAGTCCATTTCCATCTAGGGCCACTGCAGGATCCTGAAGTACTGGAGTTCTATATGCTTTTTATTTATTTTTTGTTAATCCTCTCCTGTGGATATTTTTCCATTGATTTTTAGAGAGAGTGGAAGGGAGGGGGAGAGTCACACAGAGAGAAAAACATTGATGTAAGAGGAACACATCTATTGGTTGCCTCCCACATGCGTCCTGACCAGGGCTGGGGTCAAGCCTGCAACTGAGATACGTGCCCTTGACTGGAATCAGACCCATGACGCTTTAGTCCACAGGCCCATGCTCTATTCACTGAGTCACACTGGCTAGGGCACGTTCTATGCTTTTGACTGCAAAGCAAGACATACAGTTTAGAGATCAGGCATAAATGCAAAAAGTTAATGTTTTATTTTGAATATTGAAAAGGATTGATATAAATCACTACCTAGCACAGGCTTGGGCTGGAGAAATAATTCATAAGGACAACTCCATTCTAAGAAGAATAGGTTAAGGTTTGCAAAGGTAACTACTCGAAGGACTTAATGTCATCGGTCAGCTGCAAAATGTACTCCTGATTGAATTTGCTGTTGAGTGAAGTTTTCTAATCTTTTAAAAAATTATTATTCATCTCAATACTGAAAGTTGTCTGCCAAAATGATGATTTTGGCATGATGATATGCAGATACTGAAGAAGATGAAGATCAAAGCCTGCAGTGTGTTAAGGTTAAAAATTGTAGATGATGTATCATAGAACTAGACACTTGAACCTTAGATAATCATATTAACCAATGTCACTCCAATAAATTTGATAAAAGAAATTGGATGGAGATTTGAGAGGGTAATCAGTTTGATGCAATTGGGCTTTCTGCTCTTAGTTTACAAATGGCTCTGATTCTTTTTTTGTATTAAATGAATTAACATATGTTATGTTTAAAAGGGTGCTTGGTACCTAGTGAGCACTCAGTAAATTTTGGTTGTTGTCAAAATTTTGATTATTACATTCTGCTATTTCTCTGTTTTACCTTTTGCTTCAGCTGCTTGAAATTGAGTGTTGTTTGTGAGTATATCCTGTGTAACTTAACTTTCTAGTGGCTGCTTTTGACATCTGTAGGAAAGCAGGTCTCTGATGTGTGAGATGATGTGGAGTCCGGAGTCCCTCTTCTTATCTCCCATCTGCTGCTGACCAGATTCAGGACTCCCCTTCAAGACAGGCAGGGCTGATATCTGCCTTTTCACTGGCATCTAGCACAGTGCCTGGCCTTGACAGCAACCTCAGAAAACCTTTGCCGAAGGCTTGCTCCTCTGCATCTCCTACTGTGCCATCTGCTGCTCTTGGGATGTGTGTGCATTTCATGGGTTCAAGGCCCATGTAAGTGAGTCTGCAAAAACTGTTGGCAGAGTGGAAAAGCCTTAAGATTCAGGTGGGTCTAACTTGATCCCAGTTTATCCACTTTCCCTCCCTGAGAAACCTTGGATATGTCACTTAAATCTTAGAGTTTTGGTTTCCTCAAAAAATTTAAATTTCAGTAAATTTAAATTAAAGTTAAATTTAAGTAAAGAATTTCAAACTCTAAAACTTATTGCAATAATTAGGCATATAGGACTAGTAAGTGCATAATCCTCAATAAATGGAATTTATTACTATCTGGTAACTGCTATTTAAAAAAATTACTCACTCTAACCTGTGTTTTGATCTTCCCAGTTTTCTTTCTGTTCTACATCCTTAAATATATATTTTTTTCCTGCTCAAATGTCCACAGTATATTATATGACATTGATATCACTTTGGTTGTCTTTCATACACAAATCTGCATCAGGAAATGGGACAATATTTATTAACATGGTTCTTATGTCCTAGCCCACAGCCCACTCCATGTCCACTTAAGACAATTTAGTCTTGGCCAGTCAGGTCCCTGGATCTTTTAATGCAGAATTGGGGCATTTAGTGATGAGAAATGGAAGGTTTGCCACACCTTAAAATTAAGTTAAAATGGGGTGGATACTAGGATGCTTAATTTAGGTGAAATAAAGAATTTATACATTTAAGCACATTAAGATGCACATAGAATTTTTTTCCTATATGTTTTTTGCATCATTTCTATATATGTGTGACAGACATTTAGCTACTTCGGAATGATAATTCCAAAATAATATCTTGAATGAAATATAAACATTTATTGTATTACATAGTTTGTCAACACTCCCCCCTACCCTTCCAGAATTTTAGCCATCAATGCCTATGCTTATACTGTAGATCTTTACTTACAGGACAAATGAGGTCTCAGAAAGTGACCCTAAGTAGTGCCATCTAGTGGCAACTAAGTGACACACAGTCATGTGACTTCAACCCTCAGAAGTTGGTGCTAAGGATTTCAATTCATTATTCAGTTACTTAAATATTATAGAAAACTAGACATTAATATGGCATTCAAACACTTTTTGGAAACATTTACTGGGACGTATGATGCAGAGGCAATAAAAACATTGCTTTGTGTTATACATGAGTTCACTATAGGCTATTGGGATATATTGGCTCACTTGTTTATTTTGGAAATATTCATTTCACTTAAAGGTTATGTACTTAATTACTGTTGTGTTCGAATTTTTTCCCCTCTTGATGTAATAAGCCATTAGGCTCAATGAAGTTTAATTTTAATTTAAGTAGACAGAGACTTCAAAGAAAAGAGAGTGAGTTTGCAAGTGAGTGGAAAAAGATGGCCAAGTTGATACAAAAGTATCAAAACACTGTAGGAAAATATCAACGTGTTTTGCATAATCAATCACTGAAAGTGTGTCACTAAGAGTGAGGTCATTTTGAATAGGTTACAAATACACTGAAATAAATAATATCAGAAAATGCAGTTGAACTCCTAAACACAACCTATCTCTTAAAAGAAAACATTAAGGGGTAGGACCTGTAGTGTCTGAAAATTTGTACAAATTACAATAAAGCAAAAATTTTTCTTGTAGTAGGATATGTTCAGTCCTAAAATTTAGCCATCTGGAATTATTTTTAAAGGCCTCTACTATTAAATCTTTTGAAATAGAGAATTTTCATCTTAATAGGAAATCTGTATTTGATTGTAAAGATGGAACACTATGTCCTTGGCCTGGCTGTTCTTGAATTGTACGGTTAACATATAGTAGAGGCTGAGATTCCAGTAAATTTATTTCAGGCGTGAAAGCCTGGTGGAATAAATGCATATATGTGACTAGAGGAGTGTAACAATGTGATATCTACTTCTATCAGAATGAATTCCACATAAGTGAGGCCATCCGACTCCTCGTTTTATTACAATGCCACTAGAATGGAGTGAATTCGGTGATGGCTGTAATTAGCTATTGGCAAAGCAGACCGCATAAGGAGATGCAAAATAGCTCATTGGCAAGTTTACACAATAAAGCAGTTTGCCAAGGGACAATATTTTGTTCTTTTCAGGGAAAGGAAATCATGTACTACTCTAAGACAGTATGAGTCTGTAATACATGGGGCAAATTTAAAAAGAGAACCAGAAGTTCAAAAGTAACTCTGGTATTTTTTAAAGGAAACTCCAATCTACTTTTCTTTTTTTTTTTTTTTAAAGAAGCAATTTAAGAGGTTAGTCAATGATGGTCAATGCTGGTATGCCTTCAGCTAAAGTCAACGGGTTTCAAGATAAATCAGAAAGGTGGCATAGGGGTATGAAAACCGGTAAGATGAAAATTTGGTCTCTGGTCATTGAGAGTGTGGACTTTTCAGCTGAACCCGCAGACAATGCCTCTCCTCATGGCTTATAACTGAAGTCTGATAGGGCTGGAGACTCAAAGAAAATGAAGGATTGTATGCGTATATGAAGTTTTGTGGGTGAATTGTTGAAGTTTATGCAGCTGGAAATCTCTAGAGTTTTCAATCATTTCCCCCTAGGACCCTCAGTCTTTTAAATGATATGTCTAAGATTTTTCACTTCTTTTTTTATTTGAAATTTGAAATTAAAAAATTTTTAAAATTGATTTCAGAGAGGAAGGGAATGAGAAAGAGAGATAGAAACATCAATGATGAGAGAGAATGATGGGAGCCCCCCACACAGGGATGAAGCCTGCAACCCAGGCATATGCCCTGACCTGGAATTGAACCGTGATCTCTTGGTTCATAGGTTGACGCTCAACCACTGAGTCACACCAACCAAGCTTCTCACTTTTTATCAGTAGCATTAACCACCTGAAAGACCTGAGGTGGCTGCTCAGAGAATAGCAGGAAGTTGGAGGGTGATATGTGAAGGGAATCACTCATATCTATGGGGTATGTGTAAGTAAAGCTGAGCATTTCCCAATGGCTGTCTGATTAGATACTGGTAATGAATTTTTGATAGTTGTAAGGTTAAGCTTGATTTTAAGCTTAACATTTTATGCTTGTTCATTGATAGGAAATGTTTATAATGTTTTCCTCACCATTCTTATCAAACTTCTATGCACATTTTAAAGTCATAGTATCATAGAATCATAAAATAATCTTGTCTGATATACTGAGGCCTTAGGCAACTTGTCTAAAATCAGACACATAGAAAATATAGATGTTTCTGACTAGAGGAGAAAAATAAGAAAATAGCTATAAAATTCCCCAAAAGTTCAACATTCAAATAGTTTTGTCAGAGACTTTGCCTAACAAGTTTTAAAAACTTTATTCACATAATCAAATATTACTGATTTAAATTTATTTGTTGTGTGGGAAGTCAGTCTGATTTCTGAAACTCAAATATATTGTTTAGGGTTAAAAAAGTCCCATGAAAAAGAATATGAGACCAAATTAGAGAGGAGAATACCAGAGCTATTTTAGAATAAAATATAAGTTTTATAGTGGTTATTTAGAAAGTTTAGTTCTTCTGAAAACATTTCCTTATATGATGAAACTATTTAGACAGTGTCATATCTAGATAGTATTCAAAATATTTTTAAATGTTAGATTTCAAAATATAATTTTTGCTCTAAGGAAATAATCACATCAAAATACAGAGGTCCGAAATGGGTTTCACTGGTTTCCAGTGGAGGTAATTGCAGGGCTGTGTTCCTTCTGGAAGCTCTAGGGCAGAATCTGTTCCTCGCCTCTTCCAGCTTCTAGAGGCTGGCCACATTTCATGACTTGTGGTCCCTCCCACCCTCGTCCACTCCAGTAATGGCAGCTTGAGCCCTTCTCACACTGAATCACTCTGACTCCTCCTTTCTCTTCTGCGTCCTTCCAGAACTCTTGAGCCTACCTGTCATCCAGGATCATCTCCCTACTTTAGAGCCAGCTAATCAGCACCCTTAAATCCACCTGCAACCTTAGATCCCCTTTGCTATGTAAGGTAACATGCTCGCAGGTTCTAGGGACTAGAATGTAGACATATCTTTGTGTGTGTGGGGTCATTGTGCTGGCTACCAGGAATTATTACCAATTTAATTTTTCTGGTTCATGTGATGCTATAAATTTGACTTAGGGAGCTGAGATGAACGATGAGACGAGAATCTGTGAATTTGACTTAGGGAGCTGAGATGGACTATATGATGAGACTTTGTGTATAATTGGGTCAGTTATGAGATGAGAGGCATGTTAAAAAAGAAACATCAACAAGGTAGGAAAAGAGATGAGTTGGGCTGGGTCTGTCTGTACTCCTAGGGGCCAATTGATCTGTCTGATCCACTGGCCCACTGCTATTTCTGGCCAGTATTGTATTGCTGACCTGAATGCCATCCCAGTCAAAGTTCATATTTTTTTTTCTAAATCAATATTTGTAAAAATGCTACCAAAAATCATATAGTAGCTATTTAAATGGAAGTAAAACTTTCCTTTATCCGGATAAGTCCCTTATCGATATTGTCGCTAACCCTATTGTCTCCTTGGATGCTGTGCTGAGATTGCGGAATGATGGGCTGCACTAGTGTAACTTCAGTACCTCTCAACTTGGTAATTCAGTGGGTAACTGGAGACCCAAGACTTGAATGTTGTTTCTTCTGCACTTCTGGCCAACTTACATAATTAGTCAACAAACCGACAGCCCAGGGCTTGGTGACAGAATGGAAGAGTACTAGAACTATGAGTATAGTTCAAAATGGCATGAGCCTTGCACTTACCAGGTCAGGAGGAGAATGTGGGAATCTAAAAAACTGAGGGGAACAAAGAGATTGAAAGGGGAAAAAAGGATAGAATATTTTTAAACATGAGTGAAATAAAAAATATAAAGATGCAATATAATTATATATATATATATATATATATATATATATATATATATATATATATATATATAAACAAAAACAGTGGAGCACAGGAAAGTCACAAAAGGAAAATAAAAGTTATATAGAAACTTAAGAGAGAATTTGAGGAAAAACAGATGTGGGAGGGAAAAAATATGATCACCCAACATTGGCCACGTGAGAGAAAGTGCAGTAACATGGTGGAGAAAATGTGAGCCAGAAAGACAGCAAAGGTTAAAATAATGTTTGCTTTGCAGAGTCTTAATAATAGAAAAGGGACTTACTGCCTTCTTATAGTTTTCCATCCTGATATTAAAATTTGTGTCCACTTTTACGGAGCCTAAGACAATAACAACCACTTACCCCTAAACACTTCTACTTACTCAAAAACATATAGTAAATTTTGTCATTTGGAAGAGCTCTTTGAGGGTTTTTATACTATATTTATATGTTTATTATTATTTTAATTTGAGTATATTATTATGTTGTTTTTTTTAGGTGAGTAGAGATGAAAAATTTGAAATTTTGGCGTAAACCTTGCCCAAGCTCGTTGATCGAGATGCACTCGAAGCAATGAGCCCTGTCTGCCTGGAGATGCGTCCTGCTTGCAGGGAGTGAGAAGGATTAAATGACATTTTGGGGTCCTTTCTGGTCTTAATATGACCTTTAAGATTACAATCTGTAAACACCACTTCCAAGTTGGTGGGCCAATTAGCTCTTCTCTGCTTTGAAAATAAAGTTAACTTCCAATTATCTGCGCTAATTAGGGAGAAGCGGCATGGGACAGATCAATCAAAAGGATGGAACATCCAAAAAGAATTTTATTTTCCTTTGAAGGGGTTTTGTAGTTACATATAAAGTGGTGCCAAAATGAGCTTTTCTGACAAAATGAGCTCCTTGTTATCGGTGACCTTCTCTAGCTTGACCCTCTCATAGAGGCTAGAATGGGGTCTTCATATCTTCAGGAAATGATGGCTGAATTGGAATTGAAATGCTTTGCCAGGCCTGACTGCAGAGCTTGCATCCCATCCCATCCCATCCCATCCCATCCCATCCCATCCCATCCCATCCCATCCCATCCCATCCCATCCACGTCCTTACGGCTTCCCACTCCAAGTGGGGAGTGAACGCGGTATCCCTCCTGGTGGATGACAGCACAGTCCATTCAGGCCCCATTAAGGCTAAAGGATTCTCCTTCGGCATCTGCTGTTCCTCATACATGCCATCATGCTCCTTATTCAGTGCTTTTCTACATATCACGTTCTAGAAAGTTCTTTCCTGGATATGTGCAGATAGCTTCCTTGCTTTGTTTCTTTAAGAGTCTGTTCAAATGTCACCTTGCTTTACCCTCTTACGAAAAAGACCTGTACACACCCCACTCACTGTCTCCCTCATCTGTATTTTCTTTCTTCATAACAATGATTATCATCTCACTAGAGGCCCAGTGCATGATTGAATCATGCACGTGTACGGTCCCCTACATGCTTTCGCTTTTCGCGGTGGAGCTGGGTGCCTGTCCGCTGGTGCACCAGGCCTTTCAGAAGCCTCCGGTTCGGTGGAGGCTTCTGAAAGGCCTGGTGCCGGAGCAGACAGGCACCAAGCTCCCCCACTTTTGATGGTCCGCGGCCGCTGAGCGGGGCTACCCTGCTGTTGAGAGGCGCAGGGGGCGGGACTCCCGCCCCCTGCGCCTCTCAACGGCCGGCCGCTGAGGGTGGCTGCCGCGGACACCTGGCTACCCTGCCGTTGAGAGGCGCAGCTGGGTGTCCGTGGCAGGCCCCCTCAGCGGCCGCGGATCTGGCCGTTGAGAGGCACAGGGGGCGCCTCTCAACAGCAGGGTAGCCCCCCTCAGTGGCAGCGGATCCGTGCCTCTCAATGGCCGGATAGGCCACCCCGAGTCCCGCCCCCCAGCCTCCCGCCACCCAATCGTGGGCGTAGCGGAGTGATGGTAATTTACATGTTACTCTATTATTAGATAGGATTATCTGACATGCTATTTAATGGTTTATTTGTCGGTTGTCTATCTCTGTATATGAGTATAAATTCTCCGAGGGCAAGAACTCTGTTTTGGTTACCTGTGTATCGATAGCATCTGGAACTATATATGCACATAATAGGTCATCAGTAAGTATTTTTGAATATATTCGTTCAAGATTTTTACATAGTATGAAGCAGGAGTGAAAAAGTGCCACTTATTCCATAAGTTGCCTGCTTCTCACCGACAAAGGACATGTGAGTCAATTAGGAGTGCTGCCTCCTGTCTCCATGTTACCGTTTGAAACTGAGTATCAAAAACACGAAAGTCATTTAACTGAACCAGTAACTCAAAATCACATCTGCCTGGCTCCTAGGTGATCTCTTGTATGGTAGACATTTCTCTTGTTCCTTGACTTTGGAGCCTATGAAAGTTCCGTGAAGGATCTGAGCAGCGGAGTGGGATAGGGCTGTGGGGTGATGTGAGTCAGCCCAGGGTGGGGAGACTCTTAGTAATGCAGAGAAACAAAGGCCACAGCCGTGAGCATTGTCCACTGGGCTGAAGATACAGGCAGGGGTGTCAATAGGAGTCTAATTATATAGTCCAAAGCTGGGAGCGTCAGGAGACTCCAGTGCCCCAGGGCAAAACAGGACAGCACTAGGCTGAATCTAAGGATAAGATATTAGGGGCCAGCTTCTCTGTGCTGATGTGTGTGGCTTGTGGGGGAATTTGAAGGCTTATGGATGGGATAGAGCCAAATGTGGAATTGTCAAAACGCCCCTTGGGAGTATCAGCTCTATTTGCATTCTGTGATCAGTGGTAGACTATCTGCCCCTTCTGTAAACAGTGTTCTTTCATGTTGCTCTCCAGCAATGAGGGCCTGTGCAACTCCTCCTCCTGCGATTCCTCACCTCCATAGTGCCGTTGCTTCACTCCGTTTCATTTTATTTGCTCCTGGAACCCTGTGGGGCTGTATTATGACTAGGCACCTTTGCCTTTGTGGGCCCCTTCTCCATAACATATTGAAAATTATACGACTGTGTTGGCCTGAAGATGAATATGTTAACATTATGTAGTAAAACATTACCTTTAACCTACAAGTTAATATTTTTCCTAATGTTTGTAGAGTCCTAAAAGCATTGTGGGTCCTGGGCACACAGTGGCTGTGTGATAAGGCAGCCCTGGTGCATGAACTGCCTAGTTGCTTTAAAATATAAAATAATCATGTGACATCCTTAGTTGCCATAATGCTTGGGCCTTAGATTCTCTGGTCAGGACTGAAACAAGTGCACACGGCATTATTCTATGTAGGTACAGCCAATCTTTGTCTGCATGAGGAGTCTGAAAAAAATACCTACAAGAGGGTCTCTTAGGTTTCTTGGAAAAACATGAAATATTAGTGTTTAGTCTTAAAACTTATTATATTGTGAAATCCACTTCTAGTTCTCTTTCTATTGACAGCCCTATAGTGTCAACAGCTTGATTGAATTATTTCACGTAGAAAGATAAGAAGTTAAAGCTAAAAGACACTTTTATTCCTGGAAACACTGGGACCTACCAAAATGAAGATTACCTAAGAAGATGTTTGAATTTCTACAATTGCTAGAAAATGGAAGAATCCTATATAATAAAAGGGTAATATGCAAATTGACCCTAGCGGCAGAACGACCAGACCGACCACTTGACCAGTCACTATGAGGCGCACTGACCACCTCTTGGTTCCTTTCCCTTGGCTGGCAGGCTCTGATCGCCCAATGGTGAATGGTGAACCGAGGGTGGGTGGTGGGGGATGGGGGTGGTGTCAGGCCAAGGCCCCTGTCCTGCCAGTCGCCTCACACACAGAGGGCAACCCGCGGTGGGGGCAGGGCCAGCGAGTGGGCAGAACGGCTGACCTCTCGGTTCCTCCCCCGCAGCTGGCAGGCTCCGATCACCTGACAGTGAATGGGAAACTGGGGGTGGGTGGTGGCGGGGGGTGGGGCTGGCTGCAGGCAGCCAGGGAAGATGGCCTTGATCGCAGGCCAGGCTTAGGGATGGTACCCGCTCGAGTTTTGTGCGCCGGGCCTCTAGTAGTTATAATAACAGTGATGATAATTAATCATCAGCATCATCCAACCCCATAGATGAAGTTCATATTATGTTTCAAATATTTAACCTATTATTTTAAATAATTCAATCCTAACAGGCAGTTACTATTATTAATCCTAATTTATGGATGAAGAAATGGGAATTATAGAAGTTAAATACTTTTTCATTGTCTACTTATGGCAAAGCTAGGACTCAAATAATTTTATGTGATTCCAGCAACTTTCCCATAGCCCCTTTAAGGTACAACTGATAGGATAGTATTACTGTTTCCACCATTCTCTCTCTCACCCTACTTCCTGACTTTGATGTGATAGCTGTGACCACTATGAAGCTTAAATTTCTCTCAGGAAGCTCCACATATTTATTTTGAAAGCCTCTCCTGAGTTTTCTGTTTGTTGTATGAAGATATTTACTCTACCATAAGTCTTCTCTTTTTCTAAGCACTTCCTGGATAGCTTCAGTATTCCTTGAGGGCCTTGGGAGATTGGACTGGTGGTGCCCTAGTATGTGTGTCATTTACTTCTCCCATGACAACATTCATTTACTTCAGTTGTTTCAGTCTGTCTTTGTTGGTTTAAATGCAATTTTTATATCAATAAGAGATCATAATATAACCATAGTTTTGGTTCCATATAAATTTTTGGAGTATTTGTCCTAACTCTGTGAAGTATGCCATTGGTATTTTAATAGGGATTGCATTGAATCTATAGATTGCTTTGGGTAGGATGGACATTTTAATGATGTTAATTCTTCTAATCCATGAACATGGTATATTCTTCCATTTGTTTGTATCTTCCTCTACTTCTTTTTTCAATGTCCTGTGGCTTTCCATGTATAGGTCTTTTACCTCCTTGGTTAAGTTTACTCCAAGGTGTCTTATTTTGTTATTGTTGTAATAGTAAATGCGATTTTTTTTTTAGTTTCTTTTCCTGATAGTTCATTATTGTTGTATAAAATGTCATCAATTTCTGGATGTTAATTTTGTATCCTGCTACTTTGCCTAATTTATTTATTAAATCTAGTAGTTTTTTTGGTGGAGTCTTTAGGGTTTTCTATGTACAATATCATGTCATCTGTGAAAAATGACAGTTTCACTCCCTCCTTTCCAATTTGGAAGTCTTTTATTTTTTCTTCTTGTCTGATTGCTATGGCTAAGACTTCCATTTGCATAAGAGTGGTAAAAGTGGACATCCCTGTTTTGTTCCTGTTCTTAGATGAAATGGTTTTAGTTTTTTCCCATTGAGTATAAGGTTGGCTGTATGTTTGTTATATGTGGCTTTTATTATGTTAAGGTATGATCCCTCTAGTCCCACTTTGCTGAGAGTTTTTATCAAAAATGGGTGCTGGGATTTTGCCCTGACTTGGAATTGAACCCTGACCTCCTGGTTCATAGGTTGATGCTCAACCACTGAGCCACACTGGCTGTTCATGATCATATGGTTTTTATCTTTTACTTTGTTTATGTGGTGTATCACATTTATTGATTTGCAAATATTGTACCAGTCTTGCATCCCAGGGATAAATCCCACTTTGTCATGGTAAATAATATTTTTAGTATTTTGCTGTTTCTGATTTGCCAATATTTTGGTGAGGATTTTGGCATATTAGAAAATTAAAACTCACATAGGTGGCTTGCACCATATTCCTCCTCGACAGCATGAATCTTCAGAATGAATGCTTAATCTTTTTCCTATACATTTATATAAATTAAAAATTATGACTGTATCATATTGTTTCATTTTTATTTTTTGCTTAATGGAGCATTAAGAACATTTTATAATTTGTTAAATGTTTTCCTATGGCAAAATTTAAACTATAAAATAGTGTTCTATCATTGGGTAGAGCATATTTATTAAACAAATTTCTGGGCATCAAGGTTATTTCTAGTATTAACTCCACAATGAATACTATGGTATATAATTCTACCTGCTTCTCAGTTTACTGATTAGGAAAAATTTCTAGAAGTAGAATTACTGTAAAAGTTTTAAAAATGTTTAAGGCTTTTGATAATTACTGCCAAATTGCCCTACAGAAAGCTATGTTCTATACTCCCAATTCCAATGTTTAAGAGTGCTCATTTCTCTCAGCTGTCTACTTCATTTTTGCTAAGAAATCTCACTTAGTTTCAGAGAAACAGAATTTTATTTGAAAAACAAAGGGCTATTCTTTGGAAGTAAATTTTTATTTTCTGAAAAACTTTTAGCCTGCATGAGGCTTAATTATTCCTGAATCATCTAGTTGTTGCTTAAAATTGTTCTTGAGCTGCATCTTCTAAGTGAAAAATGAGTTAACTATACACTTTTCAGGAAAGTAACCAAATATAATTCCATACAAAGGATTCTAGTTGATGGTCACTAAATATATTTAAAATAACTGATTTTTTTCAGAGGTGTATTTTTGGTTTCAAGAAACTGCTTTCTTTTCTTTCTGTGTTAGGTTATCTCAACAGTTAAGTTTTTTTCTCTGTACTTCAGAACAAAAATGTCAGAAAAATCTCCTCCTTTGTTACGTGCAAAATAAACAGATCTCCACTGGAGTTCATGGGCTGCTTGAGTGGTATTTACACCAATGGGTTTATTGAATAGCAGAACATGCTGTTTCTGTCATATCATCCTTGGGCCAATCTGATAAATATGCCTAACAGCTCTGTGGTTTCAGTGACTTTGAGTTACTCTAGTGGACATTTCTCATAGTCGAGACCAGAAGATCCGTCAGAGGTACGACTTGGCTCTCCTGACCACTTCTCCCCGTGGTTGCCTCTGGCTCAGGCTTACGACTTCAGTGCTGTGAGCCTCAGCTGGCAGACACCATGTGCTGGTGGTGGCTCAGGCTGAACGCAACCATTACAGGATGTGAAGAGCACATTCTCAATGGCTTTGATTTCTGCGTGACGGCCTTTTCCAGTGTTCCTATTTATCAGGGACACGTGGGATTAAAACTGTCCTTTGAAGGTAGGGATATGACAAAAGGGACAATCTTTCTAAAACAAAGCCTTAGTGATAGAAGGGATTTTAAAAAATAGCATGGTCACTGGTGTGTGTGTGTGTGTGTGTGTGTGTGTGTGTGTGTGTGTGTGTGTGATTCCAACTTATTTATAATGGTCTCAATTGGTCTGGATTTCCCTAACGATTTTGTTGTGATTAGATGAGATGTACAAATATTTAAAAATACATTTTTGACAAAATAAAAGTTGGCAACAGTGAAGTTTAACAGGCATCCAAAAACCACATGTGAAGAAAATGTTTATTTCTTTAAATTCCAGCCACTGGCTGAATATCTAGTGCATAGAGCAAGGCTGTTTGTTATACCTGTGGATTACCTAACTGGTGGCCCTTCATTGTCCTGTGACTTCTTTCTCTTAGGAATTAATTCTATCTATCTGGCTCTGATTTTTCTCTGTGTGTTTCCTTTTCAAATATAAGCTGATAACCAAATTCCAGGAAAGGAAAATGTGTGCCATGTCTCCTTAGCTGTTAGCATAGGAAAAACTAATTGAGGTAATGTGTAGGATAAAATTGGTGCTGATGTAGTAAAGAGCAGAGGGGTGGTTGAGTCTAATTAGCAAGTAAAGAAAACTTTCCATATGCTACAGGACAGAGCTCTGTTGGTGATGTTGCAAGACTCAGAGACTCTTATTTCCTCCTTTTGCCTATAGTTGTTAACTATTTCTCTGTTCTAATCTTTTACATAAATACTTTTCTGGTATGATGATTCAGGAGCCAGTAATATTGGTAAAGTCCATAAATGCATTATTCTTGTATCGTATGCCCTAAAGAGTTTTTCTGTATTATATGTGGTAAGGAGTGAGTGAAAATAGTAGTATTCTTAATAAAGAATGCCAGTAAATTTATGCTAGCTGTGATGAATTAAGTTTCAACAGAAACAGGAAGAGTACAATAGTTTAAAGGCATTTCAAAGTGTGGTACAATTAAGAGTTAAGCTTTCCTTTTCCAAAAATTTAAGTATTTTTAGTATACAATGTTATATTAGTTTAGGTGTATAATATAGTGATTTGATATTCTTATACCCTAAAATGTGATCACTGCACTAGTTCTAGTAATCATCTGTCACTATGTATACTTATCACAATATTATTGACTAGAGGCCTGGTGCATGAAATTCATGCATGAGGCTGGGGGGGGGGGGTTGTCCCTCAGCCCAGCCTGCACCCTCTCCAACCACTTGCCTGCCTGCCAGCCTGATCATCCCCTAACCACTCCCCTGCCAGACTGATCGACGCCTAACTGATCCCCTGCTGGCCCAATTGCCCCTAACTGCCCTCCCCTGCTGGCCTGGTCACCCCTAACTGCCCTCCCCTGCAGGCCTGGTCGCTCCCAACTGCCTTCCCCTGCAGGCCTGGTCGCCCTCAATTGCTCTTCACTGCAGGCCTGGTCCCTCCCAACAGCCCTCCCCTGCAGGCCTGGTCACCCCCAACTGCCCTCCTCTGCTGGCCTGGTCACCCTTAACTGCCCTCCCCTGCAGGCCCGATTGCCTCCAACTGCCCTCCCTTGCAGGCCTGGTCTCTCCCAACTGCCCTCTCCTGCTGACCTGATCACCCACAACTTCCCTCCCCTGCTGGCCATCTTGTGGTAGCCGTATTGTGTCCACATGGGGGCGGCCATCTTTGACCACATGGGGGCAGCCATCTTGTGTGTTGGAGTGATGGCCAATTTGCATATTAGGCTTCTATTATATAGGATTATATTCCCCTTCTCCTTTTTCACCCTCCCTCACACTGCCTTCCTTCTGATAACCATCCCTATGGTATCTGTTTCTATGCATTTATTTTATTTTAGTTTGTTTGTTTTATTTTTTCAGATTCCATATATATATATATATATATATATGAAACCACACAGCATTTTTCTTTCTATGTCTGACTTATTTCACTTAGCACAATACTTTCTAGATCCATCTAAGATGTTGCAATGACAAGATTTCATATTTTTATTGCTGCATAATATTCAATCATATATGTGTATACATATATACACACACACATACACACATACATATGTATACATATATACACACACACAAATATCTAATCTAATAATAGAGGAATATGCAAATTTGCCGGGACACTGTAACATCACGACCCATCTACAAGTGGCGGAGAGCTATAGGAGGGTGGGGCAGTGAGCTATCAGTGGGGAGAGCTACAGAAGGGCAGGGCGGCGGGCAGAGAGCTACAGGAGGGCAGGGCAGCAAGCTACAGAGCAGCAGAGAGCTACAGGAGGACAGGGCAATGAGCTATGAGCGGCGGAGAGCTACCAGCAGCAGTGGCGGGGTGGCCAGCTGAGGCAAGCGGCAGCGAGCTACTCGTGCATGGATTTGTGTGCAGGGCTACTAGTGTGTGTGTGTGTGTGTGTGTGTGTGTGTATATATATATATATATATATATATATATATATATATATATGTATCACATTTTTATCCATTCATCTATTGATGAACACCTCCTTTGCTGCCTGTCTTGGCTATGGTAAATAATGCTGCAATGAGCATAGAGGTGCATATATCTTTCTAATGAGTACATTAATTAATAAAATTAAAAAAAGAGCAATGCCCCCAAAATAGTAGGAAATAAGTACATGAAAAAAGACGAACAAGATATATCCTTTCTTTGTGTTTTTATGAAAAAAGATACTATAACAACAAATATTTTTGATGTTAATTAATTATTTCATTATTTACTTTAAGATTTTTAGATGAAATATACATTTTGTGATACTGTCAAAACAGGGATAATATAGGGATTTAAAAGTGGGAATATGAATATTTTTCTTGCTGTCTAACAAGTATAGGCTGGGCAACTTTTTGGTCTAATGACTTGATTCTGCTTTCTAGAAATCAGTGTTTCTCTTGCTTATTTTTGTGACCATCCTTAACAATAACTGGTCGATTAACCCAGTTACTTACTAAGTGCCAACCATTCATTCATTCTTACACTTAAGTGAAAAATACATGCAAACATCCACCATGTGCACAGCACTCTTAATTTCAGTAAGGAATGCAATTAAAAACAAGTTATTTTGTGCCTCAGGGGAATTTGCCATCTCATAGAGAAGACATTGGAGCAATGGAATAGTGCTGAGCTAAGAGTTAGGCCAGTGGCATGGGTAATGAGCATCTTGGACAGGGAGGAGGGAGAAAGCACCATGAACCCGGCTAGTCAGCAAAAGCAGGTTGAACACAGAGGCATGGTATTCATGAGCAGCTTGCTAACTTCCATAACATCTGTGAGTACTTTCGTTCTGGAATTCCTCTATTCCAACTCTTATTTTAATGATAAAGAAATCGAGGCCCAAAGAGTATAAGAAGCTTGGTGCATCAGGGGTGACTGAGGTGGGGCTGGAACCCAGTTCCACCACCACTGGTCCAGGTGCTTTCTTTTGTAGCAGCACAGATCTTTGCTATTGATCTCTGTCTTGTGGTTAATATTTATCTTAGATTTTCAAAAATTTAGGTTTGAAGTTTACATTTCTGATTTATTGTTGAAACTGCATTAGTGTTTCCCAAGAAAAGGCACGGCCACTTACATGCCAGTTTGCTGTACTATGAAAGTGAGTTTCACAGAAGTAGCATGCACTCGCAATTTGGAGTAGAGATGTGAACAAGAAATTGTTTCTGGGTTTGCCACCCCAACCCTTATCCTTTACCTCTCATGGCCCTAACGCCTTCATTTTATTCCCTCCATAAAGACATCTTTCTTTCTTTTTTTTAAGAAAAGAAAATGAAAATGGTTTTATGGGTTCCAAAAGACAAATGATGTCATTTTCAGCTTAGAAATTATTTTAGAGAGAAATAAACACCACAGCATCCACTATTTGGTACTCTATGAGTAGTCATTGCTGTGACAAAGAGAACTCCCTCTTCATTCAGAGCGGGGTTTTGGCATCATCTGGTGAAAGCACAAAACTCGCTTTGTGCAAAAGACCCAGGAAGCTGACTGGGAAGGCCAATGGCAGTGGGATCTCTGAGGGGCCCCAGCACCTCCGTATCTGGGATGACTGTGGACACACACAGAAGAAGCATCTTGGCAGGAAACAGCATTTCAAAGCGGAATATCAGACACTCTCACCAAAGAGCACAGTCTTAGGAAGGTCCAGTCTGTGTTTCTTGAAAATCTTTATAATTTAACCATTAATATAGAAATGTCCAAATAGCACCCCCAGGAGTCCAATCAGGCAGAGACGATCGAGAGTAATCTGAACAAAAGACATTTTCTCACCAAGCCAAATAGGGGGAAAGACATTATCTAGATAGGTATAGAAACACACGCATCCGCGTCCATGCAAAATTTCAGATGGCTTCGTGGCAGCTCTGGGAACCTGTCGAGGGATAATTTTATGAAAAAGCAGTCACAACGAAGTCAATTAGAAAAGCAAGAAGAATGTATGTTCTGTCACTTTTAGTGGAGAAGTGGCTGCTTGATTTTCCTTGGCATGCTCCCTCTCAACCACTTTGAAGACTTCTCAACTGCAAAGGGAAATGGCATTCTGACAGATTCCCACATGTTCCTCCCATCAACTGTACATTCACCCTTCATCCATCCAGGAGGAGCACGTAGAACGTGTTGGGGCCAGGGTGGAAAGGCTTGGAGCCAGCTGCCTCCAGCACAGCTCTCAGGGTACTGTTGAGCCAGTCACATGGTCTCTTTCCTGGAGCCTCAGTTTTCTCATCGGTACAATGGGAATGAAGCCCAGGCTTACCTCCTCCATCTAGTGTTGTCAGGGGTGTCCACCGAAATGGAAGAAGTGAAGATTACTCAACACATGGGGATTATTTTTATCTTCGTCATGGAGCTGTAACACAATGAAGTCCAGAGAAGGTGGGAAGACACTTCTGCGTATGTTTACACACGAATGCTTACAGTTTTACTCCTTCGTCTAAATGGAGAATGCATTTGCCACATCAAAACAAGTGGGCTAACTGATAACATGTGGATGGAGTGCATGCATTATCCAGCCGCCCCCACCCCCCAGGAAAGTGTGAAGGGCCAATAATATATCAGATCCTGCTTTTCTGCTGCCTCAAGCCAGAAAATGCTCACTAACCAGTAAGAAAACCATACTGACCCCATCCCCGAGATAGAGCAGACCAGGGAGAGACGTTGATGGGGAGATAAGAGCAGAAAGCTGAGTCTTCTTGATGGTGAGGACTTATTTCAACCCAGAGCATCTTAAACACATCTCCAGAAATCACCAGATAAAAGGAGGGTGCGTCCTTGAACTTGGGATATCAGAGGGCATGGCTTGGGACAAGTTCAGCAGAAAGAGCAACACAAAAGTCTCCTTGGCAAGTGCTGTTGTGGGCTTGCTTGAGCCAATATCCTATGAATAGAGATGTTTTAAATGTATTAAGCATTGGTCCTTTTTTTTTTTTTTTTTAGAAATTACACTGACAGAGGCTTCCTTAAACATCCTATCTAATAAAAGAGTAATATGCAAATTGACCATCACTGCAACACACAAGATGGCTGCCCCCATGTGGACACAAGATGGCTGCCACAAGATGGCCAGCAGGGGATGGCAGTTGGGAGGGACCAGGCCTGCAAGGGAGGGCAGTTGTGGGCGATCAGGCCAGCAGGGGAGGGCAGTTGGGAGGGACCAGTCCTACAAGGGAGGACAGTTGGGGGCGATCAAGCCTGCAGGGGAGGGCAGTTAGGGGTGGCCAGACTGGCAGAGGAGGGAAGTTGGGGGCGACTGGTCCTGCAGGGAAGGGCAGTTGGGGGGGGGGACCCAGGCCTGTAGGGGAGAGCAGTTGGGGGTGACCAGGCCTGCAGGGGAGGGCAGCTAGGGGCAATGAGGCTGGCAGAGGAGTAGTTAGGCATCAATCAGGCTGGCAGGGGAGTGGTTAGGGGGTTATCAGGCTGGCAGGCTGAAGCAGTTAGGGGCAATCAGGAAGGCAGGCAGGTGAGTAGTTGGGAGCCAGCAGTCCTGGATTGTGAGAGGGATGTCTGACTGCCCGATTAGGCCTGATCCAGGTAGGATCGGTCCTAAACAGGCAGTCGGACATCCCTTGAGGGGTCCCAAATTGGAGAGGGTGCAGGCTGGGCTGAGGGACACCCCCCCCCCGTGCACGAATTTCGTGCACCGGGCCTCTAGTTATTTGAATAAAGCCTCATTACTCAGAGTCCAAAGAAGCTCATTCGGAGGAGATGGCTTTGGAAAGGAATCAAGGTGCTCACCTTTCTTCTCAGCAGCGAATTGCATTAGCTACTTCCTACTTATTTAAATCTTGAAATTAAAAATTGTAAATGCTACAGTGACATCTTAAGATCATTGCGAAGGCAGGTCTTGTGTGCACAAAAATGCCCAGCTGGTCTGAGCACAGGTGTGTGTTGGTGAGGTTGCTCCCAAAGGCTGATGTGTGGAGCTTCTGTCTCATGATCTGGGTTGTTGTGCTTCATGGAGACAGAGAGGAACCCTTTCTCCATCCCCACAACACCAGCACCCGTAGCATCTCCCAGGAGCAGGTGGGTGCTCAACAAGCGCTTGGTGAAAAAAGAGCAAGAAATCTTTCAACAGCTCTCCTACATGCCTTGTATTTTCTTGACAAAGCCTACCAGGAAAGTGCTGTTTGAAAAGTTCAGCACTGCTTCCAATCTCAGGCTTTATCTTTGAAATTTTGCACACTGAGTTAAAATATTGCTACATTTGTGGCCTGGGATCGTCCCTGCTAATTCCATATGAAACAAGAGTGCCAAAGAACTCTTAGAACTCCCCTTGTGAATTTGCTTGGTGAGCAGTTCTGGACTTGGCGTTTTAATCTCTCCATCAGGATCAACGTGATCCTGTGTTAAAGCCAAGGTCAAGTGGGATAAGCACTTGAACTTTCTCCTTCATCTTGCGTGGCTCGTTGGAACACGTAACCTTTATAGCTTGGTTTCTGCTTTGGAGGAGATTCTAAAGTCCAAGCAGATGTTTCTTTCCCTCTTTTGAAAACCCCTTTTCATTTTACTAGGCATGGTGTCAAAGGAGCAATTGGGGGTAGATTAGGTAGGAGGTGGAAGGTCAGTGTTTTCTTTGCTAATATTGCAAAATGAGGGGTTTTTGAGTTTGTTTATTTTTATTTTCTGCCAATTGGGCCACTGAGAGTAAGTTGTTGATTCTGAAAACATAGCTTTCCTTCATGTGTCAGCAATGTCTGTGGAGTCAAGGTAAGTGAGGGAAGGACAGGGCGAGGCAGCTGATCCCTTTTGGTTGGCAGAAAATAAAACCCTTGAGCAATCAGCTTCCAACTTTTAAGGATTTTTCCTCCAATGCAGTCAATGGAAATGACTTCCTTCTTCCACAAAATACTCTGGTTTTGTGTGTGTGACCAGTAACGTATGAATAAAACAGTAGCTAAACTGCTAGTCTCCTTCTAATGCAGTCCTATGTTTTCTTAAATGAACCACTATGCACACATTATTTTTAATTATAAATAACATTTATGGTCAACTTTATAGCTCCTGTTATTTCACATGGCTCACTAACAAGCCTGTTAAAACAACTGTCCTATACCAGCCTCATGGGATTGGCCTTCTGCTTTAGAACAGAACATGGAACAACCCAGCTACTGGCTGTAACATTTGAAAGCAGAACATACTTCATACATTCAATTCTGCCTTTTTCTACCTGGAGGCAGTAGTCTAAAACCTCTGACTCCTATATCTTTTCAAGCCTATGCCTAATTTTATGGGTACAAAATAAAAAGAGGAAGAAAAAATAGAGAGAAGAACACAGATAAAGAATCTAGAGTTTTATGGTTGGGAAGAGAGTCTTGCAAGGAAATTGCAAGTTGTTGTTGGGTACCATGGCCACACTCACTGCCACATGTGGGGAGAAAATGGTATGTCTGAATTCTTTTAATCATTTCTTCTTGTTTTGCCCTCTTCTAGGAGCCCAAATGAGCCTCTAATCCCTTTGCCATTAACTGGAGAGTACTGCAGACTCCTTGATTAAATAGATGGGATACTGTAGTTAAGGTCATCTAGGTAGAAGATGTGTTTTCAACTCCTACTGCTCATCAGAATCATGGGGTGAGCAGCATTCGAGAAGTACTATAGTCTAGGCCCCCAATTCTTGAGCTTCTGATTGCATTGGTCTGGTGTTGTAACACTGATTTGTTCTTGAAAGATTTCCAGATTATCCTAAAAGACCAAGGCAGAGAACCATGGCAGCTAGAGGATATAGAGGCTACTATTTATGTTAGGTCATTTCAATTGGCAAAGGTATATTCTCCTTTCAAAAATCGGAAAAGAATCATTTATTTTTTTCTCGTTGTATTCAACTGCATTGCTTATAGATTGAAAAATGTTTGATGAGACTACATTTTAGCTTTATTTTATTCTTCATAATCAAAAAATGTATAGTGTCACATAAATATTTCCATTGAAAGAGAGTTTGCTTCTTGGGCCAGAATTGCAAGTCATCATACAGTACAGAAAAGTTTTATAACTATGAACCAATAAATGCCCTTATTTTGGCCTACGCTAGTTTGAGTGGCTTCTGTCACTTGCAATAAAAATATCTATGTTCAAATATGAATTAGACAAAATGTATTTTTTAAACGTGGAGGAAATGAGATTGGTGATTGGAGATAAATGAAGGCTTTTTAATAAAAGTAGAACCTGTGCCTTGAGAATTTGAATTGACTGAAGAGATGGGAGATAATTTTAGTGGAAATTATCAATTTATCTGGATTATATGGATGGTGGGAAAACATTTTGAATTAGTAAAAACCAAAGTTGCTGTATCTTAGCACTGTGGTAGGTACTAAAGTTATGGAAACTGTTGCTACGTTATTATTACTTCGCCAGGACTTGAGAGGTCCCTGACACTGCATCTTCCCCTTTGAGCATTTTGCACTTTTCATGTGTTTTTGGGTTGAGCGCACAAATGTTTTCCGCTTGCATTTGGAATGGTGTAGTTCTAGCTGGACTCTAAGCTCCTTGAAGGTGATTTAATAGCGTTTTAGTTTTAAAAAATGCTTGGCCTATGGTAAGCACTTAATAAGTTCTCAGTGGACTTCTCAGAGGGAGAGGAGAATGAAATTGCTACTTGATACAAGATGGAGAATGAGCTCAGCAGATATTGGTTAAATGTAGCCTTTACCAGACCGAAGACAATTAAAAAAAGAGCTGCCTTGAAACCTCCTTGAAGGTCTAATTGCTGAGAGGTGGAAAGATCTAGAATGAGGCAATGAGCTGAACAAGATGCCGAAGGAGTGTAAGAAGTTCTGATAGTTCTCATTTACTCAGATAGTGCTGAATGCAGACTTGGCAGTCTCTGGCTGACTCAGCTGCGGCAGTGTGGTCTGGTACCAAAAGTGTGGGCTCTGGACTCAGACACACTCAGGTTCAAATCTATCTCCGCCATTCACTCCCAGGAAGGTCTTGAACAAATTACTTTGTGTTTTTCAGATTCTATTTTATCTATGAATGAAGAACACGATCACACTGGCCTTTAGGACTCTCAAGGGGTTTTAAGGAGTAATCCACAGGACACATAATAGGTGCCTAGTATTGTTAATTGGTCACTGTTCTTGATTTGTGGAAAAGGCCATTCTGTGAAGGACCTAATTAGCAGCCTTTTTATGCCTATTTTTGGCATGCTCTGGCCACTGTCCCTCCCTGAGCCACAGTAAGTCGGGAAAAAGCTACTTGGATCAGATGCAAAGCAGGGATTATAATTCAGCTCCTCCCACCTGTGTGCAGATAGCATGGTGGAGTGGAAAGAGTGTGGCTATTAACATCTGATGCCCTAGCTTCAAATCCCAGCTCTGAGAATTACTGTCCCATTTTCTTATCTGCGAAATATGGGTCATAATTATCTGTTGATCCACCTCTCAAGATTGCTATGGGCAAAAAATGACAAATGACAGAGAAAGTAATTCTGCAATTATGAAGTGCTGCCCAAATGTAATTATGAAAAATTCCTAGTCTTCTTAGAAACTCTGTAAATAGAAGGGGTTAGGGCCGAATTATTTAGATTTAGTCCAGGGATGGTAAGCACACCATTGCAGATGAGAAGGAGTCGGTGCCATTCAACTTACTCGTCCTTATCATGGGATTAGACCTGGAAATAAACATAAAAGTTCAACAGTGGCTCTGGCTGCATAGAACTAGAGATAACAAAAAAAGCCTAAAAGGAATAATCTGATAAGTGACATCAAAATTCTCACTTCGCACAGTGACCCAGCAAATTATTCCTTCATTTGAAGGTAATTACCTAACTCGTGGCTGACATGTTTATAAAGTAAACCCAGCATTTAGTTGCCGTTTGTTTTTGTTTAGGTTTGTTTTTCCGTTGTCTTGCCCTGGGTCTAAAGAAAGCTGCACATAATCGGAATGGCATGGAGCTATTAAAAAAAAAAAATAAAAAAAAATCCATGGCCAGAGGAGGAGCTAGAGCCCAAGAACTGCCACCGCAGAAATAAACAGCATCTACTTTTATGACTCGACTTTAATAACAATGGGACCCACAGAATACCTCCCACTGCTACAGGCTGGGGCAGTACCCACCCTTTGTTCCCTTTTCCACATTCCCCCACCCACCAAAGGTACCTATTGCCACATCTCCTTCCAACGCCAGAAACGTTTACTTTCCTCCCAGTGTGCAGGTTTGGATACACTTTCTTTCTGGAAATATATCAAAGTCAGTCTCTAGCCTGCGGTCCAGAGTGCAGAAGAGTTTAGTCATAGCTTGGTCCAACTTCTGAACAACGATATTAAGCTTATGATTTGTGAAATGTTTACGTTAGCCCCAGCCACGCTGTTTACCTCGATTGTTGATACTAACACTGTTCCGTCCAGACGAGAGAACAAGATCTGCAATGGAGATTGTTTTTTGGTGTAAGCTTGCAGATGTCCTCAAACTAATGAAAGCCAGAGTATGTTGCTTTCCCAGATCACGTGATCAGAAAGCCAAGGTTGTTGCGGACAGGCAGGAAAGCTTTCTTTTTCAAGATTAACAAGTTATCGGGGGAAAAGAATGCAAGGCCTTCCTAGACACTGTCTGTGAGGAGTCAGAGGTATCTTGCTTTTTGTGGGCATACTCCAGCCACTCAAAGACTTGTGGGTGGAAAAGAGTGCTGTCTTTTCAAAAAAAAAAAATTGATTGATTTTAGAGAGAGAGAGGAAGGGAGAAAGAGAAAGAGGGAGAGAGAGAAGGAGAGAGAGAGAAACATCGATGTGTTGTTCCACTTATTTATGCATTCATTGGTTGCTTCTTGTATGTACCCTGATCAAACTGTCAACCTTGGCGTATTGGGACGATGCTCTCACCAAATGAGCTACCCAGCAGGGCCTTTGCTATTACCTTTTCAACTGCAAGGATAAGAATTGCTTTTGGTACATAAAACAAGCATCAGAATCAAATGGTTTTCAGTCAGCTAAAAAGCTGCCTTATTTTTACGACAATTTTGGCTTCGTAGACGTGGTTTTGGAGCAGGCCCTGCTTGGTCTTAGAAATATGCATAGAAAGGACCTTGTTTCATTTTTTTCTTTTGTTTTCATTTGTTTAATATTATACTAATGGACAAGTTGGGCCAACAAAAGAGACAAAAAAAGAGGCAAGTTAAGAGAAGGGTGATTTTAATTAACTCTTTTTAAAGCTGCTGAAATCTGCCCTTTGCATTGGCAGTGCTTTCCCATTAGAACCAGACAGACCCTGAAAAATCTTGAACTTTTCTTTGAATTTAGATTTTTAAAAAAGCAACTTCTTTGGCAAGGAGGGAGTGATCTTTTTACAAGGTTTTCCATATTGCCCTTGAGAGGTATGTATAGTTTTAGCTCTTTACTTGAGAAATATTGGAAGCTCTTGGTGTGTTACCTGCACCCTATTCCATGCTAGAAAGCAATAACACAATAACACAATGGGAACTCGGTGTATACAACAGAAACCATTTTTAACGTGTGCACCATGGAGGCTGTATGCTTTGCAGCAGGAGGCTAATCTAACAAAGGAATTTGGACAGCAGCTTGAGGTTTGTTGCAATAGTATTTGAAAGGCAACTAGCTAAGGATTTTGTTCTAATCTACTAAGCTTGGATCTTTGAACATTTGAGTTCTGAGAAAAGTTTTGTTGGTTGTTTTTCCCATAGCGTTATTAAAGAATATCTACAGACAGATGGTCTTTTGTTTAGAACCCTATTTGATATATCTAGCTATTAAGTGTAGTGAGCTTTTGTGTGTGTCTGTTTCCCAAGCTAACTGTCTTCACTTGAGAGAACTTTTTGAGCAATGGTGATAGCTAACATTTGTTAAGTTCATATTACATGACAGGAAGACTGCTAGGTACTTCACATGCGGCAAAGACTGGCTAATTTCCTCCCATCCTGTTTCCTCTTCTTGGCAACCCAGCCAGTACATTTCCATTTTCATTTGTAATTAGGCGTGGACATGTGAGTTAGCTCTTGCCAATGGAATGTGAACAACAGTGATGTGTACCACTTCTAGGCCTGGTCCATAAATCCTCCCACGTGTGATGCTTGCGCTCTTGCCTCTTCTGCTGGCTCGATGCAGACAACACGGCAATCTTAGAAGTGATGTGTTGAAAAGGGTGGGGTGACATGATGCAAAGATCCTTGGTTCCAATATCCCTTCTTGGAGTAGAGCCTCCTGACAATCAGGAATACCCATTTAGGATTGTACGTGTGTGGGAAATACGTTTTTGTCATGGGGGAGTCATATACTTGGGCACTTATTTGTTTTAACATCTAGCAGTACTTTAATACACATATGTTATTTAATCCTTGCTCTTTGAGATAACAACATTTTACCCATTTATGGATGAGGAAACTGGCTCATAGAAATTTTAAAAAATGATGCCTTAGGAAAACCTAGTTCCTATATGGTGGGGCTGGGACTTGATTCAAGTTCTGCTTATAGATGTCTCTTTCTCTTGTCATTTTTAGTAAGAGAAAAGACAATTCTGTTAGCTCCAAATCTTCTGGTTTGCACTACACACCTAAACCTTTTAGGGTTAAAAAAAATGTTCTTTGTATACTAGGCTCTCAATAAGTGCCTATATTCACCAAAATTTGTCTCTAGTTTATAGATTGCACTTAGCAAAACTTTTATGTGGATAGGTGAGAAAGTTTTTTCAAAGAAAATTGAGATTCATTTCAGTTATGTAACACTAATATTTTAGATTAAAAAAGACAACAGAAATTGTATCACTAGGTTGTCATTTTATGAAGATTCATAATATTACAAATAATATAAGACTATAGAATGTACTTTTTACAAATCACTTTTTTTAGTTTAAATTGATTATTTAAAACATATTAACAGCAACCACTTTTGTTTACTACATAATATTTTACTCAGGTTATTTTCACTGAACTGTTTCCTGGTTTCAATCATAGGAAATCTTTATAGTAATTTTCAATCTGATGAGGTCTGTATTTTTAGATCCCTGTGTCTCATTGTCATTCAAGGACTGTGGGCTTGCCCACATCTATCAGGGGATAGAACTGTAACTGTATCATGATGTTTGGATCGTTGGAAAAGATGTTTTGAACTATTTCCATAATATATGCACAATCAAGTTAATAAGCACAGTAAATGCATCACAGGATAATATGGCTTTAAATGTAGAGTTTGCAAGCTTATTTCTTTCTTTTTAAAGAAGACAGAGGGACCACTATCTGGAGCCTTGGGAGTGAAGCGAGAGTACAATCCCAAAGAGAAAAGCCTACTGGTTAGTGGAAAAATGTGAACATCAGTTAGATGAAAAAAAAAAAAAAAAAAGCATGCTCAAGGTCCAAAACAAGTAGTGCAGGACATGAAGAACTAGAGGAAGCTAACGATTTGTATAACAAAATACTTGACATACCAGAGGAAATACAGTTTTTGCTATTGTTTAATAAAATAACATATTTATTCATGGTTAATCACTAAGTATAACATTCCATGCACAGGACCAAAGTCCTTCATTTTTGTGTTGAAACGTTGGAATGGTTTTTCATAATAAAAAAATGAAAACGAGAACTGCTTCTCAATAACAGAATGATGAGTTTGTTTCACTGCGGAGTGTTGTTTGGCAGTTTTCTCTTTATCTCTGTGAAGGCTCCCTGCTAATTTCGAGCATTGCTGGTTGCTCTTGACCTCATCACTCCAGGAGCGCAGTCTCCTTAATGGGCCAAACTTCCTAGAGGAACACCAGGTCCTACTCCTTTTGCATATAAAGTTCCATTTAGTCCTGGCAGCACAGGGCTTTCTGGTTCAAAGAGAAGAGTCTTATAAGGCTTCTTGGACACCAAATAACTCTTACAAAACAACATTTTGATGAATTAAGTGTAAATGAATCAGAAACATATGGATTAAATTTCCTTTGAAATATGCATGCCTTTTCCGAATTAAGGGGGGAAACGTTTGGCACAATGTATTTTGCTGAACCCAAAACACAAGAATAAACCTCAAAGTTTTTCTGGACCCCCCAAATTATGCTGGAGTCTTGCTTCTTTTAAGATTAATTCATGTTTAGGCTTAATACTGTGTTGTTGTTGTTGTTTTAAGTTTGAAAATGGCTTTACTCTGACCTCTAATTACTTCCCTGGATTTGTGCTTTTTTTTTTTTTTTTTGTTCTTGATAAAAAACCCCTGACACCTAGAAGTATGCATCCAACTTTATGTTCATGTGTCATGGACAGAAGTGCACCCTGCTACTCTGTCAATAATCGTGCAATCTTAATTTTACATTTTATCCAAACTTAAAAGTACTATATAAGTTGCCTAGAATTTTCCCTATCCTGTGGTCACTTGGACAAGGCATGAACCACAAGGACTTTTGATGATGCAGAAGAAAGAGACAGCAGGTCTAAATTTTGCAGAGGTAGACATAGTGATACCCAGTGAGGAGCGTGTCACATGGGGAGGGTAGTTCTACACCCATTTGCTACTCCTTTTCCACATTCCTCGTCATGACAGAGGAGGAAATGAGCACAGTTGGCTTTTACCAAGTTTCAGGGTCCTTTTCCATCTTTGACTTAATTTACCTCGTTGGGTGGGCTATGCTAAGAGGGGAAGGAGAATAAATGCTTACAGAATTAGCTCTGCTCCGTGTATTGACAGTTAAGAGTCTCTTGTTTTTCCCCCTCAGAATTCTAGATAAGGGAAGTGAAACTTTTGACCTCTCCTATATGCTCTGGACACTCATTCTTTTCTTCATTAAATTGTAAGTAAGCACATCTTCATTTTCTCACTTAGACCAAACTTTCCCCTGCAGGGCCTTTGCACATGATGCTTCTCTGAGCATGGAATGCTCCTCTACTTTCCATCTCCCAGCCACTCTCATGGCTAATCCAACTCAGCTTTAAGTCACAGTTCAAATGTCACAGCTCCAGAGATGTCTTTCTTGAACAGTCTATCTTGAGTAGGTTCCTCTCTCTTCCAAAGCTTTTTGTTTCCTTTAAAGCAGTAAAAATCACATCTTGTAATTATTTGAGTTAATGTGTTTGTTCCCCTGTTTTCTATTTCTTAGAGGCAAGGACTGCATTTGCTTTATTGATACTTTTTCATCAGTACCTAGCAAAGTGCCTGGCACACTGAAGGTACTGAACGAATCTTTGTTGAATGAGTGAAGAAAAGGATGAGGCACTAGATGGCCTGCTCCTGCTCCTTTAGGGTTGTGTCATGTTATCTTAATAGCCAACTTACTGTGGAAATAGGATCAGTAGGAGATAAAAGGGTGGAGTGGTTTTGCTTGGACATTGCTCGTTCATGTCTGCTGTTCTAGTTTAATTATTAATAGTGGTCTCCTTTATTTTCAGCAGTGTTCTGGTTTGACTTATTAATTATGTGGTCACTCCAGTCACCTAGTATGTTGACTTTTACTTCTTTTAAGTAAAGGTAGTGTTCCCTGCAATTGCATATGGGTCTGGTGCTTTAGTTGGATGTACCTGAGGAGATACACCTGTGACCATCTGTCATCTGGAAGGCACTATACTGTGCAGAGAGGAAAACGAATCTTGGTTCATCATATGCAGCCATGATGAAAGATAGACTCAAAAAAGGACAACAAAGTTGTGTATTATATGGCTGCTGAGTAGATATATAACAATGATCTCAAGCTAACTTTTGTTGTGACTACAAGAATAGGCAAATTGAGATTAGAAAAAAAAAGTAGAAATGTACCTACAGCCAAACTCTTCTTATACATGTGGTCTCTGGAAATTCGTAGGATAACTGTGTTCAGATTCATATCTAGTAGTTGTGATTTGATTTCTCCCAGGTGGAAAATATAACCTTTCTCACTCAGTAGAGAGTGTCAAGGAAACTTAGTGTCCTAGTGACGCCCAAAGGGGACTCCTGGGAGAAGGGGAGGTTGGGTAGAAATAGAGCATTGAAATCAGGTGGCTTCTCTAAACATAAAGCTTCTGCTACAGGCATTTTAGCACTATATATATCTATCTATATCTATATCTATATCTATATCTATATCTATATCTATATCTATATCTATATCTATATCCTGGCGCACGAAATTCGTGCATGGGGGGCTGGGTGTCCCTCAGCCCAGCCTGCACCCTCTCGCAATACGGGACCGCTGGCTCCTAACCGCTGGCCTGCCTGCCTGCCTGATCACCCCTAACTGATCACCTGCCTACCTGATTACCTCTAACTGCCTCTGTCTCAGCCCCAACTGCTGCAGCTTCGTTCGGAAGGACATCCAGAATGATGTCTGGAAGGTCATTCAGCTGTCTGGTCTAATTAGCATATTATGTTATCTATCTATCATCTATCTATCTATCTATCTATCTATCTATCTATCTATCTATCTATCTATCATCTAAAATTAGCCATGGCCACAGAAATTAGCTGCTACAACAATGGGTGAGACTACTAGAGAGGGAAATCTATTTGGGAAAGTAGAATAAACTATAATGAGCTTATCTGTTCATCTAGTTCATCTAGTGTTCTGTCAACTAGACTTGTGTGGGTCCAAGGTTAGACTTGTGTGAGTCCAAAGTTAACTAAGCCTTTTTTTCACATAAAAAAAGCAGCAAATGCTCTTTGGTTAAAAAAAAAAAAAGATAGGAATATCAGTGATTTTGAAAAACAAATGACTCAGGCAAGCATTCCATGCTTGTGTTTTCAACTCTGTGACTTTTACATGAGCAGGAAGAGGAAGAAGCGGTCTTGTTTAGATAAGGTCAGAGATGTCCTCACACATGGTTCATGTCATAGGTGCTACTAGCTGGCATTTGAATTGTGAATATTGGAGTTGTAGAAAGAGAAGAAGGAAACTAAAAACAAAGAATAAGGAAGATGGAGGAAGATTATAGGTGATGCCTACATAGTTTATGGGAAAAGCAGTGGAGTCTAGCTCAGGACAGTGGTCTGTGCAGGATATAGCTGCAGGTAATAACTAGAAACAGAAAACAAAAATACACTGAGATTGAAGACTCAGGCAGGGCAAGGAAAGTCAGCATGCCGTGCACCATCCGAGTTGCTGAGGTTACAAACATGAATAGGACTGTTTTCTAATCCTTGAGGGGCTGATAATCTGCTTCAGGAAAAGAGGTTCAATTTAAGAGGGTTAAATAGACTACATGTACCATGCGTAGAGAAAACATTACCTATCTGTTCTTTATTGCTACCTACTTTATCCATTAGAGCCCTTAGCATATTAATCATATTGTTTTAAATTCCCAGTCTTCTAACATCCCTGCCAGGCCTGGTTCTGATTCTTGTTCTCTCTCTCTCTTCAAATTGTGTTTTTTCACTGATAGCCAGACCTGATGTATCAGGTGAAAGGAACTGCTGTAAATTGGCCTTTAGTAACGTGCTGGTGAAGCGTGGTGCAGGGCAAGTGCTCTCTAGTTCTCTGATTAGGTCTCAGTCTTGTAGTGTTCCTGTGCTTCTGGACTGTGAACTTCACAAGTGGTTCCTAGTTTCTTTTCCTTCTTCCCTTAGGTGAGACAAAATGGCAGAGTGAGCTGGACTTGGGCATTTTCCTTCTCGCATGTGGAAGGCTTGAGGAAACAGACGTTGGGTGCGTGTATTTCTCTTTTCTCGTCAGGTAGGCTCTGATAATACTGGTTAAGTGGTTTCTGCTGTGAGCATGCCTTATTAAGGAGAGAAGATGCTCCGATGTATTTCAGAATGGTTCCTTCTCCCTCTCCTGCCGGAAGCACAGGGAATTTTTCTCTGAGATTTTCTGAAGGGACCTGGTCAAGCTCCTGGAGGTAAATCTCACAATATCCTGGGTGATCCCTATGACTGGGCCTCCATGGAGTTAAAATATCAGTGTTGTCCACACTGAGACTCCAGGAACCTATCAATTACAATTCAGATTTTTCTTTCCGGGCACAGGTTCCCATGGAGGTTTCTGCTTGTGAATCTCCGCTCTGGTAGGTGGTGATTTCCTATCTTTCTCTTTCTTTCCCCCCCTCTTATCTCTGGCTTTTCAGAGGGAAATTACAATTGCTCACTGATGATTGTGGGGTTTTGGTTATAGTCCATGGTATCACACCTGGGACCCTTTGGAGGAGAGTAGATGGAAATTCCTGTGCCATCCAACTCAGAGCCTGCAGGAGGACTTCCTCCTGACTATTCATTCTTTCAGTAGACATTCCTGGTTTGCTGTGTCTTCTCTTTTCTTATAGATCCAAGAAGAATTGCTTTTATTCATCCTGTTCATCTTTTTGCTTCTTGTTAAGATGGAGTGGTAACTTCCAACCTATTTACATGCAAACATTTACGTGAACATTTGTAGCACTTTTTAAACAATAGGAACTTGTTATTAAAAAATAAAAGAAATAGGATTGGGCAGTGGGAAATAGGATTGCCATGCAGATGTGACAAGTCTCTGAGACCTAATGGGAAACCTGAAGCAAAAAGTGCTGGTGTTAGAGGAGTCTCTTATGGACTGAGTGGTTGGACCTTTACTAGGGTCTTGCTTAGGCATTGGTTGATGCCATCTTGAGAAGATGATGACCTATGTGCAAAAGCTGAGGCAGATAAGAAGGAGTGGATGCTCCTAGGCTGGCAGATAACTGCACTTTGGCACTGGATAGACTTTCTTCTTGGAAAGGAGTCTGAATAGCACACCTCCATGTCTCTAGTAGGCTGTCTCGATGGTCTAATGTTCTATAGGACACACATTCATCCTGGATTCAAGAGATCCTAATTCCATTAATTCTGTTAACTATAATGATGGTTATGGAAAAGCATAATTATTGATGAATATTAGTGTAACCTAGTAATCTCTACACTAATAAAAGAGTAAGATGCAAATTGACTGTACCCTCATGACGCTCACCAGCCAATCAGGAGTGAGTATGCAAATTAACCCAACAAAGATGGCGGGTTAATTTGCATATGCAGGCACCAAGCAGCTGGGGGCGGGTGGGATGCTTGCATCGTGCCATGGCGACAACACAGGCGTTCTGCACCGCCCCAGCTGCTCTGGGCCTCTGGGCAGCATGGGAATGCTGAAAGGTGGCTCCGGGCCGGAGCAAAAAGGCAGCTCTGGCCCGAGCGAAGGGAATACTGGCAGCCAGGGGAAGGAAGGCCCATTCTTGCACGAATCTTCGTGCATTGGGCCTCTAGTCCTATATAATAATCCTATATAATAAAAGGTTACTATGCAAATTGACCCTTATGCAGAATGACTGGGAACGATCAGTCGCTATGATGTGCACTGGCCACCAGGGGGCAGATGCTCAGCGCAGGAGCTGCCCCCTGGTGATCAGTGTGCTCCCACAGGGGGAGCTCTGCTCAGCCATAAGCCAGGCTGATGGCTGCGAGTGCAGTGGCGGTGGCAGGAGCCTTTCCTGTCTCCTTGGCACCACTAAGGATGTCTGACTGTGGCTTAGGCTCACTCCCTAAGCCACAGTCGGACATCCCCCAAGGGCTCCCGGGCTGCCAGAGGGATGTCTGACTTCCAGTTTAGGCCCAATCCCCCAGGGAGCAGGCCTAAGCTGGCAGGTGGACATCCCCTGAGGAGTCCCCAACTGTGAGAGGGCACAGGCTTCTTTTTTACATAGAGAATTACTTTTAAAGCAGTTATGACTTCTTTCTAGAATAAAAAGCACTTAAAAGAAATTAAATTAGCATTAGGATTTTAAATTTTTTATTAAAAATTACGATTTCTGAACTTTTGAATTAATGACATACTTGTGACCAGAAAAGGGCTCCACAAGGAAATAGGGACAATTCTGAATTAGAAAGAAGAATGGAAATAACTACAAATTATAATTTTCGTGCACTGGGCCTCTAGTGCTTAAATAATTGCACACGTTTAGGTACAACTTGATTCTTTATACCTACACCAAACATCTATTTGCTATTTAAATATTATATCTGGAATAAAATTGTCTGACTTTCTCCCCTAACTTTGAATTTAATGAGCCAAGAACCCTAGGTTTATTCATGACTTTTGAAGATCCCCCAAGTGAATTTTTAAAACAAGAGTGTTTTTTATTCAGCTTTGTCTCTTCCTCTTTTAATACTGGGGTAATTCTCTATATTTTATCCAGCACTTTCTTTTTTCCCCCTCTTATCTCTGGCTTTGCAGAGAGAAATTACAATTGCTCACTAATGATTGTGGGTTTTGGTTACATTCCATGGTATCTCACCAGGGACCCTCTGGATGAGAGCGTAGGAAGATGGGAATTCCCTTTCCATCCAACTCGGAGCCTGCAGGGGGACTTCCTCCTGACTATTCATTCTTTCAGTAGACATTCCTGACCATTTGCCTCCCTAGCTCCCCTGTCTCTTAATGAAGAACTTATTTAATGCAAATTTATATTTAACATACAATTTCTTTAATAGAATGTTAAGTTTTATAACTTTGATTCTTTTTTACATAGAGGATTACTTTTAAAGCAGTTATGACTTCTTTCTAGAATAAAAGGCACTTAAAAGAAATTTAATTAGCATTAGGATTTTAAATTTCTTTTATTAAAAATTATGATTTCTGAACTTTTGAATTAATGACATCCTTGTGACCAGAAAAGGACTCCACAAGAAAATAGGGGACAATTCTGAATTAGAAAGAAGAATGGAAATAACTACAAATTATAACATTTTGTTTTTCTTCTTGCACATGGATGTTTTCCAAGACAATAAAAATGACTTTTTAGCCAACGGCAGAGTTTGATACCAAGTTGAGAATCATAAATAGGGAACAGGAATTTTGAAATGGGAATTGAGAATAGTAAAGCAACTGGATAGATAAATGCTGTGTGTGTGTGTGTGTGTGTGTGTGTGTGTGTGTGTATAATGAAAAATTCCACCTTTGAACTTGTATTTTAGAACTTCTTATCAGGGGGTATTTATTACAGCATAGGATTAGGTCATTGCAACTACTAGTATATCCTTTTGTTTCCAATCAACTTCATGTCAAAGCAATTATTGTCTCACCTTTAAATTGCTTTTAAAATGATTGGGAGCAAACTGCATTATTTTTCATGCAACCCTACTACAAAAGCTAATATGTATACTTTTGTTTCACAGCTAAGGAAAATAAAAAATAGATTAAGGTACTGTACTGAAGAATTTATAGGAGAATTAGAGTTAATAATCATAATTCTCAAGTTTCTATTTTTTCAAATAATCATACTGTCTTGATATATTCAATACGTCTGCTGTTTGGTCTCTGTATAATATTTTTTATTTCAGTCAGTGTATGTTTAATTTCTAGTTGGTCCTTTTTCATATCCTCAAGGGTCTTGCTAAATTTATCAGCCTTTTCTAGGAAATTCTTGAAAAACATTATAACTGTGGTTTTGAATTCTATATCCAGTCTTTTGCTTTCCTCCATTTCTTTCATTTGTGATCTGTTTCTTTGTCTCCGCATTTTCACTGCTTCCCTGAGTTGGTAGAGTAGCTTTGTGTGGTAGGTGTCCTAAGGGCACAGTTGCTCAGCCTCCCCAGTTATCTGAGGTGGACACTCTTGGTGCACCCCTTTGTGGACTGTGTTTACAGCCTTGTTGTAGTTAAGTCTTGATTGTTGTTGGTATCACTGGGAGGAATTGACCTCCAGGCCAATTGGCTGTGAGGATCAGCTGTGTCTACTCTGGGAGAACTTCTGTGCTAGAGACACACTTATGAGATAAGACTTGCACGATTGCAAAAGCCTCTGTGCTCAGCTAGGATGGGGAGGAGTTTCAGGGCAGAGCAGACAGCCTTGGTTTCCCATCAGCCCTGCCCTATGAGGCCCCTGGGTCTCAGTGACCCTTGGTAATCGCTGCAAGCACCTCTGAGAGAAAGCCGCCCTCAAGTTTTGCCCGCTGCCAGACAGTCCAGTTTCTCCCCGAATGAGTCTGGTTTCCCAGAAACTCGCCCGGAACTGGAGTTCAGCACAGTTGGGAGCTTCTGTCTCCCTCCTGCTTTAGAAAGCCAGCCACATACTCAGCCGCCCGTGCATTCAACAGCCAGTCCTCTCTGTGTGTGCATGCCTCCGGACCTCTGCCTTCCGCAGCTCCCGAATCTCAGTATGCTTTCTCTTTTCCTGACAGTCCAGATTCCCCCCGAATGAGTCTGGTTTCCCAGAGTCTCGCCTGGGACTGGAGTTCAGTGCAGTTGGGAGCTTCCGTATTCCTCTCGCTTTAGAAAGCCAGCCATGCACTCAGCTGCCTGTGCACACAGCCGCCCGTCCTCTCCACGCGCGTGTCTCCATACCTCAGCCTTTTGTAGCTCCTCTGAGTCTCAATGTGCTTTCCTCTTTCCTCCTAGTTGTAGAATTTCCACTCAGCCAGCTTTCCTGTGGTTCTGGATGGTGTCCGTTTTGTCTTTTAGTTGTAGTTTTGATATTGTTGTGCGAGGCAGCAGTTTAGGTGTTTACCTATGCCGCCATCTTGGTTTCTCCCCATGGTAACTTTTATGACCTAGAAAGACCTTGATTAATATTTGATGAATGAATGGATTATTTGTGATCAATTTCTCCCTCCACATTTTTCTAGAATTTAAGGATAAAAGATAGATAACTTTTTCCCAAACATCTCTGGCCTATGGGCATAAGCTGCAGTGTTAATTTCCTTATCTTTTTATTAAAAGGAAATGTAGTAGGCCATAGCCAATTTGGCTCAGTGGATAGAGCGTCAGCCTGTGAACCAAAGGGTCCCAAGTTTGATTCTGGTCAAGAGCACATACCTCAATTTCAGATTCCTCCCTGGCCTGGGCCCTGGTCACTATGCATGCAGTAGGCAACCAATCGATGTGTTTCTCTCACATCGATATTTCTCTCTGTCTTTCTCTCTAAAATTCAATGGAAAAATATCCTTGGGTGAGGATTAAAAAAAAAAAAAAAAAAAGAAAATGTAGTATTTGGGGCAAGGTTGTGGAGGCTTCTTTTCATTAGTACTTTTTCTATTTTGTTTTTCTTGCCAGGATCTATGAGGTACTTCATGAGTTATTTTATCATTAAACCAAAGGTCAGCTAGATGCATATCTTCTTTGAAAATGTTATGCCTAAAATTTTACGTGGGTGGTAAGAGGATTTCTGATGCCTGATTTGTAGCTGAACTTTGATGAGTCACACAATACATAGCTTTTCACCCTTAGTGGCTGAGGACCTTGTGAAATTTATGTATAATTGTTCTATCTGGGGCTATTGAGTTTCTAGGAGAAACAAATACTACGTGTAAGAGAATGGACATAGAGAGTTTAATCTGTGTCTATTTAAGTAGTTCTATAATTTGGGGATAAAGCCAATTTAAGTATAAACCATCTTTAAATAATAATTTTCTAAAAAATCTGTTTTTTCTATTTAGTACTTAATAAATACCAGACAGTATCAGAAAAAACAAATTCCAACGTCTCTGGTAGGGTGTTGCTGTGAGGAGGTTTTCAATAGGTATAGTGAAAGTGTGTTTTCAGAGACTGTTTTATTTTTCAATAAAACACAAATGTGTTTTTGTACACTTATCACTATCTAATGAAACACAAATATGATTCAACTTTATGTTTGTGTGAAGTGGCAATTGATAAAATTTTACTATAATCTCAGACATACAAGAAAATAGAAAATCAAAGGTTTTAGAAGATCCGGTAATAAACAGAATTTTATATGGTTAGCAGTATGTGCGATATACATTTAAATTAAAAATTTGAAATAAAGATTTATTAACTATTAATATTTTCGCTTGGTGACATTTAATACTGCTACACAATATTGCTTATGTCTTAGGTGCCAATATGTTTATTAAATTTAACTTGAACTGTGACAAATACAAAACACTTTGGATTTATCTGAACTTCTCATATGTAAAATGTCTCATAAAGTAGATTATATTTTGCGATTTATAATTTCTTTCTTCTCAATATAAAATTGATTGTATAATCTGACTTACATGAAACATGTTGTATGTATTCAAAAACATTTTCTAATCTCTTTTTCTGCTTAGTAAGTCCTCTCTGTAAATATTTATGAGTTTGCCCTTTAAAACAAAACAAAAAAGAACTTTTAAAATTCAAAGCAAAACACAACAAAAGAAACAAATTAGGAAAGTATTTTTTTCTTGGCAAGAAATCTTTTTGTGAATACTTGGCTTTGGCCACCATTGAAAGTTGCGACACTGTATTCTTCTGGGGCCAGGGCTTCCCTCTTCCTTCCTTCTAAGTAATTCTGGGTGCTCCTTGTCTCTCTGTTTATTATGCAATGATGACAGCACATCCTTATGTTGACCAATAATTGACAGAGAACATTTTTAGGTAAACAGTGACAGTTGTGCTAACAAATTCGTTTCCATTCTGTAAATTTAATCTACTACAGCAGTCTTTCTTGGGTACTGTCTTCCAAATTTTCCACATGCCCTGTACTCTGTTCCCCTCCCAGAGTGTACATTACTGTAGTTCCTGGGAGTTTTGACTATTCCCCTCTTGCGAGACGTGTTTATTCCATCAAATACTAGAAGACAGAGGAGGTCTCAGCTCTTATTTACTTACCCTATCAACTCTTCAAGCTCCTAATTCTCACTGATAGTCATTCCCAATGACTCTTTGTACATGGCACTGCAACATGCTGTCCCCTTTTGGAAAAAATTATTTAATTACCATCTGTGCTGAACCCGTCTGTTAGCTTTGTATCATATCAAGTTTAGAAATTATTTGGAGCCCAGCTGGCATGGCTCAGTGATTGAGGAATGACCTATGAACCAGGAGGTCATGGTTCAATTCTTGGTCAGGGCACATGCCCAGGTTGTGGGTGTGATCCCCAATGTGGGGTGTGCAGGAGGCAGCCAATCAATGATTCTCTCTCATCATTGATGTTTCTATCTCTCTCTTCCTCTTCCTTCCTTTCTGAAATAAATAAAAATATATTAAATTATTTGGAGTTTTATTTGCCTATTTAGTTGTTGGCTTTTTGAAGGTGCACAAAATACATGCTCTGGGGTAAAGGGATTTACTAAAGAGGAAAGACCACATGAAACATTTTTGGTTTTCACATTGTCCCTGTGTAGATGAGCATGGAAGACCAGAAACCATAGTCATGTTGTTGACTGAGGCCTACCTACTCTTTTGGAGTGGGGAACCTAAAGTCGTTATGATGTCTTAGGAGTAGAATGTAGGCATTTCCCATTTATAAAAGACTTCCAACTTCATGAGAAAGTGCCCTGCCAAGAGCGTTGTTAAGCATTAGAACAACTTGAGGAAGGACACTCTCCTGTAAGTGGTATTTTAAAATAGATGGGGTTTTCACCCTTCTGAAACTCTTTGAGAGTGCACAAAGTAGAGGCTAGAAAAGTTCCTTCAGAGGTTTGCCATATTTTTGCCTATTGATAATGTGTAGAAAATGAATGTTACTGTAACTATTATGAGTAGTCTCAACTCACTGGGATATAAATGTGGGATTTTTTTTTCCTATCTCTGTGGTCCCTCAACTCTCCTTACATTTTCTATGTGGTGGGCTCCTTTAATGACATCCCAGTTTGAGTTGAAGAGACCAAAATTCTGCCACCCTGCAGCTGCTTCTTGAGATATTGATTTTTCAGCTATTTAGACTCAGAAAGAACCTTTGACCCTCCCATCTTTCCTGCCCAAGAGATTCAGACGGAGAAACACAGGACAGAAAGGAGACCTTCAGATGTTGCCTTCGCCGATTAGAATTAAGTATGGCGGTCCAGGAGGGCTTCACGCAGGCGCCTGTGGGCCGGATACCCTCTGTGTCCCAGAGTTTCTGAGTCACGTTAGGGGGATTTTCCTGCCTTGTGTGTATCCTCTTCCTCAACTACCTGTAAATTGTCCACTCTCACTTCTGAAATCCAATTCCTTATCCACACTGCTTTTCTCCTTTGTCCAAAATGACTTACATACTCAATGTTGTTTCACTGTCCATGGGGAATTGTCATGTCCATGTGAATTCCCCAATACACATGTATTAAACTTCAGTTTTTTCCTGTTCATCTGTCTCTGTTAATTTTGTTTTTAGCCCAACCAGGAGAACTTAGGAGGTGGGAGAAAAAGTCAATATTTTTTTTAGCCCCCATAGAGCCCATCCAGTTTCACTTACTTTGAGGACCTGAAACATACAGTCACCAGCACAGGCTGGATTATCTGCCTCAGGGCAGGTACTGATGGCCACAGTATGCCTCCTGCCCACCCACCTCTCTCCTGGCTTATCCCTCTGTTGCCTGTGGGCTGGGCAGAAAGGCACAGTGTTCTTCTTACAGGAGATTGCTTGGTAAAATCTTCGCTTTTTTGTTGGATAGTGATTGCTTTTTGGCTTTTCTGTCAGGCTGTCTCTGACTAGATGTGAATGGCTGGTGGTACCTCCAGCTCCACAAACAAGGGGCTCAATCTCCAGGGGCTTTGTAGAGCAGTGATCCTCAGTTGTGTCTTCCCCGCAAGCCCCAGCGAATGGTTCCAATTCAGGCACCTCTTTCCCTACCTTCAAAGTGGCCTGTTGAGCGTCAAGACTTTACTGATTTACCCTCCGGGGCCCCAAGGCTAGAATATGGATACAGGCCAGCCATCTGTCGACTCTCAGTGTTGGGGAAAGAAGTATCTTTTTTCAGAAAGCGTGCTGTATCTGCTGTGATGACTTGGAATAGATATCAATCACCACCTCGCCCTTTGCGTACTCTAAGATAAGGTAGGCCCTAGAGAAGAGAGAATGGCTTCATATGAGAAATTAATCACCGTAGGAAAGTCCAGGGAAGGCAGTTAAGTATTCATTCCAATATACTCCCTTTTTCTCTCAGTTTTTTTCCCTGAAGTGATTGTTTTTTTCTGGTTGAGCACTGCTGCCCAGAGTATTCCCAGTTTTTGCCCCTTCCCTGCCCTCTGCCCTGTTTAACCTTTTGCACTCGGATGTCGAGTCTGACTCGACACGGTTAGCATTAGAATAAAGGAATCGAGAAAAAAGCAAGTGAGTGCAAAGGGTTAATTCTGTTTTTGCCAGTTCTCTACAAGGTAGACAAGATCAGTTCTGAGTAAGTGAAATCTATAAAAATGGCCACAGATTCTTTATTAGTTCTTCTAAGCCAAATTAGTCTGCATACTCAAACATAGGTTTGCAAAGACTTAAGATTTGGGAAATATTACTAAATAGTGTGTCAGTAGGTGTTGCAGATAAGGTAGGGCATGAAGGATGCAGGTGTCTTTATTCATTTTAATGCCCTTTTCTACCCCTGACTAAAAGCTTCAGAGATGACTGAGTGCTGAATGTTCAAGTCTATATGAATCTTATCCTATTAGAGACAAGTTGTATTAACTACTCAAAATACACGAGGCTTTTTGCATGGAGGATGCATTTCTTCCACTCTTTAAGTTTCCTATGGCTGGAGGCAAGAAAACAAAAGCTAGATGACTTAAGGCTAGAATTCACAAATAACTGTAGAGGAAGATTCTATCTAGAGGCATCAGGATGAGCCCAAGGCACATCCATGGGGCTCACTGAGCAAGTCCTTCGAAGTCCAGGAGTAGGAGGCTGAGCAGAAAGATTAAAGATGGGTCTTCATCCAAAAGAAAAATGGGATTATGGCCAATTTGAGATGCCATTATGTGGTAGGAAGGGTGTCACCGTCTATCAGGGTGGTCTAGCCCCACAGAAGGACATTTAAAGACTACAAACGGTTCAGTTTTAAAGGTGAACCTGGGGTAACAGGCATGTTAGCTGAGGTCACCATGAAAGGAAAATCAAAGCCAGAGTCCAGTGTGCCGAGTGAGTGAAGAGTACTGGTTCTTGTCCTATATATATGCCAAGGTGAGCCTGGCTCATGATGCTGTCTCCACTGATGGAGGGGTATAAAGAGGGCTCAGAATGGCCTGGCAGTTCAAGTCTTTGAATGTGACCTACCAGCCTAACTGGTATCACAGAGTCTGGGTGGTAATGTTATTCCTGTCCTTTTCAGAATGGCCCTGAAACAAGCTTGCAGATGGGCTCATGGGGAAATCTGAATGAGTACCAGGGAAGGCAAAAGTAGGAAAACAGTGCTTGTGCTAAAATGATGAAATTCTCTCCTTAGGTTTTGGTTCCAGGGAATGTAATTTCAGGATAAAAGGGTTTCTACATGACTGAAATTGACCAAGGAGATGAAACTTTATTTGGTTATAAGCTTGAATATTATTTCCTCAGTGGAAAATAATTTAGACAGACACTCTTGGATCACTTTATGATAGGTGCTAAAGGACAAGGGAAGATCATAATTTAAAGCAATTAGTCTGGTAGGAGGTCCTACTATACAATATGGTTTAAAAAAAATGACAATGCTAGGGGTTGGGGGCAGAAGGGGGTTCTAATATATGGTGACAGGAGAAGATTTGACTTTGGGTAATGAACACATGGTGAAATGTACAGATCTTGTAATATAGAAACCCACACCTGAAATCTATATGTTCATGTTGACCAATGTCACCCCAATAAATTTAATTAAAAAATGACAATACTTTATTATCTAGTTACTAGAGGCCTGGTGCATGGATTTGTGCACTAGTGGGATCCCTCGGCCTGGCCTGTGGGGATTGGGCTGAAACCGGCTCTCTGATATCTCCTGAGGGGTCCCGAATTGTGAGAGGGCATAGGCTAAGCCGAGGGACCCCACTGGTGCACGATTAGGGCTGGGGAGGGACCTCAGGAGGGCTCCAGGTTGTGTTCGGCCCATCTCGCCCAGTCCCGATTGGCCAGACCACAGCAGCAAGCTAACCTACCGGTTGGAGTGTGTGCCCCCTGGTGGTCAGTGTGCATCATAGCGACTGGTTGAACGGTTGAACGGTTGGACACTTAGCATATTAGGCTTTTATTATATAGGATTATCAGGAAAGGCCTGGAATGTGCATATTATAAAGTGCAGTTTCCTCAGTGACCATGTTAGCTTACTTTCCTTTTTTTTTGTCTTTAGTTGGTGAATTCTTAACTCTACATTTGTACGTTAGAAAAACTTCTACAGTACTCAGTAGTGTTAGTGTTCATCTATGCTTTCAGAATCATAGGCACATTGAAACTCACTATCTCCGTGTCTGTTTTGTTGAATAACCATTAGAACATCCAATTAGAGTGTTATTCCAGTTTAGTTTTAGCCATCCAAAGAAAATGATGAGGAAACTAAAGCTGCTTCAACATGAACAATTTTTAACTGAAAAATATCATCTGTGAGTTTGGGAATAAGACTATTTTTTAGTGTGTCCTGACTGAAGAAAGAAGACTTTTGGATTTAGAAGTAAAACATGGTTTTACTAATAAGCATGTTTTGTTCATTTTTTTTTCTTAAAGAAATGTAGCATGTACACCCATCAAAACACCACTTCTGCCTTTTTGGGAAAATTGTTTGGCTGAATTGCCCAACATTTTTTTTTAAAAAAACAATACCACCTTGTGAACTTGTAGGTTTTAATTTTCTTAGGAGGTTTGCAACACCTAGAATTTTGAGAGCTTGTTTGGAGGTTCTAGCAGGGGAGCTCAGTTACTGGTATACCCTTGACTAAAGACCAGTCCTCTCCTTGGGGAGAACATCATCCTCTTCCACCAGGAGCGCAGCTTGGGGAGGGACGCCCAGGGAATGGTGAGGGAGAAGGGGACACCCGCCTACCCAGTCAGCTCAGCCGAATCAACCCTGATGATCAGCGGGATGACAGATGTTGTAGCCAGATCGCCCTCACATCTGAAGTTTTGTGTTCTTTATTCATTTTGCATATCTTTTCTCTTTTCTTTTAAATATATTCATCACAGTTATTTTGAATTCCTCATCTGTACACTCCATTACTTGAATTACTTTTGTTTCTGATTCTATTTTATTTCTCAGCTAGAGGCCTGGTGCATGGGATTTGTGTACTGGTGAGGGATGGGTGCTGTAGGGATCGGGCCGCTGTGGGAGCACCACTCATCCCAGTCTGCCGAGCAGCTGTGGACCCGCCCTCTGCGCAACTGCTCCCTGGTCTGGCATCTTCCATGGAGCCGGAGCACTCACCTCTCTAGGGGACCCGGTCGGGGCTGGGCCCAGGGACAATAGCACTGAGAGGTGGCGGAGTAGGCCTCAATCCCACGGTGGCCACGATCCCCGCTCCCAGCCTCTGGGGTCAGCTCTGCAAGCCTGGCAGCGGCACTGCATGGCCTGCGGGCATCTGGAGGAGGTGGCGGGGAGCGAGGAGGAGGAGCCTGGGGTAAGGAGGTGATGATCGCAACCCGGGTTCCTGCCTGTTGGCCCGGGGTTCGCAGCAGGAGCAGCTGCTCATCCCAGTCAGCCGAGTGGCGCTCCTACTGTGGTAGGCACTGACCACCAGGGGGCAGCTCCTGCGTTGAGCGTCTTCCCCCTGGTGGTCAGTTCGTGTCATAGCGACTGGTTGACTGGTCATTCTGGTTGTTCTGCTGTTTGGTCGCTGGGCTTTTATTATATAGGATTATTGAACTTTTTTCCTACTGATTCTTTAAACGTGTTTGTAACTTTTGATTGTATAACTAACATTGTCTATATGTTGTAGGTGCTATGAATTATATTATCTTCTAAATAGTGCTAAATTTTGTTCTGGCAGAGAGTAAAATTATCCATGGATCATTTTGAGCTTTGTGAGTGCAAGTCTGTTTTAGTTTTGCTCATTACCCTTATACCTAGGGAGAGATTTCACTCTACATCTTAGGAGGTAGCATTTATGGAATTTCATGTGTATGCTCCAGGTCTGTAAGTCCTGGACCTGAACTCCTTGGCCTTAGACATTTCTGTTGTGCTCTCTAGCAATCTTATTGGTACTCTTGACTGGGCTTTGAAAATGTGCCCTAAAGATGTGCTTCTTAGAAGTTGACTAAAGCCCTAAGGAGGAAATGTTATACAAATTATTAGGGCTCCTTCTTTATAGTTTTTTCTCTCTGAGACCTAGCCACTCCAATTGCAGTTCTGTTGGCTGCTCTGGACTCTGGTATCTGTTTCTGCTGTCCAACAAGACAATTTTTAAAAAATCCTCACTGAAGGATATGTTTATTGATTTTTTTTAAGAGCAAGAAAGGAGAGAGAGAGAGAGAGAGAGAGAGAGAGAGAGAGAGAGAGAGAGAGAGAGAAACATCATTGTGAAAGAGATCAGTCCTATAGGCACCCTAACTGGTATGTGCCCTGACTAGGAATCGAACCTGCAAACTTTTGGTGTATGGGATGATGCTCCAACCAACTGAGTCACCAGGCTGGGTGATCTACAAATCCCAGGAGAGGGACTAGGCCAGGAGTGGAGCAACATGGGGAACAGGACAGCACAAAGGCAGCAGAACTGAGCAAATGTAAACTCTAAGACTTGGTCCATTAAGTACTCCATTATTTTTTACCATTTCTCCTTGCTAACCTACTGGCTTCCGTTTGCTATGATTAAGTCACTGGCTTGCTGGTTCTTATGTGACCTTTAGGTTTGAAGCACTGACCAAATATTAAGCAGAAGTGATCTCATCTTGGGCTCCTGCCACTTGTTATACCCTATAGTCATCCCTACTCTGATGAAAATAAGTATTAGGAAGGAATTAATATTACAAATTATACTCCTATCAGGGTAAATTAAAAAAATAATATTTGTCTTGGTTTGGCTGCTATCACAAAAATATCATAGACTGATATAAAAAACAAAGTTTTAGTTTCACAGTTCTAGAGGCTGGGAAGTCCCAGATTAAGATGTTGGCATATTTAGTTTCTGGTAAGAGCTCTCTGACTATTTACAGACAGTTGTCTTCTTGCTGTGTCCTCACATGACACACACAGAGAGATAGCATCTGTGTCTCTAATTATAAGGGCACTAATTCCATTGAAGAGGGCTCCACCCTTATGACTTAATCATTCCTTGAAGGTCCCACCTCCAAAGGCTATCACATTGGGGATTAGGATTTCAACATATGAATTTGGGAGAACACAAATTTTCAGTTCATAGTGATATTTAACCAGTATCTTTTTAGGCCTTTATTATGGGTTTAGAATTCTCTCTATATTAGCAGATCATGTGGCAAAGTTTTAAAAAACCATCTAAACTATCTGATGCTATATAATAGCTAATATTTAGTAGAATCTATGAGGATGAAAAAAATTAATGAGGGATAGAGAAAATTTTTTTTGGTCTAATGGTGGATGGATGAAGGAAGATGATATTTATTTGCTATGTCACAGGAGAAATAAAACCAACAGGAGACATTCTGGTTCAACTATAACTATCTTAAAGGACAGATTACTTTAAATAGTCATAAGGCTTATGTCTATCCAATTTTCCCATTTTGTCAAATAATCATGATTCATAAAAACATGAGAAAATGGGGGAAAATTCCCAAATACAAAGGATAAAACTTTTGTGGACAGAGAAGCCATTCAAGAATGACAGGTCAGGGATATTAACTTAGAATCTTTTAATGATTCAAAGCAAATTTCACTTGACATTTACTGTGTCTTTATGTGTTCTTCCATTATATCGTTGTAAGAGATGATGGATTCATAGTGAATTTGGCTATGCATTTAGATGGTGATTTTTCTGTCAACTTAAACAACAAAAAATTTTAAGTGACATAACTTCTGTTACTCTGTTAGATACTTTCAATAAAATTGCAAAGATAAATTAATTCTAATTTTTTCAAAACACACACATACACCCACCCCTGTGTTTTGTAATGCAATACAGTTATAATACTAAATTTTCATAATAAGTAAAAAACAGTGTCTTTTCTCTTTATTAGATTTTGGACCCATATACTTATTAGAATTTAGATATAGGTTTAAAGATCATGTTCTCTCCAGAACTGAAGTTTATTTTCTCTGTTGTATTTATTTTTTTGTGTGAATTACAATACCATAATTACATCTGTGAACTATAGTTTCCAATGTCCCACTAGTATGTTCTTGGAAGTTTATTTTACACTGGAACCAAAAATAAATTCCTTTAATATGGGGATATACATTTTTTTTTTAGCATACTGGATGGAGGTTCAACTGAGCAGGTGTCTTCATTTTGTTAAAAACATTTTTAAGATTTGTTAATTAAAAATATTCCCCAATTAGAATTCTATATGCTGCCACAGCCATTTTTTTCTTTGTCGGCTTTATTACATCTTAAAAAAGGAATAGAAATATTTGATTTTAGATGGCACATACTTTACTATAACAAAGTGCCACAAATTGGGTGGCTTAACAGAGAAAAGTCCCCTGCTGGTGTGGCTTGGTAGTTGAGCATTGACCGTGAACCAGGAAGTCATGGTTCCATTCCCAGTCAGGGCATATGGCCAGGTTGCGGGTTCGATCCCCAGTAGGGGGTGTGCAGGAGGCAGCCAGTCAATGATTCTCTCTCATCATTGATGTTTCTATCTCTCTCTCCCTCTCCCTTCCTCTCTGAAATCAATAAAAATATATATATTTTAAAAAAGCAACATATTCGTTCTGGAAGCTGGAAATCTGAGGTCAAGGTGGCAGCAGGCCTGGTTCCTTCTGGGGGCTGTCAGAGAGAATGTTCATGGCTCTTTCCTACTTTCCCCAGTTTCTGGGAAATGTGGTTTTCCTTCGTTTTTAGAGATACTTTAATGCCCTCATTTTCTTTTTCACTTGGTTACCTCTCTAAAGACCTTACTTCCAAATAAGGTCACATTCTGAGGGTTAGGACTTCAACATATGAATTTTGGTGGAACACCATTATAACCATAATGGAAGGAATTTTAGAATATTATTAATAACAATATAGGCTTTTGCTGAGTTTTCATTTATTTACTTATTTTTTTCAGATATCAGGGTACTATTTTGTAAATAGAGATAACTTTGTAATGCTCTGTTTTACTTTTTAATCTTTATTGTTGAAAGTATAATATATGCTCCCCTTTTCCTCCCATTGACCTCTTCCAGCCCACTCCTGCCCCCCGCCCCGGGCCTTCACCACCCTATTGTCTGTGCCCATGGGTTATGCATATGTGCATACCAGTTCTTTGGTTGATCACCTCCCATGCACCCACTCTCCCCTGCCTTTCCTCTGAGGTTCAACAGTCTGTTTCATGCTTCTCTGTCTCTGGATTTATTTTTGTTCATCAGTTTATGTTGTTCATTAGCTCTGTTCTTGAACAACCTATTGCCACGTCCAAAAGCTGAGTACATGAGGACAGGGATGGTACCTGTCTTCTTCTCGGCTCTATTTTGTCTAACAATAGTGGGTGCTCTTAATAAACTTCAAGTTGTTTTGTCTGCAAGATGCACGCAGCATGGAGAAAGCAGAAAGATGGATAAAAAAAGCCCAATCTGAAGCACTGCTTATGTTTATGGGGAGTTCAGAGAGAGCTGGGATTGGTGTGCAGGTTCTGGGGCTGTGAGTAGAGAATTCTTCTCAGACCTGTAGACACCGTGCTTTCACGTCAGACTGGCTGGAAACAGAGCTCACTCTTCATTGAACTGGGATGTTGGACCTTCAGAGGACTGGACGGCCAAAGGTTATTCTTTTCTTATGTAAAAACTAGAGGCCCGATGCAGGAAATTCGTGCAAGGGGCTCCTGCAAGGGGCTTGGCCCTCACAGCCCCTGCTTCGTCCACAAGGTCATCTGGACGGTCATTCCACAGTTTGGCTGTCCGGTCTAATTAGCATATTACACTTTTATTATTATAGATTGCCTCTCATTAAATGCGAACATTTTGGTAAGTGACTTATTGTGAAATTTGCCAAACCTCTGAAAATGCAACAGTTCAAAATGAGGTTGAGAGCATAATTCTGACCAGGATGTCCTATTTTGTTGGTTTGGCTGCTTTGATTAAAACCTTCTGTGAGGAATGGCCCTTGCGTGATAGGCCCAGACACAAATTAAGACGACGACAGTATGTTGACCTACTAAACAAAAGCACAACAGCTTGGTAACTATGAACAGATATGGTTACTCCACTGCTGAGATGACTGGCACCCCCACCCCGAGAGGGAAAAACCCGTCTCAGCAGTGGCTTCTTCTGGGCACATGTGAATCCCTTCACGGAAAGTTACAAACCCCAGGCAACCCCACCTGTGAGCAATTGGAGTAGTTAACCCTGAGGTTATTTTCTGTAATGCTCATTTCACCAGCAGCCTCCCCCCACCCTCATTTTTAGTGGTTAGTTTGTATAAGGCAAAGCTCAAGACTGTAAGCCTAAAAAACCACAATTTCCCAACAGGCAGGATTTCCAGTGAAATAGTGTGAAGGCGACAGGGTTAACAGGTTAACCTCATAATTCAGAGAAACCGAAAGTCTCCTCTAAGGATGATGTCAGAGGCCACGATAACCTTGGAGTCCTTGGAATGAGTTTGCACATGTGACATATATAATCGTATGTGTGATTAGCCATTAATCTGCATGCATAGGCTATAGTTACACTTCTTTTTAAAGCCCCCAAATCCACCTTTGTCTCTGCGTGAGAACATCAGCGAGTTGTTGGTAGAAGGACACTGGCATTCTGAGGGTCACATGTTTGGCGACTTAAGAAAAGTTGGACATGATGATTTTTTCATTCTCCCCCCACCTTTTTTTTTTTTTTTTTTTTAAAAAACAACCATAATTTTATATGAAACTGTTTAATCTGTCTCCTGGTGGTACAGTATTTACAACAGAAAGGTTGTATGTTAAATGGTTGACTTTTCAAGCAACTCAAACACCTGGTTAGCATAAATCTTTTAATAGCAACGCCACTTCATTAACTCCTTTGTTACCAGAACTTTTGAAAACCCCTTTGCTAAAAAGCTGGAGAGTGACTGGCTATATGAACCCCAAATATTGCACAGTCACGAGAATTGGTAAAAACTGTTTGTATTAGTGTAGGATACTTTATAAGGAACATCACAAGTTGTTTCTGGGCTTCAGGTTATTAATCTCATTGTCAAATAGTTTGTTTAATTTATGGCTTCATTTTCCCATTTCTGAATTCCATATTCAAGTACACTAATGATTTCCATATTGGAAATAATTTCTTGGATGGAAGAAAATAGCTTTAACCATTATGGAAAAATCCAAGATAATAAAGATGGAAACACAAGAAAGTGACACACCTTGAGAAATCTCAACCAGCGAAATAGTTGCTCACATATTTACTTTGTGTATAATGAACCAAAAGTATATGGAATTAGGGTGGAATATAAATGTAATTTTTGTATAGTGCTTTATATAATGTTAATTAAATGCAGTAAGTGATTGCTTTGGTTTCTAAATGATGTGCATGCTCTCTGTTATAAAAAGTTAAAAAGAGTGAATGTAAATTGTGTTCTGATAAAGAAGTTTTAGTGTTCTATTATTTTTAGCAGAGTTCTACTGTGTTAGTATATATAAAATATACATTTACATATACACTATCCAAGTATATATATAGCCATAGTTTATACATATGCTCATTCATTTATTCATCTATTATACAAACATTTAATGAGTGGCTGCTTGGTTTCCAACTTAGGGCTGGATTCAGAAGATTCCAGATACCTATCAGAGAGAAGTAGTACACAACACAGAGAGCCTATTGAAACTACATAAACCAAAAACCTTGGTCAATCCTCTGTATGCTGGATTCCCAATACATATCTTAACTTTGGCATTTCTCCCAAACTAAAACTTCCTCACACTTTTAATTTCTGTATATGTGTTGCAGAAGCTTATTAATTAAATTAATTTAAACAAGATATATTCAGAGTTTTCTCTAAGCCAAGTATCATAGTAGGTATTAATTATCTTAGCCAAAGTATGCGTTGAATATATTTTGTTAAAATTAGTCAACTTCCTAGGTCAGAAATGTGAAGTTCTTTAAATTTGCTGAAGTTTGCAGTTCTTGAAATTATTAATGTTCTTGGTCAGAAGTTTGCAGTGTACTGAGGGCCATAGACATGTAAACAAGTAGTTACAATATCGTGTGAAAAGAGCTAGGGCTGCTCTGTGAGTTTATGCATGAAGGATATGGTAAATAGCTCTGTCTAAGCATATCAGGAAAGACTGCACAGAGGGTAATTTTTGACCTGGGTTTTGAAAGATGAGAGTTGATGGAGGGCACTTCGTGTGACCTTAGCAAAGGTGGTATCTGAAAGAAGGGAGGCAGCTCTATTATTTCCCTCTGGTGGTCGGGGGCTCTCTACTCACACCACACTCTTAACTCCATTTCCACCAGTTCACCCAGTGCTATGAAGGGCCAGACATGTTTAGGTGCTATGCTCAGTTTCTAATTCTTTGGAACTTTTGTCATACTCCCTGTTTTCTGTTGGAAGTAGTCTTTTAAGTATTAAAAAAATTTAAATTAGTATACTCTAGTCTCAAAGATGGAAAACATAAAAAATTGCAAACGTGTCACTTGGTGTTGAGAAGCATCTCTCACTTCTATCCCTTGGTTCCTAGACTCAAACATGTTTGTTATGGAGAGCATAATATTGGTTCTTGGACCAGATCATATATCCCATCCTCTGGGGCCATCTTACAGCCTTGTAAGACCTTGTTGCCAAGCTAGAACCACAATCAGATGACTGTTTGACTGATTATTAAAAACTTGCATTTCAAGGATTGTTTGTGGTGAATACTCATGCCACACAACACTTGTATGCTTATTCCAAGAAATCTATCCACATAACACCTTGCCCCCAAAACTTGTCAATGGTCTTCCAATATTGTTTCTTTCATATATTTGGCTCTACAATTAAGACTTTAGCTACCATCCAGAAATCCATGTACTACATCTGTTCTTTAAATTGTGTTGCTCTAAGTTCTGCCTTCTGTAGAACCAGTTTTCAGAGATGCTGTATCTCCACAGCAGGCCACTTTCCGAGGTTATCACAGATGCTTGGAAAGTAGACTTGAGAGTGTCCTCTTCAGTCAACTGCAAATAAGGATTACCTCATGAGGCCTTATGTGTGAGTTGAACAATGGGTGGCAGTGTTGTAGGTGTGGGCACCTGGAAAGTATGAATGAGCTGCCCCTAAAACCTACATCTAGCGGACAGGCAGTACAGAATGTTGTCACACATACCTGCTTTCATGGCTAGGTTGTTCAGAAAAGGCTGCAAATTTTCTTCCCAAATCCTCCCTCTCTTTTCCCATATTAACAGTGTTTATCTGGGCACTTGGTTGCTTTAACTAGAAAGTATATTTCTCAGTCTCCTTTGCAGCTAATATGGTTGTGTGTCAAGGTTCTTGCTAATGAAATGTGAGTGGAAGTAATGTTTGATTTAATTTGTTTAAAAAGAAATTGTTTTTTCCTGGACTTTCTTTGCTACTTTCCATAGGCTGGCATGTGGGCATGTTGTTGAGCCATTTTTTGCCACAAAAATGAGTATTATACTTTAGGAGATAACAGGGAAACAACACAGAGAGAACCTTCTACAACAGAGCTACCTCTTGGATTTGCCTTTGGACACATGTGAGAGAAAAATGAGCCACTAGCTTTTGGGTCTCTTTGTTATAGCAGCTTGTACTGGACTGGACTGGAATATCCTTATTCTTGGCAGCTCTAATCCCCCTGATCACTAGTGTCTCATAGTGAGGTATTCATATTCATCAGGGCCCAATCTTCAGTCAGAAGTATTCTCAAAAGGAGACTACATAGTTACTGAAATAATTACATTCTGGAGATGGAATGATTTTGCTGCAAATTCCATTTATAGGTTTTGCTTTGGCTTGGGATTTGTCACAGGCAGCAGTGACCATCTGACCTTTACTACACTTTGAGCACGATTTTGTTCTTTGTTGCAAGCCAGAGAATCTATCACTGGCTAAGGTAAGCAGAAAATGAATATGTTTGAAAGATATTGGATGACTCACACAGGATCAAGGGGAAGTTAGGAGAATCATGTTTGGGAAATGGGTAGGTGAGGTAGCAGATATCAAAGCTTATATCATAGTTGTAGGACCACACTGATTCCAATGCCACTGTCCTCAATCCTGTTGCTGGACTCTACTGCACATGTGATACTGCCATCGGCACTGAAGGCCACCACTGTGGCTAGTTTTTAAAACTTTCCCAGCATGTCGGATGCCCTGCCTTAGTCTGCTCAGGCTGACCTCTAACTACCATTATCTGCCTCTCTTTGTGAGAGAGCTTTCTCTGCATCTACAAAGGCTACTCAAGTTGGCTGTGGCAGGCTGAAAGTACTAGTGAATTAATATCTCTCAACTCTCAACCAGTGATTGATGGGAGCTGGTGTATAAATACACAAGCTTCCTCTCCCCTTAGGTGGAATTACTCTAATGTGTTTATTTTATGCCATTTGCCCAAGGAAATGAGCTCTGGTCACCTCTCAGTGGTAGCTGGCTTGATAACTCCTCCATCATTGACAGCCTCTCCTTCTGCTTCACCTCCCTTCTCCTACTGGTGTTGTGGCACTTTCCAAACAAACTATTGGCTCTTGAATCCTTATCTCAGAGTTTGCTTCAGGGGGATCCCAACCTAAGACAGCACCACTCACTCAAAATTTAAATCCCAGGTGAAAAGATTTAACTGGCTGAAGCCAGGTCAGATTTGGGAGGTGGGAGGGCATGTGGGAATATTTGATACCTTTGGCTTCCATACCTTAAGGTGGGTCCTTGTCTCTTTCCATGACTCATAACGTGGAGAAGTTTTTAAAATTTGGAAGGAGCACAGATGCTAAGGGATCAGAACCATTACCTAATTTAAACTTTATTAATATCATTTTTCTGGAATATGATGAAATATACTTCTAACTGGTTTACCTTTTCCCTTAAAATAGAAGAGAGAAAGGGACGTTTGAAATATGGAGGAACCAGCCCCCTCCCAAATTAGATAATTAACCACATCACCTAGTACTAGCCCCTTGGACAAACAGTGCCTTATAAGTCCGTAATTTCAATTCATTTGCCTTAACTAAGTAGAAGCAAATCATTCCTTTGAGTTAGTTTCCAAAGTTAAGTATTGGACTACTAACATTTTCATATCCACTGTTGTCAAACAGTATGTTTTGTAGCTCAGACAAATATGGCAAGTTTTTGAGAAAGTTGATTAGAATTTTATGTGCCAACAAAGCCTGAGGAAATGCAGTGTTTAGACAGATAAAAATGCTCTGAAGCTGGGAAGGGGTTGTGGGGGACTGGGTGGAAAGGTGAAAGGAGTAGGCAGTATAAATTGGCAGTTGCATAATAGCCACAGAGATGTAGATTACCACATGGGGAATATAGTCAATAATATCCAGATAAATAGGTATGGGGCCAGGTGGGTACCTGAAGCAGCAGGGGAACCACTCTGTAAGGTACATGATTTTCTAACCACTTTGCTGTACATCTGAAACTAATACAGGACTATATTGAATGTAAACTGTAATTGAAAAATAAATTTAAAAATGCTCCGAAGCCAAAATTTTATTTTCTCAGATTGATTTAATATGTCAGAATAAACCTAATGTTTCTCCAGCATTCATCTAATTATTTGTCTTTATCTTCCACCACTTATATTGCTCTCTTAAATGTTATTTGACTTAAGAAGTATCTACACAGAGTGAGTATGTCTACCTACTCTATTCCTGCCAGGGAAGGATGGCACCTTCTCACTGCTCCATTATTTCCCCTCAGGGTCATGACAAAGTTATGCTCTCAATTCACCTCTTCCTCTTTCTTTGGGGGAAAAAACACACAAAACAAAACAAAAAATGCTGCTTTAGTAACTCCTTGAGCTAATGCTAGATTAAGATGGATGACTAGGGGTCATTACAGGAAGCAGACTTTACCAATCCTTGTTATTTGGAATCTGCCCCAAGAAAATTGCTTGTGGGAGGTCTCTCAATGTGTGGGAGCTTCTAGCACCTCAAAAATCACTTCCAGAACTTTATTTAGGCACCATCTTTCACCTGGTATTTATCTAAAACTGTTCCCTTCAGGAAAAGCAAGTCATTAAGCAGAGGATGGGAGTGGGAAGAGCATACAAGAACCATATGTGGGATGCATGTGTTTGGCATTCGTTTTGAACCAGAGGAGTCAGGGACTCCGGCAAGCCTTATTTGCTTTGATAGTTCTGTGTCTAAGATGTACATTCCTTGACTTATTTATTCATTCACTCTTTTATTTATTAAACAATGCCTGCCATGGCTGATCCACTGTGCTAATTACTAAAGATACAAATAACAATAAGAATCAGGTTATCCAATTGATGTGCTTTTTTTTCACATTAGAAACATCCATAGTGAAAGGAAAGGCAATTGGTTTTATTTTTTAACTAGAGGCCTGGTGCTTGAGATTCGTGTACTCCAGGGGGTCCCTCTGCCCGGCCTGTGCCCTCTCGCAGTCTGAGAGCCTGAGGAGCAGGGGGGATGCTGGAGGCAGTCGGACATCTTAGTGCTGCCGCCAGCCGAGAAACCAGCTTCTGGTTGAGCTGTGCTCCCCCCGTGAGAGTGCACTGACCACGAGGGGGCAGCTCCTGCATTGAGTGTCTGCCCCCTGATGGTCAGTGTGCATCATAGCAACCAGTTGTTCCATAGTTCGGCCGATTTGCATATTAGCCTTTTATTATATAGGATTGATTTTTAGAGAGGGAGGAAAGGAGAGGGAGAGAGGAAAAAACCATCAATGTGAGAGCAAAACATTGATTGGCTGCCTCCTGCCAGGAATCAAACCAGCAACTTTTCCAGGCATAGGATGATGCCCAACCAACTGAGCCACACAGGCCAGGGCAGAGACAATAGATTTAAAAAGTAATTTAAGATTTTTTTACTTGATAGAATAGAATGATCTTATTTTATATTTTTCAAACACTATTTGAATATTGTCCATGTTAATTAATATAAGCACATGTACATATATGTAGTATAAACCAAAAATTGAGGTAAGTAAAAAGAAATTAGATTTCTTTTCTCTCATTCTTCCAAGACCTCCATCAACCCGAAGACCAATGTCTTCTTCTTCTTTATTTTTTTAAATATATTTTTTATTGATTTTTGGAGAGGAAGGGAGAAAGATAGAAATATCAATGATGAGAGAGAATCTTTGATTGGCTGCCTCTTGCACACCCCACACTGAGCATTGAGCCCATAACCCAGGCATGTGCCCTGACCGGAAATTGAACTATGACTTATTGGTTCATAGGTCTAGGCTCAACCACTGAGCCATGCTGCCTGCCAGGTAAGATTGATGTCTTTTGATCTTTTGCTTCACAGTAGTAAGAAGGAAAGCCGATGCAGGCAAGATGAAAGGAAAGGGAATGTGTCCCAATTGCACTCTCATTTCTCTTTTGCCTCAAATGAAGGAAGGCACACATTAGGCCATACTTACCTTAAACAATGGTAAAGCTTTTGTAGTAGCTTGATAAGATTCAGTCTTTAATGAATGCTGCCCAAGTCCTTGTAGAGATCTGTTTTCCCAATTGCTTTCCTAAATATTAAACCCATGACAGATGCCAGAGTTAACACATGAATGATGTTAGAGATAAGACTGAAGGAACATATCTAAGTCCATTGAAAGCAGTAGATGGCTTCCACTTATGTGTTTTGAATATTGTTACTCTTTGGTTAGTAACACTTACCTTTACCTATGTGCTTTTGGTTCCCATTTTGTGACCTAGTGAACCTCAGGTTGGTCTTGTAGAACTTATAACAGAGTACATGTGAATATTTACCCTTGCGTTGTGCTGTGGGCTCCATGTTGGTGAGATTTTTGGCAAGTAGCTGATGCTTGTGAAACTGACGAAAGGGTTATAGAGGCTTGTGGGAGAGCAAAGTCATATCCCTTTGGACTCTGAGAAACTCAGAAAACGTGGGCTTTATGGAACTGGGTTTCTGCATGGAGCTCAATTTCTCCTTGGAGTTTGTAGAAAAATTAAGAAAAACTAGCTTTGCATAGAGAAATCCATGCACCAAAATAAATCCATTCGGAAACTTGGTGATACATAGTTCTCTCTGGTTGCAACATATTTAAATTGTGGTACCCTGCTGTGTGTTCTCCTGTTTGGCATATCTTTCCCTTATTATGTCTAGTTTCTTAGATACATAAAACCATGAGATAAAAATGACTCCTTCCAATCTGATTTTAATGAATAGAAAGGCACCTGCTTTGCATATGTTGTGTGGTGAGAAGGGGTAAGCGTAAATTCCTGACTATAACTTCTGTCTCTAGTTACATCACACTTAATAAATAAGAACAATCTGCATCCTCAGCCCCTCCTCTTGGATGATTGAGCGGATTCAGTGGTGTTGCACATTCTAATGTAACTGAGCACAGCAAGTTGTTCTAGATTTTAAAATTGAGTGATGGGAAGAAGTATTGGGAAAGAGTTTTGAACTTGGACAAACTAAGGCTTGATTATTTTTCAAGGTTTTTATTTTCTACTCCAGAATTTGCATATTTTGATAAGATCTGAAAGTGACCTTGATTTCTTTTTCTAAAAATATATTTTTATTTCAGAGAGGAAGGGAGAGGGAGAGAGAGACAGAAGCATTAATGCTGAGAGAGAATCATTGATTGGCTGCCTCCTGCACACCCCCACACTGGGGAGTGAGCCTGCAACCTGGGCTTGTGCCCGACCAGGAATGGAACCGTGACCTCCTGGTTTTAGGTTGATGCTCAACCAAATAGCCACATCAGCTGGGTGACTTTGATTTCTTTGGGTGAAGTGAAAAAATGATTTTCCAAAATATAATTTTATAATCATTATTTTATATTTTGCAACCATTTTGTGCCTTTCCATTTGTAAATTCGGCTGCCTTTTTTACTTTTGAAAAAAATAAAAAATAAATGAAGAGTAAATCTCTGGTTGAAGAATATGTGATTAATATCAACTCAAATGTTCTCAGAAAACAAATCTTGATTCTTTTCCTACAAGTTACTTTGAATTGCTTAATGTATTGATATTGATGCTATATATTTTATATTAATTTTAAAGAAAAGTCTGAGAATGCCTTATTTATAAAAATGTTTGCAAATACACAAAGTCTGGGGAAATTTGATTTTTAAATCTTGAATATGTCTATCTCACCTAATCTCAACTAATTTATATTTCTTCTTAAATGTTATATTTAGAGTTGTTAGTGATGTTTGTTTGGATTTATAGTGTGATAAAGAATTAAGACTTACCTTTCTTAAGTAATTCAACTTACCCCTGCCATTAGGTATTTCATATCATCAGCTGCTGAATTTTTATAAACATGAATAGACATTTTAATAGTGTGATTTACCAGTTTTTAGAAAATTGGAAATGTTCTTCATAATTCCTGTAATATTTACAGACTAAAATCTAAACAATTCTACAATTTTATATGTTACTCTGATTCCTAGTCTCATTCATTTATTTTGTACCCGTGGTCTTTGACTTTTCCTTTTCTCTTAATCCCCTTATCCAGGCTCTGTTGATTCTACCTTCATGACATCTTTCAAATTTTTATTCTCACTGTCATTAGCTTAATTCAGCATTTACAAACTTTTGTCTCATTCATTTTTATAAGAAAATATTTGATAGAAATTCATGCAGGGCTACGTTTTGTGGGTTATACAAATGTAAGTTTATACTTAAGGGGCCAGGCAGGGATAGAATTGGGTGGGTATGGATCAGAATAATTGTTTTGTGCATCCACTTGCTTTAGCTGTTTTAAAATAAAGATGAACTCATATTAAGTTGTATAGGAACCTATAGTCTAAATTGAAAATAGGATGTATGATATAAAGACATAGTCATGGTTTGATTTTCCAAACACATAGCATGAGGATAAGATGTTAGTTTAATATTAATATAAATTTTTCTATTTTTGATAAGTTTCTAGATTTAACTTTTATGGTTTAACGGAAAACAGATAGTCAGGGAAAGACATGGAAATGACTATAGATTCGTCTGCCCATATTGGGCATCTGCTATGTGCTAGGAACTGGGAAAATTGCTTTTCATATAATTTGTCTTATTGTCCCAATAACCCAGTGAAGATGAGGCATGGTGAGGTCAAGTCTCCAATATAATGTTTTCCACTTCTCCATGGAAGTAAGTAGAGTGGTTGGAGGTAAGAAAATCCAACCACTACCTTAGAATTTAAATTAGAGTCTCAGTGAGAACTACCCACTCGCAGATGGTTTGACCCGGGGGCTCTTTGAAGAACTAGAAAGTGTTTTGATTATCTTGAGGCAGTGCTGCCTTCCAGTGTTCCTGGCCATTATCCCTGAAGCTCTGTTCTTGGGCTGGTCTAGAATCTTGGGCTAAGGATTTGCATCCCAGAATGGGGAGGTCGAAGTCACATTTCAGGTAGTGTGTGTGGATCTGTGTGCCCTGCTCAGAGGGGAATCGTGAGCTCAGAATAGCTTGGAAATATGTTATGTGCTTCTTTTTGGGCACAGCTGCTTTTCTCCAAGCACGTGTGTGTGGTGTCTGGCTCTGGCTTCCTGACCCATCCTTCCAACTTAGTATTTGTTGGCTTCTCTTTGGGAAGTTCAAATCATTTGAATTCTGAGGAAAACCAAGAACAATTTCTGGCTGCTGTTGTCTGGTAAATAGTGTTGTTTCTGAGTGTTCACATCACTGACTATTTCCGGGACAGTCTGCAGAAAGGACTCTGTGAAGAAAAGTGCCTCCATTCTTTTGCCACAGGGAAAGAATTGCCTCAGTGGATTGGGCAAACCTCCTTTGAAATAAAGGTAATTTTGATACTGAGGAAGACCCAATATGGGTTCAACAGTGTACATAGCCTCACAGAATTATACACAAGGCGAGGATTCTAACTTTATTGTTGGTTCCTCTTTGCTTACGTTATCACTACCCTATATAACGAGGAGGTGAGAAATCACCACACACAACTCAACCGGAATTCCTGACAGTGTGACATGTGTACTTTGTTTATAACATATGGCTTTTTTGTATAATCTTTATTATAGCATAACTTGGAGGGAAGGGCCTATATGTGAAAAAAGGAGTACCTTGTTTATTCTAGAAAAGGGAGGATAAAACCAGGGATCCACTGAATACTTATTAGTGAGCTCAGTACTGTGGGAAGTGCTACACAAATTTTTCTCTTTTAATCTTCATTAAAAAGTTATGTATACATTTTAGTACCTCCATTTAACAACAACAACAACAACAACAACAACAATCCTATATAATAAAAGCCTAATATGCTAAGTGTCTGGTCGACCGGTTGGCCGTTCAACCAATCAAAGTGTAATATGCTAATGATAAGCTAAGGCCGCACTGCTCGCTATGGTGTGCACTGGCCACCAGGGGGCAGACTCTCCAACCAGTAGGTTAGGTTGCTGCTGGGGTCCGGCCTGATCGGGACTGAGTGAGACATGCCGGACAGGCCCTCCCGTGGTCCCTCCCCAGCTGGCCAACCTGCCACGTCCCTCCCTGGCCCCGATTGTGCACTGGTGGGGTCCCTCGGCCTGGCCTGTGCCCTCTCACAATCTGGCACCTCTTAGGGGATGTCAGGGAGCCAGTTTTGGCCCTATCCCGCAGGCCAGGCCAAGGGACCCCACTGGTGCACGAATCCATGCACTGGGCCTCTAGTAATAATTGAAACTTACAGAGGTTAAGTATTTTTTCAATTCCCAAGTTACATTATGAATGAATGGATGCACCAGAAAATGCACCTAGTTCTATTTGTGCCAAAATTCATAATTTTCCTATTAATCATAGTATTTATCTTCCACGCCATGTATTCATTATTCAAAAATACATATTTACTACTTATTCTCGTCCAGACACTCCAGAAATTTTATGCAAGCATTTCTCTAAGTTCTAAGGTTAGAGAAATGATCAATACATATTTTTTAAAGGATAGAAAGATGACAATCAAAAATTAATATAAAGTATTGTGACCATTTGAGGAAAGAAGATATTTTCCTCATATAGTACTACTATGTTTAAATGTAAGAAAATTTTACTATGCAGTAATCTTAGTTGATGGTAATGCTTTGTGACAGATCCCAAGCCCTTCTTGTCCCACTATTGTATGCTCTAAGAGAATTTGGTACAAACTGCTATAGAGCAAGGATCTAGTTTATGTTTAGAGATATTGATTTTCCAGAATATGTGGCATTTTACAAATAGGAATGTTAGGAGAGCTGAACTTGCCGCAAACAGGTGTGGATTTGGGGTAGGTAGAGAAATCCAATTGAAATGGAGGTGCAGGTGGGAGGTAGAACCTCAAACCAGGTAGTGACACCACACCAGTGCTTATCACAGTTGCCTGTGCCTCTCAATCTTGTAGAAGGATTATTAAACACAGATTTCTGGGCCCACTCCAGAAATGTATGATTCAATAGCCTGACGTGGGGCTTGAGAATTTACATTTCTAGTAAGTTCTTAGGTGAAACTGATGCCACTAACTTGAGCATGCGCTTTGAGAACCGCTGATCTACATGAAATCATTTTCTGATTCTCCTTATGCAGAATGGACAAAAAAAGGATATTTGATATAGTCCCACCAATTACTGCTTTGGCCTCATTGATGAGATCTGGTGATCCATCAGTGTGGGAAGGAGGAGCTAGAACAGTGGTTCTCAACCTTTCTAATGCCGTGACCCTTTAATACAGTTCTTCAGGTTCACGACCCACAGGTTGAGAACCGCTAGCAGGGTCACCTAAGACCATCGGAAAACACAGATATTTACATTAAAATTCATAACAGTAGCATAATTACAGTTATGAAGTAGCAACAAAAATAATTTTATGGCTGGGGGTCACCACAACATGAGGAACTGTATTAAAGGGTCACAGCATTAGAAAGGTTGAGAACCACTGAGCTAGAGAATCTACAAGATGACTACCAGTTACATCTCTGTTTATAAAATCATGTATATAATTTTTTAAAAGTTTTATTTTTATTGATATAACTTAGAGTTTAGGTGTTTAGTAAAATCAAAGTGAATGTTAGAGACCCGTGTTAAAGAAAAAACGCAGAGAGTTAAGTAACACAATAATCCCCATTTTCTTGTCACTTCCACGTGATGGCCAGTTGCACTAAAAACATGCAGATATGTTCGTGGTGATTTGCTGCACATCTGTTGTGTGAAGGACACTCATTTACTTCAAAGAGAAGAAGTGAGCTCCGGAAAGAGAGATACCTCTCCACGTGGCCAAGGAGCAGATTGCGTTTTCTTGTACCTGGCACTTAATCCAACCATCAAACTCAATGGGCACGAGTTTCTTTAACTCGAGTGAAGTGATAACTAAACATTTCAACCTCAGACTTGAGTGTTTGGTGTAACATATAAAATGCACTGAGCCGAGACCCTAATCTACAGCATTCTGTTTCCCCCCTTGATTTATGTTTGGTACTTTGCTGAAGGTTCTCTTTTCATCCGATTTCACATGGATGCAATGTTTCCTGTCTCACAGCCAAAGTCAACCTTTGAAGGCCTACAGGGGTGTTGTGGGCATAGAAATTCAACAAAGCGGAGAGAAGGCTGGAGGCCAGGACCACCTGGATCGCCAGCAGTGGCTCTAGCATTGCGCAGGTTGGTCAGTGTCCAGGAGGTCAGAAGAGGAGGATGCAGGGAAGAGCCCACGAACCCAATAGCCACGAAGCTTCTGGAAGTAGCATTCCTTGTAATGGAAGGCGAAAGGAGAGTCAGTGTAATCAGTGTAGGTTAAACAGACCTGGGATGTATTAGTCACGGATCTTAAAAACAAAGGGTGCTTACAGTACTTGAAAAAGAGATTTCTGCAACTTTCCTTCTCAAGCTTGGCAGTCTCAGGAGGTAAAGAGGCGAGTTCACAAGACCAGAAATTTTATGCAAGCTTTTTTAAAACTATTACCTGTGCTAAGTGAGATTGGATTGTTGAGACAGAGAAGTGGAAGAGGCCTCAAATTCAATCAAGTGGCTCTCTGGTTTATCAATCATATTTCCTCTTGTGGCTACGAAACATTATTGATAAAGAGCTAAATCATAAAAACCCTTCTGGATTTTTGATTATACACTTATTAGATCTTTCCAATGTGTCCCAGATTTCCAATGTGTGTTATGCGTAATAGTTTCTAAAAAAAGTCTGTTATTGTTGATATAGAATACGAAACAGGCAGATGCATTTGATAAACACTTTTAACACTTTTGAGAAAAGAATTCTCTGCAACACTAAATAAAAAAAAACCCCAAAGAACAAAATTTCTGGATTCAGTGGAAGTTATTTATAATCTACAAACAATTATTTTGAGTCTGCATAATTTCGCCTAAAGAGTCATTTAATTATAAAAGGGAGAAAATGCCTTCTCTTAATTGATGTCACCACTCCTTCCCCACCCTAATCAAGAATCTTGGGATTGAAAAATGGAAAAAAAGAAAACTGGAATGTTTACTATAATATATCCAAGGATTTGTAGGGTGTTACCAAAGGCAATGAAACTGTCAACATGATTCCTTATAAGTTTATTATGCATCTATGCACTGGCATGTGTTGTACATTTGTTGGAAAAAACGTTTTCTAATATTCGCTTTCAAGGTTCCTTTGCTGTAAACAGCTGGAGAAGTCAAAAGTGAACTGGACTTTTTATTGGTCATCACATGTCAACTACTTAAGACTTTGTCTGCTCCTTCAGCTAGTTACAGAGTTAGTGTTTTAAAGATTTCCAAACTGTCTTTATATTTTTCCTGTTTCCTTGGGAGTTTCAGAAACTCCACAATTTATGCTGAAATTCCCATTTTGTGTGATTTAACTTTTTGAGTACCGCCTGGGTTAAACACATTCCCTGCTCTGTGAGTGTTCCTTTCTCTACCTGCACAGTAGCCACGGCAAGCGTTGACATCTTCCCCAGAGATGGCAAGTGTCTTGATAGATGACCGTCTTAATGAAGCCCGTGAGCATTTAGTTGTTCAGATAGATCTTACTCTAGGCAAAAGAAGGAGGGAATTTCTTCTAGCTAATTTTCCTTTCCTCTCCTCAGATAAATTTACACCATTTTATCATTAACTATCCCTTCTTATCTTCGAGGCTTATTACCTGGTTTTGATCTCCTTGGACCAATACATTTAATGGACCAGGTCTTAGTATTTTCATTTGCTCAGTTCTGTTGGCTTTGCGCTGTCCTGTTCTCCATGTTGCTCCACTCCTGGCCCAGCCCTTCTCCTGGGACATGTGGCAGCTAGGATGCCATTTTCTCTTTTATTTATTTATTTTTTTTTTTTGAGAAAGAGGGGGAGCTTTTTTTTTTTTTTTTCTAAATGTATTTTATTGATTTTTTACAGAGAGGAAGAGAGAGGGATAGAGAGTTAGAAACATCAATGAGAGAGAAACATCGACCAGCTGCCTCCTGCACACCCCCTACTGGGGATGTGCCCACAACCAAGGCACATGCCCCCGACCGGAATCGAACCTGGGTCCCTTGAGTCCGCAGGCCGACGCTCTATCCACTGAGCCAAACCGGTTTCGGCCATTTTCTCTTTTATTGATGTGCTAAGGAGAGAAGGCTGGAGGGTAGGGACACTCTCAGAGCCTGTCTCTGTAAAATATAAATTCTAGGAAGATGGGTCCCATAGTAACTAAAAAAATCATATTCAGTGGAGAGCAGAGTATAAATGTTGTAGCTGCCATGAAATATTTATTGAATAAAATCTTCTAATGGGTGCTCTGGATAATGCACCTTACTTTTGTAACTAAATCAGATATTTCACTCTATTCAGACAGCATGGAGTGTGGTGGGAGTGGCTTTTTAGGTGGGATGAAGAATGAATATCTCATCAGAGTATCTAACATATTTTCCAATATGTTTTAACTTCAACCTGTTTGGGGAGATGATTTAGGATTCATTTTCACAGCAGTGGACAGTAGAAACATGCTAAAATTCTGTTAACACACCGAAGATATTTTTGGCTCTTTACCTGGTATTTGCATATGCCAACTATCCTCTTAAGTTTTGGAATTAGCCGAGGTCAGTGTTCTTGGTTTTTTCTTTTTGAATGGTGTAATATTGTACATTTTATTGGACAAATGAGCAAATCTTTTTACTGCCACATTGGATACACCTCTATTCATTCAAGCTTTCATGAATATTTCTGTGTATTTATATTCATGGAATGTTGCCAGTTGCATATTCTTATTTCCTGGCATTCACAGAAATATTTGAAATACAGAGTTTGAGGCATAACAACTCTCCTGGGAATTTATTACACATGCTATAATATGCATATGTTTAACCTTAAGTGTGAGATTGCAGAAATACTGAGACTTCTTGGATAAGGGCAGACACCAAAACAATCCATCCTCTGGCAACTGCTGATCCTATATATCCTTTTCCATGTAGACATGGAGAACCATAGAGTATCCTTGTTTCTATGTTTAGCTTGTCAGTTTACCCAGGACTATAGAACAGAAGGGGATCTCGGAAAAGGCCAAGAAATCTGTCAGTCCTATCTTGGTTGAATTGTTTTCTCTCCTTTACGCAGCTGTTGTTCCTGTTTGTAATGTAGCTAGATCTGGCTTCCCTCTTGGAAACCATAGTTCATAGACTAGCCAAGGCTTGATTAGCCTACTCTTAATCCGAAGCACAAAATAAACCCTCTTCCATGGGATAGGGACCTTAATTACTGGAATGTCATTGTGGTCTTTTATTTTAATTGTTGTTTTATTTTGTCATATGTAATCTAGAATAAGTGAGATAATCACCCTGACCTGGTTGCCTCAAATAACTCCAAGAAAACTGTGTTTTCTTTAAGAGGGATGGGCAAATTGGAGTGGGCACAGAAGGTAGTGAGAAGGATGGGCAGGGAACATGGCATCTTCTCTTTGGGAAACAGGATTGGTCTGGAGAAGCAACTTGCTGCTCACTTTCATTTATATGTATGTTTTTTAATGAAAGAATACATGACTTGCCCTTGGGTAACTTCAGCACACAGAACTAGGACAAAAAGGTGACAATTAAAAAGTTTGATTTGAATGCATGTAAAGAACATATTTCTATTGGTTTGAATTGTCAAAGAATGAAAAAGTGTTTTGAGAGAATGACCTTAAGTGAGTGGCCACTTTCACTGCGTGGAAACTGGGAAGCTGGCTGACCACTTAGCCAGATGGTCGGAAATTCGTGCATCCACTTGAGGGCTCTTTCCAACTCTGAGATTGTGTGGGTTGGTGATTCTGATGTGAGTAACTGAAACAAGGTATTAGGAAATCTGAATATTTGTTCTGTGAATGTTTAAAAAAAGACTGTCTTTGAATGCCTTAGATGTTCACCGCTCTGGACAAAATATTAGACAAAAGGATCTTATAAGGTTTCTTTGAAGAGTATGATTGTCTTCTCTATTTAAAGGTGATGCTTTTGGGCAATATTTGTAAAATAAAAGGTAAGTTTTTGTGTTGTACCTTTCTATCATTGTCCTGAGCAACTTTCTTTTTGTGTAAGGATGCTAGCTGATTCCTACAGAATTGTGTGTCTTGCGTTGTGGTCAACATGATCGTGAAATAAGCTCCTCCATTTTAGAAACTTCACACTGAAGATCATCTGTTCCTTTTTACCTAAACCCCAGTGGTCCTATGGCTTCCAACTGTAGTCTCTGTTGCTAATTCATTCATAAGAGAAATTGGTGGGCCAAATAACCATAATAGCCCTCTTGACCATTCTGTCTCTATGTTGACTTCTTAGAATTATACAGTTTTCTCCAACTTATATTTTCATTTTTGGTAGCCTTTCAAGTTAACTATATCTTATTAATTCCCAGATAGATTAAGTATAAGTTCTTTTCATTTTTTGTAGGAATCTATATATTTTTAGTTATTTGGTAGCTCCCTGCATCCCTTTTTTGTAAAAATTGATTTCAGAGAGGAAGGGAGAGGGAGAGAGAGATGGAAACATCAATGATGAGAGAGAATCATTGATTGGCTGCCTCAGGAAAGCCCCCTATTGGGGATTGAGCCTTCAACCTGGGCATGTGCTCTGACCAGGAATTGAACCCTGACCTCCTGGTTCATAGGTCGATGCTCAACCACTGAGCTGGCTGGGCTAGCTCCCTGCATTTTGTATGAAATAAGCTCCATTCTTCTATGGTCCCTGAATAAAAAAAATTAAAGCCAAATATTTAGGCAGGTAGCTAAAATATTCAACTTGCTTTAGTTTAGTTGTGACATTAAAAAGTATATATATATATATATATATATATATATATATATATATATATATATAACAAAATAAAAGTACCTTATAATAAATTGAGTTTTTTTTTCTCTGTGCAAGTGCTGTTGAAGAATCATGCATTATCTATTCTCTCTGCTTACTGGTTTGTGAGCAGTTATCATAGTGCCATTGGGGAACTTCTCTTTTATCTCTTGATGTTTTTCACTTCAACCATTTTTATTTGGTTAGCAGTGGATCACATTTCATTTTCCTGTTTCTCAATGGTCTTATCAACAGGAAGTCTCAGTGATTGTACATTTTATTCAATTGTTTGCTTGATTTTTTCTTCTCCATTCTATTATCTTCCTTGGAAGTTCCTATTAAATAGATGATGTCTACAGACATCATTGTAATTTCTCTCATATTTTCTATCCCTTGTTCTTTTAATGATGCATTCTGGGAAAATCTATGTGTATGTAATAAGTATGTATATATGTGTTAATGCTTAGATGTGAGGGTAGGAGGATACATAGTAATGTGTTAACAATAATTAACATTGGAATTATTGGGATGGAGGAGGACTTTCAAGTTTTATTCTGGGTTCTTCTATTTTATCTGAAATTGGAAAACAATACACTTGTGAATTGCCTGTAACAAAAATTAGTAATATTTAAAATATATGTATAAAAGAGAACTAAGAAAAAATTAAAATCATTTCTGATTCTGTTTTATTTGCTTAATATGTCAATTTATGAGGTGTTTTAAAGTCTAGTACAATGTATTTCTAAAGTATTTGTTTTAAATAATTTAATGATATTTGTTTGGTGCATGTATGCTTATAACATATCTTCTTGGTATAATGCATGCTGACTGCTTAGAATGGTGTCTAATGTATATTAAGTTCTCAATATATTTTTACTGAATAAATTGGTGAGATGTCCAGAAATTATCTACTTTGAAACTTGAAAATACATTGAGTCTCCAGTGTCTATCTTTTATTTAGAGATCTGTTTAGAAGATTTTTGTCCTGAGGGAAAAATATGGGCTAGGAACTCTGAGGATCACGGGTACAATTGTCTACCTAATAGAGCTTTAGTTAAAAATTATGCCAGCCCAAAACTTTGTAGCTTAATCTTACTCCTGGTTCTTACTGCCACTGATCTAGGCATCTTCATTCTGCTCACAACACGAATATTTTCTGAACTCTCTTTAGTTTTTCCATCATCTGCTTTCTTCTGCTTTCTATCTTCTACAAAGCTCTAAGTATTCTTGTCTGTTGGTGGCATCCTTCTTGAGTAAACCTCTTTAGCCACTTTGATCAGTATGGTCATTCAGGAGCCTGAACTGTGTGGATCACAGGAGCAATTCTAGGAATTTTTGTTTCTGTATAATTGATTTTTTTAACTTGTACAGTTGTCCATATACAGTAGTGCCCTGTCCCCTTATCCATGGTTTTGCTTTCCATGGTTTCAGTTACGCATAGTCAACAGAGGTAAAAAAATTTTATGTAAAAAAAATTCCAGAAATAAACAATTCCTAAGTTTTAAATTGTGTACCGTTCTGAGTAGCTGATGAAATCTTGTGCCACTCTGCTCTGTTCTGCCCAGGAAGTGAAACAGCCCTTTGTCCTACTCTGTATACTTCCACATTAGCCACTTAGTAGCTGTCTTGATGATCAGATTGGTTGTGAGAGACAGAGAGACCACATCACTTAACTTTTATTATAGTATATTGTTATATTTGTTCTATTTTATTAATTATTGCTGTTCATTTAATTATTGTGCCTAATTTATACATTTAAGTTTATCGTAGGCATTATATAGGCTAGGGAAAAACATAGTATATATGTGTTTCGGTTCTACCTGCTGTGTCAGGCATTCTCTGTGGGGAGGCGGGTGTCTTTGACATGTATGCTGCATAGATAAAGGGGGCTACTATAGTATGGACAAACTCCACTAAATTCAAGGAATCGTACTAAGCAATGGCTTAAGGACACAGTAATGCCTTCTTTAGAGATTGGTAATTGCTCCCTTCTTTGGGGATGCATTTGTTGTGGTACTATAACCTCCAGTTAGGGAAAAGCCCTCCACCAGCCTGGCTTTGGGTGGTGAGACGCAGGTACTTTTTCTCTTGAAGCTCCTTTTGATATTGTTCATATCAAATGTGTCAGTGGGTCTAAGTAGATTGTTTCCCGCCTCTTCGCCCTTTTCCCGGGCTTGCAGACAACTCGTGTTCAGGTTAGGGATTGAGTTATTTTTTGAATAGTCACAACAGCTATTCAGAAGTTGGGTCAAAGAAGTCCAGGGCATTTTGACTCCTTGCTTTCTCTCCCAAATATGCTTTGTGTTTTCTGGTGTTATTCATCCAGGCTTTCATCCTTTTTCTCTTATTTGGGGCATGTAAATGAGATTTGACACACTTCCCTTTACATATTTTCTGTAAAACTACATTATACTCTGGAGAATGTCAATTTGGTTAAACTTGTGCTAGATGTGGAAAAAAAAAATCACTCCAAAGGTTAAAATTATATGGTTGCATAATTCTTTAGTGTCCCTTGTGATGAAGTTTTTTTCTTTTTTTCTTCTTTTCTTCTTTCCCTTAAAATGTTCTTATTTTTAATGATCAGCTACCTTGTTGGGGGTGTTATAAGCCTTGGTTTGTTGCTGTCATTCCTGGAAGTCCTATCTTTCTCAAGTTATGTAAACATTAAGCTAAATGGCTGTATAACATTCGGATATACATTGGTATACTTAATCTGTTATTAAACAATAGTTTACTAATAATTTTGCCATTCCCATTAATGTTATAATAAACATCTTTGAGAATATATTTTTTATAGCATTCAAGATTATACTTTTCGGGATTGGTTTCCCAAATTGTTAATATACACATATTTATGAAGCTTTTGGAATATATTGCAAGTCAGTTTACTAGAAAGGTTATACCAATTTAGATCTCTACTGGCACTCTAAAGTTTGTGTGGCTCGCCTTGTGTATTATCACTTAATTTATCCTGTTTTGAGACAGGAAGCTTGTTTAAATGCTTTTTAGCCCTCTGCATTTTCTCTTTCAGGCTTTTATTTGAAATGAAAAAAAAAAAAGAGTTTATAATCTTCAGAGTATAATAGATTTTAGAAAACATATTAAATTGTTAGGGATTTCCATCATGAGTCTTTTATTTGTGTTAAGTTGCACAAATGGAAGAAAAAAGTATCTTAATAGGGATGTCTTTCATGGTTGTCCGCAACAGTTCTAGCGTACTAACTCTATTGAGGGCAGACAGCTGAGGCTAGCCAGCCGCCTGAGAGCTCTAAGCAAAGATAGACAAGACAGCTTCATTTGTAACTTCATCAACTCTGGCTGCTACCCACAGAGTTTCTTAGAAGTTGTTTAAGGGTTTATATTTCCTTGGAGGGGAGGAATTTACTTTTCATCAAAGGTTCATTTAGTAATTCATATTTCCTTTATGGTCTACATGGTCAGTTATAGCTCTTACCTGGGGTATCTCTTCAAGATATAAATTTAACTAGGTGTGCATTTGTGACGAGATGTAGGAATATGTACAAACACATGCTCATGGTATTTAATCAAAAGTACAAATGAAGCTGAATTTAGAAACAGTGGTCTTAGGGCTAAGACTGAACATTACTTATTTTCAGTTGAGCAAAGAAAATTGAACTACTTATGGCCATGCTATTCTTTGCCCTGGTGATTTAATCCTACAAATATTTTATGAAATAACATAAATAGAAGCATATGTCCAGTGTGGGCAACTGGAACCATGTCACATTCTCTAAATAACCACGAATTGATGAGTAAAAAAAAATCTTATATGCTTTATAATCTCTAAAAATGGAATTCAAGTATAGTATATATTTTGTTTAAACTAAGAAACTCAAGTCTTTTGGCGATAATAATTTCTCTCTATTGAATCAAACAAGTTCATGTGCGTAAAAGGCTATTACAAAGCCATAAATTGCTAGACAAATGCTGGTTGTCACCATTACTAATGTTTAATAAGGACTTTCCAAAGAGAGAATGAGAGTGACTCTGTAAAACAGGCCCAGGGAGGTGTGGGTTCAGATGCTGAGGGACTCTTACAGGAACACTATCACCTGGCATATTTAAAAAAATATATTTTTTAATTGATTTCAGAGAGGAAGGGAGAGGGAGAGAGAGATAGAAACATCAATGATGAGAGAGAATCATTGATTGGCTGCCTCCTGCACACCCCTCACTGGGAATCAAACCCTGACCTCCTGGTTCATAGGTTGACACTCAACCACTGAGCCATGCCAGCCGGGCTGTATCTTGAGTACCGTACTCAAGTGGGGGCAAAAGGAGTTTTCATGATGAATATTTACAACATCTCGTTAAAAGGTTGAGATAACAAATGACTTTAAAAATTTCTATGCAAAAAATTTCATGTTGCGGGTACTCTGGTTTATTGAACGAGTAATTATTGAGCCTTGCTGTGCCAGACAGTGTTGTAGGTGCTTGGGACATATTGATGGATAAAATCAGAAAGATTCCTGCCCTGGTCAGTGTGTGCATCCTGAGGAGGAGGAGAGAGAGAAGATGAACAATAAATGTGATTGATAAGCCAGTTATAATGCATATTGGAAGGTAAGTGCTATGGACAGAAGACAGTTTGGAGGGAGGAAAGGGAATTAGGGGCTTGTTGGGGTGGGGGTGGGTGGGAGAACTTTTAAGTAAAGACTTCAAAGAGCCCTGGCCAGAGTGGCTCAGTGGGTTGGGCTAGTCCCCTGCATTGAAAAGTTGCTGGTTTGATTCCTGGTCAGGGCACATGCTCGGGTTGTGTGCATGTTCCCCCAGTAGGGGACGTGCAGGAGGCAGCCAATCGATGTTTTCCTCTCACATTGGTGTTTCTCTCTCTCACTTTCTCCCCTACATAAAATTCAATAAAAAAAAAATTATAAAAAAAGACTTCAAAGAGGTGAAGGGGTTGGTCAGGAGGTTATGGGAGGAAAGAGTCCTGAGAGGAGAAGAAGAGCGGGGTAGCCTAACGTGGGAGGGAGCATGCTGGAACCAGTGGGGCAGTCCCTGTCGGCAGGGAGTGGCCAGAGGGCAGTGAAGAGGCAGGTACATTCAGAGAGCTAATGGGAAAGGGCGCATGGCACAGGGCCTTACTAGCTGCCCTAAGGACTTTGGGTTTTACTGAGAGTGAGATGGGTGCCAATGCAGATTCAATCAGAGGAGTGAGTTGATGGGATTTGGCATTTTAAAAGGATATTTCTAGTTTCAGCATCAGGTTAAAAATCCTGGCAGAAAACGAGTTGAATGTGGTAAGTGATGGCCAGGTTACAAGTATATTTTGGAGGGCGAACCAATGGGATTTGAGTTTGTAGGGTGAGATATGTGAGGAGTGGTTTCCAGATTGCTAGACCGTTCCTTGGACCCCACGCTATTAACTTTGTTCTTGGGGAAGAGGCCTCCTGACATCCTGTGGGGTTTGAGTCTTGTCTGTAGTCATCCTTGGTTCCAAAGGCTCATGTTTGTCTGCCTACTATTGATGTCCCTTCCCTGGGTACTGCCCACCTGGATTCAGATGCCCCACTCTCCATCCAGCCCTCCATGATGCCCAGGGTCAGCCTTTTTGTCCTGAGATCCAGATCCTGGAATTTGTTGCTAGCTGTCACCTATGGTATAAGTGCTAGCTATCATTGCAATTATTACTAATTTATCAGTTAAGCCACAATAAGAGCATGGGCCAAGAGTTATTCAGGATTTTTAAAATAAAGGGAATGCCATTTTATCAATCCCTGGCTAAACAAGACCCTTTCTTGGCACGACTTAAAGTGGAATAAATTATCTCTGGAAAATAAGTTTATTCAAGAAGGTTTTCAATGCTTATGACACCCTTTCCCGTATATGGGACTAAAACATCTACTTGGCTATGGAAATAATGATGAGTTAAAATTACTTAAATAAAAGGCATTTTGAAATTCAGTTGTTTTGTATTTTGGTTAGTGGATAATTGAGATATTTAAAGTTTCAAGTAAAATAAAATTAATAAACTATTGATGAAAAGTAGCTATTGTGTAACAATGTTTTGTAACATACGGGTGTGTGTGGGGGGGAGTTTTAGGCTTGCTCCATTCACACAATTTACTAGTACAATCTCATCTGAACTCCATTTGACCTCGTCTTACTTGAAATGGACTATATAGGAAAGCAGCAAAATACCTTCAAATAAACATCTCCTAAAATGCATTTTAACCTTGGATCTGGAAATCTACAAAAAAAAAAAATACTTTTTTTTCTAGTATGTTGATAACACAGAGAGAATTCCTTACAGCTGAAAATTATGGTATTTAAAGGTTTCAGTATGCCTTTCCAGGTTTTGAGTTGGCAGCCAGCCAATAACTGAATGGCTGCGTTTTAAAAGCCCATCTTGCCTCCACTTTTTTTGACTTGCTAATTTTTCACAACCAGTGCCTCCTCCCAGAAAATACTTAATACATGCTTTAAAGTTCATTCATTTTCCTATTACTCTAGATACAAACTCCCCCTCAGAAAAACCTTCAAAGAATAAGCAACAGACATAACAAATCCCTGAAAATCCCAGAGAACCTGACCATCCTTAAATGTATCAGCACAGACGTTTTGGCTTAGTTCCTTATAAAACTTAAATAAATGTTTACGTAAGCATCTTAGTATTGTATCATTATTTTCAGATCAACTTCTAAACTGGTTTGTAACGAACATACCTTTTGTGTGTGTGTGTGTGGCTTGCTAAGCAATCTTAGTGGTTTAAGCATCTGTGTTACATGTAATTTAAATACCTTTGAATTCTCCTTCCATAAACCATTGATTGACCGCATAATGGGGGACTTCCAAGCCCCATTCCCTTGGCTAGTGCTCCATATCTAGTGTGTGAACTGAAATATGGCATGCTCTCTCCAGCGGAGGGTTTCGCTGCAGAAGCACAGGAAAGACGTAGTGGAAAAGCCCTGAGAATTTTCGCACGAAAGAAGGGGAGCTATATTTGTAACACTTCTCCCAAATGCTTTTTTGTTGTTGTGTCTGAGTAATGCCCTTCCAGAATCGATGAATTTTTTTACTTTACTATCAGCTCTTGGAGAAGAAAAAACACACACACCTTGATTGTTGTTTCTTAGACTGTCCAAGAATTTTTATGACTGTGAAAGAACTTGCCTCTCGTGGTCCTTTGCAAATTAAATCTATTGCAGAGGATATGTGTATAAACCTGCCTGGGGACCATTTATGTAAAAGTTAATAAAGTGTATTTACTGGCCTTGTGGCCTTCAGCAAGCAGAATCAGAGGTAACTAGAGAACATTTAAAAATGAGGAAAAATGGAACAGTAAAAAGAACAAAAATATCAGGTGCTTTAGAAATCAAGGTCACCTTACTATCAGGGGATGTTTATGTCCAAAATTAGGGGAACGCACACCCAAGAAAACCCAGTGCTTGCGTGTTGTGTTAGATTTAGTTTGTATTTACAGTTAGTTACCACGCTCCTGTTAGGTTAACGACCTAAGGGCTGGACTGATGTCTCTTTGTTTTCACACGTCTTTCTTTGCTTAGGAAAGTGTTTTCTCCTTATGTATGCCAGTTCTTGCCCTATTTTAAAATCTGGCTGAATTTTCCCTCTTAAAATATTCGTAAGCTATTACCTCCCATCCAGCGCATGCTTTATTAATGGGGCTCAGCTCTCATCTCTTTTCCAGTCACTGCACATTTTGTATGATGTAGCACATAGATGCTGTTGGGGAAGAAGGCATCTCTCGATTTTCTTCAGTTATTTTTAAAAATATAACCGGAAACAATACTCTCCCCCTAGTAGGGATATTTAACTATGGTGTTCAACATGCTAGAGAATTCACGCAGGCATATTATTTCTCAGTGGAGCTCTACGGACTTTGGACAGGACATATCTTCTACCCTTGCACCCCCAAATTGCAAGATTTGTAACATCCTTGGCCCCAGTACTACATGCCAATAATCCCTCTGAAGCATCCATCTTATATAAAAACTGCTGTTTGAAATTTTAACCCTGCTATTTTGGCTTCTGTAAATGCTTGCTTGCTTAAATAATAAAGAAAATAAGACTACTCCCATTCCAGAGAGGCCATAAACCTTCCCCCGGTCAAAGTTATCAGTGTTGGCACCAGGTCAGGTCTTTGGCTGAGGTCTCAGAGCCTCAGCACATAGGGCTCTTTAAGAACTTGCAAAGGGGACCGGAAAAGCCCTTATTTGGGAGACAAAGAAGCTCAAAAGGTATAAATACAGGAAACTTCCTGCATGACTTCACCCAGAATTTGAAAGGCATTTTTCTCTGGGCCCGTGCCTTATAATAATAAAGAGTGACTCCATTTCTCTAAACATTGCTTGGTTCTTCTTCGGTCTTTGCAACACCTCAAGACATCTGACAACCCATTTTGCCTCCTAGGAAGTTCTTATTGCCCCAGTTGAGATTCAGTTTTCTTCCATAATAGAACAATTAGGAATTATCTTTATTTGTCCACCACCCACACTACAGTGAAACTTCAGGAGTGTGGGTACTGCTTTTTTCTGTCATTCCTGTATTCCTGGTGCTGAGGAACAATGCCTGGCACATAGGAAGGTCTTAATAATTTGTAGAATAAATGTGAGCATAGGCCATTCGATATCTATGGGGTTTTTGTAAACTATTTTTGGCAGAAGCAAATAATTTTAGCAACAACTTATCCAACGGTCTGTTGATGATCTGAGTTAAAACAGCATCCACTAGTTCCAAACAGAGATTAGTTCAGATATTGGCAGAATGTGTCTTTCCTTAAATTTTACCACTTAACGTACTAGGAAACCTTGCAAGAGCTAGAGATTCTTTTTATATTTGGTTTCTCGCACTATGTAATATGATAATTAGTACCACTTGCCTTTTACCTGTGATAGTGACTGTTAGGCCAACAGTAATAATTTGTATCAAGATACTAAAAGGAGAAGCATTGTGTATGTAATGAAGAAAAACTTAAATGGTTATTCCCATTTAACAATGTTTAATATTACCATCTTTTGCTTTTGAAACAATGAAGGCATCCGGATCATGTTCCATGGTTCACCTGATTAAGTTTCCCTACTAGTAAAGGTCGGGGCTTACAGGGGAAAGGTTATAAGCAGATGTGTTACAATCACTAACCAGGTATAATACTAATGGTTATCAATTGTGCACATATGTTATATTTGGCCATTTTTTTTTTGGTAACCAATTTCTCAGATATCTAGAATCTATGCTGCGGAGTTAAATTAACATTACCCCTTCTCTTCATCACCTCTGTCACTTTGAAGGATTCAAACGTTTTCTGTAAAATTACTTTTCAAAGATTTATCCGAATGTAAATCTTTTGACTTTTCTGAAGCAGGACTCAAAACCTTGTCCAAGGTCAGAATTCATTCAAGATGCCTCAGTCTCCTTTGGAACATTCGTTTAATTTCCCCCAGTTGTGCGGATTCGAGGAGGAGTAGCTGCTTGAGTTTGTTGGTAGCTTGGCAGCATTATTTCCAGTGTTTTATTGGGCTTACTATTTTGCTGAAGGCTTAACAGGCTCATTTTCAGATTCTTAATCAAGAACAAGTTTAATGATCGAAGGTAATTATCTCCAGATTAGAAGGGCTTTTAAAAATTTATCAGCATTCCAACATTTAACAAATAGCTCTCTGATAATCTAATTAAAATCCGACTTTTGCTGCCAGACTATTCCAAGCCAATTTCTCATTCAACCTCTTGTAGCAAACCATTATCCTTTTAAGCCGTTTCTGACAATTCGGACACAGAAGTTGGCCTGTGTTAATAACACTCATGTTTTCCCCCGAGGGTGGCGATCCGCAATGCCCAGGTCTGCCTGCTCGTGGAGCTTGAAAGGGTGAACATTTTAGTTTTCTCTAGTTACGAAGGAGATGTCTCTGACCCTGAAGTAGAGTCACTGGTTCTGTACCGTCCCTCTGTGTGCAGACCAGACACGACTGTTCCCAGCAGCAAATCAGAATCGGCTGCTTCACATCATAATGAAAGGTTTTTCACTTTCCATTAGGTTTGCACCTACAATGGTAATTAAATTTGGGAACCATGTTGTAAAGGAATGTGGTCTAGTTTAGAACTATGGAATGTTGATGGATAATTAAACACATACAGAAAACCCCATACCGTTTCTGGGAGCTGTTTACATAAGCTGGGGGCAAAACCATTTTTTTTTTCATAGTTCTGAAAATAATTTGGACTTCTTCAATCAGCCTTATGTACCCCACGATGTACCGCAACCTGTTAGTAACTAGCTGTTGTTTTAGGAGTCACTTAAATGTTGAAGTCTGACAGTGGGGGGTTTCTCCGGCATCAAACAACCAGACAGGTTAAATGAAGGCTCCAGAAGCACAGTTTGTCATGCAGTCGTGTTATTTGTTTTCAGTTCTGTTGCTCCCGGGAAAGTTTTTTTTTTTTTTTGTTCATCTTTCCTCCCTGCTGCTTCCTCCTTTGCCAGGGGATTGGGTGGCGGCGCTGAAAGTGGACGAGGCTGTGAGACCGGCCGCAGAAGGCCACGCAGGCGTTTTGGGCCTCGACCTCTCTCGGTACAGATTTATGTGCTTCCAATTATCAACGTGTGGGAGTTTTGTCAAAAAGCTGGGCGTGCGGTTCCTTTTGTTCTTCAGTGTCTATTGTGGTTTATGTTTTAAATGGGATGCAAATGTGATTTACAGTGCGCGGCAGGAGGCAGTTAGCGAGAACTGGGCTTCACCAGGCCATGCAGATTGGGGCAGGGCAGGACTGCACGTGAGCAGCATGTCCTTGTGGGGGAGGAGGGAACGATCCCCTGTGGCTCGGAGTGAGACTGGGGCGTAAACAACATGTGAAAGTTTGCTCTGCACAAGGAAGAGGGCTCCCTTCCCTGTGGTCTGGGAGCGCAGAGCTAACGCCGTCTCTTAAACACGCTGAAGGAGCTGTCAAGCAGCATTCCCGTGCTGTTGAGGAAAGAGCATCGATGATAGCCGTGTTTCCCCATCGTCACCATTCCAGACAGCCGCATGGTTGCTATATCCCCATTAGCGCTTCTTGATGCCATGTTGCCGAGGACTTTTTGATCAAGTGGCCATGATGTAGGAGCAGCAGCGTGCAGGCTGAGCACCCTTTAAGGAGCAGATTCCAGTGGCATCAATGTGCCAGCTCTGACTTCCCACATATATTTTTGATGTGAACTCAGATTATTGAAGCATAATTCATTCGGTCACTCAACAAATCTATGTTGAGTAGTTTGCTGAGACAAAATAAATATGCATCCAAATGGTAAAAAAATGAAAATAATTAGCATCCTTTTGATTTGAAAAGCAGCACGGGGCTGGATGAAAGAACGCCGTCTTGTTATACTCTTGTAAGCCTGTTTCCACAATGCAGATATATTGCGACTTCCAGTCTTTGAAAGCACACTCAGCACACATTTCGAATAGCCATGGTTCTTGTAACACATTGTTATATATTTAGCGCATTCATCTTTATAAATTGTAGAATGAGGAAATTGGATTAGGATCGGCTCTTGGGAAAGTAGCTGGGTTTCAGATCCCACTACTGCCACTGAATTTTTGTGGGAGTTTTGAAAAATTATTTAGTTCCTCTAATTTTCTGTTTGTCCATCTTCAGAATAGCACCTACTCCATAGGGCTTTTGTATGCATACTAATGCGTGTGAACTGCTTAGCGTAAGTGACGGTCCTAAGCTCATCTTGGCTGAGCCTTACCCCAATGCCCCTTCTCAGTGCCAAGTTAGACTGGTACTGGGGCCCTGGTGACTAATTGTCATGGTTCCCTGCACTCAAGCTCTGAATCTGTGGGTTGGAAGAATATTCAAACTGTGCAAGGGCCATGGCCATTTGTCAGGGAAGAGAGCACTTCGTTTGGCTCTTTACTACTTTAGGTTCCTTTGCATTCAGCATGCAGCATGCCAACACCTACCGGGATGCTCTGTCATCAGGAAGCAGCTGGAGCAGGCCTGGAGGAAAAGGGACTAGGAGCAAGGACATGCAGCAACACCGCGGGGGAAAACAAGTTTCCAGACAAACACCAAGTCTACCATGAACACATGGTTTTACAGGCACTGAGCACTAAAGGAAAAGGTCAAGATATCTGACTGTGGTGCATGAAGACGGGAGACAAGAAGAGAACAAGCAATCACTCTGCCTAGTGACAGGGATGCAGATCACGGGAGTTGGGGTGGGGACCAGTGAGTCACCAGGGAGGCACAGGAAGGGGAAGTGCCTGAAGCAAATTTCATTTATTTCCAAGCTTTGCCTCTGGTCCCTTCCTCCCCAGAGACTTTTCTCAGCTCTACTGTTTTTCCCTTTTCCCTGTGTGGAGATATGAGTCAGGGGAGCGATGGCCTCAGTTAGCAGATTCCACTGTGTCCCTGACACAAAGAAGGGGCCAGGCAGGGGACCCAGCTGGGTTTTACATTGCCTGTGCAGCACCTGCGGTCAGCTCACTGGGCACTCTGCTGGTGGATCAGCAGGCAGTGGAGCTCAAAGCAGATGCCACCTGTGTGTCTGTCTTCTGTAACTGGATCAGCTACCTCACCTTGGTGCAAAAGGCAGCCATTGTATCCTGTTTTTTTTTTAAAAGATGCTGTCATACCATCGCCTGGTTAGGTTAGGACCGTGGTCGGCAAACTGCGGCTCACGAGCCACATGCGGCTCTTTGGCCCCTTGAGTGTGGCTCGTCCACAAAATACCACGGCCTGGGCGAGTCTATTTTGAAGAAGTGGCGTTAGAAGAAGTTTAAGTTTAAAAAATTTGGCTCTCAAAAGAAATTTCAATCGTTGTACTGTTGATATTTGGCTCTGTTGACTAAGGGAGTTTGCCGACCACTGGGTTAGGAGAATTTTACTGAAGTTTTATAGTGAGGGAGGGAGTATGGGGTCAATGGTGAGCTGAGCAGGATGTGTCTGTGGGGTTGCTGACAGGAAGGAATTGTAGAGCAATAGACAGGATCCTGATGAATTAGCCAGGGTTCTCTAGGGAGATGGAACCAATAGGAGGGAGATTTCAGCCTGAGTCTGAAAGCCTGAGAACCAGGGGAGCCAGTGATGTAAATCCAAGTCCAAGGGTGGGGAGTGAGATGTCCCAGCTCATTTAGGGATGCAGGAAAAGGAAAAACACATTCTTTCCTCCACCTTTTGTTTCTATTCAGGCTCCCAAGGGATTGGATGAGGCCCAACTACATTGGGGAGGTCAGTCTACCAAGTCCATTGATCCAAATGCAAATTTCCCAGAATCAGTGTTTAATCTGGGCACTTGTGGCCCACTCATGTTGATTCACCATCACATTCACCATCTTACTTGGTTCTTTATTTCATGTATTTCCCCCTCATTCTTCTCTCTCACCTAGAATGGACATTTGTCTTCTAGGCTTAGGTATAGTTATTTACCAACTATCTTTTGATATTTTTAAATAATATCTACCAAATAAATATTGAATTTATTGGTGAGTCATTGTTTCTACAAAATAATCATATAGCTCTCACAAAGGTAAAGATTTTTTTAAGTAACTTTCTTTTCATCTACTTACCCTTATAAAAAGATAGTGAGTCTTTTTTTTTAACATACATATCACACAGGACATATTTGGTTGTAATTATGAGTTAAATTCAACTCTAATAAAATCTACATTAAGCACATGCTGAATGATAAAAATGACATGATTGTTGATTTCCTGATGGTGTTTTCTTGAAAACGTTCTATAATTAAATGCTAGTATGAAAGAAATGTGTTTGTTTGGTAAAGGAGAAGATAATAATAGGATAGTCATTTCCTGCCTAATGCTTATTGTAATGACTTTTAAATGGTGACTTCCAACTTGTGTGTTACTGACTATATGTTTTGGAACTGGTAATTGAAAAGCAATAGGCATTGGTCAAGGGCACTAACAGCACAGAGATGAGCTATGATAAAAACCAGAGTCACTGGAATGCAACCAAGAAGAAAAGACATGAAGAGCAGTTTCATAAACAGCATTCCCATAGAGGATACTGTTCGACTGTTTCTACAGGGAAAGCTGATAACTTAAGGAATACAACTAATTTTTCCTATTTTTTTCTTCAGATTTTTTGTATCTATTTTTCTTCTCATTTTAAAATTAGATTATCCCCTGATTAAAAAAGAAGCTTACATTGATTTTACTGCATTTAGAAAACTTAGAAGGCTTTAAAGGAAAAATCAAAGTCTATAGTCATCTTTTGCTATGTGACATACCAAATCCCAAACCCCAATTACGTTAGTTAGTCAGTAATCTGAAGGCTGGTTGGCTGAATTTCTGTTGCAGGCTGAAATGGTCTGGCTCATGGGTGGCTTCAATCATATGTCTGCTGGTTGGCTGGCTGTTTGGTCTAGGGGTCCTCAGCTGGGATAGATTGTCTCTTGTTTACATGTCTCCCACTTTTCTCCAAGCTTCTTTGCAGTGGTCTCAGGGCTCCAGAAAGCAGCATGAGGGCAAACTCCCACATGGAGTACTTGATAAGCCTTTGTTTGCTTCAGGTTAGCTAATGCCCAATTGGCCAAGCTGAGTCTGATGGGTGGATAGGACTCAAGGAGTCAATAGGAAAGACATGATTATAGCCATTATTGCAAGCAACATAAAAAGCAATCTGGGCCATAATTTATATTCAGCTTTATATCTTGCATTATTTACTTAGAAAAATAACCATATGAGAACATACCTACTAGTCTTTAGAAGTATGATTCTTAGTGGCTACGTAATTTTAAAATACTAGAGGCCTGGTGCACAAAATTCGTGCACTAAAGGTGTGTGTGTGGGGGTCCCTCAGCCCAACTTGCTCCCTCTCACAGTCCGGGAGCCCTCGGGAGTGGGCCTAAGTCATCAGTCAGACATCCTTAGCATTACCGCGGAGGCAGGCGAGGCTTCCGCCACTGCTGCTGCACTTGCCAGCTGTGAGCCCGGCTTCTGGCTGAGCAGTGCTCCCCCTGTGGGAGTGCACTGACTACCCCCTGGTGGTCAGTGAGCATCAAAGTGACCGGTTGTTCCACTGTTCAATCGATTTGCGTATTAGCCTTTTATTATATAGGATGTGTTTGTACTAGAATTTGTTTACACACTTCCCTACAAGAAATAGTAGGCAGCTTTTAATATTTCTCTGTTCTAAAGACAAAACAACCCAATATACAACCTTTATGATTTTGGTGCATATTATTCAATTGATTGGTATAATTCTTAAATCTCATGATAAAGATTAACAAACTGTCCCCCCTCCCCCTGCCGAAAACCTGAAGCAATTATATTCTCAACAGCACTGTTTGAGAATATCAAATTTACAACTGTGTTGTGGACCAGGATAGTATATATTTTGACAATCTTTGCCAATTTGTAGGTAAAAAGGTATATTTTAAAATTTATGATTTTAATGTCTCAAACATTAAACACTTAAAAAAAGATGACATTTTTTTCTGTAAGTTATTAGTTATTTTTAAGGAAATTTTTTCCATTGGAAAAAAAATAGATTTACATATTCATAAAAGATAAATTTGGGATGAAAAAGTTAGAAAAATGGGTTTATTACATAATTGGGAAGACCACCTACTTTGCCTTCAGTCTTTCATCCTATAATAGTAGGTGCAACTGTCAGAACTTTGGAAATGTTTAATTAACAGGTCAAATAATGTATCTTTGAGCAAAACAGAGATTGAAATGAGAAGTTCACACACTTTAGAAGCATAAAAATCTGAGTTGTTAAATATTCGCTTTGGAGATGGGATAGAGGATAAAGGTCCTGTTAGGTGTGGGACTCAAAATACCCACTTTTAATTAAGCAAATACTGAGAAGCAACATCAGAGTGACACTGAAAAAAAAAGTTTGGCTTCAGTTTTTGTGTCGGCAAAGAAGTAAATGTAAGATTAATTAATACTGAGAATCCTAGAATTTTGTTTTTAATTTGAATGTTGAAGTAATATAAAGACTAAATTTTAACAAAAACATCGGATGTCATAGAGTGCCATAAAAGCAACTTTCCTGCCCTGGTTCACATAATATTTCCAGTCATGGTCCAGGTGATAAAAATTCAAGTTTAACCTATACAATCTGTGCAATGCGCATGAGTCAGGAGGATTGAGGACACCTTATATTTTGCACTTCCTGGCTTAAACAAATGGCATAAAATAGCTTTTCAAAATGTTCTTGAAGGAGAGCTTGAGGAAGTGTTTTAGAACAGGACATGTGACATAAGGAAAGCACAGGGGACGTGCTGTCAGTAGCAGGCAGGACACACACAACTGGACGTGCTTCTGGTTGGGGCTGATGACATGGGGAACCATTGAATCTCTCAGCTTTGACCCATTTTTAGACCTAAAAAGGCTGGCAAGATGCTTCATCCCCCGTTAGTAGTTGGCGACTTTATAACACATGACTTTAAATAGGAAAAGGAAGAAAGAGGAGGGGAGATTTTGAATTGAATGTGGGAGAGAAGGTAATTTCTTCAAGCTGTTGAAAGGCATGATTGTGATTGTGGTGAGAAAGAGGATGTACACTCTTGCAAAGAAACCACTTGTGAGAGCTTAGCCAGGAAAAGAAAATACAATGGCAAAATACTCACCTCCTACATCAGCTATTTCTATGGTCCTGAAAAGGAAGACTAAACACACTTCAGCCTTAGGATACATATGGTTTTACAGTGTAAGTTATATTGTCTCATCCCCTGGTGTCTTTTACTTACAATTGTTTGCAAACATTTAATTCGTGTGCTACAATTCAAAACATGTGCCCCTGGAGATCACAGGGCGCCCCCTCCCCCTGCCCTTCTCTCCTGTAAGTGTCACAGGTATTAACAGTTTCTGGATACCACACTGTCACATTATTTCCATTTTTACTTTGAGGGCCAAAGGATGTTTGAGGAGTGAATGCCATATTTGGACAATGAGGATCCAATTGGATTCTTCAGTCAGAAAATATTGCCTGAAACTGTGATCACTACATTCTGGACGTGTTCTTGTAAGGAAAACGCTACAGTGCCTCCAGCATTATATTTTATTGAGTAAAGTAATTCCGTTAAATTTTAATTTTGTTATTTTTGAGGTTGGTTATTCAAATATCCCCCAAACAAAACAGCAGGTAGCCCCCTCCTACAACAATAACAAGACAAGAAAAAATGAAATAGTTTTTTTTTTTGTCTCAATGCAGAAATATTTTTTTCAACCTTTTTCTTTCCCATTTTTAGCTTTTATTTCTGTAATAGTGCTGAAAAGTAGATGTAATAATAATGCTCTGAAAAGTGAGAATTACCTCGTAAGGAAACTTAAGAAGATAAATTCAGTGCTCCAGTAACCTTCACAGTACACCACACAAATAAGGTCTAGAAAATATTATAATAGTATGGGCTTTGTTAAACTCATACATCATTATAATTGGCATGGTGAAATCTTTGTTAATATTATTTCCACACCCTCAAAATTTACTCCCCATGATCATTTAATGAAGAGAATTACATTGATTGTTTCACTTAGGATTAAGTTCCACTGCATTTAGAATAACCTCAGAGTGACTTGATCAAGCTCCAGAATTAGTTCTCTCTCAGGACAAGTCTGATGAGTTTCATTGGGGTCCAAAGTCTCCTCCAATGTTTCCATTCCACCTTCTTTAAAATGTAGATTTCCTTCCTGAGGTTGCCTGGCTGGTTAAGGTGGCTGCTGAAGTCCACCCATGCATCAGCTTCAGCAGCAGGAAGAAAGAGGGCGGGGCAAAAGTGGGCATAAGCCAGTTGTCTATTATCCTTTAAAGGAGCTTCCCTGGAAGATGAAGGTAAAATGTTTACTTAGATCACACTGGCCAGAACTTAGTCACAAAGCTATCCTTCACCGCAAGTGAGGCTAGGGATATTACCTGTAGAGACTTTGTTATTAGTGAAAAGTAAAGACTAGATATTGCAGCTGGCCGGTGTGGCTCAGTGGTTGAGCATCGACCTGTGAACCAGGAGGTCACTGTTTGATTCTACATCAGGGCCCATGCCCAGGTTGTGGGCTTGATCCCCAGTGTGGAGCATGCAGGAGGCAGCCAATCAATGATTCTCTCTCATCATTGATGTTCCTATCTCTCTCTCCTTCTCCCTTCCTCTCTGAAATTAATATATCCCACCTAATAAAATAGTAATATGCAAATTGACCACACCTTCGCCACACACAAGCCACGCCCACCAGCCCAAGCCACACCCACCAGCCAATCAGGGCAAGTATGCAAATTACCCAACAAAGATGGCGGTTAATTTGCATACACTGAGGGAGGGAGGAGTGAAGACTGAAGACAACTTAGAAGGAAGAGGGAGGAAAAGTGGAAAGCAAGGTGGCTGCCAGAGGGAAGAGCGGGGCGGAGCGGGGCGGAGCCTGGCGGGTGGCAGCAGCTCATGGGTGCAGGCGAGGGGCTGTAATGGCGGTGGCAGCAGCGGCGCACGAGGCCGCAGTGGCCGCTTGCAGGATTCTTCCTGCAAATGGGCTACTAGTGTTAAAATAAGAATAGATACTGCGGAGGATATTGTCCATTACTACCTGATATATCTTTTCTAAACTCTTGGAGGAGAAGAATGTTTAGGTTCAAACACATGATAAATACTCTCTCTATTTTCCCCCTGACAGATTTCAAGGACCAAGCTAACACCAGTTTGAATACCTTCTTCTTTGTCTAACTCCTCCTACCACTTACCTCTTTGCAAAACTTTCTCTTCCTAATCCCTACCCCTGGGTGGACAGGGCTTATTTTCTCTCATTGGAGGGAGATTATTCAGAAACTCTTGGAAGTGCAGAAATGAAGGAGTTTGAGAATCTTTTCAATGTAAAACGTGACTTAACTGGAGAGATGAAATGTCTGTCAGAAAAAAACACAAACGTGAGTAATGGGTGGATCTTCCCAGGGGTGAGGAATGTCCAGCGTGTGGGCCATATATGGACCATGAAATCATTTGGTCTGGCCCTACCAAGGCAATCATGGGAGCTCTTTCATAGCAACATAAATTTATATTAAGTGAATTATATTAAGTGGCTGATGTTATAAATATCCAAATGGTCCTTGACAGGAAAAAGGTTCGCCACCTCTGTAGGAGAACAGCAAAGTGGATGATAAGGTCCTATGGGAAGGCAAGGAAGCACTTGGATGAATACCATTGAAGAACCTTGGAAGATGAAAATGGAAAATTAAAAACACACACACACGTTTATTGATATGAAGAGAGAAGGGACTGTTGTTATTCGAATTACAGTTATAAATGATACATTTATTTTTATTTAATCCGTAACCCATGGCAGTTACCCAAACCATCAGCTTCAAGCAGTACTTCCATCAACACCAACTAAGATTCTCTATTACCTATTGAATCTCAAGTCTATACCTAATATTTAAGTTCTTTCACCAAGTATCTCCTCTCAACTATACCCCTGTTGCTTCAGAATATACTCCTGCTATAGTGAAGATAGTGTTTTCGAGCATCTGTGACTTCCAGCGTGCATGTTCTTTGTTTCTGAAATTCCCAAGTACATAAGTGCTCTCTAATGGTAGGCCTGGCAGAGTATTTTTTTGTTGTTTTTTGGAATAAAAATGCTTATGTGACTCTTGAATGTGTTCTCTACCAACTCCCTGCTATACAGCAACGACACTCTTGAAGGTAATGCAAATCTACATCCACTTTGACCCTGACCCAGTGAGAGAGTGCTCTTCAGGACTCAGGAAGGTCACCGGGTCATAGGCTTAGCATAAACCCTTTTATCTACAGTTCAAGTCCCTTGTTGTCTATCATATCCTTTGGCAGATGCTAAAGTCCCTCTCAAAACCATGCCCAGAACTCCCCCAAAACATGAGTGAACTAGACCTTGGGTTAATCCTCTTCTGATTACCATTAATATATTTGCATAAAAATGTTCTGAATATAATATTTGCATAAGAAATGGGCCATCTTACCTGGAAAAGGGTACATCTGTAGGGTGGTCTTTACCCTAATTTTATTGTATAGTTTCTCAATTGAGTTCTTGGGTGTACCACTCATTTTGTGAAAGGATAGGCACTATTCAGTCTTCATTTTGCCATATCACTTTTTCCATATTGTATGGCTGAGCTCTGTGGGGGAGGGGGGGCCTCTGAATGTTTTGACTTACTACAGCAATTTTCAACCAGTGTGCCACCAGAATTTTTAAAACATGCAATACCTGTCAAATAAAATAAAAAAATACAACAGCTGCTCTGGCTGGTGTGGCTTAGTTGTTTGAGAAGCATCCAGTGCACCATAAGGTTGATGGTTTGATTCCTGATCAAGGCATTTCCCCGGGTTGCGGGTTTGATCCCTGGTTGGGGTACTGTGCAGGAGGCAGACCATTAATGTTTTGCTCTCATGCCAATGTTTCTCTCCCTCTCCCTCTCCCTCTCTCTAAAAACCAATGAAAAAAATTTTACAAAGAAAAAATTAACAGCCAACACAACAATAGCCGTCCCATGTGAATGAATCAAAATTATATTTATTTTTTGTCAGATTGTCAAAAAACATATATTTTTTTGGTGTGCTGAAGAATTTTAGTAATTAGTTTATGTGTGCCATGAGATGAAAAAGGTTGAAACTGGAAGACTTAACATATTTTTCATCTATTAATCAACTCTGATAACATTCCACCTCTCGGTAGCCTCCCAGCTAGATTTTCTTTTTAATTCTTTCCTCACAGCTAGGTATGGTTGTGTGACCAGGTTCTGGTTTTTGGAATATGATCAGGAGTGAGGTTCTATAGAAAAAAAAGCAATTGCTGGCATCTGCCTTTTCCTTTCTTGATGGCTGGGAGTGGAGCAACTAGAATTCTGAACTCAAAGTTGGAAGGTAGGTTTTGAGGTTGCAAGCCATCCTGCTGGCTCTGCTTCATGCATCTCTGGATTATTATGTGAGAGAAATAGAGTTGACTTTCTTTAAGCACTTGATGTGTGTGGGAGTGGGAGGGAGAAAAGGGGAGTGGGTCTCTGGCTTAACAGCTTTGCTTTTACTCTAACACACTGGTTTAAGTTCAGTTAGATCTGGTTTATCTTGGACAAGTTAATCTCTCTGAATTGACTCAATGATGAAATAAGAACAATAACACCTATCTTTAAGAGTAGTTGTGAGCATCAAATGAAATGACATGTATGAAGTTAAATAATTTTGGAAGAAAGAATTTAAACTCATGGACTAAGTATAACACAAGCTGGATGCTCTTTCTTATTCCCAAAGAGCTGGAACTTGAGTAACAAAGCACAAATACTTCAGTGTTTTCAGAATAAATAGACTTGGGAGCATATGGAACTTACTATATAGTTCCATAGTAAAACATTTTTAAAAAGCATGGTTAAGCCAGGTCAGTGTGGCTCAGTGGTTGAGCATTGACCTATGAACCAGGAGATTCCCCATCAGGGCACATGCCCAGGTTGCAGGCTCGATTCCTAGTAGGGGGTGTGCAGGAGGCAGCCGATCAATGATGCTTTCTCATCAATGATGTTTCTATCTCTCTCTCCCTCTCCCTTTCTCTCTCTGAAAGAAATAAAAATGTATTTTAAAAGCCTGGTTAATTAATATAAATTGCTTGAAAACATAATGGGAAAGAAGGTCTGAGTGGCCTAAATCCCAGTTGGAGAATTGCAAACATAAGGGTCTATCTTTGCATTTTAGAGACTTTATTCTGTATTTGATTAAGGGATGAATTTATTTTTTATTGTGTTGCTTCTTTCTTCTCTAAAGTGGGAAATCTCACAAGATTTCTGGCCCAAATGAATAATAACTGGATGATTATGAGGAGTTTTAATTATACAAAGTCATTATTTATAATAAATCAAATCAGAACATGTGTAAACCATAGTAAAGTATTTTTCTGCTTTTAAGATATTCATGTTATAGCCCCATTGTATAAGGAAAACTTATAGGGCTAATTATCACTCTTTTTTTATTAGTTCAAAGACCTACCATCTCATTGAATTTTGGAAGTCATTTTTATTTCATGACATTTTTTTACTTGTGTGGTCTCTTTTCCTGAATGTTCTTCATTGCCATGTACTTTATTAATACTCGAAACACGAAAGATTGTTTTTCCTATTTGAGTTTGTACAACTATTTTCATTATGTCAAAACTCTGCTCATGAAACTAAACTAATTCCTTTGTTGCTATCATTTATATGATATGATTTTAAATATTATTTTTGTGTATTCAGGACCTTCTTTTTGCTGTCTCTACCCCAACTATGCAATCTTAGTTCTCTATGCTTCCCAGTACAAACCACTTATTGAAATGATTTTTAAAATGTGTGTTTGAAAAACTAGTGTTACCAAGAAGCACCAAGTGTTAGCAAGAGATGATATTTAAGTCAATTACTAACACATACACCCCTACAATTTAGAAACATCACAAAATCTATGCGTCTGTTTTAAGGTATAGGGCAATAGTCAGTGTCCAGTTTCTGACGCTGGGGTGTCATTCACAAGTGTGCCCTTTCTCCCGTCCCCAGCTCCAGAGTTTTGGCTCAGATATTTTTGTGCAGGGGAAGGGTAAGCTACAAAACAAAGAGCTCCTAAGTTGTTCCCAAAGGAATTTACTTTATTCGCAACAGAGTGTGGCAAGTTCAAACCTGAGGGAACCCTCAAATACAGCGGAGGTTGGTGGGAGAAGCACTTAAGAGGAGAGTGTTAGTTTCATTAGAGATATAAGCTAAGCCATGAACCATAGAGTTCACCAGAGGAAACCAGGGAAATATGCAGCTAGGAAGAGTTCTCTTTGGATCAGAACACATCTCAAATACTGCATTTAAAAAAACTATTCTTGTAAATAAAGACAAAATTAATTGCATCGAGATCCAACATATGCTACCTACCGGAGACATACTTTAGATTCAAAGATGCAAATGGATTGAAAGTATAAGATGGAAAAGATTTATACTGCAAGCTGCAACCAAAAGAAAGTTGGAGTGGCTACACTAACATCTGACCAAATAGGATTGAGTGATAAAAATGTTCTAAAATCATGGTGATTGTTGTGCAACTGTTAATATACTAGAAGCCATTGCATTGTATACTATATAAATGGGTGGATTGCATTTTGACTAGTTGCAAGAGATCCCTCTACAGATATTAGGGTTATACTGAAAATATTAAACCAGAATAAAATAAAAATGTAATATCAGTTTGAGGCTAAAAAGATAATAATTATCATCAACAGTCTTTAAAATTTTTATGTTCATCAAAATGGCCTTTCTGTTTTATTCTTTATTTTTTTCAGATGAAGAATCTAAGTGATTTGCCTGAGGTCAGTTGATAGTGGGAGACTTAGGACTAGCATCTTAGATTTTGAACTCTGTTTATTCAAATATTTAACAAGTTTGGGTGGAATGCCTACCATATGTAAAGAGCACTGCACTTGGATTTGAGAGTTCAGTGGAAAATAAAAATGGGAATGGATCCTGTCCTTACAGTATAGTGGGGATATGAACCTCATTTTAATAGCCACAGCTGTGGTGAGTGCTCCAGAGTGGACAGGCAGTGCTATGATACAGGGGAAGGAATTGGGCAGGTGAGGGAAGGGAGAGAAGGCTTTCCTGTGACAATGGCTGGTGAGCTGAGAACTGAAGGAAGATAAGGCACAGGTCGGGAGGTGTAGGAGGAGCATTTCATGGCGTAGCATAATAGCAGCTCTGGGGTTGGAGGGAGGGAGCACACTTGAACAATAAAATATAGACCCACTTGGCTGGCCCGTTCAGCTACACAACAACTCAGATCACAAGGGTCTTTATAAAACGAAAACCTTTGGTTTTCCTGGATGTGAATTGTCTGGCTAAGATAGCATTTATTTAAAATTCTACATGTCCCATGTCTTTTCACATATTTGTTATTGCTTTGTAAGCATCGCTTTTTCAATTCAAAGCTTTTGAAATGAAATAAATAATAATTGAGAATGATATCATATCTTCCTTTAAATCCTATGGATTAAGAGTCTGGAATAGTTTTTATGAAATTCTTATATAATATTTCCATTTTGTCATGGGAGATTACTATATTCTTTAAAAAGCCTCAGTAAAAAATAGGATATCCAAATTATAAAAAAATTCTAGAGTTAGGCATTTTTGTATTGTAAAATGGAGCAGCCCAAATTTTTATTCAATCTTTGATGTTCTTACCAGCATCTTATTTTAATATACTTTTTCTTTATCGTTAGCCAGCAAATGCAGAGCAGCTAAAATACAATGTTGAGGACTCAGCGGTGCATATCTGATTGAATAACCAATAAACAAAATACAGTGTTTCATTTTCCCTGAAACTGCAGGCCTTGTTTCTGCAAATATAGATCTAGGTCATGGAGGCAAAAAATAGGTCTGATTCTGAGAATTTTATTGTTTAATTATGTTTTCCCTGGCTTTCTCTATTGTCTTGTATGTTCCTGTCATGTTCTTTTCCAAAGTCTGGGTGAGTCTAAAGAACACATTGTGAAGGCACTCACTTATGTATTCTACAAATTTGAAAGTGAGCTGAAATGAGGGAACACACAGAGATTTTATAAGTGAATTGCCTTATGGAGTCCACAAGCAGAAGAAACTAGACCTCTATCTTCTGGCATCTAATATATAGACCAATGTAGCAATATTCATGACAATACTGATCCATAGAGATATTTGGTTGAGCCAATACCTTTGACCAAGCTTCCCTTTATGTTAATACTAGAGGCCCAGTGCACGAAATTTGTGCACGGGGGTGGGGGGGGGGTGAGGGTCCACTCAGCCCAGCCTGCACTCTCTCCAATCCGGGAACCCCTCGGGGGATGTCCAACTGCCGGTTTAGGCCTGAGTCCCAACTGGCAGTCGGACATCCCTCTCACAGTCCTGGACTGCTGGCTCCTAATAGTTCACCTGCCTGCCTGCCTGGTTGCCCCTAACTGCCCCCCCCCCCCCCTGCTGGCCTGATTGCTGCTCACTGCCTCTGCATGCCAGCCTGATTGCCCCTAACTGCGCCCCCCTGCTGACCTGGTCACCACTAACTGCCCCCAGCTGCCAACCAGGTCACCCCCAATTGCTCCCTCCCTGCTGGCCTGGTCGCTCCTAACTGCCCCCCCCCACCCGCTGGCCTGGTCACCCCTTATTGCCCCCCTGCCAGCCTGGTCACCTCCAACTCCCCCCTCCCCGCCCCGCTGGCCTAATTGCCCCTCACTGCCCTCCCCTGCCAGCCTAATTGCCCCAACTGCCCCCCTGCTGGCCTGGTTGCCCCCAACTGTCCCCCCCTGCTGGCCTGGTTGCCCCCAACTGTCCCCCTCTGCCGGCCCGGCTGCCCCTCATGGCCCCCCCACCAGCCTGGTTGACCTATGCAGCTTGCTTGTTCAGTCGTTTGGTCATCCCTCACTAACCCCCCCCCCCCCCCCATGGGCTTGGTTGCCCCACGCAGCCTACTTGTTCAGTCATTTGGTCGTCCCTCATTAACCCCCCTGCTGGCCTGGTCTTAGGAAGCCATCTTGTGAGGATGTGAGGGTTAATTTGCATATTACCTCTTTATTATATAGGATTATATGTGTATATATAATATATACCATATATATGTACTATAAGACTCTTATCAAAGATAAGAAATTAAACTTGCTATAATACTATTAACTAAACTATAGAATTTAGTGTTCATATTTTACCTGTTTTCATTAATTTCTGTTTTTCTGGTCCAGGATCCAATCCCTCATCCCTCATGACATTTAGTTGCCATGTTATTTAGTCTTCTCTGATCTATGACAGTTTCTCAGTCTTTCTATTTTCACGGACTTGACACTTTTGAAGAAAACTGGTCACTTATACTAGTATATAGAACATCTTTTAACGTGGGTTTGTTTGATGTTGAGTCAAGGTTAGAGTAAAGTTATTCTTTAATGGGAATGAAATCACAGAGGTAGTGTGCTCTCTCTCACCTGTGCATCATATCAGGGGACACATGATGTCAGTGATGTATTGCTAGTGATGTTAACCTTGACCACTTGGCTAAGGTGGTGTCTGCCAGGATTTTCTACTGTAGTGGCACTATTTTTTTCTTTGTCATTACTAAATATTTGGGGGGAGATACTTTGAGATTTCACAACCACCCCTTTTCTGCTTAAAGTTTTGCTCATTGATTTAAGCATCCATCAGTGGACCTTGCCTGCAGCAATGATTATCACTGTGTTCTCTGGGTGATCTTCTATTTCCCTTATCCCTCCTACACTTAGCAATAAAACTTCTTCTGTAAAGAATAGTCCCTCTTCTCCATTTAGTTTTACATTCATTCCTTTATTTATATCACTATGACCTCATGTATATTTATTTTTTAGGGGGTTGTAATCCAGTATTATTGTTCTTTATTTTGTTGCTCAACTTGTTCCAACTTGGCCAGTGGGGGCCCTTTTATGTTGGCTTCTGTGCCTTTTCTATATGTTCTCCTTTTTTTGAGCACTTTACTTTCTGGTACTGCAAGATGCCCCACGCTTACAGTACATTTCCCCGTGCAGGGGATTAAGCAGAGTCCAAGTTCTGTCTCCATATTATCCCTAGAGTTTGCTTGTCAAAACAGAATTCACAGGAGAAAAGACACAAGATGCTTCTGTGGTCTCTCACCACTTGTTGTGGTTCATAAACCAGGACCTGAGCGCCCTTCTTTTTGACATAAATCTCTATCCCCCCTCCACGATGCAATGTTTCTTTTTCTACCCTCAATCTTTTAACCACTAGACAGATAACTTCAAAAGTGAGGGAAACTGATTGGTTCATGCATCCTGAGACTGGGTTCTGCATTAGCAAAGTGTGATGAGAGAGAGACTGTTCTAGCATGATCTAGACTTCCAGCTTTGCTATATATTACCATTCACTGGGGATACCAGAATAGTAAGCAGCAAGAAATACAAAAGTGCCACCACATTATAGCAGAAAGTTCGTTTGATTTAAACCTGATAAAAATCAGGAAAGGGGCTGGAAGCTGAGCACCAGTGAATATACTTAAAAAATTAACTGCTAGGCCCGGCCGGTGTGGCTCAGTGGTTGAGCATCAACCTATGAACCAGGAGGTCACCATTCCATTCCTGGTCAATATTAAAAAAATTAACTGTATGACAGTGAACAGAGAATAGGAAAAAGGGCAGTTCAATAGACTGTAAGATGAAAACTGGACTTGTTATACTATTCCTTGTTTAAATGTGCATGAGAAGAAAATTTTAATGTAAATTATATGAAAAATATTGTAGAACACAATGAATGCCATAGAATCTTTTATAAGATTGGTTGCATATTATCTTTTATAAGATAATTTGTTCAATGACTAGAATTAATCTTTAAATTAGAGATATAATGATAAATAATTTTTTATCCATCAGAGCATATCAGAAAACATTAAAAAGAATTTCAATACACAAATTAGTAAGAGTGTAAGGAAACTATTTTCACACATTCAGGTAGAATTTATTTGGCTCAAACTTAAAAAAAATATATTACTTTTATTGATTTCAGAGAGGAAGGGAGAGTGAGAGACAGAAACATCAATGATGAGAATCATTGATCAGCTGTCTTCTGCACCCCCACTCCCCAACTGGGGATCTAGCCTGCAACCCGGGCATGTGCTCTAACTGGGAATCTGTGACCTCCTGGTTCATAGGTCAATGCTCAACCATTGTGCTATGCCAGCTGGGCTGGCCCAATCTTTTTGAGAACATTTGACAATTATCAAAACTTTTAAATAGCTTAACAAGTCTACTTATATTTTTTCCCAAGGACACAATTGTACAAACTTAGAAAGTTGTATAGACAAGTATGTTTATTACAGCATAACAAAAAAGTGTATGTGGATGTAAAACCACTTAAACATATACAGTATGAAGATTAGTAAAATAAATTATATTCTATATAATAAAGAGGTAATATGCACACGCCCATATGTCACAAGATGGCTGCCCCTATGTTGTCACAAGATGGGTGCCCCCATGTCATCACAAGATGGTCGTCCCCACATAGTCACAAGATGGCTGCCACAAGATGGCTACCCCATGTCATCACAAGATGGCCACCCCATGTCATCACAAGATGGCCCCCACAAGATGGCTGCCCCCACATCATCATAAGATGGCCGCCCCATGTTGTCACAAGATGGCCGCCCCCACATTGTCACAGATGGCCGGCAGGGGAGGGCAGTTGGGGGTGACCAGGCCTGCAGGGGAGGGCAGTTGGGGGTGATCGGGCCGGCAGGGGAGCAGTTAGGTGTCAATCAGGCCGACAGTGGAGTGGTTAGGGGACTATCAGGCTGGCAGGCAGAGTGGTTAAGGGCAATCAGGCAGCCAGGCAGATGAGTGGTTAGGAGCCAGCAGTCCTGGATTGTGAGAGGGATGTCCGACTGCCGGTTTAGGCCCAATCCCACAGGGGTCCCAGATTAGAGAGGGTGCAGGCTGGGCTGAGGGACGCCCCCCCCCCCCCCCCCCCCCCCAGTGCATGAATTTCATGAACTGGGCCTCTAGTAATATCAATAAAATGATGTACCAGGTAACCATTAAACTGTCTACTGATTGATGGAAAGATATACACAACACATTAAGTGAAAGTATCAGTTTATATCACTATGTGTATATATGTGTACCTTTGTGTGTGTGTGTGTGTGTGTGTTTATATACTCTTCCATAAATCTTAACATCAAAATGTTAGCAGTAGTTTTCTTTGATGGTAGCATTATGAAGAATTTTCTTTTTATTTTGTTGTTGATGTGCATTTTAAATATTTTTTGCTATGGGCATATTTTTGCAATAAAGAAATAACAAAATCTAAAAGTAATTTTAGTTACTGTCAAGACATCAAAAGTTGACGAAGCCTTCGAGGCATGAGAATTTGCAAATACAGAATCCACAAATCATGATGATAAACTATATTATGACTACTCCAGGATACATCATGTAGTTCAGGTTCCTCTGCGGCCTCACCAGCTAATACATTGTAACAGAGGCAGTTGTCTCCTAGCCTTACTTGTCCTGGGGTTTCTAATGAGCTGTGTTGTTTGTGGCATTTTTCTGCTGCCCGGTCACTTTCCCAGAATTCATTGTCTCTATCCTCTTCCTAACCCTGGCTTTCTAAAGAATCTTACAACTTCCTGGAAAGAAAATTCAAGTCTTTTGATTAAAGGCCAGAAATGACACTCAGTCTTCCTTCTACCTATGTGTACAATTGGAAGACAAGTATTGAGAAGGCTTTTTGAACCTCACTTAAATCCTGAAGAAATACAGATTTCCCACTGCCGGCAGCTTTTGGAATTTGGAAAAACAACAAAATAGTCCTTAAGGAAATTTGCTCTGGTAAGTTCCTGCTTGAGTGAGGTTTTTAGACACGTTTTGAATAAAGTAACATATATTTTAAAAAGAGTCTCTGAAGTTAGTGATCCAAAAAGAGTTCTATATAACACGTAGAAAACAAAACTGGGTGTACTTAGAAACATCTTCCTAAGGTGCCTCTCTAATTAATTCCATACTGTGCCATATGAAATTGGAATAGTATTTGGTGTGAATTCACTCTTCTTTAAGGTTAATTATGAAAAGATCCCCAAATATCTTTTTTTTTCATTAATCATTTCCATTGTTTAGTAACTACACTTATGTATAAATTAATTTGAGGTACACCCTGCTTCAAGAGCCAACAATTTACTTGGCATGTTTTGATCTAATTTTGTGTCCATCATTTCCACACCACAAGGTTGAAATATGATCAAATGTTTGTCTTCAGTTTTTCCACTCTCTAATTCTTTCTCATACATTTGGAGTCATTTTTATTAGTGGGAAGTTAGGGTATAGTCCAGAAAATGAAAGCTATTCTCACCACAAAAACAAACAAATGGATAGACAAACAAGCCTTGCAGAAAATGATATATGTATTTATTTATTACATTTAGGATGCCTCCAGGATGAATGTATGTGATTAGCAGCAAGATATGAAATCCAGTTCTGTGCCCTTTTATGAAATCACTTTTGGATTTGCTTTAAAAATGTTCTTTATTCTTTAGTCATGAACCCTGAATGCCTTAGGAAGGAAAAAATCCTGTCATTCCGTGGACTAAATGGCTATAAGAATTGAATGAGGAGCAATGTAGGCTACCCAAAGATGCTCAATTATTCTTAAAATGTACTAAATGATGCATAGAGGTCTGAATAAATTAGTGCCTTTTCTACAGAATTCAGTGTACCTTTATTTTGATTTCACATAGTTTTGGGGGTGGGCTAGCTACCTCTTTTTCAAACTGTAGAAAATGTGTTTGGTAAATGAGAAGAGAAAAATCAGCATCTTTATATAGTCACTATGACACTTAAATTTATTAGTATTATTGGAAATTAAACCTGGATAACCTAAAAAAATGGAGTTTGTCTAATCTTACCTTATAATAGAGAAACATGCAAATTGACCGCACCTCCGCTATGCCCATGATTGGGCCAGCGGAGGCTGAGGGCGGGACTCCGGGTGGCCTGTCGACCGTTGATAAAATCAAGATGGCGGTGCCCAGTGGCCGCGCCCTAGCCGCTGCTCCCCGGGGGTGCCTGGGGTGATCGGCACCCCGGGGGGCGTGGCCACGCCCGTGACCGCTCCCTGGGGGTGCCTGGGGTGATAGGCACCCCTGGGGGGCGTGACCACGCCCGTGCAGCTGCTCCCCGGGGGTGCCTAGGGTGATCGGCACCCCGGGGGGGCGTGGCCGCGCCCGTGCCCGCTCCCCGGGGGTGCCTGGGGTGATCGGCACCCCGGGGGGGCGTGGCCGCGCCCGTGCCCGCTCCCCGGGGGTGCCTGGGGTGATCGGCACCCCGGGGGGGCGTGGCCGCGCCCCTGCTGCCGCTCCCCGGGGGTGCCTGGGGTGATAGGCACCCGGGGGGGCGTGGCCACGCCCGTGCAGCTGCTCCCCGGGGGTGCCTGGGGTGATCGTCACCCCGGGGGGCGTGGCCGCGCCCCTGCTGCTGCTCCCCGGGGGTGCCTGGGGCGATCAGCACCCCGTGGGGGGCGTGTTCGCGCCCGTGCCGCTGCTCCCCAGGGGTGCCTGGGGCGATCGGCACCCCGGGGGGGGCGTGGCCGTGCCCGTGCCCGCTCCCTCGGGGTGCCTGGGGCGATCTGCACCCCGGGGGGCGTGGCCACGCCCCTGCTGCCGCTCCCCGGGGGTGCCTGGGCGATCGGCACCCGGGGAGGGCGTGGCCGCGCCCGTGCCCGCTCCCTGGGGGTGCCTGGTGTGATCGGCACCCCGGAGGGCGTGGCCGCGCCCATGCTGCCACTCCCCGGGGGTGCCTGGGGCGATTGGCACCCTGGGGGGGGCGTGGCCGCGCCCGTGCCCGCTCCCTGGGGGTGCCTGGTGTGATCGGCACCCCGGAGGGCGTGGCCGCGCCCATGCTGCCGCTCCCCGGGGGTGCCTGGGGCAATCGGCACCCTGGGGGGCGTGGCATGGGGGCATGGCCGCTCCCCAGGGGTGCCTGGGGCGATGGGCACCCCCGGGGGGGCGTGGCATAGGGGCGTGGCCGCTCCCCAGGTGTGCCTGGGGCGATCGGCACCCCGGGGGGCGTGGCCACGCCCCTGCCATTGCTCCCCGGGGTTGCCTGGGGAGATCGGCACCCCGGGGGGGCGTGGCCGCGCCCGTGCCACCGCTCCCCGGGGGTGCCTGGGGCGATCGGCACCCCAGGGGGCGTGGCATGGGGGCGTGGCCGCTCCCTGGGGGTGCCTGGGGCGATCCGTGTGAGAGGGATGTCCAACTGCAGGTTTAGGCCCGATTCCACAGGGATCGGGCCTAAACCTGCAGTTGGACATCCCCCGAGGGGTCCCATATTAGAGAGGGTGCAAGCTGGGCTGAGGGACACCCTCCCCAGTGCACGAATTTCGTGCACCGGGCCTCTAGTGGTATTATAACTTTTTAAACCCACAGGAATGCTTTCATTTAGAACTTTGGTTGTTTGTTCCTTCTTGAGTGCTTGGTCTGATAAGTTAAAAAGGTTTTCAAAAGACTGGGAACAGATCTTACTATCAGCTTCCAAGTCTTTTCTCGAATCTCTTTAACAGGGTTTCACACAAAGAATTAGGTATCCCTGGACCCCATTCATAGCTTTGCTTTACTTCACCAGCAATTGGGAGGGGATCATATGAGATGTTGTCAACACTAGCATGACCAATATATCATTGTGGGATAGGCTTATGACCTTGGTAAGCTTTTCTTGGCAGCCCAACATTGTAAAATATCTGCCAGATTTCAGGGTCTATTGATGGTGCCAAATGTTTTCATTATGTCACCATAGAACTCTGGGTGCTGTTCTTTGTATTAAGCTGCAGAGCTCACATTTGGAGTTATATGCAGAAAGTTCGAGTTGAAAGGGGCCTAAGAAATTATGAAGTCTGGCTCTCATATTACCAACGAGGAAGCAGAGGTCCCTCTCGGGGAAGGGACTTGCCCAAGATCACAAAACTAGTCAGTGGCAAAGCCAGGGCTTAATAATCAGTTCCCTTGAGCTTCAACTCCCTCTCACTGATGTTTGTTCCAGTGTGCAAAGTCATTCAACTTTGCCGAGTCCAAGAAATGATGAGCAGGTAGAAATAGGCCGACTAATAAGGCATATCTATTCTTTATCATTCTCACTCAGAACATAGCTTTTAAAGGCATTTTTGTTATATTAGCATTTTTTTTACATTGGTTTACTTAATGTTCATTGTTCAGGTGTTTTTTTTACTAATTAACTTTTTGCTTAGGGACAATTTTCATACAGTCAAATGCACAGACTTTATATAGTCTGAATTCTTTATACATATAGGGTGTTCCAATAAATGTATACACACACTTTGAATAATTATAAAGGCAGTGAGTACATTTCATTTTCAAAATTGAGCTATCAGCTGTTAAAGTGTGTATACATTTTTGGGGGGAGAACTTATATATACACTCATGATTTCATCAACCAAACCAATATATAAGACATTTTCATGACCGCAAAAAGTTTCCTTGGGCCTCTTGGCAGTCAGTCCATACTCCTCACCCCCACTGGAGGCAACCACTGTTCTGATCTGTGTCATCATGGATTAGTTTTGCTTGTTTCAAGTTCATATAAATGAAATCATACTGTACGTTCTCTATCATGGCTGGTTTCTGCTCAACAAAATATTTTGAGATTCTTTAAGTTGCAGTTGGGTTAGTAGTTTGCTCCTTTTTATTTCTGTGTAATATTTCTTTGAATGAATTATACCATTTTTTTTTTGTTTCCCCATTCTCCTACTGATAAACATCTGTGTTGTTCTCAGTTTGGGGTTATTATGAATAAAGCTGCTGTGAACATTGTGGTTCAGGATTTTTGTTGACATGTGCATTTACTGATCTTGGGAACATACCTAGCAGTGGAATTGTTAGAGGCATAAGGTAGATGTTGCTTACTGTTCTTAGACACTCATAGGTCGTTTCCCAAAGTACCCGTTTATGCTACCACCAACAATATATGAATAGTTTTTTTAAATATGATGTTATTGACTTTTAAAGAGAGAGGAAGGGCAAGAGAGAAGGAAGAGTGAGATTAAAACATCAATGTGATGTGAGAGCAGAACATCAATCAGTTGCCTCCTGCATTCCCCCTACTGGGGATTGAGACTGAAACCCAGGCATGTGCCTTGACCTGGAATTGAATAAGCGACCTCTTGGTTCATGGGTCAATGCTCAACCACTGAGCAACACCAGCCCAGAAATATAGGAATATTTTAATTGCTCCACAATTTTGTCCAAACTTGGTATTGTTACTCTTAATTTTGTGGGTTGGTTGGCATTTCCCTCATCACTAATGATGTTGTACAGCTTTGTATATGTTTATTGGTCACTCATTCATTTGTTTTTCTGTGATTGTCTGTTCAAGCTTTTGCCATTTTTAAAATAATTGGGTTTTTCTTTGTTATTAATTTATGAGTTCATTTACAAATATATATATTACACATATTTTCCCCAGTATCTAGCTTGTCATTCCATTTTGTTAATGATAATTTTTGGTGAGTAGTTTTAAACTTTGGTAAAATTCAGTGGATCCTTCTGTTTTCTCTTATGGTTAGTGTTATATGTGTCCTGTCTAATATATTTTCCTGGGCTTCAGGGTCCTGAAGAGTTCTCTCCTATGTTTTATTTTATAAACTTTACAATTTTAGCTTTTACATGTAATTATTGATTATCTGAATATAATTAGATATTTCTACTTTTTACTGAGCCCATGGTCAGTGGAGAGAACAAAATGAAAAATTTCAGATACAACCTCATAAAATATAATACATTGTAATATAATTCTTCTCTGCTATGCTGTGTATGCGCCTATGCAGAAAGGCCTCTTTTGTCGTATATTTCTTTCAAATAAGTACCGGTGAGGAAAACCCATGATCCTCACTAGGTTTTTCTCCTCTATCATGGAATGAAAGTAGCAGTCCTTGTTTCCACAGCCTAGAGCTCTGTGCTTTGATACTGAAGCTCAAGTGGCCTCTCCTTTGATTGATCATTTCACACTTACACTTGACTATGCTCTTCAAGCTTGTTTGTGACTTCTAATTGCTAGTATTTGTTTCGATAGCCAGATGTGGTATTTCCCATTCTGCATTTGCAGTTGTGAATTTAACCTTTTGTCAATTAGGCAAATTTTCCTGCTTTGGGTGCAGGAGGGCACAACAGTAAGAATAGCCTTGTACTACCATTCCTTTAATGTCTCCCCCATCTTCTTTCTGAGGTCATCTAATACCTTTCTATTGACTCTATAAGGTGCAAACCGAATTGGATTATTCTCTGTGCTTGGAATTGAATAACCAAATCTATCCCACTCGTATTCTCTCAAGTGAATGTGTGAATTCAGTATGCCCAGAATAAATTCTTTTCTGAGACCTGCCCTGTAACCACAATAGGTATTCCATGCTGTGGTCTTCCAAACAACAAGCAAACAAGCCAGTCACTCTTTGCTCTCACATTCCAGAGCCTCTCAACAAGGTGATGTTATTGTGGTATCCAGAACAAATCTCTCTCAGCAGACATAGCCTGTCGGCATGCCTTAGGTTTCATTGAGGTCTTTTAAAAACACATAGATGGCTTCAGTAATTGTTTCTCTTCAATTTCTACTCAGTTCACTGTGTGTTGAAAGTCATTACTTGCTTCTATATACTACATGCTCAAATGACAATGAATGAGTAGACATCTGGGACCTCTCTGTATGCAAGTAATACTTTTTTTTTCATGCATATAAGATTTTCTTAAAATAGTTATTTTTAAATGATGAAAAATAATAAATGCTCATTATATGCAACTTGGAGTATAAAAAAATAAAAACAATCTCACCCCTCATCTGGAGACCTTCATTGTGACTATTTAATTGCAATTCCTTTGAATCTGCATTCTAAGGGGATTTACATTTAACTGAGACTGGGAATTAGGTAAAATGAGGAATTCCAGGTTGAAAAAATAGGCTAAACATATAAAAAGAAAACTTAGTAAATAAAACAAGACTTTTTCAAATTTACTTGAAGATTAGAATGTGCACATGAAAGTAGTAGGTGACATTGTGCAAGTTTGATTGGGGACAGAATAAGTTGGGGTTTGAACTATCAATAAGGGACTCCAGCTTTTTACCTGGTAGGATTTAGGGAACTGAGACACTAGAAGGGTCCAGCTGGGAGATGATGAGACAGACATAGAATGGGTTGAAGGCATGCAGGGAGTGGAGGAGTCAACATAATAAGACACAGAACAACCATAATTTCCCGCAAGTGAGGTAATGAGGAGTGTGAAGTGGGAGAGTGATGGAGGGAAGCTACAAGAGTGATTTCAGGAGATGACTGATGTAGGGGAAGGAGATGACACCTAGACTTTGGATGTGGTGGTTAAGGTAGCAGAAAAAGGAAGTTAAGGAAAAAGAATGTTTAGGGAGAGCACATTTAGTTTAGAAGTGTCCTGGGATGGTGTTTGGGCGGGAGTCTCTGAAATTCAAGCTCCACCTCTGACCAGCCGTATGACCTTCTGCACATGTGTAATTTCACCAAGTCTTTCTGAACTCATTTCCTCATATGTTAAAGTGAGGTTGCCTGTCCCAAAGAATTGTTCTGAGAATTACGATTGAGAATGTGTGGAAGTACTAGTACTTTCTGGTTAGAGGTATATAGTGGCATATTACATAGTCCAGCAGACTGTTTTCAATTTATTGCTGGCATTTTACAATGGATCAGAACTGCATTATGGGCAGTTCAATGAGCTGTTACTGTCCCACAGTTAAATTATTTAACTCTGTTGGGTACTGAATTTTCCTCAGCTTTAACTTTCGTAGTTGAAGTTAAAGTGAACATCTCTGTATATATAGCATTTTTCTTCTGTTAATTTAAATCCTTACTCCCCCCTCCCCCGCATAGTTATTAGAGGAAAAAAACACTCAATGGCAAATATCTGGTCAAATTTATGGGGTTCATTTCCTGAAAAACTAACATTGGATTTCCTTACACATTCCCGAATTGTGTATAGGCTCTGACTTTACTAAATGAGAAGCTGAAATTCTACAATGAGCATCTTCCAACGCCTTCCGGCCTGTGGCCTGTCTTTGGATCAGCAGTAATTGCCTAGACAGCTATAACAGCTTCATTAATTTTTGTTTGTGTTCTGTGTTCTTTATGCAGTGATGGAAGAAATGTATCTCCTGTGTCAAAATCTAAATATGCTTGTCCAAACTGAACAACTGCTTCTGATGTAAACACTCCTGATCTAAAATGCAAATTGCGTTAGGGATTTCCACATAATCATCGGGGCAACAAAACTGAAGTTTAGCCAAAACCATTATACCAGCTTCAAAATCAGGAATATTTACATTTACATTTATTTTTTCAAGCTGCATCATCAACTTTTTTTTTTGTATTATCAGATGCCAAAAATTTGAATTTTTCAGTATGATATCCACATTCACAACTTACAGCAAACCTGGGGAGCCAGCCAATTGTGCTTTATTTGATTTCTAGTCTCAAGAGAATAGTTAATATCGTGGGGGTACTTTTTGAAGAACTTGTCCAGTCACTGTTGTATATGTATTTCAGATTGCCTCTGTTTTCAATCTTGTGTCTGATATTTTAGTCTTTAAGACAAACAATAAAATGTCGAGTTTCTGTTTCATCTTTGTAGTTGAGCCCATGAGGGTTCTGACATATATAAGATGCTTCATGAAGTTCTGGGACATCTATATGCTAGGCCATCCCAGTCTCCTCTGTATTGTTCCACTGTGATAAACGGGCTGCCAGAACCAGAGCCTGCTTACTTGACTTTCAAAACACTTTGACCACATCAGCCAAATCCACTTCTAATGTATTATGTTGTGCTCTGCATGGAGTAAGTTCTCAGCTTATTATTATTATTAATAATATAACATTTATTAAGAAATTAGTATCTTATAAAGCCCTCTACTAAGTAATTTATTAATATTATGTCCATCAGAACCTTATGGTGTCAGTACTATTCTTATCTCTAGGGAGAGTTGAGAAAATTGAGACAGGGGAGTTAATGTGCTTACTCAAGGTCACCTAATTAGTGAGTAGCAGAGCTATGACTGGACCCAGACTGCCTGGTCCTAAAGCCCTCTGAATAACCATCTTACTACATTGCCTATCATATGCTATACTATATTATATGAACAGATACATAATAAATATAATATATAGTACATATATCATGAATATAAACATAACAAATGCACACACTGTATATATATCTACATACATGATATTAACAGAAAACTAAATTGTCTCTAACCATCTGTAAAAGCTTAAAACTTCCTATAGAGTTCTATTGCCTTTCGCAAACATTTTCATGATCAAAGGCTAAGCACCAACGTAATATCGAGGGCTTTCATAATATTCAATCAGTTTCTCAGAGTCCACCTTAATTGCTGTATATTTGAAGATGGGTTTTAATTAAACCACACGTATAAGTGTACAACACACCTCACAATTTTAACCTTGGCTTAGTAATATTGAGTATTTTTTATTTTCAAATTATCTATTGTCTAGACTTTTATTAAAATGTATAATCGTTACCAAAAATGTGATGTTATTAAAAGAATGAGTACTTGGTGATATTTTATCAAGTACTTGGTGATATTTTATGCTTACTTTATCAGGTGTTTACTTTCGGACCTTGTGATAAAAGTTTGTTCAAAATTTGTTTCTTGAGAACCTTCTAGCTGGCTCATTACATACTCTTTTAGCTTTCATCTATAAGTTTGTTAATCACCTGTTAATATATTCCTTGTTCACAGCCCTAGAAATTTTAACTAGGATGTAACTGCTTTGCAGATGGCCCATCATTACAGTGTTCTCTGTATAGACTACAGTAATTTAGGATCTGCCAGAGATACTGAATGAGCCCCTCCAGTTGGAGTATGTATAACCCACTAGGTTAACTATGTCCCATTTCTTAGACACCAAAGAATATTATAGAAATTTATTTTTTTTGTAATCTATGATAGTTTGCAGATGTGCTCTGTAATATTTCTTTCCTGAATTAAAAGGCATTTTAGTTATTCTTAAGGATCAGCTTTAAGATTAGCAATTAGATATCAAAATTTACTCTACAAGTATACCCAGAACATATTTGTATCATCTGTACACTATATAAAATTTTAAAGTCAGCAAACACTGCCCCAATAGACTAACCCAATTTAGACCAATTTGGTTAAAAATGATGTTTTTACATTTGGCAAATTTCTCTAAAATTATCTCACTGCATAATTCATATTTCTAGATGGGCTTCAACAGGCTTTTATTTAAAACATTTAATATTCTCTAAACTCAGAGAGAGAAACCCCCAACCAATGCCATTAATGTTTTTCAATGCAATTATTGGGTTTTAGTCAAACTCTTATATCCAGGGATTCTTCCTTCTCCAGTCATCCTGGACTTATAGTAATAGATGGCAGCAGGCTTATATTCCAAACTGCTCATCTTTCCAATCCTTCTTAGTTTTGTGGGGGGTATAAAATATTAGTCTGAAGAATTCAAAGTGAGGAAATGCTAGCTATATTCCCACCACTACCTCCAGATTTAACGCAAGCAAGTTTTAGACAAAAATATTCAACATTTACAGACATTTATTAAACCAACAATTATTAGTAAGCAAGCAAAAAATAGCGTACACCACCTGTTCAATAAACTTGATGAACTTCTGGCTTTCTATCCATTTAGAGCTCCAGCTACTATTTTGCATAAAAGATCACTGTAGGAGACACAACAACATTTCAGTCATTGACAGAGAATTGCTGTGAGATTGTATCGCCAGGGGTGTACTAGACTGAGGGGAATGCTGCAGAAGCCAAGTTGGCAGCTACCAGATGACCACACTCCTTGTTGCTGTGTAGCGTCCTTTCTTTAAAAAGGTTCTGAGGGGTGCATCTCTGTCCACAGTGCATGCTTTGTGCTGCTCTGGTCCTCTTTTCTTACATATTTAAAAGCAGCTTCTCCCAGACTCTGGGCTCTTACGTGCTGTGAGTAGACTTCGAAGACAGAGGTTAGTGCTGTATTGCATGGTATAGTGATCAGGCAAGAAAGGCAATTCTATATTGTTATTAGGTATTTACTCTCGTGAACAGGAACCACTGGCTCTTTTAGAAAAGATAGGACCAAATGTAATTAATTTGCCACCCAGTGGTAGGTAGGACTTCTCTAGGAAGAGCACCATCGTTCTGAAGTGACAGGAGCTAGATTAACCTTGATAATGGGAGTTATAGTCTTTGGGCACATTCACAGCCTTCTTCTCTACCATTGTGGCCAGCTGGCTCCTGTGCTTATTGTGTCACTACTGGGTGGTTGCAGACAAAGGCTGGCTAACATCAAATGATGAAGGCCTTTGTCTACATACGTGTTTAGTGCCTCTTCAATGGTGGGTAGTTTCTGGTTGGCACTAATACCAAGATCTTTTCCCTTTGTGCCCATTTTCCCTATGCTTACTCACATGCCTCTACTCCAGACTTTCCTGCTTCTAACTTTCCAGTCTGTTTTCTTCCAGTCCCTAGACCAGCTGCTGCCCCTATGTCTCTGTATATTGTAATGCTACACTGTCTGATAATGTCACCACTATTCACATAGCACTGTTGTGATCTTGAAATGTGACTGTTCAAATTGAGATATATTGTAAATACAAACCAGATATAGAAAATATGAATAAAGTATCTCATTATTTTTAATGTTGATTACATGCTAAATGATAACATTTTTAGATATATTGGGTTAGAGAAATATGTTTTAAATGTGGCTACTAGAAAATTTAAAAGTATTTATGTGGCTTCCATTTGTGGCTCATAATATATTTTCATTGGACAACACTATTTATATAAACCAGGTTCACCACCTTAAGCTCTACCCATTAGGAGGAATTTTTATTTGCTCCTGTCTTTCAATGCCTCTCCTAAGTGGGGCTGTGATGTAGCTTCTAAGAACTTTTATTTTAACCTACTTACCAGGCATATCCATCCATAGTCCAAGCTTAGTCTTCATGTTCTTTAAGGTGAGGACACAGTGGTCCCTGCTGGCCCATCACTGTGAACTGAGATAAAGGCATTGATGCAACTGCGGTGGGTGCCATGGGAGTCTAGATGACTGCTCCTGCAGCTTATTTGTGCCTTCATGGTCTGCTCATGCTTGGTCCTGGAGGTACCATTTTCATATTATGATGGATCATGCTGGGTCTGCCTTTTGACTTGGTGGATCCATCAGGACAGCTCCAGATGCATGGTCACTTGGTGTCCATATGTTCTAGCATCCCATCATCAACAGAGAGCCCAGTAGCATGCCAGAGGTTGTTTTTCTAATAGTGAGTAACTCTCCACTGCAGATGTCCTGGCCTTGCTCCAAACCCCAGAGCTTTGTGATTCTCTCACTGGGGCTTGCCATAAAATCCACGCTAAAATTTTTCCCCATCCTGATGCCTCCAGCACTATAGGGTCTTCTGGATGATATTGGTCCAAGTGACTGGGCTGCAGAGCTCTTTCTTGCTACCACCCACTCAAAGCCAGTAGCCTTCCATGACACCCATATATGGACTGGAACAGTATTTTGCAGTGTCGGAATGTATTGACTCCAGAACCCTAAAAGGGAATGAAATGAAGCAATTTTGTCTTCTACTTTGGAGGAGGGCATCATAGCACTACTAACTAGTAGAACTTTAATAAAATTATCAAAATGACAGAGGCCTATTTCTTCACCAAGTTTATCCCTATGGTCTGGAACTCACATTTCTCATCAAGGCCTCCAGTGTGCTCCACTTCTTGCTTGTATTGGTTGATCAGTGTGATGACATTGATGTAATGGGTTAATATGATGTTCTATGGCATGTCTACAGGATCCATATCTCTTGGGATAAAATTATGACAGAGGACAATATTGGCAAAACTAAATATATATTCTTGTTCATTACCTGTGTGTGCAGACTTTCTAATCCTTCTTCCTGATTTGGATAGAAATGTGTCTGTTATATCAGTGGCCACATACCATGTAGCAGAGGTCATGTGAATCTGCTCCAGCAATGATACCATGTCTGCTTGGCAGCTGTGATCAGGTTTTACTTGTAATGATACACAGTCATTCTTCAGGAATTATCTGTTTTCTGCAGGGTCCAGACTGATGAATTAAATGGGAATATTAAGTGGAACTATGACTTTTACCCTGCATCCTTTAGATCTTTAAAAGAGGCATTAATCTCCACCATCTTCTCAGAATGTAATATTGCTTTTGATTTACTCTTTAGGTTCAGTGTGCACACAGGCACTTTCAAAGGCCTTTAGTTGGCATTATATTAAGGAACCAATGTGTCCTTGTATGTCAATTCCAATAATATATTTGGGGATAGGAGAAATAACCCCTGGCTGGGTTTGTGGACCCAGTGGACCCATTCACTATATGTCAGACTTTGGTCAGGATCCCATTTATTAAATAGCTCCCCAAAGCCCCCATTCTACAAGATGCACAGTAGTGACACTTTGGGTCTTCATGTATCAATGTTACCTTGGACCTCGAGCCAAATGTCTTCTGAATGTTAGGGTATTCCCCTTTTCTCAGTTTACCATCACACAAATAAATGGTTGCAGGTTCCTTTAAGGAAGAACTGGGAAAGCCATTGTAGTCTTTCATTGCCTTGGTGTTATAGGGCCTTTCCCCGGAGGATCTGGGAAGTGGATCTGTAATCAACAGATCCTAGCTTTGAAAACTAGCTCAGGCCCAGAAATGGAGTAAGGGGTTTTGAATGTCTATCAGGGCAACAGTTCACCTCTTCTTGGTTTCTTTGGATTATGTATATTTAGTTCCTCTGTTGGCAAGTCATCCAATTTCCTCCAGGATGTTGTGTTCTGTTAGCCATCTCTATTATTCTCTACAGGTGAGGACCTCCAGGCTGCCACTCAGCTTTGTTGGTCCTTAGCATAATTGTAACCCACTGGCACCTGACTGCTATTGCTGTGGGTATTATCAGCCCCATGGCTATCAGTGAGCCAAGGCCTTTCCTATCATTAGCCCAGAAGAGAACCACCACCGAGCTTCTTAGTGATGCCGCTGCCCCTCTCACCAGTGCATGCTCCGTGGCCTTGGTGAATGATGCGTCCTATGAATTATGGTCTCTCCTGTGGAGCATTATTTTCTGGTAGGTCTTTGGTCTTAAGAAATATGTCCAGCGGGTCTTTTCTTACTATGGGACATCAAATTTTCAGGTCGGTGTGGCTGGCATTTTTTTTTTTTTTTTTTTTTTTTTGGGAGAGCAGGCCCGAGCAGCAGTCAATACAGTAACAATGTACATCTCCAGGGCCATTAGGGGCGGCCAAGCCAGGGTGGGCTGGGGCATGCATAGTCCCTCCCAATAACAAACCAAAATAGAAATATGTTCACTCCAGCATGCTCACTTCCCTGATTTTTTAAAATCTCTCCTATTGTTTGCCACTTTGACTCTATTGTCTGGCATTTCAACTTTCCCTGCAATGGGCCATTGCTTTTTCCAGAGTAGGAGACACCCTAGCAGAGAGCTTGCACCATCCCCTCAGGTTCTTACCAGGTGTTAAATCCTCTAATTGAAGAGACTACCACCAAATCAATAAATTTTCCCTTGTACAGTCTAATGTTCTGGTCCCCTTCATTTGGTGTTTTAAAAATTCAGTCCATGAAACGTACTTCCTAGGATTTGCAGCTGCTCTGAGACATAGTCTTTTCCTTTCTTACTGATCCGATAACTTCTCTGGCTGGGTTGTACACTTACTTAACTCTGGTTATGGGCCTGGCAGCCCCGAGAAGTAGCAGGAGGAATACCTTGCCTTGTGAGGGCAAGTATTCTGAATTGACCTTTCACACTGAGCATGAGATAGCTCTTGATGGAGAGTAGTCACCTAATTATGCAGGTTCTGAAGGTGCGGAGACATCTGGGAATCAAATCTTTGGAGCACTTACCCAAATGTTTCCATTCCATGGTGTGCGTCCCAGGTTTTCCAGATCGGTCTTGAGTAAGCATTCAATCTCCTTAAAGGTTGGCCACTGTGATTCTCAAATCCTGGATTCAATTTTCAGGGGGTTTTTCTTTTTCTGCTTCCCCACAGCATGACATGTGGGGCTGTTTTGTAAGCCATCAAAAATTTATCTGGCTTTCACAGTTAATTCTCAATTGTCTGTTTATTGCTCCCAGTTTTAAATATCAAGCCTTTAATTTAGTAACAATCACACAGTCCTTGGACTTATCATTTCTTTCATATGTATCTAATGCCTTCATTAAGCATATTGCCACTGAATTCCCCTCCATAGGCAGGCCAGCTCAGGTCACCATTGATAAAAATTTTAACCATCGGAGGGCCGCCTAGGAGCCAACTGAGGGTGACTTGCCATTGGAGACGGGGTGCTTATTATTAACTAGATACTGAGTAATCTAGTCCACAGATTCTATTCACCACCTGTTGGTCTGGATGACCTCTGGTGCCAAGTGTCACAGTTTGGGCTCTCCTAGAACCAGACTCTGAGATGGAGTTAGAAATGGAAAAAGAAAATGCTGTTGGGGTATAACACCTGTGAAAGGAAATGGAAGAAAGCCGTTGTACTTTGGACAACTTCCATTATAAAGCTACTTTAAATGATATTTTTCCTGGGGAGAGGGTCTGCAGAGCTCCTCACACTACTGTAATAGAAGTGGGTTTTCCCTATAATTTATTTACTGTAATCCCTTTGTAAGTACAGCTTATATTTTCCATCTTTCACAGTCCATGTTATGGGCTATAGTTTAAAAAATAAGAAGAAAAATATCCTTTAATTCAAAAGTTAACATTCTCTGTTGACTGAATATTATGACTTAGTATTTTTCCCTATAGTACAATGAATTTATCATTTTCAAAATGTGAAAATGTTATGGTATTGTATCTCCTGGCCAATAACTTTTCCTGTCCTTAGTAAACATGCTTTTGGTCTTGAAAGGCATCAGAAATAGAATTTTTTTCTACATATTTCCCAAGTTGTATAAGACTAGATTTGTCATATATTTCAAAAAAACCTTTAACTATTCTTTTGATAAAATCCAAGTTACCACCTTATTTTCTGAAGAATTAGTCCATGAATTATTAATTGCACTTAATGGTAAATATGATAAAGCTTTCAGATGCCCAAGAAAATGTTATTTAGTATTTTTCTTGCATCACTCAATTGTAGTTTTCACAAGAAATACAAAGTTGTGGAAAACAGCAGCCCAAAAAAGGACCACTGTGACTCTCCAATCCTGGACTTAGTTTTCTTGAAAGCCACCCGAGCCCTACACATGTATATCCACAAAAGTACCATGGTTTATGAAAATAGAAAATTCAGTCAAGTTGTTTCTGTTGGATCTCATCAAAATGCTGTCTCCCCATTGAAGCATTTGAAAGTAGGAGATACTAATTTTCATTGAAAAGGTATTTGAATATATTTGGACTATAATTCACTGGAAAGCCCAAATTTAAACCATATGTTAATGAGTAGGAATGTAGGCCACAGGGAGGATATTGCTCATAAACCAAAATTTGGTGGCCATTCTTTTTCTTTTTTAGGAAAATTAAAATTTTTTATTAAAGTATAGTTGACATGCAATATTATGAGTTTCAGGTGTACAACATACCTATTCAACATTTATATAACGTATGAAGTGATCACCACAATAAATCTAGTAACCACCTGACACTATACAAACTTATTATACTATTGACTGTATTCCCTATGCTGTATATTAAATTCTCTGACTTATTTACTTTATAACTGGAAATTTGTACCTCTTATTCTCTTTCACTTTTCACCAATCCCCCACTCCCCTCTGGCAAAAATCAGTTTGTTGTCTACATCTATGAGTCTATTTGTATTTTGTTTTATTTGTTTGTTTTATTTTTTTAAGATTTTTCATGTAAGTAAAATCATATGGTATTTGTCCTCTGACTTATTTCACTTAGTATAAGACCCTGTAGGTCTACCCATGTTCTTGCAAATGACAAGATTTCATATTCCATTGTGAATATATATATATATATATATATATATATATATATATATATTGCACTATATAGATATCCTATCTAATAAAAGAGAAACATGCAAACAGACCGTACCTCTGCTATGCCCACAATCAGGAGTGAGTATGCAAATTAACCCAACCAAGATGGTAGTTAATTTGCATATTCAGGAGCAGAGCAAGACTGAAGACAGTGTAGAAGGAAGCCAAGCACTGCAGAAGGGAGCAAAGCTGCAGAGAAGCAAGCGGGGTGGCGGAGACAGCCGCAGGAATAGGTCCAAGGAAGCTCTATTCTTGAAGGAATCTTCCTGCAATGGGCCTCTAGTGTATGTGTGTGTGTGTGTGTGTGTGTGTGTGTGTGTGCATATATATATATATATATATATATATATATATATATATATATACTAGAGGCCCGGTGCACGAAATTCGTGCATGAAGGGGGGTTGTCCCTCAGCCCAGCCTGTACCCTCTCCAATCTGGGACCCCTCGAGGGATGTCCGACTGCCCGTTTAGGCCCGATCCCACTGGGATCTCACTGGGATCGGGCCTAACCGCTTCTGCCTGCCAGCCTAATCACCCCCTAACCACTCCGCTGCCAGCCTGTTTGCCCCCAACTTCCCTCCTCTGCTGGCCTGGTCACTCCTAACTGCCCTCTCCTGCAGGGTTGATCACCTCCAACTGCCCTCCCTTGCAGGCCTGGTCCCTCTCAACTGCCCTCCCTTGCAGGCCTAGTCGTTCTCAACTGCCCTCCCTTGCAGGCAGGGTGCCTCCCAACTGCCCTCTCCTGCTGGCCATCTTGTGGTGGCCATCTTGTGTCCACATGGGGGCAGGATCTTTGACCACATGGGGGCAGCTATATTGTGTGTTGCAGTGATGATCAATCTGCATATTACTCTTTTATTAGATAGGATAGAGGCCTGGTACAGGGGTGTGGGCCAGCTGGTTTGCCCTGAAGGGTGTCCCTGATCAGGGTGGGGTTCCCTTGGGGCATGGGGCGGCCTGAGCGAGGGGCCTGTGGTGGTTTGCAGGCCGGCCACGCCCCCTGGCAACCCAAGCAGAGGCCCTGGTATCTGGAATTTATTTTCCTTCTACAATTGTAACTTTGTAGCCTGGAATGGAGCCAAGCCTGGGGCTCCCTCCGAGGCTGGCAGCCATTTCTGTTGGGGTTATAATTGAAACTTTGTAGCCTTAAGCGGGTGGGCCTGGCCAGGGTGTAGCTTGAGTAGAGGCTTAGGCCTGGCAAGGGCAGGCAGAAAGCTTGGCTTCCTCTGTTACCTAGGAAGCCTTGCTCTCTGTGGCTGTAGCCATCTTGGTTGGGTTAATTTGCATACTTGCTCTGATTGGATGGTGGGCGTGACTTGTGGGCGTGGCTTGTGGCTGTGTTGGAGGTATGGTCAATTTGCATATTTGTCTATTATTAGGTAGTATATATATATATATATATATATATTTCATTCATCTATCTGTGGAAAACACTTAGATTGCTTCCATATCTTGGCTATTGTGAATAATACAATGAACATAGGGGTGCATATATATTTTCTAATTAATTTTTTTGGTAGATACCCAGATGTGCAATTGCTGGTTCATATGATAGTTCTATTTGTACTTTTGAGAAGAGTTTCCACAGTGGCTGTACCAGTTTGCAACTTCACCTGTACTGTGTGAGGATTCCCATTTCTCTAGGTTTTCACCAAAATTGTTCTGCATTGTCTTTTTGATAATATCCATTCTGACAGGTATGGCAATATCTCATCATTTCCCTGGTGATTAGTGATGTTGAGTATCTTTGCATATGTCTGTTGGTCACTGTATGTCCTCTTAGGGAAAATTTCTATTCAGACCCTCTGCCTGTTTTTAAATAGGATTGTTTGGGATTTTTGATGTTGAGTTGTATGAGTTCTTCATATATTGTGTATTTTAACCTCTCATTGGATATATCATTCATGAATGTCTTCTGTTTGTTGGGTTGCCTTTTGTTTTGTTAATGGTTTCCTTCCCTGTGCAAAAGCTTTTTAATTTGATGTAATTCCATTTGTTTATTTTTACTTTTGTTGTCCTGGCTGGGGATATATATCCAAGAAATATTATTGAATATAATATAATAGGCAGATGTGAAAAAGTTTATTGCTTATTTTTCTCTCTCAGAGTTTTATGGTTTTGCCTTTAAGTCTTTAATACATTTTCAGTTTACTTTTGCATATAATGTAAGAGAGTGGTCCATTTTTGTTTGTATGTAGCTGTCCAGTTTTCTCCAAAACCATTTATTGAAGAGACTGTCTTTCAGTCATTATATATTCTTGCCTACTGTGTCTTATATTATGATCCTACAAGTGTGAGTTGACTTCTGAACTCTCTATTCTGTTCCATTGGTCTATGTGTCTGTTTTTTTGGGGCCAGTTTGATGGTCATTTTTACTCCTCTCTGTTTCTAAATAGGTCTTATGACTCCAAATATATTGTAATTGCTTAATATATTTTGTTAGATGAAATGATCCAAGAGAAAAAGTATATACTAGTATGACATTTAAATTTTTTAAAACATATGTTTTTATTGATTTCAGAAAGAGAAAGGGAGAGGTAGAGAAACATCAATGATGAGAGAGAATCATTGATCGGCTACCTCCTGCATGCCCCCTACTGGGGATCAAACTGGCAACCTGGGCAGGTCCCTTGACCAGGAATGGAACTGTGCCCTTCTGGTTCATAGATCGCTGAGCCACACTGGCTGGGCAATTACATATTAAGAACTAAGTGATAGTGTTGGACTTGTAAACCTCATTGTTTCAGAATTCCTTTCATTGTATCTTGTGGGGAAATCCTAACATTTTTTTCAGATTAAGGACTTTAGAATTATATAATTTTAATTAGCAATTTGAACTGATTAGTTATTGGGCCTGCAACTTTGAACAAGATACCTAACTTTCTGATCCTCAGTTTCCTCACCCATAAAATAGTGAAAATTCTACCTACTTGGCATAATTAAATGTAAGACAATATGTAAAACCTGGCACTTTGTGTGAATTCAATAAAATGTATCTCTTCTTTCCTTCCATATAAGCAAAATAAAGCTATTGGCAAAATAAATCTTGTTTAAAATCTTTGAGTTTTTTACAGATTAAAACTTTCACATTTTAGCAATTACATAACAATTTTGATAGTTGCAATTATTATGGGTGTGTAATTTCTGATTTAATGGTAGTACCATGTGTTGTATTCTTCTAGAAGGTTAGGGCAGGTAACTACATAAGAAAATCATATGAAAGTATACATTCTCAAAATAATCATAGAAGAGTTTCAAAAGTGTTTTGAGCAATTGAAGCTTCAGTGAAATCTGTGCCAACATGGAGCCTTCCCTTCACTCTTCATTTCTTCATCAAATATTAACTGAATGCCTAGTGTGGACTAAGTCCTACTGTGGTGAAGGAATCAAACATGGTCTTGCTCTAATGGAATTTATTCTAATATTGAGAGAGAGATTAACCAGACAACTATACTGTTTAATATAAAATTGCATCTGTGAGGAGCACCATTAATTAAAGTTGTGGTGCCTTGAATGCTTAAAATACATTTCCATGTTAACCTTTTGACTCGGATGTCGAGTGTGACTCGACACGGTTAGCATTAGAATAAAGGAATCGAGAAAAAAGCAAGCGAGTGCAAAGGATTAAGTATTTAATATCATTAATATGTGTTATTGATATATCTTTAATGTAGTATTTAATGATATTTTAGAATACTCATACATATCCAACATAAATATGTTAAATATATATTAATCAAATGTAGATTAAATTTATATAGATGGCATTACACACAGTTCCGTAGCTGTAGAAAAATGGACTCTTGCTGTTAAACTCAGGAGTCATTGATTTCTTTGGCATGATAAAAGATTTTACTCTTCTTAGCCCCATTTCAAATAAAGTCATGTCAAGATTGGAGGTATACATTGAAGAAGTTGGAGAGTAGAGGTTGGTAAAGAGGAGAAGATAATGAGAATTAGGATTATAAATTCTGGTGAAAATGATTTATTTTTAGTTCAGTGACTTTTTAACCTCAAGGTTCAATATAGGAAACGACTCCACTTGTGGCAAATTTCCTTTATATGGCACATGGGGGATTAAAGGTAATAATAGATAATTCCATCTAATACAAACCAAGTATCTCACTATTCAGACACAGGATTAGTAGGGCTGACTGATCACATGACATAGATTGTGTAGGGATCTTGTAAGTGAACTTAAAACACTTGTCTCTGGAGTTTCAGTGGTTGCTCTAGAATGAAGTTCAAAATAACTTATAAACTTTTCACACATTCTTACATATTGTTTCCCTTGTACTGGCACTGTATCCCACATTCAATTACTCGAAAAGACTGAATAGTTTCCTCTTATTAAAATACTGAAAGGCCTTTTATATTATTTCTCTCTTTTAAAAAATTTGATTTTTTTTACAGGAAATTTTATGTTCAGAAAATAGATAAACTATAATAAAGCAAACTTTAAACTTATTGTTGAAGGCAAAACTTTGCAGAAGTTTTTATATGTATATAAATATTTTAATCTTTAAAATATTATATAATGCTAGAGGCCCGGTGCACGAAATTCATGCACGGAGGGGGGTTGTCCCGTAGCCCAGCCTGTACCCTCTCCAATATGGGACCCCTCAAGGGATGTCCGACTGCCCTCTCACAATCCAGGACTGCTGGCTCCCAACTGCTTGCCTGCCTGCCTTCCTGATTGCCCCTAACTGCTTCTGCCTGCCAGCCTAATCACCCCCTAAACCACTCTGCTGCCAGCCTGTTTGCCCCCAAGTTCCCTCCTCTGCCAGCCTGGTCACCCCTAACTGCCCTCTCCTGCAGGGTTGATCACCTCCAACTGCCCTCCCTTGCAGGCCTGGTCCTTCTCAACTGCCCTCTCTTGCAGGCCAGGCGCCTCCCAACTGCCCTCTCCTGCTGGCCATCTTGTGTCCACATGGGGGCAGGATCTTTGACCACATGGGGGCAGCTATATTGTGTGTTGCAGTGATGATCAATCTGCATAGTACTCTTTTATTAGATAAGATAGAGGCCTGGTACAGGGGTGGGGGCCAGCTGGTTTGCCCTGAAGGGTGTCCCGGATCAGGTGGGGTTCCCTTGGGGTGTGGGGCGGCCTGAGCGAGGGGCCTGTGGTGGTTTGCAGGCCGGCCACGCCCCCTGGCAACCTAAGCGGAGGCCCTGGTATCTGGAATTTATTTTCCTTCTACATTTGAAACTTTGTAGCCTGGAGCAGAGCCAAGCCTGGGGCTCCCTCCAAGGCCGGCCGGCAGCCATTTGTGTTGGGGTTATAATTGAAACTTTGTTGCCTTAAGTGGGTGGGCCTGGCCAGGGTGTGCGAAAAGTTTTGCTTCCCCTGTTGCTGGCGGCAACCCTGGCCTGCTCTCTCAAGCTCCATTCTGCCACCATTTGTTTGAATTTGTTTACCTTCTATAATTGAAACTTTGTAGCTTGAGTGGAGGCTTAGCCCTGGCTAGGGCAGGCGGAAAGCTTGGCTTCCTCTGTTACCTAGGAAACCTTGCTCTCTGTGGCTGTAGCCATCTTGGTTTGGGTTAATTTGCATACTCGCTCTGATCGGGTGGTGGGTGTGGCTTGTGTGCGTGGCTTGTGGGCGTGGCTTGTGGGTGTGTCAGATGTATGGTCAATTTGCATATTTGTCTATTATTAGAGAGGATGTATATTTAGCCTATTTATTTAATTAATATGTGTTGGACATTTACTCATTACTTTTTAAGATTAAATATATTAATTTCCTTTAACAATAGCATGAACTTTTCTAAATTCACAATTTCTTCCAAAGTTTCAGAAAGAAATTAGCCTTTAAAATGTATAAAATTTTAGTTTATTTTTATGTTAAAAAATATATTTTCTTGATTTTTAGAGAGAGAGGAAGGAATGGGCTGCCTCCTGTACATCACCTATTTGTTATCAAGCCTGCAACCCAGGCATGTGCCCTAACTGGGAATCGAACCAGTGACCTCTAGGTTTCTGGATTGATGTTCAACTGCTGAGCCACACCAGCTGGGCTAAAATTTGCAAAATTTTAAAATGTGTTGTATCCATATACAACTAAGAACTTGTCAAACCAATATGGATATCTTTAACCATGTGGTAAAAATGGTATTACCTTTGGCTGAAATGATTTTTGCCAATTTTGAGTCCACAGAGTAAAATTTATCCTTACTAACTGATAAATTTCAATAAAAATTGGGGATTGTGGTTCCAGGTGACTTTCTAGTTCTAATTCTAGAAATAAATCTCTCAGGGTGAACACATGCTGAGCCTCTGCTCCCTCCAATCAACTTGAAGATATGCCTCATCTGTTACCTTTCAGAAGGCTTTCCTGACCTTCTTTACCCCCAACCCCCTCAAGGAGTAGCTTCTTTGGGATCCCAGAATATGGTGCACATACTTCCTTTACTGAATCTATTCTAATAATTTATATCATTTTTTCCAAGATAATGAGAATTTCAGGTTTTCTTTATAGTTCTAACATGTAATCTATTCTCTGGCATATAATAGGTGATGAATGAGTACTGATTTATTAATAATAAATGAATAACTAAATGAATTCCTGCTTATCCTTCCCAGATAAGTCAGAAAAGCGCATCACCTACAGGTTAAATGACTTAAAAATAGTACCTGTATTTTAAATTGAGGGATTGCTTTAGCTTCTTTTCAGAACAAATGGCATGAGTTCATTTTGTTCAGGTAAAAAGCGGGAAGTAGAAAAATACAGTCACAAAGCTTTTCTTTCCTTTCCTTCCTAACGGGACATGCACATGGGCATTATGTAACATGTTCCTGTTACATCTTGTGAACACGGAGAATTGTGAGCAGCACTTGAGTAAGAGCAAAACTTTGGATAAGTGAATTATATAATTAAATTCTGCATCCTAACACTCCATAAATTTATAGGGCCTATTGTGTAATTAGTTTACAAAAGAAAGAGCATTGGAATTATTTATGACAGATGTTCACCTAACTTAAAACAGGAAGAGTATATTTACTTCTATGTAGTTATTACAATGTAATTAAAACCATAAAACCACCTTATCTGAATTTCAAAGCCGGAGCATGTTTTTCCTTTCCTTGGCCTTCTTGCCTGCATTACTCTTCCCTGATCATACAAGGATCACAGGCGAGGGCCACGGATGGCCCAGCAGGCTTGCCAGATATTTTTGTGAGGTCTTATTTATTTTTTTGCTCCACTTTCCAGTGGAGTGATGAGGTAGCTGAAAAGTTGTGTGCTCATTGGCAGGAACAAACCTAGTATATGGCTGATGACAAAAAACACTTTTGTGCCCATATTGTGGGAGTGGTTGGGAAGGAAAAGAGGGGATCCAATCAGCAGATACTTAAAAAAGATCTGTTTATTTATGTGTAGTGTGTAAACCACTGTTGTCATATTCCAGACAGTTAATAGGCAGGAATATGAGCATCCTCCAATCTTCAGGTTGTCTTCGTATAGGGCTCTACATACACCTTTAAAACTAGAGGCCCGGTGCACGAAATTAGTGCACGGGGTGTGTGTCTCTCAGCCCAGACTGCACCCTCTCAAATCTGGGACCCCTCGAGAGATGTCCGACTGCCCGTTTAGACCTGATCCCGGTAGGATCAGGTCTAAACGGGCAGTCGGACATCCCTCTCACAATCCAGGACTGCTGGCTCCCAACTTCTCGCCCACCTGCCTTCCTGATTGCCCCTAACCACTTCTGCCTGCCAGCCTGAACACCCCCTAACCACTCCCCTGCCAGCCTGATTTATGCCTAACTGCTCCCCTGCCAGCCTGAATGCCCCCAACTGCCCTCCCCTGCAGGCCTGGTCCCCCCTAACTACCCTCTCCTGCAGGCCTGGGTCCCTCCCAACTGCCCTCCCCTGCTGGCCATCTTGTGGCAGCCATCTTGTGTCCACATGGGGGCAGCCATCTTTGACCACATTGGGGCAGCCATCTTGTGTGTTGGAGTGATGGTCAATTTGCATATTACTCTTTTATTAGATAGGATGTGGCTGTGGATTATCCATGGTATGATGTTGACATGCACCATCCCTGATAGAAATGGTCTGTGGCTTCTCATCCTCCACAGTAAATCTACTGGAGGGAAAGTTCTTGTAGGAAATTATAGTTGGATTTACAGAGAATACGAACTGTCTCTTTATTCAAGGCCTGGGGACATATGCCCAGATGTCAGATGTCCACTCCAATCACTCCAGTTGATTCCGCACATAATCATTTGCTGCTTATAGGAGATTTCTGACTCCTTCATAATGGCTCACTTGGATCAGCACAATATTATTCAGGGATTTGAAAACATGTGCAAACTCTTTCTGAATTAATTTTCAAAGTCTTTGGTGACTGGTGTCAATTTGGCAACAGGGTTCTTTTATATTTGTGGGCTCAAGGTCTAGGGTTTGGGGTTGTTAATTTTAAGACTTTCCTTTCCAACAACTCCATCCCACCTTGCCAAAGACAGGAATACTGTGTACATCAGATTATTAGAGTTAAAATAGGGAGGGAGCCAAAGTGTTTGGGGTTATAAGGGGTACTTTGAAAAGAATGTTGAATAGCAACATAACTTAAGAATAAGGCTGAAGCTTAGCATCTGCCTCATTCAAGGTCTTCAAAGGTTCATAGGAAAAGAATAAGAAACTTTTCCCATATGGGCCTGTGGCACATGTGCTACATGTCATTGTGTAGTATCATTTCTACCAAAAATCATTACATAGCTGCATTATATAAAACGGTGAATTAGTAAAAATGATGACAGTATTGGCTAATATTGTCAAATTCCGTTAAAAATTATATATAAAAATTGCCCTGGCCAGTTTGGCTCAGTGGATAGAGCGTGGGTCTGTGGAGACTGAGGAGTCCCAGCGTTTGATTGCAGGTCAAGGGCATATGCCCGGGTTGCAGGCTCAGTCCCCAGTGTGGGGCATGCAGGAGGCAGCCAAGCAATGATTCTCTCTCATCATTGATGTTTCTATCTCTCTCTTCTTCTCCCTTCTTCTCTGAAATCAATAAAAATATATTTTAAAAAATGATATATAAAAATCAAATTACAGATGACAGAAAACATTTCACAGCTTAATTTTGCTCACTGTTGTCTTGAAGACCTTAGGAAGCATTCTCATGTCTACTACACTGCATTGGGCACAGTATAAAGAAAGTTAAAAAAGAAAACACAGTCCTTTATCACCAAAGACTTTGGGGTTGTAGCTGGTGGCCTTGTGAAGCTCTGTGACCCTGTGTCCCAGGGAGTATTTTTCTCTCTTTTTATTGGAGCCTGTAACTAACATTAGAACTTGGCAGAATAGAGGGAATGGCCAGCAAGCTGGTGCGTCAGGCAATGTGGTATCTTCCCTACATTTGCAACTTATTTTACTTCCAGATTTGGTTTAGGTACTTCCCCAGAGAGCACTTATTTTAGGTGGGGATTCATAAATAGCTCTTCTAAAATCCTCTCCTTTTGTAAAAGAAAAAACAAACAATCCAAGATTAAGGATAAAAAGAGGCACAGATTTTATTATATAACTAGAGGCCCGGTGCACGGATTTGTGCACCAGTGGGTTCCCTCAGCCTGGCCTGCGCCCTCTCACAATCCAGGACCCCTTGGGGGATGCCGGACTGCTGGTTTCAGCCCGAGTTCTGCAGACATCCCCCAAGGGATATAGTAGTGCACGAAGTGGCAGGTGGTGGGGGAGGAGCCAGATCCCGGGCCAGGTGCTGCACTGCTCCCGCTCTTCCCGCCCTGCTGTGCCTGCTGCCATGGTAGCACTGCCATGGAGGCGGGAGAGGCTCATGCCACCACAGCTGCGCTCGCCAGCTGTGAGCCCGGCGTCTGGCGCCCTTCTGTCAGCTGAGCGGAGCTCCCACTGTGGGGGCACACTGATCACCAGGGGGCAGCTCCTGCATTGAGCGTCTGCCCCCTGGTGGTCAGTGTGCATCATAGAGACCAGTTGACCGGTCGTTCGGTCGTTTGGTCACTTAGGCTTTTATATATATAGGTTATATCATTCCACTATCCATATATATTTGCAAGAATCTATGATCCAAGTTTGGGCTCTAAAATTCAATTACTTTTCTGAACGCATCATTAACAAATGAGTTCATTTAGTATAATTTGTAAGTTCCTGTGCTAACAATAATTATGAAATCACTACCAGTTTTACATCTGAAGGAAATTATTTCTTAGGTTTCTGTTATCAAAGGAAAAGGTAACCACAATCAATGGCAGTCTTATTTGCAACATTTTTATAAATTCCCCTACTGTTCTCACTCAGGGTTTTGTAATACATTGTGGCTAACAGCTTTGACTGGTTATAAGGAGGCCAATGAGAATTTGGCAAGGAGAATGAGAATTTGGTCTGAAGAACTTCCATTAGCATAAAAGATTTTTTTTTTTTAATTTAAAAGAGAGACTTTAAAATAATATGTAATTGGGGTTGGTAGCCATAGGGATACAATTTTGCTATTATTTTGGTGTTGCCTAACCAAACATACACAATTATTTCTTGCCAAAATGTTTGTCTATAATCTTGGAGCTTTTATTGCAATATCTTATTAAGTTTTTCATTTTCTTTGACGTAGTAAGATTCAAGGCTAAGCATACCTCTATAAAATTAGGTTTTATTATCATCATGTTTGTTAAGTCAAAATTCCTTCCCTTAATATTGCTTAAATACAATTTTGTTTTTGAGGTTTAAATTCCTTTCTTTAGTAGGAATGGTTACGGGGTATATGTTTTTCCAAATAAAAGATATAGCAGAGGTGATGATCCACATTTAAAGCATCCAAATTAATTATACATTTTGCTGATAACTTCTAATATCTATAACAGTAAACTTCTATTTAAATTGAAAATCTGAAGTTCATAGGTAAAATATTTCTCATATGAGAGCAGCTCTGGTGTCTAGATATGTTCATATCTAGTACAGACGAATGGCCTAGTTTCTATCTCTGATCTTCTTTTATTGTTTTGTTTCCCTAATTTCTCACCATCATTTTATTTCTAGCAGATATTTAATCTACCTGTTCAAGACAGATTTGAGTTCAGTGTCAACCTTGACTTCCAGAAGATGTTTTAATGTATTAAGAAAAGTATGCTCACATGCAAGAGTCACACATGTTTTAATACTTAAAAACGTTTTTAAATAAACATTTTTATGCTCTTATAATGGGTTAGGCACTACCTAGGTCTTAGAGATACATGGATACATAAAAAAGCTTTCTGATTTTAAGGAAATCACATTCTGAGAAAGACATACAAAATAATAATTGCAATAGCCAAGCATGAAGGGGTGCAATAGATATAGACATTTATCTTTTCTGTGGTCAAAATGATTGAATCTTGATAATTTTGTATGAGCCATACAAATATGAAATAATAGAACACAAAAGAACAAAAATTTGCTTATGGTAGTTGAAAGTTTTACAGAGAATATGTTATGTAAGCAATTATCTGGCGCTTTTATCCACTGTTCTCAACTAAGGTCAGTCTATTCTTACAGCAGTGCCATTTTATTTATTTATTTATTTATTTATTTATTTATTTATTTATTTATAAAAATTTAAGTATAGTTGGTATATAATATTAATTTAGTTTCAATATAGTACAATATAGTGATTTTTGACTATATTCCCCTTTACTTTTTAAACCCACTCAACCATCTCTCCTCTGACAACCATCAGTATGTTCTTTGTACTTATGAGTTTTTTTCTGCTTTGTTCATTCATTTTTTTTTTTAGGTTCCACATATAAGTAAACTCATATGGTATTTGTCTTTCTCTGTCTGACTTATTTCACTTAGCATGATACCCTCAGCGTCCAACCATGTTGTTGCAAATGGCAAATATCATTCTTTTCTATGGCTGAGTAATATTCCATTGTATATATGCACCACAACTTTCTTATTCACTCACCTATCGATGGACACCTAGGTTGCTTCCATATTTTGGCTATTGTGTATAATGCTGTAGTGTATTATATGAACATTTTAAGTGACGTAAGCTATGGCTAAGATAGACACTACCAAAAGCATGGCTTGGCAGGGAGGACAGCAGAAGAGATAAATACCCAAACCTCTCTGTCATTCTCTCACACCTGCATATATATACTTTGAATTATTATTTTCATTTTCTTCAGATAAGACATACCAGAGGTGGAATTGTTGGTTCATACGATAGTTCTATTTTTAATTTTTGAGGAATCTCCATACTGGTTTTTATAATGGCTATACTAGTTTACATTCCCACCAACAGGGGAAGAGGGTTCCCTTATCTCCATATCCTTGCCGACACTTAGTCTTTAGTTTCTTCTTGATGATAGCCATTCTGACAGGTGTGAGGTGATATCTCATTGTGGTTTTGATTTGCATTTCCCTGATGACCAGAGATGTTGAGCATCTTTTCATGTGTTAGTTGGCCATCTCTATGTTTTAGAGAAATGTCTATTAAGATCCTCTGCCATTTTTAAATTGTATTATTATTTTTTTTTAGGTTGAATTGTATGAGTTCTTTTTATATTGTGGTTATTAACCCCTTATTGGATTTATCATTAGCAAATACCTTCTCGCATTTAGTAGGCTGCCTTTTGGTTTTGTTGATGGTTTCTTCACTGTGCAAGAGTTACTTAATTTGATGTAGTCCCATTCATTTATTTTTGCTTTTGTTGCCTTTGCCGAGGAAACATACCCAAAAATCTAACGTTAAGACAGATGTAAAGAAGTTTACTGCTTGATTTCTTCTAGGAGTTTTATAGTTTCAGGTCTTAAATTTAATTCTTTAATTCATTCTACTTTTCCCCTTGATACAATGAAAGGTCACTGGAGGGATTTTAGCAGAAGAGAGGTTCTTACATGTGACCTAGGTTTAAGCAGGCTCACTCTTACTGCCGTGTTGAGAATGGAGTCTATAGGAGCCTGCAGGTCATTTTTCATTGCCCTTCCAGATCTGTTATCTGCCTTTCCCTGTCCTAGGTCCCTAAGGCTGCCTTGGCCTCCACTTCCGAATGGGTGTATGGAAAAGGAGGTGTGAGAGAATGACAGAGAGGTTTGGGTATTTATCTCTTCTGCTGTCCTCCCTGCCAAGCCATGCTTTTGGTAGTGTCTATCTTAGCCATAGCTTACGTCACTTAAAATGTTCAGTAACTAGAATAGGTTTCTAAAGATTGAATGATGTTTAATTATAGTTAGGTCCAATTCCTCTTGGTATTATTTGTAACCAAATTTTAAATGCGCTTTAAAAAAGCTACCCCTTGCCGAAACCAGTTTGGCTCAGTGGATAGAGCGTCGGCCTGCGGACTGAAGGGTCCCGGGTTCGATTCCAGTCAAGGGCATGTACCTTGGTTGCGGGCACATCCCCAGTAGGGGGTGTGCAGGAGGCAGCTGATCGATGTTTCTGACTCTCTATCTCTCTCCCTTCCTCTCTGTAAAAAATCAATTAAATATATAGAAAAAATAAAAAAATAAAACAGCTACCCCTCAATTTACTTTTTCTTATACAGAGCTGCATGCTGATGGCCATGCGACAGGTCCTATCTCTGCTGGAGTTTGTCTGGAGAGGGACCTTGTGGTCCCTTCCTGGATGGCAGCAGAGGAAAGCCAGCACTCTGCCCTTGCCATTTTGGGAGGTCTGCACAGCGGTACCCGTGGCACTCCGCCCACATTTTTACCCGTAAGAACAATATATGCAAATAATAGGAAACAGCTGCCTCTTTCCTCCACTGCCCTAGTGTGGTATTTAGCCTCTAACTCCTGCTCATGGACCTTATGTTCCACTAACACTGGGAAAAGATTGTGCTGATGGGTCCAACTGAGTAAGTTCACTTCCCTTTTTACCATAGGGGGGACAACGCAATATTTTCCCTGTTTGGGTTAAATTTACTGGTGGCCTTTAAATAAGACCAGTTCCAGAGTTAACCTTTCTTCTCCCCATCTGGGCTCAGTTATCATTCAGGTTCATTTTTTTTTTTTTCTTTCAAATTGGTTTTCTCATTCTTGGTCTGCGGCTGGCTGACTTCCCTCTGGGAGGGTGGCAGTCCCGCCCAGTAACTGGAGTGAGTGCCTGATTACAGATTATAGCTAATGACGCTGGGGATGGACACAACCTTGTTATGCTTTCATGTCTCCCTTTTTTTCTTCTAATAGTTTCTTATTAGTTCAAACCTTAAGTAATGCATGTGAATTTCTTGGAAATGTTAAAACATGTCTTTTTATCTGCTATACTTTATGCCAAATTGTGTGTAGGCTCGTGACCCAGAAAAGCCATTTACTGATAGATGGTGTATAATTTAGCCAAACTGGTTTGATTACATTACTGGGTATGATTTAGGCCCATAGAAGAGTCAACCAGCAATTTGATTGAAGCCACACACTGCCTTGTCATCCAAAGAGCAGAACAGAAGCCTTAATTAGCTGGTTGATGAAGCAAAAACCCAGTTCTAGTCACTTACCTGGAAGACTATATCATAGGACTCAATATGGACTTTTTTTTTTTTTTTTTTTAAAGAGAATAACAATCTTAGGAAAAACAGCAACATCTCCTCGCCTATATTTTCAATTAGCTTGGTAATGATACAGCATCCATTTTTTATCTAACATTGGAAACTGCTACTGAATCATTTTTAGGGTTAAAATGAATCTAAATTCATTCAAGCCACGTTCCATTCACCTCTAGTTAGAGGGACCCCATTCTGGGAATGGATTGCACTTTTTCAGCCTTGGTGCTTGGGGGCACTGGCGGAACATTAGCATTGAAAGGCAGCTCTCAGGAGTTAAAAAGGGGACTAAATTAGAGTTTATTTTAGTGATATATTTGTGAGAGTAATATTTTCTGCTAACATTTATTTGCCAGAGTTAAAATGATAGTCTAGATTATGAAAATGTCTTACTGAAATAAAATAATTTGAGAAATTCTATTTCTTTATTAACTGGAGGCCCAGTACACAAAATTCGTGCATCGGGGCGGGGGGGGGGGGGGTCCCCCTCAACCCAGCCTGCACTCTTTCCAATCTGGGACCCCTTGGGGGATGTTCGACTGATGGTTTTAGGGATCAGGCCTAAACCTGACCTGCAGTCGGACATCTCTCTCACAATTTGGGACCGCTGGCTCCTAACTGCTCACCTGCCTGCCTGCCTGATTGTCCCTAACTGCCCCCCCCCCCCCCCGCCCCCGCCTGATCACCCTTAACCACCTTTGCCTGCTGGCCTGGTCACCCCTTACTGCCCACCTGCTGGCCTGGTTGCCCCCAACTCCCCCACCCCCTCTGGCCTGGTCGCCGCTTACTGACCCCCCATGCTGACCTGGTCACCCCCAACTGCCCCACCCCCGCCGGCCTGGTCACCCCCAACTGCCCCCCCGCCCCCGCCTGGTTGCTCCCAACTGCCCCCCCCCCTCCCTGCCGGCCTTGTCACCCCACACAGCCTGCTGTTCGGTCGTCCATCCTGTTGTTTCTGTCGTGACAGCCCCTGGCTTTTTATATGTTAGGATTGGAAAATATGAAATAGAGAACCTGATAAAGCAATTATCATCCTGTGTACCACTTCCTCCACTATCTTTACTGGTTTGGCTTTTATCTCCTTGGGCTTTTTAAGAGTAACCTCTACCCACTTGATCCTGACAACTGTTTGTGGATTTCCCTGTGCAGATCTGCACCGGAGCCACTGTGGAAGTGAGACCTTTCTGTGGGCTCTTTGTGAAGGAAATAACCAGATGACTTTTTATTTGATGTGATGATGTGAACAGGAGAATTTGTTCCAACTATTATCTTTGAATCAGTCCATTATCCTGAAGGCTTAACTCTAACTAAAATTGTTATTTTTGATAAAAGAAGGACCTTTCCTACTTGTAGGAACTTTGTGAGCTGCTTTACTTGAGCTTTTATGTTTGTTTGTTTAATTGGAAGAAAAACAGAAAGTGGAAAAATTTTAATTTTATGATCTTTCTGTTAACTTTTTTCCCAACAATGTTCCTGTTTTGGTAGATGAGCCCCAGCATAATCTAGAAAATAGACTGTCGGATTGGCTTTCTCACAGAGCGGAAAAGGGAAATGTCAGATGTAGTACGAGATATAGTCCACAAACATTTCTGGATATAATATTTCATGCTAAATTGTGAAATTAATGGGATGTATTAGGATATAGTGTAAACAGCCTTGGTCTTGGAATCAGAAGACCTAGTTTGTGGCCCTAGTTTTGATATTCATAATCTAGGCTAATCCCTTTGCTTCTTTGTCAATAAAATGACATCAGAAAAGATGAATTACTCTTTCAAAGAGATCACTAAATTTACCTAGTTTATTCTAGACTTGAATTTGATTAAATTTAGCACCTCCCACCCCACCTAATCAGGGAACCACACCACATACCATTCTATAGAATAAAAGATCTGGGGGAAAATGGGATATATGTAATACTTTCAACAATAAAGATAAGAAAAAAAAGATCTGCATAAAGCTCTTTATAAGCTACTAGATTGGATGGTCACTCTATTTAGCTTTTACACTTATAATTCCATGTTTTCCTATAGTAGCTAAAGTCAGAAAAGATTTCATATTGTTTCAGTTCAGACACCTTTACTATTTATAGAACTTCTCTAAATAGATGTAGCAAAGGGAGTTCAGGAATGGGCCTTTGAATATCAAAGATGGAAAGAGTTGATATCTTTCCATTTATTGAGCTCTGTTTCCGGAATCTTAAATATGTTAAATAATGTTATTTTCAATTAAAGAATTCCTTTCAAATCAAAAAGGAATGAAAGCTTAACATTGTCTGGTTTGACCAACCACTAGTCTATCTCCTTATGAAAGAAAAGAACAAAGAATTTTAACTTTTCTTAGAATATTACTTTAGAGCACTTTTACATATTTAACTAAACCCCAAACTACCAAAATTTTCAGAGATCCCTGGGTTTCCTCTCTTAATGCTTGCTTACTTTGGGAACATAGATATATATGATTTGAAAAACAACAACAACATGTTAAAGCAATCATGTAAAATGGGCCATCATCAAAACTGGTTCTTAAAAGCAGAAGATGTGACTAGTCTCCTAAAGGTGAGTGGGTGGAGGAAGGAGCTAAGTAAGACTGACCATAATTCAGTTAGGTTTGTAATCAAGACTAAATGGAGATCAAAAAGGAGGAAATGGGGATTTAGTTTTCACACAAAGAAAATGTTTTAAAAACAACGGACAACTGGATGAAATTGAATAGAATATAGAGAAGGGTCAAGGAAATGGTAGGAGTGGAGACAGATGGAAAAGAGGGGAATTCTAAGAAATAAATTACTGGCTTTTTGTTTGAAGGATATATTTGCTGTCTAGTTTTAAGTGGAAATTTAGAAAACTCAAGTAATAATAAATGTAAAAGAACCCAAGAAGTTTAGGAACTTGGGAATGCTATTTTTCCTGTATTTTTTGCTCTTCACAATCCCCAAATAGCAATTCTAAGTTCAGTTTGGAAAAATTTTCTTTCCTTTGCTCTACATGAGTAATTGGATACCTTATTAGACAACCATAGTTTTTTTTTTAAATATAACATTTAGTGCTATTAATTTAAGGTAATAGATAAATTAATTATGTAAATATGACAGTGCTTTAGATAAGAAAAGGAATAAAATCTTGTGCTTGCCTCAGTGGAAAAATGTCTGCTGAGGACACATATAGATAGGTCATTGTAGTAGAGATTGAAAATGATGGTAAGACATGCAAAGAACTGTGAAGGGCACAAATGAAGAATGTCTAACAGAGTTTTGGAATCAGGTGGTTTCTTATAACAGGTGATTTCTGAGCTTTGACAAGAAAGATAAGAAGGTTTAGGTGTGCAACAAGGGGTTAGCAGGACTTTTGCCTTCAAAACCTTATTGCTGAGTAAGCAAAAGTAAAATAAATACATGTAACTATAATAGAAGAGACAAAGAATCTAGTTCTGTAAAATATAATACTGTGAGATTTGAGATTTCAGAAGGGAAAAATTATCTTTCACAGTATATGGGTGAGTATATAGTGGATTTCACAGGGGAGGCAGTATTTAGCTGGGTCCTGGGGTTGTCTTTGAGATGAAATTAATTAATAAGTACACAGTGCTTAGGACAGTGCCTGACATGTTGTGTTAGTAGTCATGTTATTGTTATTATTGAATGATATATAGGACTTGCGCATTTACATTGAGAAAAATCATTTTATGCACACGACAAAAATTTTAAACTGTTTATAGGCATACTAGAGGCCCGGTGCATGAAATTCGTGCACTCGGTAGGGGTGTGGGGTGTCCCTCAGCCTGGACTGCACACTCTTGTAGTCTGGGAACCCTCAGGGGATGTCTGACTGAGGGCCTAAGTCATCAGTCGGATATCCTTAGCACTGCCGTGGAGGCGGGAGAGGCTCCCACCACCGCTGCTGCGCTAGCCAGCCATGAGCCCAGCTTCTGGCTGAGCAGTGCTCCCCCTGTGGGAGCACACTGACCACCAGGGGACAGCTCCAGCATTGAGCACCTGCCCCCTGGTGGTCAGTGCATGTCATAGCAACCGGTCGTTCTGCTGTTTGGTCAATTTGCATATTAGCCTTTTATTATATAGGATGGAGTGAAAACTGAGCTTAGAGAATAAAAGTGCAGGAAATATTTAGGAATTGGAAAATAGTTCACTTGGACCAGGACAAAGTATGAAAAGAGAGTAAGTTTTAATGATGTTGGAAAAGTAAGATGGCTACCATAAATGGAGAGCTTTGGAAAGCAAGTTATGCATTTGGATTTTATTTGGGTTGTGATGGGAGCCATGGCTGGAGTTTAATTATTTTCACTTTTTTTTAAATTCACAGAAGAAAGCTACATACATCCTGTGTAAAAGCTAGGTGTAGGGATTGAACAGAGATATAAGGAGTGATCATCTGGGTAGAAGAATCAGGATGATTGTTGTCCGGAGGAATTGTGAGTCAACCGTCTTTGATGCCCCTGAAAGGCTGAGAGGCTTGAAACAAAAAAAACAAACAAAATAAAGGTAGCAGTTTGACTCTATGTTATTGATCTTTGAAAGAACAGTGTCAGCAGAGTGATAAAGGCTGAAGTCAGATTTCAAGGGATTAAGAGTGGTTAAGGAGTAGAAACTAAAACACAATTTAGTTCATTTGGAAAATGTTGAATGGGAAAAATAAAAGTAAGGAAGGAGATCTGATAATAGTTTGAGTGAGTAGCAGAAGTGAGCTTAGAATTTTTAGGCATGAGAGTATTTACACAGAGAGAGAGAGAGGAAGAGAGAGAGAGAGAGAGAGAGAGAGAGAGAGAGAGAGAGAGAGAGAGAGAGAGAAAACGAGAACAAGGCATTGCAAGTAGAAGGATATTTTTTTTTTCTGAAAAAATAGTCCAGAGGAATCAGGAAGAAAAGAGAGAACAAAAGTGCAAGTGTAAGAGTTGCCACTGGAGAGACATTTGTTCTCTGACAGAAAGATGGAGGAAAAGACAGTAAGTGAAGACAAAATAATAAAAAAAGGTGTGTGAAGAGGAAAAGATTTGAAGACATTCTTGTAGACATCTTATCAGAAAGTGGGGAAGCAAGGCCATACAGGGGGCAAAACTGTGCAGTTAGAAGTATATATTGGTTATGTCCACAGAGGCCTGAGTAATGAAATCTCAATAAGAATGTGCATACTTAACACACAGATCTTAGTTTCTAAACACAATTTTCAACTAATAGGAAGTATGAACCTTTGGAAAAAAATGCCTGCCTCAAGGCGGGGGCAAGCAAAGTACAAGATGAGCATGGAAAATCTTATTATGCCAGAAAGTGAGGAAGTGCTCAGAAAACAATGCAGACAGAAGTAGCTTGAAGAGGCCCCCATTAGGCAAATATTGACATGCTTTGAACATCAAAATAATGAGACTAATGGACTATAATCCATTGAATAAAATAGGAAGCCATTTGTCCATGTAGATATAATTAAATACATTCATAAATAAAGGGGAGAAGAAAAAGCTCTTTGTTCCAATAAAATGTCAATTAAGAGATGCAGATGGAGTGATATAATTAAGAATCATCATTTGGCAATAATTATACCCACAATTCAGTCACAAAACACCAATGGATGCTCAAACTAGTGGGTGAAAAGTTGATGAGGAAGGTAACATTATCTTAGTAACAAAGATTTGTTAATTACAAAGGAAAATGTAACTTTAGAATGGAGAACTTAAAGAAACCACCTTTATCAAGGTTAACACTACCAGTAACAGGACAAATGGAAATTGTGTACCATCTGGAAGAATATAATAGGGTGAAAAAGATGAAGTGATTAGGAAGTACAAATGGGTAGTTACATAAGAGATACAGGATGTACAGTACAGCACAGGGGATATAGTCAATGATATTGTGGTGACTTTGTATGGTGCCAAGAGAGCACTTTGTAGAGCATTTGATTTTCTGACCATTAAGCTGTACACCTGAAACTGGTATAAAATAATATTGAATGTAAATTGTAAATTGAAAAAAAAAAAGAATACAGTATCACTTCTGTGATATTTCTTCCTGATATGTATAACCTAATCTGATTAATTGGCAAATGAGACAAATTTAAATGTAGAGACATTCTACAAAATAATTGGTTTTAATTTTGAAAGCGTCAAGGTCATGAATATCAAGGTGAGTCTGAGGACTATTTCAGATTAAACAAGAAAAAAAAGACACTGCTAAATCATATGTGTAGTCTTGGATAGGATAATTTAAAAATCTATATTTTTATTAAAATCAGAGAAGAAAAGAGAGGGAGAGATAGAAATATCAATGATGAGAATCATTTATCGGCTACCTCCTGCACTCTCTCTACTGGGGATGGAGCCTGCAATCCAGGCATGTGTCCTGACCAGAAATTGATCCGTGACCTCCTAGTACAATGCTCCACTACTGAGCCATACCGATCAGGCTGGATTGGATAATTTTGCTATAAAGAATATTATTGAGCAACCACTGAAATCTTAATAGGGTCTATGGATTAAATCACAGCATTGGGTCAATGCTGACTTCCTGATTTGAATGGTTTTATTGTCTTCATGTAGGCAAATGCTCTGTATGAGTTGCACACTGGAGTATTCTGGGGTTATAGGGCATGATGTCTCCAACTATCAAATCATTAAGAAAAAAAAAATATCTTGGATTGTAGTTCCAAATTTTCTGTTAAAATTTTTAAGTATTTTTTTAAAAAAACAGAAAAAACACTCAGCCATATGCTGTTTCTAAGAGATATGCTTTAAAAATACATGTATAGTAAAATAGAAAAAATGTATTGGGACAATAATAACCAAAATAATTCTGCTGTAGCAACATTTCTGTTACATAAAATCGATTTTATAGGGAAAAACCTTACTAGGAAAATTGCAGACCATAATATAATGATAAAAGGCAGCATTCATAAGGAATACATGTAATTCTAAAGGTATATGTGCCTAATAACATAACATCGAGTACAAGTTAATAGTATACAATGAGGAATTTATAGTTCTCCAGCTATAGTGGAATTTTAAATACACACTTCTCATTGTTTGATACATAAAAGACAAAGAATTAGTAAATATATATAACTGAACTACACAATTAGCTAATTCTAAATCATAGATAATTATAGAAGTTGAATTTGCAAGCTGGAGAATTTACATTATTTTATTTTATTTTATTTTATTTTCAGCACCTCCATTTGTCCACACCATCATGGCTAATATTTTCCTGCTTTTAAACACCTATGGAAACTTTGCAAAAGTAGACTCTTTGTGAACTACAAAATGGGCTCAATAAACAAATATAAAATAAACCATGCTTCCTATTAGTGCTATATAAAATGGGATCAATAACCAAACCAACAATCTATATGTTTCCAATAAACATTGTTGTAAATAATTTATCTTTCAATGAATATTTAGAAGTGAACAACATCAAAACTTATAGAATGTAATAAGAGTGCTTGCAAAGTAATTTATAGCCTCAGAAAGAGTATTTCAAAATTTAAATACTGTTCTAGAATTTAAGAAATAAGAAAAAATCTAATAGCATAAACCCAAATATATCAAAATAATGAAAATTATAGACATATTTTAGTAAAATATAAAAAGCACCAAAATAATAAAGATAATTAAGAGGTAGTGCTTTAAATATGCTGATAATTCATATTTGCTAAATAAATAAATAAATAAATAAATAAATAAGGGAAAATTCCACAGACACAGAGTGACTAAATGATAAATTTTGTGGAAAGCCTTAGTGGAAATTTTACTAAAATGGACAATTTTCTAGACAAATATAAGTTAGCAATTTTCCTATAAACCCATTAATCAAATCAGTAGTTTTAAAAATTGTCATAAAAAAGAATCATACTCAGGCCCTGGCCGGGTGACTCAGTTGGTCAGAGTGGTGTCCCACACATCAGAACATTGCAGGTTCTGTTTTCCAGTCAGGGCACATACCTAGGTTGTGGGTTCAGTCCCAGGTAAGGGAGGAAGCCGACTGATGTTTCTCTCTCATGTGGATGTTTCTCTCTCAAAATATACTGGGGTGAGGATCTTAAAAAAAGTATCATGCTCAGGACGTTATAGACATATATTGGTCAGATAGTTCCTAGACTCTCTTCCAGACACTGGAAAACTTGGGAAACTCCCTAGTTAATTTTAGGTAGCTGTACTAGGAGCTTGTTCAAAAGACCCCTCCCTGCATCTCTTTCCTCTCCTGCCTTCCCTCCAGCTCCTCCTCCTACACCTCCCCTTCCTTCGTCACTCCTTTCCTCCCCCACTCTCTGTGTTCATTTCCAATCCATCTCATATGACCATGAATTCTGATATTAAATATTCCTGGCAATTTACCTTTCAATGAAGCAATATTTGTTGAGTAGTTTCCGACATCCCAGGCCCTGTGGCAGTTCTGGAATAACAGCCACCTCCACCAAGCAGATTGGCCGCTAGCTGGCTGCAGTGAAGCCTGTCTTGGGTGAAAATACAGTTGGCAATTTACCACCCCCTCTAAATCACCAATTCATCTGTATGTTCCTCCTCCTTGCCTTTCCTCAAATATTTTGCACTCTTTTGTAGACATAGTTTTAAACACAAAACAAATGACAAAGACTCATGAGATAAACAGTGGCAAACTAATTGCAGCTGTGTAGCGGTAGGCAGCACAATTCAGAGGAAAAGCATCATTGAAATTTAAATGGAAATAACCAGGTTTATGCAAGTGGCTTCGCTACTGAGTTACCTGAGGCAAATCACTGGGCCTCTCTGTGCTCTAATGTGAACTGAGCAGCTACTACCTGGCATGTTGGTTTTGCAATATTGCTGAGAAGTAAATGAAATCAAATGAAATAATTGATTTGATATCCTCTTGAAGAGTATAATATAAATGGTAGATGATTATTACCTCTTCATGACCTTCATCATAATGTGTAGTGTATAACATTGTATTTGAGCACTGGAAATTTCTGTTTTAAAAATCTGAGACAGATTTTGAAAGCAAGATGAACATAACTTTTTGCAAGGATTTTTCAAGGAAGTATATTTTTTCCAGGTTGTTTATTTCTTAGTATATAATTTGCAATGCTATGGTCTTTGGACATTTAACTTCAATTAACATATACTGGTATGACCCAGTAAACACACATGCACAGACACATGAATATATGTACATCACAATACATATCATATGATGTGTATATACATATATCTATGATATAAAAATAAAAGGCCTTACAGAACAGTATTTATCTTTTCTATTAAAGGTATAGTCTGATATTTTCTTTTCTACTCTGCTATATTACTTTTAATTCTATTTTATTTTTAAAAGCTACATTTATTTCACAACCTTCGTTTGAAAACCAGTGTTTAAATGTATTGTATCTCATACCCATATTTTCTTGAAGACAACTGCAATGAAAACAACCTATTAATGCTAATGGGATGGGGCCAAGCAAAAGTCAACATTTCTTCTGTTGAATTCCAGACCAAGTTGTACTAAAAATTTATGTTCTGCAGTTGAGGAGTTCTGATTGTGCTGCATCCAGAATTCTTAAATTGTAGCACAAACGTTGGTAAAAAAAAAAAAATCCACAAAACACCAGACTTTCCAGTTTCCTTCCAATGACCTTGAATAGAAAGAATGACTGAAGGGAATTCTTAGAGATGAGCTCACAAGTAAGACGAAAGGGGGCTCTTCTACCTTGTTATATTTTGGAGCATGAGCTTATTAAATCCAGCTGAAAATCTTGGGCCATAATCTCTGTCTTTTTTAAAAAAGGAAAATTACCAACAACAAATTAATATAGGAAAATAAAAGCTGGGATGCCTCCACATTTTTCTCCACAGTTACCTTAACCTTTAATAAATATAAGCAATGAAAATTATAATATTCATAACACCACAAGATATTATCTTTTAAAACCCTTTTGAGAGGGTTTCATTTGCTTCAAAATATTTAAATGTTTTTCATTTGTATATTAAACTTCAAAAGTAATTTTAATATATAGTGACAGAAAGCAGTGTCATCTGCTTTTAAAAAACCTTGATGTATAAATATACACAGTATAAATATACAAAACTATCAAATAATTGAATGGAGAGGTACTTTACTCTCTTCCCTTATTAAAAAAAACTTTTATAAAATGCATTAAAGAGAAAATTTGCTTTCAGCATTTTTGTAAGTGATGATGATGTACAATTATTATGTTCCTTTTCTGTGCTAGCACCATGCTTATTACTTTCCACATCTCTTCTGTCCTTGCAACAGTCATGTGTGATAGACAGTAACAGATGGGGAGGTTGAGGCTTTGACAGTTAGGTAGTTAGAGGTAAATTCACAATGTAAGCTTGGTCTGCCTGTCCCTAAAACCTGAGCCCTTAAATTCAAAGTACAAGTATTAGAATGGTAAATAACTCCCTCCCCTCCAATGGTTGAGTGTTGACAGACCTATGAGCTAGAAGGTCACAGCTCGACTCCTGGTAGGAGTGCATGCTGCGTTGCAGGCTTGATTCCCAATGTGGGAAGTGCAGGAGGCAGCTGATCAATGGTTCCCTCTCATCACTGATGTTTCTCTTTCTCCCCCCGTCTCTCAAATTAATAAAAAATATATTTTTAAAAACCCTCCCAAATATTACTATCACAGACATTTTTCTGAGTTGTAGACACACAGGAGATGCACAGGCACCTCTAACTCAGTGTGTGTCCACCTTCTCCAAAGCCCCACCCAGCCTGACCTCTTGGTCATCTCCCTTTTCCTCTTTGTAACAAACAGCCTCCCTCACTTCTGGAAGCTGCAAACGCTTCCTCCATCACATTTTCACTCCACTCACACCCTATTGTCCACTGACTCACATTGGCCTCCTTGATGACTCTTGAATCCTTCCGCTTTTCTCAAGACTAGCTGTCATCACTGGCTCAAACAAGCTTATTCTTCTCACAAGTGTGTTCCTGGCTATTGTCATGTTCCCCTCACTTACTTCTAATCCCAGTTTTCCTCTGCTCCTGTCTATTCTCTGCACGGCAGCTAGAGTGAGCTTCATGTCCTTCATACTATAGCTCTGATCACATCTTTCATGCTTCAAATCCTATGGCTCCTTGTTTCAGAAAAGGCCATGATCCTTAGTCTGACAGGCAAAGCCACTCATGTAAGCTCATCTCTCCAGTCCTTCGACTCCTCCCCTGTGTAGCATTTGTAAATGACTGCCAATTTTCTCGAGCATCCACACTCTCAACTCCAAACCTTTCCATCTGCTTCTAACTCAGCCTAACATGCTCCCCTCCAACCTTTTATGTTGGGAACCCTTTGTAAGTTTTCTCTTAAGGTCTAGGGCATACATGTATTATAGCAATTCTCATATGCATGATAATCAACCATCTTCCTACCTGCATCAGGCTAGGTAGAGAAGACCCTGTATCTTATTTATTTTTGCACCTCTAGGGCTCAGTATAATACCTGGCACATAAAAGAGACAAACCAATATATTCGGTGAAGGCACTACAATGCAGAATATTTTTCATGAGTGAGCTTCTTTGGAATGTCGTGCACTGGGCCTCTAGTCATTGTAGAAAGACTCTGGCATACTTTTGGTATTTGGTGTCATTGCTGATGTTTTGACTTTAAAAACAACAACAACAACAACAACTAGCAATATTTCAGAGAACTTAACAAGAGGAAGGAAAATAGTGAAAGGCTGATAAAGTTCACAAAAGGACCAAAAAGCTATTTCAAATGATTACCTGTCTTTTCTACCTTCAGAACCTGATTATTTATTTTTACTTTGACCAGCACTTCATTCCTCCTAAAAATGACACAGAGCATACTTCTTTTCTTTTTTTAAAAATATTTTTATTGATTTCAGAGAGGAAGAAGAGAGAGAGAGAGAGAGAGAGAGAGAGAGAGAGAGAGAGAGAGAGAGAGAGAGAGAGAAGAGAGAAACATTAATGATGAGAGAGAATTTTAATCAGCTACCTCCTGCATGCCCCACTGGGGATCGAGCCCATAACCCACGCATATGCCCTGACCGGGAATCTAACTGTGACCTCCTGGTAAATAGGTCGATGCTCAACCAATGAACCACTCCAGCCAGGCCAGAGTATACTTTTTAAAAAATTAAGGTTTTTATTCAGGGGATGTTTGTATTGACAGAAAAGTTATAAATATAGTACAGAGGGTTTTCATACAGCCTTCACCCTAGATTATGCTTTCCTAATGTTCACATCTTACATAACTCATTTATTTTTATTTAAAATGAAGAAGGTAATTTTGAACAACTGGAGGAGTATCTGAAGAATTATGTGATACTCATTGGAGGTCATAAAATAAAACATTTTAGTGGCAGTGCCAGCGTTAGACATCACTGAGTCTATCATAGATAATTACAGTTATGCAGAAACATCTGAACTTAGAACTTGGGCTCTGCAGAAAAGGGAGTCTGGAAGTAACCTCTGTGGATATGTTGTGTGATTTGAAACTGTTCTTATAATAATGGACACAAAAGATATTATTCTCTGGAGAAGACTAAGAAAAAAAAGAATCTGAATAATTCTATTCACTAAACACTAGAAAAACAATGAACCAATTCTATATTCATACAATTAACTCAAGAAAAATGATGATTAAAATGAAAAATGTTGAAATATACAAGCTCATGGATACGGAACTATTAAGTTCACATAATGGCGAATTATGATTATTCATTTTATTTCAGCTGAGTATATGTAGAGTTATACTTGAATTATGGCACAACTAATTTCCTTTACTATAATTGTTTAAATTTATTGTAAACTTAAGTACTATTTAAGGTACTTTGCAATGAGTAATGTAAAAGTAATAAATTAGGCAAGTAAGAACTTTTACTTATAGTCTTTCATAGTATAGAAAGATAGTAAAATGTGTTTCATATGAAATACATAGGGCTGTGTAAACAGGTTTTTTCAGATTTTTTTTTTACCTTTAATATACTTCACATTTATTCTTTATTTCTTTACTACATTCTTGCTGCATTATACAAGGAATATAATATTACCTGTGGATCTAATAATAAAATATTTTAGATTAGGCTGGTTCTGGAGTCAAGACATGTAATTTAATAAAGAAGACCTGGTGAACAATTTAAATTCCCTTTCTCCTGATACAGTTAAAAATATAAAGACATCATTTGATTCACTCAGCGAACTGAGGTTTACAAGTAGACATAAGTATGTGTCACAGCCCTGAAATCAGCATCAGTGGAGTTTTGTACCAAGATACTCATCGTCTATACGAGGGAGAATGTTGCTTGCCCTGGATTCACTGTATGATCTTGAGCGAGTCACCTCACATTCTTGAACCTCAGTCAACCCATTTGGAGAATTAGGTGAAAGCTAAGCCTTAGTGAGAAACAGATGCTACATCTGAGATGAGTTTTCTTGTATAAACAAGTAATTCCAAAGTTTAATTCCAAAGCAAGTCGCTGTGTGGATGGATGGCCATGATACATCTGAAGTAGATGGTTAGGTTAAGGCTTTGGAATCAATGTTTCTGAATAGAAATTATTGCATCATAATGTTACTTCTGGTTTCTTAAAAATAGTTTTTGTCTAATTTTTATTCCCTTTTACTCTTATATATATATGGTGTGACTTTTATATAAAATTATGTAATCCTTCTGAAGCATTTTTATTTAGTAAATTATGCTTCTAACAGGTCAATTAAGTTGTCAAGGTAGGGGGAAATACAACTCAAAATAGTCCAGTGGTTACCTAGTGGAAGTCAATGAAAGTTAAGACCTCTTCTTTTTGGGGTAAAAGTTAACAATCAAGGGATTTAAAGACATGTGGTTTTAAAGACAACAGCTAAGTTTGCATTTTGGTTTAATTCCCAGTAGATTACTTGTCACTTTGGTAAATTCTTACATTATAAAACACTTTGTGGAAAAAAGAGATAGATAATTTAATAAATTGAAAAGAATTTCTCAAAGGAAAGAAAAACCTTCTTGAGAAATGCTAGTCTAAGTTGTCTGACTGCTTTCTCTCCTCTACAACGGCTACTTTTGTTGACTGAAATAGCCATGAACATCAAAGTAAGATCTGTGGTTCCCGAAACTCTCCCAGCTTGCCATGGCTCTAAACTTATATTTCCTGTGTTCACTCCATGTGTCGCTATCATCGGTGCACATTTCAAAGCTTCAGGTTAAACGGGAGGTGGTTTCCCATGGCATATTTTTTTGTATTTTTAAAGTGGAAATAAGTAACACGTGAATTAGAAAGCTAATGGACACTGTTGAGAATTTTGTGTCGGCTAGTTTATGATTCTCTGGTTTGGTTTTTGGCAGCTATGGTGTTCTTGCCTTTGACATTAGTTTAGGGAGCAGTAGTTTGGCCTTTAAGAGGAACACAATCCAGGAATTTCAGAGGAGAGGAACTAAGCAACAAGAAGCCTGAAGCTATTGTCTTCTGAAGAGAGATGAAAGGCACTTCTGTCCCCAGTTGCCTGCATAGAACTCTTGACTTCCGTGTGAGAACATACCAGTGTCTGGGGTAGAATTTGTGCCTGCGTTTCTGTAGTGACTATGCTAAGTCTAGTTGAGTGAGATGCAAAATAACTGTTGGCTGGAGCATGACCACCCAGGGAAGCCCAAGAATATAGTGGACATAAATCGATAAACTTTTGAGGGAAAATGGGGAGTACCGATATTCAAACTTAGCATCTAGAGAAAATATCTAGTGGAAATTTCCGATTCATTAAATATCTTGGGAAGCAGGCTAAATAAAAGTGGTAAAATATCCATTATTTTGATATTTAAACTATTTTGAATGAGTTCTCATCATGAATAATATTATCCCAGTCTTCTTTGGAGAAGCTGAATTACAAATATTTTCTACTCTAACTTTTTATGCAAGTGATATGAGATATAGATACAAAAAATTCTATCTATCTATCTATAAAATTATTCATATACATAATATGTGTACGTTCTTAATATATAGTATGTATATATTCATATATATATATATATATATATATATATACATATTTTCACATGTGTGTATAATATCCTCAAATGCATGTGAAATACTTTTCCAGGCTCTTGCCAAAGAATATTATGTTGATAAGTACAAAAGAGAAGTAGCTTTTGTTTCATTAAAACTAATTTCTCTTTTAGGAATTGGAAATCTGACCTCCTTGCATCCTGGAGCTGGAGGAGATAGTGATGAACATAAGGTAGGACACATGTATCAGAGCTCTTATGAATTGGAGCTATGTGGGAATAATTCGTTCTCTTTTCATCTGGCATAGAATGCAGATACTACCATTATTCTGTGTTGTGAGTATGTTAGTTACAACAGTAAGAAAAGTTAGGGAGAATGACTTGAAGTGCTAACCTTGGCCCTGAAAGGTTATAAGAGGTGAATAAATGGTATCAAATGTTCATTATTCAACTTCAGTGAATAAAAGTGTGCTTCTGAGGACACCTTTAGTAGGATTGGTTTTTATACTTGATCACTGGTTTTTATACTATGACTCACAAAGGTTGTTCATGAATAAAGTTTTACAGAAAGTAAATCTTTAGAAAACATCTATTCAGTTGACTTTTTGAAGATACACTGCAACAACAAAAACAGAACAAAAATCTAAGTTTCTACTGGAATCCCTAGCAGAAGCTTAAGTTGGTTTCATATGAGAGTTTGAAACATGCCTCCTTATTTATATATCTATTTTCGAGAAAAATTTTCTGACTACACATGGCTCTGAAGTCAACATTTGGTATGTATATTATTTATGTTCTGATGTTCAGAGTGTATACAAAGCTGAGTGTGTAAACTGGAATACATTTTAATTTGATAAAATGCCAATCACAAAGGGGTTGTTGATTTTAAAGAAATCAATGAGTTTAATCTGTTAAATGTGACTGAAAAATTCTTTTCTTTTTGTTGTGGTCTACAATACCCAAATAGCTTTGCATTTCCAAGTTTTAATATTGATTTTTTATATAGAGAGACTTTTAAGAACTCAAAGCTCTTTGATTAGCATCTTATCCAAAAATTTAAAAGGCAGGGGATTTCAAGAGAAACATATGAATGGATAAGCAAATAGATTTCTCCTTTAAGAAAAATGGAACCTTTTAAAATCAATACCTTACTCTCTGTTTTCTTCTTCCTCAATATTAATAGTGATCACTTCTATGCTTTTTGGAATTAAGAAAGAGTAGAAAAGTGTTTCAATCATTGAATAATGTCCATCTCTGCACTAAATTGAGATCGTTTCTTTTTTATAAAGGCTCTTAATTAAAAAAATATATTTTTATTGATTTCAGAGAGGAAGGGAGAGGGAGAGATAGAAACATCAATGATAAGAGAGAATCATTGATTGGCTACCTCCTGCATGCCCCACACTGGGAACTGAGCCCACAACCAATGCATGTGCCCTGACTGTGAATCGAACCATGACTTCCAGGTTCATAGGTCATCACTCTACCACTGACCATGCTTGCTAAGCAAGATGGATTCTTTTACTTCCATTCAGTGGTCAGAGTGCTTCCTGTGCCTTTGAGGGGAACTAGGAGCATGAGGTTTAGCTGGTATGGATAGTTTCATGATACCGTCTGTTTCCCTTCTCCTCGTTCCACCTAACTTCTTTCAGGAATGTCAAATAATTATGGAATAGAGGATTAAGATTGTCCTATAATACTGTAGCTCTGAACCAATCCTGACCACACCCAGCTTTTGTCTTCCTTCTTTTCTTTTCGAAGGACAGTAGTTGTACTTGCTTGTACAACATTTAGCCACTTTTCTTTTGGCAACTACTCTCTGATTTTCATTTTCATTTTCATCTTTCTCTCAGCCTCATTCCATGAGTGTAGGTGGAATTACTTTCTCCATTTGGAGCCATGAGTGGCTACATGACCCAGATTTGCCCATCAAAACATGCTATTCCTCTGACCATAGAATTGATTACCAAACCAGGTTAATGGTAATCAATTCTGGGACTACTGTTGGAAGCATTGATTTTTTTCCCCACTGGTGTTGCTAAGGTGTAGTAAGGTGTTCTTGCAAGGGGAAAACTACCTGACAGTGAGGGTAATACTATCCAGAGGAAAGTAGAGCTATATGTAGAAGGACACTTGCTGATAATAGTGTTTGAGTACCGGCATCCAACTAGGCCTAAAGATAACTATCCTGTTCTTTTTAGTTACAAATACTTTTATCTATCTATCTATCTATCTATCTATCTATCTATCTATCTATCTATCTTAATTTACTTTGAATTGAATTTCTGTCCTTAAGATAGAAATAATTCTTCTCTTCATTGTATTCAAAAAGCACTAGTGTGTAGTATCATATAAATAATATACCAATATAATACCCATGATGCTTATTTGTGAACTAGTGAAAAACTTGATGCAGTCTGTAATGTGTGGATGCTGTGACACTTTATAAAGTATGCGATTATCTAATTGCTATGCTGTGCACCTGAAACCAATACCAAATAATATTGAATATAAACTATAATTGAAAAAAATATATTGTCAAAAAAGTGGTGATAATTCTAGTTCCTATGACATTGAGATTGAGTGGATGACAGGGTAGAATTGGTGTGAAGAGTGAAGCCTAGTGGAAAGCCAGCCGTATTCAGTAGTTGGCGGTAAGCATGTTTACTGACTGCCTGGGCCTTCCTGGAATAGTTTCTTGAGGAAGGGGCCAGTGTCACATCTACTGCTGGTACCAGGCTGCAAGAGGATCTGAATTGAGTCTTATCTTCATGTACTGGTATGTAAGTTTCGCTTGGGACATCTTTTTCTTCTGTGCAACCTCCTCTCCTGGTTTAGGAACCATCTGATGTTTTCCAGTAGGATCCTCTCCACGTGGGAGGGAGAGCTCATGTGTGAGCTAACCTGCCCATGAGCTCTGTACGCTCTGCACCCTCCTTGGGGGCTTTGTTCCCCTGAATGTGCTCAGTGACCACAGACATCCAAACCCTTCAGGTCAGCATCACTCTCTGTGTCTTTAAGCATGGGTAGCAAATAATCAGCACTCTTTTTGGGCCACTGACCCTGCTGTCCACCCCCGCTCTATGGCCTGGGCATGCCTACCAGCTCCACCCTGGTAATGACAGAATGGCACCCATTGCTTCTGTAGTATGACATCCTTCAGATACTTTGGCGGCTTTTCGAATATGCATACCCTTGATGGCCTGGGCAGTTTCTCGAGTGTTCTTAAAGTGAAGACCAAGATTTGAGCCTCTTGATTTGCGTGATTTTGTGGGGGTTTTCTGGGTCATATGAATAGTGAACCAATTTCAGAGGTCACCTCAGGCTGCTTATGGGAAGTGTTCATATACTGTTTTAAAAAGTACCGTTGCTGCCCAAAATCACACACCCTTTCATGGGGGAATTCTTCACACAAGATCTATTGACTGCAGGAACAACTGGATCCTGGGAATTTGGCTCTTTATTTCTTACACATTAAGATGCAGAGATAAAGAAGCATCGAACAAACTGTCAAACTACAGCGGGAAGGCAGGGGTGGGCTGGGGTGAGGGTAAGAGATCAATCGAAGGACTTGCATGCATGCATATAAGGATAACTAATGGACACAGACACTGGGGTGGTGGTGAGGACATGTGCCGGGGGGTAGGGGTGGCCTGGGGGAGGTCAATGGGGGAAAAAGGAGACACATATACTACTATTTGTAATACTTTAAACAATAAAAAAAAGATGCTATAGAATTCAGCTGAAAAAGCATGGTTTTCTCCTCCTGGAGACGTTGTTGAAAGGATTTCTGCTGCACTTACATGGGAGATTGAAATGAAAGGAAATGTAACATACATCAAGGGACCGTTTCCCCTGAAGGGCAATAAAGGTAAAGTAAAAGAACCATGTTAAACATATGCTTGTCTTTCTCATAAAATGCTTGGTCTTTGGTCTGAGGGATATTCTAGAGCGAATGAACCACTGCAGGCAGGTGGGCCTGGTCTTTATCCACTTCCCCAACAACTGTCTTATTTTAGAGAAAAGGCAGGAGTTTTGGGTAAAGACATAAAATGTCTGATATTAACATGGTCTTTATATTTGCTTTTTGAGCTTCGTTATGGTTGGTGCTGTCTTATTTTTTCCATTATAAACCCCTTCTTCTCAAGGGGCTGTAACTCCCCCAATAAAATGAATGGCTTCAGGCAAACACTTGCTCTCAGCTTAGGAGGGCTTTTGTTTTTCCAGGTTTGAAAATGAAAATCTATTAAATTCTTTTGAAATTATAGGAGTGTTAAAGTGAAAAGAAAAAAAAAAGCCCCAGAAATGACTGCTTTCATATATGTCTCTTGCTGTCTGGGCTCAGAGTTTTTGTTGGTTTTGTTTTTAAACAATGATTTTGCAGGTTCCCTTTGATTAACAGCCTCCCTTTTACCACCCGAGATAACTCGGTAACGTCCATCTGTGCTGTGTCCGTTGTCCTTCTTCAGAGAGACTTGCTAGAGGTGGTTTGGGGAGTAGTGTGGACTGGGTCATTTCTATCTTCTGGATAGTTTCTCCCAAAACAAAGCTTTTCATGGTCAGCTTCCCTCAGTGAAACACTACAGTGAGCTGCCATCCCATGGGCAATGGGTTGATGGTGGACCATGTCACCTTGAAGGTGGTGGTGTGCTGGAAACAACGATAAAATGTCCCTTCTTATCTTTCTGTCATGGATTCTTGGGTTGTGGGCCAAAGGTAAGTTCAGCCTGGAGATGAGACTCCCTGGAAGCCTGAGGTACACCATGGCATGAGTTGGAGACTCTGGTACATCCCAGCCACAGTGGTTCTAGAATTCAGTGGTGCCTGGGATGACCTTTATAGCTGACTAACCCCTAAGGGGCTCCACCATCTTTAATATTTTTATTCTCCTTTTGTTCTTAAGTCCAGGAATATCTCATAAGGAATATTTTAAATTTTAGAAACAAGATTTCCAGGAGTTCAATGCTTCTGGGACACACACACACACACACACACACACACACACACACACAGTAATACATTAAATTTCCTCCAGTTACTTTGATCTAAAAGGAGAGACTATCCCCTTTAGAATATTCTGTCATTTTCTGCAATGATTGCTTTAGGAATAAATTAGAGGCAGAATTATAAAGCAAGTGGCAATAAGCAGCATTTTGAAAATTGGTTGTTTGTATAGGAAAACATAGTAAGTTGGATTCTTATGTCATACCATACAAAGGAAGGTATCAGTAAATTAAAGATATACATTTTATCAAATTAAAAAATTTAGAAGCAAATATATGGGAGGGTTTCTTAAAGAAGACACAAGACTCCCAAACCAGAATATAAAGTATTGTCAAATATGACATCAAAATGAACAAATTCTAAGCAACCATTGATCCCATAAGCAACATTATTCTTTAAAATGCATATACCAGCAAGATATTATTACCTAGAATACTTAATCCCCATAGGTCAACATAAAAATAATAAAAGAACTGAAATATGCAAAGGATATAGCAAGCAATTCAGAGGAGAGGAACAACCAATAAACTAAAGAATTGATACGCTACTTTACAAGTAATAAGAGTATAAGTATATTAAAGGAAATATACTATCCCACAACTATAAAAAATGAAAAATTATAGAGATTTCGACAATATTTAGTAATGTTGAAAATGTGCATATCCTTTAAGACCCACCAATTCCACTTCTGAGCATATGTTCTTGAAGAGCTCTCACACCCGCCTTTAAGGACATATGTACATGAATGTTTATTGCAGCAATGCCTGTATTGGAGAACAACTGAGATCAACCTAACCATTCATTATCTTTTTAAAATTTATCCATGTTGATAGATATTTAATTTCTTGTAACTATTGTACAATAGTCTATAGTATGACTATCCCTCAATTAATTTACCCATTCTTCTGTCAATTAGTTTATTCAGTGGGGAAGGAGGAAGGAGACTAGGATCAAGATCACAGGAGCCACAACTCATCATAATTTCTTAAAATAAAAGATTTGCGAAAAGTATGGAATAATTTTAAGATTGGATAAAGCTGGCAGATGGAGGTGTGGGAGGTGAGACATCCTGAGAGCTTCTCATTCCTGAGAGTTCAGTTGTCCAACATCATTCAAATGCATCCTCCTCTCAGAAGTCCTTCTAACCCACATAACTATGATTCTTGCTCAACTTTGTATCCTTTTGTAACTCTCCATTTGTATTATATCAATTTGCAAATACTATATCAATTTGGACTTGTTGATTTGGTACCTTCTAAGTCTATTAGAAGCATTTCATAGCAATGGGTTGATGGTGGACCATGTCACCTTGAAGTTGGTGGAATGCTGAAAACAATCATAAAATGTCCCTTCCTACCTTTCTGTCATGGATTCTTGGGTTGTGGGCCAAAGATAAGTTCAGACTGGAGATGAGACTCCAGTTAGGCAACAGAAATGGTTGACTCAACAACTAGGGAGGATCAATTTTTGAGGCACAGCCTTGGGCAGTGGGAGTGCAAAGAGCGTAAGAATAGGAAAAGCATGATGTCATAGGACTGGGAAAGGGGGACGGATATATGAAGAAAGAATAGTCATGGAATGGAACTGCAGACTGAGGCCGAAAGCATTTTAGGAAAACCAGACCAGAACATATAAGGGCAGCTTTCTCTAGTATGAGTCAGCGCCTCATTTTCTGCCGTCCATTCAGCTCTGAATTAACCATTAAATAAGCGTGTGCACCAAGGGAAGGGGAGCACAACAGTTTTCCCCTCGCCCCAGCGATCATGCCCTAACTCTTTCCCTTGTGCTATCTGATCTGCCATGTTTTACTTTTATCTGTATTATGAAACATTTTTTTTTTTTGTAACGGGGACCAAGGTTTAAAAGTTTGAAGCTTTTGTCAGATAGCTCATTTGTTTCCATCTCATGGTTGCAGAGTTTCCCTTATATCCAATGAAAATGTAGCTGGTGAGCCCTAGCCAGTTTGGCTCAGTGGATAGAGCATCGGCCTGTGGACTGAAGGGTCCCAGGTCTGATTCTGGTCAAGGGCACATGCCTGGGTTGTGGGCACAATCCCCAGTGTGAAGCATGCAGGAGGAAGCCGATCAATGATTCTCTCTCATCATTGATGTTTTTCTCTCTCTCTCCCTCTCTCTTCCTCTCTGAAATCAATAATAATATATTTAAAAAATGGTAAGAATTCCTTGAAATAAGTCAGTCAGTGAAAGATAAATACTACATAATCTCACTCATTTGTGGAATATAAAGAACATTATAAACTGATGAACAAAAATAGATACAGAGGCAAAGAAGCATCGAACAGACTGTCAAACTACAGCGGGAAGGCAGGGGAGCATTGTGGCAGGAGGTAAGAGATCAACCAAAGGACTTGTATAAATGCATATAAGCATAACCAATGGATGCAAGACACTGAGGGCGGGGAGGTTAGGGCATGTGCCGGGGGGTAGAGGAGGCTGGGGAGAGGTCAGTGGGGAAAAAAAGAAGACATATGTACTACTACTTGTAATACTTTGAACAATAAAATACAATTAAATATATATATACTAGAGGTCCAATGCATGAAGATTTGTGCAAGAATGGGCCTTCCTTCCCCTAGCTGCTGGCACCGCCTTCGCTCCAGCTGGAGCCGCCTTTCTGCCTTCCCACGCTGCCCAGGGGCTTGGAGCTGCTGGGGCGGTGGGGAACGCCTGCATCATTGCCATGGCGACGAAGCAAGCATCCCGCCCCGCCGCAGCCACTCAGCGCCTGCATATGCAAATTAACCCGCCATCTTTGTTGGGTTAATTTGCATACTCACTCCTGATTGGCTGGTGGGCATTGCGAAGGTTCGGTCAATTTGCATCTTTCTCTTTTATTAGTGTAGATATTTCAAAAAGAAAGAGAATGTAACTGGTGAGTATGGCTAGCATTTACTTCACCAGCTGGCTTGTGTAAATGTCCCTAAGCTCCTAATTGGAGCAGTTGAAGGTCTGAGGGGGCACCATTGTTGGGCTGTCTGAGGGCATCCATTGGTCCTAACCCAGCCTTACACCCATTCATTCGTTTATTTTGTGTGTTCTGAAAATCTTTTTTGGCACTGGAGATACCTGGTGAAAAAAAGATTCAATATTGTTCCCTTCCACATTTATAATAGCCTCTGGGCCAGGCTGCTAAGTGAAGAGGCAATCACAGTACAATGTGTGAAATATTGCTATAGTCTGTTTAGGCAGTACTCTCACTCACCCATCAGACTGTGTGTGGTAGTGATACTGCCCCAAATATCTCCTTTCCACCAGACAGAATTGATGTCACAGCAACTCAGAAAGCGAAACTTAAAAAAAATTATTGAGAAAAAGCCCTACACTACGCACGAGGCCACAATTATTTATAAACATATACATTTCAACTTTTTCCTTTGGAGCAGCCATTTCAAACCATAATTGTCTAATTCCATCTGCTGTCATATGTATGCATCCTCCTTGCAACCGAAAGTAATTATCTCTGGGTGCATGAACCTAGCATTTGGGTTAGGAGTGCCCTACCCCACTCTGGAAGTGCTGAAACCACAACACGAGTAGGAACTGCACAATAGCAGTGTGGGTTGTTGGGCATAAACACTGAGATTTGAACAGAAACATGAGTCAGTGGTTGTAACCAAGGTCTGTTAAAACTCTGATACATTTGATAGAAGTCCATTAATCCTCATTTAATTTTATTAACTGTCTCAAAGAATAGCTCAGAGTTTGCTATCTTCAAAGCGAGGCCTAGATTATAGGAGAAAGAGGAGGTAAATTTTTGGGTTCTTGGAAAATCAACACCTTTGTTTTTTATTGTAGACCCTTCCTCCAAATACCCAAAGTCTTGGGATGCTATAAAAAAGTCAGCCTGACATTAAATCAGCTGATCTCAGTCTGCCTTTGCCACATGCTCATTTGGGAAGCTTAACTGTGGCAGCGAGGTTGCCTCTCTTTAATTGCCATTCTGATGTTTATTTTCCCCCTTTTCAAAATGCTGTCCTTGAGATAGTTTTTATATCTTGAACACTTCCTTCTTATCTCTGTACTGACTTCTAAAACCTGCCTTATAATGAAGATCACACCTGACAATAAATTCTCCAAGAATAGATATCTTAAAAGATCAAAGAAAATAGGGATTGAAATTTGTAAGTGATGTTATTTTAAACAAAAATGAGTGAAACTGACATCCTGTGACATTATTGAGTGCCATGATATTTTGTAATTTAGGAACTAGAGAAATATTAAGATCTTCAGATCAAAAGATGAGGGATAGAAATCTGAGAGAAGTAAAGTTTACTATTCTATAAATGTATGAAATAATTCTCTCATTGTGAGTTAGGATGGGATCAGAGTCAATAAAATTGCAATGAAAAGACTCTCACTTTAAATTTTTAACAGGTACATTATAGGTGCTTCTTTTAAAAAAATGTTTTTATTGATTTTTAGAGAGAGAGGAAGGGAGAGAGAGAAGCATCGATGTGAGAGCAGAACATCCGTCAGCTGCGTCCTGCATACCAACTAACAGGGATCAAGCCCACAACCTGGGCATGTGCCCTGACCGGGAATCAAGTCAGCAACTTTAGGTGCAGGAGATGATACCCAACCAACTGAGCCACCTGGTCAGGGCACAGGTGCTATAACTTCTTAGTGTGTAAAAGTTTCCAGTCCTGGTAATGAATAAAAATCACTCATGGGACTTTATTTACCAGAGGCCCAGTGCATGAAATTAGTGCATGGAGGGGGTGGTGTCCCTCAGCCCAGCCTGCACACTCTTCAATCCAGGACTGCTGGCTCCCAACTGCTCGCCTGCCTGCCTACCTGATTTCCTCTAACCGCTTCTGCCTGCCAGCCTGATCACCCCCTAACCACTCCCCTGTCAGCCTGATCAATGCCTAACTGCTCCCCTGCCAGCCTGATTGCCCCTAACCGCCCTCCCCTGCTGGCCTGGTCACCCCTAACTGTCCTCCCCTGCTGGCCTGGTCACCCCTAACTTCCCTCCCTTGCCAGCCTGGTTGCCCCCAACTGTCCTCCCCTGCAGGCCCGGTCACTCCCAACTGCCCTCCCCTGCAGGCCCAATCACCCCTAACTGCCCTCTCCTGCTGGCCTGATTGCCCACAACTGCCCTCCCCTGCTGGCCATCTTGTGGCGGCCATCTGTGTCCACATGGGGACAGCCATCTTTGACCACATGAGGGCGGCCTCTTGTGTGTTGGAGTGACAGTCAATTTGCATATCACCTATTTACTAGATAGGATTTATTTATTTAAAAATATATTTGATTGATTTTTTTTTTTGCAGAGAGGAAGGGAGAGGGATAGAGAGTTAGAAACATTGATGAGAGAGAAACATCGATCAGCTGCTTCCTGCACACCCCCTACTGGGGATGTGCCCGCAACCAAGGCACATGCCCTTGACTGTAATCAAACCCGGACCCTTCAGTCTGCAGGCTGGCGCTCTATCCACTGAGCCAAACTGGTCAGGGCACTCATGGGACTTTAAAAACATGCAGTTCTCAGGGCCCCATTCCAGACTGGCTGAACCCTCTGGATTAGGACTCTTGAATCCATGTTTAAAAAAGAACCATTGATGCCAGTGGTATCATCTGGGAGCTTGTTAGAAATGCAGAATCTCAGGCCCTACCTTCACCCTGCTACATCAGAATCCTTAGTTTAACAGAAGTCCCAGTTGTTCGTATTAATTTCCAGAAGCACGGTCTCTGGGAGACAAACCCCAGCCTGGATTCAGGGTACTTGTATGCCACAGTTCTGTCACTTACTGGCCTCTCCAAGTCATTTATCCTCTGTGAATATTTCTCTAGCTAACGGAACAGATACAATTGCATCTACCCAACTTACTCCTGGGCTGTTGTAAGGATATGAAAGGGAATATGGAAAATATGTGGAAATACTTCAAAAGAGTAAAACTGCACTGTTTATACAAAGTGATACTCAAATGTGGTCAATAGAACCACAGATTTGTAGAACTACTTGGCTCTTCAATTTATTCCACCTCTATATTTTGAGCCACATCCTTATTTCTGCATGGTTACCCCCACTGACATTTGTTTAGCCTCCTACTAAAAATGCCCAGAGGTAGCACTACTTTTTTTTTCTCCTCATAATTTTGAAGTCACAGGAAATACAAATAAATGGATAGCTCAATTAGTCTCCATAGAGTGCCTGGAAATAGGCTATATACACACACATGACTCTGAATCCAGAACTTTGCAAGTTCAGAATTTCAGTAAGGCCACTTGGGCATCGTGAGTCCCACAGTCTCTCTTGTCATGGAATGCATGTTTGGTTTGTGGTTTCTTGATTAATGGCTCACTCTCTTGTGGTAAGTTGCTCTGTGCCATTAGGTGGATTTGTGTAGAGCTCTGTCATTTATGTCTAGGGAAATAAAACAGAAGAGCAAATCTTCAGAATGTGCCTGGGCCCTGCTCTCCAAACTCCTTTGCTCAGTTTGTGACACCTCTCGCTTTAGGAACCTCCTGACATTTTTGTGCCACACTCTATCCCCTGCCCCAACCCTACCTGCGAACCTCCTCCTACCTCTGCCCCGGACGCACACCTTGTACGATATCCTTTTGAATGAGGCTTAACACTCTCGCAGTACAAGCCTGGATTTCTCTTTAACTTCACCCCCCACTTCTGACTCCTGAGACACCAATAGCCTCAGGACCATCCCTGATTCTTCTCTGCTGTTTCTGTGAGGATGAGAGGGTCTATCTAGGTGTACTTGGTGTTCTGCAATGTATTTTTTGGTTTGTGCTATGCTGGATGCAAATTTGAATAGCTGTTTTTGCTTCTCCCCCCCTCTTGATGTTCATTTTTTTTTTTTTTTGCATTTTCCCCACCTGGAGCTGTGCCCTACATTCATTGCTCCATGTGACTGCAGCTTCTCTCTGCTGCTGTTCTCCCAGCTTTCTGCTCATCCTCTTCGAAGTCTATTTCCATTCTACTGGGGTCAGTTCCCTCTTTTGCACTTACACTCACTGTATTTCTGTGCAATCTAATGTCTATCTTTAATTTAAGGCTGTGCATTTCCTGGCCATCTGTCACTAAGGGCAGACTTTAGGCTGGTAAAGTATTCGACCTCACTGTTTGCATGTTTCTCACTGTCATTTCTGAGATGGTGTGGAACCTTATTGAATTCTGTCAAGGACGTTTTCATTCTGGAGGTATTAAGTGTCCTAGAAGGCAACTAGAAAGTCAGTCCAGAAGAAACAAAACCAATCCAGCTCCATAATATTCCCTTTGAACATTTCTTGTCAAAAAGGAAGTGGAACCAATGAGTCAGTCACCCAGAAGGACTTTGAGAAACTGCAAAAAAGCTTTTTGTTAATCCTCACCCGAGGATATTTTTCCATTGATTTTTAGAGGGAGAAGAAGGGAGGGGAGAAACAAAGAAAGAAAAACATCAATGTCAGAGAGACACGTTGATTGGTTGCCTCCCGCATGTGCCCGGACCAGGAATCCAGCCTGCAACCCAGGTACATGCCCTTGACCGAAATTGAACCCAAGGCCCAATGCTCTATCCACTGAGCCAAACTGACTAGGACAAAAATGCATTTTGTTTATACCTCCTTGTGGTCTCTATTACATGCAAGGTACATGTATGGTATTTCCAGCAGAGGTTTCATTTTTATATATACAAATTCAGATTATGGTTTACATATCTTTTTAGTTACGTAGCTACAGACTAATAGCAAAGAGTGGTATCAGTTTATAATTCCAATGGTAACAACTTATTATTTATATCATTTGAATTAATTTCTGTTTGCAAAATTCCATGAGGCCCTTTTTATACCTATTATTCTGTGTCTTCTCAGTGTCTAGAGGGAGTCCAAGCAATGATCATCAGTATCAATTATTAAAAGATGGAAGAGAAATGAAATTAAATGAATAAAAGGTGGGTGGTTGTCTTAGAATCCCAAATAGTTTTAGTCACTTGCCTTTGGGCTTCGTTTTGTAGTGTTAATATTAAAAATCTGCCAGATAGTCCTGCTATGAAATCCTTACTGTCTATGACCATGCAGCCCATCTTTCGTGTGTACGGGGATTCTTTCTGCCATTGGATTTTTTCTTCTCGGCTGGACTGGATTGTTGCACCTCATCTCAATAATCTCTGCTCGCTGTATCCACAACATCCCACACTGAATAGACATAACTTGTGCAACCACAGAATATTGTGGAAGGGATGAAATGTGACTTCAGAAGCTAGGTGATAAAAGCTGTGTGGCTTCCTTTTGCTTTCCGATATTGCTTGCTTCTGGGAAAGGCAGCTGCCATGTTGTAGGACACTCCAGAGGCCCCATGGAAAAGCCTAAGAACCAGTGAGGACTGACTACCCTTTATTTTTATTTTATTGATTTTTTTACAGAGAGGAAGGGAGAAGGATAAAGAGTTAGAAACATCGATGAGAGAGAAACATCCATCAGCTGCCTCCTGCACACCTCCTATTGGGGATGTGCCCACAACCAAGGTACATGCCCTTGACCGGAATCGAACCTGGGACCCTTCAGTCCACAGGCTGATGCTCTATCCACTGAACTGAACCGGTCAGTGCGAGGACTGACTATTCTTGTTAATAGACAGGAGAGTGAGCAATCCTGGAAGCATATCCTTCAGCCCAGCCAAATGCTCAGAGGGCTGCAGCCACCTGATGTCTTGCCTGCAACCTCATGAGAGGAGCTGAGCCAGAACCCTCAGTGAAGCCACCCCTGGATTCCTGACCCACAGAAGCGGGGTGATACCAAATGTATGTTGTTTCAAGCAGCCACATTTTGGAGTAATTCGTTATACAGCAACGCAAAATGAATGCATTGGCATTGTGCCACCAGTGGGAAGATCTCTGATCCAAAGGATGTTAAACAAACACAAGTCCCAAATCAAACTGCTGAAAAATTAGGATTATTCATGTCCAGTTTATTTATACATTTATGTGTCTCAAAGAGAATCACTTTTCCTTCATTTTATATTTGAAGATAATTTAAGTTAAAAATACAAAATGATAATGCCATAAAGTTGAATAGAGAAAACATTTGAAATCATAGTGAGATTTATTTGAGGTCTTTAATAACATAAATACTTATTTTATCTCCAAATAACTAGAAATTAGTAATCTCTATTGAGGTTGGCAGTTTTTGAGGCCTGTTAAAGAAACTAGAGTAACATAATTAAGTATCACTTGCCAATATTTTCCAGTTCTGTGTAAAGTTAACTGAACATATAAAACATATTTTCTTATGCTGTTGAATTTTATTGTCTTGGGTCTGTAGTAAATCTAAGGCTGCTATGCTTAAGGGTATAATTTTGTGTAGGAAACCACAATAAGGTCTGGGAATAATTGCCACAAAGACCAAGATTAAAAGATAAAGTTAGCAAAAATCTTCTGACATTTCTATCAAAGTCTGTTCTCTTGAAGAAAAATTCCAATTATTTCTTCAATGATGAAGTTGATATTAGAGAAAATGCTGTAGTTTTTATTTTGTTGTGTAGCCAAGCAACTTTTCTACCTCTATAGTTGTTCTTACTTTACGTAAAAAAGAAAAAAAAGTGATAGTCTTATGAACCAAACTAATTATTTTTAAAATTAAGTAGTAACATCTACAAAAGAGAAAAATTTTAAAACTTCAGTTTTCTTTAGCTTTAAACATCTCTATCATGTCCCCCCTTTCTCCCTGGCCCTCTCATGAAATCAATCACCCTGAATATCCTCATCTAGTTTTCTTGATGGAGTTGTGGAAGGTAAAATAAATGAGCCAATCAGTGTATTGCTATTATTACGGGAAGATTCTGGTAGTTCCCTGGAATGCCCTACTGTGGCCCTGAAGGCAGTTGGGGATGGTTTATGTAATCCGAGACCTCTCTAAATTGAGGTCCACAGGGTCCAAAGACAGCAAGTAAAGCTCCTACAAGAGTTCCTAGATCTTTTTGCATTTTATTTTGGAATGCTAAAGTTAGAGTAACAATTTTTGTAATATACCTGAGAAGAGTCGGTAATTATCAACTGTAACTCAGCTGTGCTGGAGAATTTTGAGGAAATATGCCAGGCTCTCTGCCCCATCTATATTTAACCCCGTGTTACCACCCTCCCCCCTCCCCCCACCCCCCAGTCACAATAGGGAATGTATTCTTCCCACACTCTTGCAGAGAGCTTGCTGCTCACACCCAATGAGCCCTATCCTAGCACAGTTCTTTAGAACACCATCGCTAGTTTTATCTGGGGGGGTTTTAGAGAGATCCCAGGGAAGCAAGACCCAAAGACAGGCTGATGTGGCTGGTTCCTTGTCAATAAACCTCCTCTGAACATGGAAAAACATGTTCATGTGAGAGAAATAGTGGTGAAGAGAGTCTGATGTCACAATAAAAACAAACATCATTCTTTAACCCAGTATTTATTGGGCATGTGCAGATATGCAGCTCATGTCACGTGCCGAGAAGTCATTCAAGACTCACTGTAAGGAGACATTTCAACTCCCTGAACTAATACAGACCAAAATGGTAAATAAAAGTGCAGAATATGAAAACATTTTTTTTGGTTTATTTTTTCAAAGGTGCCCTCAGCCTTTATCATAAAATTATTACTAGAATAATATCATGCTGTTAATATGCAAAATCAGTGACAAAGCTCCAAATCATTGGGAGGCTTTGATCCATGTCGTTTCTATTTCAACATATGAGTCCATAGTTATTTGAGTAGAACTGCAACTAACTGCAAGTTGGTCAACATCTTGAAAATGCACTTTTCTTGTTCTGTCTTTGTGCATTACAACATTGGTGTTGAATAGAGAAAACAGCAAACAGTAACTTCAGCTGGTTGAAATCCAAAGCTCTATTTTCCACAGACACATAAAATTAGTCGAGAGTAGCCAACCTTCTGGCCCGTGCTGCAGTCTGGGTGTGCTCTGTCTGCTTCTGTTACTACAGCCCGTCTGTAAACCAGGTGCACAAAACATCGCAAGGAAGTGAAGTCTGGTTGCTGGTAATTAATGGAGTTATTTGGTGAATGAAAGTCAAAGCACTAGTAATATATTATGCTGGAAAGTGTTAGAAAAGTTTTCCTAAAGCTAGAATGGGACCTTGCAAAGGAAAGCCTCTAATCTCCGTGAACTTGTATATTCTTACACTCATTAAAATTCAATGTCTAATCATCAACCCTTGCTTAAAGAGGAGGGGAGGGAAATAAGATTTTTTATGGGGTGGATAAAATGTTCCCTATAAAGCCAATAAGGCAACACTACTCATTATGATGAACTGTGAAAATAACAGCTCACTAAACATCTTACTGTGCTCAAGGGCTACATTTAAAGCTGTGTCACATCTCTCCTCTCAAAATGTGTGCCCCCTGAATAAACTTGGTTCATGATAGGTGCTAAATCTAGACTTTATGTTTTTCCATATTTGAAATTATATTCTCAAGATATAATCATGATTTGAATGATATTTAATGATGGAGTGACTACTAGAAAAAAATGGAAAGAACTATTGGAAGTAAATAACAGATAATCTTAAGATTTATGCTTAATAACCATGAATAATTTTTCTTTCATGAAAAGAGGGCTATGCTACAAACTAATGAGAATTTTTGGAAGGTTTATATAGTATTTGTTCATGTAATAACTCTAAACCTCTTTTATAATAAATGTGTCAAGAAAAATTGAGGGATGATGATACCATTAATGCAAGAAAGTTATCCATTTGCATCCAAAGTCAAATTGTTAAATCCTATATGCTAAATGTCTGGTCATCTGGTCATCCATTCAACCAATCAAAGCGTAATATGCTAATGATATGCTAAGGCCGCTCAACTGCTCACTATTTTGTGCACTGACCACCAGGGGGCAGATGCTCCGATCAGTAGGTTAGCTTGCTGCTAAGGTCCAGCCAATCAGGACTGAGGGAGACTGGCCGGACATGCCCTTGAGCCCTCTCGTGGTCCCTGCCTGGCTGGCCAACCTCCCGTGTCCCTCTCCAGCCCCGATCGTGCACTGGTGGGGTCCCTCGGCCTGGCCTGCACACTCTTGCAATCTGGGACTCTTCAGGGGATGTTGGAGAGCTGGTTTCAGCCCAATCCCACAGGCCAGGCTGAGGGACCTCACTGGTGCACGAATTCATGCATTGGCCTCTAGTAGGTAATAAAAGCAGAAGTAAAGAAAAACAAAACAATAAGAAGCTTTTTTTTTTTTTTTTACCTATTAGAAAACTGGAATTCTTTTTTATGTGTTAAATATGGAGTTAAATTGACAGTGTTGAATAGAAATTATTTAATCAATTAATAAGTACCTATCAATAACTACTAGAAGATCTAGTGTGATTTGTGATAGAATCATCTGGGCAGTTTGTAAACTCAGAGGCTAGAGGCACCAGAGAGATCTTGCTAACCCAGATAGAGGTTCATTGTTCTGGAGGAGTTATCCTAAAGAAGTGAAATACCTAAGTCGTTCTGGAGAGGGGGAGGGGATTGCTATACAGTTTAGGAGACTAGACATTTGCACAGAAAATAAAAACAGCAAGTAATTGATCACAATTTATAATTCTCCAGCCATAAAAGATACCTCTTATATTTTTTGCATTAGTGAAGTAAGTAGCTGATTAAAATTCATTCAATAAGAGATGATATATCTCTTAACTAGAACAGTGATGCTTAATTTTTTCTTGGTGGCCAGCCCCTTTTGAATTTGATGAATATTTGAAACTTTAGTAAAAAGAATATATTTTAGCCCTAACCAGTTTGGCTCAGTGGATGGAGTGTTGGCCTGTGGACTCAAGGGTCCCAGGTTCGATTCCGGTCAAGGGCATGTACCTTGGTTGTGGGCACATACCCAGTGGGGGGTGTGCAGGAGGCAGCTAATTGATGTTTCTCTCTCATTGATGTTTCTAGCTCTCTATCCCTCTCCCTTCCTCTCTGTAAAAAATCAATAAAATACATTAAAAAAAAGAGTATATTTTAATTTATTATCCTATCTAATAAAAGGGTAATATGCAAATTAACCATCACTCTGTCACAAAGATGGCGGTGCTCATAGCCACAAGATGGCGGCACCCAGTCCACTCAGCCCCGCTGGAGTCTCCCAGTCCCAGGGGGTGGCTGCTGAGAGCGGGCAGCGTGAGCAGCCTGGCAGAATGCTTGCTTCGTTGCTGCGAAGACAAGGCAAGCGTTCCACCCTGGCCACGGAGGACCTCTGGGCAGTGGGCACGGAGTGGCCAGGCCGCGCAGAGAGCTAATGGTGCACATATTTGTGCGCAGGGCTACTAGTATTATATAATTAAAAAATAAGACTCAAACCCTGTACCTTCAAATTATGATACATATGATATATATTTACATATATGTGAACAAAAATATTAAAAATATCTACTTTTAAACATGTTTTCTTAGAGGAAGTCAAGGAACAGTTTTTTTGGTTTCACTGGAGTGATAATTGAAGCAAAAAACATGACTTAATTTTTTGCCAGTATATTGGGTATAAAATGGTATTTTGTCCTGGCTGGGCAGCTCAGTTTATTGGAGTGTTGTTCCCTACACCAAAAGGTTGTGGGTTGGATTTCTGGTCAGGGCACCTACCTGGGTTGCAGGTTCAATCCCTGTTTGGGGCCCGTATGGGAAGCAACCAATTAATGTTTCTCTCTCAAATTGATGTTTTGCTCTTTCTCTCTCTCTCTCTCTCAAATAAAAAAATAAAATGCTATTTCACTGTCATCTTAATTTGAATTTAAGTTATTACAACTGAGCCTGTGCATTTTTTTATATTTATTCACATTTACATTCCCTCTTGTGTGGAATATCTTTATTTTTGCTGATTTTTCTATTGGCTATCTTTTATATTATCAATTTATAGTTATTATATTGATCAATTTATACTTACCAATTTTGTACTTATCAATTTTTATGTATTATGGCTACACTATTCCTTTGTTAGTTTTTTACTGCAAGTAACTTGTCTCAGTTTTAGTCTGTATTTTTACTTACTGTCTTTAGATTAACAGGAATTCTTAATTTTAATGTAACCTTATTAATCAAACTACTTTGTCAGAATTTTTTTCTTGTATCTAATTTATGCAGTCTTTCCTACTCAATGTTGTGAATAGTTTATGGTTTCTTAAAGTTTTCCTTTCACATTTCTCTTTAATCTATTGGAAATTAATTTTTATAAATAGTATAAGGCAGAAGTTAAATTTTAGTTTTTCCATATGGTCTTATCATAACTGGTCCCAGAATTATATTTTTTAAGGGCTCAATCTTTTCTCAGGGAGTTATAATCTATTCCTGTCATTAGTCTCATTTTTCATATGTATGGATTTGTTTCTGATCTTTCTCATTAGTCAGTGTGTCTAATGCCAATACCACATTGTCTTAAATATTACAGCTTTACAGTAAACATTACTATTTTGTGGTGGGATCATGCCATCTTTTTATCCTTCTTCACTAAGCTTTGACTATCCTTTGTTCGTCTACTTAAACTTAGAATCAACTTGTCAATTTCCTTGTAAAACACTATTTCAATTTATATTTAAATTAAATAAAACCAAAAGTCAATTGAAGAAGTGACATTGTTGAAACATTAAGCATTTCTACTAAAAAAGGTGGTTGTCACATAGCATTTCTGGTGCCAATTGTGCTGGTTTACATAAAATTGTTGACTTTAGATAATGTTTGTGGAGTGGAATTGATTTAGATATTTAAAAAATTATACCAAACATTCAAAAAAGAAATCATATCAATTCTATACAAACTCTTCCATACAAAAGAGGACACTTCTTGATTCATTTTAGGAAGTCAGAGTTACCCTTTTAACAAAATGAGACAAAGACATTATAAGAAAACATAACCATAGGCAAATATTTTCCATGAACATAGATACAAAAATCCCTAACAAAAATTAATATCAACAATTAAAAAAATATGACACCAAGATTGAGTGGGATTTATCCAGGTAAAGTAAGGCTGGTTTAATATTCAAAGCCAATGCAATCAGTATCTCAGTCTAAAGAAAATCCACATGATCATGTTTACACAGAAGAAGATTTGACAAAATTCAACATCAATTCATGATAAAACTCTTGATAAACTAGAAAAAATGGTTACTTTTTCTCAACCCAATAAGATGATATAAAGAAACAATACTTAATTGTGAAAGACTGAATTCTTCCCCTTAAGATTGGGAAATAGAAATGTATACACACTCTAAACATCACTAGTAGTCCAACATCATCATAATGGTCCTAACGACTCAATAAGACAAGTAAGTAAGTAACAGTAAGTAAATAAAAGTAAGTGATTAAAAGTTTGTAAAGTAAGTATAAAAAAGGCAAGAAAGTAAAAGTAAATAAGTAAATAAATAAATACCATACAGAATGGAGAGAAAGGGAGAAAACTCTATTCAGAGAGGATATGATTATCTATGAAAACTCTACAAAGAGTTTACAAAAAAAGATATTACAACTAAAAAGTGAGTTTAGCAAGGTCACAGAATACAAGGTCAGCATACAAAAATCAATTGTATTGGTATGTAATGAACAATTTGATATTGAACTGAAAATCTAGAAAAAAGTTTAATGATTGGCTCCTCGTTAATTTAGTAAACTTAATTTATTTTTTCCCATTCAGTATGTCATTAAAACATCTGGTCAGGATTTGACTTGGATTTTTGAAGCCCTTCAAAGGAAATAATATTTTCATTGGGTTGGATTCCCTCATGGCTCAACATCTTTCACATCTCTGATAATGCAATAAAAACTCAGCACTTACTGACAAGAACTGTTATTTTCAACAATAGATCTGCATCACGGTGTGTCATCACCCCAAAATATATGCTTAATAAATTATAAAGAAGATATAGAAAGTGAAAGATTTCCTGTGAAAGGTGTCAGTTGAAAAGACCTTCAGATCTCTTGGAACCCAACATGTCACTATGCATTTCATTAAAAATGTCTCTCTGAATTGCTTACAGGATGAACCTATTACTAGAAAATAACTTGCAAGTAAGGCATGGATGTGGTCTGGATATGGTCAGCTTTTGTTTACTTTTAATTTAAATGTTAATTTTTTTTCAAACCACTGACTTTAAATGTGGTGGGTTTCTACCTCTATAGTACAGATTTTTCAGCCTATGTTTTACAAGGTGCATTGTACAGTATGGCATTGCTATGTTCATAAGCTGCCAAGGTGTTTACCCCAAGGTGCCTTGATGATAGATATACCATTATATGTGTCTCCACTAGAGCTACAAGGCATTCAAAATTTTTTCTTGACCACATGTCCTCAAGGCCCTCAAAAGAGGAAATAATTATTTTCAGGCCACCACAGTGTCCTAAGTAAAAACATCTGGTATTTCTACACCCTCTGTTCTAGTAGAAAGTTAGCCACACTAAAAGCTACCCACTTGCTGGTTAAATAGTTATTTTAGGGGGCCTTTATATAATTCCATAATGCTGTGATTTTATTTCCTCAAATCTGTCCCTATATATTATTTTATGAATTTGTTCATTCATTCTTCAAATATGTGAGAACTTAGTATATGTCAGATACTGAACCAAGATACATAAGTGATTGCACAGGAAGCAAAGTGAAACAAAATTCCATAGAATTAGTTCTAAGAACTGGTCAACCCAGAAGAAATGAACTCTTCAAATTCAGAGGCAATGAATACTCTGATTAGTTCCCTATTTTTACAAATAAGGTTACCTTTCTATTCTGCTGTCTGGGAGAGAATCTATATAAAAGACAGTTGTCACATGGCCAAAGACTATAGCTCTGTGACTTTGAATTCCATGGCCAATTTTATTTCCTACTACTTTCTTTTCAGAGAAGAATACCAAATTAAATATATAAAACATTTAAAATACGAAATGCTGCCGGAAAGATTAAAGGATATTTAACCTCCTGCTGCTCTGTCAAAATAACTTTAAAATGCACTGGAGCTGGAAGCAAGTGAGATTGACCTTGAAGCTTTGTTGTCAGATTATTTTCACTCTATGGAAGGGTAGCAGCAACTCAGAAACAGGGCAAGGATGAATTCAGCGAGTGAAGTCTAAGAACCTTATGTCAGTAATGGTTAGTATTCATGTCCTTGAATTCTGTTTACCCGAAGGAAAAACAAGGTCAAAAAGCCCAGAAACATTTTGTGGGAAGCTTGTATAGTTCAAAACCAGTTTATTGCTTTGGTGGCTAATTCTTTGTAAGCAAAATCTCATGTTTTTCCAGCCACAGTAGACACACCATTCTTCAGAGGAGTACCCTTTCTGTATTATAATATTAATAACGAGGAGTGAATAGTTACCACAAATGTGGAGAGGACAAAACTTAAAACAAATCTATTCCTTTTATATGAATGATGATGTTGGAAAAAGAATTTTTATGAAATCAGAGACAAGACTTAGTGCACATAATGGCATCTATTAGTTTTTATAAGGTTGTTTTTAACTCACAATTTAACTTTGGGGGTCTAGTTAGCAGAGCACATTATTAAAAACCTACAAGTGGTTAGACTCAATTCAGACAAAATCAATATAAAGATATGTAAATCTTGATAGGATTTTACAGATTAAGTATTTGAACTATCTAGCAGATTTAAGGGGGAAAATATCACTTTGATATTATTTCTTTGGTGAAGGCTCTTGTGTGGCCACCGGGGATGTATTTAAACACCCAGAAGTCTTGTAATAGCTATTCCTGTTGAGTTAATTGCATCTTCAGTAAAAAACCTATTTGAATCAGCTTGAGTTATGCCTTAGAGCTTCTTTAATACAAGAGCAATTCTGAATTTCTTAAAACATAGAATACGTGGTCACTATATCAAATTGTAAGGTTTCATTGATCATGGGAAGAAACTTTAGAATGCAAAAGATATCTTACTAAAGAGTAGCTAAGCCTGGCTGGTGTGGCTCAGTGGTTGAGCGTTGACCTATGAACCAAGAGATCATGGTTTGATTCCAAATCAGGGCAGATGCCTGTGGGGTGGGCTTGATCCAGTAGCGGGTGTGCAGGAGGCAGCCTATCAATGATTCTTTCATCATTGACATCTCTCTCTCTCTCTCTCTCTCCCTCTTCCTCTCTGAAATCAATAAAAATATATTTTTAAAAAAGTGTATCTAAGCTCTAAGTAATTTTGGATTTCTTTTTCCTCATGCCAAAGAGTATGCCAGGGGATAAGAAGAGGAGGGATAGTAAAGAGATTGATGTAAGAGGCAGCTCAATATGGGGTAATCAGTACAATGAAACTTGGATTCCCGAGGTATAAGTTGTAGTATAGTGTAGTCAGCACAATGAAGTGTGGCCCCCAGAATACAAGTTCTTGCTGTGCTGCTTCCTGCTCTAGCATTTATTTTTAAACATGGCATTTATATCTTAAGCATATTGGATTGTGAGGTCCTTGAGGAATGAACCATGTCTCGTGCATATTTATACTCTCAGCACCTTATCACAAACCTGGTGATAATGGAATTCAAATATATTAAATAGAAGTAAGAAATAATTGTGCATAGGAAAACCAGGAATGAAAATATTTCCAAAATAAGCATGTTAAAAGCTAAGCATTAGTGGTAGCATTACAGCAGTATTAGTGTTGGTAGGAAGAGAATGAGAAATGTTTTTCAAATGTGATAAAGGATTTGGAAGCCAGAGGAGTACAGCTGAGGAAAGCTGTTTATCAATCACTAAAAATGTTCACGAGTTCTCAGTTAACAGCTCTGTAACATTCTAGAACAGTGATGGTGAACCTATGACACGCGTGTCAGCACTGACACGCGTAGCCATTTCTGATGACATGTGGCCGCTGAGGCGGCCGCATGCTGAGGATGAAACATTTGCGAAATAATGTTTTTTCCTCAAAGTGACACACTACCCGAGTTATGCTCAGTTTTTTGGCGAAGTTTGACACACCAAGCTCAAAAGGTTGCCCATCACTGTTCTAGAATGTGTTTGGCTGTTTGGACTCCAGGTCAAATGAACTTTCTGTCTTTCACATCCTGTCACATTCACAAGCAAGGCCATAGTCAGGACAGTCCACACCTCAGTTTATTGCTACTATGTACCAGGCACTGTCCTAGGCCCTGAGGATCGAGCTCACTAAGACAGCGAAGGTCCTTGTGGCCATGTCGCGTTCTAGTTGCTAATGTTAGGCTGAGACCTGATTCACATTCAGTTTTGTTTCACCTGCATCAGTCTCATCTCCATTCCTTCTCTTCCATACCAGTCCAATAATGCCACGAAAATAGAAAATTGTCATATACTCTTTCCACGGCATTAACTCTTGCTAGGAACAAATGTCTAAAGAGCAAAACAAAAGAGTTCTCAATTTGCTGTTCCCAGTCTTGTCACTCTTTTGTGTCACTTGGATAAATCATTTTCAGGAAGTTGAAATGGATTACTTAGGCATATTCCTAAATAGGAATGGCTAGAGAAACTCGTAAGAGAGACATGTTTAATAATCAGATAAAAGTACTTTGTGTCAAGTCTGCTGTAGGTGCTCAATTGACACCTCCCCCTAAATAGTGGGGTTGTCTTTCTTATTGGTCATAGGTGGGCTGTACTGTATTAACCTCTTATCACTATTTTCACTAGTGAATACAATTGACCCAGGGAAATTATAAAATCTTCCATCTAATTATTCTACAAGCTATTGAGATGCAGCTAAATTCTTTCTTTTCCTGGAGTTAATAGGTCCAAGTTTTGATGCAATATCTTGTAGTTGAGAGATTTTTAAATTCATTTTACAGGTTACCTGTCAATGGTAAGATAATTATTCACTACAAACATAAGAACAAAAACACAAAATTATTTGATAACCACCAAAGTTAGTTGATAACTTGAAACAAAATAGTCACAAAATTCCTTCACAGGGTTGAAAAACACCAGCATAATAAAATAATAAAAAATCCAAGTAATTAAATTACTCCAATGGAAATTATAATAATATGTAACATGCAGAGAATTAGGTTTTGCCCAGCCAATAGGATTTCTTATGGGAGTGTGTGTGTATAAGTTGTGTGTAAACTACTATAATTTACAGACATACATATAAAGCCTGATCAAACCATGAGGTAACAAAATGCTTTCTCTAAAAAGATGTATTGACATAATTAATATAAAAAGCACATATAATATTGTTTCTTTTTCAATATCTATATCCATATTACCAAATAGTAAACAAAATAATTAATTCTGTATCTAGCTTTAATTGGTAGTATTCAATAATTTGGGGTGAAATACAACACATTAAACACTTTAAAAACCTGAGTTCTGTTTCAGGATGCTGGGATCAGACTAAAAAGATTACTCACTAGATTAAACATAAGGAAGATATCAAGTGGACTAGTGTTTTGAAAAGAGGGTACGAGGTGGTCAATTTGAAGAAGTCATCAATGCCCCACATCAGCACCTCACATTAGGTACTCAGGGCAAAGGAGAGCTTTGCCCTCATCTCTGTTTCTTTTTAATGCCCCTTTACTCGTGGGGTGATCCACTGTTTTCACAATATCTACATTATTCCCCCTGGAAGAAGCTGTTGGCAGTGAGGGTGAACCTTGGCGTTCCTGGAACAGAATTAAAACCCTACTTACAGTTCATTTCATGGAACGACTAGTGTCTTAGAGAGGGCAACACCAATAATTACTCAAAGTAATAGAACGGCAATGAAGTACCGAGAGGTTTTGTAGCCTCCCTTATACCCTAGGGGAAGCATTTGAATGTCAGGAGTAGGAGGATGGAAATGAAACACATTTCTGCCTCTGGTGTGCAGCACTGATCTTTCTTTTATGCTCAGGAAAATGCTTAGAGAGTAAAGTTGAAAAAATATATATACACAACACTTTCAAAATGGAATATTTTCTAATATTAAACTCTATGGATGCAGATGCGTAATAATGTCTAAAATGTGGAAATGATAGATCATTTCAAGGGGAAGCAAATGAAAACCAAATCAATATGTGAAGAGCTAAGAATCACTCACACTCTGCGTTTTATGGAGGGAAGGGCTAACCCAGAAAAAGCACTGTGGCCTCAGAGGGGAAGCTTTGTTTTCATGTAAAGGGTGATATGACCATGCCTGAATAAATAAAATTATTAGACTTGGTGTCAGCATGATTCCATTGACTTGGTTCTTTTATTTATTTTTCTAGAAATTGCTATTTTTTACTACTTTCATTAAAATGGTTAATTAAACACATTTCCTTCTTTATTTAAATTGCATATATTAAGTATGACAGAAAAACACAAATGGGATTAATTCAAATAGTAAACATATATTTATGAAAATAGTATTCCTAAAAAATATATAAAAAATTTGTAGTGGAAAGAACATAACTGTTCCCAAATGTTAAAAGTGTAAAGAACAAACAGAAGATTCTAATGACTGAACCATTAAGTTTATTTTCAAATATGTCTTTAATTAAAAAAAATCTATGGGTTCTTTTGATTCTGTGGATATTATTAAACATATGAAGATTATCTGAAAAATGTAAGTTCAAAATAACGGCTTTTTACATGCTTTTTATGTGTTCAGAGTAATGAGGAAAAGTGATGAGGTAGAATATGATTGTGTAAAAATAGAAAGGAGGAAGTAATTGCAAGGGCCTACCACAGTTTAGGGTCAGTATTAGAAAAATAAGTTTTGATTTCTAGAACCTAAGGAAATCATGAACCCATAACCTGGTCAGTGGGCCAATGGTCTAACCACTGAGAAAACCGGCCAGGGCTAGTTTTCAAAATTCTTGGTACCCTAAGAAAAATAGTAGGCTTTTGCTGTAACACTGCAAGTTAATAGAATTCACATAACGCTGTTTGAATATTCATTTATTTATTAACTTAACAAACAGTATTGAGGACAACAGACCTTAAGCCAAAAATAACCTATATACTTATGAAATGCTCATCTTTATTAATAATCAAGAAAATGAAGATTAAAAATAGCCACTATTTAAACCAACAAGTTGCTAAAAACATTTAAGTTCTGAAAAGACAAAATATTGGTGAGGGTTGTAATGGGCACACCATGGGAGGGGAATTATTACCATTTCTGTGGAAACCATTTTATACTGCCTTGTAAGGTAGTACATGCACACAATCCAGAAATCTTATTCCTAGGTGTGTGTGCGTACTGGAACATGTGTTTATAGCAGCAGATACCAGAAAGGAAAAATAAAGAAATAAGACCTCTCGATCTCTTAACACTAGGATAAATAAATAAGCAGTGACATTTTTATAAAACTACTAGAGGCCAAGTGCAAAAATTTGTGCATGGGTGGGGTCCAGCTGGCCCAGCCCCAATAAGGATGGATTGGGGCCAGGCCTGTCGGGAGGAGGAGACGGCAGGAGGTTGGCCGGCTGGGCCACCCTGATCGAGCCTGATCAGGGTTGGGCCGGTTGGGGGGAGGGGCCGAGGGTGATTGACTGGTGGTCCCTGCCCCCAATTGGGGTGGGGGGGCTGATTGAGGCATATCTGGCTGGGTGGAGGGCCTGTGGGCCGATCAGGGTGGTGGGGGCTGATTGGGGCTGGGGCTGGCAGTGGGGAGGGGCTGTGGGTGGTGAGCCGGCTGGCCCTGCCCCCAAATGGGGTGGGGGGGTCGATCAGAGACCAACAGCCTGGGGGAGGGGCCATGGGTGATTTTCAGGCCCTGACCCTGATTGGACTGGGAGGCCGATCTGGGGTGGGGCCAGGTGGGGGGAGGGGCTGCAGGAAGTTGGCCGGCTGCCCCCCCCCCCAAGCCTCCCACCTCCGATCTGGCTGGTTTGCTGGCTGCAGTGGGAGTCATAGCGACTGGTCGTTCAGGTCGTTACAGTGTTCTGGTCGCTGGCTTTTTATATACATATATAGATGTGACAATGAATATAAATGAACTGCAACCAATTTATCAACATGGATGAGTCTCAAACCCAAACTTGGGGGAAAAAGTAAAAGTACATAGAATTTGAGTTCATTTATATGAAGTTCAAAAGTAAGCTAAATTAAACAGGATGTTGAGGAATATATTCCTAGATGATATAACTGCTGTGGAACATGAGGCACTGCCTATCCCCACATTCTTTTCCCTGAGACTCCTGCTCCTCCTCCATTTTTTTTTTTAATGTCATTTTTGTTGTTGTTAATCCTCACCAGAGGAAAATTTTCCATTGATTTTTAGAGAAAGTGGAAGGGAGAGGGAGAGACAGAGGGAGAGAAACATCGATGTGAGAGAGACACAATGATTGGTTGCCTCCCACACTCGCCCTGGGGTGGGGGATTAAGCCTTCAATCTAGGTATATGCTCTTGACCAGTATCGAACCCAGGACCCTTCAGTCTGAGGGCCAATGGTCTATCCACTGAGCCAAACCAGCTAGGTGCTGCTCCTCCTTTTTTTGATAGTACTATTTGTTCTGCTCTTTGCCTTCTTTCTCTTCATCTAATAATTACCTTTTAAATCTTATCCTGTTTTTCATAGCCAAATTAAAGTACCTTTTGTCCATGATCGTCTTCCAGAATTTATACAGCCTTTTCTGTAATATGACTTATATTTTATATCACATTATGCTTTGTACAAGATTACCTACTTGTCTACGATTCCTTTTATATTACTACCATTTCTAAGAGATCATAAGGTCTTAATTTTAAGTAATCAATGTATATAATTTTCAACATAAAATTGTGCAACAATAGAAATATTTCAAAACCTCTGTTTTCAAATTGCTCTCACCACAATATGCATATATATTTTTAAAAAGCTTTACTTTCAAGCTCATTGATTGAACTTTACTTTGAAGAAATATAGTGTTTATTTTTCAAAAAAGAACTACATGTAGCTTACCATGTCGGATCGGATTGTACAATTACCATTTTGAACCTTGTAATGCAGCTAAAAGCTTGTTCTAGGAGTACAAGTGCCAGTTCTACTATTTCCTAGCTGTTTGCTTATGTTTCTATTAGTAATGTTACCATTATTCTGAATATTTATAGAAACTCTTTCAGACTGCTTGTCTTTCTTGTTAGGGTTAGTTTAATTAAAACTAGGTAATATAACCTGTAAATCCACTTGGTTGGCCACATGTGAATTCCACTAAATTTCGTAAAAGCAAATAGCTCTTGAAGGTCTCACTGTAGACCCTACTCTTCACTCGGGTTCTCAGCTACATGAGTGCTCATCAGCCTTGGACAAAAGGACTATGAGAGGTCAGCAGTGTCTGTGTTTGTTTAGATATTAGGAATGCTTCACATATATAACTAAATTTCTCTTGCAGAACACAGAGAATTTTGTGGCTTGCCCACTCCACTTTTGATTCTATGAATTAATCTAGTGATTGTCCACGAGGAGGGGGAGATGGAGAATCACCAAAAAAAAAAACACTTCTTCACAACTGATAGAAATATATCCCTTCCTCTCCACTATCCCTGGTGGAGGACGAGCTTAGCACTAGATCTTAGTGGTCTTTTACTTTAATGGAAAGAAAAAGAAGGTTCCAACTGAATGAGTATAAATGTGAGGACAGCTGTCCAGAATTTCAGTCTATAAACAACAGTCATTTCTCAACAGGATATACTTTTTCTTCAACTCCATTTCTCCTTACCCCACTTCGTACATCATAGACTTTAAATAAAACTGTTAAATTATATTTAGGTTATAATTCGAACACAGTGGAAGAAATATTCACATGAAAAGAGATGGAGGGTAGAACAACAGAAAAATGAAAGCAATAGGCTGTAGAATTCTGAGTTTCATTTTTTCTGAACTTTTTTTTAAAATATTTTATTGATTTTTTTACAGAGAGGAAGAGAGAGGGATAGAGAGTTAGAAACATCGATTAGCTGCCTCTTGTACACCCCCTACTGGGGATGTGCCCACAACCAAGGTACATGCCCTTGACCGGAATCAAACCTGGGACCCTTGAGTCCGCAGGCCGACACTCTATCCACTGAGCCAAACCGGTTTCAGCTTTTTCTGAACTTTTTGTTACTACTTTGAAGCGAGGCTGCCCGGGGTCTCATCCCTTCTATCGCTTAATTTCTCAGGGCCTCTGTTTTATCATCTCCAAAAAGAGTGGGTTGACCTAGTTGATAGCTAAGATCCCTCTCAATGTGAACATTGTATAAGGTGTATGAGTCTGAAAAATTTAGGGGGCAAATCAGTTTTCCACTGGAAAGAAATACTAGGATTTCTTCTCAGAGTTCAGTTGATTTTTCATTTATTGAACTTTCCCCATAAACCAAGAGCTTTGCTGGGAGCCTTACTAGTATTGTTCAAATCTTTATAACAACCTTTAAGAAAAGAATTTTAGTCCCTATGTTATTGTAAGTAAACTAACATTAAGTTCAGCTAATAAAAGACCGAGCCAGGGTTTGAATGCAAGTATGTGGGATCCCAAAGTCCATATCCTCTCCAATATACTGAGACTGTGGGGCTAGTTGTTTAATGGGCCTGTGAAATAGAGGATGGAAAAGGTGTATTGTGTTGCTTTACCTTGGATTTTGCAGGGTGGGGAATGGGGCAAAAATGAGGCTAGAAATTATAATGATTTTCGTCATCGTAGAGTATGCTTTTATATTACTGGAAGAAATGGAAGATTGTTCTTTCTCAAACTTGTCTGGTAAATTTGGGGTTAGGCTCACCTGCATAACAAGTAATGTAAAATATTTTCTACAGGTGTTACTTTTTTATTTTCCCGAATCTTTAAAAAACTATTGTATATGTGTGTGTACACCAACATATATATTTATTCTAGAATATGTGATTCTACATAGGTGGCAACAAATCTGTTGTGTATTTCATGCTCAATTAAAAAGACATTTTACAAGATTTCCAAGTATTATGGAAAGATCAGCATCTGTCCCCCACTTAATTAGGTCCATCCTGATTATGTTAAATGTGTTCTGGCTGCTGTTAAGAAAATTCTCTAAATATACACGAAGGGAAACCTGGTTAGAAATGAATTGTCAGCACGAAACAGGAGAGCTATAAACAAAGACACACTGAGAGTAGCTTAAACCTGAATGCTTAGACTGGTTAAATAGTTCCCCTTCCCCTTCTTCCCTCATGACTAATTCACACTAAAATGCAGATGCAACTTGAAACCAATCTTTGTGGAGACTTCAGGAGTTTGGTTAATTTTTCCTTCCTATTACTTTCACTTTGGAACACCTTTCGGCTTCTGGGATCTGGCTGAAGCCAGGAAGGGAAATGCCAAAATACTACGGGGAAAGTATATTCTTGGGGTAACGTAGGCCTGACCCGAGGAAGCCAACTCTTGCTATAAATTTTATGTTAAAAAGAAGCAGTCTGTAAAATCTCCAGTGGGTTGAACAGACGTAAGAGTTGCAGATAATAAAAAACAAAAGCAGGAGGGCATTGTCAGCGGCTTCATGGGGATGAGGGAGAGAGTTTAAGCTTTGGATCCTGAAATTTGGGTTCTACCAGTATCCTTTGTTTTGCTATTAATTTTGTGATTGTATTTTAAGCTTTTTCTTGGAATTTTCCTGTTTAAAAATGCACAGCAGTAAGATCTACACAAGCCTAATGAGTAGGGCTATCCAGGCATTCTAAGGCTGTGCAAGTTCTTTTTTTTCATTCAAGTATTTATTCATTCAATAAATATTGGCTGCCAACTACATGTCGGGAGCTAGTCTAAGTTCTGGGGATGTAACAGTGTGGAAAAAATATCTATTCTTATGGACCTTAAATTTCAGTGGTGATGAAACAAATAGCTATATAATGTTAGATATTATGTTAAGCAAAATAGTAAGGAAAGACCTTTCTGAAAAGTGACTTTTAAGCAGAGGACTTCTGGAAATGGGTGGGTGATGCCCTGGGGAAAGAGTCTCACATAGTAGGACCAGCGAGTACAGAAGTGCTGAAGTGCCCTCATGCTTGTGTGTTGGATAAGCAGTGAGAACAAAGAGCTGGAGGAGACTGAGCAGGGAAGACAATGGTAAGAGATGCTCTCACAGTATTAGCAAGGAAGAGATTCAGTTTCCAAGTCTAGGGTGCACCCTTACATATGGATGAAATAGTAACCAGCACATTCATTGAAATGGCTGCTGTTCTATCATGATTTAGAAGTACAACGAGGCTCTGCTCTTTAAGCTTAGACTTCCAGGGTCTTTCCTTCACCAAATTTGTCAGGACAGTTGGCAGGGATGTAATTAAAAAGGAGGGAACCTGAATATACAAGCAGAAGCAGAGAGCTTGTTTAAACAAGAGAAGGCGACAGTTGGAAAACATGATTTCCCCTAATGAGGCTATGCACATTGAACAGTCCAATCAAAACCCCCAAGTGATGCCTCCAATGCCCCTCCCCTCCTCTTGCCTTCCTTTCCCTCTCCTCTTCCTTCCAAAGGTTACATGTGCTATCATTTCATTACATAACATTTTGGAAAATGGCAAAAATATGGAAATAGGGAACAGATTAGTTGTTGGTGATAAGAAGGGGTTGGGGATAGGAAGAAAGTGGGTGTGGCTATAAAAGGACAATATAGAGATGCTTGTGACAAGAACAGTGTTCCTTATGTCGACTCTATTAATCCCCACACCCTGGTTCAGATATTGTACTATAGTTTTGCAAGATGTTACAATTGGAGGAAATGAGGTAAAGATATACAGCATCTCACTGTTTATTTATTTTCACAACTGCATGTGGATCATGAGCATCTCAAAAGAAAAGTTTAATTTACAAGTTTAAAAAGGAATAACCATCATGGTACTAGAGGACAACTTGACACAACTGACCTTCCTCTCTCACACTGCACTTCCCCTGGATCTTTCTGTTAAGGCAACCTTGGCAATGAATATTCCATGGCATCTGTATCCCTTAGTGTAGTAAAGCACATTTATTCCATGGTGCAATAAAGCACCATGATTAATACTTTTAATTCATTGGTATTCTAGACAAGCGAGCTCTGATGTAGCCAGTTGAGAGCAGAAAAACCACCCAAATAAACCAAAATGATTTTTATAGGAACAAGACGAAGTGATCAGAAAACTCATATACAATTTAGAATAGGGCCAGGGAGCGTTTTGGAACATGTTTTGGTGGAAGAAGGAATTACGTAGATTGTTCTCTTTTTTCTCTCTCTCTGCCAAGAGACAGCAGTACACGAGATTTTCCATTTTAACAAATCTTCTCTAACACTTAGTGCCATCAGGATTTCCGACTTTTCTTATTTTGATGGTCTCTTACTGGTTTATTTCCTTAGAAACTGGCAGGAGTTCTGCGTACTAATCTTTCTTAGTGATGTGTGCTGCAAATATCCTTTCCAAATCTGAACTTTGCATGGAATAGTTTCTGCACTGTAAGATTTTGTCTTTTTGAAAATTTTGCTAAAAGTTGCCCCAAAGTATCTGGCATTCTAAACCTTTCATCATTAAAACTGTGTTGTGGCTTTAGGAATAGATAAAAGTTTTAACAGAGGAAACTAAGTAGTCAAATAATAGACCCACACACACAGTTGAATTTGAGTTCTGAAATTCAACTCTGTAGGTTTCAGTTTGCCTGGGACTATTCCTGCTCATGCCTGTTGTCTGAGTGTGATTATTAATAACGAGAGGCCCGCATGAAATTCGTGCAAGAGTAGGCCTTCCTTCCCCCAGCTGCTGGCACCCGGCAGGCACCGGGGACCCGGGCTTCCCTTGCAGCCCTACGTCTGGTCTAATTAGCATATTATGCTTTTATTATTATAGATTCCCCTTTCAATTTCAAATGCTTGTTGATTTGGATGAAAAATTAAATACAATCGTCCTATATACACGATAAAGGGGGACCTAGAAGTAAAGAGGGATGCCATTGGCTATCCTAGAAGTAAAAAGAATATCATTTTATCCATGTCCCACACTGTAACAAAAATCAATTTCACAGGAATTGAAAATGTAAATATGAAAGAAATCTTCAGAACTTTTAGAAATAATTATAAGAGAAAATCTTTACATTATGATGGGGAAGAATGTATTTAAAATAACAAGAAAACACAAACCATATTAAATTTTTTTCATTTGGAGACTCTTTGAAGAGCATTTGACAATATGTGGGAAAGTTCAAAGATGCTCATCTCTAGTTACACCGTGAAGAGGCCTTTGACCTTGTACACAAAGGGATTCTACAAGACATTTATTGCATCTGTACTTATGTAAATTTAGAAACAACCTGTACGTGCATCAGTTTGGGGATGGATAAATAAATCGTGCTGTTTTCATAAAAGAGAATGCCACAGAGCAGCTAAAACAAATCCATGGATTATGAAAAAACTATGGGTGGCTCTGCAAGAAACCGGCATGCCTCAAACGGGCATTGATTGTCCTGATGCCTAACCTGTATTGGGGACCGAAGCGACTGGGGACAGAATGGTTTTCTTTAGGTAAATGTGTCACACACGGGTACATTTTATCTTCCTGTTGGTTTAGCCTGTATCAGAACATATCATGTGACAAGCATACCAGGTTCAGCGGAAGGGGAGTGAAAGTCTGTGGAAGAAATATCCATGACTTAAGCTATGCAGACGATACCATTTGACTCGACAGAAATGACTTCGATGACAGTGAAAGGAAATGCCAAAGCAGGACTGCATTTGAACATTGAGACGTTAAACATCATGACTACAGGATAAATACACAACCTGAACACAGACAGCGAAGACACTGAGATTGTTAAAGGTTACCTTGGCTCAGTCATCAGTTCAGATGGAGACTTCAGCCAAGACATCCAGGGCAGCTGAGACTCGGAGGGGCAGCAATGGAAGATTTAGCAAGATCACCGAGAGCAAAGCTGTGTCATTAGAGAGCAAGGCTAAGGTCATCCACACCCTCCCATTCCCACTGCTAAGTATGGAGATGAAAGTTGAACAGTGAAGAAGGCTGAGGGGAAATTTGATTCTTTGGGAATATGGTGTTGGAGGAGAGCTTTACAGGTACTCTGAACCACTGGAAAAATGAACAGGTAGGCCCTACAGCAAATTAAGCCTGCATCATTGCTGGAGGCAAATAAGACAAAACTGAAGCCGTCTTACGTGATCACATCATGAGAAGTCAGGGTTTTTTGGAAAAGACAATGCTTCTGGGAAAAATAGAAGGCAGCCGGAAAATACCAAATATGAGATGGACCTTCTCCATTTAAAAAAAGCCACAGGCACGAGTCTACAGGAGCTGAGCAGGATGGTGAGAACACAGTGGTATGGACCTCACTCATTTAGAGGGTTGCCCAGAGTCAGAGCTGACGCAATGGCACGTAATACACATACTAAATAAAAACTTGCACAAAACCATGGAGGCAGCGTGGCCTTTTTCTCTCCAAATGGACTAGGTCATCTGTTTTCCTGCATTTTATCAGTGAGGCTGCTGCAGACAAATGCACATTTCAACGTGATTGTTTTTGTGAAAGTGAAAAAAGAGGAACACTACATACTTTTATATTTTAAGATTCACTAGCATACTCAGAATTAAAAAAAAATCTGTTTATCGTATATTGTATTTTAGCTGCCTTGAAATTCAAGGATATATTTTAGAACTTATAACATTCCCAAATTGTTATCCTATCCTAGGTTAAACTCATGCATAGTAATAAAAAACGATACTAGTTCATAGAATATAGAGACTCCAGGAAAAAAAAAAAATTGTACATATAGTGTGAATTAAGTATGTAGTCTTTTAAGTTGTCTTGTGTGAAACTATTAGTTGTACATGTTGATTACACCTAAGACTTAGGTTTTTAAAAGATATATTTTTATTGATTTCAGAGAGGGGGAGAGAGATAGAAACATCAATGATGAGAGAGAATCCTTGATTGGCTGCCTTCTGCATGCCCCACACTGGGAATGGAATCCACAACCTGGGCATGTGCCCTGACTGGGAATTGAACTGTGACCTCCTGGTTCATAGGTCCATGCTCAACCACTGAGCCACACCAGCCAGACCTAAGACTTGTTTTAACCTAAGTTTATTTTTACATCAAAGCTTTATAATCCCTATCTCTATTTCTGACTGGGTTATTGAAATATTTCCTCTGACCCATTCACTGACATTTACCTTTGTCTCATGGATGTCTGGGCACCAATCTCCATGGGGCTGAAAGAGTGTTTCTGTTTTTCATCTTTGGTTTCACTACTGGCTACATTGTCACAGTGTTAAAAGTGGATATTAAGAGGCTAAGGGGACATCTGCCCTGAAACAAATAATTTGCTTCCTGAAATTGGCAATTTGATGTTGATGTGGAGGAACCATCCAAAGACTAAGATTCCGGGATCTGGTCACAACTGGTATCTAAGGGGAAGGGGAGTGGTGTTCTTGTGCTTTGGTCTTTCCCAATTTTGCCTTTTTATTCAGAGCTGAACATGTGTCTCATAAGTCCCATTTCTCTTCCTTTTGTCTCTTCTCATGTGTCACAGATGGCAAAGTCGTTCATGGGAGGGTGTTAGGCAGGGATGGTGGTGATGAGGTTTTTAGGAGACTAATTAAGACTATTTCCCTCTATTCCTACTTTAATGAGAACTTGGATTTTATTGTTGATACTATGAGTTGTCCCCTTGAGACCTATTGGAATAATTTCCTTAAAACTGAATTTTCCTGAAATAATCATGCTTTGCATTTTATTCTGTATTTCTGTGTTCATCAGAATATAAACTGGCAAATACCACATGCTGAATAACGATGTGGGTGCCCTTTGACTTGTGAGAAGTGCTGTACCTCATTTTTTGACTGGCTTTTGCTATGTGGTAATTGTTAGGGAAACATCTGCTTACTGTCACATACTTTAGTATCCGATCTCATTGCGTGACATTTTGTTCTGTGACATTTAGTTCCCACTTGGGACTTGGAATTGGAAACCTAAAATTAAGTTCCATTTCCAACATAATAATAGGGAATTGTCCTGGATAATGATGTTTGAGGTTCCCAGTAATGGAATTTCAACAGAGCACTTTGGGGGAAAAAAATAATAGCAAATTGTTATCAGTGATTTTCTTTATAAAATACAAATACTTAGGTCCCAGAAACTGTTTGGAGGAACTACTTAGGGAGTTTCTTAGTTTTGAGAATATTATCCTTTAGTTTTTGGACTCATGGGAAATTGAAATGAACTCTCTTCCAGTGAAGTTTGTATACCTACCCATCTCTCATTTACCATTCATACTGACATTTTTTTTCCTCCTTAAGGAAACATTTAGAAATGTTCCTTTTGAAATGTCTGAGTATACCTTTCTAACCTTTAGGTTATCCACAACAGAACTGTCTGCACAGGTTCTTTCTGTTCATTCTTTCATAAAGTAAAAAGAGAATGATTTTAGACAATTGCTGTTGGGTCTCTGCCTCGTTTTGGCACTTGGCTTAATGCCCATTGCCTTTGGTTCATATCCTGGAACTAGACTGGTGAACCCATTCTCACTCCTCTGTGCTGCTGGCACTCTCCAAGCTAGTCCTAAGCATTTCCCTCATGGGTTTGTTCCAGGAAGCATTGTGTGTCCTAAGCTTCTCCCTGGACTTATTAAACTCACGTGCTGTTTAAGCAAAAACTGAGGCAACCGTCATTCAGAAGAAGGGGTAGCTAGCTGGTTTGCTTTGGTTCTGTCAAATTGTCTCCACCCTAAAAACAAGCAAACAGCACATACGAGGTGTCTTAGATCTAGTTCCAGAGGAAACAGACTGTGATAGAGAATTGCGTGTGGGAAGTTTACTGGAGCGTGCTCCTGGGACACCTGTGAGGGGTGGCAGGAGCAGGGTTAAGCAGAGGGAGAAAAGTGGATCTGAGATGAAGTCACAACAAATATCTCAGCTGATCCCACAGGGGATGACCCCATTGGATTATCCCATTTGTGCAGAGGGGCAAGGCTTTTATACCTGACACTGAGCTGTCATTGCATGTGGATTCCATAGCAGGAGAGTAGGGGGCGTGCAACTTTGCCTTCAACACCTGGGGAATGAGTGCCTGGGTCTTGAGAAAGTGATCTGGGCCGTGTTCCACCCATTTCTAGGCAGTGTTCTAAAAGCTGAATTGCTTTCTTGGAAACAAAGATGGAGGCACATTTCCCCCTATTTTTCAATATATTTGTAAAGGATTAAGGCTTTGCTAGAAGAGGGCCACACAGTGCAGAATGGGCTAGCTATCCTTGCCCATCTGTCATGCCCTCTGTTTCCTGTGGGTTGGACCGTTACCACTTCCACGTTTTATGAAAAATGATGCTTTATATTAGTTGGGAAAAAACAAAAGCTGAATAAATGGACAAACCACTGCTATACTGAGACATACACAACTTTGCTAGATATGCTCATGCTCAGGGTGTGTGCCCCTCTCTTTCAAGGAACTATTGTACCTACCCGCCCACAGACACTGCCACCTCCATATCTGCAGCGAGAAGGCTGTGTCCACGCTGCGGTGCTTTTCACATGGCCTCTGCCTCCCTTGCCTGATGCCTCAGAAAGCCTTCCCATCTTCCTGGTGTGGGGGTGGGGTGGGGAGAGAAGGAGGTTCAGAAACCAAGTCCCTTCTCCTGAGCTGACCCACAGCCCAGTACCCACAGTGCTCAGTAGCATGAATTTATATATAGTGATGCTCTAGTCAATGGTCAGAGAAAGTTTTTTGGAGAAGGAAGAAATAATACATAAAGTAAATCTGAAATCTGTATAGTAAAGTCATCTCAAGTAAATGTAGAGATATTGAAGTTGACTCAGTCATTATTTTATCACATTAAGACCTTTTTAAATATTCACAATTGACCAAAATGAGGGCAGAAATGAGTTATTATACAAAACAGTTAAAAAACATGATAACATAACATTCAATCTCTACTTCTGCCCAAGTGTTAGGCATATTCAAAGTTTTTGGTCATTCATTTTTATTTTAAACTAAAGGCCCAATGCACGAAATTCATGCAAGGGGAGGGTTCCCCCTCAGCCCAGCCTGCACCCTCTCACAATCCAGGACCGCTGGCTCCTAATTACCCACTTGCCTGCCTGCCTGCCTGATCATCCCTAACTGCCCCCCCCCCCCCCCCCGCTAGCCTGATCGTCCCTAACTGCCCCCTCTGCCAGCGTGGTTGCCCCTAACTGCCCCCCGCCCCCGCCAGCCTAGTCACCCCTTACTGCTCCCCCTGCTGGCCTGGTTGCCTACAACTGCCTGAGGTAACTTTTCCAAAAGTTTATACTGCTAGACATGGCAGAGCCAGGATTAAAAATGATCTCTCTGGTAGAAAAATATATTCTACTATAGGTCCAGTGCACAAAATTCCTGCACGGGTAGGGTCCCTAGGCCTGGCCAGCAATCAGGGCCAATCGGGGCCTTCCGGCTGCCAGCCAGGGCCTCCTTTCCCTGGCTGCTGCTGGCTGGGCCTTCCTTCATTCCACGCCACTCCCTGGTGGTCAGTGCATATCTTGTGAGCGATCAGTCTCCCAGATGAACTCCCGCAGGGATGATTTGCATATTAGGTGCATATATATATTCCTCCAAGAAAAGTATCCATAATGAGAAATGTGTTGTTAAAATAAAATACCGTCATTATCTGTAGAGTTACATTTCTGAAAAATTGAAAAATATTGGGCTATACATGGTGTAGTTCTAATTATTTTTGATAGAGTGCGAAGAGTGATTCTGGGATTAGGAGACCTGCATTCACTACCTGGCAAAGAGCTCTGGAAAAGAAAATGGACCTCAATTTTATCATTCATAAAATTGGGATATAAAATTAGAATGATAGAGATCAACATTTTAGATAATTTAATGCATTTGATATAGGAGACAAATCTTGAACAAGGTTTCTGGTGACAGAACAATGTGATGTCCCAGAACCAACCTGAGATATGTTGAAAGCTGAATGCTCCTGTGGTTACATGCAGGATTGATTTAGCAGGGGGTTCCCCCAGAGTAATTTTGTTTTGTTGAAGGCCTGCCGACTCCTTGCTTATTTTATTTTTTATTTTTATTGATTTCAGAGAGAAAGAAAGAGGGAGAGAGTTAGAAACATCAGTGATGAGAGAGACTCATTGATCAGTTGCCTCGTGCATGCCCCCTACTGGGGATTTAGCCCACAACCCAGGTATTGGCCCGACCTAGAATTGAACTGTGACCTCCTGGTTCATGGGACAATGCTCAACCATTGAGCCATGCCAGCTGGGTGACTCCTTGATTGTTTAACTATCGGGTGTAGAAAAGAAGATGGAAGCTGCGATGGTAACAAATGGAGAATCCTGGATCTTATTTGCTTCACTGGTAAATGAGCAGAGAAGGAATGAACAAATTAAGACAGAATGTTTGGCAAATATGTCTGTTTACAAAAGAACTGTATAATAAAAAAAAATGGATTTACTACAGTTTTTGGAGAAGGGGACCCTTATTCACCTGTCTTGTGGTTTCACACAGTAGGATCATGGGAATTCAATAATGTCTTTGGATTCAAAAGTTGGTTCTGCAATTATACTGGGAAATTAAGACTAAAAGATGGGAGCTATATTATAAATCAGTGTGAGTCCAGTTACCTCTCTCTTGTGTAAACTGCCATGAATGACAGGGGTCAGGACTGCAACCCACAACAGGCCATATGTTTGAATATTGTATTTAATTTTTCCCAATAGTAGGAATGAAAAACTTAAATATTCGGAAACCATGAATTTTATCACTATGGAATATTTATATATATGGAGAGAAACATGATAAAAAAAACATAGCCAGGAGACTGTATCAATAATTCTAGGTACCCAATATTAATTAATTGCCTCCAACAATCTCTGCTAATATTACTGTGGAGTCTTTTATTCATTTGCAGTAGCTCAATTAGGTAATGGTGTAAATAAACTCTATCTTTTCCTTGTGCGTTTAACAAGGAAATAGCTTTCACATAGCTAGTTAATATCACCTGGAGTTAAAAATGAGGAGAAAGAGAAAGATAAACTGTTGCAGTTGAATATGCTGATTTGACTATTTCTTAGGAGATCTTGGAGGATGGAATGCAGAATTCTCCTGGGGAAGATAAGGAGGATTGGTTGCCAATACTATTTTAAAACACACACATACTATTTAGTTTCTTTTTTTTCCTGCATCATAAAACCACACTTTACATCCAATATTCAATTTATCAGGAAAACAAATAAGATATTGTTTGTATCTTTCCTTATATGTGATGCCATTTTTCAGTGTGTTTCTCTCTCTTTTTTTTTTCTTAGTAGGAAAGCTCCTCCCAAACATATTTTCTTGTATCATTTTTATAGATATTGGCTTAAATAACATTGATGTCAGAACATATTGATCATGTCACTGAAAAAGAAAAAGGCTATTGAAAAGTCTGGTGTTTAAATACCAAATGCTAAAATATTTTTAATGTTGAATTGAATCGATAAATGACCCCTAACCCGAATGCTTCCTATAACCATAAAAAGCAGTCTTTTTTTTTTTTTTTTTATTGCTAGCACCTCATAAAACACGGATTTTCATTTACTCTCCTTGAAAGGCCTCTGAGAATATTTGCATTGTCAGCAGCTGAAATTGACCACAGAAATGATAACGAAATAATTTAGAAAATTGTGAGATCATTTAGGCACTGAAGACGTGTGCAAGGTAATTAAAACCAAACTTCAGGGCGGTGGGGCTTGACTGCAATTGGCGATTCTGCAGCTGGGGTCACCGCTGAAGTTGTACGAAGGCATATGTTCAATTACAGTTGTAATGAGGAACACGGGATGGTTTGATTCTTCATTTGCTGCGCTCATCTCCAGAGGATGCAATTGCCTATATTAAAACAGGAACATAGACTCTTTTGTGGAGGTTAATAAAATAGGTAAGATAATCCATGCCACGTGAATAGATGGTTGGCATATGGCTTTTCTCTTTGAGTCTAGAACTGTTGTCCTTAGCTGCTATCAAGGAAAAGACAAATGGAAATGTTCACTATTAGCCACGTAGGAATGAGATCAATGCCTCTGATCTCATTAGTTTGATCATGATTATTCCATGTTAACAAATACATATTGTTCGTAAAGGTGTTTTTAGTGGATATTCACTTATAAGGGCATCTTTGTGTTTTGTTGTTTTCTAAATCAGCAAAAGAAAAGAAAAATGCACGTTATAAAGTTTTTTTGTTGTCTCATCCATTGTACACAAGACAGAGTAAGAGATGTAAAGCAGGTTTTTTCTTTTTATTTCTTTTTTTATTTTACAATGAAAAAAACGAATGGCATTTCATTTTTAGATTTTATTCTACATGTTGATATACTTGAAAATACTAGTACATACCCTTGGGATAAACTTAAAGAAAGACATATAACGTCATGTTGTGATATAGGCTAATATATGGTAGGAGGACCACCTTTTGATTTCGTGAAAACTTGCATTCATCTCAGTGATCATTCTCTAAAGTTTGCAGAATTACACTGAGCCTGGCTACAGTCAGGGCCCTACTCTTGGCTTCAAAACAAAACAAAACAAGACAAGACAAATACAATCTTTCCCGTTTAAAAAATGCACTATAGAATAAGATCTCGAAATCTCTGATTTGAATAAATAGGTGAAGGCAAATTAGAATGAGTGAAAAAAATGCAAGATTAGAAGATGCATGTTTAAGTCAGTAGTCTCATTTAAATAGATGTAGCTAAGAACCATTTTTGCTTTTGCCCTGCCCAGCACTGCCCTTTGGTGCACTGCTTTTCCTTCGTTCCTGTCATGTGGGCTGCAAAACCCATACCTCGTCAACTCTGGTCATGTGATTGAAACTTGGTCCATCACAGTGCCCGCATCCCTTGTCATACAGAATGCTCTAGAGGTTGATATGTTATTTAGACTTGGCTGATACAAGTCATACCTGGGCTGTTTCCATTGTGGGATCTTGAGAAAAAGGCCTTGGGTTTTGGAGTTGGAAGGAAGTAAATTGGATGCAAGGAATAGCGGAGAACATAAAGCCAGTCAGAGATCAGAGGACATGAGAGCCACAGGGAGCAGACCATAGCTGTTCCGTGTCCAGTGCTGGTGGAACACAGAGCTGCCCTTCCTTCCCAGAATTCCTCCCAAACATCCCTCTTTTTTCTTACTGCTTAGTTTAAGTTGCAGAAGTCCTATCTAGTAAAACAGACAGGAATTCTGAATGAATGGGATATTTGCATGTAAATGGGCTCCTTCTACTGGATATCTTCCCTTAAGTTTGTCATGGCTTCCTACAGGCATCTTTATTTACACAAAGTTTGGACTTCACTGATAAAGAAAAGATGAAACTTACTTTTGTGACTAAGCCTAAACCCTGAATTAACAACATCAAAATTATTAGATCTGCGCAGCATGAATGTTTATCCATTTAAATAGTGTCTGTAACCTCGCTTGGGCCCTGGATCCAAGTTATTATGTTGAATTCTTTTCTCTCTCTACTTTTCAAAATCAAGTTCATGGGCCTACTCTATGCCCTTGAAATCAGATTTTGCAGCCTCCTGGCTTTCCTCCAAACGTCTCATTGTTTCACAAGCCATCCTGGTTTTCAATTCATCCTTCTCTATCCACTGTGTAAATAGGTGGACCTGCGTACTCAGGAGAAGTCGAACGCATTTGGTTGTTATTAGAGGAAGGATAGCTGACTCACACATGTAAAACATTAAAAGAAATCTTACAAATGTTTGAGTGATGTGTTTTTTTTTTTCTGTTGTTGTTGTTGTTGGAGGCTGTGGGGCATTTAACCACATCCTGCCAGGCACACTCGAGCTTCTCTCTGTATTTCCAGGTATCGTTTTAGGCTAATAAAACAAACAAGGACACTATTTTAATTTTCTTTTCCCAGCATTTTTATTAGTTTACTTAAATGGAACATGCTATACACTGTGCAGCCTTTGGGAAGGTGGGAGGAGGGTAGATTGTATATTGTCACGAGGAGTCTCCCCAGGGCCAGCACTCAGATAGACACGCATTTGTGGCTGATGTACCTTGACATTGTGGTGGGGTGTGAGGGGGAGCTCCTGAAATAATGATGCTTTTTAAAATATATGTACAATATTCAGGGCGGGAACTGCTTTTCCTTCAGTAGCACAATTCAGCTGCAAAGGGGTCCAGTATTCTGTCTCAATATCGGGCAAGGATGCCATTTTTAAATGCAGGAGAATCTCATTACTCCTTATCAGACTTTCTGTGCTGTGTGTGTGCGTGCCTGTGTGTGTATTTTGGGGGGAGAAGTAAGGGAGATGTTTTCTATTTTTGGCTTCTGCCAGCTTTGATACATTTTGCTAGAAGCTGTTTTAGTGTTTTGAGTACTATAATGACGACTGCTTACACGGTCTCCTTGGTAATCTAAACGGCTGTGTGAAATACGAATCCAGTTTGTGCCCTCTTTGCTGTTACCGTGGTCATCTAATACTGTATTTGTCTCATCAAATATTTAATTTGGGTTGTGGGTGGTCCATCTTCATATGTCAGGTGCAATTATTATTTTAAAATAAAAGAACCAAGATAATCTAGTTCTGATAGGAATGCATTACACTACAGCTTGCAGACTCAGTTACCAATTAAATGTGAACATATAGATTCCAGCCACAAAACTTAACATTTTTTTAGTATCCCATTTGTTAAAAAAGCAAGTTGGAAGCCAGGTACCATGAAAGGCAATGTTAGCCATAGCCTATTCACTGTCTCAAATGCATTTCTTTTGAAATACCAACTTTTTTTAAAAAATGAGAAAAAATAAGACCTTTTATAGGATTACTTTATGGGAAAGTTTCTTAAGAAAGCTAATTGTTAAATAACAGATTAAATGGAAGTGCTGGTTAAACATTGACACAATTAAGGTATAAGAAAAAGTCACAAAACACCAGCCTTTCTAGAAGTTAAACTTTAGTAAAGAGACACATTTAGTGAGCCTTTTTCTTGCACCAAAATACCATGTCCAAACAATAAACAGGCCTTTTTAAAACAAGAAGTATGAAGGTAAAACTGCAGCATCAACATACTCTTATAGTTATCACTTGAAATTGTTAGAACAAATAGTCTTTTTTTCTACATTTTTTAAAATCACTACAGACACTGCAAATAAGGCTTAAGTATTTATTTAGTGGAGTACAATGCGCGTTGACCGGTACACTCTTATGTCCTGTTTTCTATACCTGCTCTAACAGAATGAATTTCGATATGGTTACATTATGGAACCTTCCAAAGCTCTTTGAATTTACAGAGAAGATGTTTTATTTGGTTTTGTAGAGACTAGATCACACAGCTTGAACAGGTTGTTCAGTATATGGTTACACATATACCAGGATATATTTGCTCAGATTAAGCCCCTGGGAGAGTTGCACTTCGTACCAAATTCCTCGAGAGTTCCTTTGAGGGAGATGCACAACGGGGACTTATAAAGGGGACTTATGTACGAAGACAGCCTCTTCATCACCTACCACTGCTACAGGTGGCAGACAATCGTTAGTAAAGAATGAGGCTAGGCTACTAAGGTGTATTTAACAACCAATTTTCCTTGTTTTATATATTCTTGGAGACCCATTGATGTATTGGAAGGGAAACATTTAGCCTTCTGGTCTATTTTCTTAGGAAAGAAAGCCTTAGCAGTGATACATGTTTTTAAATGATGGCAGACATCTGTCACTCATGCCATCCCCAGCACTGTCGTGTGGGGGGGGTTGACGGTTGTCATTGCAGAAGTGCAGATTAAGTCAACCGATCGCCCCTGGGCACTCACACTGCTCCTCCCACGTCATCTCCTGCTCTCGAAGTGTTTGCCAAGCTCTGAAATCACTTTGTCGTGAACATGCATGTGGTGTGCTGAAGAAAAAGCAAAGGCCAATCAGAGGGCAGCTGCTGAGGACACTCTTTAAAACCCCGAAAGATATTTAACATCCTATTAAATAAATAACTTAGAAGGAAATAGAAAGGGGTGAAGGCAGAACGCACAAGCATACCATACTATTTGCTTTGTTAGAACAGTTTCACACTAACATGTGTACATCTTTTAACCCTATCCAATGCTCCACGATGCCACGCCCAAAGCTCCTTTGGTTGTGCACAGAACAGGACCCAAGTGCTTTCCAGTAAATGCTTGCATGTCTTCCTGCTCATTGAATCACTCGGCTGGAATGAGCAACGAAAGTCTTTGACATGAGTTCATATTCCATAAATAACTTTTCTGAAGATCATTCAACAGATTGTTCCGTGTCCTTTAAGTTCTATCTCAGAGGTTAAAAAAAACACACACAAAAACAAACATAAACAAAAACTTAACCCAAAAAAACCCCAGCCACAACGTTGTTCGTTTAGGAGTAACTTCTATTCCATTTGATCCGCCTCTATCTGGATTATAAGGCATGACACAGAACTAATGAAAGGAACATCATACATCAGCAGTGTGTACAAAAGCCTTTAAAGACTTCCTTTCTTTCAAGCAAGCAGACGCCTGCCATGCGTCTTTGCCTTTTGAGCTACTGTGTTCATGAAGAATACCCACTATTCCTGGCCAAAGAGCCTTTGGTTCCGCTGCACCCACAAGCACTGGCTGCTTCTAGGAGTGCACCACCATTGGAAGGAAATGAGCGGAGGTGTTTTTCCTTCGAGTTTTCTGTCCTCTCCTGGGAGCTCCTTTTCCATTCAATGCCACGTACATCTGTCTCCCATTGTGCTGCCAGTTGAAGGATGCATAGGTGTTGTATCCATTTTCCTCGATCCTCTCCTTCAGCTTACAGTCATTGTTAAATTCTTTCTGCAAAGAAAAACCCAAAATCTCTTATTCTTATGTTAATGGTACTTGGTTCCAATGGACTGGAGCCAGCTGTAGAACCCCAGTTCGAGGGTTTGTGTGCTGTTGACATTTGTAGGCAAGGTGTGCACTTAATAACACAAATTCAACAGCAGGGGGTAAAACTAATAACTCATAACTACAAAGCAGATTCTATGTGTGAAGACAGGTTATTTACTTTAATTGATCATCATAGACACATACTGAGACCCTTTAACAAAGCTGGCATGCCTTGAATATGACGTGGTTTGAGTGCCTAGAATGATTATCGTGAAATAAACTTTCCACTAACAATATTTGTGATGAGTCAATGATCAAAAATAGTGTTATTATCTTCCCCCCACCCCAAGAGTAATGACTAGGGTGCCTCATGGGTAAAATTGAATTATAAGAAAAAGGTAGGTTTTTCAAGTTTTTAAACTTTACCTACCTATAAATCCACAATAAACACACCCACATGGATGAGAAAGCAGATCTCATAATATTTCCAGATAACCATGCGGCCAGGGGAGAAATGAGTGCTTTTCTCTCTTCTAAACACCAAATTTCTCACTCTTGTAAAATTATTTACAATTGTCCATAATTTGGAATTTTGATAGGTTTTTTTTTTTTTTTTGGAATTTTGATAGGTTTTATTCTGAGATCTAGGAATGATGGAAAACTAGGACGTGGAACGCTTTACTTTGTGAATTACCATATCAAAGAAATTATAAATATGGTGACTAGCACTGGCAATGTTGTATAACCCTGAAGACTTTGATCTTGGGAAATTCCACTCTATAGCTATAGTGCTTTGGCTTTGTTTCAAGTGACCATGTGTTTTTAAGGGGATCTTTTGGGACAAGGATTGATGTCTTATTCATTCCATAAATCCAGGATCTCACTCTGGAGTTAATAATGAAGGGGAGGTGCCTCACTAATTTCTAGACTCTGGCTTCAAACATGTCCTTCTTTCCTTATACCCAAAATGACACAGTCAAGAAGTTAAGACTTGGGGCTTTTGCTCTTCTGGTTCTACCTTCTCCATCCAAACCAATGGCAATGTAGGCATCTTTCAGTTGAGGGGTCGACTGGGTAGTTCAAATAGCTTCTCTCACTTCAGTACTTTTTGAAATTTCTACTTAATTCATAATTCTTGAACATGTGTATATTTAAACATCCAGGTTTCTGTGGGCTAGCTTATAATTGTGAACATTAGCAGAATCATCATAAACAGGTATAGTTTATGTTAATGTGGTTAGTTTAAGCTTTGTTACCTGGAATGAATTTATCCTATGTGCTTCTCTTGTATAAAGTAATATTTAAATGTGGTTTTCAAAGCAGATATGATTTTTTACATGCATAATTACATTCATTTCATTAAGCGGGGTGCAGTTTAGAGACTGAGAGGATAGAGAAACTTTTAGATAATTTTATATTTTAAACAGGGCTGTGTAGAAAAGTAGTTATTTTTTCTTCCCACAAAAATGCTTCTTAAAGTGAGGTACACCTGTAGCAGACTCCTCATCTCAGGCTTTTTTAATATTTAGACTATAGCTCACATGCTGTATCAGAGTCTCCACAGGAGGCCCCAGGAATCTATTGTTTATAGCATTTAGGTAAATCATAAGTGTTAGCATGTTTTGTTTTTTTTTTAATCTAGGCTAGAGCAAGATCTCAAAGTAGAGTCTGAGTTTAGAAAAAGGTTTTGAATTTCTTTAGGATACCAGGTACATTTCTTTGGTCCTTATATCATGCCCTTTGAAGGCCTCTTCTGTTTAAATTCAGTCTTATAATTTATTTTCTTAATTCTGTCAATCAAGGGAAAACTAATAATACAATAGATGCATTGTTCAGAAAATGAATAATGAAAACATAAGAGGTATACATTTTCTCACAAGGAAATAGAGGAAAATATGCAAAAGAATAGAATATGGAGCTCGTTTAATCAATGACTCTGGATGCCTAACTGATATTTTTAAGAGAGCTTATAAAATAAAAAAAATGAAGACATGAATTGCAAGAGTTGTCTTCTGACATACAGAATTATATCAGGTGTGTGCTCATGAATTTTGATGGTATACCCTTTAGATGCAAAGTTCCCAGACCTGTTCCATGCTGAACAGGACATTCAATTTGAGGAGATTTTTCATTTAATTTAAACAAATCATCATTTTTCACTCTTCCTAATGATAATGCAAAATCACAAGATGATGCACTATGGTTAGAGAGTGGGTTTCTCTTTGAAACTGGCTGTAAGTGGAGAGCCTAGATTGTAATGAGCTGAGCTCATTGGAGAGGTAGTCAGGTTTACGCATTACACAGCTCAGTGGACTGCATGGCTCTAAGTGCTGAGGAAATAGTAGAGAACAAAGCAGACTCTGACCTCTTGAAGTTCACAATCTACTAGGAGAAGACAGTCAACAAAAAACACATTAATGAGCCTGGCCAGTGTGGCTCAGTGGTTGAGTGTTGACCTATGAACCAAGAGGTCATGGCTCAATTCCCAGTCAGGGCACATGCCTGGATTGCGGGCTTAAACCCCAGGGTGGGGCATGTAGGAGGCAGCCAATCAATGATTCTCTTTCATCACTGATATTTCTCTTTCTCTCTCCCTCTCCCTTTCTCTCTGAAATCAATAAAAATATATTAAAAATACATTAATGAGAGAAATATATGATTAGAGCCATTGCAGACCATTAAGCAGGGTGCTGTGATAGAAAGCATGGGACACCTAGTTCAGATACAGAGATAGAATGTACGAATTCATAAACCTCAGAGCTCAGGAAGAAACATAGGCACAGTCCATGAGCTGTGTCAGGATAGAAAAAAAAATGTGGAGCAATGAGAGACAAAGTATTTAATACTTCTATGACATACTTAATTTGAGTTATTCATTTCTCCTTGATGTCACCTTTTTAAAGAAGTATACTTTATCAATTAAAAATTACTTCAATCTTTTTAATGCAATTACATTTTTTTTTTACATTTTCTCCCTCAATCTAAACTCATATTAGCTGGCTTTACTTTATAGCATTGGTTTTGACTGAGTATGCATATCAGTAGCTCTTTAAAGAATATACATACACTTGGTCCTCTTACCCAGCAATTCTGGTAATAGTAGATTAAGGAGAGACCTGGGCACATTCATTGAAAAGAAAAAGAAAAAAATGCCTCAAAGATGAGTATGCTGTGAACCTCTAAATAAAATCACTTTCTAAAATGCTCTATTACTCTTCTAGGCTCATTAGTAGAGCAACATATATTGGAAATTTTCAAGTGAAATTTCTCTGACTCCCCCCACCCCAGCCAAAGGTCCTGACCCAACATATGTCTGACTTTCCAATTATAAGTGGACTTGATATGAATGAAATACAAGGCTGTTCTATACCCAGACCAATTATGGAATCAAGTTCCAGTGATTCTCAAATTGTGGTTCCCAAACCAGTAGCATCAGGAGCACCCGGGACCTTGTTAAAAGGGCAAATTCTTAGATCCTACCCAGACATACTAAATCAGAAAATCTGGGAGTGTGTTTTCATAAGCCCAGTGATTTGAACACATGGTCAAGTTTGAGAGCTACTGGCACTCCCATCCTTATGTTCATTAACAAAAGAAGTTTATGTACACATTTTAAAGTGATATTTCCTGATTCTGGCTATGGAACACCGGGATGTACGTAACCAAAGCACCGGCTGGATACCAGCTCCATAATGGAGTGAATGAATCACTATTGTCTGGGTAGACAAAATTCTGCAGTTGATTGCATGGCACACAAAATGATAAATTTTTTGATATGTCTCCCCATTTCAGATATTAACAGAATACAATACGCCCAAGTCTCTGTTTCATGTCCAGCTCTAACACATATACATTATATGGTTTTATACTCAAGATTTTTGTTCTCAATGATCTTTTCTAAGTTGTCTGCAGTGCCCGTGCCAGTTTGACCAGATGCTTCCGTGAGAGTCTGACTGGTGAGCAATCCAGAACATTGACTGACGGATGCCAGCATCAGCCTGTGTGGTAGGCTAATGGGTGAACAACAGAGGAGGTTATAGAGTTGGAAGAGCTACCCTGCCAGCCCTTGAAACTGTGCTGAGCAGCCCACTGTGGCTCTATTTATTAGCAATGGAACGATAACAAAGCTATTCAATGTCTTTGGGAAACAGTCCAAAACTGTGGTAGTAATTTACTGCAGTGAATTTTGAAAATAAAAGCAGAATACTTACTGAGCCATAAAGTCTCCCTTTCTTGTTCATGGCTAAATAATAGTTGCTGTTAATGGCTTTGACTGCAACAACTCCGATTTCAACTGAAGTTATCTTCAGGATACCTGAAACATACAATTACAAAAGGCTACATTAAAAGGAGTCACATAAATTCAGTTGAGAGAAAGAAAAATGAGAAGAAATGACTGAGTTTACTTTTGATGGTTCTAAAACAAAATTGTTTTTTAAAAATTGGAAATAAAATGCCAACTTCTTTCAATGTGCCTGAAAACCCAGAAGCTGTATAAAAACAGGTAGTAGTTCTTTAAAAGAATTCCCCTGTATTTTACTCTGAGCATATGGGAAAATATTGTTTTAATTAAAATGCTTCCTTTGCTAACTCTGCATTTTCAACCCCATAAATATTGAAACAACTCTACTCATCTTAGTCTAGATTTCACAAAAACTTATCAGAGCACACATCTGTATTATGGTATTAAATTAAATCTGTAGCATATGTCAGTAATATGTCAGATTTGCCTCAATCTGTAAAAACAGTGGTAAACTATTTCTTCTTTGTAGGACACTTAGATAAACTAAATCTTTTGGCTACATTTAACTGATAAATTGATTTTCGGCAAATGTGTTGACATTTTGAGGTACAGAGTGACTAATCCCACACCCACATTATCTTTAACATAGCAGGATCACTACTCTGGTTTGGGAGGAAATCCATCAGCATTTTTTAAAGTTTTATTTATTTTTCTGGAAAGAAAATTTAAGTTTTCTGTTTATTTATTGTTTTTTTTTCTTGTTTTCTGGAAAGAATGAAAAATGGAGGGAATTAGTAACTGATAGACAAGAGACCTTTTCCCCTAATACACGAGTTTTGGTTGGTGCATCTAGAGATACTTTTATCTGAAAAGTTTCTAGGTAACTAGAGAAAAGGCATTTGATATTCTACTCAAAATGCCCACCTATTTCAGGTTAAGTAGGCCTTGGGTACTCACTACTTACTTCTTATTTTATGACTCCTGGGAAAGCTTTCTCAGGGTAGGGATCTGCACTGTGATGATCAAACGCCTCTGGATCCAGAGTGGCTGGGTCTGAATCCCGGCTTCTCATTTACTGGTCAATGACTGTAGCAGATGTCACTGAACTGCCTGGCATCTCAATTTCATTTGTAAAATGGGTAACCTAAGAGTAGCTCTTAGGATTAAATCAGATATACATATTAAATAATTAAAACTTGCTTAGAGCTTAGTGACTTCTTAATTATTATTAGAGGGAAGTTTTCCTCTAAGAGTTCTAGATTTTGGAACTTCTTCCTGAACAGAACCCACAAATTCCTATTGACTTAGCCCATACAATCTGGAAGTTGATCATATGTTATTATTCATCATATGTTACCTAGCATAAGAAATACCATCCTGAATGTGATTGATAAACTGTGTATTTATACTCTTCCCAATGGGAAAGAGTGGCTTGTTTTCAAGACATGAATGGCTCCCTTTCTTTCACACATTGATGAGCCATGTGGAGGTCAATAGACATGCTTGCATTCCCCCATGCAAAGTTGGCCTAACCAGAGAGACTTGTGCCAGAACTACATGCCAGGGACCATTCTGTCCAGGTAACCTGAAGGAAGCCTCCGGCCTGACACAGCACACTCTCTCATTAATAGAGTAAGATAGATTTTTATTGACAAACTCAAATAAGGAAAGATGATGAAGGGTGAAGGAGACTTTTAACATCTATTTTCTTTACACTGGTAGTTCCCTTCAAGGTATGAACTCCTATACACACATGCATTTACACATTGTACGACATACTTTTTTTGCAGTTTATTTCTTTAGTTCTCATAACAATCCTATAAGGAAGGAGGTATTGCTATTTTCAGTTGCAGACGAAAAAAAAAATGGAGCATACTGAGGTTGTATAACTCACATGTAAGGTCATAAAACAACACAGGCCAGGAATGATGGATCCAACATTTGAATCTTGGCTTTTAGAATATCTTGCTCAGAATCTCTGACTATTTTGCCTCTATATCATATCTCCTCATTCTTTCCTGTTTCAGGAATCCTGTTGGAAAACCATCTGACAAAATGACTCATCAAGATAATAGTGTTTAACAGAAATACCACAGAGGACAATGTCTGATTTTAAGAAAAAGAAACCTAATGGACTTTATGTCATAAGCAGAAGATATGGAGCAAGGCAGATGCTAGGAATCTTGGGAAAAATATTTAGGCTGCTATTTACTTTGCCTGCTCAAGAGGCAAGTAAACACTGCCAATAAATTGCAAGGTGTTCCCTATGTATGTATGATTTTGTAACTGGAAACTGTTAGAATGGAAAGGAATGAAGGATGATTTTAGCAAAGACTTTTTAAGGTGAATGAGAAGTAGTGGGATTAAGCTATAGTAACAGACTAAGTTGGGAACAGGAAACGTGTTGTGATATAAATATTACTAAATCCTTGACTGATTATTTCTGAGAGTGTATTGCACGTGGTAGATCATAGATAGCTTGGAAATCTGTAGGTTTCATTCTGCTTTGCACAAAATAGGAACTCAATATTCAAGAAATTCATCAATCGATTAACCACTTATCCCACTCTATGACTAGTTAAAGCTAGCCTGGAAAGGTTCAGTATACTTCAAAATAGAAAGAGGGAAGACATAGGTGATGTAAGATTCATTCAAATTCTGAAAATAATTTTTTGGGTACATCATATGTCAGTAAGTCATAATTTGATAATCTTGTGGGTGATGGACAATGACCGCCTTTGTTACAAATATATGTGAATGTGAGAGTGATTTTCTGAGAAACTCAAGTCCAGAGGACTTCTCTATTTTTCATAAAGAATCTCTCCAGTGTTCTCTGTTCTTTGATGAGCATGATCAAGTTTGCCTATACAAGTATTTTTGGAAAAGAGCAATAGAATTTTGTTTGACAATTTTTAGATTAATAACTTACAGTTTTATATATGTATACCTTGATGTAAATTTAAATGCCAATTGAAGGACAGCTTTCTTGGAGAAATTAAGTGAACAGCAAACAGAATCTCTCTGTATTTCTCACAACTGATGTGAATCTACAGTTATCTCAAAATTAAACTTATAAAAAAGCACTGTTTTGTCACTAAAAGAAACTAGCACCTGAAAATTATATCATCAATAGAAAGAAAATGAATTACATTTCCATAATTTAGATATTTTATAAATTTAGACATTCTTATAGTTAAATTCTGTTACTTATATTAAGTTGCAACCACATCAGTTTTGCTATCTCTCAAAAGATGAATATGACAGGTGGTATTGTAAATCGGTTTAAGGGCTTTTGAACAGTTTCATACATAGGAAGACCTATGAGGAGAAGGGCACCCTTTTAGGAAATGATAAAAAGTCAAGTTATGGCTCTCCTCTTGCAAAGTCTATGTTTTATTGGGAATATAAGACAAATGCAGAGATAATTCCAATAAAACATATGACGTGATAGTGAGTACTTAAATGGAAGACAAGGGAGGCAAAGATGAAGGCAGTTCATACTGGCTGAGGTTCCAAGGCAGACCAACTATGGGAAATGAAACCTGAACTGAGTAAGAGATAACCAAGGAAAAGGGGAAGACATAGCAAAAACATTATGGTGAACAATATGGTGTTTTCAGAAACAAAATTATAAGTTTTGTTTATCAATTAGAGTAAAAGGAACAAGGCAGGAAGTTGTAAGAAGTGAAGTTAGGGAGTTAAGTCAGACTTAAGTTATCAAGAATCTTGTATGGAATTTAGGCAAATAGGAAGTATTTTACCTAAAAATATATACCTTTTTAAAGAACATATTAGAAAAAGCTAACATTTAGCAAATCTCTTTTAGTAAATAATAGCAATCTGTAAAGTTTATTCTGAATTATATTTGAAATCCTAACTAGTAAAGCTTGATAATCAACATTACAAAGTGATTGTGACATCAATCAGCTCCTATTAATGGGCAAATTATACCTAATGATGCATCATCACTATAGTAATGGGAAGGATTTTGTAAACTGTTCCAAATGGAAATAACCTAATAGTTGTAATTTCCATGTAAGTCATCTTTTCTTTGAAATTGCAGGGCGTGCTATGTTTTGATGAATGCTTGAGTAATAAATCTAAGGAGGTGGACATTCACAAGTATCTTTCCTAGTTTATGATTTTTATTTCCAGGAGAGAAACATCTGATCCATTTTCTCCCCAGCAAGTCATTGAACCAAGATGATTTGGGCTATTAGAATAAACAAGCTATTGTACTGAATAGTAACTTTCTCCTTTAGTATTTTTTTCATGGACACAACAGGAGAAAGTAAAAGACAAATAAAACTTTAATAAAATGGATAGACAGGGAAGGTAGATGTAAACAATAAATGCAAAGTCCTATTAATCTTTTTTAGATAAACAGAATATGAAGAGAAGAAGGAATCCTAAAGATGATCCTGCTAACAGGTATTAAGTACAAATGTGCAAGATTTGTGTTGGCTCTCACTCTGGAGGGGGCAAAGACAAACGACACACAGTCTTTATATTCAAGGAGTTTTAAAGCTGAGTAGGATAATGACACAAAAAACTAAAGTAATTGCAATACAAAAATATAGTAAGTGTTAGATCAGAGGGAAAAATGTGCTGTTATGGCTTTAAGTAGTAAAGAAGTCATCCTAAAAAGATGTTGTTATTTGAAGTTGGTATTTGAAGTGAGCCTTTCAGGAGTAGGATTTTAATAAGTGGGGATTTCTAAAGTTGAGGGGAATATTCTGGGCAGAGAAAAGTAAATGAGTAAAAACAGGCACAAGGAGGGAAGAGAGCTCAGCGTGTGCATGAACCACAGTTGACTTTACCACCAACTGCACTTAGTGGGGCCACTATCTGTAAAAGTGAGGGCTTTACTTTGTTGAGTAACAGCGTGCTTTCCTGGGTGAGGAATCTACTTTTCAAAAAATCAGTTGTGAAACTTGGAAGCAGCTCAATAAATGTCAGAACCTCACGAATTCAGAATCAGTCACGTCTGTTATTTTTCTCTAAACGTTTTAACTCAAAATAGATTATAATGCTATATAGTCTGATAGTCTTAGTCAATGTGCTGAAATATATCATGGTTAGTAAAATATAATACACAAATCCTAACATCTCTAAATTAAATCTCTCTCTCTCATGAATAGTATCCTAAAAAGATTGGTTATATTCTAATATAGAAAAACCCATTGAGCTCCTTGCGCTTGTTGTCTCATTTACACTATATACCTCAGAGATTGTGTGGCCAAACCGAAGAGTATGGGGCTACATGGCTCCAAATGTGATCTTCCTTCAGAATCACTGTGGGTCTTATCTCTTTGAACCACAACAATTGCAGTGGTCTTTGGTTATTTATTTAAAAACAGTGCATAGTTCATAATATGTGTTCATATATATTTACTGAATAATTAAATGAATCAATGAGTGGTTCAATGACTGGCTGAGTACAGGAAAACTGGGTATTCATTAAATACAGGCTTTTTGCTTTTGTCACTAGAATCATATTTGTAAAACCTTGAGATGCATTAATATCTCCACAACCAATTAAAATGAAACAGAAAGTAAAAGGAAATGTCAAAATGTTGTATGCTTCAAAGGAAAAGTCAAGGAATTACAAAATATAAATATTTAAAATTTATTTCTAGGGAAATTCTTATAATCTGAAATTTCTTTAAAATTTCTAAATAATGGATGTATGGCTCTGCAACTATTTATTATTAAAATTGTGAGGAAAAGGTTCTCAAACATGGATCAGAAAGGCTATCTACTGTGAGGTCTCTAGTCAAGGCAACATTCTCGGTTAAGAAAGCACCATTTGGCCTAGCCCTAGTGGCTCAGTGGATGAGTGCTGACCTATGAATCAGGAGGTCAAGGTTCAATTCCTGGTCAGGGCACATATCGGGCTGCAGGCTTGATCTCCAGTAGGGGGCGTGCAGGAGGTGGCTGATTGATGTCTCTCATCACTGATGTTTCTATCTCTCCCTCTCCCTTCCTCTCTGAAACCAATAAAAATATATTTTAAAAAAGCCCCATTTGGAGTAAATTGAATTTAATGACAGTAGTAGCACAAAAATCAAGAACTGACTCAGAGTGGCTCTCATGTGTCATAGGCTTTCATGTCTCAGTTAACCGTCACAATGATATCAGGTAAATATTACATTCTTAAAATGTTGACACTGAGCCTTGGAGAAGCTAAGTGAATTGGTGAACACATACTCACTACATAGTATAGATTTGGTGTTTGGATACAAAGCCCATTCTCTTTCCAGTACATCGAAGGCTTTGTTAAATAAACTTGAAGACAGCAATATGACAAAGCAATGATAAAGAGAGTTTTACCTTTTTAAATACTTTTCTCCTTATTATAGCAAACACTTGATTTTTAGATTTCAAAAGTATTTTAGAGAAACATATAGTTTTGTCAACACAAAGGGATTAACTTTTACTTAGTTTAATTTTCTAGGTAACTAAAGTATTATAGATCTTAGAATTTAAATTTAAATTCCAAGTTATTTTTAACAAAGTTCACTCATTTCTTTGTTCATATGTAGAGATGATAATCAAAATTCACTGCTTTTCTTGATGACTCAGCATCATCATCAAAATTAGGTCTGATGACTTTACTGTGAAAGTAGAATGCTCTCAGGAGCTGATAAATTAACATGTAATCTTATTAGGATTGAGTCAAAATATGGGAAAATTTTGGTAATATTCTTTTCTGAATAGAGGACATGAAGTTTTTTGTAGCAACCCTAATATCTCTCTTTTATAGTTTCTTGGGTATATTCCAAGAGTGGACATCTATGCAAATGTGATGTTAAACTCCAGGGGAAACATAAAAATATCTAGCTTTATGTCTAGCACCAACTGTATTAGTTTTATCTTTCATGTCTATGATAAAGCAAATGTAGTAATTTTTCCTGTTGTAAAAATAATAATATATCATTTGCAAATGCTTAAATCGGGTATAAATTTGCTTCATAAATACTGGTATTGAAAAAATTAAATAATTATTTTTCAGCTGGTAGTTAATTCATTGACACCCTTGAATTTGTTAAAAACATGATTCCACTCATGGTTCTTGACAGTAAAATTCTACTTTAGATTTAGGAAGTCCAGTAGATTCTGGGTTTATATGATCATGGCTAGATAAATATATAGTTTTCAATATCTAAATAATTTCCATCATAATAATTAGACAAAATTTCAAATAACAAATGTTATCATCTTTCTTTAATGCAAAACAGAACGAAATTAAATGTAGCCTCAAAAAAAAACTATGTGAGCTGTTGGACTCCTACCTCCCAAACACACAGCATGCAAAGGACCTTCCTGAACGCTGTGCTTAGACACTGGGCCAGACTTTAGCTTGGCTTCCACCTGAACCAAGCTGTGTCCCTAAAGGTACCCCCGCCCTCATGCTGAGCTCTACTTGAGAAAATTAAATGATATCAAACTGCAAATTGTGCATTGTGGCAACCCCCTTGCCAAACCATCTCCAGTGATCCTCCATTACCCCGTTCTGTAAGTTTTCATTTCCACATAGCCTCTAGTCAGTCTCTTTTGTCCCACCTTTTTCAATTCTCCATGATCCCTCTTGGCTCCCTATCTATTCTTCCTTAAAATGTTTAGCCACCTCTTTCTTAGATGGAGTTGAGCTCCGTGAATACTGCAGTCTCTCTCCCTCACTGCAGTAGTCTGAACAAAATCTGCTTTGGCCCTGGAACAAGCATGTGGTGCTGGGTTTGGGTTTGACAAAGGTAATTGTCAAGCACAGTGGCAAATTCTAAAACTTTTCTCAATTTGAGCTCATAAAACATCGTGGAGATTATGGAGCAGAAAACTACCACCAAATACCTGGCTAGCATATGCCCAGTTAAATATTCCACAAGTGGGGCATGCAAAAAAAAAAAAAAAGTAAAGAAAACGGGAAGGAAAGGACCTGGCTGAGGGGGAACAGAACTATGGGATAATAGAACTATGTTTGTATATCTTAGCTTAAGAACCCCACACACTTTAAAGCCATATAGGATTGCCTATATGCTTGATTCAACATTTTCAAAAACTTCATCTAGATCTAGCTTAACTGTCTAGGAAGAGTGTCAAAATGTACCTAGGTAATTTTTGTATTGCCTGCATATTTCCCTGTTTCATTTCTGTCCACTCTACTGCCACATGTCTGTTTGTCTCTCCCCCTTCTCTCTCCCTCTTGGCTTACATCTCAGCTCTGCTATTTAACTACATGTGTCACCTTGGTTAAGTCCCTTATACTCCTAGAGTCTTAGTTCTCACATCTCAGCTCTGCTACTTAACTAGCTGTGTCACCTTGGAAAAGTCCGTTATATTCCCAGAGTCTTCGTTTCCTTGGGCTAATTGCCTGTAGCTCACAGGATTGCACAGAATCTCAGTTGTGGATATTGAACAGGTATTTACTGTCTGCTGAATCAGGAATGCTGACAAGTTCATCAGTCTTTTATACCAGTGGTTCTAAAACTTGAGCATGTGTAAGAATCATCTAGAAGGTGCCAGAGAATTTGACTTTCCAGCAGTTTCCCAGGCAGTGATGATTCTGCTGGTCCAAGGACCACACACTGTTCTATAAACTATGACTCAGAGATACAGCAGGCCTTTGATATAAAAAAGTATTGACAGGAACATGTGCAGAGAAGCAGAGCCACAAACAGGAATAGACACAAATAATTGTAGCAGCTTAACATCAAAGAAAATTTTATAAAGAATGTGCAAAGAAGTGCTGGGTTTTGTCCTGCTTGTTTTTGATAATGTGGGACTTTTAACCTCTGCATAATTGTGATATATGGACTTGGAATTTGTTTACAAATATACTACATTGTTGTCTATAGTCAGTTTTTCAGACTTGCAATGAGATTATTATCAGACTATTTGTTGTCCTCTACTTAAGAAGAGTGTGGAAGTATTGGTGGAAACTTAAGTGCCTTCAACTACTCCTTGAAGTAACTTATAGACATTCTTATAGGACTAATTGTGTTGACACTCCAGGAATTACAGGTCTAAAAGGCCCGCTTAATGCTATTTTCAGGCCAAGAAATTGCTACAAATCAGTAGGGATTCACTTGATCACCTACCCTCCACCCAGAGTTAAAGGCATATGCTTGCTCTAGAATGATCTCACCACCTTTAAAAGGAGGATACCAGAGTGGGCTAATCATTAATGTATGTCTGGTCTACCTTGTACTATTATAGACTCTGACTGCCTGTTCAGCATAATGCAATAGAGCTATTTAGTTTCTCTGTTAGCCACAGTTCTTTCAGATACCCTTGACATTCATTTAGAATTGCAGATGGAAACAGGACCTGCATTCACAGACTATCCTGATCGCTTCTATATAAGAAGATACATCTTCCCCAATATGCTAAAGACCAAAATGACCTTTTACAGTCTCACCTGGTACTTCAAGTAATAGAATAAATGCAGTGATTAAGTTGACTTTATTGATATGCACAGTGGCAAATTCTAAAACTTTTCTCAATTTGTAATATAACCATTGTCATTGATCTAACTTTAAAAGTATTAGAAACTAACAATGCAGTCTATGAACAATATTCCCATGTTGTCAGTTAATTGATAAAGTGTGTTAAAGATTAATGTCTCAGGGCATTTTTATTGCAAATGAAATGTGACTCTGGGTTCTTCAGTTGATCATTAGTCACTGAGCTTTGGAAGGAGAGTCTACCATTCTGTATAGGAAGGAAGAGTTTTAAATTCCAACCATGTGAAATAAGAGACAGTCACTTGCAATGTTATTGCTGCTAGAAACATCTATAAAGAATTCAGAATGATACTAGAAAGGTATTATGCGCCAACCAACTCCCTAAATTAGACCTACTATGATCAGGAGGCATATCAATTGTGAAAATTTCCCCCTCCCTGCAAAAGACTAAGTCATTATAAATTATCTTGAGAAATATTCCATATGCAATCAAAACTTCTAGTCAAGTCTAATGCAGAGCACAGATTTCAAAGCCTCAAAATCAACTAAAATTACTAAGTAAAAAAACCTAGTCTCGTTTATTTAGTGAGAAAAGTTCAGATCATGTAAGGCTTAAGATATAGCTGGGTTTTTAATAAATTGTAGATTCAGTGATGAGCTTGTTGAAATCTAGAGGGTGTTTGGTGCCTCTCTGATTCCTTGCTGTCACAGATGACACCTGGAAACTAGGGACAGCGAGGGACTTATCCAAGCACCTCTGGAAGGTTACAGCCTGGAATAAATAGTTAGTACATGTTTTTTTTTTTTTTTCCTAGTCCACAACGAGGCTCCTATAAACATTTATAAACTGTTGGCAACCAGGCAAAGATTTTATATCTACTTAATGTTTCATAGGCTAATTTATCTTTTCATTACACAGAAACAATTCATCCTAGTTGAGCTCAACCACTGCATTTTACAAATTAAGGAAGAAAAATTCAAAAACCAACATTAAGGGTTCGAGGAATTACTCCATGGCATCTTTCACTAAATGATCATCATGTCAATATAGATAATTACTTTAACCCTTTGTACTCGCTTGCTTTTTTCTCAATTCCTTTATTCTACTCGGGATTTAATTTTTTAAATACCCCAGATTTTACAAAGCACGGCAGTAGAATAAAAAACTGGAGTTTCTTTTCATACAAACTTATTTATTTGGATTTTTTTATATTTCAAATTATTGATACATTCAATAACTGTCACACTCAACATCCGAGTGCAAAAGGTTAAAGATATTCCTATAAAATGTCTACCACAGTTGCTCAACCTCTATGACCTTCTTTAGGGTAACCAAATATAATATAGAGTATCTTTTCCCCTCAGTTTAATGAAAATAATAAAATGGGTCAGTAGAGCACATCTTGATGTTGAATTTCTGGCAAGGAAAAAACCTTACTCAATGCATTGAAGTATTCACAAATTAGCTAAGCATGAACATCCTTCAGTTGTTTCAAATATTGAATGTATGTTAAGCCTTAAGGTTCAAGCTCCAGGCTCATTCTGAACATGTATATTATAAATTTGTCAATCTTTCTTCATAGTATGGAATTCTATATAATAAAAGGCTAATATGCAAATAGACCGAACGGTGGAATGACCAGTCACTATGACGTGCACTGACCACCAGGGGTCAGATGTTCAATGCAGGAGCTGCCCCCTGGTGGTCAGTGCACTCCCACAGGGGGGATCACTCAGCCAGAAGCCAGGCTCACGGCTGGCGAGTGCAGTAGTGGTGGCGGGAGCCTCTCCCACCTCCAGGGCAGTCCGACATCCCCCGAGGGCTCCCTGACTGTGAGAGGGCGCAGGCCGAGCTGAGGGACCCCCCCACACAAGTGCACAAATTTTGTGCACTGGGCCTCTAGTAATATATAACCAGCTTCTTAACTCTTTCAAAGATTATTTCCATAGTTACTTAGAGAGTGGGTAATTATACTACTTGCTAAGAAATATAAATATTACCATTGGTATGTGTATTTTTTATTTAATTGTGCAAAAGGCAAGTAACCCAATATCTTATTGCATTTTTCTTGCAAATAAAATGTGACTCTGGGTTCTTCCAACTTAACACTGGTTAAGTTGCCATATACTAGTACAGTGGTCGGCAAACTGTGGCTTGCGAGCCACATGCGGCTCGCGAGCCGTGGTTTGCCACTCTGTTGACTAATGAGTTTGCCAACCACTGACCTAGACTCTCGATTCCAATAATTACAGGCTGTTGTTGTTCCTTGTGATTAAGCCCCTAGGCCAGTGGTCGGCAAACTCATTAGTCAACAGAGCGGCAAACCGCGGCTCGCGAGCCGAGCCGCAGTTTGCCGACCACTGTACTAGTATAAAACTACGTTTCTGTAACTCATGATATTGAAATAAGAAATTCTGTCTTCGGCTGAAAAGGGGAAGTTTAATCAAGACACTCATGAAAATCATGGTCTCCTGAACTGAAGACTGCTCTCCTCTGGCCATACACCAAGGCGGAAGTGATCCTTTATGCTTAAAGTTCATGGAAATGCCTATCATTGCCATAACACACAGCTGGCAAAGAAAACAGACCTCTTAGGTTGGCACTGGAAGAAAACAGCATCACATTCATTTCTAATCACTAGTAAACCACACAGCCAGTATTTTGCAGAGTACATTGGAGGGGAGACTTTCATAGAAGTCAATTTAAAGTTTTTTTTCTGGCACTTAAACATTATATTTTGAGACAGTACAAAAGCAATATTAAAACTCAGTATAAGAGTCAAACATTCTAGCATAGGCAACATGGGAAAAGCAACACTGGGCTAGGAAGAGATTTCTTAGATACTATTACCTTAACCACATGTGGGTGAAAGGAAGGTACTACTCCTTCTTTAATGAGAAGCAGCTACAGATTGATATTAGATCCAACATATATCCTTTATTGTTATTTGTAGTTATGCATGGAAAATGGAATGCTATCTGTGTTTTAACTCTCAGTGAACATTTTTGTTGTTTCATTAATTCTTGAGTTGATAAGCTATCTTTAAATAAATTGCTAGACAAGAATTCTACCTGACACATTATATCTGTTTTCCCATGGTAGACAAAGACCAGGAATTGTCTCAACATTACATCTTATTTAAAAACAAATGCTTAAATTGGTTTAAAATAGTAAGCTCTTGAGAAAGGGCACAAACGCTTTAAGAGAAAACATCTATCTGATCCAATTTTGAAAGTGAAAACTGATGGATAAGGGAACATTATACGTGGGTGATGGTCTCAAATAATCACTTAGTGTTAGGAACAATTTGAAAGCTTTAGAAAATGCTCAGAGACAAATAAATGGATATATATATATATATATATATATATATATATATATATATACACACACATTTTAGATAAACATTATTTCATACTAGTCGTGGTTCAAGTCTTAGAAAACTGTTCTGAATAAAACATGATGAAAGCTTAGCATTTAAGAGTAGAAAGTAGATTGCAACTACTGTGTACTTGAGTTCTCATGAATATAAGATATTTCTGAGTACAAGAAAAAGAGAAAAAAGGAAACCAAAAAACAAAAGTTAACAAGGAAGAAACACTGAGAGAAATAAAATTACTGGACTTATTTGATTTTGTATAACTTGCATTTAAACACACATTCAAACCATGCTAATTACAAATGTCTCATTTTACGCAATTCCATTTTTTCAAAAAATTGTTAAAACCTTTAAAATTTTGGGAAAAAAAGAATAACATTCAAAGAAAAATTACCTTAAACTACTTCGTAGTGTATACCTTAGTGGATAAAACTCTACTTAAAGTTTGAAGAAATGTTTCCATTGACATCTATTTGTCAAAATCTGAAAGCATTTCTCCCAAAAGAAATAGTCTTGTAATATAATTTAATTAATATAATCAATTGAAAGAAGGAACTTGAAATGACTTGCTCAATTCTGATTAGTTTGTATTGTCAAATAATTAAGTTTACCTGAAGTAAAATGACTCATTTATAATAATTTATGTTGATTAAAATTTTGGTGCATCAAAATGGGACAGGGGAAAACAGAAGCTAGAAAGGACCATAAATATTTAAAAATAATTTGTCAAATTGCCATGAAAATAGCAAAAACACCACCCCAAGTCAAATCTACAGTTACCATTTGTCTCTCCTTTACACACAATACAATACACAGATGAAACGTATATAATTTATTAACCAATGTCACCCCAATAAATTCAATTAAAAATGGCAAAAACAATTCTCAGTAAAGTGGTTGGCTTTTTAGCAAGTCAGGTTAATAAATTAATGGAAATATCTATAAAGAAGAATGAGCAACATTCAAGAGTTTCACTTAATGGCTAGTTCAAATGTTTCCTCCTCTACTACTGATTCTAGAAGGTCAGGAAAAAACTGCGATTGCAATATAATTTAATTAGTACAAACATTGAAGTATTTCAGTGTAGATTATTCTTGGGTAAGATTCAAAGTAAACCCTGTTAATTTGTTTTCATATAAGGATCTTTATAAATGAAGTCCAAATAGATGTCAAATTTAATATCACAATATACTTTTAGAAAGGAATATACTTTAAGTTTCCATATTTTACAAAAACAGGCTCAGAAACCAGGGTCCATAATACAGCATACATTTCATAGTTACTGTTATTAAACAGGTACAGAAACATGCATATCTGTCTTATACAAACAAATTGGTTAGAAAAACAATTTTAAAAATTAAAAGCCCCAATAAAACAGAAATAAATAAATAAAAATAGACATGCTCTTAAAATGCTTAAAAAGTTTGATTAAACTATGGCAGACTATGGAAATGGAATTCAGAAATAGGACTCTTAAGCAAGTTTTACTTATGGATAGGTTACTATGTAGCTGAATTTATTTCTTTATACATTGATATAAGATCTAGCTATATCTCCATGTCAAGCAAAAATTCTCAGCATGCAGATTCTGATTCTTTCAAAAATCTGGTTTTTGATTATTTGACAGAAGTGAGAACTATGGTGAAAAGAGAGAAGAGAATTGGGCTGGAGGTGGGAAGAGACTCAACTTGCCCCTAGTTTATTGAAAGCACGAATCTTCCATTTCTCCATGTGGACCACATTTGTGCTACCAGTACCCAGTCCATGGAAGGTACCTAATATCAAATCACAGAATAATAATAATTAGTTTATCTGAAGAAAGTAATATGCAAAGTTCCTTTTTCAACTTTGGCAAACTTATTTTCCTCTGGAAAGAGGAAAAGGAAGCTCATCTCCATTGGCAGATATTCCCTCTGTATCTGAATGTGCCAACTCTATCCCGGATGCTCAGTGGGGTAACATCAGAAGCCAAGGAATACAGAGGAACACACCAGTCTCACCCCCGCCCCCCCTCCCGTGCCCCAGTTGGTCTTCCATCCTCAGCATGATCTCACCTTATTTTGTGTATTCAACTCAAAGTAATGAACGTGTACCCCGAAGACCTGTTACCAAATATAACCCTGTGAAAATCACATTATAAGAAAGTCACCAAAGGAGCATAGAGAGTCACTGTGACTTGCATGTTATAGGAAGAGAAAGGGTACAATGGAGTCCCAAGCCTAAATCCAGAACTATTCTGCTCAGTCTTTTCCTAGGAAAGTCCACTTGCTTCAACCACAGCAAAATTCAAGGGCAACTTTGTTCCCCTTCCTTACCTAGGTGTGCAGTCATAAGAACCTGTTTTATAAGGTTAAAAAAAAGTCCCCTAACCACAAAGTCTAGTATCTCCGTCCACGGATGTTCTTTGCTGCGGAAACTTGGTCAAGGATGTTGAGGTCATGTGGTCTGTTGCAAATGTCCAAATAGAAACAATTGCTTGTTGACTCTAAATCCTGATGGGTCTTTTCATCTTGAGTGCTTAACAGCTTTGTGACATGGTGGGAGATCCTATCTTTATTCCTGCAGCCAAGAAACAGCCTTGTCATTCCTTTGCTTTCTCAGTCAACACTTTGAGCCCGGAGCAGATGACAAAGTCTTTTCTTTATGTTGAGACTTAAAAGCTACTGGGAAGAGTACAGCCATTTCACGTTCTGCCTCTTTCATCATCATCAGCTCCTCTTTTTATTGTTTCTCTAACCTGCCAGTTGACAAAAACAGCCGCTAATAATTATGTTTGAGGTACGAGGAGGCTCTGTGATCTAATTGCACAGACTTGTGCCACATGTCTTATCCAGTTACACCAACTTGATTTCCAAAGAGAGCTTCAGAGGCATTTTCTTAGCTGTCCTCACACCCAAAACTTCAAGGGCTGTGCACACTATACTGCTCAATGGCCAGACTTGCAAATTGTTTCCACTTCGTTTTCCTTTCACCTTCATTCAACCCCTCCAAAAATTCTGGCATCCCTGTAGGGCAAGAATTGTACTACTCATTGGAATCTGATAGTTTTCTTTTTTCAGTTGCCCTTGCTAGCTAACTACTGTGTAAGGCAAGCACACTGGAAAGGCAGAGATATTTTTGACTTTTAAAATGAAGCAAAACATTGACACACTAACTCGTTTGGTAGACAAAAGTTTCTGGCAAAGTTATTACAGGTATATATATATATATATATATATATATATATACACACACACACACATACACACACACACACACACATATATATGTGTGTGTATATATACATATATATATACACACATATACATATATACATATATATGTATATATAGATATATACATGTATATATATATATTAGAGGCCCGATGCACGAAATTTGTGCAAGGGGCTCGGCCCTCGCAGCCCCGGCTTCGTCTAGAAGGTTGTCCGGAAGGACGTCAAGAAGGTCGTTCGGCTGTCCGGTCTAATTAGCATATTACACACACACACACACACACACACACACACACACACACACACATATCAGTTATTTCCTTTGCAAGATATTTTCTCAGGTACTGTTCATTTCACTTATTCCTTACCATAACCTGACAATCTCACACATGTTGGTAAATACTTTTAAAAAGTCCAAGAATGAGAAAGCCATATAAGGAAAATTATTCCAAATAGACTCCAATCCAGAATAACTTGACATATTTGAAGAATTGATATTACTGTTAGCAAATAAGTACACCTCATTGGCTTCCTTTGATTTTAACGATTCTATTTTTGGTTACGTTTGTTGAATACGATTTCTTCTCAATTGGCTAACATATTTTGATCAGAGGCTCTCGACATCATTGTCTTCTCCATCAATACCTTCACTTTAAACCAGCACTCATATCCACATAGCATTTAAACAAAGATATCAGAAAAAAGGGGGCATGTACTGTTTCAGAAATATTTGCTTTGCCATTTCGGGTTCATACCTTCTAAGTATTTCTGGCAAAATCACCATCTAGTCTCCAACAAAAAACAGCTGTTTTAGGTGGCAAACTCTCATGAAGCTAAAGCACCCGACCCTTAAGAATGGGTAATTGGCAAGAAGATCTTGCTCCAATGCATCTTTAGTCTCTACTGAATCTGAACAGAAAACTAAATTTGCACCGAATTCTTCTTCCTAAGAGGTAGCCTGGCTTCCTAAAGACACATGGAGTTTCAGAGCCTTTGTGTCCCTGGGGGATCTGCTTTTACAAAGCTTGTCTAGGATGAGCCACATTAATAGCAGGGTCCTCTTGTCATTCTAAAGCTGTCCTTTTACTGGTATATTTATAAGATCATCCTCATGAGCTAAATATTTTGCACATATTTTTGCTACTTCAATATACATATCTGATACTTATTCAGAAACTAAATTCTTTAATCCTTTAGTGAGTAGCTTTTCAGCATTCTCAAAAGTATTGAATTTTCAAAAGCAAGTTGGCTCAAAGAGTACGATAAACAAAGTGCAAGGACACAGTGGTAGTTGATACTTTTCTTTCTCAACATATGGCTTATGTTACAACCAAGCAGGTCCCCAGCTTTTATCTCTGGGAGCTGTGAGGTTGACTGCGTATGAGGTCTCATTGCCTAATTAACCCTTACTTAAAATTCTCCCAGGTAAGTCTAACATGGATAGGAAGTTGGTTTCTGTTAGCTGTTCCACCTTTCACCCTGCCACACATCTGGGAAATATTCATTTTAAAATCAGGTCCAAGCCTTTTGGCATTAACTACCTCAAAACATTAAGATATCACCAGCAATTTGCCTCTGCTTCAGAAAATTAAAAGCATATTTGAGATATAAACATGAGTATGCCACTAATATTACTGGCAATAATTGAGAACTGTTCTTTTATTATACTGGGGGGGGGGGGAAGGATGTTATCAGGTGAAATAGGTAGAGTAAATCCAAATGGTAATATTACTCTTTCAAAATAGCTGCATATACATTTTTATGTGAATGCTAAAAATTAAAGTTTATTAAATGCTACTGTTTTTACTTATGGTTATTGTACTGTTGTTATGGTAGAGAAAACACATACCCTATATAAATAGTATATAATCCAGTCTATCCTTTGCAAAAATAATTTAAATTACTTAAATTATAAATTATGATTACTAGCTCAATTCATCAGATATCATCATGGGTTTTTTTTCTAAGATTATTGCCTATTTAGTTTAACATAGAAAAAAATCTGTAGATCTTTTACTTCAGTCTCTAATCCAATCTCTGAGACTGTCTTTTGCATTTATATGCTTCATAATTAAAAGTGAGCTTGTGAGTAGCTCATGATAAACAGATATGGCTGGTAAAATTATGACAATTGGTTATGATATCATCTATAAACTATAGCTATAAGTAAATGGTGAGATGGGAGAATGGGAAGTGACTCTGATGAATATATTTGGGAGTTAGGTTTAAATTCCTTTGTCAAGGTATAAATTAAGCAAGATTAACTATTCCTTAAAACAATATACACTTTTTTAGGAGCTTCTCTGTTGCTGGGGTCACCCCACAAAGAATTGTCTTCACTAGATTTTTCATCTTGGAGCTTTACTCAACAACTGGGACTTGGTCTAAGAAACTACTTACATTATATCCATCAACATCCAAATGCTTGTCTACTAATTTTATATGAGTTTAATGTTTATTAAATAATTGCATTGATAAGAGAAAGAAAAAAGGAAGAGGAAATTGAAAATATGGCTGCTTGTGCCTTAGTTGGAGATTTAGCAGTTTTCCTCATGTGATTTTCATGTTTGGTTCAGTGTTTTCTTAAAAAAAAAAAAATTGACATTTAAAACATTCTTTAAAAGGTCATTTTGAAGACATGTGAGCAAGTTGTATTGATGGTGTTGCATGTGCAATTAGGGTTCCTTTCTCTGAAAAGCCTCCCCAGCTTCTTAGATGAATAAGGATCGACCAGCTCAGTTTTCATCACCTTCTATGTCTTTGGGTCTGTGATCCAATGTTGTTGATCCCATTTTGCATGTGAAAAACATATGGAATTGAGAATTAAAAGCAGTCAACAGCCAAGCGATTGTAATGCACAAACCAAAGACCACCAAGAGCACAAATCATGCTAAAAGGAATGTGAAACTGTGCCATGAATGCTATGGTTACTCAATACTTAGTGATTGGTTGATATTTACATGTGCACACTTTTGGACTCAAGCTAGAGACTTCTAGGCTGTGTTCTGAGGGTAGTGCAGCTGAATAAAGATGACTGAAAAAAGAAAATGGCAAATGCCTCAGTTTCTATTTCCTGCCTCTTAATAAACAACATCTAATAGTATTAAAAACCCACCAGGCATGTAAAGCACAAGTATGAACTCCCTTTTACCAAGGAGTACTACAGAGATATGGTTAGCATCTTATTAAAATCTCTTTTTACTCTTGGTAGGGAATCCAGCTCTGGCTTGGCAAATTGTGAGCTGTATGAATTTGGAAGAGCCAGTTAGCCTCTCGGAATCGCCTTCCTCGTTTATAAAATAAGGAGGTTGCCCCAAGAGGTGATTATCAAAGTCTTTTCCCACGTTACAATTCCCTGATCTATGAACAAGAGCCAACATTACAATTTAGGATTTGGCACCTGATTTTATACTATGCTGGTGCCATGGAATGGCTTATTTCATTAATCTCACATGTTGCCTTTCTCTATGTAACCTGGTTTGACTTAGTTGTTTTTTCTTTAAAGGAACTCAGCATGCTCTCTCTTTGGCATCTGTGGGTGGTTCTTAAAAGAACTTTTTATCATTCTTGAAATAGATGGCAATGCCTAGTGATGCACATGTCCTACTGCCCTCTAGTGGGTGAACCCATTTCTTCCCTAGATATTTTTAAGATAGAGCTTCTCAGGCTTCATACAAATCACTCAAGGTGGGGGTCTCAGCTTCTGAATTGCAAACTCCCGAGTGAGTTCAATGCTGCTAGTCTTAGGACCACACTTGGAAAAGCAAGAGTTGAAGTAATGTGTTCTTCGGTACATATTTGGTTCAAGTAAGAAAGGAAACATATTCAGCATGTGCTAAGCCATGTTTCTAGCTAGTAGAAGATGAAGAAGAAATAGGAGGAGAAGGAAGGGCAGGAGGACAGGAAGGAGGAGGAAGAGAAAGAAAAAGAGGAGGAGGAAATTAATCCAACAGATTAAAAGGGTTCATGAGGCAAAGCCACATTGTCATGATCATTGCCATCTCTAGAAAGTGTCTAAGTCTAGGTCTACTATGACATTATATGCATTTGGGCTTATATAGTGTCCTTTTAATGTGTTATTATATTTTATTAAAATTTAATTAACAGAGAGGCCTATAAAAAATTAGAGCTAGTTGAACCTAAGTCAGGATTAAAATCACTCTAGACAGAAAATATTCACCATATCTGTATAATTTATTATAGAAATAAGCTGTGTTGATGGAACAATGAGTATATATGGACAGATGCACTGATTTCTTGCATAATTGGATTTCAGCAGTGTGCTTTATGTTTAGCAGGGAAAACACACACACACACACACACACACACACACACCCAAAATAAAAACAAAACAAAACAAAAAAAACTATACCTGTGTATGTTCAAAGCACTGTGCTGGGAACTAAATGCATAGACCTAACAAGGAATACAAAAGTAATGTTTATCATGAGTGCATTTCACAGAGAGTAAGAAAGGAAATGAATATATAAACATGATAAAGTGTAGGGGATTAACAATAGCTCCAATTTAAGGGGTATCACTATGTACTTGACCCTGTGCTAAGTACATGGTGGTTATTACCTTGATGCCCCCATTATATACATAAGGAAGGTGAAATTGAAAGAGCTCAGAGTCATGGTCCAGACTCTTACAAGACATCACATGTGTAGGCTATTCATCACCAGATATTGTTGCATTTCATTGTTTTTCAAAATGTTAACTCTAGTTGACTAACAGACCAAGGGGGTGCTTTCTCTCTGTGGGATTTGATTTTCATGTTCTTAACAGCTGCCTATTTAGCGGAATGGAAGAAGATGATGCGAAGACTGCCAGTTGGAATAAGAAAATGACATGTATCTAGATGCTACTATCTCTGCATTTGTATTCTACGTGTGGGGAGTATGACTATAGGAAGAGGGAGGAGCTGGCTGGAGAGAAGGAGGAGCTTTCTGTGTTTTAGATCTGGTTTCCCTCATCAGAGCTTTCCTTCTCTTACACTAACTCCACTGGGCCTCATTCTCTTCCTTTCCAGAAACAAATGGCCACAGGCTGAGAAAGGGGGTTCTTATATCTCCTGCTCCCACATCTGGGAAGGGCCGCCCCTTCCTTACCGCAGTGGTACATGTTATTCCCAATTCATCTCCCCAGTGTTCTGCTTCACTGAGCAGCAGTTGTCTTTGTGATGCCCCAAATTATTGTTCTGTGTGAGGATAAAATGCTCTATTGCTATGTCCTCACCTTTAGGTTTTTCACCTTCTTCCTTTTTACCCTATTACCCCTGTGCCCTAGGGTGAGAATCCATTCGAAAAATACTGCTTCTTCTAGCCCTTTCTTCAAGTGTGTTTGGAATATTTCTAGGCCTCTTCTACAAAGATTTATTAAAACCCAATACCAACGTATGTTTTCTTCAAATTCACTAAAAAGGAATGCCTGCCACCTTGTCATCCCGCTACTAAGAGGAATATGATCACTTCACACCCGCAAAAGAAAAAAAAAACAACCAAAAAAACAAACAAACACACCTACATATAAAACGGCCCTGGAAACTTACCAACAAGAGTGGCTTTGGAGGTCATATTAAAGAATTTAAATAAGTTAGAGGTACAGAATGGGTGAACACAATGACTAAATGAATTACCTTGCTTTATACAACTGGTGGTTTACCAATGTTTTTCTAATTCCAGTTTAATATTAGCTCTAGAAAAATGATGCTATGCGAGTGGCTTCTATGAGATGGCCATGAGGAGAACAGAGAGCTGGTGCCTGAAATTGCTCAGCCTGCTGGACAATGAAAACACTGATCCTAAACAAACCCAGGAAGGCTCCGTGGAGAGTGATCATAAATGCTGGGAGTGAGGGGACCCACAACTGAGCTTAAGAAAAATCTTTATAGCCCAGAAAAACTTTTTCTGTCTCTTTCTTAATAATTCTCACTTGAATATTTCCTCCTATTGATGCTGTAGAATTTTTAAAGATATGATATTGTATTTGGTTTAATTTAATCTCTCACCTAGTGCCCAATTCAAACTTTAACTGCAACGTAAAGTATGGTGGATAACAGTGCAAATAAATTAAAATTCTGAACAGTTTGTCATCAGTTATAAAGACTTACTCTTGCAGGTGGGAGTCCTTGTAGCACAAAATAACAATGATCATTTACAACAATGGTCACTCACCAAGGGACACTCACGGATCTTAATGAGAAGAAATGTCCTGCCTACCCACCCTTAAGCAAGTGCTATTCGATTGGAGAGAGTCTGCAGATTTCTTTCTTTTTTTATTGGAACCTTTCATCAAATCAACAATCAACTCCAAGTCGATGAAAACATTACCCATAGAAAACAACACCAAAATATAATCAGAAGTAAAGCTACAGGGAAATAACCTAGTCTCAGGGAATGAGAAATCAAAATACAAGGACTTACTCTCAAAGTGAAAAATCTAGGTTTGAATATAAAAATAATGTTTGTATACCAAAATAGATAATAGATAAACATAAAGAAAAGATTTTAAAAGAGAACATTTTATACTACAAGTTTGACAAGATAACTAACCCCAGTCCATTAAGAGTTCAAATAAATCAATGAAAAAAAAAAGAAAAAACTAAAACAACAGAAAATTGGGCAAAGGAGAAAAATGCAATTCAAGAGAAGACACACAAGTTTTAATCATACAAAATATTTAACCCTTTAATTCAAGCATGTCAAACTTGCGGCCGGTGGGCTGTATGCCTCGGCCGCGATTTAGACATGCTTGCTTTAATTAATAAAGGAAATCCAAATTAAAATAGAAAAACATTTTGATTCTCAAATTAGGTAAGATGAAAAGAACTAATAAAAACCAATGTTGGTATGGGTTTGGTAAAATGCTGATAGACTTGTAAATTGTAACATTTTTAAAGCTAGAATAGCCTTAAAACTTTAATATCCTTTTAACCCAATAATTTCACTTTTAGAAATCTACGCCAAAGAAATAGTCAGAGATGCCAAAAACAAATTTATGCATTAAAAAGTACGTAGAAATCATTATATTTAATACTGACAAATTGAAAGCAATCTCAATGTCCAACTAAAAGTATCTTTTAAGTAAATAATTACTGAGCGTACAATTATTGAATATATAATTATTATATTTCCACTAGCAATCATAGAAAATGTTAGAAAAAAGGTCAAAATAACATTATTTAATGTTTTGAGGAATTGCTAATAATGTAAGCTTTAAATATGATACTGGATCATATGCTATAGTATATATCAGAAAGGAGAAAGGTAATTTAAAATAACTGATTATTTCTGAGTGATGGTTTTCTTGGTAGATTTTTTTCTTTTTCTTTATAAACTTCTATATTTTCTACAATGAGTATTTAGAACTTTTTTTTCTGAGTACAAAACTGATTTTGAGAAAAGATGACTTAATAACCAGAGTTGAGGGAAACTAAAAGAAATGGAAATTATGAAGGTCTGCGTAGATCTCCCAGAGTTCCTTCCGTCACAGGAGCTCTGTGGGGCCATTTGGAGGTGATAAACGCCACGTCTCCACAGGAAGAGGGGGCACAGATACCATTCAGATTGACAAAAGCATCTGTCCAGGGCGTTTAGCTTCCTAAGGCTTTGATGTGTTTAAAAGATCAGCAAAGCTTTCCCCTGGCCTCCCCTCACTGCAGTACAAGTTCAAAGAAGCATTTATTTTGAAGAGGCTAAATTGTAACAAAAGCCTCTCCCCAGCTTTGGATTATAATGGAAAGTTTATCCATAACTTGACTTATCAGAAATGTCCTAACAGCTGAGTTAAAGCGCTCTTTAATTTCATTAGCCATTTGAGACTGATGTGCTCTATTTCAAGTATCAAAGACAATAGAGACATTTTGTTGTTTTTCAGCAAGAAATGTAAGAAGATAACAGAGAGAATTAATGTAGAAAAGCAAACTATATTTAGATTTGAGATGACCTAGCCAGCTACTTAATAATGAATTTAAAACATGTGATGAATGTCCGAATGTGGATATATGTTCATGGAAAGTCAAATCCGGGACTCTAATTTCCTGATCATTTAGGACCAAGTATATTTAATTTTTAAAGGCCCCTTTCCTTTGGTTATTTTCTTTTCTAAAAGTGATAAAAGCAAACAATGAATATGATTTAAAGAGGGTATTTTCTAAAAATTTCCCAAATATCTAATCTGTCTCAAACCAGAGATTGAAATCTAAGCACACAGAACATTTTAAAAAACATATTCATTTTTATTTGAAGCCTGTACACCTTTGGTTCTAAATGTTGTGAAGTGAGGAATAGAATAGTTAAATCATTTTAGAATTTAATAATACAAGTAAGTGTAAATTAATTCACCCCTCAACATTGTTACACATATTAAAATTTAATTGGTGTTTAATTTTTAAATATACAAATAATATTACTGAAAGAAACGTGGGACCGAGGAAAATAAAACACAAAATAAAAATAATTCATATAAGGCATCCTAGAAGAGAATTTATCATTCTTTATACAAATGGGCTATATTCCTTCCTAACAGGAGAATTTTCCATACTGTGTATTTGCTAATGATCTAAAAATGCATTGATAACCTCCTATCAACACTCTAGATGTGAAACAGCAACCTATTAGGCCCATGCTGAGAAATTGCCACTTATTTATTTTTTCCACTTTGAAATTCTTTGAATGGTGCCCTCTTATCTTAAAGGTTTTCCCTGGCCATTTGACCCCTATCTTTAACATCTTGCTTTCTGCTCTTTGCTCTTCATCTCCTCACCTTCTCCCTTTTGACTGAATCCCACCTCCCCCTCACGCCCCCTTCCAGTCTCCTGGTTATCTTGAACAAAGGACTACACTGCAGGCCATCTGCCTCATTCTTTTCATTTTCCTATCAACGCCCATCTCTTGCCTCTGAAGACCTAGGTCTCCATTCTTACACACCTCTTTAAAAAAAGATGCTACCTTGTTCATTTCCCGTGACTTTTTAAGTTTCTCCATTATTTGGTTAATAGGACAGAACATGGTAAGGAATCAGAATTTGTGGGAGATGAGGGGTGAAGAATTTTGGAATGTAGTCATATCTTTTCCTCACTCACCAACTGCCACTACTGCGGAGTGAGCATGAATTTTCCCACTTCACACATATCTCCCACTTTGGACAGGGAAGGGAGGAGTGGCAATAAAAAAGAGAGGGGTATATACAACATGACAGTAGCAGATGAGACCAAAACAGTGGGAGTGGGGACAAAGCAGGGTATGCATCGGCACAGAGTGAGGAAGGTGGGATGAGAGTGACTGTAAGAACAGGAATGACATTCCTTGGGTTGGCTTCTTTACCAGTCCCTTCAAGAATTGCCTGAAAATTATAAACTTAAATAAGAGTCATAAACCTTTCAAATCTAGCCTTGTACTCATAAAGTGCCCACCTTGTTAGCTTCCTGGTGCCTCCCTTACCTCTAAAAGAAAAAAAAAAAAAACAACACACACACACACAAAAAAAACACACACACTCAGTAGTGACCCAATATCAAAATATGAGATGTAATAAATGTTTGAAAGTTTAAGAACACGGCCTCTGCAGGCATTAAGACAAGAAGTGTTACTCCCAGGAAAGTGAAATGTTTCTTATCATGATGGCTACAGGTATCATCTTTTGTCAAGGAGATAATTTTACTTTTCATTGTTCTGGAAATATTGATAAATAATTGCTGGCCTGTAGCTCTTACTTTATGAGTGCAGAGTGTCAACAGATGGGAACTCCTGAAAGAAAAAGCCTCTTGAAAATTTAGGCTCCAATAGAATAACTGTTTTTGATACACAGCTAGTCATCTTTCTAGGATTTAGAATATATCACTTTGGGTAAATTCAGAAAGACAGAGTAAAGAGAATTAGGATTTTATGCATTCTCCTTTACCAGACCCCCTCACTATGTGTCCACCCCCAAATGTAGAAGTAAAAGATACAATCAGCCAAGGAAGGAAAAAAAATCAATTTTCCTATATAAATCCTAGAAATTGACATGAGACACATCCCAAATGAAGCATGGATTAATATGATCATCTGAAAAATGCTGTCCATCTAATGAAAGCAAAATTTGTTCTAATAAATTTTTCCCTTATTCTTATTTTTAGCATCTCTGGGGTCTGTCTGATCACTAGGTTCTAGACCAAAAGTTTGCACATGAGTTCTTGGTGAAATAAATGGCAATTCATGTGTGTTAATCTAAGAAATATTATACTACATGTTTTTATAATATAACTTGCTTTTCTATTTATAGTCTGCAGATTCATTGAACATGTCTTCTTGGAAATTTGATATAGAATAGTGGGCTAAATAAAGTGGATTAGTTTTAGCTTTGAAGGAATTATTAGAAAGAAGCAAGAATTTAAAATAAAACTACATACTTTATTAGGTCATGGATCTGATTTACTCAGTACAGTGGAAGACCAACATAGTATGGTTCATTATTTTACATATTTAGATAGATAGATAGATAGATGATAGATAGATAGATAGATGATAGATAGATAGATAGATAAATGATAGATAGATAGATAGATGATAGATAGATGATAGATAGATAGATAGATAGATGATAGATAGATGATAGATAGATAGATAGATAGATAGATAGATAGATAGATAGATGATAGATAGATGATAGATAAAAAAGGTCTGGGCTACTCCCACACCTCACCACCCCATCTTTAGAAAAACTCAAGACATTCAGCCAAAAAAATAAAAATAAAAATCTGTAAATGTCTACATTACAGGCCACCCCTGTCATAAGAAAATCATCTTGGGAGAGATTTCACACTATTATTTGAAGACCTAAATCAACTAGGGAACTATCAGGGTTGCTGAACATGCTATTTTAGGGCCTAAATGTAAGAATAGAGAAACATTCCTGCAAATAACCTAAAGTGACAGGGGAGAAATCATGGGACAGTGGATTGATCATAGAATTTGAAATCAGGTAGACCTGAACCCAGGTCTGCCTTTTATTATGTTGGGTGATAGCAAACAACCCTATTTCATAAGGTTTATATAAGGAATAAATTATTTAATGCCTGGGAAGTATTCAACAAATAAGAGCTGTTCTACTTCCTATACTCTAACTAATCCAGTATTTCTATAGCACTTGGTGGTGATGATGGAGGCAGAGCCGAGAAGGCAGCATTGTCCTTCTAGAATACACTTTAAAAACTAGGTCTACATCCCTTAATAATGCCACTGTGCCTTTAATATGTGTGAATTCAATCCTATTTGGAAGTTAGTGAATTTATATTTTCAGTCCATGCCACCTGTCACTGTATATGCCTTAATTATTTGTCTCCTGTATAAAATTATATTATTTTAGTCTTAAATTTGATCTTAATAAGCATCACAGACAAAGCCAGGCTGCTTGTCAAGTACTGCCTGAGCATTATTTACTGCAGGATACAGAGAAGCAGCAGCCACACGCTGGCATCTAGACCTTACTCTTCATTCAGCCCCCGAGATTCACTGGGCACTGTGTCAGGCACATTCTCTCAAGTGGCAAAACATTTATGAAGTTAATAAAGGTTAGATATAGATGTCACAAATCTAGCTATAATGTACGTTGCTAAATAAATAGTATGAACAATAAGTTCAATAGGCGTTCAAGGGAAAATGATTTGGGATTAGGAAAGTAACAAAAGGTTTTATGGAAAAAGCAGAATTCATTATTCAGAGCATTTACTGACTGCCAGCTTTAGGTCAGGCACCTAGTAAAACGCAGGCAGGAGGAGGGAGCCGAGGGACCTTCACAGTCAAGGAAATGAAGATGCTGTGAAATGCGTTATCATCTTGCCCACAGTGAAGTTCATCTACATTTTTAAAAGGTCAATTGCACACTTTGAGATATTTTAGTAATTTAGGTTAGGTTGCTCCTTAGAGGAGGAAGCCTGCAAACTTAAGGTTGTCACTTCTTACTCTGTAAGTAAAAATCCTGCTGCAAGCAGACGGGCTGTGATCAAGGAACCAGAGTGGTGGACAGATCTGGATGCAATAACAGGGACCAGAAGACAAGCCAAGAGGACACGATTTCTATCAGAAATCTTGGCAGGGAGCAAACAAAGGAACACCCATAGAGAACATGAGACAGGTGAGGTGGAGAACACAGGAAAAGAATCAGCTCCAAGGCTGAGGCACGCTTCCCCTCCCAGCCCCGCTCCCTCAATGCAGTCCATTGTCAGAGTCTAGTTCTGAGGCTTAACCATGCTTTACCCCTGCTTGGGGATAAATTCAATGAAAGATGCACTCTTAGCAAAGTAGCATGTGGAGTAGTTGTACGTCTCACTACGCTGCTATAAAACTGCAAGGTACATTTGAAAAATGTAAAGATTAAATGAATGTTTTTTGCTTTCCACATTTAAAACAAACAACATAGTCCTAGGGATGTAAAGGGAATATAGTCAATAATAACTATGTGTGGTGCCAGGTGGGTACTGGAAATATCAGGGGGAACACATTGTGAAGTGTACGATTATCTAACCACTATGCTATACACCTGAAATCAATACAAAATAATGTTGAATGTAAACTGTAATTGAAAAAAAAATTAAAAACACATAAAAATGTCAGATTTAAGCTGTTATAATTTGAGCAAATGTTAAATATGTTTTTTCTTAACCAAATTTAGGGTTTTACTTACTTTTTACTAACTCCCTGACCCACTTCTGCTTCTAGTTACAAATATTTTGTGTTTTCAATACTTAGAATTGAGGGAGTACAAGTTTTCCTTCAAGATGATTTTCTGTTTCCTTCAAGAAACATTTGCTAATAATAACAGTAAGTTTCAACATTGTTCTGATTTTATGGTATGCACTGGGTCAGTGGTTTCTAGGGGTCAGTAAAGGAAAGGAAGTTTTTGGACTTTCAAAGGATTCCATTTGAAAAATAACTTTTTGAATTTGGATGAAAGCACTTGTATACTCCTACTAACTTCCCTCATCCAGGCTACGGTAGTGCAGGCAATTATCTGTCGGCTTATTTCTTTGCCTGTTGTGTATGGGACCTCCCATCTGTGGCCTTGGATGCCTAAAGGATTTCAGGTGTTGTGATCAATGGTTACATTACACACTGGCTATACCCCAGGAAGCATCATATCTCATGCACATATATTATTTTTCAAATACATGTGGATATGTTTTATGATAAAATGATAATTTTTAAAGCATTCACACTAGTATTTTTTCTCTCATATGTAAGTATAACAATCGAGTCTGCAAACTATAAGTGAGTCTGCAAATTATCTTAACTTTAAACATGGTCTTCAAATGCCAAAGGGTTGGGAATTATATATATATATATAGTTTAATTGAAAATAATGAATGATAGAATGAGGAAATGAGAATAACTGAAGATACATTGGGGGAAAATAACACTTGTATTTTCTGAAAGCCTACAAGAGAGCCCAGCAAATAGTAGGTACTCAATAAATATTTTTGGGGAAAAATGGCAACTGAATAAATGGATGCGTTCATCCTCTGTTTCTTGCTGAAGTTAGGCCAGTGTCATAATATCTCTGGTTCAGACTGTTAATCACCGTGTCCTCTCTAGACTCCCTTCAGAAGCTTGAAGGAATGCTTGCTATGATGATTCTCCCATGGCAAACCTTCCTCCACTTGTGGAGGATCACTCCTTTGTCTTCTGTTTTTCTTTTTGTACACCTTTCCCACCATATCCTTGTTTTGATTGCTACATGAATATATTGTACTTGGTTTCAGGGACTGTGAATTACTTTGTACAGAGCAAAAGACCTAGTTGTACCACTTAGTAAGTGTTCCATCAATAATTTTTTAAAAATATATTTTTATTGATTTCAGAGAGGAAGGGAGAGGGAGAGAGAAATAGAAACATCAATGATGAGAGAGAATCATTGATCAGCTGCCTCCTGCACGTCCCCTACTGGGGACTGAGCCCACAACCTGGTCATGTGCCCTAACCAGGGATCAAACCATGACCTAATGGTTCATAGGTCGATGCTCAACTACTGAGCCATGCCGGCGGGGCCATCAATAATTTTTAATCAATCCTGGCTCGCATCCTTATCACAGGATTCCATTGCACCAGAATGGGACCTTGGGCTCTGGCTCAAGGCTTTTATTGTTCCTATAGAAAAACAATTTTCTTTCTTTTCTTCCATTTTTCTTATATGGAACAATTATTTTCAGTGTCTGTGTAAGATGATTTTATTCATGCTGGGGCCATGGTATATTTTTATTGAATTAAATATAGGAGTTTTCCATACAACCTTTCTGTCATAATTTGCTCTAAAATGTAAACAGAACCTGTCTGAGCAAAAATATTTTACAGATGTGAGGATGGTTAACAGAAGATCCCAATGATTCTACCGCCTTCTAGCTGTACCATGGATGAAGTGGTTGATAGGGCATTGCTAGACTGCAGTATTTCTTTGAGGAAGTGCCCTAACTCTTTTGAAGAGTTGTGCATTTAAAGGTGGACCAGCAGTGAGTTATTAAAAATGTAATTTTCTTTAATGAAACCAAGAGTAGGATGGCAATAGTAGGATGAAATATGCTGTAAGTATTAAACAAAGCTGACAGTAATAAAACTTACCAATAGAATAGTCCTGCCAAAACTGTAGAAGAACTAGAAACAGAGAAAAGGAGACTGTCTTGGTCTGGTCGGGCTACTATCCCAAATACAAATGACGAGGTGGCTTATACTCAGCAGAAATTTATTGCTCATAGTTCTGGAGGCTGGAAGTTTGGGGTCATGGTCGGGTGAGAGCCCTCTTCCGAGTCACAGACTTCTCCTTATGTCCTCTCCTGTGGAAGGGGCCAGGGAGCTCTGTGGAGTTACTTTTATAAGGGCACTAATCCTTTTCATGAGGGTGCCAGCCTCATGACCTAGTCACCTTCCATAGGTCCCATCTTCTAATACCATCACCTTTGGGTGTTAGGATTTCAACATGTGAATTTTGAGGGGACCCAAATATTTAGATCATAGCAGGTACTTAACATGGGATCTGGATTTTATAACCACCTGACAGTGATGATGCATTTTGTGTGTGCCCTATCCTCTGAGTTGTAAAGAAAATTCAACACAAATTTCTATCACTGCCATCTGAGATATAGTAGAACCTGCCATTCTTCTCATTATCTCTGGAGGTTTTGAGGAGTCGGTTGCAAGATTTAGTGAATAAAAATACAGAATGCTCAATTAAATTTGAATTTCAAATAAACAACGAATGGCTTTTATTTTTGTGTATAAGTATACCATGCAATATTTTGGACATATTTATACTAAAATCATTTGTTGTTCCTTTCAAATCCATGTTTATCTGGGAGTCCTGTATTTTATCTGGCAACCTTGCTTGGGGAGGATGCTGGGAGGCAGTGAGTTATGCATCTCTTCATCACCTCTGGATCTAAATTCTTGCTTGCATCAAACCCTCCATCTTATCTGTTCACTAAAATATGTCTCACTTTTCATTAATCTCTTCTTGAGGAAAATACTGGTTGCATTGTGAAATAGGGCTTCCTTTCTGTAATGTTTTCTATGTATGTTATGACTATATATATAGTCACTATTATCATTGGTGAAGTAATTTTATTTCTCTTGCTGGAATACAATCTCTTTATTTTGAAATTTAGACTTGGCCTTGGTGTATATATCATATCAGTTTGACTCATACTTGGTTTTGAAATGGTTTGATATTCTAATTTTTCTCTGGTTACATATCTTTAGAATAAACTGAAAAGCTGATTGGAAATGTGTCAGTAACTTAAAAATTTTAATGTGCTTTGACCTAAAAAGTTAGGTTTTGAAGGCAGTAAAGTTGAGTGGTTAAGAACATAGTGTATGCAACTGTACAGATCTGGGTTCAAATCCTAGTTTTGCCATCTAGGTATGGAAAATGAAAGTCTCATTTGTTTATCTGAAGGTCTGAGATAGCAAGAATATTACACTCATAGAATTATTTTGAATATTTTAACTCTCGATATGCATATATCCCCTAAATATATATAATAAACATCTATTATATGTAAATGCTTAAGTAAACCATAACATGGCTATAGATCATACCTTGTAGGAGTCTTTAATATTTATAAATAATTTTAAGAATATAAAAAAGTGCCCATGACAAAAAACTGTAACAAGAATACATGTACGATATACAGTATGACACCCGCTAGGAGTAACTGCAAATTACATAATCATAGGTACAGAAAAAGGAATGAAACAAAAGTGACCAAAATAGAACAGTGGTCACCTCTAGGTAGTGGAATTATGAGTAGTTATTGTATTAATGCCTCTTTATCTTATGTATTTCTAACAGTGGACATGCAATACTAAAACTATATGTTTGCATATGGAAACATATATGAATATGCATAATACATATGTGTAACACATCAGTGACTATACATAATATACATGCTCTTAAATTATATATTTTTGGATTTTACATCTATTTTATATATAATTTAAGAAATATGTTCAGTTTAAAATGATCCATAAGAATTCTTCAAAATGACAGGACAATATTTTTATTCTATCCTTAGTTTGTTACATAAAAATAAATCAGTATCTGGGTTTAATAAGAGCTTGGGGAATCACTATGGACATTCTTGGTTTTGCTTCATGCTTCAGTTGTGTTTTTTAGAAGAATGTTGATTCTAGTAACTTCCATACTGAGAAAACTTGTTCATATTTGCATCATTAGTTAGTTTAGAAAATAATTCCCAATGATAATTGTTGTATGTATTTTATTGCCCTTGCCTAAAAATTTAAAAAGTAATTAAAATACATAAATATCCATTTGTTAAAAATTAACAGGTTAGATTGCTTTCTCTGACATTGTTAAATTGGTAAAAATCAGCTAATACATTTTAGACCATGCTGAAATGTCAATTCTCTTTAGATTTTAAAACCTCTTATTATCTAAAGACAGAGAGAGAGAGAGAGAGAGAGAGAGAGAGAGAGAGAGAGAAAGGTAGATAGGTAGAAAATAGATAAAATAAGTCAGTGATTCATTCTTATATTCTTTTATTAAAAGTTTATTTTTTAGAAAGAGAGAGAGAGAGAGAGAGAGAGAGAGAGAGAGAGAGAGAGAGTCATCAATCAATGGGTTGCCTCTCTCATGGGCCCGGAGACCTGGGATCGAACCTGCCACCTGGACATGTGCCCTGACTGGGAATCGAACCCACCCCCTTTTGGTGCATGGGACAGTGCTGCAACTAACCCAACCACACTGGCTAGGGCTTCAAATTTATTTTTTAATTTAAGTATAGTTGGTATACAATTAATATTAGTTTCAGGTGTACAGTATAGTAATTTGACATTTTTATACCTTATGATGTGATTTACCCACTAATTTTAGTAATCATCTGCTACTGTGTAAATTTTTCACATTATCACTATATTCCCCTTTCCCTTTTCACCCCATCCCTTCTGGTAACCATCCCTTTGGTCTGTTTCTATGAGTTTGTTTTGTTTGTTTGTTTTAGATTCTACATAGAATTGAAACCATATGATGTTTGTCTTTCTCTGCCTGATTTATTTCACTTAGCAAAATACTCTTAAGGTCCATCCATGTTGTTGCAAATGGCAAGACAAGATTGCATTCTTTTTATTGCTGTGACATATTTCATATATATATATATATATATATATATATATATATATATATATATATATATATAAAATCTTTATCCATTCATCTATTGATGGACATATATACAGATGGTCAACAGACACATGAAAATATGCTTAACATCACTAATCATCAAGGGAAATACAAATCAAAACCACAATGAGATACCACCTCACACCAGTCACATGGCTATTATATATATAAAAAAGTCAACAAATAGTAAATGTTGGTGAGGATGTGGGGAAAATGAAACCCGTGTGCACAGCTGGTGGGACTGAAAACTGGTGCCGCCACTTTGGAAAACAGTAAGGAGATCCTAAAAAAAAAAAAAATCATATAACCCAGCAATTATATGATAATTGTTTTATCATATATAAAAAATTATGTGATAATTATATGATAATTGCTTTATAATTTATAAAAAATTATATATATATCATATAATTCAGCAATTATATGTTTTACTTATATGAAAAATATAAGTAAAACAAGTTAGATTGTCACAAATAACTGTATGTGCTTGAGCAGGGAGACATGCTACAAGGTGTGCTTTCCTTCTGAAAGCCAGAAGTATGAGATGTCCAGGCCATGTCATTATTGGAATCTTATCTTCTGAAGGAAGGAAGGAAGGAAGGAAGGAAGGAAGGAAGGAAGGAAGGAAGGGAGGGAGGGAGGGAGGGAGGGAGGGAGGGAGGGAGAGGGGAAGTAAGGGGAGGGGAGGGAAAGGGAGGGGAGGGGAAGGAAAAAGGAAAGCTTCCAGGTTACCAATGACTCAGTTTCTATACTAACATTTCTATGGATATTTTGCTACTACTGGATTGAACCATGCACATTCCACTCTATTATAGATAAGATTTGAAGTGTGAATGTTCCAGTAACTAAGTACTATGTTTTAATTTGAATTCGATGGTAAATTCAGAAACTAGTGGGTGTTTGTAGAATAAATCAATTATTCTATTGTTGGTGATTCCATCTCAAGCTAAGGCGGGCCAACCATTAACTAGAATTTTAATCCATGAAAGAGAAGTACATCTGGGGATGCACTGGCGTGGGCCGGTGACTGTCATTCAGCACTGGCCACAGGAGGACTGATGAACAAAGATAATACCAGGCCATTATCCCAGGCAGCAGGGTGAGGGCTTTGAGGGCCTTTTCTGAAACCTTCCATGCACAAGTGCAGAGTGCACTGAATCTACTGCCCGAACTCCAAGGTTCAGTAAAGAGCTGCTTGTATACACAATGCAAAACCTGCCACAGAGGGAACTCAGGCCTGACCCTTCGTGCCCCCCAAAGGCAACACCAATGCAGAGGTGGCATGGCCCTACGTGGGCCAGGGGACAAACCAGGCTCTTGTATTTTGGGAATAAAGTCTCAACCCAGCATTTCAGAAACCCTGCTTGACTCAGTCTAAAGCCAAGGTATTTTAAGTCCCACCCCTGTGTTAATTTAGATCACCAGGAATACATGATTCAGACATTACGTTGGGAAACTTCTGGGTTCTGTAATTATGGTAAACCAGGGCAAGTTGATCTCTCTGTGACTCTTTTTTTTTCTCATCAGTTAAATAGGGATATTAATAGTACTTAATGAGGGTTTTTCTGAAGTTTAAATGAGTTAATGTATAGTATGTGCTCAATAAATGCTCACAGAATTGTTTTGTTACATTTAAAAATAAACTTTCAGGCTTCTTAATAGTATGTCCTATACTTGTCATAGAATAGATAAGAGATAGTTTCTTAGTAAAAATGTTTTGAAATTAAAATTGCCTTAATATGACATAGTGCAATATGTCGGTGGAATGAAATCATATAGCTTCAGTGTTCTCATCTTTCTTATGGAGATAATACTACTCATTTCATAGAAATCTTATGAGGATTATGAATTAAATTATGCTATTTACTGCTTGTCTGGTTGGTACTGCCTTCTTGTTAATATTAGTTTCCGGATCTGCAACTCATCCTCCCTCTTTAGTAGCCACAAAAGGATCCAATGTCAAGACGCATTTGTATTGACCAGATAAGCCTTCTATTGTTGTCAGTTTTTCTTTGTTTTCTTGTTGAGAACTATATGCTTCATTTTGTGTGTTTTGTTTTTTCTGCAGTTCAGCAAGCTTAGAGATAAATGCTATGCTTAATAGCAAACCGCAGCATAGTTTCTAATAAAAATTATTGCAATTAAGCCCTTATTACATAATCCCTATTATTATTTCCTTATTTTAGTGGTTTCATTTTGCACTTGTATTTTATTTCAAATGGTCTCAAGTCCTTTAGTAGTTTTGTAGAAATAAGGAAAAGAAATTCAGAGGCTACTAGCCACATATCATAATGAGTTTCTTAGATATCTTCTAAATTGGAAGATACTGTTCGTAAAATTGAATGTATCTGAAAATTTTTTTTCAGTAAAAGAAGCTGGGAAATCATGACATTTTTACAGTCCCTCCCTAGCTTTAGGATTAAGTGAGCTGTCTACTAAGTCATCATTGCGGAGAAGAGCTCAGTAATTTTTCATGAAGAGGCTCTACTTTATTTGCTAGAATGCAACTTAGCTTGAAAGAACACTTCTAATCTATCCAGCTGGATCAGATGGTTCTATTTCTGAAATAAAATTGCAACAAATATACTTATTTCATAAATAATTTGCAGATGTTTTCTTCTATTTTTATCTCTCATAGTGCCAGCAATAGAACTAGGTAATAAAGCAAAGCATAAAGTAAGATGGTGAATGACAAGCTATAATTCTCTGGAATTCTTTTCCTACTTTAGGCGAATTAGAGTAGGTTGGTTCTACCTTACCTTTTGAAAGTTATAAAGTTCCCTTTTCTTAGGAGAATACAAAGAAATAGCCCACAAAGAACATAACAGATTCTTAAATTGCATCTCTAGTAACATTTAAATCTCCTTTTCAAGTAAAACTATTAAAGATAAATTAAAGAATGGGTGACAAGTTAAATATCTATGTTCTCAGTTCTTTCTAAAATATTTTTGCCTGGTATATGTGTTGCCTTAATATTATAATTATTAACATTCCTCAGATCAGTTAAGTAGGAGCTATATTTTTAACTGGAAGTGCTGATTAAATATACATATAACCCCTATTATATTATATTTAATGTATCTTTCCATAGTTCACATTAAAGGGCAATTACATTGGATTTTTAAAGTCAAATAATCAATTTACTCTTAAATCTAATTGCATATGAGGACCTTAAGAGCTCTCAAATATTGTTTATTGTCATGGGGGAGCCATAAACATCATCTATTGGATATATCTAATCTTTCCATCCTGTTAAGAAGGTGTCTAAACAGACCCCAGCTCCACATAAATGTTAAAATCTCTGAGAGTGGTAGTATGTTCCGTGGCAGCACCAGGTCCTGTATAGGACTTTGTTCCATTATAAAAGTTATAATGCAGCTCCCGTTTTAATACTAAACATGCAGTGGATCAAACACAAGGGCTACTGGTTCAGCTACTGCCTGCTCTGAATCACACTATCTCCTGTCCAAAACACATGTAACATATTAACAATCTGATAATTAGTGCACATTCCTTCCTGCTCCTTAAAACCTCACTCCCAGATGTGGCTTCGGTCGGATCTTGGTTTTATTAGCTTTCATGATTCACTACCGTTGTAATACCAGTTCCCTTTCCCATTCATTAGGCTTTCTATCTGGCCAGGCAGAGTGCACGTAAACCTACGTCTTAAAAAGGCAGGAACTTCATCTTCCTTGCATGTAGCCAGTCTCCGAGTTATGTGTCCAGATAGTGCAGCACTATGGCCTCGATGGCATGAGAAGGAAAACAGGACTTACAAGCACATGTAGTTCACTTGCACATAGGGTTGAAAAAAATGGGTGGGAAAGAGGAAGATTGAATCAGGAAGCATAGCCATTGTTGCCTGGACTCGGATGTATATGGCCCCAAACTAATGTTACAAATAATCTTCTAAAAGGGGCTATTTATGGAAAAGTCAGTGTTTTCCCTTTCTAGTTGGGATAATGATGTCTTTGTTGTAAACATGATGAAAGGTTAAACAGAAAGAGAAAACAATGTCTAAGGATCTGATATGAATAGACACCAGAGAAGAGGAAGCTTGTTGAGAACTCGAAAGTGTGGTTAAAGCCTGCTCTCCATACTTATAGTCTACCTGGAAAATGGTACCATTTACTAAGGAAGTAGAGGGCTAACAAGCATTTCAGATTGCTGAACTCAAAACAAAGTGCGACTAAGTAGGTGTTTGTGTACAAAGGTATCATGAAGACAAGGAGAATCCAGTGGCCCATATTTTTCTGAAATACTCGAGCAGCACTCAAGTAATAACAGTAACTACAACTTAGCATAAAAGACTTCTTATTTATGACTCTGCACGGATATTTTGGGAGTAGGGTGCATTTATATTTAAAGCATCGTGATTCAGTTTTCCTAATCTGCATTTTGTAAGTAGAATAAATTGAGATAAATTATCGTAAGTGGTACTTTGGGCCAAACCAACTATTCAAAACACATCATCCCCTTTCCCAAGAGGCTTGAACCACTAATGCTTTAACAAGGGAATGCTGATCATACAACTCTCAGTGTCAGGAAAGGGTGGGAGGTGAAGTTGTTACAATTTCCCCTAGGAAATCAATGATGGGAATCTAAGGATTGAATTTCAGTTCCTTCCTAAACTTTCACCAACTCCGTTCCAGCTCAGAGTCCATAGGTCAGCCAATAGGGACAATAAAGAATATTCTTTGCCAACTTAGTTTTAACAAATTTGAGAATCAAAATCAATTAGATAATGACCATTAGCAATTCAGTTGAGATTGGCCAACTTTTTCCACTGAAAGGGAGTGGTTCCCAAGGGCAATATCTGGAAAAGGAATCTCCCCTCTAAAATCAACAAAAAGTTGGGTACGTTTCAGTTTATCAAAAAGTCAACTCTCTTTGTCCTCTTTGGGGAAGAGAATTAGACCCAAATTCAACTTAGATTTAAGTCTAAAATAGCTAATTTTATTAGCTGATCTACCTAACACTTTATTACACAACGCATTCAATGTTGTAAACATGATTTTTTTTGGCAATCTCTTGCTTTAGTTCAGGAACTGAGTTGGAAAACACTGGACAACATTTGGATAATGGCAATCTCATCTTGTCTCTTTGGAGAGTAATAACGTAAACAAAACGAGCTCTTTACTGGCAGCCAAATGCAGTGGAGTTTGTGTCTGTTCCTTCTCTAATATCTGTGTCCCAGGGATATTTTTCTCAAGGCAGACGTGTTCCGTGTCTTTATTCAGTGTAAGAATCTTATGTGGTACTATCAACTGTTTCTCAGTCAAACTCTTCTTGTGAAAAGCATTTCTCAAGAAAATAATTAATTTCTCTGCTGTTTCTAAAAGCAGTTCTAAAGTTCTCTGATGCTTTAATGGAGGGAGTGTCCATGGAAAGGTGTCTGAGATGGTTTTAGTTGTTAGGAGGGCAAGAGAGCCTTATCAGACTGATGCAATATCACTCAACTGCTACTCTGAAGAAGCAAGAATGAGGTGAGAGAGAAAAGAATTACACACTTCAGACTAACCAGGTGACCTTATAACCCTTTCCCCGCAATATACTTGACTTTCAGAAATCTAATGTTTCACTTCTTCCTGATCCAACTGCCAAAACGTTTAGAAAAATAAATTGTTACAAAAAAATATGCGTGAGTAGGTGAGGGATGCCATTTAGATCACTAACACTACCTGTAATTTCCTAAGATTTTATTGAAACCCATTCTAAGTAGTTATATAAATGTCTAACCACTATGATATACACCTGAAACTAATATAATATTGAATGTCAACTGCAATTGAAAAATTAAAAAAAAATAAAGAAAAAACCATTCTAATGCAATTTGGAAACATGATGAGTTATTTTGGCTTGGCACCAACAAAACTCTAATTGAAGTAACTGGATGTTAGACCTGAAAGGGGCCAAAGAGGTAATTTACCTCAACCTCCTCATTTTACAGCTGAGGGAACCTGAACCCAAAAGATCGAGTAATCGCACCATCATAGAGCTCGCGAGTGCTGGAGTAGGGCAGAAATTTAGACCCTCTTGTAATATGTGTGTGCTTCTTTTCTCATTAGTTTAGTTTGGGGTATAAAATTTGATCTGTATGTAAATGACTAACAATGAACTTGGTATCAGATAAAAAAGGATGAAATTGAGAATCTCCAGTTGAAATTTTGTTGAACACTCACCAGGAGACACATATGAAGCCCTTTAACCACCTAACAGCTCTATGGATGAGATGCTATTAGTATCTATTTTACTGAGAAATAAAAAGCATCCGAGGTTCAGTAACCTGCCTGAGGTCTCTCTTACCCTATTAAATGGCAAAGCCATTTCAAGATTTAATGACAAAGATGACAATATGGAGCAACATTCTCCGGTTTTCTCAACTTGTTGGTGAATATAGGTTTGTCTTTATGGCAAACTGCAGTGCCTTTTCACATACAAGGTTATCAGGACCCTCAAGCTTTCTAATCTTTCTGCCATGGAAGTACTGAGGAAGCTGGTAGGAATTATACATTTCCCTCTCTCTCCTTCAGAACTTACTATACCCACTAAATCATATGATGACCAGACAGAGCCCGTGTGAGGGAAAGTGGAGTTGGTGTATTTCAGAGGCTGAAGGACTTCAAAGTCAGGAGGCTTCATGGAAGGCAAAGGTGTTTACAGGTCAGCTTAGACTACTGGGCCCCCCAGTGTGTGTTTCCACCCTTCTGTGTGAGACTGAAAGGGTGTTTCAGATCAGAGTATTGTGACTCTTTGAGAATCAGGAGGCTTCTACATGGCAGAAGCTTCAATGGATATGGCACCTGTGCTTGTTGGCTAACTTCCGTATAAAGCTTCTGCAGGTTAGAATGATTCCCAGCATGACACAGGTCCTCTCAAGTTCTGAGTAAACCCTGGGAATGCAGGAGACTGCTGTCCTGGAGCACATAAACTTAAAATAGGAACTGTTCTGTTTGGTACAGAATCTATATTCAACGTTTTCATCTTCTTGGCTCTTAATTATTTGGCTTACTAAGCAGATGTTTGACTACGCACACATTAAGCAAACAGAAGGGCTGAGTCAGAAGCTCTAAAAAACAAAAGGACCTTATAGAGCACAGGCAGCTAGCTGCTTTCTCGCTCTCCTAATAAAGGGCTCCCTCCCTCCGATTGTTTATGTAGTGTGCACAGAGTGTCAACAGATGTGGATCGGACTGGAAACCTTCAGACGTGATTAACCTCAGCAGCCTCATAATGCAGTCCCACCTATGTTCCACAACCCAGCCTGCACCCCAGAAGAATCTCACAGCTAACTCACCCCAGGATTGCAACATTTCATGAAGAATCTGTGATTAAAGCCAGACATATAGACATAAGGAACCATGTGTTGCATATTATCTCCACACATCAGTATGAATGGTACATGCTCTACCCATGACAACACTAAAAGTGAGTACATTGTATCTTAAATTGATATATCTATTTTGAAAGCCAAGAGGGAAAAAATGGAAATCACAGAATTAATAGGATTAGCCAACCAAAATAGAAGATTTCAGAATGATATTCTCCAAGAGAGACTCTCTTCTTTTGTGGTACATTTATTTTGTGTGGTGCAATATAAACAGCTCCAAACCTCCAAACTTCAGGATGCACAACGGAACAAGCCTTTCAGCAGTCCATTATGCACAGTCTTATACCCCAATGAAAGCCTCCTAACAAGATGCAAAGTCTTATAAAGTTGGGGTACCACCGTGTACTTCTCTTGAACTATCCATAGTGCCTTATAGTGTGCTTATATCTAGTTTATGTTCTAGTGAAGTTTTGAGGGTTTTCTTGCTGCTATTATGAAGGTTCTGAACCTACACATTTTTACATTTGGAATTCTGCAAGGCAAAATGATACTGATACACATTGGAAAGGTAGTATTGCAAAAACTGTAAGTGTATTCAAAAGCACTAACATGGTTCTGGATCTCCTAAGGTACAAAATCCTTAATTATTCTACCTACCATTTGTCTGTACAGTTTTCCAGGGAAATAACAAAACCTTCCAAGTTATCAGGGAGAAGAAAAGTTGGAATTATATAAATGTCTTTTGGGCCAATCCTACAGACTGAATCAGAGGGGAGAGTGTCATTAGGGATCAATATAACAGCATTGGCATATGGCCCCTTAGAGCCCAAGGTAGCTTGAGTGGCTAGGTAATGGTGGTCTAATTTGACTGGAGTAGAAAACCTGAGTCCATCTTGAAAATATGTGATTGATGTTTAGCCCTGTGATTGTTTAGCAAATGACCTCTTCTTGAACTGAATCACCTTGAAATAGCTGTATCCTTTTATGAACGCTGAAAGTTGCTCTTTCAGATCATTCCAATCCTCACAGTCCTGAAAACCACAAAAAGTTTTGCATCTACCAGTGTTCATCCAATGTTTGGGTTCATACAATGACATACTGTAACTTCATGAGATATCATTTCTCAAGATACATTTGGAGACTTTTGAAGTCTAAATGCTATAATTTATTATTCCACTATCTATATATCTACACTAATAAAAGAGAAAAATGCTAATTGACCATAGCTTCGCTACGCCCACAGCCAATCAGAGCGAGCATGCAAATTAACCCAACAAAGATGGCAGTTAATTTGCATACGCTGAGGGAGGGAGGAGTGAAGACTGAAGACAGCATAGAAGGAAGAGGGAGGGAAAGCAGAAAGCAAGGCGGCTGCGGGAGGGAAAGTGTGGGCGGGGTGGGCGGCGGTGGTCGGCAGCGGTGGGCGGCGGAAAAGTGTGGGGCGGCAGTGGAAGGGAAAACACGAGGCAGCGGTGGCAGGAAGGAAAGCGTGGGGGGGGGCAGCGGCTGCAGGAGGGAAAGTGTGGGGTGGGGGCAGAGATGGTGGGAGGGAAGGGAAAGCACCAGGCGGTAGCGGGAGGGAAAGTGCAGGGCAGTGGTGGTCGTGGGAGGGAAAGTGCAAGGAGGGGCGGCGGCTGCGGGAGGGAAAGCGCAGAGGATGGGGGGGAAGGCAGTGGCGGGAGGAAAAGTGGGGGGTGGGGGGTGAGAGGCAGAGGCTGCAGGGAAAGTGTGGGGGGGGCGGGAGAGGTGGCGGTGGCGGGAGGGAAGCTCGCCGAAAGCCCTGTTCTTGCAGGAATCTTCCTGCAATGGGCCTCTAGTATATATAAAAAAGCCTAAGCAACCAAATGACTGGTTGGCCGGTCGCTATGACGTGCACTGACAACCAGGGAACAGATGCTCAATGCACAGGATTGGGCTCCCTCCTGTCTGGATCAGGCCTGCGGGGAATTGGGCTGAAACTGGCTATCCAACATCCCCTCAGGGGTCCTGGATTGTGAGAGGGTGCAGGCCAGGCTGAGGGACCCCACCAGTACATGGGCCTCTAGTAAAATGATATTATCTTAACCACGTAAGAATCATCTTTAACCAAAACAGATTTCATTTTATTGTTTAAAATATACTCTTATCAAGAAAAGTAGTTTTGAAGTGTAAGACACTTAATGCATTAGTTGAACTTTCTGACTCAGCCTGACATTTGAGATTTTTTGAAGGCTTTTGATATGCCCCGTTAGCTTTTCCTGCTAATCCTGCACTCTCCCGTCTCAGAGGCAATCATTCATTCTGCCACACCCATTTGGTCCTTGATCCCTGACCATACTGGCCACATATTTAGTCCATGGCCACTACCTTGAGTTCCATGCAATCCTAGCCACTTCTCTAATTTGCATAATTCCTTCAAAGAACATCTTTTGAGGGCCTACCTTCATACCTGTCTCTATATTGATTTTGTAGTCAATAATTAGGAATTTTTATAGATCCATATCATTATACTATCAACCTTTTCTCCTAAGTTAGATTGCAAAACTTTTAAATTTGGAGCTGGAACGTTACACCTCTTTATGACATGCCTACAGGTACTTAGATAAATGTTTGCAACACATGATAATCATTATCACTACCACTAAAAGCAGCAAGATACCTTTAGCCATTCCATCCCCAATTGACTGATTTCAAAGATATTGAGGACCTGGCTTTATCTAGAAAATATTCTGTCTTAATTATATTTTTAAGATTTGAATCTTCTAAGGAGGCCTGCTGATGATGAAAACATGGATGAATTCCTATTTTTTCTAACTTTTAGACTTCTAATTTTTTTCTGAATAAATGTCCTAGTTATCTCATTGACCCAATATAAAACCCAAACCAAAGTGCCCTGAAATGTCTATGGTAAAAGGTACTCCATGTACTTATAAGCAATAATAAAAATTTTAAGTGGGAAGAGTCTCCTTGCCACTCTTTGTCAAGATTACCCTTCAGTGTTGAAATCTTGACTGGAATGATGACAATCACAGCATTTGCTGGTTCAGCTAAAAAGGCTCTGCTGTCCCACAGAAGCTCTCTGGGTCATTTTAGCTTGTGCTTTATTGCTTTCTGTGTTCAAAAAATTTTTATGTTGGAGAAATAACAGCTGAGATTTTTCAGACACTCATGAGAGACTTCTATTTTAATGCAGAGGCATTTGAAGGCCACTCAAGAGGTCCACCCATCCCTCTCCTCCCCGAGGGCAATGTCATAGATTTGAGAAATCTGACAGTCTCCAAGAACTACTGGGTGCATGGAGATGACCCACAGTGTTAATTAGCAGAGCTAAGCTGGGTGCATCATTCTCAAAACCCAGTGGAGAGTAAGAGTTCCACTCCAGATGAATGATCATCAAACACGAATTTGGAAGGGGTCAGAGCATCTGGAATTATCTCTCCAGATAATAGCTCCATTTAGGACCTGAGCCAAGGAGGAGAGAGAAGCCTGTCTTGCATGATCTGGCAAGACTTAGGAACTTAGGGCTTCTACAGATTCTTTGTGCCTCACAAACTCATTATTACGTTGCACTTAATAAATCTGCATTTGATATTTTCTGTAAGTTTACTTGAAATTGTTCACTGATTTTGGTTTGTCTGCTCAGCAGTTTTGTAGTTTCCATTTCTTAAGTACCTGGATACCATTTTTCATTCCTTTTATCTGCATTTGCAAACAAGTCTCTCTCTCTCTCTCTCTCTCTCTCTCTCTCTCTCTCTCTCTCTCTCTCTCTCTCTCAGAAACTCACACACACAAAGTCACCCCCTACCACTCTCTCAGTTGCTCCCTTTACTAGAAAGGCGATCTGTTTTTGTTTTGTCCAAAATCTTGTGACTTTTGCCTTCTGCTTCCATTCCTGAAGGCCCCTTGAAGAGATTATACTTGCTACAACCACTTACTACACCTGACGACGCATATAGAAGAGGGACAACATTCTGTAATGATTCGATTCAGGAAGACCTAGCTTGGCATCATGGCTCTGCTACTCACCGTCTTTATAAACTTTGACAAAATATTCCTTAGTTCTTCTTAAAAATGGAAAAAATATCACCTGCTGCATAATATTTTTGACAGAATTAGCCAAATCCTATGTAAAGCTTTTGTAGTACAGCATTGAACACAGCAGCTATTTTTATATTTCCTTGAATTTGACAGCATGAACATATCACAGTAGCTGGTCCTTTAAGCATTTTGTCATTTCTCTATCCTATGTAGACGTATCATGGAGTATCAACGGGTACTACATGCTAGGGCAGCGATTTTCAACTTTTTTTTTAATCTCATGGCAAACAAACTAATTACTAAAATTCTGTGGCACATCAGAAAAATATAATTTTTGCTGATATGACAAAAACTTGGGATAATTTTGATTGCTTTACAAAAAATAGTAGTAATAGTAATTACCTGCCCCTTTAGCTCCAAAGCGACTTTTTAAAAAATCAGGTACCTATTCTTATATATAAGGATTTCAGATGCAACCTTATTATATGATGTTACCAATAAGATACAATTCTATTATATGGTCTATATATTTATGGTTCAAGACAGGGCATTCACACCAGATAGCTGTGTTGGCTATCTTTTTTTTTTTTTAAATTTAACGATCTAAGGGAAAAGATGTCAGTGCCCTTGACAATAGTCAGGTATTGCATGTTTTAAACATGCTTTAGCACAGGTTGAATATCACTGTGCTGGAGAATTAATACTAAGTAAAGTTTCTTTTGCTTACCTAAATAGAAGAAAATGTTTCAGTCCGGTCTGCCCTTAGATGTGTTACTCTCCCTCTATCCACAATGTCCCTAAGCTCTCAGAGATATTTTATGTACTCTTTCTCCTCTGCTGAAGTTTTCCCTGGAGAAACCTGAAGTGACATTAGTCATCTTTGAGTGTGCCTGCCCCAAACTCTTCCCTCTTCCCCCACTGCTCTGATTTGCTATTCTATGTATATGATCCTGTGCTTAGGTGTCTAGCTCTGGTTATAGACTATGAGTTCCATGTCTGAGACAGCAGTGACTGATATTGCTGTCCCCAAATATTTCAGAAGGCCTGCTATGTAGTAGGTTCTCAATAAATATCTGTTAAATAATGAACACATTTCTGAATAAGTATGCTCTCTAACTTTTTCAGTATTCTACAACAATACCAATTTTCCTGGAGTTCATTCTAGGGAAAAACAACTGATGAATATAACTTACCCAAAATTACATGTTATAAATTTATGTTTCACTTGCTCGGATCTCTGAATGTCCATTGTTTCATGCACTATTAATAATTTTCAATGTGAAATGCAAAAGATAATGACCCTTCAAGTGAAAACTTGTATTAATATAATTGATGAATCTCAATTAAGCATAATTTTCTTTTAATATCTAATTGTGAATGTCATCAGGAAACTTAGATAAATAGAATAAGATGGGTACTTAATCTTTCATAAGGAAATAAAATTATTACTTGCAGTGACCAAGCAAGATTCAGCCATTTGTAAAATCAGGTATTTGTAAAATCAATAGCAATTTTAAAAAAATACAGATTGGAAGGTTTAAATTCATTTCCAATAAAACTTGACTGCTATAAATTGTTTTGTGAGAATTTGAACTGAGCAAGTTCCCCACAAATTATATACCCAACAATTACCAAAAAAAGATAAGTGGTGGAAAAGTGAAAATAGAATGTGAAGGATTTGTCCACTTTAAATGTGACTTTCTAATAAGGTCATTGATGTTATCTTTCTTCATTGATTAATGTGACCCTCTTTAGAATATGAAGATAGTAATTTGGTGCAATCTGGTATTTGTTCTATGTCATTAGGAAATTTATTATTAACCTAGAAGGTAGAGTGTTACTGTCTACATATCCACTTGAAATCACTCATAATCTTGTAAACAGTCTTGGTCTATTGGTAATCTTAATTATTATTTTTGTTCTCATAAATTATCTTCTAGTTTTTCACAGATAAATTTTTCCTTCTTAATTTGTCTCTCCATCTCTTTCATATGCTGGTAACTATGCAAATTAAGATAGCCCTGGCATAGAAGGTAATGAGGTAGCAAATTTGCAAACGGTAATAAGGACAACTTCCTCATATTTGAATTATATTGTAGAATTCACTATATACTTCAGAAGCTCACAGCTTCAGATACTGAAAAAAGAAAGACTACAGGCTCAGACTGTGGCTGTAGACCAAGCCTTAGGTGGCTAAGAGACTTCCAAACTCATTTAAGTTACATTTTCTGCGCTTCTAATTTAAACTTGAAAGCAGTAAAGAAAATCCAATTAATGTTTCTTATTGTGATTCCTCCTACATTTAGGGAATTTCATAATACCTAACTAATTTAATATATTTATTCTCCAGATATGATCAGATTGTCAGTCTGATAGTCCATGGCCTGTGACAATAAATTTGTTGTTGTCACAACTGGGAGAGGGGTGTTTTGGCACCTAGGGGCATCTAGACCAGAGATACTACTAACCATCCCACAATTCTCAGGGCAGTATCCCACAACAAAGAATTATCCTTGACCCAAAATGTCAGTAATTCTGTGGCTAAGAAAACTTAATCTAGGAGCAATGTAGTAATGCAGCAGAATATTATTAATTAGAAATCAGAGGAAAGGATTCCAGTTTAAGTACAATATCATTAGTGTTTTCACATATGTAATGAAGATATTACCATCTACCCTGTCTAATTGAAAGAGCTGTTGTAAAATCAAATAAGATCATGTATGTAAAAGTATCATGTAAACCAAATAAAATATCCAAATGAATTCAATGGTAATATGAATCCTTTTGATTCAAGGAAATTAAGGTAAAACTATAGCAATATAGTCTCTGTGGATGGTTTTCTGTAGATGGTTTTAATGTGGAAAATATGAAGTTGTAGGACACAAAATCAACATACAAGATCAGTTGTGTTTCTATATATTAACAACCATCTCAAAAAGAAAACAATCCCATTAACAATAGCATCAAAACCAATAAAATGCTTAGAATAAATTTAATAAAGAAGATGTACACTGAAGCCTATATGACATTAATGAAATAAGACAGAAATAAGTGAAAAATGTAAAGATTTTAAGTAGGTTATTTGGGCTCATTTTTCATGAGGCAAATCTAATACAAAATGAGCTAAAATTATATAACCAAAGGATTAAGTAAAAAAAATTTAATATGCTTATATCTGGATATTATATTCGAACACTAGAATTGACTATTGAGTACTACAGATTCTCCAATTATGATCATTATTGTCTATTACCAGTGTGGGTGTGAGATATTACAAGTGACTAAGAATGTGGCTTGTGGGGAAAGAGTGGAGGTGATTTAAGTTACCTTGGAAAGCTCCTTCCATACCTACAACCTCCACACAGATTTTATGGCCCAAGATTAGCTGTCCACAGGCTCTGGCAGGTTGTCTTGTAGGATTGCAGACATTGCCACATTCAGGAGCTCTTCAACCAGTCATCTCATTGTGGTTTCTTTATGGCCCTTTCTTGATGGTCAGTTCAGTTTTCAAATAATTTGCCAAGGGAAAAACTTTCTTCTTGTTCTTGTCTTCCTTTCTTCATAAATCCTGCTTCTCTAATGCTTCTTAAAAATACATTTAGAAGGAAACTCAAACCCCCTTCTTGCTCCATAAAATTTCTACTGCTCTAAGCCATGTCTAACATACATATCCAGTATGCTTTCAATGAAAAATCCCTTCCCCTCCCAAAATGTCCTAACTCTCAGAATTTCACTCTTATGCCACTAAGCCTTGATTAAGACATATGTTCACAGGAAAAGTCTGTTTCATCCTAGGAAGTTTTCATCTTAGGCCTAGGTTCCTTCCTCTGTCACTAAGGTATTTGGTAGGAAGAGCTACCTCGCTACCCGTGGCAGTGAGCTTCAGCAGGGAGAACCAAAAGCAGACAAAGCTGTTGCAAAGGAAAACTACACAAGGTTAGAAGGGGAAAACTCACTACAAACAGAATTAGCCCAACTTGTGTGTATTGGGCGAATAAGTCAGGGAATATTTGACTCTTCAAAATACAAAAATAAATGTCAATATGAGAAATGTTAAAAATAATTCACTTGGGAATAATTTATCATAATTGGACAATTTCTGGGTGCATAGAATAATTTTTTTTCTTCATCCTATTGATGTTATATCAATAATCTTTGATTTGATCCTTTTGAAACATGCTCTCTGTCATGATCATATGTCCACATTTTAGCCAATCCACTGTAAAAGTTCACTCTCACACCTCTCTATCAATTACTTCCTATTTTGTATTATTTTTTCTCTTCCCCTAATCTAAGCCAATTAGAATAATGAGGGCAAAAGGTTACACACACACACACACACACACACACACATCTGGCCCCGCCATTTAACATCCTGGTTTATCTTTTATGCTTTGTTGAAAATAATGGTGAAAGGTGGGCAGAGATACCTCCCTGTATATATTTTTCAATGCAAATAAAAAAGCCTTCTACATTTTGTACATATGTGACATCTGAAATAGCTCAGACATGCAACATTAAAGAAATCATTGTTTCTTAGCTTCATGTTTAATTGTCAGACCAGGACAGGAGGTGAAGAAAGAAGGCAGGACTTGCATGGGCTGACACTGTTTAAGGGACTGGGCTGGAGCAGGTATGGCTTTCATTATATGTAAGTGAATTAGTCTGTTTCCTTTAAACAGGAGAGATTAACAAGCCACCATGGGCCTGCTGTGGGATTCTGACACTTTTAGTGGCTTGTGACATATGATTTGTGAATATCAATTTGCCTTCAAAAGTAGAAAGCAAATCTACTATTAGCATGAGGTATGCCAAAAGTTGATTCTAGGTTAGTTTGGTTGAAATTCATTAGGAAAGACATTTGCTAAGATGAGATAAATCTTTCATTTGATTAGATATTTTGGATCATTTTTAAGTTCTCCTTTGGGCTTAAAAATGGCTACATGTACTAGTAGATGTGGGAGTTTACTATGAATGACTTTAATATTTCAGGTCTTGAATTTGGGTACTATGGGGACACTAAATAAAAGAAAAAAGATCAGAAAATCTAAAGTAAACTCCTTTAAAACTTTGCTTTCTTGGTGAAAGAGTATGTCTTTGGTCAGTTTGGTATCAAAACACATATTTCCCGAACTGCAAGAAAACAGAATAAATACTTTCTCCTCATATGTGATTAGGTCAAAAGTATCATCTTTGATATTAAATAAATGACCGTTTTAAGCTGAAAAATATTGATGTGAAACTTTATTTTAAAAATATGTCCAGTTTTTCATTCTTTAAAGGGGTTACTACTGGAAAAACACATATATTTTTTATCTGTTTGTTTGTTGTTGTTGTTTGTTTTTGTTTTTGCTTTTGTCAAGACAAAAGTGATCAGGGGCCAGATTTTTACAGCTTCAAATACAAATTTGTAAAGGGCAAGACGTGATATTCTTTCGTCTTCATGTAGGCAAAGTTGAGGGAAGAAAGCATAGAATACTACATAAGGCTCTTCCAGCTATAACATTTAATTTGCTGAAGTACCATAGTGCCCAGTTTGCCTCTGCTTGACTAAAGGATTTCAAATTAGACCTATTGTATATTTTACCTTCCTGAAGGGCACAATGTTATAGTCATTGGGTGCTGAAGCCACTTGGTTCTGATCCTAGCTCTGCCACCTAGTAATGGAAGACTTCAGTTAAGTTACTCTATCTCTTAGTGGCTTTAGATGTTCCTGTCTATAAACTGGAATGATACTAGTATTCACACCGTAGGGTTGTTTGAAGATTAAATGAGTACACGTGTGAAGTGTTTAGAACTAACTAAGCATGCAATATCATTAGCTGTTATTAGGATTTTATCCCATTCTAAAAACAGCACTGAACCAGTAGCTAAAACCATGGAGCTAGATATCAATAGTTGAGACTATTCACCCAGTTTAAATCAATCATTCAACTGCCTAAAACAAACCATGTTATATTGTTTTTAAAAATAAAATAAACTTTACCTGTTTATTCAATGGATTCTGTCAATATCCAAAATGATAAACAATGGCACGTGAAGAACCTATATGTTGGTTAAAACTGAACTGCCTCAAAACATGTTTCATGATCAACAGAGAAAAACAAGGATCTGTTATGTAGTTAATCTAAAAGATTGTAGGAATATTACTAAATGTTTCAATATGAAATTAGAATGGATTTAATAATATAACTTATTCCAAGTTCTAATTTTTCTTCTTCTAGTATCAGTTCTACTGCATCACAGAATGTCACTGTTACTGGTTGAAAACTTTGTTAATTCAATTAAAGGGCCAGTCACTAAATAAGGACATGGAATGGTAGGAGAGTCTAGAACAGCATTCTTTTATTCTGTAATCATTGTCACCAAAAGGAAAAATAATATGACAATTGATGGATGGCATTTTTCTGGTGAACAAAATCAGTAGTGTTCAATTTCAGGTTTCTTAATAGTTGAAATAATTTGATGTATTCTTTGGAGCACAAAGCATTAGGGCAAAATGCCTCTGGCCCAACGCCTTGTATAGCACAACAGGATATAACAAATAATTTCAAACCCCGTGAAGTCTTCTTGGATTGTGAAATACCCTATCACCCCATATTAGGTTGGCCAGTACACTAACCATGTCAGACTAATAAATTACAGGCAATGGCAGTGCTTACATACTGCTAAGCTCAGCTGAACAGAGTCTGATTAATCTTATTAAATGACTTTGAAGCCTTCTGTACAAAAAAGAAATATATGTATAAAACACACACACAGAAAAAAAAAGATGCATCAGAGAGTGTGCTAAGTGTTTTCAATCTTTATTAACATTTCCTGATCCATATTCCCTGTGACTTTGCGGGAAATATTCCCTGAGTTACATGGGCTGAGGTGTCCTTTGTAGGCATAAAGAAATGTCACTGCCCGGCCGGCGTGGCTCAGTGGTTGACCACCAACCTATAAACCAGGAGGTCACAGTTCGATTCTTGGTCAGGGCACATGCGGGCTCCATCCCTGTGTGGGGCATGCAGGAGGCGGCTGATCAATGATTCTCTCTCATCATTGATGTTTCTATCTCTCTCTCTCCTTCTCCTTCCTCTCTGAAATCAATATATATGAGTGTGTGTGTGTATGTGTGTGTATGTGTGTGTGTGTGTGTGTGTGTGTGTGTATAAACAAAAAAAGTAAAGGAATGTCACTGACATCAGAAGGGGCCTCTAATTTGCATACTCCTGGTACACCCCAGATGGACATGGTCATAGCTTTACTGTAAGGCTGGTCCCCATATCTGACAACAGGGTCATTTACAGGAACTGAAACAAAAATAATCTCCATAACCGAAAGCAAGGATTCCTCACAATCAAGAGGAATGTCTCTCAATAACAGATAGGACATTAAGGAGCTGCTTGAGTTCAAAAGACTGCTCCCAAGGAAACTCGAGAATCTCATCAATATTCCCTTTACCGAGTTTGCAGCTTTGGAAGCCGTGCCACAAACTCGAGTGCTCACTTGGAGGGCCAGGTTCCTGCCAACACTCTTGGGATTAGAGGCGTTTATACACAAATTCCTGTGGCTTAAAAAAAAAATAGGGAGGAGCCCGAAATCTCTACAAGTTTGTTTACACCATTGTCATTCGGTGTAGCATCCCAGCCCTTCCACGTAAACAGCCGTGGAAGTGCACTCGACATGGTGACCAACAGCCAGCTTTAGGGGGGACCCCCTCTTCCAGCCTCTCACCCCAGATTTAGCATATTTACAATAGTGACTTGAAGACGGACCTAATCTCAGATGTATTGGAAACTCTCCCACCAACCAAGGAGTATTTAAATATTAGCATGTGTTTTAACTTTCAAAATGACTTCCTCTTTATAAAATATCTGGCAGTTTCTCCTTTGCCAGAATATGTGAAAAATGGCAAATCTGCAAACATGGACTGTAAGAAAGTCATTCTGCCAAATTCTTCCGAGTTTCTGGAGCTCAAAACACCTTTGGCCTTTCATCCCCTCACATCCACACTTAGCTTAGTGACAGCCTTAATTTTATTATTTCTTAGAGGTTTGTTGAGATTAAGAAATACTTGGAGTGTTTATTAGAGTTCAGATTTCTGTGCGTGCACCTCTTACCCACCCCGCTTCCCCTGGGCAGTATTTCCGAATAGGACTCTTATCATTTGTATTTTGGGCAAACACCCTAGTTATTCTGATCATGGGGTCCACAGGCCCAAATTTGAGAAATACCTCACATTGGGTGTTATCAGCTCTTTCAAATCTGGCCTCTTTCTCCATTTGATTCAAGCCCGTTTTCTAAGTGCTTGTTAGAGGAAGCTTGTTTTTATTAAGAGAAATGGGTAGGGGCTGGATCTCAAATAGAATGTCTTGGTAGCCATTCTATTGCTAGGAAAGTTTCAAAAGCCTCCTGTAGATGTGCATGGACCTAAGCTGTTTGCCTGGTCTCAGAGCACAGAAGTAGAAATCTTTGAATGACACCAGGGCTGGTGGATTGATCTGTACCTCTAGCTTGCTCACTGTGCTCAAGCTAATCCCGGGTCAACCTTTTAACCTCATCCCTTGCAGCAAAGCGCTATTCCTGATCTCACCCACTTTCCCAGTATCACCACCATTACCTCTCCTCTCAAATTACTGTAGCCCGGCACTCAGTTAACAATGAATGTTAAAGGGGAAAAGAGTGAGCTCATAACACTAAATGAGGAGATGCTACTGTCCGCCTCAGCTTGGACAGTGCCCCATTACTAAGACAACGCAAAACATTCACCTACTGTCTACAACTTCATAGCCCCTGTTAGTGCGAGAAACTAATTTTCTGTAAGAGGAAATGCCCGTTTTAGAATCATGCTTTTTTTCCAGGGCTTAAAATTCAAGTGATATAAATAGCCATGATAATAAATTTTGAGAGAGTTGCACTATTATGGAATCATTTTTAGATGTGAGAGGCTGAACCGTAGGATGCTATGTGAATTTTATCCATAGTGAAAGGGGATAGATGAGATAGGGTTTCAAGGAAAGCAACAAATGCCCACCACCTTCAACATATTTAAACACTGAAATACTTCAGAGAGGGCACTCACATTTTAATTGGACTATTACCCATTTATTAAATTGAGCTTCTATCACCCTTAACTATAAAGAATCCTCTTTAGGCTGGAAAGGTTCTTATGGGTTTAGCATGCAACTTCAGGGGAGAGGCTCTTGGACCGACAAGGAGAAAGAGAACAACTCCCCCTAATCTAGATTGAATTTATGACCCAATGAGAAAACAGACCATCTATCTAGCCAGGTTCTGCATAAACAATCAAAGTCATTGCTTTGTTCTTATAGTGCCCAGCAGTCAAGGTACTATGTACAAATGCACTATGCTTTCAAACAATGCTTTACAAGTAGTCATTTAAACTTAAAATGTAGACCGAACTAAAATTTGAAGTTCTATTATGAGCCTGATACTCTGCTAGATATCTCAACATAAATTATTCTAATCTAAGCTATCTCAACCACAAAATTCATAAGAGGTGGATAAAGTGAACTTTATCCCTGCTTCATGCTTTCTATATAAGATACAGTTTTGGCAGATTATCCTTAATTTGGACCACATAAAGCTGTCATGCATTATAGTATTAGTTTCCTATGGCTGCTGTAACAAATGACCCCAAAGTTGGTGGCTTAAAACAACAGAAATTTATCCTTTCATGTCCTGGAAGCCAGAATTCCACTGGACTGAAATAAAGATGTCAGGGTCTGAGGGGAGAAATCAGTCCTTGCCTCATGGAACACATTCCTTGACTCGGGAGTCTTCTTCTGTCTTCAAAACCAACAATATAGCATCTTAAAATCTCTCTCTCTGTTTCCATCATCAAATTACTCTCTGTCTCCTGTGTGTATGTTTAGACTTCCACTACCTCTATTTTATAAAGACATTTGTGGTGGTATTTGGGGCTCATTTGTATAATCTAGGATAATCTCTTTATCTCAAAAAAAATCTTTAATTTAATCCCAAGTGGAAAACTTAACTATATAATGTTTTATATAGTACAAATTTACTATAGAATACTCACAGGTTCCAGGGTTTAGACCTGATATCTTTGGATATCCATTATTCATCATACTATGGTCTGTCTTCTGGACCCCAAAATTCACATCCATCCCATATTAAACTACATTCACTCCATCCCAAAAAGTTACCACACATTACAGCATACTCTCCAGTCCAAAATCTCATTTAAATAGCATCAGTCCAAAAATCCCAAATCTCATCATCTAAATAATCTAAATCAGGTATGGGCAAGACTCTGGCTAAGAATCATCTTGAGGTAAAACTTTTCTATTCTGGATCTGTAAAACTATAAAATAAGGTATCTGTTATAAAACACAATGGTAGGATAGGCATAGTACAACAATTATAGATATTCCCATCACAAAAAAAGGGAAAAATGGAAGGAAGAAAAGCCTCATCAGTCTCAATCAATTTCAAAATCCAGCGGGACAAATTCAATTATGTTTCGAGGCCTGGTAATGGTCTTATGTGGTCCTATTCTCTGCCTCTGCACCTATGGTTCTGCCCTCTGTGCCCAAGGCTCTGCAGTCACCATGATCCTTCATTTTGCTTGAAAGCTCAATGTGTCTGCAGCTGAAGAGTTTTACCAGCCTATTTGCTGTCTATAGAATTTTGGGAGTCTGGCATTTTTCTTTCATTTTGTCCTAACTCAGTCTCTTTCAGTCCAAGCCATCAGTGTTTCTACTGATATAACATTCTAAAAAAGTTTGTGGGTCTCCTATGTATATCACAGGCATTCATGTCAGTAGACAAGAGGGTCCTCCTGAGATCTTTCTTGGATAATCTCTATTCCTAGCCTTTGTTGAGATGGCAGAGGGAACCCATCTGTCACATGCCTAATCTCTGCAGCACTAGCATAAGGCCATTCAGCCACATCCTTGGCCTTTTCTTTAGAGCACTTTCCTAATAGTAAATCTCCTCTTTGGTAATCTGGATAGTCTGAGAATTTCGCAAATGATTCAGTGCTGGTTCTATTTTGTTTAATACTTCTTTCTCCACTTTACCTCTTTCCTCTCAAGTTTTACTATAAGCAACTAGAAGAAATTAGGCTTCATCATCCATCAAATCTCATCAGCTAAATTTCCAAGTTCATCACTTCCAAGTGCTGTTTTCCACACAACCATAAGACACAGTTCAGCTACGTGTCTGCCACATTGTGACAGGGATTACCTTTCTTCTAGTTTCCAATAACATGCTCTCTATTCCCTCTCACCAGAAGCATGTTTAATATTCACATTTCTACCAACATTCTGTTTATGACGAATCTATGTATTCTCTGAGATGACATAGGCTTTCTCTCCTGTGCTCTTCACTTCCTTCTGAGCCCTCAGCAGAGTGCCTTCAATGTCCTTATTCCTACCGGAAGTCTGGTGAAGGCAATCTAGGCCTTTTCTATCATGTGCCTCAAAATTCTTCCAGCCCCTGCCCGTCGTCCAATTCCAAAGCCACTTTCACATTTTTAGGTATTTGTTCTAGCAGCACCCCACTTTGAGTATCATAGTCTATCTTAGTTCCCTTTGGCTGCTATAACAAATGACCACAAAGTTGGTATCTTAAAGTAACAGAAATTTATTCTCTCACAGAAGCCCAATATCAGTTTCACTGGATCCAAATCAAGGCGACGATAGGGCCAAGTTCCTTCCATTGTTTCTCTCCTCTGCCAGCTTCTAGAGCCCCATCCCATGGTTCATGGCTCCTGCATCTATCTTAAAAGCCACAGCATTGCATCTATAAATCTCTCTTGCTCTTCTTCCCTCATCAAATCCCTTTCTGCCTTCTCTGTGTAGTCTTTCTCTGTATCTCTTACAACAAGAACAAGTGATAGCATTCAGGGTCTACCTGGATAACTCAGGATACCCTCCTCATCTCAAGACCCTTAATTTGATCACATTTACAAAAAATATGTGTCATATAAAGTAACATTTACAGGCTCCAGGGATTAGGACCTGATATCAGCATACTGTATTCATTATCTCCTAGTAGGTATGCTCCTGGAATCTTGTCCTTAATATAGAAAATGTGTATATTGCACTCATTTCACAGATAAAGTCTGTGAGGGTAGGATAAAGACCTGCCTAGGATCGCACAGCAAATGTTTCAACACAGCCAAGACTGAACCATATCCCTTTACTTCCACTTTTTGCAGCTCATTCTTCTTCTTCTCTAAACGAATTACCAAGAATTGTTCATTTCTTAATTGTTACCAAATTACCCCAGAACCCAAAAATAACTCTGAAACCATAAATAACTATCGCATAGCCAGCATCAATTTTAAAAAGGAATCAAGTCCTCATTTATCTCCACTGAACAGAACCAATAGTAACCTTAGGCAAGTTAGAGAAACATGGGAAACAATCCATTTCAAAGAATTACACAATATTTCCATTCACCAGAGTGTATGAAATGAAGCACTTCATGTTCACTTGAGTAATGATGGCCCTAACTCATTTTCTAAGTTCTCAGAATTGTAGAACTTAGAACTGAATGGAGGTTGTCAGAGATACTTAACTTCAGTCATACTTTTTCAGGTAGGTAGTGTATTTAATCACACTTTCCAGACCAGGTGACAAAACTGAAGATAGTCTAGATGACCTGTGTCAAGGACATGCAGTTATAAAGAACAATGTACTGGATAAATATATAGAGAGGAGGCATTATATGCCAGACACTGTATTGAAGGCTTGTATGCAAAGATCTATGTGACACATCCAGTCCTCACCCTTAATAAGCTTTCTGTGTGTAAGGAAACTGCACTGGGAAATTAATCAAATGTGAGAATATGTTAACATATTAGATACAGGTATAGGGGAGCACAGGTTTGTGGGACAGTAGAGTGGTTAGGAAGGCTTTCTAGAGATGACATCTAAGTGACACCTGAAAGCAAGGAGTACTGGGGATGATGAGGCAGGAACATCACTCCAGCCAGATCTAGTCATGTGGCAAAGGCCACACACGAAGGGAGAGGCATGTCCTGGAGCTAAAATCAACTCAGTGTGTCTGTAATGGGGAGTGTCATAGACATGAGGCGGCAGGGGGTCGGTAGGGAACAAATCATGTGGGCCTTACATCACAGGCAAAAAAATGTAGCTATTATTCTGAAGACTTTGGGAAGACATTCAAGTATTTAATAGGAAACCGGCCTGTGTAGATTTGTGCCTTACGCAGACCAGACTGGCTGAGACTAGGGTGGATTTGAAATGGGATACATTGAGAGGGAATAGGGGACTGTTAATAATATGCTAGAACAAGAGGTACACACTGAGACTGTCCCGGGCACACCAGGACAGAGGGTATGCCAACTAAGACTGGCCTCGGTGGGAATCCTGACTCACTCACGCTGCCTATATGTATATACCTGCAGTGGGCACCAGAACTGTTAGACTCCGTTTTCTCATCTACATACAGTATGGCGGTAACAATGATTACCCATTTCACACATTTTTTTTGACAACCAACTGATGAAAACATTAAAGTGCCTTATAATCTATAAAATAGAATAAGGTGCTAGAGCATCAATTTTCTGTCTAAATGTTTTGTTTAGCCCTTGACTTAGATATCTTTTCAGCAAATGGTATAATTACAAACAACACAGTAGTCATGGCCTAAATCAGTAAACAGAGCTAACACTTCTGCGCTCCTAACATGTGCCAGGCCCTACATGGGACTCTACATTTATAGTCTCATGTGCAAATTTACAAACCCCCCTTCCAAAAGTGATTGAGTGGGGATGGTAATATTATCCTCACTTAACAGGTGCCAAGACCAGGGCCCAGGGAAGAGTTCATCCAAAGTCACACAGTGTTAGAACCCAGCTTCTACATCGAGAAGTTTGTCTCAAAGCTCTAGGTTTGAACAGGGGACGCAGTAGCATAGCAGGCTGTCTATATCCTGCTCCTACTTTTAAAAAAAAAATAAGTACTTAAGTCTACTCTTTTGCAAGATGAAGAGCTGTAGTGAACTTTGTTTCTTTTTCTACTCCCCTAAACCAAGTAAATCGGAGACACTTTAGAACAAGAATGACAAGAAAAAGTACACAACTGGAGCAGGTCACTGAAGCCTCGGTAGTTCCCTTTGGGAATCTGCTGTGCAGGGCCAGACCCCTCTTCCCAGTGAGGTGTGTGTGTGTGTGTGTGTGTGTGTGTGTGTGTGTGTGTGTGTGTGTTTAACCTCTGCAGTAGGAACTCTTTTACATTTTAAATTTATGACCATTTAGCTAATCAGGGATGCTAAAGATGATAGTATATCAGAGCTATTTTTCATGCTTCACATATAAAATGAGGTGGTTTTTTTTGTTTTTTGTCAAAGTACAATTTGAATATATTTAGGTTACATCAATTGTATTGTATTTTATATCCTTTTCAAATATCCCTCTGCTTTCTCTTTTTATTTTTTATTCTTTACTTCAGAAAGCAAAATAAATAAACAAGGCCAATTGTAAGTGATAACCATGTTAATGTAATATTTTAGCCCCCCCCCCAAAAAAAAATCAAGTTGTCAAACCTAAAGATATTTACATGATTTGCTCCCATGTGACAGCACCTGCCAGTGTATTTTGCTTTTTACTTCGTAAGCTACACCCTGGTTGGGAAATCCTGCTCCATCCCGGTGGCCTGCCTGCTGTTTTCTGAAAACTTCACTGAAGCTTCTGTGCTTTCTGTAAGGATATAGTACTCCTCCTTTTTTTTTTTTATCAGAGTCTCTGTTTAGCTGAAGCCCCTTATCCTCAGCGTGACCCTCCTCCTGCCGTCTCCCCTCCCTCCCTTGCGGGCTGCTGTCTTCTGCCCTGCTTCTCTGGCCTTTAGTATAAATGCCTTCTATCATCTCCCAGCTCCCTGGGAAGTTCTCCTGTCTCCATCTCTGGGTTGCAAACTCTTGGAGGGCCTGGGCTGAAATGAGAAATAGGACACTTAACTGCTGCATTTACTGAAAGCTGAGCAACTGTGATAATCCTGCTTCAAAACCATATTGTAACTTGAAATATTAGATTTCTTCTGCAATATTTTAAAATGGAACCACTTTTCCTTTTATGCAATAATCCGTCGTCTCCCAACCTCCACAGTTACCTGCTTTGCCCTTATTTTTGTTTTTTTTTCTGTTCTTTTGTTTTCTTTTATAGCTGAGTCTTTGAACACATTTGTATCTTGTTTATTTCCAGCTCTTCATTCTCCCCTCATGTGACTTTCAATATTCAAACATCTTCTACCAGCCTCTTAATGAACCAGACTTCTCTTTCCTCAAAACTTCAGAATGTTATAAGCACTGCAATTCCAAATCTTAAATAATTTCAGAAGTTCTAATAGTTCCCTTTCTAAAAAATGCCAGGTGTGCACGTCATTCCTGCCGCTTTCTTCAGTTCCAATATGTTTAATCCCCGCTTCATCAAGTCATCCAGTTGCTTTTCTGGTGCTTTCCTTAGTAGTTACTTTTTTTATATAGCAGCCGCTTAATGGGAGCTTATTATGCACCGGGCACCATTAAGCTATTACATGCATTAACTCGACTCCTTCAAACTTTCCCCCAGCCCCAGGCTTAGTCTCCCTCTTCTGTACCTTTGGGGGAGGCATCAAACTTGCCCCATGCAGTTCCCACCTCCCATCTCCCCCCTCCAAAGGTTTCTCTAGCCATGCAGTTTGGAGCAGTTCCCAGTTGTTTTCTTAGGGAACTCTACCTGTTTCTCCATAGCATTTATCCCCCATTCTCATCATGCATCTTTTTGTGTACTTGCTGCTTTTTGACACTGTAGGAAAGCTCTGTGAGGGCAAAGCCAGCATTGCTCTCAGCACTGCATGTAAGTGTCACAGTATCTGACATGAAGCAGGCACTCAGTACATCTCTGTTGAATGAATGAATGGCCTTACTCAATCTTTTCCACGTAGGAAAGAGGTAGGGACCATGCATATCCTTGTTTTATCAATGACACTTTGCCCAAATAATACACAACTGTCTGGCAGTTTGGAGCCTCAGATGCACCCACTTTTGTGTCTTCAAAGCTCCCTTTCAACCCAGGTCCAGACTTGTGATCCCTTTTGATGAAAATCCATACTTCCAGCTCCTCCACCCGCCCACCTCTGGCAGGAGCTGGGACTTCACTGTCCTTACTCCGAAATCCCTCAAGCGGGACTCCTTTTAGATCACAGGTTCTCATTTCAGTTCATTTAACAGCCACTCACACGCCAGGGCTTGGGTTATATTTCCCTCACACCTTTCTTGTCATGTCAGCCCTGGAGCAGTGCTACTCATTAGCTTGAGTTCTTTCCTGGGAGTTCAAAACCCTTGTCTCCATCACTCCCGCCCAGCCTCTCCTCCTCCACAGCCTGTCTACATGCTCCGGGCCTCTTCTGCTCTGCCTCTGGCTCCCAACATTCTAATAACATGCCCTTCTCCATCTCTCTTGCTTCAGCTTTAAAGCACTTCAGTAGATTTGTTCATCAAGTTTTTACACCGTAATCTGACTCACATCCCTAGCACTTTCCCCCCATATTTGTGGAATCCTATCCTTCCACAGAGGTATCCCCAAAGGCCCTAAAATCCGATTTACTGCAACAGCGATGGCTGTTACTCATAACATTGTAAATAGATTTCACTAGAGATCATAAATAGTATGTAACTTAATGTCCATGTGTTACCATTTTCTCCAAGTCTCAGAATACTATTTTTTTAAATAATTCTATCGATAAACCAAAGCTATCAATAGCTTTATCTAATTTGAAACCAAGGGTAGAAAGAAGCGTGGCTTTTAATTATTATCACCATAACAACCAATGTAACATATGTAAATAGTCAGCTCCTACATATAATACAAATAATTCATCAGTCAGTGCCAAGAGTTCTTCCTTGAAAGATGTGAACACAGGTAGGTGATTAATTCAAATTCTAACTGCTGTCGGTGTCTCGATACCTTTCTAATAAAGATATGTACATTTCTGTATTGGGTCAGCCCGGAGTGTCCATGAATGTATCTTTTCATCTTTTCTCTTTTTAGCAGGGTTGTACAGAAAAGCTTTATAATCTACGTGAAATTCCGGAAGTTGGAAATATTAAAGACCTCTAAATTAGCATTCATCTTCTGTGAAATACATGATGACTAACATAGAAGAGGAATAACTGTCTGATTTCCTAAACCATCTTCACTTTCTCTCTCTTATAGGAGTCCAGGCAAAGGCGAAAAGATAAGGACATTGACAAAGTAGCTGGTAAGTGTTGCCTGTACTAAAACAACTTGAAAGAAAGATCCATGGACCTGCAGGGAGAGTTATTATGGGAACGGAATAGTTAACCTGGAGGAAAAATGCAGAGTGATGACTTAGTAACCAGCCAGCCAGCATCCATTCTCAGAAGGTTCTTGCTGTGGGCTGTGGACTTCTCTGAAGGGCAATGCTGGCTGTAAGACATTGGCCTGTGCGCTGGGAGAAGGGAGAAGTCACGGAGATTCAAAATGAACAGAGGCTCCTGTTGGCATCTCTTGAACTTACTTTGCTGAAGACTGTTAGGCTTGAATATTAACTATGTTGATGCACATCCAAACACAGCTAGGCCACTGGCTCTCACTGTAACATGGGATGCCAAGCAATGATAATGATAACTTTTCCTGGCCGCAGTGGGTTAGAAGTCAGGGAAAAGAGGGGTGGGGGAGAAAAGGAGAAGACAAAGAATGGAGTGGTGAAGGGGTGATAAAGTGTCAGGAATTCAGGATGCCTTGGAGTCAGGGTTGTCACAGATGGTCAATATTTCAAAAGTAAAACTGCCTTGAGACAGAACTATCAGACGTAAGTTGGTGGGTCTTGAATATGTCAAGTTATCCTCAAACAGGGCAATGCCTCAAAAAAAGTTTAAGGGTGGCCCTGGCTGGTGTGGCTCAGTTGGTTAGAGCTTTGTCCTGTGCACCTAACCATCATGGGTTTGATTCCCCGTCAGCACACATACCCAGGTTGTGGGTTCATCTCTGGTCTGGGGCTCATATGGGAGGCAACCGATGGATGTTTCTCTCTCACATTGATGTTTCTCTCTCTCTCTCTCTCTCTCTCTCTCTCTCTCTCTCTCTCTCTCTCTCATCAATGAAAACATAACCTAGGGTGAGGATTAAAGATAAATAAAAACACATAAAAAATGTTAAGGGTGAACTAATATGAATATTTTTCAGTAAAGCATGTAAACTCAAGGACCTTGAATGAAAATAATGATTATGGAAAAATACCGTTTTAAAAATGTTCTTAATTTTGTAGGGTTACCTATTACTATTTAGATCTAAGTTGCAGTTAAACCAGACTGTTCATAATTAAGTTACAGATGTAGTTTAATTGTTGGGTTTTTTTTGTTGTTGAGAATTACTTGAAGTTGGGGATATATACGACTTAATACTTTACCTCCTCTATTCTGATGAACTAAATGATTCATTAATATCTCCATGTCATTACTCATTGTAGGAAGCATGCCAGACATTCAAAAATTCCTCATTAATGATAACACATGCACTGACAGATTAGATATAGGTGAAGTTGGACAGATTTAGGGTGAAGAATTATTAGGCGAGCTATAAAACGAGGCCATGCTCTAGTGCCGGCACTATGGATCTATCAGATGGTAATTGGATGCACGTGTGAGCAGCAGTAAAAAGTCACTGTCCAGTTGTCCACCTTACATGGGAATCTACTCTGTGTGTCGTCTTTGATTTATTGTTCCAATTAGAACACAATGTTCAAAGAAAGAACACAACCGACCTGATTTAAAAGCCAGGGAGCCTTGAAGACCATTATTTTGTGATAACCTGGCTCCCTTTTAGATATCTTGAAACTTTCTATTTGTGTAAAATCCATACTAATTAAACACTTGGTTTGAAACGGATTCTGTAAAGCATCAACATTTTGTATTCGTTAATTCAGTATCAGAGTATCACGGGTGGCTTCCTAAGATGTAGCTATATTTTCTTTCGTGAATATTAAAGGCACATTTCTAGGTCATTCCTTGTTAGACTGACGGACAGACAGGGGTAAAAGTAATAGGCAGTGAAAAAAAAAAGAGTGCCAATTATGAAAAGTAAACATTTTTAATCTGCAAGCCCAAGCAACAAGCACCATTGGTCAAAAGGCAAACGCAAATGACCTTAAGTCATTGCAATATACCATGAAAATGATGGTGCTTCTGCAGAAAGGACTTGAAACAAAATGAGGCTCATTACTTTTCTAGACAAATAAAGCTGCATTAAAATTATATAAACATGAATCTCATGCACCATCATACTGGAAAATTAAAAGAGAACTTTAATTTCTGGGAGGGGAATGCTAATATTTTACTGACTTACATTAAGCAAACATCAACTATTAATGCTGACAAATGTTGGAGAAGTAATACTAAAAACGTCATCTGAATTACTCTTCATTGCAAAGTTCACAGAATTAATGTTAAGAGAGATTAAAATCACTTTGAACTAATACACATGCATTAATCTTCCTTCTGAAGCATAATAAAGAAATATCATTTGTACTACAATTTTGGATAAGCATATAGACGTTTAAGGCTTAGGAAAGATATAGATATTCATAGGCAGCTCATAAATGTGAGGAACATTAGCTCCATTTCAAATGAGCTGTCAACTTTTTTCCCAACATTTTGGCTTGTGGAAAGTCAGACTTTTGGATAACAAATGAGGTTTGCCTCTGAACATTAAGGTAATTGTGCAGGAATTTAAAGTGCTCCTTCATGTTATGCTATAAGTTCATTAAACACTAAAAAGAATGATCTGGAATAAGACTTTTTGTTCTAAACTGTGTAGTAAAAATGTATAAGAAATACACATACACCGGGGTTTCCTTTGTTGTATAAGACATGATTCTGTTAAATTCTGTGCTTAAACATCATTTTGAAAAGCCTGTTGGAAAGAGTGGTCCATAAGTTTGGGTAATAGATTACCCCAGACCTAGGGACTGGTGTCTCTGAATTCTCACCCTCCAACCCTGGCATGTGATTTCTGCTGTTTTCTTTTTTTTTCCTGGTAGATGGTTATAAATCAGGTTTATGAAGAGGAAACTCTCTGTAATTGTGTATTTTTAATGGATTTATGATAAAGCCATCAAAGTGGAGGGTCCATATGGTAGGAATGCAGTAAAGGTAACAGGACCAGTGTCACGTAAACATTAAATACAGTGCCTTCCACCTTCATAAATCCTGGGTGCTGTGATTAAATGCTCCTGGTTATAAATCATGCAGCCAAACTCTAGAAACAACTACATCTTAAATAAGACACCAGTAGAAGCCTTAAGTTGGAGACTGGCTTTCTTCCCAGGGAACTGTTGTATTATTTTTAGGAAATAATATTCGAGTCCAGATTTTCCTCAACAATTATCTTCTCACTTTATTGAACTTCCTATAATAAGCTCCCATCTTGATTAAAAAGTAATGATACAAGCCTTTAATCCTAGACAGTAATCTTTCATTCTTATGTAGTAAAGTGCCTTTTTTTATTTGCACACTTATTTTAAAGCTCTAACTATCATCTATCTATCTATCATCTATCTATCTATCTATCTATCTATCTATCTATCTATCTATCTATCTATCATCTATTATCTATCTATTATCTATCTATCTATCTATCTATCTATCTATCTATCTATCTATCATCTATCTATCTATCATCTATTTTTCTGTCTATCTATCTTCAGGACTCTAAGATTTTGCTCCCTTTAGGGTCATATACCCAACGTTTCTGCAACAGCCCAATTTTACACTGGTATTTACAATCAAATTATTTTATTACACATGGAAGCAATTAAACATTTGGCCCTCAGCTGTAAACAATTACTCCATACAATGACATTCATGGAGTTTTCTTAAGTAGTCATGTATTTCTAATGCCCTCTGTTGAAATGAGTGAGATTGATGTATGTGTATTTTGTGTACCCAGAGCAATTATATTCCCAAACAATATAAAAAAAAGGCATTTCACCTGGAGGATGCCCTAACAGAGTCCGATTCCAGGGGGCCACCTTCAGTGATGCCTTTGATGTAGTTCATTTCGGTTCCACCATCATTTTACTACTGTTCCCATTTCAATCTAGAGAACTGTAGGTATTCATAGCAATTATGTTTTTGGATAATTTGTTTTTTAGGGTTTTGGGGTGTCTAATTCTAATATATTGTTATCAGTGTTTCTAGTAGCAGAGAGGTAGAAAAAAACAAGGAGGAGGAATATAACCCAATAGGCTTGAATCCCAGCTCTGCCAATTTCAAGTGGTGACCTGGGTAATTTACTTTTATTCAGGCTTAGTTTTCATAGTCAAAAAATGTGTGTAGTTATATTTAAATCATAGGACTATTATGAGTGTTAAATGATATGTAGATTTAAAGAAATAGGGCACATACTACATAGCCAGTACATACTGATTTTTCTATTGTATCCCATCCTTCTTTTCTGGAAGGGCTCATATTCCATTTTGAGAATATCCATCATTCACTGTCTCATATCTAGGGTTCATTTTCTTTACACTAGACTCCCCTTTTCTACAAGTGACAACCATGGGAGCAGGCCACAGCTGTTTTATTTATGTCCAGAAGTAAGTCCACCAGTCCCAGTTGCAAGGGTACCTAACAGCTGTATCCAGCCTTTCCAGGAGGCCAGAACTGGAGCCGAGTGGTAATGTTTCAAGGGCAAAGCTCTAGATGTAAAGACTGATAAAACAAACCTAAATGAGCCTGAGCATGTCTAGTGACAGATACACCACAGCTATTCTAAATTATTCAAGCTTTCTCAGACTTCTAACAGGAGAAACATAATTCATCTCTGCTCTCCATTCTGCTATCCTAAGTGGCCAAAAAGAAAATAAAATACGCCCCCCCCCCCAAAAAAAAAGAATTACAATTATCACTCAAATTGAGAAGCGTTTCTTTAGCACATGTAATATTTTTAGAACCATCTAATTTCTGGGAACCAGCTTTGGAGGTAGAAGCTAAAATTGATTTTGCAATGCTTCAGGGTGATTTCCTTACTTCCCTTTTGTTAGCATTTTGCTGGCAAAAAGCCAATAAAACGGTTGTTTAATTATCCAGGACATCACAAACATGTAACCTCTTAGATAAGCTGTTACTGTATTTTAGCAGCCTTAACATTAGGGTAAAAAGTAACAAAGAAAATTAAGCTTCAAATAAAAAAAAAAAAACCCTCAGAAGAACAGCTTTGTGTATTGAGAATAATTAATAACTTGCTTAGGAAAATGTTACTGAAATGTGGTTTTTGGACAAGGAACTGACACTCTTCAGAGGTTAGATACCCTAATATTTAACAGGCTACCATTTGCTGGGCTGGCTGGCTGGTTACCCTGTAGGCATTGCAAAAGTTTGTTCACATATAATTATGCAACATTTAGACAATATCTTAATGATACCATGTAGTTCATCTGAATCAGTCCAGCTGGGATTCGTAGCAGCATTCTGATTACCTGGCCACATGTGAAATTAAGGCTTTCCCAACCTCTACTTTTCACGTGCTAGGTCTTCATACAGATGTTCTTGGAAAGCCTAAATTATTTATGGCTTTATTCAACAGAGTTAGGCCCACCCCCTTCCATTTTCAACCACTGATTAAGACTGCATTATGATGTAAGATACTTTAATTTTAACAAGGACTATGAGTATACTTTATCATTTGGAAGAGATATTAATATATTTGGACAGTTAGAATACAACGTTTCCTTCCACACTCGTTTCTATGCAATGAAGTTGTATACTTTTCTCTTTGCAGATAATTCTTTACTATAAAAATATAATTCCACCTGTACTCTGGATATCATTTTACTAAACCATTAATCACACAGTGATCATTATTTCATAAAATAGTCATTTAAGTTGCAAAACTAAACTAGTGTGGATTGGTCCTTGCATCACATCATAAAGACACTTAAAATATAGCAATAGCAAAATCAAGTTAGTGTCAAAAAAAAAAAAGAAGAAGAAAGTTTGCTCAAGGGTAGAACTCTACAATGATATGATATTTCTTTGAGTTACTTCATGAGGTAAAAATATGAAGAGGAATTTCAGGCCATGAATATTGTTTATTTTAACCTGTCAGCTCACTCCTCAGTAACTGTTTGGACCACTTCTCCCCCCTGGTCTTACCTAGATGACACCACAACTATTGTTTTAGAAGTCAACAAAGGAATTAAATTCTCATCAACTAAAACATGTCCATATAGTTTCTAGTTAATTCAGGTAACAATTGAAAAAACATCTTCTATCATAAATGGCATTATTCCAACCACTCTCTGTAAATCAGAATGAAAAAAAAATATATAGGCAATGGGCTTTTAGCATCTTTAGTGTTAAACATGAAATGGAACACTTAAGAATCCTTCTACAAATATCATTACTTGCAAACATATCGCTAATTTTAGTAAATGGAAGCAGCAGCTGTGGCGGAATAGAAGTTAGTGTTGAATGTATGTGAGTCCCCAGACAAGAAAACTAAGTCTTCATCCTTGTCAATCTTTGTTTAAAAAGAAAATGCCAAGTTCTGGTTAACTGTCTTCCCCATTCCTACCAGATACTTTCTGGGCCAAGGAATCTTGAAATGCATTTAAGTTAGCTGGCAAATAATGTTTCAAATTCCCAAACAACGGACACAAAAAGGTCCCTTTAAAAAGGTGACTTGAGAGTACCACTGAGATAATGCTAAATGGTCATTAAAGATGTTCAAATGTCTTTGTCTACTATCTTCAGTGTGCCATTACGTAGCCTACGGATCCTTTCAAAAGGCCATCAATAGAGGATGAATAAGTCTCACCACTTGAAAGTAACTAGGAAAGGAAGCCAACAGAGTAATCTGCTTTGCTGGACGGATTCAAGAAGAGACACAATATCCACTGGGCTCTTCTAGTTCTCCCGCCCCCTCCCAGCCCACACCCCTGCAAGAAAGAAGAACAAGAGCTAGGGGAGGAAAGAAAGAAAGGAGAAAAAAAAAAGGGGGGGGAAAGAAATCCAGACATCCAGGGCATAATTTGCACTAAGGAGAAAACCTCATCCTAGGGGATAAACGACAGCCATGGAAACGGACTTATGACTTTTACTTTGAAAACAGAAGGATGACAATGGAATTTGTGTGAGGTCTGTGCGAATCCAGCCCCAGATGTTCGCAGCGCTGTAGTAGTCGGGCTCTGCAATATGAGAGGTTTCAGAAGAAACTGTACAACAGGACACCACAAAGCAGCGCATATGCTGTGGACAACGCAGACGTGAGCATCATGTTACCCAGAGAGAAGGCAGGCCCAGGACTAAGAGCGGTAGTGCCGGGAAAGCCAACTTCATGGACTGCATGCAATCACTCAAGGCAACATGGGCGACACCCCCCGCCAACCTCCCCCCTGCCCCCCCCCCCCAAAAAAAAAAATCAAAACCAGAAAAACACTATCGCTCCTATCTGGCGAGGTAGTGAGTGGGGTAACGGGATGGGGGTGGGAGCAAGTGGAATGGGCTCTTCTTTCTTAAATAAAGTTTCCATAAAGCCCGGGTAATTGACAGCAGCTAATTCTTTTCAGCTTGAGGAAACTGTCCCAAAGCCCTTCCTAAGATTGCCAGCGAAAAGAAACACAGTGTTTACTGGAGCCATTTCCAGAAGGGAGGGGAAGGGGACCTTGGGGTGAGGTAGGGCAGGGCGATGGAGACAGAGAGGGGCATCCGTGCGCAGCAACAACTCCCGGGTGTCTGTCCAGTGACAAGCCCAGAGACAGGGCGCATAGGGGGACCAGGCGTGGTGGAGGGGGGTGGGGGGGGCTGTGTGCGTGGAGGGACCCCCGCGGGGAGGGGTGCGGCGGCACAATGTATACACGGGGCTGGGGGTGTGATTTAGGGTGAAAGGATCCCACTTAATCATTTTACAGGGGTTGGGGACGTAAATATTTAGCCGGCCACATCTGGAACAGATTTCCCCCTCGCGGGTGGGGGTGGGTGGCGGAGGGGGGACCGCGCGCCGGGTGACTTACTGTAGGGGCAATTCTCCTTCTTGGTGCCGCTGACCTCGCCGTTCTTCTCGATCTTGAGGAAGTACTTGGTGAAGGAGAAGAGCTTCCTCCAGCGCACATCGCCTTGGAGGTGGTTGTAGCTCCGCACATGCCTCCCCGCACTGGGAGGAGAGAAGGAGGAGGACGACGACGACGACGACGAGGAGGAGGAGGAGGAGGAAGAGGAGGAGAAGGAGGAGGACGAAGAAGACGAGTTGGTGGCCTCCGGTGGCACCATGTCCTGCCCAAGGGCTTGGCAGGTGGCGGGGACGGAAGACACCAAGAAGAGCAGCAGGAAGCAGCAGCAGCAGCAGCCGGGCAGGTGGGGCGAGGCGGAGGCACCCTGTGTCAGTCCCCATTTCCACATTGTACTGGAACTCGCAGCGCTGGGAATGGGCTTATCACAAGGAACATGCTGGAAGGGTGAGACCCGGGGCGAGGCAGGGAGACAGCTGGAGGTGGCGGCCGCCGCTCAGCTTCCTCCAGGAGCGGATCTGGCCAGAGCTGAAGGCACCACCATCCATAACTCCTCGCAAGGGCCGCCGCCTCTCCTCGCCCCCGTGCCCTCCGGCTGCTCCGCCGCCGCCGTGCGCCCCTGCCGTCCCGGGGGAAGGGTGGCTGTGGGTGGCCGCAGCCGCGCGGGCGCTCTCGGTCACCAGCGACCTTCACTCCCCCAGGAGTTACTTTGTTCTCTTCTTCACTCCTTGCTTCACCATGTTAGATGGAAAGAAAAAAAAAACAAAACAGTCTAAAAAAACCAGATGACAGCCGGTGAACAAAACCCACAGGGCCGGGTGGGAGGCTGGGGAGAGCCTGCGCGCCTGGGGACGCGCCCTCGGCCCCTCTCCGCGGAGCCCAGCCCCTGGACGGCAGCCCCACGCGCGCCTCCGGGGTGTCAGGGCTGGAGGCCCGTCGCCCGCTCGCACCGTGCGCTTCTCCCTCTCGCGTTCTCTTTTTTGGTGGCGCCTGTGGATGGGAAGCCCCCGCAGAAAGTCACTTCTTGTCGGGGGGGACGGCGGTGGTGTTTTGTTGAGCCCCGTGGCCCTCCCCCCTCCTCTGGAAAGCCGGCTTGTAAACAGGTTGAAGCCGAGTCGAAATGTCAGGGATTCTGAGCCAGAGGTGGGCTCTGCCTCTGCTGGTCAAACCTCATTTGCAGGGTGGAGAGGCAGGGGGAGGGGGTCAAGCTGCGGTGGGACATCTGAAACCCCGGGCTGCTGGGAGCGCCAGGGAGAGGGCGGAGGGAGGGGGCCGAGAGTGGGGAGCAGGGCCGCGAGGAGAAGGGAGCAGCCGCCTCCGCGGGCTGGGGGTCTGGGGGGGCTGGGGGTCCTCTCCCCGCGTCCCGGCCGTGCAGCCTCCGCCCGCTGCGCCTCCAGCTCCGGCGAACTGCGCCCCTGTGCTCCCTGCGCGGGCCACCAGCCCGGCCGGGTCCTCCCTCGGGCTTTCCCAATTCTGCTGCCTTCCAGCCTGAACCAATCCCCTGCAGGGAGCCCCTTTCTCACTTGTTTTCCAGCGTAGGATTTTTTTTTTTTTCCCTTTTGGCAGCGAAGTACTTGAGAGCCACCTGGAGCCTGGTGCTTGGCTGCCTTTTTCTCCCTCCCCCTCGGGCTCCCAGGAGGAGGGGAGGGCTGGGGGAGAAAGAAGATGCTGAGGACAAGCCCTCCCGACCAGCAGCGGATTATAAACGGGTCGCAGCGAGCAGGGAACAGGGAGACCTAATTAGCTTCCTGTCCTCCTCTCCGCCAGCGTCCAAGGAGGTCTCCGCTTTAATGAAGCTCTGATTTCTCCCTTCCGTTGGCGAAGTACAGAGTTCACACGTTGGCCCTCCCCGCCTTTTAAGCTCAGGGAGATTTATCGCCCCCCTTAACAGTCTCCTCTCTGGGCGCAAATGAAGTCGGGGACCCCAGTGACGGGGACCTGTAATTGCTGAATCCCGTTTACACTTCAAAGCAGACGCACTTTATTGAGATTGCGAAGGTTGAACCACACAAGTTGGCCACTGTTCCGCTGTTCTCTTTTCCACGCAATTTCCTCCGCACTTTGCCATAAAGGGGCGTTTTCTTGCCTCTATCTACGTTTTAAAGGGCTCTGTTTTACAATGTGACAGGCACGACCAGTCTCTGTCTTTCTCACACCCACCGCCCCACAACTCCCTCATCGCTAACAGAAACTTGCATGAAACCCAGGGAAACGTGCTATAACCAAGTCCACAGTGAGCAAGTCTTGGCCAAGAATTAAGAGTCACAAAAAGAAATACTCTGATCCTCTGTCCCAGTCTGAGTAAGAGACAGTTCCTACAGGATCACTGCCTTAAGGATTACTTTAAACTATGGACAGTATGCCTGGAAGGAGTGGCTAAAGACGTATTGGTATCATCTATTCATATTACGTAAAGCAGTTGGACATTAGCATCGGGTTGAAACACATGAAATTGCCAATTTTTATGGGTTTCCACCTCCCAAACTGGCAATTTCATATGGTTCCACGTAATATTTAAACTGCTATTCTAGGAAGAAGCATAACTTCAAGCTGAACTTGAGAGTTTGACCTCTACCACTATGATTTGGAGGGAACTAGCCAGAAGAGCTTATGTTTGTACAGTGAGCCTGAATCCCTGTAATGTGGAGTTGGCCTCAGTCTTCATTGTGAACAGAAGAGACAGAAGTTAAAAAATCTTGCTTTTGAGATGGGCATCGGGACTGATTGCCAATTATGTTGTTTAGTGGCCTGAAAAGTGCCTTTACATGCATGCCCTTATAGTTCCCTGTGCACAGAGCCTTTGAAAGAGCACCACTGAATACCGGGATCAGAGATGCTAATTTCATTATTTGCAGCCCATTGCAACGCATATTCAGAAGATTTTGACAATATGGTGAACACCACATTTTAATTTTTTAAATTTAATATAATTAGCTCTGATTTCAGTAGCTTTGAATTGGGGAGTTAGGCAAATAAAGGGCATACGTCAAACAAATCATGTTCCTTCAGGACAGCACGGATATTTAAAAATGAACTGGGTGCTAATTTCAATTCTCTAGTTCACAGTTTTGTACTTGAGCTGACAAATGCCTGAGAGAGAGGGTAGTGTTTCTAAGGGACTGGAGTCTCAGCCCAATTGTTCTGCAGAATCCAAATGTTTGAATTGACAACTAATTAAAACTTCATGTTTTCTAAAAAAAAAAATTGCGTTTGATGAAAACATACAATAAAAATTCTGTCGTGAAAAGTTACAAAACACAAGAAGTCATTATTCTGAGGTTTCTCTACACTGGGCATCAACATTATTGATGCCACTTGAGATCTTATTTATTTATTTATTTATTTACAAGAGACACCCACCCCCACCCCAAAGGGAGTCAGTCTCTCTCTCTCTCTCTCTCTCTCTCTCTCTCTCTCTCTCTCTCTCTTTCTCCTACCAATTTCTGCACCATTGGAAGAAGCTATTCAGATCTTTCCTGATTTCATTCTGTCTGAAATGGGGAAACGCACGCCCTCAGAACTTCCATACTAAAAGCTGTTTCCAGCAGGTGCACCGTTTAAAACTTCTAGAGCCCTTTCTCCGCCGTTCTGTGCAGCGAGATGACAGGAGGGGCATTTACAAAACAGCCCAAAGGAAAAGCTGACACAGCTTTTTAGATTATATCTCATTCTTCTTTTTCTTTTCTGTGCAGCCTTTCTTTCCTAGCACAGCCGAATCCCTAACTACTCCGCGGCCGGCATTGTTAGGTCACCTCTTAGGTTAGCCAGAGAAAGCCTGAGAAAAGTCCGGCAGGAAAGATGCTCTATTTAACGGAACTCAATCTCTCCCAATAGATTTGAATCACTAACATAAATGTATGAATGTAGATTATATCTCTGTAATGAGGCCTGAATCATTCTCAATTACTTCAAAGGGCTGAAACCCTACCTTCCTTTTTTCGCAGCAATAATCAGCTCTTAATGGGTTCCTTTATTAATTGTTTCTCTGCAGCAATTGAAAAGGACAGTACAAGCTTCAGATGAGAGTGGGACCTACTCATGCTAAAAGGCTGTTTTTCTCTTTTTTTGCCCCAACCTCTGGAAGGCCTGCTTGATTTCTATGCCCTAAACAGATTCGGTAATATTAGGCTAAATCTTGATGTGGGGGGAACTAGATGTGGCCTTTTGTTCAGTGTGATTCCTTGAGAAATGACTGAGGCTTTTAAAAGTGAGGCCGTGGCACCAGCCATTGAAGAATCTTAAAATGTGGCTACGGAGCCTCAGACAAGCCCTTTGCATCTCTACTTGCAGATCCTGCGGCAGTGACTCTGTTGGAGCCGTTTACATTTTAAGTCTGTATGTCCTGGATTCTTTCTGCTCCTGGGCACTGTCTGTGGCTCAGTGACAGACGCATGTCCGGTTACGTGTGATGTTATTGACGGTGTCAATAAACTGATTCAAATAATAACCAAGTCAGGTCAAAAGCCAGCCGGGCTGTGCTACGACGTAGACATGTGCAGGCCTCATTGGTGAAACCTGCAGTGCATCCCTTACAGGGATGTGAGTATGAGTGCGCAGCCCACAATCTCTTTGGATGTGGAAGATGCCGGTTTTAAAGCATCTCTGGGGCTTGTGGTCTTCCCAGGATGCAAATGGAGATGATGTTTAGAGCCAGTGACATTGGGATTAAATTAAATAGTGATAGCTTATTATTTTTTTTAGTTAGGCATTTCTAGTGCAAGGACAAGAGGTCTTACCTCACAGAGATTAACTAGTGCAATATCTCAAAGTCATGGAGTATTAGAAATGACTGAATTCATCTCATTCATTTTAGAGGTGAATGAACGGATACCCTTGTCAGTCAGTGTTAGAACGAGTTTAGAGCTCAGGGGCTGGGCTCTAGGCTGTTCTCCTAATTTTATTAAGCACCTGTTCTGCTGTTCTATTTCCTCTCTTCACCCTGTCTGCTGCTCTTCCCATTATCACGGACCACTCATCACCTCAACATATCTTACTAGTAGATGCTGGGGTAGAAGTGATAGAAAGGTTAGAAGGTTTTACTTATAGAAAAGAAAACAATATATCTTTTCTGCAATAAATTAACAGAGAAAAGTAATACAATAATTTAGTATTGAATTATTAAGTACCAGTGACACATATTTGGAAAAGACACATATTTTATCAAAGCTTGTGAAATGGAAACAATTAGAAAGCAAGACATAGCACACATTTTCAGAATATTCAAGGATTTTTTTTCTATATACTAGTAATGTCAATTTGTAAGTTCTCCTCCAGAAAATGTATGGCATCTTCTAGAAAAGTAGATTTATCATTTGATTCTACTTTTTGTATTTGCATATTAAATTCCCATAAGGTAGGATGATATTTCAAAGAATAGAAATGGGCTTAAATATTTTATTTGCAAATTTTAAAACTATCCACTCATCTACTGATGGGCACTTGGTCTGTTTCCAGATCTTAGCTTTATAAATAACTCTGCTGTGGACGTAGGGTGCATGCATTTTTTTCTGATTGGTGTTTCAGGTTTCTTAGGATACATTCTCAGAAGTAGGATTACTGAGTCAATGGCAGTTCCATTTTTAATGTTTTTTTTTTTAATTTTTGTTTTTATTATGTGATACAGTAATTATGAGTTGAAATAAATTATTTTTTATAAGGAAGAACTTAAGATGATAGCTTTTTTTTTTTAATTGATTTTTTACAGAGAGGAAGGGGGAGGGAATAGAGAGTTATAAACATCGATGAGAGAGAAACACCCATCAGCTGCCTCCTGCACACCCCCTACTGGGGATGTGCCCGCAACCGAGGCACATGCCCTTAACCGGAATCGAACCCGGGACCCTTCAGTCCGCAGGCTGACGCTCTATCCACTGAGCCAAACCAGTTTCGGCCATTTTTAATGTTTTGAGGAGACCCCATACTGTTGTCCATAGTGGCTGCACCAGTCTGCATTCCCACCAGCAGTGTACTAGGGCTAAGCTAAATTTTGTATTCCCTAGCCTTCAGACAGACTTGGTCTTTTTGAGAAGGAAAAAAAAAAAAAAAAAAAAAGGCCACCATGGTGAAAAAGATCATTTGATGGAAAAAAGAACTCTATATAAGAATGTTTAAATCATATACTAAATCACCAAAAATTCCTGGAAACTGAACTCTGCATCTTGGCACCAAACACAAACATATTTCCACCAAGCTGCTGTTCGTCTCCTCCCAACGGATGGTAAACAGAACCTTCTCCCGACAAAGCTGCAGAGTTTCCGAAGAGTTCTATTTGTTTCCTGTGCTCTCTGAGGAGCTATGCTTCCTTTCTCTCCCAGCCTTCTGGGTTCCTTAGTCCTGTGTTCTAGATCAAACTGTTTAACATCCTGCCCGAGCCGGTTTGGCTCAGTGTCGGCCTGTGGACTGGAGTCCCGGGTTTGATTTTGGTCAAGGGCATTTGCCTTGGTTGTGGGCGCATCTCCAGTGGGGGATGTGCAAGGGACAGCTGATCGATGTTTCTCTCTCATTGATGTTTCTAGCTCTCTGTCCATCTCCCTTCCTCTCTGTGAAAAATCAATAAAAATGTTTAAAAAAATGTTTAACATCCTGATATCAGTCACAATATTTATGTTTGTGATTTACTTGGCAGGTCATAATGTTTTCTTTAAACTTGCAGTGTCTTACAGCCACAAGCATTGAGAGCGTGTTCCTTTCTTTATCCATTCACTTAATTGATTTTTATTCAACTAATGTTTATTGACACCTATAATGTGCCAGGTAGGCATTGTGCATGGTGCATAATTTTACCAATAAGTTTGACAGAGCAACTTACCTTGTGATGAGCATGAATGAATGAATTGAATGAATTATTATTCAATCATTCATCATTATTAATGAGGAACTTAACAGGGCTATCTTAGGACTCAGAAAGCACACGGAGAGATTTGGGAGGAGAAAGGAGAGACCCTGAGGCTTCTTTCTGGTTTTCCTAGTCTGTCCAAAAAGAGCTGAAGGAAACGGCAACATCTGTCCTCTGGCTTCCCGATGGAGCAAGACTGGGTCTTTCTGTTTTGTGTCCCTGGCACAATCCCTCTCCGTTCCAGTCTGGGCATTCGGGCTGGCCCTTTCTACCAACTCAACCAGTCTTGCTCTTCTTTCATTCGGCTCTCAGAGTACGGGATGCATCTTTTATGCTTTCCAGCTTATTATTTTAATCAGTTCCCAGTGAGTTCCCTAATCCATCTGCTGTCCTATGTGCCTCTTATTAAAACATACATGTGATCAAATATAATTTGACCTGGTACACATTCTCCCCTTTGACAAATTGTGCCTCTGTTAGTTAGACTTTGGCAAAGAAGATTTATTGACTTTGTGTTACTGTTAACAGAAATATGATCGTGTTGGGAGAAGGCAATATTTGTGGCGCTGGTTTTTCTTGGATTGGTCCCCAGATCCACTTTCCGCCCTTCCCTGCTCCGCTCTGTGCTGACATCTCTGCATCACCAGTGTCCCCTGGGCAGATGACTTGCAGTTGGGTTGGTCCGTGGGAAAATGGGAGCTTCAGGAGACCAGAGCACGCGAAGAGAGAGAACTCTGGGTATTTCTTCCTCCTCTTTGTTTTAGTGTCCCTATTCTGCCAGTGGCTGTCCCTCTCCCGATCAACACTTCCCACTGGAGTCCCTGCAATAATATTCTTCCCCTTGCCCCTTAAGCTCAAGGTGAGGGAACAGTTACTCTCTGTGGCTGATCAGCTGTCATCTCTCCCTTGCTTGTTCCTTTCACCTGCCCGCACCTCTGTAACTGGCGACTCTGTTTGAGCCTCTTCACCTGAATCAACTGGGGTACATTCTGTGTCTTAGGACACCAACTACCATACACACCTCTCGCAGTAAGTAACCAGCGCATATTAATATGGGCTTTGTGCATATGCAAGCTGACAGGGGAGTGTAATTTCATACAAAGTGCTTACGAAGCATGGAGTGCTTGCTCGATGTGCTATGTTCTTTGAGCTGTACAAAAGGTAATGATACACAGCACTTGTCCTCGAAAATATATAATCTAGCATTGAGTTTTGATTGATTCTTGATTATTTTTGTGTTTAGTGAATTGTTTTGAGGTCCAAAATCAAAGTAAACCATTTTGACTGTTAAATATTCCATGAAATACTTTTACATAAATAACTTTCAAAAAAGAAGTTAGGAAGTCAAAATTATGTTCATAACTGACACATTTGTAGAAAGCTGTATTACAAGCTCTGTAATAAAATTAGCTTTCCCCTTTTCACTTTACTATGAAAATTTTAAATGTTTCCTAATATAAATTTTTACTAATCTTTAAAATCAATAATTTTTTTGTGAGTAAATTTGTTATATCAACCTTTGTTTGTAGTTTAGTTTAAAAAGGAGGAGGGAAATTAATAGTATTATTTCCTGGCCTGCTTTGTTTTTACCTAAAGAGAATTCTTTAAAAAATGGAGATGCATACAGACTTGAATTTTACAGTTAGGCGTACAAGCTGGGAATAGTACCAAAACGGCTAAGGTGAAATACAGATACAGCTCATTTTGTGGGTTGATGGTTGTCCAGACAATTCCACAAAGTTTACAGACAAGTAACTTACAGAAATCAATCCAGCCTGGGATTCCTGGAGCTCTTTTATCTTCTCACCTGGTCACCCTAAACAATGATAACATTTTGCAATAGAATTGAACTTCCTTAGTCCTGCTGCCCTTACTTTACAGGTGGAAATTTAAAAGAATAAACTTTTAAAAAAGAAGAAGGGATTTAAAAAAGGCTTGGGGTGACAGGGTTAGTAGAGATGAGTTACATTGTGTACAGTCAGTCAGGAAATCACGGGAATGTCAGCCTCCACAGACCTGAAGGGTGTCATTGTCATCTACTTGCAGAAGCAACAGTGGCCCTTCTGAGGCCCTGGGACAGGGAGGGAGAGAGAACATTCCAGAATATCTGGGGCCGTTAGCAGGTTAAAATCTCAGGGTTTATTTCCACATGTGCCTGTGGAAAAACATGTCCTCGAGGTTGAGAACGTACTAGGCTCTCCCTAACTTAGGAGAGCATCTCAGTAAATCACGTGGATCCTCGCTACGGGATAAGGAGACAGCTCTCAGGATAACAGCTCAAAAATCATTTTCCAATTAATTTCTGCTCAGGAATCAGTAATGGCTCCTTCGTGTCTATGCCATTCTGGCTTCCATCTTCCTATTTCAGTGATCAGCGGAGGTTTGGATATTTTGGTTTGATATATTTAAATTTTATTGGCAGAGGAAGAAAGGACTTAGAAATATTTCATTGACTAACTTGTGAGGACGACATACTGTTTTGCCTTTAACCAAAGTCATGTTAATTTGTGGGAAGATTAGGGCACATTCTTCCTACTTTATAACACAAAATAGCAATATTTTTCTGGATTTGTTTATTTACCTGATTTTGTTTTTATTGTTTTATCTAGATTTCCTAAAAATAGGAAAATATATGAGAAATATTTAAATCTCATATTTTCTGAAATTTGAAACTTAATTGTGGGAAACCACCTTACTCCTCTCATTCCTGTCATTACACACAGATACACACAAATGCATGCACACCCATGCACATGCATATGTATTCCCATATGCACACACACACCTTGTTAGACATCTAGTCTCACTTTGAATTATTGAAAAGTAAAGCCTGTCAGATCATTTGCAAGTGACTGAAAAATGTTTTTTAACTTTAAATAAAGTATTGAGAAGATGGGCAATAGTTAAGTTGACCAATTTTTACTATTTTTTCCACTTTTATTAAGAAAAAAATTGCCATTTATTACTCACTCTATAAGTTTAAGTTCTATCGTATGATGGTTTGACTTACATATTTTTGAAATGGTTACCACAATAGGTTTAGTTAACATCCATTATCTTACATAGATACAATAAAAAGAAAAAATACCTTGTTTTGATGAGACCTCTTATGTTCTACTCTCTTAACAACATTCCTATGTCTCATCTAGCAGTGTTAACTGTGTTAGCATCATATATACATTATACCCCTAGTACTCATATTTCTTATAACTCTAAGTTTGTATCTTTTCACGACCTTCCTCCAAATACATATACAACTTTTGCACTAGTTCGCTATTTACTCGCAACAGATTTATGTTATTGATATGAATTAGCGCTAGATGCTGTCTATTTAGAAGTCAACTCTTAGATACAGAAATAACTCCAGTAAAAATTACTTTGCAGAGCAGGAAGCATAGTCCATTGTCATGGGAAGGCAGCTATGAATATCTGACCTACGCCAAAAATGTAAGTGTTACAAGAATAGGCCTGTGAGTCCTTTGTCGTCGACAGACAAGGTAGGGGAGTAGTGACTTTAGATATAAGTGGTGAAGTCCAGGGAGGTGAAGTAACCTGACCACATAGCAGAGACAGGACTTACCCTCATCTTCTGACACGATCCTGTGGCCAGAACAGCACTGAGTACTTAGAACTTCAGCAAAGCCAGCTGGCAGAGTTTGACGGCGTCTGTGCTAGAAGGATCTAAGGGCTAAGGACAGTGGTACGTTTCAGCGATATATTTTTCTAGTTTTCTCTTTCAGGTGCATGATTTAATTATTTCTTCTGGAAAGTTCTGGATTCTGGGCTCAGATAAAAGCATGTCCTCGGCTTCTTCAATTCCTTTCCTAACTGCAGACATTTGTTCTGCTAAACTGTCTTCTGCTTGATTTTGGACACAGAGGCGGGGAAGAGAGCCTTTCCAACTTGGGGGCTATGCTCTGTGCCCTCACCCCTCTCCTCCTTTCCCCAGGGGCGGAGACCTGAGTCCCGAGCGCCTTGTGTCCCAAGATGAAAAATAATTTGCTTATTTTGCTTAGAAACCGAAGGCTGGATGGCTGCACATTGGTTCTACATTAATTAGTGAGGGAAAACCTTTTCAAGCGACTTGAGGGTGTTCCCAGGAAACCTCTGACACTTTCTTGGGTGAGGATTCTTCACACAGGATCCCAGTCTGCCCACTACAGACCTGAGACATGAGGCCAACTCACTTCAAAAACAAAAACAAAATCTCTACTCATTGCTGAAGAGTTAGCACTCAGGTAACCAACTGCTGCCATCTTCAGCCCTGTTTCTGCATGCTGAGTTTGTTAGTTGAGTTTGGTTAATGCACTTTTAAATCAGGTAAACATTTAAATGAGAACAAGCACAGTGAGCCCAAGGACGGCATCTTCCATTATCAAAGACCAAAATAAAATTGTCCAGAGGTTTTAAAAAAAATTATAACCAGCATGGTCAGGAGGAAAAAGTGACTGGTGTGTGTTTGGGTAAATACACAGGGAAATGAGATACAGACAGCTAGGAAGCCACATATTTGGTAAAGATAGGAACTCAGATTCTTTGAAAAATAAAGCAACATCCAGATTTAGCAATATAAAGTGTAATTAGTTTGGGTACTTAGGAACGTTTTATTGATAAACACTACCCTTTTAGGCCTACTGAAAATACACAAGGCTGTATCCACGAGACAGCGGATGAACGTTTTAGGAAGAAATTAATCATGGTATAAAGTGCTGGGAGCCAGTTTCATTTACATCATTTTTTTGGTCTTAAAAATACTGGTTTCTGTCATTTGGAGGGAACCCTTTTTTCCTGTTTGAATTGTCTTTATTGCCAAGTGCGTTTTCCAAATCCTCCACGGAGTGACTGCCAGGGAACATGGGAAATTCGTGGCTCACTCCATGCTGGTGGAGGGGAAAGGGAAGCTCTACCTCCCACCTTCAACAAGGAAAGGGTAGAAGCTGGAGGTCCATCACAGTTGAGAGGGGATGAGGGGAAGGTAAGATATTTTGTTACGTAGGCTGATTCCAAATAGGAAGCTGGGCAAGGCAAGCTGCTCCACGGGCATGAAAATGGAGGGACACTATTCAGGTCCCTGTCTTTCATCACAGCAGCTGCAAGACTCAGGCCTGGACCCAAACACTCTTCTCCTTGGTGGAGAGAAGCTGAGGCACTGTTCTCAATGCTAAATGTGAGTTTCCTGAGGAAGGGGCTGAAAACTTGGGGAGGAGCATGGCAGAGAGAATGGTGCCCCCCTTGGGCACAAATGGTACTTAACACTGAAAGCCTGGTCTTACCACCTTAATTATTTTATGGAGTAATTGTGGAATCGTGGAACTGGAAGGTCCATCTCATACTGAACTCTCTTTTCACTGAACCAAACATAATATACCATTGTCTTTGCTAGCGATTGGTTTTAGGATGGACATGTGACACTGTTCTGGCCTAGACGAATGCCTCTAGCAACCTGCTGATAAATTGAAGGCGTGTGTAGGTGTGGTCACTAGAACTGTGGTAGAACTTGTGTTTACAGAGGGAGGAGCAAACTACAGTGAGCAGCCAGGTGGGATGACTAAAACTTCGATGAAAAACCACAGGCTTTCTGATCTGAAACACCAAAACACAGAGTGATGACCTTGACCATTGGAAGGTGAGGAGCAATGCTATAAAGTGAAGAGCTGGAGAATTGGAGACCCAAATTCTCCATATAAGTTTTAGCTCTTAAAATTAGAAATGACATGCTCTTGGGCCCAGGAATTCCACTTTTCAGTATTTATACTATAAAATAAGTCAGTGGCATATAAGGACATAGGTACCCGATTTTTATAGTGTAGCATTATTTATACTTGACAAGAAAAAAAATCATCTTTAATGTTCACCATTCATAGGGAAATCATGTAATACATTTTGGGTTTTCCATATAATTGAATATTTCCTCTTATTTGAAAATGAGTTAAATGTTTACAAATTTATCATTTATCTGGAAGGATGGCTGTGTAACATATTTTTAAGTGGGCAAATAAAGATAAAAAATACTGTGTATACTGTTACCATTTTAATAAACAAAAGCAAATTGCACATGCATGTCATATCTATATATATATATAAGCCAAGTGACCAGAACGACCAGAACAACCACTTGCTATGATGTACACTGTGGCTGGCCAACCAGCCCAATTGGGGGTGGGGCCAGCCGACCAACCTCCCATGCCTCCCCCCCCCCCCCGCCATGCATGAATTCATGCACCGGGCCTCTAATGTTTATATAAATGTGGGTAAGGATGTTAAGAATAAACAACTTTAATGTTGGTGACTTGAGGGAGTAGAAATAGAGGAAAATTAGTGGGATATTGCAATTTTGTTTTCTATCCTGTGCTGCTTCAGTTGTGATAAGAAACATTGCTTTTTCCATATAAAATATTTAATCATATTATCATATAAAATATTTTTAATGGAATAAAGTTTAAATACACATAAACTAAAAGCACCTGTCATACCACCACTGTTATCAGTCTCTGTCAGAGTCCCTCAGATGCCCCTGGCTCCTTCACCGGGTCCTGACCCAAGGTTTGTTGCTCTTTTGATTCCAATAGCTTGTACCCATGACTGTTCTAAGGTGGGACTACATTCATTTGCCCGTGAAGAGAGCTAGAAGTGCCTGCTGTTTGTTCAGGGTGACCCTTAGCTAGTGTTGGTCTGGGGCAGTGCAGGGCTCTGAAGGTAGCTGTCTTGCCCTGGGAAGGTCTAATGTGAGTTATAGCTTGTGCTCCAGAGATATCTACCACTCCTCCCCACCGAGATCAATTGATCCAGATTTCTGGAGGAGGGGCCTGGGCATGTGTAGCTATTTGTTCTCATTCATGCAGTGACTGTAATGTGCAGCCAGTCTTGAGAACCACAGATCTAGACTAAAAGTTGTGCCATGGCAGCCACTGGGGTGAAGCCAGATTCTTAACCTGTCTTGCTGGGTCAGTTCTGTGTTTATTTTTAAAATAATTTTAATTTGAATGTTTTAGAACAGGAGTTGATTTTGCAGTTCACTGCAGGTCCTGCTCCTTTCTGTTACCTTACTCCTGCTTTGAAAATGTACAGTACCTTCCCTGTCTCTGATGGCTTTTGACTTCATGATTCCTGAATTCTAGACCATAAAGTATTATCATCAAATATATATTACAAACTGAGGTGGAGGGATGGAGAATAAGAATGTGAAGTTTGGGAGTGCATGTAACAGTAGCAGCTGTTTTTCTCAAATCTTGAAAAACGGTGAACATAGACATATTTTGATGGGGGGAATGATAGAGTCTCAGGTTAACAGAAGAATCAAATAAAAATGAAGATACTTGAACTAGTTATGATAGTTAAGAATTACATTAGCTTTTAGTCGCAATATATTTTACTAAATGCTCCAGTAACAATGTTCAGAAAATTTTGGTAATTGTTTGATTTGGGCAATGATGTTATTGACCTTTTATTGCTGAAGTTGTGTTTTTTTTTTAATAGTAGCTAACTCTTGGCTTTAAGTATCTACTTTTGTTGGGATAATAGAACTATAAAAGAAGTAAAACCCATCTCTAGTTTCAGTCCATGAACTTTAAAAGAAGTAATGCCAGAAAAAGAATTTTTTAAAAATCAAGTTCTTTGTGCATAATCCAGAATGCATTAGACAATCATCACAGATGTTTTCTAGGCTTATGTTGGTCAGCAATAAAACTTATTATAGATAGCTGGTATGTGACCTATTTTTCAGCTCTTTCTTTCATCTCATGAGCAATCTATTGTTATTGTCATTATGCTGTTTTTCATGGAAGAGTGCTACTATGAGGTAGAAGAATATTATACCTTCCCCAGTTAGATATCTCAGTTGAAATATGCTAAAATATAAGGAACTGCAAGATAATTTAAAGTAGCTATTTAGCATACTTAAATGACTGCCTTAAAGATTTTGGTATTCTGATGATGATGGAGGAGGTGCTGAATGTCCCAAAACAGGATTGTGTCAGCTATTTGTTTACATAAGTTAAGTCTGATGGAATTGTATTGCAATAGAGAATGTGTCACTTATATTATCTAATAGAAATACAGTTCCATTAGAAATGTGTGGTTTTAAATCACGCTTCTTAATGTTTAAAATTACTTAGAGGTGACATTGATAAAATGGCTTAAAGAAAAAGTTATAAAATCTGGGTAGTTACAAATGTCACAGCTTCTTCATTAGACAAGTATTTGACATTTTGGTAATAAAATTTACCCAAAATCCTTAAAAAATTCAAAGCTGAGTTAATTGTAGGATTAGCCTAACATTGTTCACAGAAGTGTGAGTCATATGTAATTTCCCTGAGTCAGGTTGGAACTAGTCATTAATAACATTTACCCACAGCATACTGCCTTGTATCGATAAAGCAACAAATACTATTTTAATGATAGTTAATAGTGGATATAGTTAGTGACTTGGTTATTATTTTTGATGTTATGAGAAGAGTTTCTCAAATTTTAGAAACCTATTTTGACATCAAGTTCAAAAATTCCCTTTTCTATAATGCATTACATCTATTGCTTATTTCCCATTTTAATCCATGGGAAAGAGCCAAATAGAATATTCCCTTTCTGGGAAAACTTAAATTGTCCTGGAATTCAGTGGGCTCAGAGCAGCCAAGCCCAATCAATGGTCAGACCTTTGGTCTGGTTTGCTAATAGTATCAAATAAAAGTTGTGGCTATAATACTTGATATGAGCTTCTTTCCTGGATTTAATATTGGCAGAAATCCTATCTGTTGTATTTCACTTCAAACCAGAAGAACATGGGAATTCATGGACAATTCATTTGATGCCTCTGTTCAGAACTCAATGTAGAATGAGCCTTCACAATTCTGAAGCATTTTGCTTAGGTTCTTCATTCAATTGAAAATTGTTTGCTCTTATAATCAGTGCCTTCCTTCCAGGCTTGAACATCTCATAAGCATTCCCATCAAGTTCTGGATCTTCACTATTGCATTGGCCCTGACAGCTGTAATAACCTTTTCAAAACAAAGGAAATAAATAATTCATAAACTGGAAAATAGGCCCCTGAATAATTGAGTTAATAACTTATGTTTGAATAGATATTAGGAATCAACAGAGTACATTTCATTTTAAGTTCTCATTATGGTACATAGATGTTAATGTCTATTATATGACTCAGAGACTAAGTCACAGTTATTTAAATTTAAGAGTTCAACCTTTCCAAGAAAAGATGTTTCCCCCCTACTAAGATTCTTCTGAAAGTTTGGCTCTGAAACTACTTGGGCATTTGTCTATTTAGTCATGATGCATATTGATTAACAAAATCTATGAATCTTTATTAAGATTAAAATGGATAATTGAACCATCATGATATGGTATCCTCTGTCTAAAAGTGTTTAAAATGTATGCAATATGTTTGGGATTAAGAAAAAGATTAAAAAATGCAGTTATATATTCTATTTTCCTTTAAGCTGCAAATTATTTTAAAAGTGTATAAATAAAAAACTGATCATTAAAATTCAAATTAATACATCTTTTAATCACATTGCACATTGTTACTAATTGGCTCAAAAAACTTCATTTACATAATGTAACTCTATATCAGTTGTCCCTTTTCATCAAGTGGAATACTTCCAAAAGAAAAAAAAAAGGCATTTGAAGAGCAAAGAACTAATGTCATTCATCTAGAGGGTATTTGAAAGAGTACCACAGGCAATTTTCTACCATTCCGTCATTCCTCACCGGAGATCAAAACTTTCCAAGAACAAGGTGTTCCCAATTATAAGATGATGTGCTAGGATGTAAAGAAATAAGGTTGGTCTATACTTCTTCTTCATTTCTAGATTTTGCCTTAAATCTTTATTATCTTATTATTACTTTTATTATTATTTTCAGGCTCTAATAAATTATCATATTACTAATTTGTTGAGCTAGGCTGAATGAGAAGAATCTCATGACTGATCATCAGAATGTCCTTTAAAGCTTATCTGAAAATATAATGTCTGTTTTCTCCCATAAAATTTTCATTCACTTTTCTGGGAGTCGGGTAGAGAACATCTGTATTTTTTAAATTCTGCATAGCCAAAGTTGAGAGTTGCTGGATTAGAGTATCTAGTAGGGTGAGGATAATTTTAAAAAGGGAAGATGTAGTGTTACATATTTTTATAAAAATGAAATTTTGTTAGCATTGAAAAATATTTTTTAGAGTTAATTACATATGTTTACATATTCATTGCAAGAGATAACACTATGTGAAACAGATTGAAGGGTAAGTGCATTAAATGAAGTTGACCGATTGAGGGTGACTCACCATTCCTGGACTTCAGGAGGAAGCAGGGAGGGGATTGAACACTGGAACATGATTGGAACATGATCTCATCAGAAAGCTCTGTTGCTCTAGCAAGAGAGCCCAATAAAAGTAGTATTACATCTTTAATCATTATGCCAGGTGAATCAGGAGGGCAATTTTGGCAACACAGGGGAAAGAGATTTTAACAACTTCTTACAACAACCACAGATTCCTGTGGCAGAGTTTTAAGTTAATTACATTTATAAATATAACTGTTGTAAGAGAGCTTGAGAGCTAGTGTACATACAGAAAGAACATTAGCTTAGTATACAAGGTATTTCAAACCATAACATATACTGAACATGTAACTTGGGTCTGCTAATCTGGGCCTATTCAAACAATAGATGATAGGAAGTTCTGTGAAATAGCCAACATAGTACAAAACATGCTATCCTGCGTTAAACAGGTCTGTAAAAGACATTTTGTAGGATCATTTTCCATTGATGTAATCTGATGAAAAGCAGCTGAGACAATTACATCACAATAGACCTTTATAATAAGAGAGGAAAGTTTCGGGGACCAGACAGGCAGAGTTAAACTGTGCTAGTCAATGTTCAGGGGAGGGTGCTAAAGAAGCGGGTTGGTGCCAGGTGGGTAAACAATCAAATGTAGATGGGAGACATTGCTTTTCAAGGAGACTTTTAGGCTAGACTCCTCCAGAAGGGATGCCATTTCTGTTAAAACTAGCGGAGTCTATTCAGACCAAGATGCGGCTTCTCATCAGACTATAAAGACAAAAGAATTTAGAGCTCTGAAATGCTAACTGGAAAAAAATCTAACTGTAAGTGTTATTGCTGCTGCTGATAATGGATAATAACATTTACTGTGTGCTAAGTGCTATGGCCTATATTAAGCCCTTTACCAAAATTAACTTAGTCTTCATATAACACTGTGGGATAGGTTTGCTATTTTCTCCATTTTACGGATAAAGAAACTGAGACATTATTTCACTATTCATTCAATAAATACTAAGAAGGTATCAAGGAACAGAAAAACATAGTAATGAGAAGTTAACTAAAAAAAAACAAAAAGATGCTGACACTCATATTTATGTTTCATCTTCTCCTAAATTGGGTACCTATTATATATCAGGATCCATGCTAAACTCCAGGTACATAAAAAGTGGACAATGCAGATATGGTTCCTAATATTTCTAGAAGTTATGATATTATTAGGGAGACATGTAATGTCACAAATAATTAATATTGTTTCACATTTGTTAATTGCTAAATTGAAATTTGAAGGATCTTAAGAGTCACCAGCCTAGGATATCAAGGTTTTGCTTAATATGTAGGAAATTGTCAGGTATATAGTTCCCAGAGTCAGTGAATAAAATAATTCTGTTTGAGGTTTTGGCACTGTGAATCAATATTTTACTTTTAATATAATAATCTTTTAAGACGCCGCAATGAAACCCAAAGTTTAAGACCATGCTTGGAACCATAGCAACAACTCATCCCTAATGACCTCTAAGTAGAAAAGGACAAAGTATAAGGAACATTTAAAAACATTTAAAAGTTTATCCCAAAACACACCCACGTACACTCATGATAGTGTACATCATAACATCTCTTAGAGTCTGGCAAGGTTTAAAAAAACCTGTGTTTTTAAAGAGGTTTGTCTTAATCCCCTTTAATTCTTTTTAAGTTTTGTTTTATTTTTAATACATATATTTAAGACATATATTTAATTTATATCCATCAACAATCTTGGAAGACAATTCCTTTAGTATTTCCTTTAGTATTTCAGTATTTTAGTATTTCCTTTAGTAATTCCTTTAGTATTTCACATACATTTGCCCTTAGTTTTTTTTCCCCTAAGTGTAGACTTGCCAGATAAAATATAGGATGCTCATTTAAATTTGAATTTCAGATAAAAATAATTTATTTTTATTACTATAAGAAGTTCCTTTGTATTTGTTAAATTTGGCAAACTTAAAGGAGCTTTCATGAGCTATCTTCCCACTACCACTTGTCAATTCATTCACTTTGTACTCATGTATTCAACTAACATTTACCAAGTACCAGTTATATGCCAAGTATTATTCTAGGCACGTTGGGGTATATCTGTTAACAAATAGAGCTTTTGCTCTCATAAGGTACATATTCTTATGAAAGGAAAGACAAAGGGGAGAATTTATAATACTGAAGACTTTGAGAAGTTAGGGGATATGGATCATTTCAAAATATTCTCATTTTTCTACACTGAACAAGGTATCTCTGATTACAAAACCTACTTGGAATATATAGTTTATGGCCCCGTTACAATTTGTAATTCATTTTATCACTAATAAACTTGAAATATCTATTTTTACATTTTATTAATCAATTAATTAACCAGTTGTTTATTTTATTCTTCAGATGATTGATGTCTGAAAAAGTGGAATAAACTCTTCTATAAACCAACTGGGTTTTATGTGAAGGAATTACTCTCCTTTTCCTCACTCAATTTTGTCATTACTGTTAAATACAGATGAAATGAGTGATGTCTCGAGATATTCAAGCATAGGCTAGTTGATGTCCTGAATGAAGTTACAGAGATGATTAGAGCAGGTGGCTGGAATGGCCTATGAGCTTCCTTTCAATCATGAGTTTCTGTAATACGTAGAGAGACACTCTTTTGTAGAAAAAAACATCTGTGCACAGAATTCCCTTGGACTCAACACCAACAAACTTCATCAGGATAGTATTAGATTAATTGCTTGTTTCTTTTTAGCTTAAGACAACATTTTCTAGTTGCTTATTCTTATCTTTGAATGAAAAATTAACATAAAAATTCTAATAAAACAAAACTGAAAATTAGACAGTACTTTAGCATAAATCATCTTAATTAATCCTCACAACTTTGTGACATAGATACTATTGTTACCTCCATTTTATAGATGTAGAAGCGGAGATTTTAGAAGGTAAGGTAAGCAGTTTCCCTAAATTCAGGAATTGAATGGCAGAGGTTCAACTCCATGATTGCTATGGATCTCAGGACCTCTCATCTCTCCCAATGAGTCTCCATAATTAAGGGTCATATTTTTCAAAAATTTTTCCCTATAAAGCTTAAATACTGCACCTATATAGTTAAATACATAGATATAAATCAGATGATATATGTGATCATTGAACTGAAGCCTAGCATACATTTATTTCAGATGAAAATTTGGGACATCTGAAGCAAAATTGGCAAATAGAGTCTCAGATTCATATAGTTTATATTCATTAAATTTCGCATGCTAGAATGCTCTCTGATCACACATATATACACATAAATGCATGTCTGGTCTGGGAATCACTTATATAAAGTGACCAGAGAAGCGCCAGGTGTCATGTATCTAAGACTCGGTGGCTTTACTCCACATGGTTTGTTCTACCCATCCTTTCTCAAGTGCTCTGCCTCGCTTGTACACTTGCCTCACACTACTCGGGAGCACACCTCTACCTGTTCTAGAAAATACTTTCTTTGTGTGAGCAAGAGTACTTCCTGGAAAAGAGCCCTAGAGTGGGAATTTGGCAGACTGGATTCCAGCCTAGGATTTATCTGTCTATTGTCACATTTCTTTATCCTTTTGGACCTCAGGTGATCATCTGTAAAGGGAGGGGGATAGAGCTCAAGTACCATATGAACCAGGTAACCCAGCTCTCCCTGCCAATTGATGATTTAATTTCACACTTATCAACTCTACCTGCGTGTTCCCTAAATCCTGCTTGAATACCTCTAGAAATATTCTATTCTACTTAATGTGTGAGAAAAGTTTTCCCTTATTTGAATCTAAATCTTTCTCTATGTGGTTTCCAAATTTGGTCCCATTTTTGTCCTTTTGAGTGTCCTAGATCCAGGGTACTAATTGTCTCATAAAAAAAATAGAGGGAGGGAGAGGGAAAGAGAGATAGAAACATCAATGATGAGAGAGACACATTGATCAGCTACCTCCTGCACGCCCACACTGGGGATCTCGCCCACAACCCGAGCATGTGCCCTGACCGGGAATGGAATTTGTGACCTCCTGGTTCATAGGTCAACACTCAACCACAAAGCTACGCCAGCCAGGCTCATTGTCTCATTTTTGAAGAGGGCTAATCTGTCTCTTGTTCATTTTACTTTTCTCAAATCTTAGTTCCAGCCTCAGAGCTTGAGATATATTAACATTCCTTATGAAATTATTATGACTCTTTTGTTCTCTTGGTCACTTGTCCCTGGTTTGGGTTACTTAGCAGTGGTGCTATTTGAGGGCAGCACCCAGGACAAATAACAAATAAACAACAGCTGACACCTAGTGCTAGTTATGTGCTGGCCACTATTTCAAGTGATTACACACACACACACACACACACACACACACACACACACACACACACACACACAGTTAATTTTATTTCATTCAATCAGCATAGCAGCATTATACAATAGTACTACAATTAACTAAGAGCAAGAGACATTCTGCAGCTTGTCTAACTAAATGATGCAGCTTAAATGTCTTATATTCAGGTAATCTGGGCTGCAGAGTCCATGCTCTTCATAACTGGGATAAACTGCATTTTAACAAATTTACACTTGAAACAGTTTCTGCATCACCCAACTGACTATGGCTTATGGCTCCCTTATTCTGCATTTCTATGAGTACAGCTTAAGATCGAATTAGATCTATGTGTTCTATGTGTGTAGACTCCAATTTTGAAACCTTTATTAATCTATACATCACATACTGAATGGAACATAAGGATTTTAAAAAATATATTTTTATTGATTTCAGAGAGGAAGGGAGAGGGAGAGAGAGATAGAAACATCAATGATGAGAGAGAATCATTGATGGGCTACCTCCTGCATGCCCCCCCCACTGGGGATCGAGCCCGCAACCTGGGCATGTGCCCTTGACCGGAATCAAACCTGGGACCCTTCAGTCTGCAGGCTGACGCTCCATCCACTGAGCCAAACCAGCTAAGGCAGAACATAAGGATTTTAAGGATAAAAATAAGCTATTCTCTGTCAAGTTGAAAAATGGACATGCAAATAAGATACCAAAATATAATGCTGTTAGGTACAGTTAAGTTGTCAAGTAAAAAATGTATTCTGAGATTAGGGAGGACACAAAGAATGAATGTAACTCATCCTATGTAAGAGAATGAGAAATTATGTCATCAAAAGTTACATTTGGATAAGTTCTTGAAGGATGAATAAGAGTTCATTGGACAAAAAAAAAAAAATCCCAAAAATATTGGAAAAAACACTTAGTCTTTATTAATTATATTTTTAAAAATATGTCTCAAATCCAGCCAAGGATTATCCTCATGTTGATTAGACAATACTTCGCCGAAATCACTATGAAAACAAATAGGACAATGTTTGCTAACTTAGAGTTGTCTAGAACTTTTATGTTCCTCATGGTTTCGCAAAGATTTTGTTCAGCAATCTTTAATTAGTGTAAGATGTAATCTACCCAAACAGAAACATTTGAGCTCCTTTAGTGAAATTTTTTGCTATAATATGGCACTCCCATCATGTACTAGCGTCTTGTCCTTTGTAACAATTGTAATCTCTACTTTCTAGAGTTTATAGCAGATCATGATCAGAAGCAAGCTGGAAACGAGTTTGGTGTTTCTTCCATAATCTGATGACAGGTTAATCTTTTTATAGAGGGCCCATTTCATTGTGTTCTTCTGCGTATAAAAATACCTTTAAAATTAATTTTAGGTGGCTTTGTCAACCTCATTAAATTCTGGAATTCATCAACTTTCTAATATTAATTTTGCAGGCCTAGACTTCTCTTATTCCTGAGTTATTTTTCTTTTATTTTCTGTATGTTTTTTTTCTACATTGATGTCTATGGCTCTATAGAGATCCTCTTTAGGATTATTTGAGGTTATAAAGTCAGAATATCATTTCTGAAAACTACATCTTACAGAACTGGTTTTGGATTTGAGTCATCTTTTTTTTAGGCCATGACCCAAAACACCTTACCAATATATCACGCTAATTCTGAAATTTGGCTTCCTTCCTGAAGTCCATGTTGCATGTCTGATTTCCTGCTGTATTTCCTGTACTCATTTTCAGGCATTCTATGGCCTTTCTAACCCAACTGTGGTACATGGGCCAGGAGCGTTAGCATCACCTGGGAGCTTATTAGAAATGCAGAGTCTCAGGCCCCCATGCAGGGCCAACTGAATCAAAGTGGGCATCTTAAAAAAACACAACATTCAGGCCTGGCTGATGTGGCTCAGTGGTTGTGCATCAGCCTTTGAACTAGGAGGTCACATGCTCAGGTGGCAGGCTTGATCCCCAGTGGAAGGCATGCAGAAGGCAGCTGATCAATGGTTCTCTCTCATCATTGATGTTTATATCTTTCTCTCCCTCTCCTGTCCTCTCTGAAATCAATAAAAATATACTTAAAAAAACAACAACATGTTCAGGTGCCTTATAATTACATTGAATTAGAGAGTTACTGTTGATGACATGGCAGGACCACTTCCATTGAAGGTCTACTCATTTCCACCCCTCTGACCTAGTCTTCCTTAACAAGGCTGATAGACTTCTGGTAGGAAAACATTTACTTCCAAGTAAATAAAGAATTTATCAGATAGTTTACTTTTAGCTACATATTAACTAGAGCATATTAACATTTATATAGAGATTACTGTGTTCATAATACAACCCTTTAAATGTAACACCTTCTTTAATCTTCCTGATATCACAGTGATATAGATGCCATTATTATAATACCTGATTTAAGGGTGAGGAGTTTGAGGCCAATATGGAGATGCATTTTTTTGCCTAATATCACAAAGCCCTGAAGAGCTAGGTTTCAAATTAAGCTTATGTGATGTTGAAATCCGTGTTTTTCATGATCATGTCAAACTGCGTTTTCTCCAGACAGAATTCACCTTTTAATAGATTTCCCGGAAGTGGAAAATTTCCCACGCAATTATATTTGTCTTCCTTTCCAGATTCATGCTCTCTGACTCTTACAAGCTGCTGCCTCTGCCACCTGTTCATGTTCCTGCCCACGCCTTCTTTTTATGCACTAAACATCCCCTCTGAAGGCAATCCAAACAGCTCCTTGCTTTCTGTCTATTGTTTTAATTGTGAATTTGCTTGTCACAAACTTTTCCATAACATACTAGCTCACCCTTAATCCTTCCTGCTTCTGGCCACTCCTATTTTTTTTTTTTTTTTTTGCCTTGCCTTGATCTTTAACTCTGCTATTCAATACTGTTTTCCATTCAAATAAGATACAGGTTTTTCTTCCAATTACAAGTCCCTTAATTCCTTAGGTAAATACTGTTCCTAATAAGATGAGCCCAGGACTTCTACCTTGTGGCCATCACTAAGCACATTTTCAAAATCCTGTAGTTCTAAGAGTAGGAACAAGATCTTGTTTCAGTAACTAGATTGTAGAACACTCTACCATTTTCACCTTGCTCTTGCTCTCTTCTTGTGCCTTCAACTGATTTTTTTTTCATGCATTCAAATGACTTGAGGAGTTAGTTCCACACAACCTTTCATCTTCATGACATGTACAGCTCATCTAAATCTTCTTCTTCCAAGATTTTACTAGAACAGAGTGTAACTTTTTATTGCTATAATCATGGTTTCAAACAGAAAATCTTGATTTACTAATTGGAATTTTACTCCAAAAGTTGTTGATACTCTGGGCTTTGAATACATAGTAGAATTCTTGACCCTCTTTTTAGTCATTTTATTCTTTTGTTTGTACCAATTGCATAATTTGTTTTATTGTAATGGTGAATGTCCTTCAATATATCCAGTTTTATAGTGTTATCTGATAACGTTCTCCTTCCCCATAGACTTGATTTCAAAGTTAGTATAAATCTGGAGGGCTTCTCGATGACTCAGTTTAATATACTCTATAGCCAGGTATTCATTAGTCTCTCAGAATGATTTCTGGTGCAGTGACCAGATTCTGTTCTGTACCTCTATTTATTTAACTAACCATTCTTTTTTCATTCTTTTTTCTATCTACAAAAAAATCCCAAGTCTTCTAAAATAGGAGCATGGGTAAGATCATGCTATCAATAAATCATTTACTTTCCTGCTTAGAGCTCTGATTCTATTTATTTCATGTATCCCTATTCAACATTAGAAATAATTTAAGGTGAGCCAGAGAATTCATTCATTTATTGATCATCTTCAAACTACATTTAATGACCGATCTTTGTTCTAGTGTTAGTTAGCAAATTAATATGGTGCCCGTGGACTGTACACTGAGATAATGACATTAATTTTAGGAAAAGAAAATAGCTACTGCTTGCCCATGTAAGTTACATAAATGGCTATCTCCATTCCCCTATTTCTTCTTTGTAGATCCACTAATTTATTCCCATTTCCTAATGTTAGAAAACCCTTCTATCTTTTCAAAAACGATGGCATATTGCTCTCTTTCCAGAAATTATACATCTCTTCCCCAAAGAGTCCCTGTCGTGGATCAAATTTCCTTCTCCTACCATCTTCCTTTTGTAATATTATTCCATTGGACTTGATCTAATTGGATTGCCCTGTGCCCATTCAAGACCTCTTCCCTTTCCACTTCTTGCTGAGACTGCTTCTTTTTGTTATCCAGGAAGTAATTTTCTCTTTTAATCAATGTAGCAAAGGATAAGAATACACTAACTTTTATCTTTTAATTTCATTAATTTAATTTCTTGTCACCCTGCAGATACCAACATACATTTTTATTACTTATAGAAAGAAGACTAGAAGAATATACCAAATTACCTCTCTCCTCCACCCCTAGGAAAGCTATATGAGCAAATGAGTGGCATGTGGAGGTCTTTTAGGTGGTTCTAGTGCCTTCTCACCTTCTGAACTTCCTGTGTGAATTTAATCCATAGTTACCACTAGTATGATAGCTTTTATTTTATTTTTTAAAATATGTTTTTAATGATTTCAGAGAAGAAGGGAGAGGGAGAGAGAGATAGAAGCATCAGTTATGAGAGAGAATCATTGGTTGGCTGTCTTCTGCATGCTCTACATTGAAGCAACCAGGGCATGTGCCCCGACCAGGAATGGAACTGTGACCTCCTGGCTCATAGGTTGACACTCAATCACTGAGCCATGCCAGCAGAGCTGATAGCTATTAAATTAAGTGCGGTCAGCAAATAGAATCAGTTAATTCACTTTTAAAAACACTAATTCTTTCCTCTTGTTTTATTCTTCCTATTTTTCTAGTACCTGTGATATGAGCTCTTAGTTGACTCCTAACATTCCTTCTAGCTATTGAGTGTATGGTGTATGGTGCCTGTTTATGAACCACGTAAGCTGCTATGTGTTTGCAAATTACATATTCCTAACTTAGAACTGATTCTTTAAAGAGAATTTCACATGGTATAGAAGGTACCATGGGAGCATTAAAATCAACCAATGCTTCCTGAGAGACCAGTTTACTTTAATATTTTGTTTTAAAAAAGAGGAAAATAATCTCCTATAAAACATAAAATAAGATTACCCAATGCATTAAATAAACTAAAAAATGTTATATGCATTTCCAATGGGACATTGATTTTTCTTCTTCTTTTATAATGGCCTTTGTGCTATGTAAGCTGTGAATTCCTTTTAAGTTATGTGCTATCCACACAGTTTGAGGATAGACAATCGCCCCAGAATTTCTGCATCAGCTAAGATGCACCTTATGCTGTTCCCAGAGGGTAAGATGATGCACAAACCAGCTCTTTTCTTATATGAAAGGAAATGGAAATTACAAAATACCTACATTTAAATAAAATTAAGAGTGTAACACAAACTGAAGTTTGCAAAATAACCTTTTTTTTCATCAGTTGTGGTTTCAAAAAACTGGACTGAATTTAGAGTTCTCTGAATCTTTTATAACTTAATTTAAAATCTTTTCTCTACTTTAAATTAAGTAAATATCTTATGACGTGCAAGGAATAGTTAAGAATGGAAAATTCTGAAGTGTACGCATTATGGTTTCCCAAAACTGGGAAGTGCTTTAAAATTGGCCTAACAGGGACCTACATGTTGGAAGCGTGTTTCATTTAGTCAGAAGTGTCATTTGAAAAAAGAAGGCAAAAGTTCAATGGTTCACAATATGTGTTTTGTGCTTTACAAAATAAGTTCTACTGTTCCTTGCTAATATGTAAATAAGTCCAGGATCAAAGTGTCCCATCTCCTGTATAAAGTGTTTCTCCACCTTTTCTATTTAAAAAAAATTACTTCTAAATTATAGTTCACATGCAATATTAGTTTCAGGTGTGCCACATAGTGATTCAACATTTATATCCTTTCTGAGGTGATCATCATGATAAGGCTGGAGTAATCATCTGTCACTGTACTGAGTTATGGAGCTATTATTGACTATAGTCCCTACAATGTAGATCACATCCCTGAGACTTATTTTGTAACTATAAGTTTATACCTCTTAATCCCCTTCCTATTGATTTTGAGATGACTTAGAGAAGCATCCTACAGTTAACAGTGCTCTTTCCCACAAGAAGACTAAGTCCTGTATAGGCTAATTTTTTTGTCCCTGGTTATGTAAAAAGAATATTGTAGGGTGTGTGTGTGTGTGTGTATTTGTCTCTGGGTTTCAGCTAAATTCCCCAAGTTATGGATAATAGGCATTAGAAATATTCATATTCTAAGGTGTTTCAAGAAGCTAAGCACCACCTCCAGGGCTAGTGAAGCGATGGCCAACAGAGTCCTTCAACTCTACTCCTCAACATGAATCTCAGGCTAATAAAGAGAAGACTGGAACTTAATAAAGAATAGATTTATGTATTTCATGAGTTTTCAGCCTAGTAATGAGTGTGGTAAGTATTTTCCCTTTTCTCCTCTTGAAGAAAAGGAGAGTGGTTGCTTCCCTGCCATAAGAAAATCCATGATAGTAAACTGCGAGTTTCCTCAACAGGGAAACATGGGCATCTCAGTCGTAGGTGAATGTTTGCTGAGCATCAGAAACTTTTAGGCCTTCCTCCTGGTATACCAGAGTAGATCGTGATAAGAAAGCACTTTGGAGAAATTGACACTTTGAGTTTAATGCAGGGAGAATATATATCCTGGCTCCTGTTTATTTCTGGATAACTTTAGGTGTGTGAATTAGCTTTAAAAAACAACAACAAAAAACACCTTCTGCCCTAACCGGTTTGGCTCAGTGGATAGAGCGTCAGCCTGCGGACTGAAAGGTCCCAGGTTTGATTTCGGTCAAGGGCATGTACCTTGGTTGCAAGCACATCCCCAGTAGGAGATGTGCAGGAGGCAGTTGATTGATGTTTCTCTCTCATAAATGTTTCTAACTCTCTATCCTTCTCCCTTCCTCTCTGTAAAAAAACAATAATATATATATATATATATATATATATATATATATATATATATATATATATATTTTAAAAACACCTTCTAATAACAAGGTAGAAGAGATGGCAACAGCAAAGCAGTGTGCCTTCCATTATTTGCCATGAAAATAGCCTATGACTCCAAGGCCAAGTAGATATCACAGATTCCAAGGACCAAGTAGATGTTGTGAACAGATATTAGGGGCTAGTAGATATAATTAAAGGTAGCCATGTTGGAGCCATCTTGAAAATATTTCACCCAAAAGCATGACGTGACATGGTGTTACCTCAATCAACAGTTGAAGGTTGTGCAATGTTACCTGGGGCTGAAGATAAATGGAGTAAAGGTGCAAAGGCAGTTTTCTTCATTGAAAACATTTCTTTTCCTACCTGTGGGAGGATCATACTTCCTGCCCCAGCTTTTCTACGTGACTCGCTTTGCTAATGGAATTTGAGCAGAAGTGGTGTGTTATGTTTCTCAATTAAAACTTCGAGTTATCTTGTGTTTCTTCTGTAATGGCAGCAACAGGTCCCAGATTAGGCCTGTCTCTTCCTTATGAGTCCCTGAATGAAGATGCTGGGAGAAACTCTGAGACTAATCAGCAGAGGGCATGCAGTGTACTAGTAAAATAGATATAAACCACCACGTTATGGGATTGCTTGTTGCCACTGCACAATCTAGCAAAATATGACAGATATAGTCACCCAGAAAGGGCATCAGTGGGAGAATAGCATGCACATTTCCTGTGCAGGCCTCTAAGGAATCCATAAGTATATGCCACAAAAAAGAACGTGAATTTGGGTGCTTGCCTGTAAGAGTCACCTACAACGGCCTATGAAGAAGATGAATATATAAGACTTTTTATTCTTTTTCCCTTTTACTTCATGTAAAAAATGGATTATCTAGAGGCAGGGGAATGGGTCAGAAATAAAGAATGAAACATTTGGAAAAAGTAAAAAAGCAAATATTATACCTGGCTGCTCTCCTCGGCAGCATGATTCAAGCCTGAACTTGGCAAGCAGGAAGATACTTTTATTTGAATGTGAGATGAGAATTGACATTTAAAGTGGATGGGACTATGTTTTGTAATAGAAAAATGAGTCTCAGTGACCAAAATGAGACTCCTTGTATTACATACAAACCTAGGAAGCCAAGGGGTCTCATCAAAATATCACTAATCAATGTGGAATGAAGCTCTAGGCAGAGGCTGGGGAAAATTATTGATTGTTCCCCACAGTTTATTACTCAATAAATGTTATAGTTATGCAGTTTGGCAGTGACAGATTTGGAACCTGAATTCAGGAATCCTAATTCCAATTCCGATACTACTTTGAACATCTATTTCTTTAAGAATATTGTCTGTGGGAATTATATTAATCAAATAACAACAGACAAACTCAGTGATATATTATTTGACAGGCCATAATGTGGAGCCCTATCGTGGGCAAGATTGCAGCACATCTGTCTTAGAATTGATACCCCAAATATAAGAACTGGTGTGCATTATTACTTTAGGGAGTCAAAGTGTACAATCACCGGCAGAGAGGTCTCTACAGTAATTGCCAACAGCTTTTAGTTAAAATTGTGTTTATAATTAACTCCTTATCTGAATCTAAAAAGGATCTGATGTGCTTTCCTCAGTGTTAACCTTTTAAGGCACACCGATCTTTATAGACTGGCTACTGTATGTGTAGGAGCCTTCCAGCTGCAAGGGATACAAATATTCCTGTCCTGAAAGAAATACTAAGAATAAACAAGTTCATATTTGAGATCACAAGCCACAGAGAAACAGAAAATGGCAACAAACTTTAGATTTCCCAATAATGTAGATCTTTGAAATCTCGCACATAAAATTGTAATAATGCCTTCACATATCTATACTCCACAGTGAGTGTTTTGAAGTTATTTTGGTTGATATGCCAACCTCTAACCACTGCATATTACAGCTAATATGATTTTAGATTAGTGGAATATATGATAGGGAGCTTACAGTTTTATGTAAAATAAATAATTTGTGGTGCATGAGTGTTCTTTGTTTGATGCAAGGATATAGTACATTTATTCTTAAAGTTTGTTGTGATTGGACTTTTTTACTAGAATAGAAAGACTACTTCACAGGAAGGCAGACGATCTGGGTTCCAATCTTTCTCCATCTAGCAAAAAGCTGCATGAGCTTGGACAAGTTATTTATACTAGTTAGGCCTTAGCCATCTAACCTAAAAATTAGGATTTTAACTAGATAGCCAGTGTTTTCCTTTCTGACTTAAAATTCCATGATCTTACTGAACAATGAGTGGAATATTAAATTCAATGCAATCAGTTGAGATATTCGATGCAGAAAAATTAAGCAAGTGGAATTATAGTTACATTGAAATTCTTTCTAAGAAAAAAAATATTATTTCCTATGTCCAGAATTGTGTCTATTAACTGTTACACTTATACTTTCTAAAGCAAATATTTGCTAAATAAATAATAGATGCAATGCTGTATCTCGCTCTCTTTCCATTTGATAATATTTCTTCTACAGTAATGCACTTCTAGCCAAGAATGTTGTGCGGTTATTGAACCTCACTTTAAACTTCAACTATTGCCCTCTGCTGAGAAGTACATTTTGATATCATGCTTTAAACCAAAGTTCTGATAAAACCATTTTACTTTATTCCTTTGCCTAATGATTTTCTGCATTGAATGTTATAAAAAGTTTATGATCCTGGCCAACAAGACCTTAAAAAATATATCAACTTTGAATAAATTTATATAATCTGATGAAAATAAAATAACAAAGCATTTAACATTTTAACTATAAAGTTGAATAACTAAAAATGGATGCATAGAGCCAGGCCGGCATGGCTCAGTAGTTGAGTGTCGACCTACCAATCAGGAGGTCATGGTTTGATTTCCGGTCAGGGCACATGCCCCGGTTTTGGGCTCAATCCCTAGTGTGGGGTGTGCAGGAAGCAGCCAATCAATGATTCTCTCTCATCATTGATGTTTCTATCTCTCTCTTTCTCTCTGAAATCAATAAAAATATATTTAAAAATTAAAAAAAGAATGCATAGAGTATCTACACACCTGGATGAGAAGAGAAAGTCTCTTAATGAGTAGAGGGTTGAAGAAATTCTGGGCTCATTTATCTACTAGTATTCAGAATGTTGGCTTAGCTTTCACTGTGCCAGATGAACATGTCAGAATCTCTTTCCTTTAAGAATTCAGTGTACGGGGAATGAGTGCACAGGCATGGAGAGTTGATGAAGGTTGAACAGTATCCTGGTAAACACCACAACAGAGAAGGGGAGAAATATCCAAGTGAACGAGGACAATAGAAATCTAACTGCTTGAAGTAATTCACAGAGAATGAGACATAGACATGCCATAATGGATAGCATGAAATTACCCAGGAAATGTTGATGGAAATGCATCAGGCAGAAGGTAACTAAACACAAAAACACATAAGAGCACATCACAATGGAAGAAATGAAATGTAGTAAACGGGAAAGCAATAATAAACAGAAATAAAGGCGTAAATGCAGCCAAGATCAGATTAGGTTCTATATAGTATTATGGTACCATAATGTGTAGTACCATAGACAATGGGTGTCATTCAACAATTTGAAGATCTAGAGTATAGAAATATTATCTGATGATTATATTAGTTTTCCAGAGCTGCTCTTACAAATGACCCTGAAGTGGGTGGGATTAAACAACAGAAATTTATTGCCTCACGGTTCTGGAGGCTAGAAATCTGAGATGGAGGTGTCAGCAGAGCTGGTTCCTTCGGAGGGCTGTGAAGGACAAGCTGTTCCATGACTCCCCCTCGTTTCGGGGATTTGCTAGCCATAGTTGTCATGCGTAGGCTGTGGGTGTGTCATTGCCATCTCTGCCTGCCTATTTGTGTGGTGTTCTGATTGTGTGCACTTCTGATCATTTATATATGCTGTCTTCTAACCATCCAACATAAGCATTTAAGACTTTTTTTGTGGTCAGTCGATGAAAGCAACTGCTCTTTAAAGTAGGCTTGTTGGAGGAATAGATGTAATATTTCTTTGTAAAGTAAGTGGGATAGAGAAGCCATAGTAGAATTTGGTAATATGGGGATAAAGTATTTGTGAATTCCTACATTAAGGAAACATTTTGGGGGGATATATCTGACTGATTTACAACATTCCCAAACTCAGTGATTGCTCCTATAAATCTTTTTTTAAATTGTTTTATTTTATTGTTTTAATCTTCACCCAAGGATATTTTTCCATTGATTTTTACAGAGAGAGGGAAAGATGGAGAGAAATATTGATGTGAGAAAAACACATCACTTGGTTGTCTCCTGCAGGAACCCAGACCAGAGCCCGGGCTGGGGAGGAGCCTGCAACGGAGATATATGCCCTTGACCAGAACGGAACCTGGGACTTTTCGGTCTACAGGCCAATGCTCTATCCACTGGCTAGGGCTAAATCTTTTACGTGTTGCTGAGGAGACATCAGTACCAAGAAAGGACCAGGGACAAAGCAAAAGTAACTGGTTAAAAGTGGAAGTTTCTCACACAAAGGTTTATAACAAAAGAGAGGAAATCAGGGAGAGATGGAATGTTACCTTTTCATTATTTTTTTTTGGTAAGAACACCTTTTCCTTCAATTTGAGACTTACTGAAAAAGTGATTACAAACAAACACAGGCTTATACATCCATCCACAGCCTTACACTCATTCTTCATGCTTGTACACAAACATACCCACAGATAAACTCTCACAGAATCAGGGGTATTCATATACATGCTGAACTTCATATATGTTAAATTAAACACAAAAGAGAGGCTTATGTAGCTTGATGCATGGGGGAAAGTAGAACAGAGGCCACAAGGCTAAGAACTTGGAGATTTGATTGGGGGAGAAGGTTAAAAGATTCAATTTCCCACTCAATGAAACAACTAAAGTATTGATATGGTCACATTGGGGTGTGAAGAACAAGGAATCTTAACCTTTTGCACTTGGATGTCGAGTGTGACTTGACACGGTTAGCATTAGAATAAAGGAATCGAGAAAAAAGCAAGCGAATGCAAAGGGTTAAACATGTCCCTTCCTCTTGAAGCATTGATGATGACAATGTCTTCTCCCTCAGTTCCATCTGCCATTGAGGGCATGGACAGAGCAGCAGACACTGCAGGGTGGCTGACTTAATGTCCGTTACAATCCAATTATTTCTCACTGCCTCTGCTTTAGAATTTGTAATAAATGTAACTTGATTTCCTGATCTTCCGTGCAGCTACCAGTGAGCTTATAATATAGTTCAGACTAATAAAAGATAAGTGGACATCTGCTGCGGTGGCCTCTTCCTTTGGGGCACTGATGCTATTATGAGACTGCCCTTATGGGGTTACTGTACTGACCTGGCACTTCCAACCCCTGGACTTCTTACCCTAGCATAAGATTAAACTCAGCACCAAGGCTCTGTTGTCCAGTCTGTCACTCATCTCTGAATACAACTCCTAACTGACATAGGGTGATAGGAGAAGCACAACATGGAAGAAAAAAGAGAAGAGAGACACAATGGGTGGAAAGCTAAGAAGGGTCCTCTGGAATATGCAGAAATAGAAAAAATCACTCGCTTTGAACACAAGCATCAGATGACCATACAAAGGGCAAGTTCATAATTTGAATTTATATTATATCAGGGCAAAAATATAGGTGAATTTATAATAATATGTAACTTTTTATCCAAAATTTTGCGTATTAGATTTCTTTCAGATATAGGGCTGGGTTTTTTGTTGTTGTTTTTTCTTCAGTTTACACAGGGAGTATTTTTTTAATCTATTGAATTTAATATTGCAACCTTCTGTAGGGTCTGAATCAAGTAATGTAAATTGAGTTACACTAAGAAAGATTATAAGCCCGGCCGGTGTTGCTCAGTGGTTGAGCATCAACCTATGAACCAAGAGGTCAGGGTTTGATTCCCAGTCAGGGCACATGCCCAGGTTGTGGGCTTGGTCCCCAGTTCGGAGCATGTAGGAGGTACCCTATCAATGATTCCCTCTCATCATTGATGTTCCTATCTCTCTCTCTGCCTCTCTGAAATCAATAAAAATATATAAATTTTAAAAATTATAAAATTATATAAGAAATATTATAAATGGTCTCCTGATAGTTAAGTTCAGTGCTTGCAAATTAGTCATGAGAGACCATTTTGTTTCGGAGTTCTTTGGAGTTTAGATGTGTGGACAAGGTACTCTTAAGCTGTTGTAGTTAAACTTGTGTAGCATTTATATCAGGTACCCTATATACATTAATTTTTTAAAATTCCCATAGCAATGTTATGAGAGGGATGCTATGATTATTCCCATTTTACAGATAGAAAAACTGAGTTGAAGAGAAGTCATGTAACTTAGCCAGAGTCACCCAGCCAGTGATTGTGTTGGGATTTGAACACTCATGGTACAGCATCAAACTCTGACTTAACCAGCATGCTGCACTGTTCCCCTAGGTAAAAATACAAACATATACAGGAAAAAGCTAAACCATGAAACAGACAGGTTAGAACTTATTTTCTTTTTTTTACATTGCCTCTAAATAATATATGGCCAACTTTCACACATAATCTAATCAATTATATTATAATACCTCCAAAAATTTAATTTGTAGTTGGCCAAATGTTTATAAAGAATCTTCAGTTCTAGAAATAAAATAAGTATAGAAAGGAGGGAAAAGGAGAGGGACACAGAAAGAAAAAGAGGAAGGAAGGAAGGAAGGAAAAAAAAGGAAAGAAGGAGGAAGTAAAGAAAGAGGAAAGGAATAAAAGAGAGAAAGAAAGCACAATTCATTTATCAAACTTGAGATGTGATAGAATATACAAAAGCAAAATGTATATATTCAACCAATATATATGACAGTCAAAATTTATAAGTAAGATTTTAAATTGGGAAATATAGAGTAGTAATCAGCTTAAGTAAAACTGATAAAAGCTGGCCTTTAGGAAGATGTGTTTTAAGCCAAGATTTAAGTGGTAAGAATAGAGTAGCAGAGTAAAGGCTTGTAGGAAAGCATGGAAATGGCAAGGAGGGCATTTTGTGTGGGCAAAATATGGTGTAAGCTGACTGGTTTGGGCCTGGTGTCCCCCCTTCCCTGTCCCACAAAATTGATAGATGTTGAGAGCATTATTATGTAAGAAAAACAGATGTAGAGTCAATGAAAGAAAAAAATATCCTGCAGCCTGAGTTGTCCAGTATTATTAGGTAAGGAAGAAATTAATTACTGAGATATATAGATTAGTCCATACTACGATGCTTCCTATATTTTTTAATAGAAAAAGCAGAAAAAGGTATAGGAATCCTAAGAATGGGTAGACATCTCTATAGAAAATCTTTGTTTTAATCCTCAAGATTTCAAAACTTAAAGAGAATTTCACAAACATGTCTCAGCAGATGTAGAGATTTCACCCATCAGGAGAAATTATCTTAGGGGTAATAAGAATTTAGAGGGGCTTCCCTAGCACGGGGATGAGAAGGCTTATTTTATTCAGATTTGCCATCTAAAGAACAATAGGTTTCGCTGATTAAAATTTTTAAGCATGAAAAAGATGCTGACACAATTTTTTCTCATTATTTTAGTTTTTAAGTCTCAAAAACCAAACCACTATAACCCAAAGCCAGCTTAAGTTTTCAAATTAACATTTGCTACCAATTAGTTCATAATGAGTATTTGTCTGAAATGTTTAATGGCCATAAAAAAGCTTTTAAAATTGAAAAACTTTTATGTCGGGGACTTATGTTACCCGGCCTAACTTATTAGTGCTGCGAGTTTGATCACCCAAAGAGTTCATGAGGTTTTAAGCAGGGGGCTTGGCTCTCAAACAGGCTGGTGGAGCTCCTGCCCCTCTTTACCGTCTTGCCTAGGAAATATTTTAAACAAAGGCGAGATCTCAATTGCTTGTTTTGTGCTTAAACCTCACACTAATCCCATTGCCCTCAAAAGAAAGTCTGTAGGTGGACTGAGTGTGGGCGACCCATTCACAGAGCTACTGAGAAAAGGAAATGCCCCTTTATTTCATCTTTAAGTCCAGTTTTCTTAACGTTTGGGGTTTTTGTTTTGTTTTGTTTTGATTTGATTTTTTGGTCTAATTAGTACCTCAAAGAATCCTTTCTGATTTTACTGGGAATGCTTTTAAGGTTTCACCATTAAATGCAATCTTTAAGTGTTTCTGTTCTTAGTTGATTAAGATTTTTTTTAGTTGTTTTCTTAATCCTAAATGAGTAATCTTATTGAATGCTATATAACAAACATTAACAAGGTCATAGGATTTTTCCATTTTAATCCATTCATGTGGTATCTTAGAATAATGGATTTTGTAATTAAGAATCGTCCATGCATTATTTGGGAAACCCACTTGGTCATGATTTTTTATTCACATTTTTGAATTCTATTTGCTGTTTTATTTGGGATTTTTGCACAAGTATAGTTGATATTTAATTCTTCTTTGAATATCAGGTTTATACACGTCTCAAAAATAAATTGAGTGGCCTTTCTTATTTTTCTTATCTAAGAATTCAAAATTATTGGCATGAAGTAGGTTGTAGAATTCCCTCATATTTTTTAATTATGTCTTTATCTGTAGTTATGTTCTTTTTCCTTTGTAATATTTATTTGCTCTTTTCCTTTATTTCCACTCTTATTATTTTTTTGCTACTATTTAAATGGAATTTACTGAGTTTTTCTTTTCTAGCCTCTTGCATTTAATGCTGGATTGTTATTTGTCTCTTTTCCCCTAATGTATTTATTTAAGGCTATAAATGTCCTTTTAAAATAATGGTTTAGATGCATCCCATGAGTTTTATTTTGTACCATTTCCAGTATTTTACATCTCTAGGTAGTTGACAATATCTTTCTTAATTACTTTTGTTGGGAGAGAAAGAAATTTTCCTCTACCCTCCTAGGTTCTTCCAGCAGGTCTAATAATTAAATCAACACGAGACAAATTAGCAAGACAAAAGAACTACATACATACATATAGGAACCCCATATACATGAGAGAATCAGAGACCCCCATATACATGAGAGGTTCGGAGAGAGGAAGTTTAGATGAGGTATAGAGGTCATGCTGAGCTAAGGATGAAGTAAGCACCTTGGGGCTTCAGAAGGGAAGGTCATGTGCGGGACGATAAGAGCACATGTTCAATAATAATAAATTTGAACTCGCTATCGATAGGTCAGGAAAAATCATTCCGGTGATAACACTTATTACGGGCAAGGCCTCAATTGAAATTCTTTAAGGGAGAGGAACAAGTTTTTCTTGGACTTGCAGGATCTCCATGGCCTTCAGCTCAAAATACCCCCATGCAGAAGTGGCACACCTTGGGGAGTCCTGTTCTGAACTGCTTCACTTTTCAACCCATATTCATTTAGAATTTTTTTAAGGGAAATATAGTAAGCTTTTTCTTTTAGCTATATTTTATATATTAACATATGACCTGCATGATAGTGTATCTCTGGTTTTGTTAAAACCTCCTTTTATTCTGGCATTTTATCAATTTTTAATAGATTTAATTTTTGAAAAAAAAATTATTTTTAAGATACAAAATCCCGCCGAAACTGGTTTGGCTCAGTGGATAGAGCGTCGGCCTGCGGACTGAAAGGTCCCAGGTTCGATTCCGGTCAAGGGCATGTACCTTGGTTGCGGGCACATCCCCAGTAGGGGGTGTGCAGGAGGCAGCTGATCGATGTTTCTCTCTCATCGATGTTTCTAACTCTCTATCCCTCTCCCTTCCTCTCTGTAAAAATCAATAAAATATAAAAAAAAAGATACAAAATCCCACATACAATTATTAGATTGATATATAAATATGTTATTCTATTCTTTGTATGTATTTGTTGCTTTTTAACATAATTTTCCAAGAAAGATTTAGGGAGATTATTTTTCAAATTGTTCTTATGATGCTATTTATTTGATGTATCTATTTTTTACAAATTTTATTTTTCAATTATATTTTACATTCAGTATTATTTTATATTAGTTTCAGGTGTACAGCATAGTGACTGGACAATCAGATACTTCACAAAGTGTTCCCCCTGATATTTTCAGTACCCACCTGGCAACATACATAGTTACACAATATTATTGACTATATTCTCTATGCTGTACTTTACATCCCTATCATTATTTTGTAACCACCAATTTTTACTTCTTAATCCCTTCACCTTTTTTACCCAGTATATCACCCCTTCCCTCTGGCAAGCATCAGTCTGTTCTCTGTATCTATGGGTCTGTTTCAATTTTGTTTATTAGTTTATTTTGTTCTTTAGGTTCCATGTATAAGTGAAATCATATGATAGTTGTCTTACTCTGACTGGCTTATGTTACTGAACATAATACCCATCCATGCTGTTGCAAATAGTAAGATTTCATTCTTTTTTTATGACCGAGTAATATTTCATTGTATATATGTAGCATCACTTTTTTATCCACTCATCTGTTGATGGGCACTTGAGTTGCTTCTGTATCTTGGCTATCCTATCTAATAAAAGAGTAATATGAAAATTAACCGTCATTTCACGATAAAGATGGCAGCGCCTATAGCCAATAAGGAGGGAATATGCAAATTGACATGACAAAGAAGGCGATGCCAGCCAGAGCCACAGAGCCGGCTGGAGCGGGTGGGAGGATTGGCTTCCTTGGTCACCCCAGCCGGCTCCATGGCTGCCACCCAGACAAAGCCATAGTGGCAGGGCCGAGGCAGAGGCAGTTCGGGGCTATCAGGCCAGAAGGTGAGGGCAGTGGGGGTGATCAGGACAGTGGTGGGGGAAGTTGGGGGCAAGAAGGCTGGCAGGGGGGCCAGTTGGGGGCGAGCAGGCAGGCGGGGGGATCAGTTGAGGGTGAGCAGACCAGCAGGGGGGGAAGCAGGCCAGCAGGGGGGTGTCAGTTGGGGCCAGGCAGGCTGGCAGGGGGGGGGCAGTTGAGCATGATCAGACCAGTGGGAGGTCCAGTTTGGGGCAAACATGCTGGCAGGGGGGGCATTTGGGAGTGAGCAGGCTGGTAGGGGGGGCAGTTGGGGCCAAGCAGGCCGGCAGGGGGGCAATAGGGGGAAAGCAGGTCAGCAGGGGAGGAAGTTGGGGGCAATCAGGCCAGTGGGGGGGGCATTTGGGGGCAAGCAGGCTGGTGGGGGGCAGCTGGGGGCAATCAGGCTGGCAGGCAGAGTGGTTAGGGGCAATCAGGCAGGCAGGCAGGTGAGTGGTTAGGAGCCACCAGTCCCGGATTGCAAGAGGGATGTCCAACTGCTGGTTTAGACCTTATTCCTGTGGTATAGGGCCTAAACCGGCAGTCAGACATCCCCCAAGGGTTCCCAGATTGGAGAGGGTGCAGGCCAGGCTGAGGGACACCCTTCCCCTCCGCCCCCCACCCCGTGCATGAATTTCATGCACCAGGCCACTAGTCCTATATAATAAAAGCATAATATGCTAAGTGTCTGACTGATCAGTCGACCATTTGGTAGACCACTCAACCAGTTGCTATGATGAGCACTGACCATCATGGGGCAGACGCTCCGACCAATAGGTTAGCTTGCTGCTGGGGCCCAGCTGATCAGGACTGGACGAGACTTGCCCTGGAGCCCTCCCATACACCTTCCTCGGCTGGCCGGCCAACCTCCCATTGTCCCTCCCCAGCCAGCCGGCCCCCATTGGCCCCAATCAGGACTGGGTAAGATGGCCCCAATTGGTCCCGATTTCAGGCCAGGCCGAGGGACCCCACCCATGCACAAAATCGTGCACCAGGCCTCTAGTTGTAAATAATGCTTCAAAACGCATAGGAGTACATATATTCTTTTGAATTAGTGCTTTGGGTTTCTTTGGATATATACCCAGAAGTGGAATCACTGGGTCATAAAGTATTTCCATTATAAATTTTTTGAAGACCCTCCATACTGTTTTCCATCCTAGCTGCACCAACCTGCATTCCCACCAACAGCTTGAGGGTTCCCTTTTTTTCTTGCCAACACTTGTTGCCTGTTCATTTATTGATGATACCTATTCTTATAGGTGTGATGTATCTCCTTGTGGTTTTAATTTGCATTTCTCTTATGATTACTGACATTGCGCATCTTTTCATATATCTCTTAGCCATCTGTATGTCTTCTTTGGAGAAGTGTCAATTCAGATCTTCTGCCCATTTTTATTTTTATTTATTTTTTTAACAATTCTTTCTTTTCTTTTTTTAAAAAAATATTTTATTGATTTTAGAGAGGAAGGGAGAGGGAGAGAGAGATAGAAACATCAATGATGAGGAGAATCATTGATTGGCTGCCTCATGCACGCCCCCTACTGGGGATCAAGCTTGCAACCCAGGCATGTGCCCTTGGCAGGAATCGAACCTGGGACCCTGCAATCCGCAGGCAGACGCTCTATCCATTGAGCCATAAATTGGATTATTTGAGTTCTTTTTGGTGTTGAGTTGTGTGAATTATTTATAAATTTTATGAAGTAACCCCTTATTGGATGTATCATTGGCAAATATGTTTTTCCATTCAGTAGATTGTCTTTTTGTTTTGTTGATGGTTATTTTGCTGTGCAAAAGCTTTTTAGTTTGATGTAGTCCACTCTGTTTATTTATTTTTTCTTTTGTTTCCCTTGACCAAGGAGGTACAGCAAAGAAAAAAAGTATTGCTAAGAGAAATGTCAGAGGTTTTATTGCCTATGTTTTCACGTAGGAGTTTTATGGTTTCAAGTCTTATAGTTAAGTATTTAATCCAATTTTAGTTTATTCTTGTATATGGTGTAAGAAGATGGTCTAGTTTTTTTTGTTTGTTTGTTGGTTGGGTTTTTTTGGCATGTATCTGTACAATTTTCCCAGCACCATTTATTAAATAAACTGTTTTTACCCATTGTACTAGTATGTTCTTGCCTCCTTTGTCAAATATTAATTGGCTGTACAGACATGGGTTTAGTTCTGGGCTGTCTCTTTTGTTCCATTGCTCTATGTGTGTGTTTTTATGCCAGTATCATGGTGTTTTTATTACTATAGCCTTGTAATATAGTTTGATAGGAGGTAGCATGATACCTCCAACATTGTTCTTCTTTCTCAAGATTGCTGTGGCTATTTAGGGTATTATGTGGTTCCATATAAATTTTTGGATTATTTATTTTAATTCTGTTCATTCCTTCATTTTTTAGTAATATGTTATTTAGCCTCCATATGTTTGTGTTTTTTTAGTTGTTGTTTTTTCTTGTAATTGATTTCTAGTTTCATACCATTGTGGTTGGAGAAGATGCTTGATACAATTTCAATCTTCTTAAATTTATTGAGACTTGTTTTGTGTCCTAACATGTGGTCTATTCTGGAAAATGTCCCATGTGCACTTGAAAAGAATGTGTATTCTGCTGCTTTGGGGTGAAATGCTCTGAAAATATTAATTAAATCCATCTGGTCTAGTGTGTCTTTTAAGGCCTCTGTTTCCTTGTTGATTTTTTGTTTGGAAAATATATCCATTGATGTCAATGAGGTGTTAAAATCCCTTACTATGATTGTATTACTGTTGGTCTTTCCCTTTATGTCTGTCAATACTTGCTTTATATATTTGGTGCTCCTATGTTGGTTGCATAAATGTTTATAAGGGTTATATCCTCATGTTGGATTGTTTCCTTTATCATTATGTAATGTCCTTCTTTGTCTCTTATTATAGCATTTGTTTTAAAGTCTATGTTGTCTGATATAAGTATTGCTACCCCAGATTCTTATTTTGTTTCCATTTAATATATTTTTTTATTTCTTTATTTTTAGTCTTGTGCATCTTTCATTTTGAAGTGGGTCTCTGGTAGACAGCATATGTGTGGGTCTTAATTTTTTTATTCATTCAGCTATCCTATGTCTTTAGATTAGAGCATTTAATTCATTTACATTTAAACTGATTATTGATAGGCAAGTATTTATTGTCATTTTATTCTTTATAATTATGTTTCTCCCTTTTTTATTCTTCTTCTTAAAAAAATTTCTTTACATTTCTTATAATACCGTTTTGGCAGTGATGAACTCCTTAATTTTTTTCTTGTCTGAGAAGCTCTTTATTTTTCCTTCACTTTTAAATAATAGCCTTGCTATGAAGGATAGTTTTGGTTGCAGGTACTTGAACACAGCACTGCAATACCACAACAGTTTTTGCCTGGTAACCATTAGTCACTTAGACAACTACTAAGTGACTAATGGGCAGGAGGGTATACAGTGTGGATGCACTGGACAAAGAGAAAATGAATGTCCTGGGTGGGACAGAGAATGATGATGTGAGAATTTATCATGCTACTCAGAACAGCATGCAAATTAAAACTTATAAATGGTTTAGTTCTGTAATTTTACATTTAATAGTTGGCAATGGGTAACTGGAACTGTGAAAAGCAGAACTGCAACAGGTGAGGAGGAACTATTGTCTTCAGATGGCCTGTTCCAAGTCGCTGTTATCCCAATGATTGAGGCATAGATTTCTTTCAGATTTTACTAACCATCCCAGCCCCTAAGCCTCAAATACGGTGTAATTACCAACTTGCTACAGATTTAAAATTCTCTGTATTTCTGACATGGAGAATTTTTTGTTGTTGTTCAAAAGTTCAGCTATATTAAAAATAGTTTTGCTGCATTTGGCTAGCTATTGTATATGCTTAGGGTACTTGGTGCATTTTGTATCAGCATTCTTCCGTATTGATTTAGAGTTCCTCTAATAATTTAGTGCTCAATAATATTTTTGTGTCCTGTTCTCAGTAGTAACCATTATTTGTTTTCATGGATCATTAGAAAGCCCTTGGTATGCCTTTGTACTTCCTTCTGTATCTTTGTTCACTCCATTTCTTAGAAATGTCATCTCTGTGCTTTTCACTCACCTGCAAACCACCATCATTTAGGGTCCAACCCAGATCCATCCACCTTTCTTCCACCTTCTAGCTCCAAGTGACCGACCTCTTCTATGGAATTCCCATGGTTCTAATTATCTAAAGGCATCGTTCCCCACTTACTTAATATCAGGCACTTATTTTCTTTCCATGCATATCTAACTTTACTATGTAGTCTGTGACTCCTTAAAAGAAAGAGAGAATATGGGTTTTAATTTTTTAATTTTTCTTTTAGCCCCAAGGTCTGTGCATTATACAGTTTTATTTAGTAGGATCTCAATATACATTAAATTAAATAACTGGATCTCTCACTGTGTTTAAAGTCCAAAGCACATAGTAGATTGTCATTAAACATTTAGGTTAATGTTTATTCAAGCAAACAAGCAAATCCTCTTATCTGCCATCTTGATGTAGAAGAAACAGTTTGGCTTAGAGTTAAGAAATCTGGGTTCAAATCTACTTCTGTTACCTAGTTTAATGATTCTGGGCAAATAAATTAACTTTAAAAGGTATCATTTTTTTTATTATTAATGGTGGTTTTATGGGAATGAATAAGATTACATGTGTGCAAATAATACAGGAGTCAATATTAGTTGCATATTTAGAGGATAAAAATCTTAGAAAGAAGGACACAGTACTTTGGATAGGAAAGAAGAATTGAGGGGAGGAAAGATAAAATTACAAAGGAAATACAAAGGAATAAAAACATAAATAAAAAATGAAAAGGAAGAATTTCTGGATTGAAAAAATATGGAGAAAAAATATGCATTCTTAGGACAAGTATAGACAGACTAGAATGGAAAGAACAGAATCCTTAAAAAGATTGTCTGACATATGTTGTGGAATGGGACGGTTGATATGTCTGCTGTTTATTTATTCCCTTTAGCTTGAATTCCTGGGGGTCACCTTTGGATCTGCGTGGTCCAGGGTTTGGAGAGAGGTCATGCTCAAACACTGACTCTATAAGGCTTCTCCCCCTGCACATACATGTATGGCTGAGGAGCACATCCAATGTTGGGCCAGGTCTGACGTTGGCTTGGCTTTTACTTTCAGTAGGGTTGCTCTGAGTCTCGCTGCCCATGGCCACAGTGTCCACTCAGCCAAGGCTTACCCAGGACTGCTGCAGCTCTCTCACTCCCAGGGTCTCTGACAAAATTTCTGGCTGGTCCGCTATTGACTCCTAATTAGATTGCACCTTCAGGCTGGGACAGCTACAGGTTTTCCTTGTTTTATAAGGAATTTATCTGCCATGTCTGTCCCCTCTGGCTTCTTTCTGCTGACCCTCATGGAGAGAGTAACTCTTGGCTAACAGTTCCAGTTTGGCAGATGTGCGTGGGGATGCTTGGGGTGATGACAGCATCCCAGGAAAGAAGGATGCAAACTTTTGTTCTTCTTACCCGAAGCACTAGCAGCTTTTGGCGACAGGGTTTGTGACTCTTCGTGCCCAGCCTGAAGGCCCTCTCCTAAACCTTTACAAAGGCCGGAATCTTTTATGTCAATGTAAGAGCAAGAACGTCCAAACCTGTAGAGAATTTTTAGAAAAATTTGAGTCAAACAGAGGATTTGCCTGGAAGGAAGATCTCAACAGACTGAGATAGATGCTTCAAAGAAGTGACTGCAGCTCCTTTATCCACTGGGAATTAAGAAAGATTACATAAGAGGGGCAAAAAGCAGGCAGAATAGTTCAGGTCATGAGCTCTCTTGAGGGTGGTCGTGCTTATTTCAAAGGTGTGTGAGCCTAGATGCACAGAAACAAAGGACAGGGCTTGCTTAAGGCAAAGGTAAGCCTTGCAACTAAAGAAGTTATAAGCCTGGGGCGTGACTACTCACCATGACCTGCCCCGTTAGACATTAACAATCAGATTCACCCTGTGAGGTTACTTTCCACAGAACCTTTTTTTTCCCATCCACAATAATAACAGAAAAAATTATTACAAATGAAAATTAGAAAGGATAAGAAAAACATCTGTTCTTCTACTGCAGAGTATATCATGAAGCCTGCCTTATAACTAGATTCTAAATCTTTTTTTAATTATAGGCATCTTTCTATTTACTCAAATGAGATCATAGCCCTCAAGAAGTTTTAGGTGTTGCTGAGGTTACAGCGCTTCCCCCCCCTCCACCCCCACCCCTCCCGCCATACAGGCAGGACGTGCCATGTAAGGGCTCTGCACAATGTTCCACTCTATGGACACCCCACAACGGAATGAACCCCTAAGGGCAAGGGGGTAAATCTTACATTTTTTTCCAGGAGTTTTTCAGCATTTAAAAATCTTGTGTGTATGGTTCCCTACTTTCCTTTCTCTTTGGTTAACCCAAGGACCCTTGCTACATCTTATTTTTTTTCTTCTGTAAAGTGAAGATAATAACATCTATCTCTGAGAGTACTGTGCCGGTTCAGTAGACACTTCTGGTTACAGAGTACCGAAGAAACAGCGCTAGGAATTAGTCTTAAATTAAACAGGAGCTGCCCTAAGTCATTGTTAACAAGAGGAGGAAAGAATACAAGCAATTTGGGGATGGAGGCACTTGCAAAGGATATGAAAAAACATCAGAAATTGTACAAAACTGTTGTCAGGAGTGCCTGAGATCTCTTAGGTTTTTTTGAAGGACTTTCCAACTTGGAGAATTAAGTGCCTTAAATTGAATTTTAATTGTTCTTCTTCTGGAGCAAAACAGTAACAGCCAGGTGGGTGGCAGCTCTTTATAAGGAGAAAGTAAGGTAAACCAGCCCCTCCTTTTAGAAAAACATCCTGTTTTGGTTTGCAGTTGCCCCAGGCAGTGGGCAAAGCTCAAGTGGATAAATTTGTTTTTGAAGGACATTTAATTTGAAAGCTCATTCTCTTTTACTTTTGAAAACACAGGCATACAAATGTTTCCTTTCCCTAAACATATAGTGATCAGGAAGGAGGGAGCAAACAGGTGTAAAACTCCCTCAGCATGATCTTAGCCACTTGAGGGGTAGGGAGTCTGATAGATCTTAAATATTGGTATTCTTTTCCACTCTGAGAAGGAGGTAGAGTTGGTTCTCACAGAGGCAGGTGAGAATAGTGCAAACATCATTAAATAATTTTCTGAAGAAAGAGAAATATCTATTGAGTAGAGGCACCATCAACATGATATGATTCTTCAATAAAATATTACTACAATTTTGGGAGAAAGCATCTGGTTAGTAAAAAGTGTGAGAAGACTTAAAACTCTCCAGTTAGTTTTTATTTTATTTTTATATTAACAGTGTAGGGCCTAGTAGGTAACTCCTACCAATCATAGATTGGAAATACTTTAGGGAATAAATCAGATAAATTTGTAAGCAGTTGTATATTTGTGTTTATGGTTTTTAAATAATTGATTATTTTAATTGTGGAAACTTATGTAATGTTGTTTATAAGATATTGCCAACAAGAGAACATTCGGCATAAGAAAAAGTGTTATGAGTTTATTTGAGCCAACCTTATGACAATTACCGGGAAGCAAAATCTCAATGGATGGAGAAAATGCTCTGGAGAATGGCAGTTTTGCAGCAAGAGTCAAAGGAGGAGCCCTGGCTGGGTAGCTCAGCTGGTTAGAGTGTGCCAAGTTTGCTGGTTCCATCTCTGGTCAAGTCACATGCAAGAATCAACCAATGAATACATAAATAAGTAAAACAACAAATCCATGTTTCTCTTTCTCTTCTTTCCCCCCTTCCTCTCTCTAAAACCAATCAATAAATAATAATAAAAAAAGAATCAAAGGAGGAGATGTAAGGAAGGTACACGAAATCCATTGGTGGTAGGTTAGGGAGGAGGAGAAAGCAAAGTGGAGAAATCTTGATTTTATAAAACTATTAATGTCCTGGTGCACATTGAAAGGAAATTAATTAGAAGAAATATTTTAATATCACTATTCGCTCTTTCTCTACAATAGAAGTGTCAACCAAATTCATGATCGACAATGACAGATCGAAACACATGCGTGTCATTGGCGCCAGCGAGAGCTTTATATGCATCATGCATGCGTGAGTCAACTTAGCCTTTTTTATCCTATCTAATAATAGAGTAACATGTAAATTACCATCACTCCACTACACCCACGATTGGGCAGCGGGAGGCTGGGGGGCGGGACTCGGGGTGCCCTATCTGGCCATTGAGAGGCATGGATCCGCTGCCACTGAGCGGGGCTACCCTGCTGTTGAGAGGCGCAGTGGGAGGGACTACCACCCCCTGTGCCTCTCAATGGCCAGAGCCGAGCCGGAGGCTTCTGAAAGGCCTGGTGCACCAGCAGACAGGCACCCAGCTCCACCGCGAAAAGCGAAAGTGTGTAGGGGACCCTACATGTGCATGATTCAATCATGCACTGGGCCTCTAGTATATAGATAAACCTGCTTAATTAGACCTGCTTTCTGATTTAGCTAACCTTTTTCCAGCCCAGTGAAGCACCCCAACTTCTCTTTTGGGTAATTGTCAGCAACAGAGCAGTAAATATCAACACAAAGCAGATTATTATTATAGCTCACACAGGGAGAAAAAAGGGTAAGATATTTAACTGTAGCGGTGTTTGACTATATTCTGCAGTGAGAAAACCTGAAGTCATTTTCAAGTTTCACCATTTCTTACTTCTTTTCAGTCGGGTCAAGTTTCTAAACTTTCTAAATCTCCATTGTCTTGCTAATGAAAAGAAAATAGGATTCTACTGAGTCTCCTATCTACCTACTCCAGGACTTCTGTGGGGATCAAATGAGATGAGGCACAGGAAAACGCTTCACAGACATTTGGTTAAAGTGCGAATGTTTGCACCTGGCTATAAAGCAAGTCGTGTTCCTGGGCTGAAGAAACTCCAAGGAGGCTAGTCACTAGGGAGAAGAAGCTGGATGTTGCTATGTGACATCATCACACGGTGCCCACAGTGACTTTTTCCAGGCTAGGCTGGGATGTAGGCTGCATTTTGCACCATGGGGTCTTGGCAGCATTGGCTGCGATTTGGTAGGGTGTCACTCCAGGGTGGTGGTGGGGCCTTCCATTTGGGGGAAGCCGAGTGTTGGTTTGTTGGCGCCAGGTCTGTGGTGCCATTTATTTTTAAATAGCCAGTGTGTATCATGGCAGCTGTTGAGCGTCTACCCCCTGGTGGTCAGTGCATGTCATAGCTACCAGTAAGATAGATGGACACTTAGCCTTTTATATATATATATATATATATATATATATATATATATATATATATATATATATATATATATACACACACACACACTAGAGGCCTGGTGCACGAAATTTGTGTACTAGTGGTGGTGGGCTGTCCCTCAGCTCAGCCTGAACCCTCTTCAATCTGGGACCCCTCGGGGGATGTCTGACTGCCAGGGATGCCAGCAGTAGGACATCCCTCTCACAATCCAGGACTGCTGGCTCCTAACCACTCACCTGCCTGCCTGATTGCCCCTAACCACTTCTGCCTGCCAGCCTGATCACCCCCTAACTGCTCCCCTGCTGGCCTGATTGATGCCTAACTGCTCCCCTGCCAACCCGATTGCCCCCAACTGCCCTCCCCTGCCAGCCCCCAACTACCCTCCCCTGTCAGCCCAATGGCCCCCAACTGCCCTCCCCTGCTGGCCCGATGGCCCCCAACTGCCCTCCCCTGCCGGCCTGATTGCCCACAACTGCCCTCCCCTGCCAGCCATCTTGTGGCAGCCATCTTGTGACAACATGGGGCGGCCATCTTGTGATGACGTGAAGGCATGGCACGAGGGCATGAGGGCCACCTAGGCTTTTATTAGTATAGATAGATAGTTCAGAATGAAATTGCATTTTTGTGTCTTTAGATATCCTTTCTAAATTTTAAATTTGGGGAGATTAAGAGTCTCACTAATGAGATGCTACTTTTTAAAGTAATAAATTATTGCATATCCTACATATTTGTAAGTAGGTAGTAATTTCTCTTACTGAATGAAAATAAAGTGCTGTATTATACTAGAACAAATCAACAAACCAACAAAGCAAAGAAGCAAAACCACAATGAAATAGCAGGGGTTTCTCTAATCCTAGTGTGGTATATAGACCAATTGTCAATAGAATTTTTTCACTATCTGTATTTCAAACTTGAAAGAGTTATCACAATAATCTCTTAAATCATTACCTATCATACCATTTAACATATTTATCTTAATGGACTTTTAAGCTTGGAGATTTAGTCCATATCATTCTGGCTTTATTACAAAAAATTTACAATGTAATGAGCTTTCAATATAATTTCCTTACATGTTTAAGTGAACAAGTTTTAAAGTTTTTAATCATTTTCAAGTCTTCTCTACATAGAAAAAAGACACTTACTGAAACTGAGTCTTTTCCTGGTAATTCAGGTTCATTAGTGTTAACAAGAGATAATTAGTGAGGTTTAGAAGTGATTGGTAAGTGTTCACTAAAGGATGTGATTTTTCTGTATGTTTTTACTTTATTTATATTTTCCATAACTATTTGTGAAATACTTGCTATATGGCCAATATTATCCATCCTAAGCACAATAAAAATGCAAGGAGCCTTAACTAATGAGAAATGTGTGGGTGCATATTTTTTAAGCCTTCCATCAGAATATTGGATTATTTTCCATTTTTGCACACTTATCCAAGGTATGCGAGTGAACAAATATGCTGCACATCTTCTATGGGGCTTTGATCAAGCACATGGCCTCTATGGAACTTGGTTTCTTCATCTATAAGAGCATGCGTTACACCAAATCAATGTGTCCCCCAATTAATCCAGACCACGTGAAAATAATACACCAAAAACCAAAGCCTCAAAAGATGTCTCCATTGTTGGTGATTGCCAAGAGAGTTCTGAAAGAAGCCAAAAGTGGAACATTGGTTGATACGCATGATTTTGATATTTGTTAGCTGCCTTGTATTAGAACAAGATTGTAGACTTAAAAATACAACTCAGAAAATTTTTCAGAAAAGAATGTATCCTCTGGCTCATTTGTAATATAAGATGAGGACTAGGGATAAAAATCAGAATGGATCAAATAACTTTTTCTTTGAGCTTTTAGATCAGATCTGACTTTGAATGTCTAATGTTTCAGAGTATCCTTATGCCCCCATTTTAGAGTCAAACATGGGTACCAGATGGACACCATCTGTACCTATCATTAATGGACTACCGTTCCTCTACAATGGGCCAATCATCTGGGAAATAAGACAGATAAAAAGAAGTATTCATAATGCTGCACAGTAAATGGACTATTTCTCACCATTTGAAACCAAAGGAAAGTGAAGTATGCAGTTAAACATGGAACTGGCTGGTAAACTAATACTATAAAACATAACTAACAGATATTTTAAGAAAATAAAATAGAATTCATCAGAGAATATAATTAGTTAAAGATATTTAACTAATATGGAGCTCAAAATCAATCTTTAGAAAGTATAGTAGAAGATATATGGAAAAAAATCTCTATGACATTATGAATATATCTGTAAGAGCATTTGATAATAGGGAGGGAGGGGCACAAATATTCCTTAGAGATCTTTTCCCTGAAATGATTTGTATATCGTTTCATTACTTCTAAAAAAGGTAAAAATAACTAAAATGGCCTTCTCCAAACAAAAATCCATTTACAGAATAAAAAACACGGCACATGTTATAAAAATACATTTAAATTGTGTGTTCAAAAAGTATATTTGAAGAAAAATAAAATGTTTTCAAAACTTGTAGACACCCACTAGATGCCCACATTTCTTCCCGTATAGTCCTATCAAATTGTCATCTGTATTATATTAGAATTATCTCCACTGATATAAGTTTAGAAACTCACATTTGCATTGATGATTTCTAAGTTTTAAAAAGTTTGTCCATAAATTATTACTTATGGCTTCTTCCCATTTATCCTTGCTGAGCCCTAATAAAATACTAACTATTTTAATAGTACCTTATACATTTCCAAATACTTTCATATATTTTTCTTTGATATGATTTGATCTACATGTCATCCTTATAGGATAAGTTAGATATTATTTATAGATATTTTATAGATAAGGAGACAGAATTAAAGACTGTAGTTTGTTCAAAATTGTGTAGCTAGCAAATGACAGATTATAAATCATAACTTAGATTTTCTGATACCAAATTATACTATACTATTTTCATGATACATATGATACTGTTATAGGACAAATATAATCCTTTAAAAATATATTGATTCCTCAGATATTTGAGGACCACTGACCATGATACGGTCAGGCAATGTCATGGTTTATAAGTTAAGTCCTGTCTGTATTAGATTAACTTGGGTTTGAAGCTTCAACCCGTAACTCCGTGACCTTGGGAGGATTACTAGATGTGTGAATTTCTTCATCTAAAGTATAGGAATAAACACAGAACAAACCTTTTAGGATAGAATTACATAATGTTGATGCAATGGCATGCCTAGCACATAGATTATGTTCAGTTAGAATTAATTATTTTTATTTCATTATATCATCATCATCATTATCATTAATACTTAGTATCATCTGAATTTTTGGGTATAAAATAGACATGCCCAATTCTTCATATGATATAATTTTAATTCTCATAATCTTGATTGTACTCTGAGTTAACTTCCATTTATCTGTATTTTTCTTTATGTGAGGCACATGAATGAATTAACCCCCTGAAATTTTTGACATTATATTTCTCTTAGTGTAAGCCAATAATAAATTTGATTATTAATAAATTATATTACATTTTGTCCAAGTATTTGCTCTCAAGACTGTATCAGTGGAGATAACTCTAATATAGCATAGACGGCAATTTGATTGGACTATTTAGAAAGAAATGTAGGCATCTAGTGGTCATCCACAAGTTTTGAAAACATTTTCTTTTTCTTCAAGTATAATTTTTTTTAAACAATTTAAGTGTATTTGTATAACATGTCTTCTATTTTGTAAATAGAATTTTGTTTGGAGAAAGCTATTTTAGTTATCTTATACAAACTAACAAACAAGACAAAACCCAACTGATCTATTGGTTGGCCTGAATTGTTTCAGCTCTAAAAGATTATGATGTTCAATCTTCAACATGAGAAAAGTAAGAGGAATTAAAGGAGACATTAAAAAGAGGCTAAACTATTAGAAAATGGGAACAATGAGTAAAGGTGTGTCACTTAGTGCAACTTAAAAAATATTCTAAAACTAACATAAAGTGGGAAACATTGTTTTCACTCACATATCTGTAAGTCAACTGAGGTTAAGCTGTCTAGGTTGGGGTTAGTAAGGCTTGCCTGCAAGCTATTGGGTGGATTTAGTTCTCCTCTGTGTATTTCTCATCCTATTATTGATTGGTAGCCTAGTTTAGATATATGCTTCTTATAGTGATATCAGAATCTCAAGATGTAAAAGAGAAATGCCATCTCTGCCCACATTCCATTGTCCAAAGCAAGTCATATGACCCAGCTAAAAGTCAGAGAATGTGCAAATATGGTGTCTTTAGTGGGAGCAACTTGTACATGTCAAAGTGCATGGCAAAGGGAGAGAGGAAATATCAGGGCTAATAATTCAATCTACCACAAAAAGTTAACTTGAGATCTGATGATGTATCTTGGAGAAGACAGAGTCATGGGCAAACATGTTCAAATTCAGCTATCCCTCAGTTATAGACAAATTTCTTAAAAAGTTACTGAGAATTATATAAACTCTCTGAACTGTTTGGACAATCACCTTAAGACTAGAAGGCAAATGAAACTTTAGGTAGCGAAATACTTCAGTTTTTAAGTTTCTTACTTTCAAATACTAGTGCTTACCCTCATGCCCATCCTATAAGGCCCAGAAGAAAAATCTCGTATTTCAAATGACTGTCAATTGTTAAGGCAAAATGCACTCTCATCTGTTTATATTCTATTCATGTAACTCCCATCACAGAAGAAGGGCAGGTTTGGGATCAAGGATTCTCATATTGTAGAACAGTGGTTGGCAAACTGTGGCTCGCGAGCCACATGCGTCTCTTTGGCCCCTTGAGTTTTTAGCAAAGGCCAGCTTAGGAGTACCCTAATTAAGTTAATAACAATGTACCTACCTATATAGTTTAAGTTTAAAAAAATTTGGCTCTCAAAAGAAATTTCAGTCGTTGTACTGTTGATATTTGGCTCTGTTGACTAATGAGTTTGCCGACCACTGGGCTAGAATATCTGCTGGTGGTGCCTCTTCCTCACATTCTCAGGGCCCAAAGGCTTACAGTGGTCATCCTCAATTCAGTCTAAATCTGGAGCCCAGAAAAAAAATCCCCCATAGTCTCCAAAACTCCTTATTTTGGCCACTGAAAATCAAAATAGTGGATATGCATAATAAACAAGAATCAATCTGGCTTGCAAATAAGGTGTTTGTATTGCTATGTCAGATGCTTGAACATTTGGAGGAGGGAACAAAAGTAACCACAGAAGCAAGAAAACCAAGTTAGCCTCTGGCACTATCCTCCAAGGCAGACTTTTTTCCTTCCATGGTGCTTCAGTGCTTGTGTTTCCACTTGGAAGCTGAGAAATGAAAGTTTACAAATAGAACTTCACCAAGCTTTCTTCTAATTATCCAAAACTCAGATTCCCAGTAAAGTAAAAAATGAGAAATTTGTTAATCAATATGTGCTACATAGAAAAATGTGTTAGAATATTGTCACCTTTGCCCATTGACAAATACTCCTATATTTCTTAGAGCAATGATACTCAGTTTTATCTGGCCAGGAACTATGTGTTTACATATTAGTTGGAGAACTGGCTTCCCTACTCATGCGTAATTGGAATTAAGAACCTATATCTTTGAGATACATCCAGTTTTTGATATAAATCTAACCAGAGATGAAACAAATGATCTGATTTGCCCAACATGACATAGCAGACAAGTAAGAAGCATCTTAATAGAGATAATTGAAATAACTGTCTTCAGTTTCATCCTGGACTGAACCTCTGATATCTTTATTTCCATTATATTTATGGAAATACTAGAAGCCCGGTGCACAAAATTCATGCATGGGGTGGGTGTGTCCCTCAGCCCAGCCTGCACCCTCTCCAATCTGGGACTCCTCGAGGGATGTTTGACTGCCTGTTTACAGGGATCGGGCCATGGGGTGTGGCCAGCCTGGGTGAGAGGTTGAGGGCTGTTTGCAGGCTGGCCACACCCCCTTCAGGGTGAGGGTACCCACTGGGATGCCTAGCCAGCCTGGGTGAGGGCTGATGGCTGTTTGCAGGCTGGCCAGGCCCCCCAGTGGGGACCTTCACCCCATGGGGGTGTGGCCAGCCTGCATAAGGGGCTTTTTTTCTTTTTTTTTTTCAGCACCTCCTTGAGTGGAGGCAAGGGTCAGCTGGAAGCAGGTATCTGGGATTTATTTACCTTCCATAATTGAAATTTTGTGGCCTTGAGTGGAGGCCAGGGCCCACCAGGGTGGGAAGCTTGGCTTCCTCCATCACCGGGGTGCAACCCAAGCCTCCTGCTCGCTCCAGCTTCATCGCCATCTTAGTTAGGTTAATTTGCATACTTGCTCCTGATTGGCTGGTGGGTGTAGCAGAGTGATGGTTAATTTGTATGTTTCTCTTTTATTAGTGTAGATACATTCATTGCCCAAAACACTAGCCGGTCTCCATTCTTTATGAGGTGTTACAAGTTTTTACCCCTAGTAACTTTCTGGAGGTTGTGAATGACTTGCTTTTTAGGTTATAAATTAGGTCATAGCCAATATTTCAACACACATTATTATTATTTATTTGAATTCTATTGTGTTTTCTTAAGTTGGAGGAAAAATAATGGCATAGCAGCTAGCCAACCAGAAACTACACCTCACTGTTACCTCTCTTAATTGTATCTTCTGAAAAATATTGTCATTTGTATTATATATTATCTCTATATAGGTTTCATGTAGGTTTTCTATACAGGTTTTCTCCCAATAGATCCTGTCTACTTATTTTCCCCTGCAAGATGGATCAAGGAGAGAATGCATTAGCTGACTTGATCCATTTCTCAACATTTTGCAAAGTAGCTGAACAACATTTTCTTTGTGATGCTAGATGGCACTACTAGTCAGGACTTTGTTTTTCACAGCTGGTTTTCTTATTCTAACATTGTCAATAGGCATACAAAGTAAACTTCAATCCTGAAATTTGATGATTAAATATTAATTATGATAAACTTTCTGAATAAACTTTCTTTTGAAAGTTAAAATCTTCCAAAGGAAGAAAATTTTAAAGTGACGTGTAAAGAAAAAAGAGGAAAAGAATACCAGAACAAACATTTTCGGCTTCGTAATTCAATTTAAAAATGAAGGTTCGTTTATTTGATTGGCAGTTGGCAATAGAACCTCAATGTCCTGGAAGCAGTTATTCTAGAAGAGAAAACAAAAAGGAAATATTAGTCTATAGAATTCAGTGCTGTCAGACACAATGTTAGTGATTAAACATCACAGAAAGTATTTCTTAATAGGGTGTTGTCAAGAACCCTTCATCTTAAATCCTTTAGTCAGTAATAAAAGTGCCACTTTCTTATATTTTATTGCGGTTTCACTGTATGAAAGCATTACCCCATTTTCAGGTCATTTAAACTGTTAGATGTTTATGTAAATGAGTATGTGTTTTGATAAATCGAAGTAGGTTTGCAAGCAAGGACAATTAAAAATATGTGCTAAAGAAATGTAGGACCCTGGTTCTTCTGATGCCACATGAAGATTTGTGTCTTGAATACATTCATCCAGGGTTATTGTCTGCTCCTTCTCTCTGTTTAGTTAGTATCAAATACCAGTCTTTTGTTTATTGTATAGTAAACTTACAAAGAAAAGGCAAATTCTCAGCCATTTCTGCAGCCCTTTGAATACCAAGTCTTAATGTTCGGATCGTCCAAATGAAACCTATGGCATTCTGACCATTAGTTGGGTCACTAGCTGGGGGCTGCGGGCCTCACCTGAGTAACTCGAGAATCCCTTCAGTCTGGCTCTTTGATTTGGCTTTCACAGGCCAGTACTTTTTATTTCTTCTCATCTGTCTGCTCTCATGTTAACAAGCCCCGGCGAATCTCTGCAGCTCATTGACAACAGAATAAAATGAGATTGGAATTTCACCAGTTACAGAGCCACTTATTTTAGGGCTTTAGGCTTGAGACTAATGTTTGTGTGTGCCTTGGTGATGAGAAACAAAAATAAGTCAAACGAACAAGTAAAACCATAATGGTTGTCTACAAGGACTCCTTACTCAAGTTGGCTGAGCCTGATTCCAAACCCAGGTAAGATCCAAACCCAAACCACAGAGCATCCTTCATGCCCCTGACACAATATTTTACCAGTGGGCTCACCCCAATGTTGTTTTTGTACCACGAGGAGCTATTTTCCAGTTTGCATTTGGTTAATACGAACCCTGGTTCAGGAACCGTCAATGCCTGCTGCTGGAATCTGCTTCATTTCAGGAATTCAGAGCGAATAGGGGACCACACGGCTGCTGAGCCCTTGGAGTGGATATTGTGTTGAATATCTCCTGGTAGCTGCAGATTTGACCTCTTCTAAAGGCACTCGGAACCGACATAAATAAACTTTCAAAAAATGGAAGGAAGACAGCATTGTTTATCGTGCAAGAATAAACAACAATACTTAATGAACTATTGTGACAAAGAGCCATACATTAATATCTAACCTCAAATACATGCATGGCTTTTATCCTCTGAAATAGGCTGAAGAAAAAGACTAACACAAATTGTCTTAATTGTGTTTATATTTTCAGGCCACATTTTCCATATACAATGAAGTTATTTTACGTTTCTGCAATTGAAGGACTTGTCTTTAATAATAAGGTCTGGGTTTATTTGATTAAAATGTGATTGGGCATAGTTAGATGTCTAACATTTTAATTAAGGAAATTACATTTGCTTTCTTGATATTCGCCTATACTCTAACCAGTTGTTTTTATCAGTTACACATGACACGCAAACACATTTCGCAAATTAGTCCCTGGTCATTCCTTACTCCTCACGTTTTAAATAGCAGAAAGATATATTTTATATGTAAATAATATATGTGTGTATTAGCTTGCGTGCAATAGGAAGTTAGGCAAATAAAGCAACTTAAATGTGCTTTATTCATTATTAATTAGTGCAACTCAAGAACTTAAATAGCCCGGCCATTTTAGCAGGAATAGAGATGTTTTTAAAAGAGCAGTGGTCCTGTCGCAAATCTGATTTCTCAGCTGTACTAATTGCTTTTTTTTTTTTTTTTTTGCATTTAAATGTTTGGTGGTGCTGAAAGGTAAACGCAAGCTAGGAAGCTTCCTGACCAGGAAAACAACTCTTTAAGAAATCCCCCCCCCCCCCCAACCCTCTCCCCAGTCCTGTGCCTTGAGAATTTGCCATGTGGATTGCATACCATATTCAGTGCTTTAGCTCTTGACCGTTTTTTAAACAATAGCACTGCAGCATTTCAGCGTGCTGTCCAATGAAGGTGCCATGAGTTCAATTACACAGGTAGGTACCAAAAACTCATCATGTGACCGAAGGACACAATGAGGGCAGGCGTATACCACAGTGTAGGACTGATGATGGATAATGTGTATATCGTCAGCTCTGCATTCCTTGGTATTTAGGGGAAAGTATTTCAGAGATACATATGTCGAATTTTGTATTGCTTTGGGCATTCCCAAGGTTAATTAGTATCCAAGTGACTCAGATGTTTTATTCCTCTTTAATACTTTCATCCCACGGTGATATTGGCCTGAGGTTGAACTGGTTTTGATTAACTCTGTGTGATAATGAAAACCATGAGAATGGCCTCATGTAGGAGTTTTCTCTTTTCTGATGTTACATATAAAACTGCGGAAGTCTCCCAATATTTAACACTGCCCTTTTTTTCCCTTTCTGCGCCTTAGACCTCAAACTAATTATGAAAGTGTGAGGAATGATTTTATCTAGAGTCATTACTGTTTTGTAAGGTGTGCCTAAGTGAAGAGTTCAACTATTTTTATTGGGGTGAAGGAAAACACATTCGAAGGAGGGTTCAAAGCAATTTCTGTGCTCTCCACGGACAGGCAGAGAGTCAGGTCAGCAATTGTAAGTAGAAGATGAAGACAAATGGACTGACACCTCCGCTGTCGTCATCAACTGTACACTTTGAGCTAATCAGGAGTGACTACTGGCATTTCCTCCATGCTCTGATTTTAAAATAGAGAAACAACCGACTGGATAAAATTGTCAAAATTGGTTGAGGCGGAATCTACACAAGATTGTAAAAAGAAAGAAAAAAAAGGATATTCGCTTCTCTCTTATTTTACTTCTGTCTGGTTGAGCTCATTTTGATGCTGCTTTTTATCAGATGAAATATGTAATGGGCTCAGTATGTGTGCATATTAATCTGTAGACAATCGCAATGAGAAATGGACTCATCTAGAGACAACTACAACCTGTCCACCTTTCAATTTACTCTTTGCAAAGTTAACTCTGAGTCCATAGGAGAAAGATAGTCCATCAACTAACTTGTATGATTATCATCACACTTTGAAGAAGTTAACACTTTATATTATACCTCTGCTTTTGCTCAATTTTTTCACCCTTAATTGAAGCAATTAAAATTTTTTAAAAATTAGATATAATTGACATTTTATTAGCTTTAGGTGTATAACATAATGATTCTTCTATATTTGTATATACGGCAAAATGATCACCACAATAAGTCTAGTTAACACCCATCACTACATAGTTACCAAAAAGAAAAAACCCAACCCAATTTTAATTCATGAAAATATTTACATCCAATAGGCTTGATGAAATAACCTTGGTTGTTTGCTGTTTTTCAGGTGGTAAGAATAAATTCAGTTTGCCTCATTCAGTCAATGGATGGTTTGTTGAAAAGATAGCAAGGGAAGATGGGGAACGTCTCAGATGTCTCAGCGAGGCGTCCCAGACAACTATACCTTTTAGTTAAAAAAAATAGTTTAGCAGGTGTGATGACCTCCAGGACAATCCCATTAGCTATCGCACAAGCACCGGGCCACTCCTCATCTCTGTCCATCCTGTTCACTCTATTGCCAACTAACCAATACGTGTTTCTCTCTCTGTCCCTTTCATAAATGGGGAAAAAGCGGTTCCAAGTGGTCTGGCTAATCACCTCAGAGCAGGCAGACCTGTTGGTCACGTGTACCTCATAGCCTCTTTGCAGGGTGGTTGCTTCCCATGTCCATTCCAATGAGCTATAGTCCAGGCAGGCCACACATGGTAATTAAAAAAAAAAAAAAGGCAACACAGGCATAGCAAATATATCAGGCTGGGGTTATGAGCATGGTGGTGAGTCTGAGATTTCTTTTTTTTTTTTTAATTTATTTCTTTATTGATTTCAGAGAGGAAGGGAGAAGGAGAGAGAGATAGAAACATCAATGATGAGAGAGAATCATTGATCGGCTGCTTCCTGCACGCCCCCTACTGGGGATCAAGCCCGCAACCCAGGCATGTGACCTTGACCGGAATCGAACCTGGGACCCCTCAGTCTACAGGCTGAGGCTCTATCCACTGAGCCAAGCCGGCCAGGGCAAGTCTGAGATTTCTTATGAGACTGCTACATACCTAGCAGATAATGTGTGTGGCTTGATCATGTATCTAGATCCAAAGAAACTAATGTTTGTTTCATGTTATTAAAATTTTACTACTTGATTTGCTCAAAGTGCTTAGTAGAGCTATTAATTGATAGCTTTAAAAATAGTATTTAATAAGTGAGAATACATATGATAAGAAATGCTAAAGCTGGCTAAGGCAATTGAAATGCAGTCTCCTGCTCTCCTCAGCTGAGTGCTGTAAAGTACTTACTCATTAACTGCTGAGAGCTTCCAATGAAAATTGACATAGGCCTGCTCGGGTTAGTTCCTTTAATTTCCCTAAAGAAATACATTTAAAAGAAATTGATTCATGATTGAAGGAGCTAATTCTAGCAATTAAGTGGCTATTTAATGGACTATTTCCTACAAAGCACAACAAATGGAACATTTTTCAAAAGAAAGGAGAGTCATGAAAATGCTTGCAGGCACAAAAGAATAATAAATTTTTAAACTACAAAGCTAATAAACTAGATAAACTGGTGTCATGCTAAGGAAACCCATCCTGGTTCATTAAAGTCTAACATCTGAAACCACTAAGCGACCTGTCCCTCTCCACTACCACAGTACAAAGGTGCTAAGTTACAGGCATCAGATTAACTCCTCATACATTCAGGGTGAGCTTTGCTTGAAATGCTACCATACATGTTCAAAGGAGGAGGCTTTTCTTTGAACAGTGCTTGTGAAAACTCTGATTTTATGTATACATATAAGCTTAGGTACAGATTTTCTTTGTCTTCAGGTAGAAATCAGCTATAATAGCTTTTGACAAATAACAGTTGCACTCACTGATATCATTCATGAGACCAGGGAACTCAGTCCATGGATTCACTGTTGATACTGGAAACACTTAATTCTTAGAGATCAAATCGACTAGTTTATCTTTGGCTTTTTTTTCTGTATAAAAACACATTGAAATAATTAGTAATTTGAAATATTTGCTACCAACGTGACACTGATATTTAAAAAAACAACAACATCGAAACACTCACACCAATGATTTGAGTGTATATTGAATTTTTCCATAATATCAGTCATGTACAGCTTCTTCTATTTTATACACCTGGCATATTTAGGTTTATTCTAATTTAATCTGATTATTATAAAACCATTACAGTGTAGAATAACCTGGCTAAAAAATCTTAATTTTTGTTGCATTGTCGAATTTAAATGTTATTTTAACACTTAATTGGATGTCATTTTACATGAATTGATTACTTTAAATTTTAATTTTTGGACATTAACATATAACATGGAGAAGCTACATGGATAAGACATGGTAAACAATTTTAATATGGGAAATATTCTCTTTTAGGAATACTTATTATTTAAAAAAATCTTTGAAAACAATGACATAAAAGAGGAAATGCACTTTTCCATTTATTGAAATTATTTCTTGTCTCTAAATGCTTCAACTTGCTGTATACACTGTTCAATGGATGTTTTTGGAGTGATGGAAACACTGTGGGTCTATTCACCCCCAAACACCAGTCACCAGTCACCAGTGGCTTCTGAGCACTTAAAATGTGGTTGTTCAACTCAGGAGCTGAATTGCTCATTTTATTTATTTTAATTAATTTAAATTTGAGTAACATGTGGTTAGTGGCTACCCTGTTAGCTCGTGAAATGCGTGAAATGCGGAATGTCCTTAGCATTGACTTTCTTTATCACCAGAAGAAGTGAGATTCTACATCATTTTCCAAACCACAGAAACCTTTGGAAACAAACAAAGGTAAATAAATAGAAGGAAACAGCTGTGTCCAGGTCATGCGAGAGACACTTGAACCAGACTATTTTGGCCATTTTGCATCTTTTTGTGTCAGTGATGAGATTGATACGTCCTAAAGTGGAAAATGGAAACTGTAATTCTCACGATGTTTCCTCTGAGGTATTGCAAGGTGCACTGCTGAGTGGGCAATGCATTCGGAAACAAATAAATACGCAAAATAGGCTTCTCTCAGCTGACTGTCACCAGGAGCTCTGGCACCAGAGAAAGATTATTTGGTCACTCGCGCACTTCTAAACAACAAACTACATTTTTGAAAAAGAAAACAGAACAGAAATCTACCTATATCTGCATAAAATCACTTGAAGTTCAAGTAGGCGAGTGTTTCTAAAGGTTGTCTTTATCCCAGTGCGGCAATTCACTAACTTTCGAATTGCCATTCAGCGTCAATACTTCACAGCCAGTTTTCAAATTGCTGTATCAACACCAACTCCTTCCAGACCTGAGTGCCTCTCTTTTCCTCTTTTCTTTACAAAATGCTTATTTTGTGTACAAGCCCTATTAGCCTTTCTCTCTGAATAATCATTGCTCCCTGGTTTCCAGTAAAGGCTTCTGGCTTCTGTGTTTCTAATCAGGGTTTCCATTAAACAGTCACAGAGGTTATTGTTTGGTTATGTTTGTAGTTAGTAGCTCTTAGCTTTATCTGCTTAGTGGTGGTTTACAAATTCCTGCTAATGCTAAATTAGGACAGTCATTTCTGGTGGCTGCCACTCCTATTTTCCCTTTCCCTTCCCCTGTTACAAATCAGAGCTGCAGGGAAAGCAGTGGGCGAGGCAAAGCCTCCCCTACGAGCTCCGTGGGATGGTGGATAAGGAAGGCCAGGGCTGCTTGGCCTGGGATCTGGATCTCATTAATGTCACAAGGCTTCCCCAATCCTCAGTGGCAGAAATCTGGATTCTTCCTGTGAACAGCTTGAACATGAACTAAAGTTCACTAAATATTCTGCAACTAAATAAATTCAGGGTTGCTGAAAATTTTCTCTGGCCTTTACTAGTCTAGTGAATGGGAATCACACCCCCATGCAGCTGTTTGATGTCCCCAAAATGCCATATGCCATAATCTGCTTCGCTAAATGTGGAGTTTTGAACATGGAACCTGTGAGCACTAGACGGGGATGGGCAGTAATACATGTTCTACAATGTGCTCTGTCTTGTAGTCTAAAATACAACAAATCTTTGCTTTTGCAATATACCAGTGCCCCATATATTTCAAGGACAAATAACAAATCAGAAGAAAAAGGTAAAAGAAGTGTTAAATATTACTTGTGAGGAATGAACTTTTGATCATTCTCTCATAAAACATTTAGGGTATTCATAAAAATAGTTCATTTCGTTAAATCCAAGATAATTCTTGATACATTACAGTAAACCAGTAAATGTTATATGACCTCGAGGTACATAAGTAGTGGGTGTGTATGTGTGTTTCTGTGTGTGTATTCATACACTCATTTATATCTGTATACATCTGATTTAGCAATTTAGCAAAAGTATTTATGATTATAACAGAAAATGATGTTATCTTTTAGTTGTTAGCTCTGATTTCATTGCTCTGATATTTTATAATGATACTCAGCCTTTATGGCAGAAACTGCTGTCCTTAAAATAATGAAAACTTCCAATCCAATTTCTAATTAGTGCAGATCAATTGGTACAGGTCAATAAATTTAGTGTAATAAGAATTCAACTTTTTGAATCAATTGGAGTAAAATCAATATGTTATTAGTGAGAGCTCTTATGGTTTGTGTGATTTTTTTCTTTCTCAAAAATTAATATATGAAGAATTCAATTAAATTATTTTCAAGTATAGAGTTGAACCTCAAACTTAGTTAAATGTAACTGGCATATAATCTAGTAACTAATATTTCTGTATGCTTACATCATACCTCCCACTTTACATACACTAACCTGTCTAATTTGACATCAACTTCATGAGGTAGATACTGGTATTATCTCCATTTTTAAAGTGAAGAAACGAGATACCAAGATGCTAGGTAAACTGTTCATGATCACATAGCTGTGAAGTTGCAGGTTGGGACGTTAACCAGCCTTTTATAGCAAAAGTGCTTTCCATAAAATAATGAAAACAGTACGGTTCATATTATAGCTATTATAGTATTTGTCATTCTGATGCAACATTCTCTTTCTCCTTCCCCACCCTTTTCCTTTCCCCCTCTCCCTTTCCCTCTCCCCTTTCTCCCTCTCCCTCTCCTTCTGTTTCCATTTAAGGCCTAGATTCTCTACTGAGGGACTTGAGGATCTGGAAGAGGGAGGCAGACATTTTTCCGATTGGTTTCAGGTTGGTCTTACACCTATCATCTCTACTTTGTTTTAGTAGATACTTTTGGTCTCTTTAGAGGTGGTATGTGATTTCCTTGGGGTGTTGTTCAGCAGTGTGTCTCCCACTGACCTCTGCCCATAGTGACTGTGAGCCTTGCTCTAGATTATCTCATTACTTGGCTTGTCTCTTGTTTGGCTAGCTCTAAGGATCTTGTCCTTCTCCAACCTCATCGTTCCGTTACCTAGAGCCATGGGAACATGGGAGTACTCTTCTGTGCTTTTCCAGGGAAGCGTCAGGCATGAGGTAAAGAGGCCCTATCATTTTTACCAGATTCAGATTCAGACTCTAGAAAAAAAATACCGAGGTGTAACAAACAAACTCATGTAAGCTGATTGAACATGTTCAAATGTATAGATATTATGGGAAGGGAGCTTATTGATATGGGTTGATAGCTACTCTTTTTTTAAAATATATTTTTATTGATTTCAGCAAGGAAGGGAGAGGGAGAGAGAGATAGAAACATCAATGATGAGAGAGTGTCATTGATCGGCTGCCTCCTGCATTCCCCCTACTGGGAATTGAGCCTGAAACCCGAGCATGTGCCCTTGACCAGAATCAAACCCGGGACCTTCCAGTCCGAAGTCCAATGCTCTATCTACTGAGCCAAACCAGCAAGGGTGATAGCTACTCTTTAAAGAAAACTTTAGGAATGTTTTATACATTGATTTTCATATAACGATATCTGAAATCGTTCTGGCATTCTTAATAGTCCAAATGAAAACTTGTATCGTATATTGATCAGAAATGTTCTTGTTTCTGAGCTATTGGTCCATATTTTGCAACTCAGGTCAATGATCTATGTCAATTTATTTGTTTTATGGTTTGTTAAGTGTGTTAAGTATTGGCACAGAATCCTGAAAGAATTAGCCCTACTAAGGATTGCAGGGCTGAAACAGCCTGCAAACTGCTTTGTTTTATGACAGACAATGGAATGCAATGCTTACCCAATGATCTCAAGCAGTACTGATGGGAAATGAGCACTTTGAATCAACCTTTTTAAATAAGAAACTAGAACAAGGCATAGGCAGAGAAAAATTAGTCAGTGCCTCTGTTGGTTACTGAAATTTCATCACCATAGCAAATTTGGGACCTTAGAGAGCTATTGTTCTTGTTATCTGAGTGGGTTACTTCAACTGATAACAATTACTTAACAACAAAACAAAACAGAAAAACTGCTCTGCTGTTTGCCCAATTGGCCACAGCCCAGTCTTGTGAAAATGTTGGCTTTACAAAAAGAGAAATTTAGGGAAGAAAGGCCAATCTATCTTTTTACTTCTTTTAATGATCTCCAATAAAAGAGCTGGCTCCCTAAATTCATAAACATGCAAAAGAGGGAAGTACCTCACATTCCTGAAGAGTCATATAAATTGGGAGGGGCTTGGACTTTACCGATAGGAACAGGGCCAGCTGCACACTCGTGTGGTCTCCAGAGCTTTCAATCCTGTGGCGGTACCAGCCTGAGTGTCCGCTGTGGTGGAGCCCTTTGAAACCCTTGTTTCATTTCTATGGAACAAGGAGGCGGCAGTGGCAGAGGCTGTATTCTGCCTGCCGGAGGTGGTTACACGCACAGATTGGAGTACATGCCTTAGGTACCAGGAGACTTCAATGAGTTGGTAGATCTTCCTTGGCACACACATCAGTCCCCGCAGCAATTGCCCCCGGGAAGAGTCTGCAGAAGAGTTTTGAGAATGTGTATCTTCTTCCACAAGTTGCTTATGACTTCACTTTGGTGACTCAGTATTTTTTCACTGTATTCACTCTATCTGCTTTATCTTTTACCGTATTCCTAGCATGGTCCCAGAGAGTGGAATTTGCAGATTGAGAGCCTAGTAAACACTTCTTTCTTTAGGTCTTTCCTCCTCCCTCCATGAATATGCTTTCTGGCTGTCTCATGGGCAGTTGGTGGAGGAAACAAGTACATTCAGGCTAAAGAAATGGCGTAAGGGTAGTTCTCTTTTTTTTTTTCCCTCCAGCCCATTAGTTTTTCCCACTGACTTTCTCCTTTTCAAACTTTTGCTTTTTTAGTTCTATTGCCATTTATTCATGCTCAGTCACCAAAGTGACTCTTAGGAGGTCTCCTTGAATTGTTCTCCCCTCAATGTCCTCTGCTCAATCGATTATCAAGTCCTGAGGATTTAACTCCCCCTATATTTCTCAAATAGCTTCTTTCTTCTCTATCACTATTTGTCATTTTGCATGGTCTCCTGTCCCGGTATCTTTATTCAGGTTTCATACTCTTTTGACCACAACACAGGAACACTACTTTTTTCAAGAACAACCCCCCCCCAACACACACACACAAACCTGTGGCCCCCAAACACCAAGTCATTTGCAACATACCGTTCCTCACACCTGTATCGATGCTCAGGCTTCACTTTTAGCTTAGAATTTTCCAGCTTGCCCTCTTTCTTCCCTTTTCCCAGGTGAACCATGTTTCTTTGTTGAAGCATCATAAACATGGGTTCTTCTAAGACGTTTCCATGCTCATCTCAGGTTGAATTAAGGTGCCATTTAACACTCAGCTCCTATTCATTGCATATTTCGCATGATCTCATCATTGCTTCCATGCCTGTTTCTCCTATTATTAACATGTGGACTTTTTGAGAGCAGAACTGATCAATTATTCCAATATCCAGCAGTGTCAAGTGTCAGGGGCCATTTTCCTTCCTAAGCTCTGGACAGTTGCTTTGCAGATTTGAGCACTCAGATCCTGATGTAGGTGTTTGATGGACTGATCTGCTGGCAGTAAAGCTCCTAGATGGTGTTACCGCCTTTAAACCACGAGAAGCAGAGCTGCCTCTACAGTCACTGCTTCCACAGCTCCTTCCTTTCTTCACCCGCTTCCGCTGTCCTGTAAGGCAGGTAAAGAGAGCTGCCGTTCGCAAGCCTGGGGACTTGGTCATCTGTTTCCTTGGATTCGACTTTCCTCTGAACCCGCTATGTGGGTAACATTGTGCCTAATCTGTGATACTACATAGCATTTCACTTCCTTCACTTTTCCCCCTATATACAAAGCAGAAAAATTAGTCATTTGTATGGACTATGCACATTATGACTTCCAATCAAAGTACTATCTGTACCAGGTTTTGCAATGAAAACCTGTGTTTGTTTTTTAAATTGTTGACAGTTTTCATTCCTTCTCAAAGAGACCTGGAGCCCCACATAGTCACAAAGTGGGGAATCAGGAAGGAACCATAGGACTTAGCAGTCTAACGTTTATATTTGTAACTAAGAAAACTGGAACCCAGAAAGCTTCCATGATGTGCCCCAAATAATGAAACTGGGGACCCAATGTAGCCCAGTTTCTGCATCCTCCAACTTCTAGCCAGCCATGTTTCCATGATGATATATGGCCCTTCTGGTTGGGGGACATCCTGGGGAAACATGGATTGGATGCATTTTCTCCAAATCATAAATAAAGCCTATAGTTAAACTACCATTAAGGCAAATAATGTTGGCTATTTGAATTCAAGCCACTTTCTTAGCAGAATTCCCATGTATGTCCCTTACCCTTAAGATGCTTCTTTTTCCTGTTTGCATCCTGCTCAGACCCTTTACTTCACTTGATCTGACTTAAATCCACCTTTTCTCCTCTTTTCTCCTGTTTGTTGGTTGGTTTGTTTTTTTTGACACTCAGTGCTAAGGTGAAAGTCTTATGCACTTTAAGCCATTGATGTTGCCTTAATTTTTTGTTTGTTTGTTTCTTTCCATTTTTAAATTGTCCTTTTGCAACGTCTAATTCCCTTAAAACACACACACACACACACACACACACACACACACACACACACACACACACACAAAACAAACCTCTTTATTTGATGGCAAGAGTCTCTTTCTCTTATCACAATGTAATGATTCTGATTTACCTTTCCCCTATGGATGCTACCCTCTGTCATTTTTATTATCTTCTTGTTTTATTATCTTCTTGTGGAGAAAATTACATAACATAAAATTTTACCATTTCAGTATTTTTAAGTGTACGAGTACAGTTCAGTGGATTTAAGTACATTTACGTTGTTGTGTAGCCATCAGAACTATTTTCATCTTTCCTGACCAAAACTCTGTCCCCGTAACCTCTCTAACTTTTCTGTCTCCTTTCCCTCCAGCCCCTGACAACCACCACCCTACTTTCCGTCTCTATAAATTTGACTACCCTCAGTACCTCATAGAGGTGGAATCACACAGCAATTGTCTTTTTGTGATGGGTTATTGCACTTAACATACTGTCTTAAGGTTCAAAGTCCTTTAAAGTGTAAAGTCCATATCTGTTCAAGTCTCTGTTTTCTATTCTTTTAAATATACACCCAACCATGGAATTGCTGGATCTTATGGTAGTTCTAGTTTTAATTTTTTCAGGAACTTCCATACTGTTCTCCATTTTGCATTCCCACCAGCAGTTCACAAAGGTTCTAGTTTCCCCACATCTTTGCCAACACTTGCTATTTGGTTTCTTTGTTAGTTTTATAATAGCTATGCCAGTGGGTGTGAATGAAGTGGTATCTCCTATGTATTTTCCTAATGATTACTAACATAGAGTACCTTTTCAAGTAGTTGTTGTCCATTTGTATATATTTTTATGGGGGAAAAAAGTGTATTCAAGTCCTTTGGCCATTTTAAAATTGGGTTTGTTTTTTTAATTGTTGAGTTGTACAGATATTCTGTATATTAACCCTTTATCAGATATATGATTTGAAAATATATTCTTCCACTCTATGGATTGCCTTTTCACTCTGTTAAAACTGTCTTTTAGTGCATAAAAGTTTTTCGTTTTGATAAAGTCAAGTTTATCTAGTTTTTCTTTGTTTGCCCATGCTTTTCGTGTCATTTCCAAGAAATAATTGCCAAATCCAATGCCATTCAACTCTTCCCCTGGTATTCTTCTCAGAGTTTTTATAGTGTTAATCCTTGTGTTTAGGTCTCTGATCCACTTTGAGTCAATTTTTGTGTATGATATAAGGTACATGTCTGGCTTCTTTCTTTCACTGATGGATTTTCAGTTTTCCCACCATCATTTGGTGCAAAGATTCTCCTTTACCCATTGAATGGTCTTAGCACCCTTTCTGAAAAGCATTTGACCATATATTGGAGGGTTATCTGGGTTCTCTCTATTCAATTTCATTCCATTGTCTTTATGCCAGACCCACACTATTTTGACTACTGTAGCTTTGTGGCAAACTTGAAATCAATAAGTGTGAGAAGTCCACTTTTGTTCTCTCTTTTCAAAATTATTGTAGCTATTCAGGGCCCTTTGAAATTCCAAATGAATTTTAACATGGATTTTCCTATTTCTGCAAGGTGTGTCATTGGGATTTTGATAGGGTCTGCATAGAATCTATAGATTGCTTTAGATAGTATAGACATCTTAACTATATTAAATATTCCAATTCATAAATACAATATTTCTATTTATTTGTATCTTTTAACATTGTTAATATTTTAACAATGCCTTGTAATTATCAGTGTACAAGTGAAAGCACCTCCATAGTTAAGTTTATTCCCAAGTACTTTATTTTCTGAATGCTATGGTAAATGGAATTGTTTTCTTAACTTTTGAATTATTCATTGTTAGGGCATAGAAATGCAGATGACTTTGTATAGTGATTTCGTATGCTGCAACCTTGCTGGGTTTGTTTATTAGTTCCAACTTTTTTTTTTTTTTTTAGTATATAGAATTTTTAGAGTTTTCTATATATAAGATTATGTAATAATGGCATAGAGAAAATGTTACTTCTTCCTTTTCAATTTCGATTTCTTTTATTTCTTTTTCTTGATTAATTGCTCTGGCTAGGACTTTTAGTGCTCTGTTGAATAGAATTGGCAAAAGTGAGCATCCTTGCCTTGTCCAAATCTTAGAGAAAAAGTTTTTAATCTTTTCCCCATAGCCTATTAGGTTAGCTATGGACATTAATTATTTTAAATGTTATTATTTAATGGTTCAACCCCCTTTCATTTGATAACATCCTTTGGTATGTCTATTTCTGTTGAGATACTTTTTCTGTTCAATAAGTGACTTATTGGAATGCATCCTCTCCCTTGGTTGGTAGACGTTGGAGAAGACATAGTCCCAGAGTGCATCAGAGTCTGTGTGCTTCATTGTTATTCCTCAGTCTTCTTGTTGATTTCCCTACAGCACCTTATCAAAGCTAATGAATCCCCAGATGTCCTTGGTTCACCACTATCTTCTTCTCTTGGCTTCAGATGGGTGTCTCATTTTCCTCCTCTGGATTATTTTACCCTTCTATTTGCCTACACTTCAGACCTAAATCCTTAGTTTATATGGCATTAATTTGTCCCTGTTGATATGCAATAAAAGGACCTTCGCACCTAGCTTCTGTCCCTTTAGTTAGATTAAGTTTTGCTAGTGTGGTAAAGTCAGTACTTTGCAAACAATAGGTTCCCGTAAATGTTGACTGAAGACTGGCTGAAGCCTTAAAGTAATTGCATTATCACAGCAATTACATTGCATCCGTCACCAACTAATGCTGCTACTTAGGACAGTAGCATTTCACAGCTGCTAATAAGGTCTCTGAGAAAGTCCAGCTGTCGACTATCATTGAAGATAACAAAAACATTCCAGTCAGAGCAGGAGGCAGGGAAAAGAGCAAGTGCACTGAAAAGAAAATATAGATCTGCTTCTAATTTTAGAAGTATTTTAAAGAAAATATAACTGTAGAACACTGTGTTTTTTTTAAAGCGGCAACTGCAACCAAATTGAATTAAAATATAAAAATTGCGTGTTATTTTAATGTCTGAAATTACTTCTGATGTTTATTTTAAATCCAAATTATAAAAATATTACATAATAAGTTGATTGAGAACTGAAAGGAAAAAAAAAGAATTGAAGTAAAACTGAAGTTACATATTATCTAAACCTGTAGGACCAGAGTATTACAACCTCAACATTTTTTCTAAATTATTCAAAAAAATTTTTTTTACAATCACTCCTGAAAGTTTACCCACAACATTATATACAAACTGCAGGCTGGATTTCCTATTGGTAATACAGTCACTGATATGATGGCTATTCGATTTCTTAACAAAGAAAATAAACTAGCACCTACTTTGGGCCAATATATTGTAAGATTCAGTAGCTATATAACAATGGCAGTTACTCTGATATTGTTATGGCATTCAGCAAAGGCTCCAAACATGCAATTCTCAGGAAAATAAGAGGATAAAAAGTCTGCAAATAATAGGTGGGGAGAAATGCAGAAGGCTCACATTTTAAAAATTAACAGTGCATTGCTCTAAAGCAATGGTTTTTAATGTATTTATGAAAATACTAGAGGCTCGTTGCATGAAGAGATTCGTGCAATAGGCTTTCCTTCCCTTGACTTCCAGCACCAGTTTTCCTCCGGCATCTGGGACCCAGGCCTTTGCTCCAGCCGGAGTCTGCCATCTTTGCTGCAGACTCAGGCCGGAGTCTGCCATCTTCGTCTTCGTTGCAGACTCTGGGAGTCTGCAGTCTTTGTCTTCGCTGTGGCTGGAGTACCGCTCCTGTAGATCCCTTCGCCTCCCGCCCCCCCTCCCTCTCATAGCAGGAGTCCTGCCCCGCCCGGCCACTCTGCACCAGGAGCAGTTGGGCAGGCCACCATCTTTGGCCTTCTAATTTGCATATTCCCTCTTGTTTGGCTGGTGGGCGTAGCAGAGTGATGGTCAATTTGCATGTTTCTCTTTTATTAGTGTAGATTTGAGAATGTGTTTGATAACATGTTAAGATATAGAACATTTTTAAAAAATATATATATTTTATTGATTTTTTACAGAGAGGAAGGGAGAGGGATAGAGAGTTAGAAGCATCGATGAGAGAGAAACATCGATCAGCTGCCTCCTGCACACCCCCTGTACTGGGGATGTGTCCACAACCAAGTTATATGCCCTTGACCAGAATTGAACCTGGGACCCTTGAGTCTGCAGGCTGATGCTCTACCCACTGAGCCAAACCGGTTAGGGCAAGATATAGGACATTTTAAGAGCTTTTTATGTATCTAAAAATAGGAATTTGGAGGTATTATCACTTTTATAGTAACATAGTCATGGATTTCAACATTTTTAGTATTTGGTAAATGCAGCCATGGTATTAACTTTGCCCAGATTTAAAAAAGATTTGCCCCATATCAACCAGGTGAGGGAGAGGAAAGGAATAGGGACCTATTAATAGGTGGCCACTTAGTGGCACAATTGTCCACGGAGAAGGGGAAGTTCTTTCTGCCACATTTCACAGAAAATTCCAAAATGACCTCAATACTTTCTAAGTCTTCCCAGAAAGTAGCTAAACTAGAATTTCATGAGTTGTCCCATAGGTGGAGGTCACCCACTGATGGCTCAGGGGTTGTGGAGCCAGGAAGGGGACCATGGAGAAGCATGATCAGAACATTCACAGCCAGCACTGACTGCTTCCACGCTGGTCCTCCCAGTATCCCACGCAGAAGCAGCTACATGATGCTTCGTTATTCAGCACCTTTCCCTTTGTCAGTGAGCATGTCCCATGTGCAGAGGCAACTGTGCTACTTTCTGTTCTCAGAACAGAACAAAAGAGGCCTAGAAATGACCATAAGGAGTTTTATTTTCCTGTATCACTTTCATGGGAACACTTTCTCTTTGGTCCTTATTTCATTAAATGGAGAAAGTCGAGGCGCCATAGACTTTTTGAGAGGAACCTGGGTTTTGGTTTGTGTTATACCATGTTCCTGTAGGGGTTTCCATGGAGAAGTCACATAAACTTCCCTGCCTCATATTTATTACATATAAAATGAATATCATAACTGCTTATTGTTTGAAAGTAAAAAAATGAGATAACTGTGTAATACCATAAATTAGCGTATAAGTATGTAACTTTTTTTTTAATTTTAAAGGTTTTATTTTAGGGGGGTAGAATGGCATATGAACAATCACATTATTACACCTATGAGTTGGGCATGTTACTAAGCAGCATACCAACTGCATGAATTGGAACTATTATCCCCGTTTTATAGAGACAGAACTAGGGCATAAAAGGCTCGAGGAACTTGCTAGTAAATGCCTCCTGTTACGATATTATGACAATTCTTAGTGCTTAATGATGCTGTGGATACTGTGTGGTCTCAGTTTTGGATGAAATAGAAAATATCCGAAGACTTGGCTGAACCAGACAGGCCCATAACATTCACCTGTATGGTTAGTGAGGGCTTTACTGTGTCCTGTAAGTGGCACAATAAAAATACAGCTTCTGTCTCCCACCAAGATTGCCACAGCGGGCCGTGACAGCCTAATAGTCCAGGCTTCCTCTTGTCTACTCACTCATTATTTGCTGCATCTAGTTTCCTTTTCTTCTCCCAAGAGTACATATTGAACTCCTGCATAATGGCTCAGGACTGGACCTGAACGTTTCATTCTGCCGCTAGTCCTCTTCTTCATGGTTGATTGTGGTTTTTCCTCTTGCTGTTATATCTTTTGCAGACAGCTCTGGACTGTGGTTGCATATGTTGAAAGTTCCACGGAATTTTCTAGACATTTGGACAAATCTCTATCTCTATCTCTATCTCTATCTCTATCTCTATCTCTATCTCTATCTCTATCTCTATCTCTATTTCTAGACATTTGGACAAATCTAAATCTATATCTATATCAAATCTATATCTATATCTACAGATAGATAGATAGATATAGAGATAGATAGATATAGACATGTTAACCAAAGTTATCAAGAAAAATAGGGCTACCTGTCATTACTGAGGCTTAGAAACCCGGTAATGCACCTAAGGCATAGCCAATCCAGGAAAAGGATGGGGAGCTGCTGTCTTGGTCCTTGCTTTGCAGCCTATTCAGCTAATTTTTATTCCACTTAGCTTTCAAAGAGATACCTAAGTCCATGCTCTCAATGTCTACTCATTTTTTCCTTGCTAGGACTTCTGCCCTGAGTTTCTAACTGCGTGCAGTGAGCTGTATTAAGTGACAGTAGAATGGCAACCTTCCTTTTTTCACTGGTCCACACAGATAGCCCTTCAAAATTTAAAGTGCTTAGAAACTCCCCATGTGACCTCATCTGTCTACTATGAAAGGGGATAGAAGGGAAGAGAGACAAGGAAGCAAGATGCCTTTTACTAGTTTTTTCCTGCCACACTTCCCCTGATCACTCACGTCCCAACTTGACCCAGGTGTTGTCTTGATGGGTCTGCCAGATGGCATCCCTCCTTCCCCGGGAGACTGGAGCACATGGAGCCTGTTCCCAGGGATTTGGGGGTTGCAAATGCCAAAGCCTGCAAGGTGGTAGGCAGTGCATGCCCCGGGTGTAAGTACATCTGAAAGCACTAAGTTGATGGAGACCTTCGTGATTAAGGTCAAGTTTGAAGGAAGCAGCAGCAACTATTCTGTCCCTGTAGATTTGCGTTAAAGAAACGCAGGCTCAGTTGTAGCAAATCTTCAGGATTTTAATTTTTCGTGAGAAACCAGAGACCCAGGTGTGTTGTTTTTTTAAGTTATGAAATACGCTACTTTTTAAAAGTTGGCTCATGTGTTACGTAAAAAAACAAGATGTGGCTAAAGATCTGTGGATTTGATTTGTCTGATGGGCTACAAGTGTGTGGCTTCTGAAATAAAGAAGTAACATTATTATCTGTTTGATGACAGGTCAGGCACTGTGGTCAGTGGTTTACAAAACTTATTCTTAAAAGTTTTCTGTGTATGTGTGTGTGTGCATGTGCACACACATGCATACATGTTATTGTGTATCTCTCTGAAGACTTTTCCTTTGGCTTATGCAATAAGAGCAATTTGCATTAACCTGGTTTACTTGTCAGCTGTTCCACACAGACTTCTCTGAACAGTGATGTCTCCTATCTAAATTTATTTACTTTTGTTGTCTACCCCACTAAGCTGCTATTTTACAAATATTAGTTAGTTTATGGAGTCTCTTATAACACTACAAGGTAGTCCTATTAAATACTTGAGTGACTATATTTAAAGTCAACCAATCTATGCCAAGATATAAGTAGATATTTAACTTCTTAATTCAAATGTAAAAACTATTTATTGGGTTCTTATTAGGCCCTGTGATAAGGGCTTAACAATCTTATTGGTTAGGTATTATTGGCTGTATTTTATAGAAAACAAACAAACAAAAAAACAACCCTGAGGTTTTAAAAGTTAAGCATTTTGTCCAAGTCACATATAAGTTACAGCTTAATAATAAAAACACTCATAATAGTCATTGATTCAGGTGTGAGTTGTGTAAACAAAAAGATAAAAGTGCTCTAAACCAGAGGGTAATCACCCACAACTCCAATAGTAGGATGAAAATAATTTCAGAACCTGTGTTGCAAGTTTGCATTCTTACATAACTGGATGCTTATTACTCAGAGCACTGATGTCCATTCTGTAGCTGTTCTCAACTTTTATAAGACAACTAGAGGCCCGGTGTATGGATTCATGCTCTGGTGGGGTCCTTGGCCTGGCCTGTGGGGATCAGGCAGAAACTGGCTCTCCGACATCCCCCGAGAGGTCCCGGATTGCGAAAGGGTGGTTTTTAGGTGACACACCCCGGAATCAGGCTCCCTCCTCTCTGGTTCTGGGTGTGTCACCCAAGAACCGAAGCTGCCAAATCACTGCAGCTTGGCAGCTCCTGCATTGAGCATCTGCCTCCTGGTGGTCAGTGTGCATCATAGCGACTGGTCAGCCAGTCACTTAGGCTTTTATATATATATATATAGATGCTCTGCATTGTTCTATGTACCAAAAGGTCACCGGTTCAATTCCTGGCCAGGGAACATGCCTGGGTTGCAGGCTCAATCCCCAGTAGGGAGCATGCAGGAGGCATCCAATTGATGTTTCTCTCTCATCAGTGTTTCTCTCTCTCCTTCTCACTTCCTGTATCTCTAAAAAATCAATAAAAACATTCTTTTAAAGAAAATGCTCTGTCTTCTCCAATCACCTATCTTGGAAGGATTAATTCTTTGAAAAACTAGTAGCTTGAGTCATAAAAAATAGAATGTTGGAAGTAGAAGGGATTTGTGAAATGATTTGGTCTAACGTATTTGTTATGAAATGAGAAATATATACAGAGGAATAGAATTGTCCAAGTGCATCCTGACTGTAAAATAAATTCAGAACCAGTCCTGATCTTCCATAGAACAAAAATAACAAACATTTTATTCTTAGGAAATAAGAACAGTTTCTTTTCAATCGCCTATATGAGAGTGCTGGAACCTCTTCATCTGTTGATTGACAGAGAACAAATGCAAATGAATTGTAAGCAGCTAATTCTTTACCCCGGTTGACAATAGTTCTCTACATTGATCTGAGCCAGCTGGATGGAGGACATAGGGAACCTTGTTATTGTTTTTTTTATGGTTTTTATAATTAGTTCCAGGATTCATCCATTCACATATTGAATATTTGCCATATACCTGGTTTTGTATAGATAAAGCTATGGTAGTTGAAGTTGTGACAGATGATGGAATGATGCGGAAACTGTCTAGTTCCTAGACTCTGACAAATATAACTTAGCTTAAGAGCAACCATTCCACCATGCTCCTTTTGCTACTCCAGGAGACAGCTGCAAACAGGGCACTGGTTAGTGAGTCTGGTGAACGCTTTCTTGTTCTGATTCAATTCATAGTTAATCATTGCTTTCTGTATCTAACTGTGCCTTGAGCTTGCACCTATATTAATCTCGCAGAACCCATACCCCAAACAAACAAAAATGCTTGAGATAACTTCATCATTCCCATTTGACAGAGAAGAACAGGTTTAGAAGGGAAAATTTTCTCAGTACCTACACTTAGTAAAACTGATGCTAAAACCCTGGAGTACAAGTCTAGAACCCTTTGAGCCACACTGCTTTTTCTCTCTACCGTCTGTCAAAAACACTTGTATCAGGAGCTGTCTGAGCCAACATCATACCACTGCTCAGACTATTGTACATTCATTGCTGTGAATACAATGTCATAACTGCTAAATACAGGAGGTGACTGTTGATTGTTGATGATGTTGATGAGCTTAAGAGCTGATTTTTTTTTTTTTTGAACAGACACGCTAAACCTAAGTACCTAAACAATGATTGCCCTTCAGTAGGAAGTAGGGCTGTTGAGTCAGGGAAGAGCCATTAGAGTGTTCAAGATAGCAACAAGACAAAACATTGCTCTTTGCTCTAAAAAGCCATAGGTATTTATGAAGCCCTATCCCAGGGGTCAGAGCTATGTAATGTAACAAAAACCCTCAGATCAATGTTGAAGGAAATATATATATATATATATTGCAAAAAGAATAATGCAGTTTTCTTGTCTTGACCCTGAACTCCCAAACAGCACAGACCAAGTTTCCTTTATCTCTAAAAAATACAGGTACATGGCAGATGTCCAATACACTGTTGGGTGAATCCTGGAACTAATTGCAAAAACAATAAAAACAGCAAAATTCCTACATCCTCTCTCTGTGTTCCACAGGCTAAGCAGGTAAGGGTACATAAGAAATTCAAAGATTTAAAAGAAAACATTTATTGTTGGCTTGTAATTTTCAGATCTAATGGTTATTATGAATGTGTTCTTGTTTAAGAAAAGGTCAGATGTAGCCTTTTTAAGAGAGTCAGAGAGGTGCATGGAAAAGCCTTCTCGTCCACAACAACCACTATTTTAAGAGTTCGCAGAAAACAGGCCAACATTCACTGTGTATGTGGCTGATCTGTTTTGCCACTTGCATGCTTATGTTTGCAGTGATTAACACTAGTTAGTGTTATCTTTAAATCATCTAGATATTTAAATAACATTTTAATGAAAAATAAAAATCAGTAGTTGGATGGCTGTTGGAGCTCTAGACAATGAACTGTGTAGGCCTGAGTTTTGAGAGCTGATATAAAAAGCAGCACAAATTGGGTTAATTTAAACTCAAACAAAAGGTCAGCTGGCGAAAAAGTAAAGACCTCTATGACCTCTTGTTCAAATCCTGGAAGCCATAAATCCCGCTGAACTACTCAGGGTTTATTAAGCAAGCCCAACAAAAGAGAATCAACATTGTAATTATTGTCCAATTATCGGCGGAATACTAAGCCTGGTTTTTATTTGTCAAAGCAACAGGCCTTAAGTCATTTGCAAAACCCTTTTAATGAATAGTGGAAAGCTGTAGGTTACACAAGCAATTAAAGAAAAATCATAAAGCTAAACACGTAAAATTCGTTGAAACCTTAACGGTATCCATCAAGCTTGTGGAAGTTAAGGTTACAAGGGTAAGGAAAATGCAAAACTCAAGGACAACATCCATTCAGGTTTCACAATCTCCAGTGTCTCATTTTTATCAAAAAGTTCAGCCAAAAGGGGAAGAAAAAACTGAAAAACCTGTAGGACTCCAAACCGCAAGTTAAGTGACCTTGGGTTTTTTTTTTTTCTTGTGAAATGTCTAAAAAATGAGAAGCAGGATGTTCTGGAAACCAAAAGTTTAAAACCTGGGTAACACTTTATGATGTATTTTTTTTTTTTTACTACTTAACAAAAATAATTAATTAGTGACTGGAAGAAAATTCTATCCTTAATCATTTTAAGATGCATTTTTTGCTCCACTGTTCATGCAACACATAAAACAATGTGCTTTAGAAGGCCCGTAAAACTGATATTAAATAATTTTAAAGCACTGCATTTTCTGAGTCTGCTAAGTTATTACTTCTGATCATTGAGTGGAAATAATGTCAAAGACGCATTTTTATTGAGTCCTCCCGTTTCATACTTTGCAATGGTTGAGAGTACTTGTTTCTTTTGCAAATAAAATTTAGAGAGGAGTTGCCAGTTAATTTTCCTTGCTTAAGTATTATTTCTGTTGCTCATTAAGACATTAAATGTGGGAAGATCCAATGGCACCTGTGGAAGGAATCAAGTCCCACTTGGAATGTAAATTGCTTGTTTGTTTGTCTGGATAGGTATTGTACATTTCACAAGTCTGTGTTTTGGGATTTGCCTTATGAATAGACAGCTTTGCATGAGCTGTCCCCCAGGTTACCGAAACATGGTACACTTGTCCTTTGGGCAACTGCATAAGCACAGTGCAAAACTTCCCAGCCTCCAGTAAGGCCCTACAATATGGATCGAAGATAATGGGACTGTCGCGATAAAGGAGATGTGCTCAGTTGGCCTCTGGGGTCTGGTTTTTTGTGTGTTTATGGAAAGAAAGAGGAAGCTTTCTGTGGTTAATGTGGAACCCACTGAAACTTCCTGGTTTTGGCATTTCAACAAGGAGTCAAACCTCTGGCAAAACACAACATTCTGTTTCTAAGAAAAGAGGTTTACAAAGCTCAGAAAACCTTGGACATCAAATAGCTCTTACAAAACAACAGTGTGATGATTTAAGTGTAAATGAATCAGAAACATATGGATTAAATTTCTCTTAAAATACACATGGGTTTAAAAATTATGGGTGAAAGTGCTTGGCAAAATGAGTCTTTAGTTTTACTCAATCCAAAAGGTTTGAAAAATAGCTCAAGTTGTTTGACAAACCCACGGCCCAGCCGGAGGATTCCGTTTCGCTGGTGGGACCAACCAAGGCTGACCTCAGACAACATGGGTTTCTGCCCCATTCAAAAGGTGAGTCAGATGCTGCCTTCCTCCTGCTTGGCTGTCAGAACAAAATGCCATGGACTGGGCTGCTTATAACAGCACACATTTACTCATAGTTCTCAAGCCTGGGAAGTCCAAGATCCAGCATCTGTGGACTTGGTGTCTGGCGAGGTCTTGCTTCCCGGTTCTTTGACATCCGTCTTCTCACTGTGTCCTCAGAGGGCAGCAGGAGCCAGGTATTCATTGATCATGAGGACCCCACCCTCATGGCCTAATCACCTCCCAAAGCCCCACTTTCAAATACTGTCCTGTTGGGCATTAGGGTTTAACATGAATTTGGAGGGGTGGCTGTGGACATTCAGCCCAGAGCACAGGCATTCTTGACATTGTGGTATAATTACCAGCAAGGTGGGTGCGTCAACCACTCAGGATAAGAGTTTGAATCATAGGTGAAAGTAAGGACTATTATATTTATATCCAAGTCATGCAGTCATTGTTCAACCATTCCAGAAAACCAGAAAGAGCTTCTCGGGACTTGAAGTCAGGTCTAGTGTCTTCCCATATTTGCAAAATCAGAAGTGCTGGTTACCTCAAATGCGAATCCTTCCCAAAGTGTGGAGTCTAGCTCTCCTGTGTCAGAAATACCTAGGTTATTATTAAAAAATACATACTCCTAGTTCCCTTTTCAGATATACCATGTCAAAGCCCCTGGAGCCAGGGCTGGGCATTCCCAGGTTATACAAGGTCCGATTGTTATGCCATCCAAACACTGAGAATCACAGCTGTAGTACACGAGGAAGGTGCTATCAGATCTCACAAGGGAAGGCTACAGTCATCTGGGTCGCTACTCGAATGTCACATTGGTTTGATTTCTAGACTGAAAGATCTCTGTGGGCAGGAACTGTCTGCTCACACTCACCATTACATCCTCAGCCCAGGTCCAGTCATAAAGTAAAAACAGGCTAACAAAGGGTTTCTAATACATTCAATGAATCAAAAGGTATATGTTCTTTAAGCCTTTGGCATGCAAGGATATACTCTGAGATAATTTGAAGGGGCATGATAGCTATTAAAAATTGCTCTATTCAACATTAGATTTTCTATCCATTTGTACTATGGGATCTTGCAATGTAAATGAGAGAGACCGTTGAAGTAACTTTGCACACCAGAATTACAGAGACATGGCTTAAAAAGAAGCAGTTCTTGTCTGAGTAGCACCAGTCCACCTAAATTGATCCTCCTCTGCTAAATCTCATGAATAATTCTGTCAGGGGAGTGAATGTTAAGTCCAGGATATAGTATCTTTACAAAGTTACTTGCTTAATGACTCCCTGTCTGTATCTGGTATCGCAGGAACAAGCAGAAAGTTTATCCCTGTAAGGTGATACTATGAAAGAAAAATAAGTAATGAATCACAACCAGTTAAAATATTTATGCCAAAAGATATAAAGAACTATAATGACAGACAAGAAAATACTTTAATACCTGTGATTATTAAAGGCATTATTTTTAGGAATAATAGTTGCACATGTATTGTTTTTCTCTGTTTATAAAATAAATATTTTATGTGTGTTCATCTTGGAGGAGAAAAACCTGACGGGTAAATGAGAAATCTTCTCACAACCCAGAATCAATACAAATGCAAACAATTTGATCACTATTCCTCCCATTCACCCACCACAGGTTTTTAAATGTCTTTGTGTGTATGTACACACACATTTAAAAATATACTATGATTTGGACTTATAATTACAAACATTTTTCTAATTAATTCAACAGTATTATTTTCCTGTGTTAGCAAGTATTCCTTATTTTAATGATTACAAAATAACTCATCTAAGTTATTTTATGGTCTCCCCCTAGTCTTATATATCTACATCATCTAGCAGTTTAACATTTCTCCATTTTACTTTATATTTTATGTTTCCAGTTTAACTTTTATAAATATACTAGAGGCCCAGTGCACGAATTTGTGCATGGGTGGGGTCCCTCGGCCTAGCCGGCGATCGGACGGATCAGGGGGCCAGCCAGCTGGGGAGAGGGACTGCGGGAGGTTGGCCAGCCACGGGAGGTTGGCTATGGGAGCGCACTGACCTTCAGGGGGAAGCTCCTGTGTTGAGCATCTGCCCCCTGGTGGTCAGTGCACGTCATAGTAACTGGTAGACTGGTCGTTTGGTCTTTTGGTCATTCAGTCGTAACGGTCGCTTAGGCTTTTTATATATAGGTTCCCTGTTGATCACTAAAATGCATTTTAAGGTACCTGCCTGATGAGTATCTTAAGATGAACTCCTAAGTTAGGATTGATAATGACAGTGAGTGTTCATTGTACACCTCCAGTAGGTCTGACCCTGAGCTTGCAATCATTACCTCTCACAAAATAGCTGTCAGGTAGGTACTAATTTCATACTTTCCATAAGACCTAAAGTTTGAACACAGGACTGACCCTTCCCATAGACTGTGCTCTTCACCTATATAAAATTAATGTGTTAGAGGATGTTTGAACACTTTTAAGGCCAATACAAAATTGCTCTGCAAAAGCTTAAACCAATTTGTATATCCTAGATGAATTACAGTGTTAATTTGACAAAAAAAAAAAAAAAAGCACACCCAAATTTTGTTTGACTTCTGTTTTTTCTAATTAATGAAGTTGAATCTTTTTCATATGTTTGTTTTTATTTACATTTCTGTGAAAAGTCAGTTTTGTTTTTGCTCAATTTACTGGGGGAAAATTACTCAATAAAATTATATAGGTTTCAAGTGTACAATTTTATGACACATTATCTGTATATCGCATTGTTTACCAGCCAAAGTTAAATCTTCTTCTATCACCACATATTTGACCTCTTTACCCTTTAATACACTCCCCCTTTTCTCAGGTAACCAGAGTTTGAAGTGTATAAGGTACCACAAGGTACCTTAAGTGTAGAAGATACAAGTCTGAGGGGGGAGGGGCATATATTGGCCCTAAAGACAAGAAGCTGGGGTTTTTCAGCCACAAGCTTTGGCTTGGGTTCTACTCTAAAAGGGGAGTTTGTTCATGATTTGGGGGGGCTATCATAACAAAATACCAGAGACTATGTGGCTTAAACAATGCCAATTTATTTTCTTAAAATTTTTAAGTCTGGTAGTCTGAACTCTGGGTGGTAGTGTGGCTGAGCTCTGATGCGAAGTCTGTTACTGGATTGTAGAAGGCTGTTTTTCACTGTGTCCTCACATGGAGAGGGAGAGAGAGAGAGAGAGAGAGAGAGAGAGAGAGAATTTCCTTGAGGAAATTTTGCTCCAGAGAGGTATGCTGGTAGTCAGGAACCCTTCTTACCCAGGATCACTTGTCAAGGCAAGATCAGCTTTCCTATCTTTCTTAGTTTCACTCTCCCACAACATTGTTGCTATTATAGGAATCTAGCCTTGGGGCACCTCTCACTCCTGGCTGTCTACTGGTCCAAGTTTCCTGCTGCTCCGGTTCCTTTGCCCTCCACCCCTTGTTCAGGTCTAGACTTCCAACTTCTGAAGTCCTGGATTGAACTCCTGCAGCCCATTTTGGAGGTATTCTCATTAAAAAGAAATTATAGAGTTAACTAAAATATCTATGCTGAAATATCCTTTTGTATACATTATATTTATAAAAGTGATCTGGGTGATATGGACTCTCTGGATCATTCCATTAATTTCTAGATCATTCATTTTTCATATCATGGTAAGTTGAAAGAAAAAAATTAAAAATAGTACACTGTTCTTTTAGGATTTTATTTTTTAAACTCGCTGTTTGAGGGGAGTAATGGATAAACTATCAGGTAATTCTGACCACATAAGAGAGGAAATGAAGTTTCGGGAGGAAAGGTACTTGGACATGCCTTTCAGGACTACTTGCAGCAGAGAATTCCATGGTCCTGACTTTTTTTTTTTCCTAAACAACAATTTCCCTCTATGAAATATAAGCATATCATGTTTAGTCTGAAGTGAGCTTAGAAATGTGTTCATTATTTGGCACACATGACTGAAAGGGAGAGAATCCAAAGTAATATAGAAAACACAGACTTGGTATAATGGTTCATTTACAGCTTACTTTCAGTACCTTTCCTCTTTAATGAGCTGAAATTAAACAGGAACTTTTGGTGTGTCTGCAGCATTTTATTTACTTATATAGATGCAGATTTGTTTTACCTGTACATTCTTTATGCTAACAACAAGATTTTAAAAACAGGAGGAAAATACTGATGACAATTGAATAAATGGGAATATAAAATTGTAAACATATGTAAGATCCTAATATATTTTCATTTAATCTTCCCCAACGTCTTATTTTGAAAAAAAAATTAAATATAGAAGAATTGAAAGAGTAGTAGAATAAATACCAGTTGCATTTTATCTAAGTTCAACAATTGTTATCATTTTGTTCTTCCTTTTGCTCTTTCTGTCTCTCTCTCTACACATACACACACACACACACACACACACACACACACACACACACACACACAGAGGCATGCACACTTATTGATGCGGAACAATTTGAAAATAAGTAGCAGAGATCATGACATTTATTCCTAAAATATTTAATATTCATCTTCTAAACATAAAGGCATTCTCCTAAGAAAATATATAATTCCTTAATAAAATACTAAAATACCTATGTCATACTTAAATTTTCCAAGTTTCCCCCAAATGTCTTTTACTGATTTTTATTTTCTACCCAGGATTCAATCAGAGATCAGGCATTGCATTTGGCAGTATGTCTTCTTAGCCATTTTAGATCTAGAACAATTCGTCTGCTTCCTTTTCTTATGGCACTGATTTTTCGAAGACCCCAGGGAAGTTTTCTTGTAGCTAATCAACCTTCTTTCTCTGCTTGTTTTGTTATGTTATTGTTTAATTGAATCATCTACTTTATCTCCTATAAACCGGAGGCCCAGAGACTTCCATTAAATTCAGGCTCAGTATGTCCTGCGGCGATACTTCATGGATAAGCTGCCTACTTCATACTGCATCAGGTGGACAATACTAGCTGATCCCATGTTCACAATGTTAAGTTTGTTCATTTAGCTAAGATGATGATATCCAGATATCTCCATTTTAAGGGTACATGTTCTTTTCTTATAATTTATGTTTCGGGTAGCTATACTCTGGTATCCAGTATACTATTTATTCCCCAGTGATCTTTCCTCTAATGGTTACAACATATATTCATGATCCTTGCCTAAATCATGAATGAACTCCCCTTTTAGGGCAGGACCAAAGCCAAAGCTCATGTCCTCTTGTGGCCAAAAAATCCCAGCTTCTTGTTATTAGGGCCAATACACTGAGTGGCCAGATTATTATGATCTCTGAATGCATAATAATCTGGCCACTCAGTATATATATATATATATATATATATATATATATATATATATATATATATTTGTTTTACCTGTACATTCTTATGTGTGTGTGTGTGTGTGTATGTATATATATACATATATATACATACACACACACACACACACACACACACACACATAAGAATGTACAGGTAAAACAAATATATATATATTAGAGGCCTGGTGCATGAATTTGTGTATGGGTGGGGTCCGGCCAGCCTGGCCATGGGGAGGGGACATGGGCGGTTGGCCGGAGCGGCCGGCTGGTCGAACTCCTGGTCGGGGGAACAATTTACATATTAGCCTTTTATTATATAGGATATACACTGAGTGGCCAGATTATTATGTGTTCAGAGATCATCATAATCTGGCCACTCAGTGTATATGCCTGACCCCCACCTCTCCTCTCAGACTTGTATCTTCTACACTTAAGGTACCTCGTGGTACCTGGTACACTTCAAACCCTTGGTTTGTGTATCCTCACTTTTCCCAGTTTTTCTTTTCTTCCTTTGGGCTTGGTGTTATATATTTATTTTAATCCAATATTTCTATGTGTTTTGAGGCTTGGAGGTCTATTTAAGTTCATTTTGGTCCCAAAGAAGATAAATAGAAAAAGAAGAAGAGAAGAGGGTGGGGGGAGGAAAGAAGAGAGAGAGGGGAACAGAAGGGGTGGAGGGGAGAGAGAAGGGGGGTGGAGAGGAAAAAAGAAGAAACAAATCAATGCCTATTAGAAAGGATTATTGGACAATAGCAATTTATTTTTGCAGTATTCATATACCACTTGTTGTTTCTGGCCATAACAAGGACACTCCTTCACTGGGAAATTCAATTTTTGGATGCAGCAGGTACGGATGGATATGCTGTACTTAAGCCAAAAGTAGCTGATTGGGTGGGTGGGAGAGTTTGAGAGTGACTCTCAAGATTCTGCCTTTGTAAACTGGAGCAACTCATATTGAAATGATTAGTTCTCTTAATTAAAGTCATGGCTATAAAAAATAAGATTTCTTTTAACAAATTCAGTAGAAATTATTTATATAAATGAGTTTAGATTTCTCTACTGTTTTGAATCTCTTCAATGTTGAAACATTTGCATTTTCTGAAGATGAAGTTGATTTTTGAAAACAGTTGGGATTTGTGGACTGAGCCTGCCTGGTAACTAAGGACTGTGAAATAAACAAAGTAATGCCAATTTGGTAACATCAAAAATATTTTTACTGAAAGTAGACAAAATGCTAAAATGGATAAGTAACCAATTATTGTGCCATAGTTTACACCTATTTATGAATATCATATGTTGATGTTGATTTACTCATAGTTTAATAACTATATAAATACAAGCATTCTATTTTCATTATAGTAGTAGAAAATTTGAAAAAAAAAACTTTTTGTCATCACTATCTTGTAATGGAAAGTTAATTAGATCCGTTATTTCCTCAATGTATCTCTCTGCTACCCTTCTCCTTGGTACCATTTCTGTTTCTTTCATTGTGAAATTCCTGGTAAAAAAACATTGCATGCCTTGATATGACTGTTGGTTTAAACCCAAGATACAGGACATTGTAGAACAATGTATAATTTAGTCCCATTGTACCAATTTAGTCAATTTCCATACTCTTATCTTCCATCAGTCTAGCTGGTCTTCTCACTTTTCCTTTCTGCATGTAATAGTTATTAATTCATGAATCATACATATGTTAAATACCGATTTAATTAGGCACTATTAATTAGGCACTGTGCTAAAATCTGGTAATGCAAAGGTGAATAAGATATCCTTCTTATCTTCAGGGAGCTCACACCACAGTAGGGTTACTAGGCAATCTATAATAATAAAAGCATAATATGCTAATTAGACGGGGCAGCCGAAAGACCTTCCAGATGTCCTTCCAGATGACCTTCTGGACAAAGCCAGGGCTGCGAGGGCCGAGCCCCTTGCACAAATTTCGTGCATCGGGCCTCTAGTAAATAATAATTGAACACAGTATGAGAAGAGCAAGTGCATTCTTGTTATCAGGCAAGTCTATGATCAGTGGTTTTTCCATTCACTATTATTTACATCAACGACATTTGCTATGGGGATGGATGAAGATCTTTTGAGGACTGAAATACAGATAAATGTCACTTTTTTCATAGTTCTTCCAGTGCCAGATCTAACCATGGCCACTCATATCATTTCACAGGTCACTGTGACAGTTACTCTTGTCCTAGATAATTACTGTAGGGTAAGGGTTTGGCTCTGTCCACAAAGAGAGCTTTTTATTCAGTGCACTTTGTAGAATGAAGTGGAAAAGAATCATAGTAATTCTCCTTAAAAAAAATAGAATTTTTCTTTATACCTATATATATTATCCATAATTTGTTTAAAAATATGTATCTTGGGCTCTTTGACTAATGAAGACTACGGTAATATTTTTCAAATCCAGTAGTCATTTTCATTTTGCTCTAATATCCTTGAGAGAACAGACCAAGGACGTTGCTTACAGGGTTAAATAATCTTCACTTACCAACGATTCAACTAAGTGTTCAAGCCCTCAAATATTTCTATGGTCTGGAACTTGTCTTTAACAGTTTCTTTACTTGGGGATACAATTTGAGTTAGAAGTCCTGGGGGACCTCCTCTGTTTGTTTCTTATTTGCCTAGTTTTTGTTATTATTGTCCATTTGTTTGGTCTTTTTCATTTGTTATTAGACTGTAGTTTGATACTTCTAACTTGTGGTTTGGGTAGATTCCATGAAATTCAAAGGCATCTGCCCTTTTTTATTCTTTTTCTTGGTAAAAAGTGAATCAGAATATTTGAAACATCAGGAACATGAATTATATTTAAAACTTCTTTAGAAATTTGGGGTGATTCTTGGACCGTGTGTTAATATGTGATGGTCACTGATCTTCCTGCCTTCCATTTTCTTTGACAGATGTTAAAACGATACAAAAGATTTTGGTGATAGCTACATTTTTCAAACTATCAGTTTCATTGAGATCTGAAAATAATCCAACTAAGGCAAAAATGTTAGCCAGGATCTTCACTGGGCTCTGGCTCTGATGTGTGAAACCCTGTGTCCAAACTTTTCTAGGCCTCAGGTTATTCATCTATTAAACATACATATTTACAAATTTAGCATGAGATGATTTCATAGGTCCTTTTAATCTCCACATTTGTGAAACTATGTGTAGGTATTGGCGACTTTTGCATTACATATGTTTCAAAAATGGATCTCAAAGTGATTAATGCAGACCCCGCTCAATATAATGAGCAAGACATCCTTAGGCACTCTTTAATACTCTTGCCATTTCCATTCTCAGGATGCAACCTTCGTCATACAAATTTCAAGACCAAGGGATCTTGTGACATAAAGGCCCTGGTGAGTGATTCAGTCCACTAGCTAACACCCTGAAACCATGGGTCTTGAAGTGCCTTTGCTGTGTCTTATAGCAAACATTTATGAGTATTATACCATGTTACACTATCCATGGTCTGAAGATATTTATGTGTTGCTCTTCCCAGAGTTAGTTTATAGAACAGAGTAAATATACTCTGGGGTAGGAAAAAAGATAAATGAACCATGAAGGGAAGGCAGGGCAGGAATTGCAAGAAATGGTGCCCCTGGTATCTCCAGGCCCAGGAACTTGAGTCAAGGAAGCAGGGCCATTATCACAATGGAATCACTGATCAAGTCCCCCATGGGTATTTAAACCCAATTAGGCAATAGTCACCAGGTGGCGCCAAACTGCAGCTATGATCCAGATGAATTTGAATCATTTAGTGTCATGACTCAAGCAGTCCTCCTCCTCATTTCATTAAACTTGCAACAATTGGACACCCATATTCTAAGGGACCTTCCTTTTATACATTGACAATCCCATTATGGGTAAATGATGTCAGTGTTGATAACTTCTTCTCACCCCCTATGGGTAAAATTGAAAACCTTTAGCATTGGTTAATAAGATTATATAGGTTTCAAGAGTACAATTCTATGATACATCATCTGTAGATTGCATTGTGTGCCCACCATCCAAAGTCAAATCTCCATCCATCACCATATATTTTACCCCCTTCACCTTTACTACACTTTGTATGTTTCAAAAAATGGATCTCAAAGTGATTAGTGCAGATCCTGCTTGATATAATGAGCAAGACATCCTTAAGCACTTGTTAGTACTATTGCCATTTCCATTGTCAAGATGCAACCTCAGTCATATAAATATCAAAACCGATTAATCTTGTGACACAAGATTCCTGCACACTCCTTTCCCCCTGGTAACCACCATACTGTTGTGTGTATCTATGAGGTTTTGTTTTTTGTTTGTCTTGTTGTTCATTTGTTGCTTTCAGCTTTATATCCTACATGTGAATGAAATCATATAGTTCTTGACTTTTTCTGTCTGATTTATTTTGCTTAGTATGATAGGTCCATACATATCACAAATGGCAGTATTTCATCATTTTTTATGGCTCAGTAGTATTCCACGGTATATATGAACCACATCTTTATCCAATCATCTATGGGTTGTTTCCACGTCTTGGTCACTGTGAATAATACCATGACATGAAGACTATACTTTCAGGGACCATTTCTATAGTTTACTTTATTTGTCACTGTCACCTTTTCCTCTTTCCCATGATCATTCATGTGGTATGGTTGAGTCACATGGGAACAACAACTTTGACTAAACTTCCATTTCCCCGTGCCTTTGTAGATGCTGTCCTCCTATCTCAAATGCCTTTCCTGCCACACTCCTGTGTTCTAGATCTAGTGAGATGCTTTGCTCTGGCAAAGGTCAAACCTGAACTCAAAGGCGTCCTCTTCTGTATTTCCATCCTGGCAAAGGCAGTACTATTAATCCCGATTTCCTTGGTCGTGTACTCCAAAGCACTTTGTTCTTAGGTGATATCACCATCATTTCTCACTTTAGAATAGCATTACTGGTATTTGTCAGCTTTCCACTTTGACTATAAACTATCCAAACGTAGGAACAAACTAATCTTTTCATCATTGTGTCACCAGTGTCTAGGAGCACATCTGTCATATGCTATTCCTTTAATATTTGTGTCTTAAGTTAAATAAAGCAGTATTTGAATTGTATGTATATCTAAATATGTAAATTGGATTAAGTTTAAACAAATTAGGACAGCTAAGCATTAGAAAAGAGTAATTGGTGAGCTCCCTAAAAAGCAAATCATCTTTTCCCAACATGGACTGGATGAATGAGCACTGTGTCCTTGTTTCTTTAGTCCCTTTGCTGTGTCTTACAGCAAATATTCCTGAGTATTGCATCATGATACACTATTCATAGTCTGAAGATATGATTGTGCTGCTCTTCCCAGAGATAGTTGGTTGATAGGACAGAGTACATGTACTTGGTGATGGACAGCATTCCTTTCATTGTGGCCTTCTTGTAAGACACACTGGACATTTCTAGTCCAAAGCTTCGCTCCAGTGGTGACTGTTAAGTGGTCATTGGCACATGCCTTTTCACTAATATCTAAAATCTCCCACTGAGTTCCAGGTCAGAAGGCGGTGTATTTCAAGAATTGGAGGGGATCTTCATCCCTATGTCTCATGTTCACATGTGAGAGAACGGGGACATAGGAAGGTTAGATAGATTTCCTCCCAGCTTAATAATGGTAGTAATGGGAGAATTGCAATTAGAACCCCACTTACCACCCCCCCCCAATCCACCCAGTTGCCTTCCTGTGACCCACACAGTTCATAGATCATTATGATTTGTGTAGTTTATGACTTGAAGTAATAAACAAATCTGAACAGTGATAGGAGGAAAAAGCCTACGAGTGGCAACTTGCTTACAAACCACAGGCTACAGTCCTTCTCTCCATATCCTTTCACCAGAACCTGATCTCAATATTCACCTCTCTTCCAGCATTTTGGTTGTTAAATCACACCTCTGCTTCTGAGAAGTACTTAGAGAAACTCTCGAATCCTCTCCATGCCTGATCTAGTTTGGGATCTTCCTTTGGCAGTTAGAGGATTGGAGTGTCCTACAAGGGACTGTTTGCTTTCTTATCTAATCTTTAATGCATCTAGCAGCAAAACAGACATTCAAAGGTGTCCGTCTGCCAGCAGAAGGTTGTTTAAGGACACACAACTCCTGTGACTTTTATTGTGTGGTCGAGTAAATAATTGGAGGCTTTTCCAGCTCCTGACAATGTCATTTATTTGTAATTTTCTTTTTCAGCTCTAGTTTGCTACCCCTCCTCAGGGCTGGGTTCCAACTCTGAAGATCCAGCAAATGCTTTCTGTCTAGGCGTGGCCTTCCTCCGTTTAGGCAACGCAGATGAGGAAGCCTAGCAAAAGCAATTTGAGATTGTTTTCTGAATTCTCTGCTACCTCCTGAGTTGGGAAATATTTGGAACAGCAGTCCACTTGGCCAGAACTTTTCACCTGTTTCTTCTTTTTTCATCTCCTCAGTGAATTGTAAACACAGTTTTAAGGAAAAGGATCCGATTGCTGGGTTGTATTCCTGTCCAGCACACACGAGGTGTTTGGATGAAGCTTTGTCCCCAGAGGGCCCATCTGCCCTGTAGGAACATTATGAGGCTCTGTAACACCCATCAGGGCTAATACCAATTTTGGGACCTGGGTCAACCCTGGGGGGAATCCAAGACTGTGAGTCCCTTCTTGGCAGGCCAGGCCACCTGCTAACAAACCAGAAACATGCAGGGAGTTTACAACCCAGTTGTTGATGCCAGAAGCTCCATAAATTACATCATAATCTCAGGCAAGGGGGGAATTAGGAGGGTAGAAGGTGGTCAACTGAAGGAACACCTGAATCCAATAACAAACTGGAGTGTTTTCAACTGGCAGAAAACTTGGACATGGAAAAACAATGATTGGGTTTGCCTTTGGCCAATGATGCTCCTAGTTGGAGTCAGATCCTGACCTCACCTAAATGCACATCATGCCCTCTGATTCCTCCCCCTGAGAGGGCAGAAGGTGCCCCCTGGATGACTGTAGTTGGGCCTCTGAGCCTTTTTTTCTCCTTCCACAGTGGTGCCTGGGTGCAGATCCAAGGTTAGGTAACGTTTTATAGCCAGTGGTCAAATGAGAAACCCAGTTAGCTTTCATAACATTCTATTTAAAGACTGTCCTTTCTTCTGAGGAATTAACTTTTCTGCTTTTATTTGCTATTGAAATGTCTACGCCTTTATGAAATGATGGAGAGAGGAGAGTAGGCAGTAAATTTCTCATTTATATGTCTTTGTTGGCAAAATTACAGGTTGGCCAACCTGAGTCCTTCTTTACAGTTTAATGGTTCTTTAAACAAAGATATAAGCCAAGGAACTGTTGAAGTTCATTTTAGCAGACACGTTTCAGTTTAGCAGATTTCATCATTAACCAAGGAATTTGTATATTGTGGTCTGTTCAGTGGCAGCTTTGGTTTCATCTAATGGTCTCCAAGGAAGGGAAGGTGGATGTCAGTCCCAGCACTGGGCTGTATCTTACCCAGATGAATAACAAGGTTATCGCCATTCCTGCATGTCTATTTGTCTCTCCTCGGATGTCTTCACACCTAAAATTAACTATATTAAAAGGGATGTTCACTGAGCTCCCTTAGTTCAGGCTTGGTGTGTGCTCTCCTGCCACATTTATTAGCACCAGTGTCTGGGCTGGCTTGGTCTCTCTATGCATAGGCAACACAGATCCAGACTGCCAAAATAAGCTGATGAATGTCAGGGAGGGCCACACCTTCCCTCTCCCTACCTCTTTTTTTCTCCTTTGACTCTCCCCTTCTGCCCATTCCCCTCCCCCCACCCCCAGCCATTTCTCTTTTATGTTCAGAGCTCCAATCTTGACTCTGGTTGTTCAAAATCTTCTATTGTGAAAGTCCCACACAGCTCTGTCTTGGGAAGCTTACCAAGACCATTCCACTCCTAAATCCACTCCTCATTAGACTTTCTGTCCAGTCTTTTATCCTTGGAGGCCTAAATCCAGGCTTGCCCATGATAGCTAACATGCTGAAATGTATTAGTGACCGACTATGACCTAATATGCAAACAGTGTTGTGAGTATGTGCTTATGAATAGATATAGAGCCTTAACCTGAGGACTGACTACAAGAGTATAATTTTTTTGTGTGATGGGTTTTAATGTACTGTGACTGCCAGCCAACTTTATTGAAATGTAAGTGTATATGCTAACCATATGGTGTCTGAGATGAGTAATATCACGCATTTAAAAGAAAACTCTCCTTTTCCTCTTTTTCTATTCCACCAGTAATTCCTGCTAGCTATTTTCTGGTGGCATCTTTCTCTGTAGCCCTCATGTTGATTCTCCGCTGAACCTGTCTAGCATGCTGCTCCCTGCTTACTCTTCACTCCTGTGGTCCCCAACCAACTTTTCCTCAGTACAACCATCAGTGATTTTTCAGAAATATAATCCTGCAGCTGCTCAGCCTCAGGATTCCATGGGGCCCATCATGGTTATCCTCCTGACCCCACTGGTCTTGTGACCAGTGAGAACCTCCAAGGGCGCAGGCTGTTGAATAATCTCCTGCCCTCCCAAGTGCTGTCCCCACTTCCTGGAACACTCTGATCTCCAACTTCTCCTCATCTTAGAAGACCCAGTTCAAGCATCACCCCTCTACTTTTTATAGGTACCCCTTTTACATCCTGTAGAACACAGAATTCTACATTGTCATCATTGACTTATCTGCCCATCTCACTAGATAGACAAGGATCACTGGCAACTTGGATCGCTGGTTATTTCTCTTTACATTCCCAATGCTTAATTCAGTTCCTGGTGTCGTGAAGTTGTCTTAGAAATTTGTGTTCAAAGTCTGCAAGATCTTCAACCTGTGGCTTTCCCAATGTGGATTTCTTTTAAGTAAAGGCTCTTTCTGTTCAGTTAAGGGTCTATGTTATGAACTCTCTCTAATACATCTAAAGGCTTTTAGATACTAGGCGCTGGGTAGAACCTTCGAGGAAATTCACTCTATCTCTCATTCATTTCTGACGTCCAGAGCACTGATGTACCACATTTCTTTCTCCTGTTCCATCTTCCCTTCTGGGTTTGTGTTTCAGACCATACCCTCTCCCCTCATCTCCAAGTCTCCAAATTAGGAGGTGTTAGAGCTGGAAATTAACCACTGATGCTGGATAAAGGTTGTTTCTCGTTCCTCTGCCCCAGGTGGAATATAAAAAGCATGAGAACCAGATTTCATCCTACCTAATAAAAGAGTAATATGCAAATTAACCATCACTCCACCACATGCACAACCCACGCCCACCAGCCACGCCCACCAGCCAATCAGAGCGACTATGCAAACAAACCCAACCAAGATGGCTACAGCCACAAAGAGCAGGAGGGAGGCTTGGGTTTCCAAGGCAATGGATGAAGCCAAGCTTTCCGCCTGCCCTTCCTGGCCTAAGCCTCCACTCAAGGCTACAAAATTTCAATTATAGAAGGTAAACAAATCCAAACAGAAATGGCGGCAGCCACGGAGCTGCAAAGAGCAGGAGGCTAGGGTTGCCCACTGCTTTCCGCACACCCTGGCCGGCCAAGGCCTCTGCTATAGGCTACAAAGTTTCAATTATAGAAGATATACACAAACCCCAACAGAAATGGCTGCCGGCCATGGAGCGAGCAGGAGGCTTGGCTCCGTTCCAGGCTATAAAGTTTCAATTGTAGAAGGTAAATAAATTCCAGATACCAGGGCCTCTGCTTGGGTTGCCAGGGACGTGGCTGGCCTGCAAACCACCACAGGCCCCTCGCTCAGGCCACCCCACACCCCAAGGGAACCCCCACCCTGATCCAGGACACCCTTCAGGGCAAACCAGCTGGCCCCCACCCCTGCACCAGGCCTCTATCCTACCTAATAAAAGAGTAATATGCAGATTGACCATCACTCCAACACACAATATGGATGCCCCCATGTGGTCAAAGATCCTGCCCCCAGGTGGACACAAGATGGCCACCACAAGCTGGCCAGCAGGGGATGGCAGTTGGGAGGCACCAGGCCTGCAAGGGAGGGCAGTTGGAGGTGATCAAGCCTGCAGGGGAGGGCAGTTAGGGGTGACCAGGCCGGCAGAGGAGGGAAGTTGGGGAAAAACAGACTGGCAGGGGAGTGGTTAGTGGGTTATTAGGTTGGCAGGCAGAAGCGGTTAGGGGAAATCAGGAAGGCAGGCAGGTGAGCAGTTGGGAGCCAGCAGTCCTGGATTGTGAGAGGGATGTCCGACTGCCCGTTTAGGCCCAATCCCACTGGGATTAAGCATTGGGAATGTAAAGAGAAATAACCAGAGATCCACTGGGATCGTGCCTAAATGGGCAGTCGGACATCCCTCGAGGGGTCCCAGATTGGAGAGGGTGTAGGCTGGGCTGAGGGACACCCCCCCCCCCGCCCCCGTGCACAAATTTTGTGCACCGGGCCTCTAGTAGGGTTATAAAAATGGAAATATTGACATCAAAACTGAAAAGACACTGAGGATTGAGTCCTAGTGTTTGGTTCCAACTACATCACTATTTATGTAAGAAGTCACTTAATTTCTCTGGATCTCTTTACTTTATCCATAAAGTATAAGAGTTGGATTGCCCAATTGCTGAGAAATCATTTGACTCTAAAATTCTATGATTACATCTTGATTTACTCACATAATTAACATGTTTATGTGTCTATCCAGCAAAAATGGAAATGCTTCAGAGATAAATCCAATGATGAGAAGCAGGATGAAGAAGAGATCTTAAGACCAAGTACTGGACTATTGATATAGTAACATTAAAGATTGGGAAACTGAAGCTCAGAGATTCTGAATACTTTCCAAAGAGGATCCAGCAGCAACCTAGATCTCGCTCTTCCAAATCCAATGATCTTTAATAATATATCATGCTATGGTTGATAAACCAGTACTATTGGAGCACGATACAGATGAAGCTCTCAGATATAAAATTTTTTTAAAATATTATTAAGCGGCAGAAGGTGGAAAAATACTATCCCTTTATCAAAAGAAAAAGAAAGCACTTACAAAAAATGACAGTGACAGGAAGGCTATTTTTACTTGCTTCTTCCCTCACTGATGCCAGCCCTGATCTCATCTTCTGAGCAGGCAGTGATGTGAGGGGAGGCAGAGAGACACGCTAAAGTGGAGACAGATAAGAATGACTGACTCAGATAGATGAGTTCAATGCATAGATCTTGATAAGTTTCACAAGAAAGAACTCACGGAATTGAACACAGTCATAGCTGAGTCACAAAAGAATGATGTTCAAGAACTCGCAGAGGGATGAGAGTGGCCCCAAATTGGAATGTATCATATCTGTTCTTTCAGAAGAGGGTTATGGGCCACCTTGAATATTGCTGATTTACCAGAGGGGAGAAAGAGATTTATTCAAATGTTGGGTTTTCAATGCCTGGAAGATAATAAGGTTGCAACAACTGGACTTGTGGGAATGGAATCCTAAAATGTTGTGCTGGAATGTGGTTTTTGGATTATGTAATATGTAGCCTTCATTTATAGAGGAGTCAACTGAGTCTTAGAGAAGTAAAATCAGAAATCCTTAAGAATGCATGATCTCATTCAAGGGCAGTGTGGCAAATCTGGCAAGCTGAGCTGATGAATTAATGCAATAACGATTGACATTGTCTCATCTAAATGAATTTCTTCTTTTGGGGGTGGGTACTTTCTCTTATACATCAGGGAAGGAGATCATTGCTAGACATTCTGGCACCGCACAAATAGGAGAAGGAACCTCTGGGCTACAATGTACAAAATAATTAAGATGTGATTACTCATAGATGATACCGCAACAGTTACACCTCAGAGAAAGTACTTCTTTAGTCCAATGAATTTACTGCTACTCTTTCACTTTCCTTTTGTAGCCCAAACTTCTTAAACATTTAACTGAGTGAGCAAGAAAGTTAATCTTACATCACATAACTTACTTGACATGATCTTGAATATAAAAAATGTGTCTTTGCAAAGTATTCTTTTCAGATGTAGAGCAGTCCTTGTTAAATCAAAGGAATTTCAAGTGACTAAGAGAATGGCACTGGATTCCTTTGCTTTGACTTCTAATTGATGAACTCCTATCAGGCTTTGAAACTGGCTATAAAGTACTGTGGGAGAGGGGGAAGAAACCAGGCAACCCAAGAAGTTAGAGTGGGTGAACATAGGGAAAATTTAAATCTGGAGAACCTGTTTTTGTGTTTGTTTTTTTTTTAAATAAGTGAATACCTATTAACTTTTGCTAGAATTCAAAATACTGGGTTTGTAGGAAACAGATATTTGAGACTAATTTCTCATCTGATGCTTCACTTTTATTTCTGCTTAGATGTCTTCAGAGATCTGCAGTTTCAAAGACAGTCCATCTATTTTCTTAATAGTCCATAGAAAAATTATACTGTGTCAAAACGATATCCACCATTTTTTACCTATTGCCCCTCCTTTTATCTTCCATATCAACATAGAACAAAATTTGCACATCTCTCGAATAATTACATCTCTTCAAATAGGTACAACTATTGCATTCCCTCCTACTTACTTGATAGAGGTTTCATAAATATTTGTTAATTGTTTATCCTGGAAAGTTTTCCTATATTCTGAAAAGCATACTTACGATTATTCAGCAGCGATACTCTGATAGGGTAAATGTTCTACAGTATTGCAAAGAGCTTAAACTTTCTGTTGTCAACCAGTTGTCAATGGCACCAATTCAATACCAACAGGAATCCCCAGTTTGAGGTGCAGTGAAGAAGAAAACTTTATTCAGTGCCAACAGTGATACAGTATGGCTATGAAACCGCATGGCTGAGAGGCGGCTCTGAGGTGGACTGAGGCCAGGAGGCCCCCATCTTCAGTGTTTCGTCTCCAGCTGGGAAATGTGGTCTTTGGTCTTCAGTGCACTCTCCCAGCCAGAGGGGAGCTGGCCTACAGGGACAGAAGTTTCCATTCCTGGCTGAGTTGTTCTCATGCAAATGAGGACAGCAAATCCTCACAGTTTGATTGGTCCAAAAGACACTGTCCTGATTGGTCAGAATAGAACCGCTCTGATTGGTCAGGGCCACACAGCTCCAATTGGATGGGGAAAGCCTCAGACCTATTGGTTGAAACAGGACTCCAGGAACCACCCTTTTTTAAAGGCAGGCCCCCAGTTCAGCATAGACGCAGGCTTCCCCTTGAGTGCAATTTGCTTGAGAGGCCCCTGTGCAGAAATGGCCGCTAGGCTCTGCTTTTTAAAAAATTTGGGCCCAGTTGGCCATCAGGAGCTCTTCTTAGTCCTCAAGATTCACACCATTAATGTCATATGAGTGTAGGAACTAAATTCAGAAGTTTTCTGGTTAGAGATATTGGTTCTTCTAACTCAATATGTGGAAGTCTTCACTTATATACACCTGTTTGGATGGATTGTGGGAAGACCACAGACAAGTGATTAAATGAGATTTTCAGGCGAAACATGCTATTTCTTCTTACTGTAAAAAATAAGGAACATTTCTGAGTCATTGCAGTCTTGGAATGTAATACCAAACAAATGAGAACCAGACCACAAGCAGTGGGCCAAGTACATCATTACTGAGTGAGTAATGTGAACGACTTACGTAAACTGTGGCTGAAACTGAGTTTTTAGCAGAGGACCATAACCTTTTGATTGCATCAAGAACAGTTAAAAGCTCTTTAATCTGCATGTTGTCCTTCAGGAAAGAAAAACTCATCAATCCAATTCGTAATCTCTAAGAATTGCAATTTTTCATTAAAATTTAACCCTATTTTTTCTCTGATTCTTCTTCTCCTAGCCAGCAGCAGAAGCAGCTAAAGAGAATTGGTGGGATCCAAATCTGTTGCTTCTACTGACCATAACAGGGGATGCATGTTACAGGTTAATAGGATCTTCTTCCAAGTAGCGTGGCCTGCTCTAAGACGTTATGTATTTCTTTTAAATACCTGTGTTATATATGGAGTTTCTTATCCTTTAAGAAATAGATTTTAGTTTGTATCAGAATCATTACTTCTTAATCATTATGAACCACATCTGCCCACAATCCCTTGAGGTCTATTTTCCTTAAACAAACAAAGAAAGGCAACACGGCCTTTTACCAGGGACTTTTTTTAAAACGTAAGCAAGGACTATCAGTAACTACCTTCTGGGAAAGATATTACATTTTTCCTTTCTGGTTATACTCCCTAAATGAAATACTAGTGTGCAAAGCACTTCTCTCTCTCTCTCTCTCTCTCTCTCTCTCTCTCTCTCTCTCTCTCTCTTATACAACCATTTTTTATTTTTGTATTGGATACATAAATATATTGTGTAATCTCTCCCATTGAGGAATTTCTCCCATTTCTCTCTTGAGTTTCATACCTTGAAAGTTATTGTCCCATTTTTCTTCTTTCTTTTATAGGAAAACTCCTTGAAGGAGTTATTTGTATTTGCCTCCAATTTATTTCCTCTTCTTTATTAAATCCACTTCAATCAGGTTTGTCTCTAGCTCTCCAGTAAAACTTGGTCAAACACCTTTTCCTTGGTGTTTCCAAATGCAATAGCCAAAACTAAGTTATGTTTATCTTGATCTACCAGCAGCATTTGACACAAAAGGAAAATTTCATCTTTCTTGAAATAATTTATTTACTTGGCTTTCTGGTTATTACACTCTGCTGGTTTTCTTACTTAATTGGCTTTTTTTAAATTCTCAATTTGCCTTCCTAACTTCTCATTGTTTCTCTGACTTGTAAATATTGGTGTGTCCAGGGCTCAGTCCTAGATCCTTTCTTTATCTGTGCTCTCTCTCTCTCTCTTGGTGAGATCATTCCTGCCTAATTTTCTGTCTCTAGCCTTGGACCCTTGCCTGATTTTTAAACTCTTATATGCAACTGCCTACTCAAAGTCTCCAATTGGATGCTGAATAAACATTTCATAATTAACATGCCCAAAACTGCGCTCTCATTTTTTCATCCCCAAAACCTACTTCCACCTACAGTCTTCCACATCTCATTAGATGGCAACTGCATTTGTCCAGTTGCTCAAGTCAAAGACTAAGTCATCTCTGGCTTTTCCCCTGGCAAACAGCATTACCATAAAAATATTTCTTAAATCTGACTACTTTTTCACTCTGACCTCCTACACCCAAGCCTCCACCATTTCTCACTTGTAATGTGAGGAAGCCTCCTGACCAGTTTGCCTGCTTCTTCCTTTGTCAACCCACACTCCAGTCTTTTCCTAACACAGCAGCCACAGTGATCCTTTAAAATCATGTCAGATCCTATCTGCCCTCATCTCAGAACCCTCCAATGTACCTGTCACTCTCAGAGAAAAGTCAGACTCATTGCATTTCCCCTAAATTATCTACTTCTTGTTGTTTTTCACCTCATTTCTACTGCCCCTTCTCTTTTTCATTCTAATCTAGCCACAGACAGATGTCCCTGCCTCCGGGCCTTTGCACCTACTATTTCTTTTGCCGGAAATATTTTTTTTCTCAAGTGCTCCCAACTTTTTAGAAGTCCCTTTTTTTTTTACTCTGCCTAATTTCTCTCCATTGTATTCATCACACGGATATCTATGTATATATTTATATCTCTGTTCACATTCATATCAATAACTATTCTTATTTATTTGCTTAAGATTTTTCTCCACTAACAAAATCCAACCTCTGCAAGGGCAATGATTTGAGAAAATTTTGTTCACTGCTGTCTCCTCAATGCCTTGTTCAGTACCAGACATATATTTGTGTCCTTATGTATTTTCTAATTGAACAAATGAATATTAGAATTATGTATTAGTCCAGTTCTGAAGTACTAGAAGAACTTATTCCCTGGACCGAGTTATCCCAACATTTTTACCTAATAATAGGCTTACATATTATTAAAACTTTGTAAATTATCTAATTCAATACCCTCTCCAATGATGGAATGTTTAAAAGGGCTGCTTTTATTTGTTTATTCATTTTTTATGCTGAGCTCAATTGTTCAATGGCTGCTCACTGGTAGCTGCCTCCTCTGCACACAGTCAACATTGATGAGCCACCGCGAGCCCTATTTTTATTCAAGCTCCAATGCCAATTACATATGATTGTGGTTGAAAAATATCTCTATTATTAATATCTTTATAAGTTTTCACAAGAACCTAGTAAAGTCCTGTGCACCCTGTGGGCGCTTCATAAATAGCTGAGTAGTGACTGACTACAGTAATTGGATCCACCTGAAATTAATTATTTTATCTTGATCATTTTTCCTCTGGGTTGACAACAAGGCAAGCCTGCTGCAATTTGTCGCTGGTTGTTACAGTATATACATGCACAGTGCCCCCTGGAGATCCCCAATACATGCTAATTGATGATAAAGTGGAGAGTGCTCTTGCTGGCATCTGTTATGGATTTTCAAAGAAATTTCCCTAGTATATTATCATAGAATATATTCAATCTGAAAACATTTCCAAAACATATGTTTATAGTTTTGTATTTTGAACTGTTCCAAGAATGAATTCTCCCCACTGGTGTTCCAGCCTGCCGCCTGCCTCCCTCCAATCCATCCTTGCATCATTGTTGCGTTACATGCCCCAGTCATGGTTCCAATCAAGTCATTTTCCTGCTGGAACAGTGCTGATGGTTCCCTACTGAATGCCAAACAAAGTCCAAATTCATCAACATGTATGTAAAGTGACGAGCCCAGGAGTTACTCCACTGCTTATAGCCAACGTTGCCCAAAGTGTGTTTTGTGAAACACTTGAGTCATGTGGATGTTAACAGATATTCTGTGAAAAATGATTAGAAGCCAAGGAAGTTTGGGAAATGCTGCGTTCCCCTGAAGCCCGCTTCTTGACTTCAGGACTTTTCAAAGCCTTTAAAATTCTCAATGTGCATTTCTGAAGGGTGATTAATTTGACTATAGAACCATAAAATGTGTATATGTTGTTTTTCCCCCCAAGAGAATTGGTTATGTTCTGCAGGATTCTGGTCTTCCCATGCAACACAATTTGGGACATAGTAAATGTAACTTAACTCTCAACTTATCATCATGCAATACAAGACTCTGTTTGCCACCTAATCAGCTGGCCCCAATTCTTGGTGCTTCCTACAGCCTTTGAGTAACTCTAAAAAGCTGACCTCAGAATAGTACTTTATACCTCTGTCTGAAAGGCATAGCTGACAATCATCTGCTTAACTTATACCCACTTTCAAAAATTCAGCCAAGGGTGAGATCATCAAGGAAGCCTTTCTCGAAACCAATATGTGTCATCAAACCTCTTATCAGAGACCTTACCACATTATATTGACGTTATGTGTTTAGGTGTTTATTTCCTCCTCTGCCTCCAGTGCACTGGGAACAGGGGATGTGTTTTAGTCATCTTTACGGAGGTATTGCCTAATAGAGTATCCAGTAAATAGCAGGAACTTGATAATTTTTTGTTGAGTTAAACTGAAGATAACAGATGACTTGTATATTTGGAAGAGTGGACTATGGAACTATTTGTAAGTTATGTTTTACATACACAAATATATTCTGCAGTTCAGATGGTAGACCATGTCCTTCTGAAAATGGAGAGAATCAGGATGAATGAAAACAGTGCTAGCAAATGTCATCCTGTGTAAGGTCAGCACACTGTATTTCTTTTTCTTTATATATATATATATATATATATATATATATATATATATATATATATATATATATTATATTATATTATATTATATTATATACTGAGTGGCCAGATTATTATGACCACCCCATCAGTACTTCATTGGGCCAACTTTTGCCTTCAATACTGCGGCAATTCTTCTTGGCATTGACTCCACGAGATGTTGAAAGGTGATGCAAGGAATCTAACACCATGCCTGATGAGTAGCACTGTCCAGTTCTGTGAGCTTTGATGGTTGTGGAACCAGCTGCCTGATGGCTCTTTTAACTTCGTCCCACAAATGCTCAATTGGATTGAGATCTGGTGATTGTGGGGGCCACCTAAGCAAGGTAAAGTCTCCCTCATGTTCTTGAAACCACTCCTGCACAATACGAGCACCGTGGCATGGCGCGTTGTCTTGTTGGAAGAAGCCATCTCCATTGGGATACGTCATCAAAATGATAGATGAACTTGATCAGCAATGATACTTAGGTATGTTGTGCTATTCAGATGTTGTTCCTCATGAATTAAAGGTCCCAAATCATGTCAGGAAAACATGCCCCAAATCATAACACTGCCCCCATCAGCTTGAAGGGTTGTACTTATGCATGTGGGGTGCATGCTTTCATGCTGTTTCCGTGAAATTCTCACTCTGCCATCTGCATGATGCAACTGGAAACGTGATTCATCAGACCACATGACTTTTTTCCAATGCTCGACTGTCCAATCCTTGTGTTTCTGTGCGAATTGGAGACGTTTTATCTTGGTAACTGCAGACAGCAAAGGTGTTCGAACAGGCCTTCAGCTTCCATATCCCATACGATGCAGTGTACAGCTAATTTGCCTACAAACGTCAGGTGGTCATAATAATCTGGCCACTCAGCGTATATTTCAGAGAGAGGAAGGGAGAAGTTCTATTTCATAGAACCATCAGTGATGGGAGAGAATGATCGATTGACTGCCTCCTGCACGCCCCCTACTGGGGATCAAGCCCACAACCTGGGCATGTGCCCTGACTGGGAATCAAACCATGACCTCCTGGTTCATAGGTCGATGCTCAACCACTGAGCAACACTGGCTGGGTGGCACACTGTATTTCAGTAATTTACATTTCTTTCCCTTTTTTTGGCACATTGTGGGTATTGATGAAAGAGCATTTAATGTTATAGAAAATGTTTGAAAATGCTTTAGAAACCATGTCCATGTACTGATGTTGCTAACAGGTTTAGTAGGTAGTGGTTTCCTCAGCACTTTTATAGTAGGGCCTTAAGATGATTTAGCAGATGGTAGTAGAGATGGAGGCATGGTGGTAGTCAAAAAAATTCTTTCTGTTCCTTCTTGAAGGTCAGCTGAAGCTGTAAATGCAAAGCATGGATGTAGGAGAACTCCGACTGCAAGTCTTCTCTCCTCAGCCCATGGTAGAATAATTCCCAATGTCCCCAAATCAAGGGTACCTGCTGTGTGCAGGAAGGTTGGTGATCTCATCTTAGAAAGCCAAAAAGTAATTGCTCAGCTCTATGCCAGTTGGTTTTGACTGTTATATTCCTGAGAATTATTAACTGCCATAATGTTTTCTGAATAATCCTGTGTTTAGTGATGTGGGATATTCAAAGATGGGTTAAATAATTTCTGTTCTCAAAGAACTTACAATATAATTGGGAAAATAGGATACAACCTCAAATAAGTACAAATCATTGCAGCATAAGATACCTGCATTTTGACTGATACAAAGTGCTTAGGAATTCAATGCTTGGGAATTCCTTCCACATGGGCTTCTCAGGGAGGTCTTTGGGAAGGAGGGACATTTGAACCAGATTATGGTTCACCTCGGTTATAGAAATATGAAGACTCAGGAGGGGATCCAGGCGTAAGTAGAGAAGAGATATAGGCACAGCGATGGTAAATAATGTAACATGCCTAGGAAATGTCCTGTAATCCTATTCAGTGTCAGTATATTTTGAATAGGAGTAGAGTGGGTTAACATTGATGTTGAATGTTAGACCTAAATGCTAGACTAAATGCATGTGGTTTTGTTTGTTTGTTTGTTTAGGAAATAGGAAACAAATGTATAAAGGGAGAAAATTTTATATTAACAGTAGATGCCATAGTTTCACTTAAGGCAAAAAAATGTCATTGGAAAACACATCATGACTTCTGAAAAAGGATGTAAGAATGAATATATGCAAACAATTTTGCCTCTCAAAGTAAAGATGTAGGAATGCTGAATATGGGTGCTGGGGGAACTGGGGTGGCAGTTTGAATATGCTAAGATGTAAAATAGTGCAAAATTCTCCACACTTCTTTTAAGTGAATAAATAAGGACACTGACTTTTTAAAGAAACATACTGTTAATCTTTATATTAAGAATATGAGTGAAAATCTATTTAGAAATAGATTGGTAGAGAAAAATGTGGTTAATTCAATAGATTCTAGAAAAAGAGTAAAATATTGAGGTAAGGTAAAGGAATAATACATGAGAATTATAGCGTAAGTTAGAAAAATAAGCTGAAATGCACCAGTAACCAAAATATATGTAACTTTTTCAAGTTACTGACTAAAAGATAAATTGAGTTAAAAAATTTTAAAGCTGCATGCTGTTATTAAAAATCAACCTATAAAGACTCAATGTAGAAACATTGCAAAGAAAGATGTTAGAAATAAAGCAGAGGTTCTTGATTGCTTTTGGTATCAGAACTTGTTTATACTCTTAAAATTATTGAGAACCCCAAGGAGCTTTATCTATGTAAAAAATCCAATATAATGAATGAAGCCAGAAATTGTAAGAAAATTCGGAAAAGTGACCAGTTATAAAACCAACATAAATGAAACAGAAGACTAGACTTTGGGTGGTGAGCACACAATGCAATACATACCAAATTGTACACCTGAAACTTATATAATGTTATTAACCAATGTTACCCCAGTAAATTTGATTAAAACCAAATAAAAACCAATAGTGCTTCTATAGAGATATTACTAGTGCTCACTGCTTCTCCTTTCCTTCCCAAATAACACAGAGAACTATATTTTCCCAGCTGTCTTATTGATGAAACTAGATCTTTCAAATATTGTTTCCCCTGCAACATTTCCCAGAAGTGGGACTTATTTTTGGATGGCAAGTGCCACACTGTACTCAACATCCCTCTACTTCCTTGAAGATGAAGGCATTTCACATGCCAGGCTCATCCCTTTAGGAACAATTCTCTCTGGGGAGCCTCTTCAGCCCAATGCAAAAGAAGTTTCGAAGGACTTTTGTGGGTCCCACCAATTAATGTCCGCATATATTTAACCCTGGCAGTAGATATAGTTTAAGTTCCCTCTATTTGGTAAACCTAATACTGACCCATTTCAATATTTCAACCTAAATACAGTGAAAGACTAAATGCAAGCAAGTGATCAATAGTTAATATGGGAGTTCCCATTAAGAACCCTTCCAGTAAAAGCACTTACAAATTTGATTGCAAAAATCTATTGTGAGGTCAGACATTTGACATACCCTTAAGTGACCAACACCCATTCACCTGCAATAGATACAAATGGCCATGGCGCAAGGTAAACCACAAACAAAAGTTTATCTTAACAGCTCAGCTGTATTAAAGGTCAAAATATTGATAATATGGTGTTGATATGTTTTGTTGCTCACTTTACTTCTAATTTTAGTTTGCTTTCTTGCTATATTCTGTAGCTTTCCAAGATGTTTGGTTGCACAAGTTACTTGAGATTCCTTAGGAGAGCTGGGCAGAGCCCAATTTATTTTCTTAAAAACTGTGGAAGAGATGACAACTTGTTTGAAAAGATGCTTAGTTTGGCTACATTCGAGCTTCTTGGGATGAGACCATTATTTAGTGTGTGGGTAGAATGCTAACGATGTTCACCAAAGATTACTGTTCTATGGGCATTCAATCAGCATCCGGGTAGTATAGTGAGAGAGACTTGGAGATGTAGTTAAGGCTACCAATAAACTGACTTTAAAAAAGAGAGATTACCTTGAATTATCTGGGTGGCCCCAGTGTCTCACAGGAGCCCTTACAAACAGAAGAGGCAGGCAGTTAGTGAGATATGCAGAAGGGAATTCAGAGAGATTCCAGCATGTTGCTGGCTCTGAGATTAAAGAAGCATATTTTTCTCAGAGCCTCTGAACAAGAGGCCAATGAGTGATTACTTGATGATATCCTTGTGGGATCTAGAGCAGAGAAAGCAGGGGCATCAACCCAATTTCTGACATAGAGAACCATGTGATAATTAATGGGTTTTGTTTTTAGCCCCTAGGTTGGCGGTAATTTGTCAGAGCAGCAGTAGAAAGTTAACAGAACCAGCATGATGTCCCTTTGAGGCAGAGTGTGAGAAAAGCGCCTAAGTCTCATGCTGTCACTCCAGAGAAATCTTTTTTTTTTTGCCTTTTATATATATTTTATTTTTTTATTTTTTTTCTATTTTTTTATTAAGGTATTATATGTGTACATATCTTAATACACCTTTCTTTCACTGAATAAAACTGCAACTGAGCATGTGATTAATTTCGTAAATATCATTTGACCAAATGCATAAGCATAGCTCAATTTTACAAATCAATTTGATATAGGAAAACCCAGATATAAAAAAGAAAACTTGGAGAAGGAATTTTTGTAGTTTTATTTATAAAAAATCTATTCACTCTCTCTAAGAATCAAGTTGAAATGCCTTATCACTAAATACCCCTTAAAAATTAAAATTAAAATTTGCTCACTGCTTTTAAAAACACATCTATTGAATATAATTTGCCAGTTATAGAGTACCTTATTCCAATATTTCATTATTTTTCAAAGTACTTGACTTTTGAAACTTAGTTACTTATTCGTATCAAGTCCAAATAATAACTTCTATAGGAAAAAGAAAGCAAATCTACTGATCTTAATGATGGCTGAAAATTGTGGCACTGTGTCTGGAACTATTGGTCAAAACAGAATTTAAATACCCATGTTTTTATTCTTATGTAAATTTGCTTTACCTACATTTAAGAAAACTATGAAATATTTATGATTTGATTGTATGAACAGATTAAACACCCTATGGGAACCTCTTCAGATAAAATTACAAATAAGGGGAGGTTATTTGCCAATAGAGCTTAGTGACTAATTCTTTCAGCCAGATACCTAAGTCAACTTGACCAAAGCACATGCTTGTGTCACTAATAATTATCTGGGCGGACTCTTTCAATTGTGTTGAACTACCCTAGGGAGTAATTGGCATAGTTGTTTGTTGGCCTGGAGGGTAAACTGGGCTTTCTGACTTTTCCCCATTTCCTGTGTCTCTAAAGAAACACAACCTGATGTACTTGGAGATCTATCTACCGACTCTGACCTTGTATAATGTGTGTGTAATGTGGGTTTGCTGGGCCTGCTTTGAAGGGGTGGCCTGACTCTGAGCAGAGCCCCCTGGCTTAAAAAAGAAAGCTAATTAGGTACCAAGAAAGGTCCCATTCTTTGGAGACTGAAAGCATTCCATTCGGCTTGTTCACATTGGAGTGGTCTGAATGTCTTAATAGTTTCAAAAGAACGAATGTCTCATTGAAAACTAATAAAGCCTTTGCATTTATTTGGGGTATTATTAGAAGAAATACATTTAAACTCTATTTTTCTAGTGCATACTCAAATTTTAGGGCCATCTACTCATCTAGGACAGCTATCTTGACATCACTTACTATTTTAGCAAATGCATCACGATTTTTTTTTATTTGAACTAAAATGTGTATGACTCATTGATTAAGTTAAGCTGTGTAGCTTTGTTTTGCTTTGCATACTAAAACGTTACTTAGACAAACTAGGTAAAATTCTCTGCCTAAAGGCATACAGGTAGGGAAGTTTTTCAGGACTTACGTTCTACAGCAAATCAACAACAGTCTTTTAATGTTAATGTCTTCTATTTCCTTTTGTTTTCCTTCAAAGGAACTTAACAGATATCAAAAGGAAAAAAGACCATTTGCCTCATTTTCAAACTAGAGAAACTTAGACATGGGGACATTTCTGTTAAGTAAACATATGTGAGATACTATTTTGGCCCTCTCTTAGGAGGGAAACTCTGTCCGATTGTAAATGTTAGCTCCTTTCTCTAGGAGAGGACCTAATAAAACCTGATCACAGGCCCCCTGTTTGACCAGTCAGCCTGCCCTCCCTCTGCAGCCCTCTGTTTCCTTCCAACTAAAAGTGGTGCTGAGCCCTCCCTTGCTGATGCCACAGATATGTCTGAACTTAATCTTCGTGCCTGAAATGGATGAGGATGAAGCTTCTCTTCTGTCCTTCTTGGCCTGTTTCCTTGATCAGCGAGAGACCCTGGTTCTACTTACCATGGAGGTTCTCCACCTTTGTCTGCACCAGAGATCCAGTGTCTGAAAAGACAAGTAGAGTGAGGCCGTTTTCTTCTTTATTTGATTCATTTTCCAACTTTATATAATAGTTGGATATCACTTCTTTCCTTCTTCCTGTTGGAGAATGGAGGCTGTGTGCCAACCCTATGGGCTTCTGGGACCTAGGATGGGCTGAATGTGAAATAAGAGTCACTTGGAAAATAGGCTTCTTTTAGTTCTGGGGACAGAAACTGGCCTGCTTGTGATCGCCAAGAGACACAGCCAGAATGCAGACTCCTAATGGATCAAGTCAAGGTGGCCAGTCTCTTAGACTATGGAAAGTTGCTGTGTGTAAGTTACCAAAGAAGGTAGGGGCTCCCACAGACTGGTTCAAAAGGGCCACACTGTAGCTGATCAAGCAGACTCATGGAATCATGAAGAAGTGTTAGTCCTTCCTTTCCTTCATGTTCAAGTGACATAACCCAACTGGGACAGACTCCAACTTGACACTGGTTGGTTAGACTTCTCTGGACTATAGACTTTCTCCTGAACTGCATGAAGGAAACGAGGCTTAGCCTTACTCTCCCCATGGGCAATAGATCACTGCTCCTGTTTGACAAGAAACATTGCTACTTCTGGTTCTTCTCTTCCCTCTCCCCATAGTTGTTATAGTTCAGTCTTCTTTCATTCTCCCTCCATTGTGTGCATTGTCTGCTCTGTGTAAGTTCAACTACTGGTGGGAGAGTGGGAGATGGGAGGAAATGAGTCCAAAGAGGAAGGGTTCAGGTTGTGAAGGAAGAAGAGGAGAAGCACAAAGTGTCTAAAAGCAACCTGAACTTTAACACTAAGAAAATTGACATCAGACTCAATCTTATTTTAAAAAAGCATGTCTGTGGGACATCTTTCTTGGTTTTTAGTTAAATAGCAAGAGGAGCTGGGATTGGATATGGGGGGTTGGTCACCTAGGCAGTGAGAGGGTAAAGGACCATGGTGTCAGAACAACTGCCGGTGGCTGACATAACATGTATTGCTTCTATTACGTATTAATGTAAGTATTTTGAAATAGGCCATATATTTGTAGGCATACTCTTTACACTTTGAGTAATTACTGACTTACTAGTTTAACTTAAAAAACATAAAATAAAAAAAAGAGCAGAGACCTCAGTATTAGCCTGCCAAGGTTGCCACAACAAAACACCACAGATTAAGTGGCAAAAGCACAGAAATTTACTTTATCACTCTTCTGAAGGCTGGAAGTCCAAGATCAGGGAGTCTGCAGGTTTGGTTTCTTCTGCTGCCTCTCTCCTGGGCTTTCAGATGGACTCTTCCTGGCTGTGTCCCCACATGGCCTTTTCTCTAGGCACCTGACTCCTTGGTGACTCCCTCTCTTCATATATTGGACTAGAGGCCCAGTGCATGAAAATTCATGCAGTGGAGGGGGGTGTCCCTTAGCCTGGCCTGCCCCCTCTCACAGTCTGGGAGCCCTCAGGGGCAGGAGGTGACCCGGCGATCAGGGGAAGGCGATGCCCCATCACACCTCTGCTGCTGCCACTGCCAGCAGCACAAGCCTCGGCCAGCCCTGGTTACCTGAGCCTCGGGTGGCCCTGGGCGGCTGGGCAGCTGCCATCCAAGGCTTGCCTGTGCCTCAGGCTGGCTCTGGGCGGCTGGGAGGCTAAGGGGACTTGGGGACTTCAGAGGCAGGTACACGGAGGCCTTGCCATGCACCTGCTGCCCCAGCAGGGCTGAGGGGATTGGGCGCCGCCATCTTGTGGCTGTGGGTGCCGCCATCTTTGAGGGCGGGGAAGTAAATTAGCATATTCTCTCCTTATTGGCTGTGGGAACTGCCATCTTTGCGATGGTGTGAGGGTCAATTAGCATATTACCTCTTTATTAGATAGGATTAGGACCCACTTATATGACCTCATTTAACCTTCATTACCTCCTTAAAGAGTCTTCATTTCATTTAAATAGTCACAGTGGAGGTTAGGGTTTCAAGAAATGAATGTTTAGGGGCCCAATTCAGTTTGTAAGAACCCCTCACTCTCTCTCCATGGCCAGACCACCTGCCTCTGTGAAACTCAGACCTTGATTCTTACCTGAACCTTGTTTCCCGAGTCTTGCCATCTAATCTATGTAAAAGGAACCCTCTCATTCCTACAACCACCACCACTGGAGACAAATTCTGCACGCTCTCTGGTGAACTTGGAAGGGACTTCTGCAGCCATTGATCAGAGTTACTGGGGCCACACAGTGACAATGGAAACTTTCTATTCTTGATATTTGTAGGGCTCTAAGATGACCAGTTAGTACCTAAATATTTACATGGAACATTTGGTCAGTCAAAAGGGATTTTTTTTTATTGGAATTCCTTCCCTCATTATGTGGGAAAGAATTATAGAGTAAAAGATGGTGTGTGACTTTTGGGATAGAAGTACTGGTTGACAAAGTCTATTCTTGTAGAAAATGCTATTATAATACGATCACATCTTACCCCCTAGAACATCACTTTTGGAGACTATAAAAATTTGGCTATATTCAGAATCGGTTAAGATGGAAATCAGTACAAAGCTATGTTCCATCATTTAGAAGGTGTGAGAACAGTTTTGTGTCAGCCACTGTCTAGAGGAATAAGCTGATTGGTTAAAGTCATAGCTCTTTGTTGTGCTTTGTTAGTATTGAGCCTACCAAGCATATGGTAAAAAGGACTAAATGACATTCTCCAGTTGTAAAATTGGTATGGTTATGTAAGAGAGGTCAAGAGGCAGAGTGATGCTACAGCTTTGTTTTATGATGGAGAGTTTCAGTTGAGATTGATAGTGAGTTGAAAGAATAGCAGAAATAGAACTCAGAGCAATTCTCCTTTTTCATCTACGTTCTAGGAAGAGGGAGAGAAATGTGTCTGACAGGATACAGAAAATGTTTTCTAGGGGCTATTAGGAGAGCCATAACTGCTTTACATATTACTAAAGTTGTATCAACCTATTATTAAATCTTATGAACTTATTAATTTCAATTTTAGAAGAGGGAAGAAAAGGGTAGGTATTTATTAGCAACAGTTCAAGTTCCGCATTATCTGTGTCCTTTTTGGAAATCTCCCATATCTTCCTTGAGATTCTGACCTAGATTTTAAAAACAAATTTTTTAAAAAAGTCAAGTTTTATTTTTGAACCAGAGTTGACAGTCAAAACACTTAGCCCCTAGGAAGACACAAGCCGCATTTCGCCAGGGTGGGGCGCTGAGCAGTGAGGTGGATGCCAGCCATGGCGCCCCTGGGCCAAGCTAAAGCTGACTGGCTAAATACAAGCTTGGCAAGTGGTGCTTCTTTTTTGTTTAACTGTTTTACTCTCTTCCAAGCAAATAAAACAAAAATTAAGGTCAGATTCTGCCTTCAGATGCCTTTTGATAGAAGTCAGGATTGGGGGAAAGATTTTGTTGATTTCAGTAAAAATTGCCTTTGTTCACACAACAGAGGGTAGAATTTGGCATCCAGAGGCCTGGCTCCCTATGTGTGCACTATCAGCAGCTGCCTGCTACCAATCTTGATGAATATCAATGTAGCAACATTCATAAACAAGGCTTCCTTCCAACAGGCAAAATACTTCTTGTTTCACAAACTCCAAAAATAAATTAAATAAGAAAACTTGAAAAAAAAATTAAAGTAATGGATAGCAAAGCAGTTTATATTTGAAGCAGAGAATATGATAAAATTCTGTGCCAGCTCTTAATAATAGAAACACACACGTACACACACGTGCACACACAGGTCTGTCTTCTTTAAGTTTTGTGCATTGCATGCATTCTCATGTTTGATTAAGAAAGATACTAATATCCTTCCAAATAATTAATAAACAGATGAAAGGAAAACTTTAAAAATGTAATTATTGTTTTGTAATTGCAAAGTAGGATTCTATTAAATACCTCCCATATTGACATCTTCAACTACATCTATATCTATCTACATATTAAAAATTATGAGATACTGATGCAGCTCTTGCTGACTCCCTTCATAGCACATGAAGATGGTTTGTGAAAGCTTATTCTTGCTTTATTCTCTGCCCCCTTGTCTCACAGCCCTGGGGTATGACCCTTGGTCCATCAGAAGACTCACCTCATTTTCCCATCATCTCTAGCCAAGAGAATGAAACAAGTGGAGACAGATCAAATTGGGATAGGTTCTGGTTTTTATTTGCACAGTCCATCTTGGAAGTAAGGCAGATCATGTCTCTTCCCTGATGGACCCTCCAAGGGCTTCTCATCTCACTCACAGTCAAAGCCATGCCCTATCATGACTTTGGGCCCTACATGCCCCACACCCCATGTGGTCTCACCTCAACTATTTCTGTTCCCCTTGACCTCTGAATGCTCCAGAGTCACTGGCCTGCTTGCTGTTCCTGACACAGGGCATACTCCTCCCTGGGGCCTCTCCCTCTGCTATTCCTTTGGCCTGAAAGGCTTCTGATCTGCATGACTGCGTCCTCTCCTCTCTCAGGTCTTTCCTCCAATGCCAGTTTCTCTGAGAAGCCTTTACTGGTTATCTTACCAAAATTGGCTTCATTCTTCTCATTCCTTTTGCCTGCTCTGTTTTTCTCTTTAGAATTTATCACTAACATCCAATGCATTTTACTTATTTAACTTGTTTTCTATGTCCCCCACCATACTATAAAGGCTTCGGGAGGGCTTCATGAAAACAATACTGCAATGCATTGTTCACTGCTATTTCCTTCCTGCCTAAAGCAGTGCCAACCACATAGTAAGTGACCCACAGGGAATTGGGGAATCCTTCGCCCCTCTTGAGTCTGTATTTTCCATAGGGTATTTCCTGCTATGCTGCTAGAATAACAAAATACCACAATGTTTTAATTTCAAATTTTGAAAACTTGATTTGTTAAAATTAATTTTGATCTTTTAGAATATTGTACCAAAATGTTATTTCTATTGAACACTGAATTGTTTGGTGTACTTTGTGCCTGAGGCTCTAAGTGTCTCACTTGCCCCATTCCTCTCACCATAGTCCTGGCCCTTGAAGAAAAAAGGGTTCCCTTGTCTAATACTGGGTTAGACACGGGGAACCAGTCTTCTCTACTGAAGGCCACGTAGCTCCTACAAAATACTAATTTTCACTCTGACTTCCCAAGAAGGGGAGATGGTATGTAACATTTCCCAAACTTGCTTTAATTTGGAACTCTGCACCATAAAGCATTTCAAACCCATTGTCTCTTGTATTCTTCTCAAATTCGAGGTCTTTTATAGTCTTTCTAAAAAAAAATATGCAACTCTTTTTTAAAAAAAAAAAAAAGAGATGAATCATCAAGCTAAAAAATGACAGATTCAGAAAAATGGAGAAGTTACAGTAGTTTATTGAGAGTTATGAAACATAATTTTTATTATTTTCTCAATATACACACTCAGGACTAGCTGAAGTGAGCCTCCACAAGGCTGGATTTCAATGCTTTACATGTGAGCACATTTCCAAATTCTCCCAACCCTCTCAATCCAGGAACCATGCTGATACACGCAGAAGAGTCTCTTGTACTCAAATGTAAACAAATTTATACATTTGAAAAACAATTCAAGTTTACAGGAGAGTAATAATAAACAGAGGTAAAACATACATTTAAGAGGAGATTAGATATACATTGCAAACCAAGAGGAGTCAATGTAAACAAGGTAACGTATACATCTCAAGGATATTCAGATACACATCTGAAACAGAAAGGAATACACATGTGTTCAGAAGAAATAATAAAAAAAAGCTTTTCAGGGAGGGAACAAATGATAAAGGTTTATTGACTGAGGTTTTAACTTTTGGAATACTTGATCTAAAATTCTCTTGAATAGGGAGGGGCTGATTTTGATCCCCCCTATTATTCCCCGCTGGGTGGATGGACAGACTACGTTATCATTACTCAGCAAGAGGCACTGAGGGAGGGCATCATGGTGATAACTGGGAAAGAGAACCTTCCTCCTTGGTAGCAGAAAACTGCAGTTGTGATCAAGGTGAACACTGATGAATCCTACAGTGAGTATTTTTCCTGATTTCCCTGGTCATACCAGTAATCGTGTACATCTCCCCAGTTCTTGGAGACCTCATTTTGGTCTTTACCTTGGTCTGGAATGCTACAGATTAGCCTCCATTTTTCTTCTAGTCAATAGAAGTACCTGCCTTCTTGTTGGGGAAGCTTGGGACATGGAGAGAATACCCATAGTGCAACTAAGCATGGGAACAGCCCTATGTAGAGTCAATAAATTCAATTCACAGGAGGCTGAAGAACTCAAACCTCACAATTGTACCTGGACTTGTTTCTCTCTCTTACAAGAAGCAGGAGTAGGTAGGACACATGCTGATAAGTAACTCTATTAAGAAATTTAGGAGCAGCCTGGCCAGTGTTTCTCAGTGGTTGAGCATCGACCTATGAACCAGGAGGTCAGGGTTCGATTCCTGGTCAGGGCACATGCCCAGGTTATGGGCTCCATCCGTAGTAGGGGGTGTGCAGGAGGCAGATGATCAATGATTTTCTCTCATGATTGAGTTTTCTATTCCTCCCTGGAATATCTGAAATCAATAAAAACATATTAAAAAATAATTTTAAAAATTCAGGAGCAAAGCCAGTATTTTTAAGTGTGATGTAACCCCTCTTTCTGAATACAGTGTCTGGATTAGGACAGAGAGAAATAATTTGAGGCCATGGGATGCTAGTCTGGGTATAGCCAAAGTTTATTTAGATTTAATCTGGTGACAGTAGACAGATACTTACAAACCTGTCCTTGACAAGTTTAATAGTTGGTTTGGCGAAGAATTAGAAAGAGACAGTTTAAGAAGAGATGGAAAAGCTATGTTAATGGTAGATATTGTTAAGTAGAAAGTGTTTAAGGCTATTTTAATTACTTATGAACACTTTACAGCATTTGCGTTAATATTCTACATCTGCCATAACAAGTCACCATAAATTTAATGGCTTAAAACAGAACCATTCATTCGTCATGTCCAAGTTCTATCTGTAGGCTAGACAGTTTCTCTGCTTCAAATCTCACAAAGCAGAACTCACAGTTGTGTTCCATCCTGTTGGTTCCAAGTCCCCATTTCCTTGCTGATATGCTGTTCTCAGTTTCTAAAGGCCACCCATGTCCCTTGGCTTGCAGGTCCTCATATTCAAAGGAAGCAGTGGCAGGTCAGGTCCCTCTCCTGTCTCATTTTTCCTACCTCTTCTGTTACATTTTTTTTTTTAATTCAGATGGAGAAGGCCCTCTGGGTTGGCATTCAGAAAGTTTTCAAAAAATGCTTTAAAAATTAATTAAGCTTGCTTGAAAAATCTGAAAAAATCTGCTAATCATCAGGCATGCATCCTAGGGAGTTATATATAACTAGAGGCCCATTGCAGGAAGATTCCTGCAATAGGGCTTCCTGTGGCGGTCTCCGCTGCCCCACCTGCTTCCCTCCAGTCTCCGCCACCCTGCTTGCTTCTCTGCAGCTTTGCTCCCTTCTACAGTGCTTGGCTTCCTTCTAGCTGTCTTCAGTCTTCGCTCTGCACCTGGATATGCAAATTAACCGCCATCTTGGTTGAGTTGATTTGCATATTTGCTCCTGATTGGCTGGTGGGCGTCGCTTGTTGGCGTGGCGGAGGTATGGTCAATTTGCATGCTTCTCTTTTATTAGATAGGATTAAATCCTAAATAATGAGCAGAATATAACTCTGAAGTGATTTTAAATATTCTAGAAAAACCTAGAAAGTTTATAGTGTTGGCAGTGGAACAAAGATATAACTCCTCAAATTAGAAAATCTACATTTTAAATAACCTCTCCTTTAAAGTTCCCTGAAATTACTGGCATGGACCACAAACTTTATAACTCCAGTCTCTGTTTCTCAAGCCATCTTTTGTGCCATTAGTAGACTACTTTTAAAAAAATCAAATACTCTCTCTTTCCTGTTTATACTTTTTGAATGGAGAGTCTTTGGGTACAGAATAAACTCTAAACTTCTAAGCAACATTTATGGATGTCTCATGATTGGTATAATATCTAGACTTACATCCCAAGGTTCTCTAATGTACAACCTAAATTCTAACTGCATCAAGCTTCTTGACATTTATGAAAAGTGTCATATTTACTGATAACTCATGCCTTTGCAGATGTTACTTCTTGTGTTCACATGAATAAGGAAGACTACCATTCCTTCTATTATTTCAATATTCAGCAAACAAACTGCACATTTACTTGGTGCGAGACACTGAGAACACACATCATAGACACACTTGTCCTTTAAAAAAAAATCAAGATAAGTTAATAGACAATAGACTGTGAGTGGGGGCTGTGATAGGCAGAATAATGGTCCCCTAAAGATGGCCAAATGTTTCCTTGCGTGACAGAAGGGACTTTGCATATGTGATTAAATTAAGGATATTGAGATGGGAATATTAGCCTAAATTATCCAGGTGGATCCAATATAATCACTTTGGGTTCTTAAAAGTGACAAACTTTTGCTGTCTGTGGTCAGAGAAAGGTGAGTGCAGAGGGAATCAGGATCAGAGGGATGCTGTGGTGTTGGCTTTGAAGGTGAAAAAAAAGGACCCAAAACAAAGCCAAGAGATGTGGATGACCTCTAGGAGCTGGAAAAGGCAAAGATGGATGCTCCCTTAGAGCTAACAGAGCAGAAGGCCTCTACTGAAACCTTGATTTAGCTCAGTGAGACCCCGGTTTAATTTCTGATCTACATGACTCTAAAAGTACAAGCCACTAAGACTGTGATAGTTTGTTATAGCAACAGTAGGAAAAACTAATACAGAGTTGGTAATAGAGTTTATATTTACTGTATTTCATTGGTTCCAAGATGGACTTTTTCCTCAACAGTGAATAGCTGTGAAATTGGGTCATGTCTTACAATTGCTATAATCGAGGAAGCGTTCATGACATGGTGGAAATTGTCATTGCTTATCCATCAAAACTTGCAGAATGGGTGTCTGTGGCTTGGAAGAGAATTCTGAAAACAACACTGGGCTGTATTTAAAAGAACTGCTCTTGGTGGAACAGAGGATAGTATTGTGTGAAAAAATACAGTTATTGATAACTTTAAGTTAGAAAGTGATTTTGTAATGAAGACGAGATCAGACTGAAGTAGGGTGGGCCCCTGATCCAATATGACTGGTGACTTTATGACTTTATGACAAGAGGAAATTTTGACAGAGACACACACACAGAATGCCTCTTCCAACCCCTCTGTCCTCCAAAGGGAGTGATGCCTTTGACTGATGAGTTTGAGGGAACTGGCAAAGTACTTCAGCTCCTTTCTCTCTTTACATCTGCCTTCTTGCAGAAAACATGGATTCCCGTTTGCCCCTGGCTGAGTGGTGAGCTTCTCAGATAGACTCTGTGCCTGTGTCAGCTCAGTGCTGCCTATATGTTGGGTTGGTTCATCTAACTGAGGGGTAAATATTAAAAGACCCAGTTAGATGAAGCAACCCAACACAGGCAGCAGTGTGGTCTGAAGCTTCTCTTAGGTTACATCATCCTCCATATAAAGGGGGTAGATTAGGGCCTGAATAATTTTTAATTCTCTTCCAGCTGTAATTTTCTGTGTTCCCTTCATGGCCTGTTGCAGAATTAAGACCTTCAAGTGGAGGCTCAGAATATATTCCTTAAAAATCATTTTTAATTGTGTAAGGAATATACAGGGCTTTTACTTCATAAAAATTATACAATTCTATTAACTGACCCTCAGATTAGAGGGCTGAGATTAATAAATTTTAATTTATGTATCATAAAACAATGTAGTTATTTATGAACATATGATTTTAGGATGCTTAATCAGGCCTTAGTCCTATATGAAACTTGAGAAAATAAACTAAGAGAATTAGTTCTTTTTAATAATGTTTGATATATAGTCTGATTTGCTAATACCAATTCACCCACTTAAAGTGAACATATCTACCCTAACAACAGAAACAAAATAAAATAAAGCAACACAATAAATTCTGGGCAAGTGCCATGATTCTGTCCCTCTGTTCCTCCCTCCCTCCTTCCTTCCTTCATCCCTTCCTTCTTTCCTTCCTTCATTCTTTTCTTCCTTCCATTGCATTTAGGGTGGTAGGCACTCTGCAAGGTATCAAAGATATAACAGTGCAAAACAATCAACGATATTTTCATGGAAACTTATAGTCCAATGAGGGAAACATATAAATCAAATAACCTAATGGATGATTATTACATATGTTATTTTCTTTGATGGAAATGTATAGAGTGCTATGCAAGTAACTGATATGGTAGAAGAGAAAGACTTCTGTTTGAGCTAAGATCCACAGCAAAAATAGAACTAAGTGGTGAAAGGGACACTGGTGGGAATGTACTTGGCAGGAGGAAGAGCAGTTAGAGGACAGACCAAGGGAGAGAGAGAGAGAGGCCAAAGCAGAGGCTGCAGGGATGCTGGGGGCAGTCAGGCAGGCAGGACTGGGGGGGCCATCCTAAAGACAAGGAGAAGTCATTGAAGCTGGAAGCCAGAGAGGCATCATCAAATTGGCATTATAAAGATGACGTTGTGGTATGAAAATGAGTCTAGACCATATACTGAGAGTGGATATATTGAGATGAATGAGAACATTCCAGCAATAATTCAGGCTAGATGTAGCAGTGGTTTATGCTTAGGGAGTGTGTGGTGGTGGGAAGGAAGTACATCAAGCTATACAATGAATAAAATAATCATTAAATTTAAATATAACAATGACTCATGTACTATTTCAGGAGAATTAACTCAGGAAATAATCGTTTAAATAAATATTGACATATTCAGCCCAGTCATTCTCTCTCCTTTAGGGAATGTTAACAGAAGCTTAGTAAAACATAGAATTGAGACATCATTATGTGTAAACAGGCAATGTGGCTTATTTAGACCCTAATCCCTACATGTTCCTTTTAGCTGCGTAGACAGTCACTGACTGTGGTTTTCAACTTAAGTACTCAGCGTTCCTTGCTTAGATGATGACTCTTCTGGAAACTATTCTAAATTCATTTACTTTAAACATAAGGAACCATTTCCAGAAAATAACAGACTTTTTTGGCAGGAATTTTTATCACCAGAAACTCAGACATTTTACAGAATGTAACAAATAAGTAGTATAAATATTGCATACTCAAAAGGAACTTTAATTTTAATTAAAGTCAACCCCCCTTATTAAGAAGTCTTGTTAAAAATATATCCATCTCCTAAGATGGTTGCAACTTTAGGGTAATGTCCTCCAACAAAAGCCAGAAGTATCTGTGATCCAATGTCAATGTAACATTTTCAGTGCAAAAAAAGTAAGGCAAACTTCAATGAATAATATTTTAGAGATGAAAATGGTGGGAAGCATTTTAATGAATTGATTTGTTACATGATTTCTGAGAAATTAGTTGGAAAAGAGTCTCTCTTTTTGGATACTCATGATATTTATCTCTAATAAGGAACAATGTTTAACAAAAAGTTCTATTAAGATGTTAGAAATTAACTCCAAAGGCTAAATATCAAGCCATATACATGAATATCTAAATAAAGACTCTAAAAATTACAGGCCATCTTTAGTTTATAAATTTTCTCTCTCTCACTACAATCACTGGTGCATCTTTTCTTTCCAGGATATTATATGAAACATTCATAGAATATATAGGCTTTCTGTTGATTCTAAAACTTATACTGAGTGGGCCTTCCTTGGATTCTAAACCTTCCCTAAGGCCATCTACCCGCACCCTTGACCTTCAAGACAGCCTTCCTGCTCCACCCTGGAAGACCTATTGTTCCTGCTGTTGTAGGCTCTGCTTTCCAACTAGAAGCCATGCCTCCTCTTCTCATTTCATTTCCCAGGGATGTGCATTTCACATTGGACACTGTGATTGTTAATTTTTCATGTCCACTGGACTGGGCTAAGGGATGCCCAGAGAGTTGGTAAAACATGATTACTGGGTATATCTGTGTTTGGAAGAGATTAGCATTTGAGTCAGTAGACTGAGTCAAGAAGATCCACTCTCTCAGGTATAAGCAAGAACCCAGTCCGTGAGGGCCCAAATAGAACGAGAAAGGGTGGAAGGGCAAATTGTCTGTCTTCTCTTGAGCTAGGATGTCCATCTTCTGCCGTCTGACATCAGAGCCTTCAGACTCAGACGGAATTATGTCATTGCCTTTCCTGGCTCTCCAGCTCACAGAAGGCAGACTGCGGGACATCTCAGCCTTCGTAATCCTGTCCAGTTCTCATCATAAATCTCCCCTTACATGTATCTCTATATCCTATTGGTTCTGTTTCTCTGGAGAACCCAATACATACACCTAGCCTCAACTGTGAGTGGCTGCGGGTATTGTCATCAAGGCTACCCTTTTGGATGTTAGTACACACTCTACGATCTAATGCCAGGTGCTGCCCAGCACTCTTGTTTCCTCTTATCATTTTCAAAAATTTTATTTTATTGTCGACAGTATTTTAGGTATCTCTGATTTTCTCACTTTTTTGTCCCACTCCACCTCACCTCTGCCCCACCCCAGGCCTTCACCTATGCTATTGTCTGTGTCCATGGGTTATGCATATATGCATTTATGCTCTTTGGCTAATGTCTTCCTTTCCCCTACTACCCCTCACTCCCCACTGAGCGTCATCAGTCTGTCCCATGAATCCTACCTCTGGACCTATTTTGTTTCTCAGTTTATTTTGTTCATTGGATTCCACATATAAGTGAGATAATGTGATATTTGTCTTTCTCTGACTGGCTTATTTTGCTTAACATAATAGTTTCTAGGTCCATCCATCTGTCTTAGAGGGTAAGAGCTCCTTCTTTTTTACACCTGCCTAGTATTCCATTGTGTAAATGTCCTCTTATCTTTTTTAGTGCCTCATAGTTCTCCAACTCTGTTAAATAACAAGGTTGTTAGTACTTTCTTTTCCCATTTCATTCCAGTGTGTTTATAGAATTTATGTTTATACTTTATTTTCTCATTTTATTCCAGTGTGTCTATAGAAGTTATTAATTCAGCAATTCCAAAAATGTATGGCACTTTTTTATTTTTGTATATTCTAAAATCTTTGACATTTTTAAATTCAATCTCTTTTTTTAAAAACAAGAAAACTTAGACAAAAAGTTTACAAATATATACAAGCAAGGAAGGATCTTAAAGACATGGTGCTAAGAATCAAAGAAACACATCATTACACATAATGCAAAATCATTTACATAAATTAAAAGTTCAGGCATCATTAAAGTGGCAATACACATTAAATAAGGTAAGGCATTTGCCTTCATGAATGAGGGAAGGGAATGGAAGTAGAACATGGGGGAACGTGTAATAACTAAAAACATGAGGAGAGACTTTGCATGGATCCAATATGGTAATGAGCCATGAACTGAGTATAGTTTTCTATTGATTCCTTCCTTTGGGTAGCCTTTTATTACAAAGAATAGAGCTATCCTTCTGTCACTCAGAACCCAAACAATCCTACCAAATGCAACTTATACTTGAAACTTTTGCACAAGTTTGTAACATTAATTGGTCATCTAAGTCTAATAGAGTGTGCAGACCTCATCATGATAGCACGTAGAAAGGAGAGAAAGGTGCCAGCGAATGCAGAGAGAGGAGGTACCATCATCCTTTAGGCAGAAAACCATACTAGATTTGCCAGTTGGTATAGTCATGACATATAAACACAAACTCTGAGTGCGGAATAGAACAGGATCTCAATTAAAATGATGGGCTGTGGTGCTCACTTTAGCAGCACATATGTTAAAATTGGAACCATACAGAGAAGACTAGCATGACCCCTGTGCAAGGATGATGTGCAAATTCGTGAAGTGTTCCTTTTCTTTTTTTAAAGAGATGTATCATGGACCAGTGTACTCACAAATAAGTTATCTCTCTTAAGAAATCAAGGCAAAAATATTCCTACCTCCTCTCACTGTTTTATGATAGTCTCTTCTTGTGTCTTTAAAATAATTTATAATTCATATTATTGAAATTATAGATAATGCCAAAACACTATTACAGAGCTTTAAACATTAATAGTGGGCATTTACTAAAACAAAAAATATAAAATTTAATTAAGGACAAAAATATCAATTATATTTAAAGATATGCTCTTGAAGAGTCTTTTGTAGATTTTTTAAATAATATTTTATACTCTTTTCCAGCATAGAATAAATATTTTTTGCTTCTGTTTACTTGGAAAATAAAGAAATATATTTTTAAATGTCTGAAAAAAAACAAATTCATAAATAGATTAAGATAAAAGATTTTAAGTATAATTGATTTTTTTTAAACAAAGTGACTTATATTGATCTTCCACTCTCAGTGTTTAAAAGCATGCATTTAACAGGCATTTTATACAAAATATACCTTGGTAACATTATTTATACGTTACAGTTGATCAAATCAACAGGGAAGACTATTAACCTACTTGAGGGTATGTAGTGGATGTAATTGAAACCACAAAGTTTCAAAGGTAGTTCTCAAATATCATCTAGAAGTCCATGATATAATAGGAAATTAGTTCTGTATTAAAAAGGGAAGAAATTTCTAGATTCTCTCAGCTAGGTTATGATCAATTATTCTCTTCCTGTGTTCTGTAAAATAATTTATAATTTATATTGGTGAAATACAGATGCCATACAAAAATCCGTCTCTTTTTCTCTCCTGCCTTTCAAATGCATTTCCACTTCTGAGTACATTATCTTTACTCAGAGTAACATTTTTTCCTTAAAAAATACTGCCTCTAAATTTTAAACTGTTCCCTAGTTTGCTTATGTAAGTTTGCCAGGTAAACTACATTTTTTTTAATCTGCTCCCAGAAAAACAGCCCTTCAATTTTCTTGGATATCTCCTCAAATATGTTTATGTCATGACTCTGAGTAAAGTTCCAGCACCAGCAATGCTGTCCTTTGCACTAAGAAACACCTGAGACTTAAAGTTCCATTTCTTTTCTTTTTCTTTATTGATTAAGGTATTATATATGTGTCCTTATCCCCCCCCATTGCCCCCCACCCCCTACTCATGTCCTCACCCTCCTGGTGTCTGTGTCCATTGGTTAGGCTTATATGCATGCATACAAGTCCTTTGGTTGATCTCTCCCCCTTACCCCCACTTTCCCAAACCTTCCCTCTGAGGTTTGACGGTCTGATCAGTGTTTCTCTGTCTCTGGATCTGTTTTTGTTCATCAGTTTATGTTGTTCATTATATTCCACAAATGAGTGAGATCATGTGATATTTATCTTTCTCTGTCTGGCTTATTGCACTTAGCATAATGCTCTCCAGTTCCATCCATTCTGTTGCAAATGGTAAGAATTCATTCTTTTTTACCACAGTGTAGTATTCCATTGTGTAGCTGTACCACAGTTTTATAATCCACTCATCTGCTGATGGGCACTTAGGCTGTTTCCAAATCTTAGCTATTGTAAATCGTGCTGCTATGAGCATAGGGGTGCATATATCCTTTCTAATTGGTGTTTCTAGTTTCTTGGGATATAGTCCTAGAAGTGGGATCACTGGGTCAAATGGAGTTCCATTTTTAGTTTTTTGAGGAAACTCCATACTGTTTTCCACAATGGCTGCACCAGTCTGCATTCCCACCAGCAGTGCACGAGGGTTCCTTTTTCTCTGCATCCTCGCCAGCACTTGTCATTTGTTGATTTGTTGATGGTAGTCATTCTGACAGGTGTGAGATGGTACCTCATTGTGGTTTTGATTTGCATCTCTCGGATAATTAGGGACTTTGAGCATGTTTTCATATGTCTCTTGGCCTTCCTTCTGTCTTCTTTCGAAAAGCATCTATTTAGGTCCGTTGCCCATTTTTTGATCGGGTTGTTTATCTTCCTTTTGTTAAGTTGTATGAGTTCCCTGTAAATGTTGGAGATTAAACCCTTATCACTGATAACATTGGCTAATATGTCCTCCCATACAGTGGGCTTCATTTCTTAAGAGTGATTGAAATACGGGGACAAAAACAACTTTCAATGGCAACAAAGACAAAAATATTGTTGGGTCCATTGTGCCATTGAAACCAGGCGAATATGGTGTTATAGTTTATTAAAAGCCCTTTATGTTACTACGTGTACACGTTGTTTCTTTTACTTGTGGTAATTCAAGGGTCTTTCAGGTTCTCTTCAAGGCCAATATGCTTTACTTCGTTGGAAGTATGATTGCTCCAAATCTCTTGCCGCCTCACTTACATATTCACTAAGCAGCCTTTGTTCACTATTGTTGAAATGTTCATATACTAATATGATGCTGTAATATGAAACAGGAAAAAGGCCAAAGGATATTTTTCTCAGAACATGTAGAGACTTTGGCTTGTTTTTCTATTTCCCATTGTTATTTATTTGTTTAGAGATTATTATCTTTCATACATTTGTAGGGCAAATCTTTGGAATTCCATTGGATTTTCTATTTAAATCCACTAGTTTGAATCTGGAAAATCATACACCAGAACATTCTCTGTAGGACATTCCACATTCAGTAACCTAAGGCAAACTGCTTAGCATCTCCAAACACCAGTTACTGCATTTGTCAAATGAAGTAAATCCCCCTAATGGGCACATTAGTTTAAAAAACCATTCATGTAGTTTTGAATCTATGGTCAAAATAGTAAAATTGTGGGTCCATCTGTACCTGTCAAGATTATCTAATTCAAAACCCCTCATCTCATGTGAGACAATTATAACCCTGACATACTAATAATGAGTGTATTTTATTCATATTAGAAACTAAAGTGATTTCAAGAATATTTGAATCAATAAGAACCTTTATAGTTAAGCTATGAGAGGTTACCTCACCTTTTTGTGGAATTATTCTACAATACTTTATGGAAGCATGTTTTCAATTGTGTCTGACATAATAAATCAAAACTGTTCACTAAACTATGAAGTAAATAAATGTCACCTTGCGCATTGTGTAACTCTGATCTGAGACCCATAAACTCTTTAGAATTTATTAATACTATTATTTTATTTGCTTTATATTGGATTTCCATTCCTGAGTAAAATGTAATCTCCATCGAATTATTAAAGATCATACAGATTTGTGCTGTTTCTACTTTTATGTTTGGTTTGGCAGAAGGTTCTAGTTCACATACTTTAATATAAATTAAATTCAGGTTTCTTTTATTACCTGGGCATGTTCCAAATAGCTTACTCTTCACTTTTGTTCAAGCACCAAAATGATTACTCGGGGAACCAAGTGGGCTGTTCTAGAGCAATTCTTTGCATTAAGCAGCCATAGCAAAAAGCCCAGGGATAGCCTGTTGAGATGCCATAGGTGATGGCTCAGGTGTAACCTGATTGTAGGAATTCTACGCAGCTCCAATGGTGGAGGGGAGCAAAAACACACCACGAAGAACTGCCCACGTGCTCTTTTTGTTCTACTAGTATATTATGCTCTTCCTTTGCCCGGATGTTCCGTGATGGGTTACGGTGGGATATTTAAGTACACACCTTTTACTGAAATTATTCTGTCACCGCACAGACTGAGAGGGTTATTTACACCTAAGTTCAGTGCCTTTCTAACTTTTGATCATGACCCATATAGTAAAGCATTTTGTACCAGAAACTAATCCTACCGGAATATCTAGCTGTGTACCTGTGTGTAGGTAAAACAAACAAAATCAACATCTTTACCATGTGCACTATAACTATATGTCCTTTCTTCTATTCCATTCCATTTCATTATATTAAAATGGACTGAAATAACTGGTCATACATGTATTAGTTTGAAATACTGACCCCACCCTGAGCGAAGGGTATAGGAACCTCTTTCCTCTACAATCAGAATAAGGGTTGGGCCTGATGGAAAAATATGAGATTGGCCCATTTAATGTCTAGCATTCCCCCTTCTCCTTCCTTTACTAAAATGTAACCCCCCACTACTCCACCCCAAAGGGTTTAACCATTGGTGAGAGTAAGGTTAATTTTAGGAAGAGTGATTTTAATGGCATAGTAGGGGTGGAATTCAATTACAAGTGAGTTGAAGAGAGAATGGGAGATAACTGAATGAAGGCCAATGTCAGGACTTTCTGATAAAGCGTTTCCTGGGTATAGAAGAGAGATTTAAGGAGGTGAGAGTGAGGGCACTATATTAGGTAAGAAATCCAGGAGAGGAGGGATAGAAGTATGAAGATAGCTTTAGACAGCGAGATCACCTTTTTCAGATCAGAGAAAAAGAGGCAGAATTGTATGGGTGTAGGTAAGTGTGTATGTGGTTGTGAAATTATGGGAAGGATGAAATCCAACACATTAATACCTGAAGGCCACTCTTTTTTTTTTTTTTTAAGTAGAAGTGAAGGTGATCTGGGTGGGGCAAAGTGCTTAGGAGAGACACTGCCTTTCTATCAGTTCCCAAAGATGAGCCCCTTTTCACTCCCTGCTCTCGCTGTTTCTCTTGGTGTATCTACGTAGTTGCTATTACTCTGCATTTGTATATGTGTCACTCTATAGCTGTGGGTGTGTTGCCTCTTTTTCTATTCACTTCCACAAATGGATTAATTTTAATTTTATTACTAAAACGATAAAGAATTAAGAAACAAGTCAAAATGAAAACATAATATTGGTTATGTCTAAGTTATCTGATATAGCCGAAGAATGCTTATTGCTATACCTATACAGGGTGTCCCCCCAAAATGTATACACCAATTGATGTTTCTTTCTTTTCAGATTTAACCCATTGGACTGAAATAATTATTCAAAGTGTGTATACATTTTTGGGGACACCCTGTATTTTTCATATAACTGAAACATAACCCAACCTAGGAAATTAGGATTAGAAAACTATGGGGGAAAATCATAGTTTTTTTGATGGGAAGTCTTAAAAGGGTTTTGTAACATTGGCCTCACACGTCAGTGGTTTGGGGAATGTACTTTCCTATCTGAGCTCTACCCCACTCTCCCTGGTTTCCTAGTAAAAGGGGTCACATGCCAGGGGTGGAGCCATATGAGGACTTGTATGAAGCTGACACACAGAAGTAGTGAGATGGAAACACAATATCTGCTTTAAAGTAAAATTAAACCATCTATATAATAAACACCAATATACAGCTAATAAGTGGATCTAATATAAAGTACCCATATTGTAAAATGTATGCCCCCCCCAACTTTACGAATTACTGCATTTACGTTAGTCTCCTTTTGTATTGTAGACAGTGACAGTCTTAGATATCTGTTCACTGGCTACCTGCCAAGACTCTCCCTGTCATTTCCCCAGAAAGATTCCTGATAGAATTTAGAATAGTGGTTTTCAAAAGTTAATGTGCTTGGGAATCATTTGGAAATCTTGTTAAGAATTGGGATGAATGGGCCCTACTCCCAGAAGTTCTGATATCAGAAAACTGTTCTTGTTAGCAAACCCTCCTGATAATTTGGCTACATGCAGTCCTCACACATCTGGCCAATATTGTCTACTTATCTCTATCAACTTAGCTGGAAGCAGGCTAAATATATTTCTTTAAAAAAAATCATATATCAGTAGCCTAAGGCTTTTAAAACTAATTGTCAATCTTCCTCATACACAAGTTTGAATTTATCTTCTGTTATGAACAAAACCCTTCCTCAGGGCTGTTTTGTATAAAGATAAAAACATCGATGAGAAATTTCAATCAGCTGCCTCCTGCATGCCCTCTACCAGGGATCAAGCCCGCAACCCTGGCACGTGCCCTCCTTTGAATCGAACCAGGGACTTCTTGGTTCATGGGTTGATGCTCAACCACTGAGCCATGCCAGCCAGGCTACACTAAGCATTCTGTAATACCGTTTTGCAATCATTTCACTTTTCGCACTATAACCTCTTATGCATAGCTTTTGTGTAGTCATTTCCAAATGATACAAAATGCACACTAAATTCAAGTTGATTAAAAGTGTGTGATATACTTTCTTACCTTATAAACAAAATAAACATAATTTAAATGATTCATTATTGCATCCATTGTTAAACTATTAGGCAATATAATTTTGGTTTTCTTTTACATTTTTCTGTTCCATCTCTTAATGTGAGACTGTTAGCTATTACTTTTCTTGCTGGCATGATGTATGCTTCTATACTGATTTTATATCTCTTCCACATTCAATAATATCACTATATATATCTTAATTCACCCAATCAATACATGGTAAACTTTTTGAAGAAAAGTTATTCTGAATAAATAATCTTTATATTACTCTTGTACCCAATAGTGCCTGACCCATAGTAGGTACTCAGTAAATACTTGTAGCATAATCAAATTAAATAATGGTGAATAGATCATAAATGATAAGTAAATGATAATAAGAATCAAAAAGGCTACAAATGAAGGGCTAGAATTAACATATATGTCTTCAGTGCAGGTGATTTATGACATTCCTTTGGGATCTTTGGTGTTACTAGGTTTCAGAAAATTAGGGTTGATGAAAAACTAAATTATTTTAAAGTATTATACAATTTTTTGTCACTAAAAATAGATGTGTTTTCCATCTACACACATTTTTATATAAACACTTTTATTTCATGAGTCAGTTACCTCTTAGTTATATTTTTAAAACAAACATTACTTATTTGTAAAATCTACTATTTTAGTAAGCAAATAAACAGAGCCAATTTTTTAAACAATATAGTTTCTCTGTATAAATATGAGTAAAAATTGGTCTTTATGTCTCTGTAGTACTTTATTTATTTTTTTTCTTCTTTTCACTGTATTCCCCCATTCAATCTTGGCTGCCACAATCAGACAGACAGAAAGCGTGAGGACCCTTTTTTCTTGCATCTGCACTGGAACCTTGGCAGCAACAGTAACTGCTCCAGGTCTGTCAAATAGATGCACGGTAGTACTTTATGATCACATTGCAGAAAATGGCCTATCATTACTCTATTAACATCATAAATATTTTTCTTGTGAAAATTTAATCCCCAAATCTGACACGGTAAAGTGTCATTCATATTTAGTAATGTAAGGCTCAGGAATATATCTTACATTTATATATTATCTATATATATAAAAGCCTAAGCAACTGAACAACTGAACAACCCATCGACTGGTGGCTATGATGCACACTGACTACCAGGGGGCAGCCACTCAATGCAGGAGTGCCCCCTGGTGGTCAGTGCACTCCCATAGCCAACCTCCCATGGCCCTGATCAGCCCCAATCGCCAGCCAGGTCGAGGGACCCCACCTGTGCACGAATTCGTGCACCAGGCCTCTAGTTTGTTATAAAAACTCACATTTAGATTGCACTTTAGATGTTATATTTAACACACAATCTTAATTGAGGTCATTTGCATTCCTACATGGTGAGTCAAATTTTATAATATGAATATTTTATGCTGTAAATTGAAATTCTTTGAGCCACCAATTTATAAGAATCACATTATTTACATTAATGTGAGTCAATTATCTGTGTCTTCTGATTATTTCTTTATTTGAACAGAAGGAAGATGGTATATAAATAATTATTTTTTTCTCCACATTTGCTTACTCACATGTAAAGAGTTAGCGATAAACTCAAATGAAAAATAATTCAGGTTTTATTGGAAGGTCTCTAAATCAGGAATGAACACCTACTTTTAGTATAAAGTTATACTCAGATAATTTAATGACTTATTCATATATGTTGTCCATTTCTTATGGAGGAGTAAATTCATATTGGAAAATAAAATAAAATTTCAAGAGGGTATGGGGAGATAAATGGTGAAGGAAAAAATTTAATTTAATTTAAAAAAACAAAATAAAATTTTACATTATTTATTGTTCATGTTGCTTCTTTTTGAAATCTTGAGTCTTTTTTTTAGCTTATTTTTTTTGTTAATTTCAGAAGTAGAAATACTTTTTAAAAACCTTATTCAAGTAACTAGTCATTGAAATTAATATTGAATTGTCTATATATGTTTTGATAGTCTCTCAGTAAGCATAGACCTTATGATTTCTCCATTTTTATTTAGTGGGTACATAGAAGCTTCTGTAATTCTGCAGAACCACGCCCTTCATACAAAACACACACTCTGCTGTCCTTAAACAGAGATTATCTAAAGCATATAGCAGTTTGATGTAGATGAGGCAAGGCATTCTCAAGTTATCCAATAGTTTGGGAGGACCATGATAGAAACCTGAGCTAGATTTATGCACCTACAATCTGCCTCTGCCTGTCCTTTGCTATTACCACCGGGGATTAGGGATGGGTGAACTCAGCCATGTTTTGGGTTCGTCAAACATCTTGAACCACTTTTCCAATGTTCTGGGTTAGGCAAAACCTAAAATATGTTTTGCCAAGCACATTTTCTCTTAATTCATAAACCCAGGAGTATTTTAAGGTAAATTTAATCCATATGCTTCTGATTCATTTACACTAAACTCATCAAAATGGTCTGTCTTAAGAGCTATTTGATGTGAAAGACGATTTTTGAATATTGTATGAGCCTTTGAAAGTCCAATGCATTGGCCTTTTACATTCAGCTAGGCCAAAAGCAAGTGAACTCGACCCCCCAGTCAAGTTGGGTTGCACAGTCGACAAAGTAAAGTGTGCGTAGTTTCTAAACTTGGCTACACATATTTCAATCTTTGGTAAGGATATATATTAGTATTATTTTTGCAGAATGCAAATTGTGTAACACAATGAGTAGTGAACAAAATGCAAAATAGGGCATGGAAATATAAAGAAGCCAAGTGACAAATAATTCAAAGCAGATTGAGTGTCTGTTCTTTAGCAAGAACCATGCACGAGCTAACATAATGGAGGGTGACACTGCATCTGTTTTCAGTTTTCTTTCTTTTGGGAAGACCTTCTTCTTCTTGGACTGTGTGGGATTTGCTGCGAGTTCTCTCCCAGTTCTATCTTTCGGGCAGTCACAGAACTTAGAGCCAAAATTGGAGCCCTAGCACTACATTGAAGAGAATCATGTTTAGTATTATATGAAAGGGTTAATTTTTGTTATGAAAAAGCTAAAATGGATTATCAACTTTGTTTTTTTGACATATCATTGGGTTGAGATTCATTATGGAATTCACAAATCAAATTCACTAAATCCCAACTCTTGTAAATTAAGACTGTAGAATACTTATTAAAATTTGTAATAAATAATATCGTGTTTGATTATATATAAGTAAATTCATTATTATCTCTCTCTCTCATTATTATTTCTATGTGATTTGGAAGACCAGACTATATTTAAGATAGATTTGTACATAATGATAGTTAGGGGCTTTGTTATGTAAATAAGAAAACTAAGTAGTAAGGCAGACTGAGAAAAAGTAGGGTGAAAAACTGCCACAGAGCAATCATTTATCACATGTTAAAGAGATAAAATCTTGTTTTTCCGGTTCAGTTATGAAAATTTCTAAAAAATCAGACCCAGACATTGAATCAAGTTAAATAAAATCAATAATAATTTTAGCATAAGCTTTGACAGTTGCACATGAGGAAAGTTTGTTTTTCCTACTGTTGTTGGCTAAAAAAGCATTTTAGTGGCTTTCAAAATATTCTGCTGTAATAAGACACAAATGATAATAAATATCTTTGTAATCAGTATCTCAACCATCCTATATTCTCTTTCAGCACTTTCTGAGGAATGCTGAGGAGTGACATAGGTGAACGTGTTGCTGGAGGGGGGGAAATATACTCCAATTATTTACTAAAATGACATACTTGGACATTTATTTTTCCCCTTTTTTATATGCCAATTTTTAAAAATAAGGCCAGACTTGGATTATTGTTTTTAAGAATTGGGGCTTTGTCAATAATATATTTTAGTTTTCAACCCTCTCAGCTGGTTAACTTTAAAAGTTATTTATTTTTAATTTTTTAACATATTTTTATTGATCTCAGAGAGGGAGAGGGAGAGAGAGAGATAGAAACATGAATGATGAGAGAGAATCATTGATTAGCTGCCTCCTGAATGCCCCACATGGGGGATCAAGCTTAAAACCCTGGGCATGTGCCCTGACTGGGAATCGAACCGTGACCACTTGGATCAGAGGTTGATGCTCAACCACTGAGCCATACTGGCCAGGCTAATTTTTCTTTAACCTGAAGTTTCTCTTCTGGAAAATGAGATCAATAGAGAACTTTTAAATTATTAAAAATGATAATTCATGCCAAAAGCTTAGAATCAGAGAGACTTTTAAGCATGTGATAAGTGCTGCAACCTGTAAACCGGCCAGTCTCTCTGTGTTGAGATTCTCAGTGATGGATTATCTGCTACCTGAAAAGGTCCTACAGATTCCATTTGTTCAGGCTTCTTTTCTGTATCAACTCGGTTAGGCTACAGTCCCCAGTTATTCTAGCAAGCACTAATCTAGATGTTTTTATGAGGTATTTTAATTCCAATCTAGATGTTTTTATGAGGTATTTTAATCCAGATGTGATTAAGGTCCATATAATCAGTTAGTTGCTATTAGGGAAGAGAAATTATACTACAGAACCTGTGAAGGCCTGATTCAATCAGAGGAAATGCCTGAGAGCAGAGGCTTCCCTGATAAAGAATCAGTTCTGCATGTGGACAGCATGACAAACCCTGGCCATGCACCCCACCTGCCTTTCTGACTCATACCCTATGAACTTGGGACATGCCTAGCCAGTCCCCACAATTGCATAAGCCAGTTCTCTGCTTGAATGTGACTGGGATAAAGCCCATGCATGGATTCATTCAGCAAATATTAGCAAGCGTTTTCAGTAGACCAAGTATTGTTCTAGATACCAACAATTGTAGAGAACAGATTAGATACTGGCCACTATCTTGATTGAACCAAGAGAGGTTATATTTCCTTCAACTAATCTTATATAGTAAAAGCCTAATATGCTAAGTGTCAGGTCGACCAGTCAGCCGTTCAACCAATCAAAGCATAATGTGCTGATGATATGCTAAGGTCGCTCAACTGCTCGCACTGACCACCAGGGGGCAGATAGTTGAGTGGTTGACCAGTTGCTATGATGTGCCATGACCACCAGATGGCAGATGCTCTGACAGGTAGGTTAACTTGCTTCTGGGGTCCAGCTGATCGAGACTGAGAGAGATGGGCCGCACATGCGCTTGAGCCCTCCACGGTCCCTTCCTGACTTGCCAACCTCCCACGTCTCTCCCCGGCCCCGATCGTGCACTGGTGGGGACCTTTGGCCTGGCCTGTACCCTCTTGCAATCTGGGACCCCTCGGAGGATCTTGGAGAGCCAGTTTCGGCCTGATCCCACAGGCCAGGCCAAGGGACCCCACTGGTGCACAAATTCGTGCACTGAGCCTCTAGCTATAATATAAATATACATTTAAATGAAAATATTAAAATGTGCTTTGAAGTAGAAGTGCAAAGAGATGGAACTTTATTTTCAGTTTAGTTTTCCTATTTTTCATATGGAAACAGTTAAAAGATTTCCTAATTAATTTAAATTAGGCTTATATCTTAACTCAGGTCTTTGTTTTGGTGAATTGTTTTGGTGAATCTACAGTTTCTATTATTAAAAATGCTAACATAGATTTTCTTCTAAGTGGAAAATATAAAAGTTTAAACTATCTGAGGTTAGAGAACTCATTGAACAAACATTGACTGTCTCCAGGTACATGAAACTGAGGTGCACCAGGCATAGAAGGGCCATTTACCTGCTTCAGGATTTGTTGTGTTGCCCAGTTGATCACAATGTCAATATATTTTTTTTTTATTGTATTGTCATGTAGCTATCATGGTGTGCTCATTCATGTGACTCCAGAATAAAAATTTGATGCTTTCAGTGGGAGACATTTAATCGTTAAATATGTGCAATGGAAAAAATAAAGGGAGGCTTTAAAAAATACAGGGGTTGGCAAAAATAGGTTTCCACTTGTGAGTATGCAAAACAGAGTTTATTCTTGTATCATTATTTATTAATTATTATATTATTTCCCATAGGAAAAACTGTAAACCTACTTTTGCCCACCCTGTATTAGAGTTCTCATCATTATATGTTGAAAAGTATTAAACTTCTGAGGTTTTCAGTCACCCATTGTATGATTTTTTTATTTAAATCTTGAAGGAAATAAACACATTGTCTGTAAGCAAATTTGAAAGAGATGCAGCCCTTCAAATAGACACTATTTTTGTTGACACTATTTTTTTCTGTCAAAGAACATTATTTTTCAGTTTCTTCCAAACTATCCCAATATTCAACCCCAATTAGTCTTTAAATCATATCTATTTAAATTTATAAAAATGTATTACTGTTTCTCATTTATAATAGTACTAGAGGTCTGGTGCATGAATTCATGCACGATTGGGGTCTGGCCGGCCTGCCCTGATTAGGGCCCATCAGGTGGGCCAGCCAGGGAGAGGGGACACAGGAGGTTGGCAGGCCAGCCCTGCCCCCATTCGGGGGGGGGGCAGGGCCAGCTGGGGGGAAGGGGAAAGGGAGGGGCCATGGGTGGTTGGCCAGCCAGCCCCACTCCCTGGTTGAACTCCTGGTCGAACTTCTGGTTGAAGGGACAATTTGCATATTAGCCTTTTATTATATAGGATTCTCCAGAAATTAGCTATTTGATTAGAAAAAATCAAATTAATTTTTTCTTTACTTTGATTGTCTTCAAACATCTACTTCCTGCTCTCATGAACAATTAACTAGGATCATGCTACACATGTCTACTCAAATTTTATATTACCAGGCCCTTTAGTGGCCAAGAACCAGCCTAGAATTTTATCAGAAATTAGTTAGATTTCAAAAATAAGAGTTTTCTTCAATTATAAATGGAAATTATTTCTTACTGGATTAGATCAGGTCAGATAAAATATATACTTTCTTTTTTTCTCTTTGAAAATAATAGTTTTTGCTAACTGAGAAAGCAAGAAGTTTGCAAAAGCATTTTAAAAATGGATACTCAATTTACAACTGTCTTTTAAATTAACTTTTCACAAAAATAATTTTTAATTACTCTGAACAGAAAGTAAATATAATATGGAAACCCCTAATTTCTCTGACATTAATAATTTTGAAGGTTGAAACAATTGCTGTATTGTGAATTTCCTTCTTCGCTGTTTAAAGAGAAGATATTTGCTATACAATCAGCAAATATCAGCAGATTTCCAGGAGGAACATACATACACACACACACACACACACACACACACACACACCAAACTTTTCTACATTTTAGGATTATCCATGTATAATCAAACAATTTCACTATCATAGAGATTGGAGCCAATTACCTCTGGTACTTGATATCATTAAAACTATTGCTTATTGCAGATCTTACCATTAACTGCCATGAATGGACTGTTGGTACAATAGGAAATCTTAAATGTTGTGGTTTTTAAAAATATTTATTTTATTTTTTCCATCACCATTTACCCCTACACCCCTGCTATTTTTATAACCATTTTTATTACAGCCATTCAAATACTGAGTATTTCTAACAATTTACACATTTGTATTTAATTATATATCATAAATAAATGTTATGAATGGATTTTACCATGCCTCGTATAGACATCCTGAGATTCTCTCCAATACTCCTCTCTGCCCTGCAATGTTCATTTCCTGGCTAAATCCTGATGGAACCCATTGCCTTATTGTGTGAACCTGCTGAGCCAACTCACTCTTCTCTAATGAGCTTAGATTTACTTTCCTCTGAAACTGCACATACCCACAAATTAATAATAAAACTCTCCTTACTAATTCTCATGGAAGGGCTTTTATGTAAAAGTTTTTTTTAAAAAGTTAAAGAAAAGCCCAAAGATCCCAAAGCACTATGCAATTTGAAAAAAGCAATTAGAATGATTCTACACGTTACTTTTCATCAGGTTTTCTTCTTTGTAAACATGCCCAAATAAATAAAATGTTTACACTTGACCAAAGCAACAGATCAATATGTAGTGAAGTAAGGAAGAAAATATTTAAGGACAATCTGCAAGCAGTTAGAGATCTTGAACACTAAGCCCCATGGTCAATAATGAGCAAATCATGCCAGACCATGCTAATAGGGTTGTTTGATAGAGTTACAAACTAATGGATGAGGAGGATGTTGCCGACGTCATTTGCTAGTATTTGGGGTCCAGTGAAGCATTTGAAACAGTGGATCATGAACTTTTACTTGTAAATTAATTAGAATTGCTTTGGATGAGAACAGAGTCACATGGATTGGGAACTAGCTAAAATATCATAAACAAAAATAATAGATAGCAATAAATCCAGAGGGAGGAAAAGTGCAAGCAGTTTTCACCAGGCTCAAAGTTATAGCAAACTCTGTTTATTGGTTGCTAAAGACTAGTTTTTCCTCAATAATTTTGAAGTGGTAATGTTTTTAGAGGTACCCAATGTAGTAAACCAAAAAAGCAATTGTACCTAAATATACGATTTTATATGAATCAATATCTAATTTAGAACTTGTTTGACTTGTCAATTTTGGAAAATATCATGTAAAAAATGTGAGTGCAGAATATCCAAACAACAATTAGTGTCAATAGGACAGAAGTTTTTCAACCATACCACTTCCTGTTAGGTATTATTCATTTTACATCTTACCTGGCTATTAAAGTGGGCTTGGGAGCACCTGTATTAGAAACATATTAAAGAAATAAATCTAGCCCGGCCAACATGGCTCAGTGGTTGAGCATCGACCTATGAACCAGGAGATCAAGGTTCAATTCCCAGGCACATGCCTGGGTTGTGGGCTTGACCCCACTGGGGCTGTTATACAGGAGGCGGCCAATCATTGATTCTCTCTCATCATTGAAGTTTCAATCTCTCTCTTCCTTCCTCTCTGAAATCAATAAAAATATGTTTTAAAAAAGAAATTAACCTAATATTTTTACAAATTAGGCTTATAATTTCTCTACATTTGTTCAAATTAAAGATTTATAGTAATGAGAACAGCAGAAATATAACAAATTTAAAATATAATTTATATCATATAGATTTTTAACTGAAAGGAGACTCATAAAATAGCTCTAATGTTAGTGCCTTTTATGGAAGAAGAAAATTATCTATAGGTTTATAATGGAATATATTAGATCAATTTTTTCCAAGATGTGGACTACAAGATATTTTAGGAGTTATACAATAATATTTTAAATTGTTTGCACTTACATATATTAGAAAAAAAACAAGCGATTAAATCCATGACATAAATATTACTTAAAAATATATAAGTTAACACAAACAAGTCATCTCAAGAAAAATATTCCATGAAAAATGATACAGTAATAGAAAATATGGCCAAAATTCAGGTAATTGTTATATACGAGACTAATGTTTTACAAATGTTACAGAGAATAGGCCAATATTGTATTATTTATAAACCAGAGATATTTTTAATTACATAAAAGGGTAACATGTTGAGATGAAACAGGCATGATTATCAAGAAAAAATAAAATTAAAGTGATAAATAAATACAAGTAAATTTCTTAACATTCTATGTAATCCAACCTTTCCCAGGTCCAGCAAATAGCTCATTTAACTAAGAATACTCCAATAAAAATGTTTGCATCCCAGCAAATGAACCTAAAGAATCTCTTAAAGTTTACTAAGAGATTTAACCTATTGAAGTGACAATTTATGACTTATTTACCCCTTCCAATTTTTAAACATTAATAGAGTGAAATAAAAGCATTTTAATAAGAAGAGATTATTATCACTTATTAGGTATACCTTTAAATAGAAAGATTATATTTGCTGCTTATAACTTAACCCATACTGGAATGAAAACTTCTGTTCCAAGATTAAATCACCCTTTGTTTTTATTTATAAACCCTAAAAAAAGAGAGGCATAAGAGAGGGAGAGTAAAAGGCACAAATTGAGAAAAAAGGCAGATTTAAAAATATTCTGTCCAAGTAGAAGCAATGAAAACTTTTGGTTTGCACAACAGCCTCCCAAGGGTCGAGGTAGGATTCACATCACTGGTTACACTTGAAATTCACCCTGTGGAGCATTGAGGCCAACACTGAAAAGAGTATTCTCACAGGAGAGATTAGATGACCTGCCATGCCTTTCCCATTTCTTATTTACACGATTTTGTTGTCCCAATGATCATTCATTTGGAAAACAATTTTCTGGCAATTTGGGTGTTTTGAGTTATCTCCTTGGGAGTTGTTTGGCAGTGTTCAGCCAGAGCTGAGCTGTCATCTCCAAACATGGGGAAATTAGGAAATGGCACACCATGGATCCTCGCCTTCCCTTGAACATTCCTACTTGTCGAGGCAGCGTCAATAATCCTCAGGATTTTGGAGATGAAGATAAGCACCACAACTTACCTTACAGATGAAATAATAATAATGTCATGACTCCTATCTACAAGTATCTTCTGCTTCACCATAAAGCTTGCTTTAAATAAGGTCATAGCCCTTACCTTATTATAGTTTTTTGCCTAAAACATTAGTATATGTTCATTGATGCACAAATTCTTTCCTTTAGTAAATGTTTGCTAAGTATGTACTCTGTGAGTTGTGCCAGATGTTGCAGACACAGTGATAAAAAGATACACATTCTTGATGCCACTGGAGGGCATAATCATGCAAATGAGCATTTATAATAAAAGTAACAAGTGGTCTTGTTAGAAGGTAATAGATGCTTTGGGATTATATTGGAGAAACGCCCAATCCAGCTTTGTGGTGATCATAGGGAAGATATTTTAGAGCAGTGGTTCTCAACCTTTCTAATGCCACGACCATTTAATAAATTATTTTCGTTGCTACTTCATAACTGTAATTTTGCTACTGTTAATGAATCGTAATGTAAATATCTGTGTTTTCCGATGGTTTTAGGCTCTACAGCAGCGGTTGAGAGCCGCTAGCAGGGTCGCCTAAGACCATCGGAAAACACAGATATTTACATTACGATTCATTAACAGTAGCAAAATTACAGTTATGAAGTAGCAACGAAAATAATTTTATGGTTGGGGGTCACCACATGAGGAACTGTATTAAAGGGTCGCGGCATTAGAAAGGTTGAGAACCACTGTTTTAGAGCAAATTGTGTGTGTGTCTGTGTGCTGCATATATGCCTCTATGTAGCACATATGGTAGATATAATATGGTATAAACTTTATATATAGTATATTCTGCTTATATCACGTGCATGTTATACATAACATGCTACATACACTGAGTGGCCAGATTATTATGATCTCTGGAAGCATAATAATCTGGCCATTCAGTGTATATCCTATATAATAAAAGGCTAATATGCAAATTGTTCCCTCGACCAGGAGTTCGACCAGCAGGCAGGCCGGCCAACCGCCCATGTTCCCTCGCCCTGGCCAGGCTGGCTGGACCCCACCCATGCACGAATTCATGCACCGGGCCTCATATATATTTATATATACACACTGAGTGGCCAGATTATGCATTCAGAGATCATAATAATCTGGCCACTCAGTGTATATACATATGCAGTACATATGTATATATACTGTATATATGCTATATACACTAGGCAAAGAGTACAGCCTATCTAGAGGCTTCAAGGTAAGAGCGTATGAACCATTTAAGGAGTTATAAGGTGTTTACTATGCTACAGTTGAGAGTTTAAAGGGAGGAAGATAAGCGATGACTCCAAATGTTGTCTATTCTACAACTCCAGGGACTATTGTTGCTCAGGTGAGAGAAGCAGCAATCTATGTTAGGCTAGAAACAGTCAGGAAGGAAAGAAGTAAATTGCGCCAAGAAATATTTAGGAGATAAATTAAACAAGACTTAATGATTGGATACGGGAAGTGAGAGAGAAAGAAAGAAGATATTTTCCTTGATCAATTGGATGGGTAGATGGTATTGCTATTAACTAAGATGGGAAACATAGAAGGAAGAGTCAGTTTCAGGTGAAGAAGCTTTCTTAAGGTAGTTTGAACTAGTTGACTTTGAAGTATGCTTGGGAACTCTATGTGGTTATTTCCAGTAGTCAGTTGGATATGCAGTTTACAATTCAGGAGAGGAATCTAGATTAGATGTATCTTTTGAACAGGTGACAATTAAAGCCATGAGAATTGATGAAGATTGCTAAGAGAGAACATAGACAGATCAAAAAGTGGCTCAGCATACCCTGTATGTCTGCAAAACTGAACGATAAACACAAGAATAGGAGACTATTCCACACAACAACTAGCCAGAATGAGTTTTTAGAAAACTGATTAATATACTGTAAAGTTAAAATTAGCATAAAATAGCAATAGCTCCTCAAATTAATTTAATAATCTTAAATTATAAAATAATGAAGGAAAGATTAGTCTTTTTTCTGATTTATATAGAGTTACAGCTATATAATTCTAGATCTATAATTCTAGGTCTATAATAATTATTAAAGGACTAGAGGCCCGGTGCACAAAATTCGTGCACAGAGGGGGGGACTGTCCCTCAGCCCAGCCTGTACCCTCTCCAATCTGGGACCCCTCGAGGGATGTCCGACTGCCCATTTAGGCCCGATCGGGATTGGGCCTAAATGGGCAGTTGGTTATCCCTCTCACAATCCAGGACTGCTGGCTCCCAACTGCTTTCCTGCCTGCCTTCCTGATTGCCCCTAACCGCTTCTGCCTGCCAGCCTGATCACCCCCTAACCACTCCAATGCCAGCCTGATTGATGCCTAATTGCTCCCCTGCCAGCCTTTTTGCCCCCAACTTCCCTCCTCTGCCAGCCCGGTCACCCCTAACTGCCCTCCCCTGCAGGGTTGATTGCCTCCAACTTCCCTCCCTTGCAGGCCGGGTGCCTCCCAACTGCCCTCCCCTGCTGGCCATCTTGTGGTGGCCATCTTGTGTCCACATGGGGGCAGGATCTTTGACCACATGGGGGCAGACATATTGTGTGTTGGAGTGGTGGTCAATCTGCATATTACTCTTTTATTAGATAGGATAGAGGCCTGGTGCAGGAGTGGGGGCCAGCTGGTTTGCCCTGAAGGTTGTCCCAGATAAGGGTGGGGGTTCCCTTGGGGCATGGGGCAGCCTGAGCAAGGGGCCTGTGGTGGTTTGCAGGCCAGCCACGCCCCCTGGTGACCCAAGCGGAGGCACTGGTATCTGGAATTTATTTACCTTCTACAATTGAAACTTTGTAGCCTGGAGCAGAGCCAAGCCTCCTGCATGCTCCACCGGCAGCCATTTCTGTTTGAGTTAATTCACCTTCTATAATTGAAACTTTGTAGCCTTAAGCAGAGGCCTGAGCCCCGCCAGGGTGTGTGGAAAGCTTTGCTTTCTCCGTTACCGCGGGCAACCCTGGCCTGGTCTCTCCAGCTCCGTGGCTGCCGCCATTCTGTTTGAATTTGTTTACCTTCTATAATTGAAACTTTGTAGCTTGAGTGGAGGCTTAGGCCTGTCAAGGGCAGGCGGAAAGCTTGTTTCCCTCTGTTGCCTGGGAAACCTTGCTCTCGGTGGCTGTAGCCATCTTGGTTCGGTTTATTTGCATACTCGCCCTGATTGGCTGGTGGGCGTGGCTTGGGCTGGTGGGCGTGGCTTGGGTGTAGCAGAGGTATGGTCAATTTGCATATTTGTCTATTATTAGGTAGGATATCTACTGGAGTAGACTTTATCATTTACTTTAATAATCCAGGTTTTAGTTTAATATCCATGTAATTTATTAAGATCTCTTTTCCCAAAATAGTATAGAAATATAGAAACCACAAATAAGCAGAGGGGCCAGCTGATATCTATAATATAGAAGTATAATATGCTAATTAGACAGGACATCCTTCCGGATGAAGCCGGGGCCAGAGAGAAGCTGGTGCTGGCAACCGAGGGAAAGAAGGCCTACTCTTGCACGATTTCATGCATCGGGCCTCTAATATATATATATATATTTGTATATTCCACAATAGATGTGTAATGCCTGTTATAAGCAAAGACAAGTAAATGCTATTGAAAGTATTTCTAAACTATTTATTTAGGGAAATGGCTAACAATTGGCTCATTTTTGATAGTTGAAACAACATTAATTTTCAAGAAATTAAATTAAAACACAGGTGACTAAAAAACATAGAAACCCACAACTTATTTAATCAAAATATTGGCATTGCCTTTAAACAGCTAGGAGGACAGCTAAAGATATTAATATGGGTTTATTTTCTTTTTTCCCAGCCCACTCTGTTGTGGAAATAACAATGAGTAGTAAAATAACACCCTGCTGACAGAAGGTGGAAAATTAAGAGCCAAAATTCTGAATAAGATCATTGGTGCTCTGGGTAAGTGATAATTATTTACCTGTGTTTTGGTGCCTGGGGTAAATGTGAAGAGAGGGTGACTTCAGTGGAAGCATTGTTCTTCATCACTTAGATGGTCCTGGATGTTGCTTTGAATTTGAAGATGATGCTTTTTTTTTATCACTGGCATGTGTATATAGAAATCCAAAACAACTGAAGCAATCAGTCCATCAATCGGTTATTTTGTTTATAAGAAATCAAAAGAGTTAGCTTGACTGATCCTCCCTCCTAGGATGTTTGGGCATTAAATATGTTACCCAGATGTCAGCTATGGCCACCTTGTCTCCCTGGAGATCTAGATAAGATTGTCTTGAATCTTGACACCCACCTTGTGGATGGAGAAATACTTTAAAATGTCAGTGAAATCCAGGTAGCTTGAACTTTAATGGTTACTCTTCCTCCAGCCTCCTCTTTCTGTGTTTCCTATCTCTTTTTTCCACCATTTCATTTCAGATTTATGCTCTGTACATTTTCCCACACAGAACAAAAATGTAGTGCCACTCATATGAAACACTCATGATTGCAGAGAACTCTTTGGAAGATTGGCATGAGGAGGGATTAAGAGTATAAGTGTTTACTGATATAAGAAGAATGACTTCACATTTAGTACAAGGCCACCCTATTCCTTCAGCCGTCCTTCTTAATGGGCATTTCACTGGTCCTCAGCCCTCTGCAATTGTGCTTTGGAATGGGCTCATGAATTTCAAGATTTAGATACACACCGAGATTTAGATACTAAGCATTGTTTGTGACAGCACAAATTAAAATCAAAGTTCCTTATAGAAGAGCCTGATAGGATAAGCCTATAGTGTGATATTGAGCAGTCACTTAAAAATAATGACAATACATACACCCTGGAAAGGAAAAGTCTCCAAGAGATATTTTTAAAAAGATAAATGTGTAAAATGATGTGTGTGGTATGTTTCCATTTTTGGACATAAATAAAACATTTTTTTAATGGGAAGGATATCCCACAGTTATAATAGTTGTTCATTTTAGGGAGAGATGCTAGGTGAGTGGGAATGGCTTTTCTTTCAGTTTTCTTCATTAGTACTGTTTAAATAAATTTAATTTAAGAAAGTTATTTTAAATTAGTGAACAACGCATGGATTAATTTAAATATTATCTTACTATCTCATTTAGAAGAGCTTAGTCACTCCTTTATGGTTATTAGATAATGAGTTGCTATCAGAATAAAATCCAAAGTCTTTAACCTCTCTCTGCTTCATCCCTGAGATCCTGCCACCTGGCCTCCCTCCACCCCCTCCTCTGCCCCCTCCCCACTCCCCCAGCTTTCTGACTATGTTCCCAAACCAGAGCCTTTGCACTTGCTCTTCCCTCTGTTTTGATCCTCTTTTCCAGCTGCTTCACCTCATTTTGGTCTTGGTTGAAATATCACCTCTTCAAGATGCCCTCTATGACCTTCCTATGCCTCCTAAGCCCTCCAGCCAGCCTGGTCACCCTGTCTTCTTGCTCAGTTAAGAAATTATTTTTTGTTTATTTGTTTATCACTTTACTCTTATGGGTGGGTGGGATTGTTTCCTCTGCTTTACAAAAGAGGAAGCAGAGGTACAACACGGTTAAACAGCCACCTGAGGCAGGTTTTGAACAAGAAGGCTGGCTTTGACCTCCTAAAGGACTTTCTCTTAACTGCCAAGCAGTGCTGCTTCCTAAAAATACGTGTCAGCAATTCTCACAGGAAACTCCTAGGTGACAAGAAAGTAGATGGTAGTAATTCATCGAGATTCACCTCTTATGGTGATAAAAATTGCTTACATTCATGATATATTTTACTTTGGGAAATTGGTAAATGTTTTCTATAACCCTTGAAGTTAACAATGTCATTTTGAAAGAACAGCTTCAGCACATGAAAATAAGACTCTTATTTTATTTCATCATTGACTGAACAATTTAATGCTTTTTAAAGAAGATGCCTGCGATTTTTACAACAGTATTGGATAATTCCACATAAATTCTTGGTTTATTGGGCACAATCTCAAATTGCAAATTTTTCAGTTTTCTGTAATCACATTGTCAGTGAGTTTCAGAAATTTCCTTTTTCATGCCAATTTCATAAATGCCTTTGGACAAGGTACTGGATTAAGTATCTCAAATGAAAAAGTAGGGCACTACCTTTTTTGGTTTGTTTTGTTTTCTGATCAAGTAAATCCTCTAGGAAAATACTCTTTGAACAAGGTTGAATCATCTTGCATATCTCACCAATGTTTTTAAAAAGCTGAACAGATTTTATTTAGCAAAGCTTTCCCTACAGCTGCAACATATCAGAAGTGAAATTGAAACATATGAACCTAACATTAAGATAAAACAGTTTTAGAAATGAAATTCTAACATATGACTGTTTTAAGACATTGAATGGCCATCTGACAGATAAATACTAAAGTATCTGAAATTAGAAAACACACACACACACACACACACACACACACACACACACACACACACTGAGTGGCCAGATTATTATGATGTCTGAACGCATAATAATCTGGCCACTCAGTGTGTGTGTGTGTGTGTGTGTGTGTGTGTGTGTGTGTGTGTATATATATATATATATATATATATATATATATATATATATATATTAGAGGCACAGTGCATGAATTCGTGCATGGGTGGGGTCCGGCCAGCCTGGCCACCAGGGGGAGAGGACATGGGCGGTAGGCCGGCCTGCCTCTGCTGGTTGAACTACTGGTCGAGGGGACAATTTGCATATTAGCCTTTTATTATATACTAGAGGCCCGGTGCACGAAATTCGTGCATGGGGGGGGATGTGTCCCTCAGCCCAGCCTGCACCCTCTCCAATGTGGGACCCCTTGAGGGATCCCCTACTTGGATCGGGCCTAAACAGGCAGTCGGACATCCTTCTCACAATCCAGTACTGCTGGCTCCCAACTGCTTGCCTGCCTGCCTTCCTGATTTCCCCTAACTGCTTCTGCCTGCCAGCCTGATCACCCCCTAACCACTCCCCTGCCAGTGTGATTGATGCCAAACTGCTACCCTGCCAGCCTGTTTGCCCCTAATTGCCCTCCTCTGCTGGCCTGGTCACCCCTAACTGCCCTCCCCTGCAGGCTTGATTGTCCCCAACTGCCCTTCCTTGCAGGCCTGGTCCCTCCCAACTGCCCTCCCCTGCTAGCCATCTGTGGCAGCCATCTTATGTCCACATGGGGGCAGGATCTTTGACCACATGGGGGCAGCCATCTTGTGTGTTGGAGTGATGGTCAATCTGCATATTACTCTTTTATTAGATAGGAAAGAGCTCTGGTGCATGGGTGGGGGCCAGCTGGTTTGCCCTGAAGGGTGTCCTGGATCAGGGTGGGGGTTCCCTTGGGGTGTGAGGCAGCATGGGCGAGGGGTCTGTGGTGGTTTGCAGGCCAGCCAGCCCCCCCGGTGACCCAAGCAGAGGCCCTGGTATTTGGGATTTATTTATCTTCTATAATTGAAACTTTGTAGCTTTGAGCGGAGCCAAGCCTCCTGCTCGCTCCGTGGCTGCAGTCATTTTTTTGGGATTTATTTATCTTCTATAATTGAAACTTTGTAACCTTGAGTGGAGGGCAAGCGGAAAGCTTGGCTTCCTCCATTGCCAGGGAAACCCAAGCTTCCTGCTCTCTCCGTGGCTGCAGCCATCTTGGTTGGGTTAATTTGCATACTTGCTCCTGATTGGCTGGTGGGTGTGTGGGTGTAGCGGAGGTATGGTCAATTTGCATATTACTCTTTTATTAGATAGGAGGATATACACTGAGTGGCCAGATTATTATGTGTTCAGAGATCACACACACACACACACACACACACCATTGGCTATTTCATAGTGTCACAAATATATTTAAATTTTATTTTCTGCGTAGTAGCAGATATTTTCCCAATGAAGGACAAAGTAGCATGGTTACTGCTTTGACTCTCTTTACTCACCTACCATCTCCAAATTGGATACTTGCTGGGGAAATGTGAATGTATATAGTAAACCTGATAATATGATTCCCAAATGAACTTTCTCCTACTCTTGTAAGCTTCCTGGTCTGTTTAATTGAACAATGTGTCTGTGTGATTCCACATTTGCTTGATGTTGTGAAACCAAAGAAAAACATACAAATGCAGTATTAGATGTTGAGGCTGCAACTGTCACCACCACGGCTCTCTCTAACTGGTATGGTAAGGAGTTCATTGTAAAGCTGAACCTCTTGTAAGAGTCTGTTTATAACATATATTTTTGTTTTATTGGTGGGCCCGCATCAGCTTCCATAAAGAAATGGAGTTGCTTTTTTCAAACACTAACTGAGAAAATAGAGACCACAGAGGAGATGCAGGCGTTTATGAGAGAGATGCTGAGGGTAGTGGGGGGCGGGGGGTAAGGGTGGGGAAGGGGAGTGGGAAGGAGAGGAAGCTGGGGTGTCAGAGCCTAGAAGTCACACATAACTCTCTCTCTAGGGAATGTTCCCATGTGACTCGCTCCCAGCAGCTATTGCTAACTTGTGCTCATTTACACAGAGAAGACTGGAAAATCACTAAAGAGAGTTGCCACATTCATTCCAAGACCCAGTAGTACATAGGTACATAGAAGCCTTTTGTCCCATGCTGGCTGGCCATTTGCAAATGGGGATTCACAGAGAGAGAGGAGTATCAGGCTGCTATTTCTATTTTGGTGACTGAAAGATGCTCATTTAGGGGGCACTATCATGCCTTCACTTCTCTTTGTTGTTAACTAAACACATTTGTATGTTTCACAGAGCTAACAGCCTGTCTGACCTCAGAGTAAAGACACTCTTAGTGCTTCACTCTGTCGACTAATAAACATTCACTCAAAATTTTACAAATGAATGTGATAAACAAAAAACACACAACACAATAAATAAAAAACAGAAAACACTAACTTTTTGTAGTTTTCTCACTTGTCTCCTCAAAAGCAAGGTAGAAAGTCCTGTTAATCAAAAACTGGGTGAAAACTGGAAGAAAATCACACCTCCCCTCTCCTGGACAACCTCTGGGCACATGTGTCACCCCACCCCGCCTCCAGGGTGGCTGCTGGCTCCTCACCAAGTTCACTTTCCTTCCACAGTTCCGTTGGCTGGCACATTACTCTTGTTTCTTTTTATATTTTAGAATAGTATTCCATGTCCATTCAGATTTGTAATACTATTGCACTGTTTTCCTTCTAAGACAGAAGAGAAATAACATGCTAAACAAAAAGACAGCTCTGAAGGTTAAAAATATTGCTAATATGGGCCAACACTTCCAAATTACATGCCCATTGACTATGTACTAGTACAAGCCTTCCCCATGTGACAGGCTCCTAGCTGAATGTGATGGCCAATCATGAGTGTCTCTTGTATTCCACTTCTTTGATAAAAATGAAATCAAACCATCCATGCTTGAATCAAGGGACTGCCTTTGTCTTTCCCTTTAGCAATGTCTATGCACAGGACGTGAAGCTAAAAACTGAAATAGTATCTTGATAATATTACATAGACTCCTGCTTTGCTTGAATATCCTATATAATAAATAGGTAATCTGCAAATTAACTCTCACACCCTCACAAGATGGCTGCCTATGACCAGGCCAGTGGGGGGGCCGTGAGGGGCGACCAGGCTGGCGAGGAGTGGGGAGGACAGTTGGGGGCAACCAGGCTGGCGGAGGGGGCAGTTGGGGGTGACCTGGCCAGCAGTGGGGGGCAGTTAGGGGTGATCAGGCCAGCAAACAGAGGCAGTGAGGGGCGATCAGGTTGGCGGGGAGGAGGGGACGCAGTTAGGGGAGATCAGGCAGGCAGGCTGGTGAGTGATTAGTAGCCAGTGGTCCAGGATTGTGAGAGGGATGTCCGACTGCCAGGATCAGGCCTAAACCGGCAGTCAGACATCCCCCGACGGGTCCCGGATTGGAGAGGGTGCAGGCTGGGCTGAGGGGAAACCCAACCCCCCCCCCCCCCGCATGCATGTATTTCATGCACTGGTTCTCTAGTATCACATAATTAACCAGAGTTTGGGGAGAACTTGAAACAAGCCAAAGAACAGATCTTCCCAATTTATAGAGAGCCTCTGAGAATTAACACAGAAATCGTACACAGTTTTATTCCTACTAATGAGTTTAGTGAGCTTCTTACCAAGTGAGTGTATTTTTTGCCTGACTTAGTGGGTGAGATATTATCGGAGGCAAACCAGCTCAGAGAGCATTTATTTACCAGTTTGCAGGGAGGAGGCAGCTGGGATCGCATCCCTGACTGACTGGAATGGGGTGTGCTGTGCCCTTTCCTTTGCTTCCCATTACTGGCTGACAAGAAACAGAAGCCTCCCCCACAAGTGACTGGTGGCAGATGGGTCCGGTCACTGAAGCACTGGGCCCCACACTCTCATCTGTGCAGCCAAACCGGTCATTTCAAAGAGTGTCCTCTCTCACACTGCTTCTCCTAAGGCTGCGATTGATGTGTGGTTTGGGAAGTCCTTAGTTTCACTTAGCAAGTTTATTTTAAACATGTGCTATCTGCCTGGCAGTATGCTGCTTGCTTTCCAAAGGTTAAAAGAGACAGGGACACAACGTATTAACTTGGTGTGTTTCACTTTTAAAGGCATTAAATAATGTGAATCTAGGAAGACAGATTACTGAAACGTGATCACTGTAAATTAACAAACTCTTTCAGGGGTGATTAGTAATCAGAGTCATTAGAAAGAGAATTGAACAGGATAAACATGAATAGATATTTAGGGAATGAGAGTAATGCATTTTAAAGTCTTCAAAATTACTAATATTGAAATTTTAGAAATGGATACTATTATTTACTTTTTGGGTTTGGGTGCAGAATTACAGAGAGAGACAGTATTATTTAGTTAGTTCCGAGCTTATATTTAGCCACTTTTCTATCTATCCATCCATCCACCAATCATCTATCCCTCTGATCACTTATTTTGTATGTAAAGTGTCCTTTGCTTTTCTTAACCATTTATCACATAATACACAATTAAGTTTCTTATTGAAAGCTGATAATTAAGGAAAACTGCTCTGAAGTCAGCATATTGCCCATAACTTGCATTCTAAGAAAGCCAGCTGGTGGGCAGTCCTGTCTCAATGGGTGGGTGGCACCAGTATACAAAATAAGAACCAAGAAATGAAAACCTTATTCTCCAGCTTGTATGAGCCCATAAAGTCCTTCCTCTATTTAAAGAGCTTGCTCATTTTTGTGTGTCATCACCATTTTTTCTTAAGCACTTTGGGCGACATAAGCTGGAAAACATTATCTGATTGCAGAATGGCACCATAGCCCAAGGCAGGAGGAAAAAGCGGGTGCAGCTTCGTGGATTTGTTTTCCAGATGCGAGTGTATAGGGGTGTCTCATTGCATGGAACTCAACCAGCTAAGAGTGTTTGAGAGACACCAATAAGTGAAAAAATGTGGTGGACATATTAAATAAAATTTTCTCCATTTCAGATGATTCCATGAGTCTAAAGACTCGCCAGGCTACTTCAGAGGAGATTTAATGCAAAATAGATGTCAATGACATTTATTGGAATACTAAAGGCCTGTTGCAGGAAGATTCCTGCAATAGGGCTTCCTGCTGCGGTCTCTGCTGCCCCACCTGCTTCCCTCCCTTCTCCCCTGCCCCACTTGCTTGCTTCTCTGCAGCTTTGCTCCCTTCTGCAGCGCTTGGCTTCTTTCTACGCTGTCTTCAGTCTTCGCTCTGTGCCTAGATATGCAAATTAACCGCCATCTTGGTTGGGTTAATTTGAATACTCACCCTGATTGGCTGGTGGGCGTGTCTTGTGGGCATAGCGAAGGTACGGTCAATTTGCATGTTTCTCTTTTATTAGATAGGATTGGCATTCCCTTTAATTAACATGTGAAACCTGCCTCTGTAGAAATTCAACACATTAGCATGATTACTTCAAGCCAGAATGAGCACAGGCAGGCCTGCACACCTTCTCTCCCAAGTCAATGCTTTGAAAAAGAAGCCAAGCAGAAATGGCACTGCAATCCAAATAATGTGTATGAAAGGTGACTTCAGTGAGAATCATCTCTTTCTTAGAGAACTCACTGCTTTCAGTCATCTTAACAGTGATAGACTGATTCTTGAGAATTCTGTGATGTGTGACATTGACCTGATGAATTTCACTGAACTTGGAAGTAACTGGGTCTCATTTCTTGACTTACAGACATTGTGAACATTGTTTGATTTCACCCAGGAATTTGGACTCAGTGGGTCTGGGAGAGCCTGGGAATATATATTTTTATAAGTATATTTTATAATGTATTTTATTTTCTAGACATGTCTGGAAATCAATCAAACCTTTGCCAGAGTGTATGTGTGATTTGTGACCAGTTTGTGTACTGAAACATGACTGATTTAATATGCAGTCACAGTGCCTAATGGTTTTGACTCCTCTGCTGCATTCACATATTAGTGTCTGTTTAGAAAATGCTGCCTAAAAATAATTCCTATCTTCTCCATACTTCCTACCTCTAAAAACCTATTTATCCTTTTGATGCAAATGCCACCGCCTCAGATGGCCTACTGTGATTATAATAGCTGGAAGTAACCTCTTACTATACGGATAGGAATTGGTCTTCTACAAAAGTGATTTTACTCTTACGCTTTCTGGTGTGATATGTGTCTAGGAACATGTTTTTCAAAGTATCGTGGAGTCTGCTATTAGGATTTTCTCAAGGACATTCCCACATAGCATCATCACGAGGATCAGACAAATTTTCTTTTTCCATAGGACTTTTTGTGTTTTCTACAGGCAGCATGACAGAATAATTAGGAGCATGGACTTTGAAGCCAGACTGCATATATTAATGTCCCAGCATCATTACTTTCAAGCCCTGGATCTTGGTCAAGTCACTTAATCTCTTTGCTTCATTTTCTTCATCTGTAAAATGGGGATAACTATAATGCTTACTTCATAGGGTTAGTCTGGGGATTAAAATGAGTTGATTTAGGTAATGCTTGGAATAACACCTGGCATTTTATAATTTATATCATTTACATGATATTACTACATCAGATATTTGCTATCATTATTTGCCCTAAGTGGTTGTGATATTATGAATTCCAAGAATGAGTTCATCAATTTTCTCTCTTCACTTTGACTATAAGTAGGTTGAAAGTTTGTGAGGTGACCTTAATTAGGAAAGGGGCATCTTTAGCTTTGTCACTGGCCCAACATTTTTTTTTTACTCTCTTATGGAATTTTTTTTAAAATTTCTTACTTCACTTATGCAATCTTGTATAATTTTTATGAACTTAACTCATAGAAGCTTCTTAACAATTTTTTTTTCTGGAGAAGGGTAGGGTATGTAAAAATAAACATATATACATTTTTTCCTTTACTTGTAAATTGAACTGTACAAAAATAGGAAGGAGTTAAGGGATAGACTCCTTCTGGGCAAAAGCAAAATATGGAAATTTGACATTTAAACAGAAGAGATTGAGAGGGAGGAACTACGTAGAAAAAGGAGGTTTACTGTTTGTTAGTAGATGATATTCTTTGCTCTTTGCTTTGCTGTCATTTGGAGAAACATGCAGTTTCAGGCAACTCCTTGGTGTGATCTTCCATGAGATTGTCGACCAATCCTACTTTCCTGAAAGGGGAAGGGATTCCAGCATCTCTGCGTGACATGATAGTAGAACTAACCTGGTGGTTTGGAAGCCCAATGCCACAATATTGAATAGCCCCCGGGCATGTGCAGCCCAGACATTCATGAGAGTTTGTTTGTTTTTTAATTTCTTGAGAAGCATTTTTAAACTGCTGTCTCATGCTGACAATTGTAACCATAAGAACAACAAAACCAATCCGCTTCGCCCCTTTATAAATAGCACTGGATGACGAGGGCTGGATTTCCACCCTGAACTCTCTCAAAGGCTCTGAATGTTTCTGTAAACCACAGCATTTCTTCCCCCACAAGAGCATTATGTCTGTGGTTTAGAATGTCATCTGGGCTTCTTGATTGATTTACAGCACAGTTATCCAGCCATCCCAATTCATTCACTTAAGTACTTTTCGCAGCTTAAGTCACGTGCCCTGTCAGATTGAGATTTCTCTTTAGTTCCCAGTAAGGCCCTGTTGCTGGCATCCTTCAAATTCCAGTTTAGGAAGAGGTCTTTCCACTCCATGATTCGTGCCTCTGATTTTCATGGAGCAGAGCTATTTACCCCTAAGACTTACACTGTGTGAAAACTGGTGAGAGCATGTTGGTTTGGGAGGATGAAGCTATCAGAGACAGTAAAGATCCCTTTGAGGACTGGAACTCCTGCCCAATTACAGTCAGCCCAGCCTGGAGTGGGGACAGGTGATGGTACGCCTGGGAACCAGGCAGGGAAACGTGAGCACCACATGAATTTGATTGCCTGCTATTTGACTCTACTGATATAATTTTCTTATGTGCTGATCCTATATTTCCTGTCTATTAGTAAGTACCAAAACCAAATAAATCTGTCATTTCAAAACTGTGTTCCTATTATACAGTGCTTACAGGTAAGAGAAGTAATTCCAGAGTTTACTAGTATATGCTGGTGCACAAATAAGTGGAATTGGGAAATTGTGCATAATAAGCTACATATTAAAGTAAAAACATAACTGCTGGGTGAAATAATTATGCTAGAATAGAAAAGACAGTTGGATAAAGCTGTAAGAATATTTTTGAATATTCATGGTAGGAATTTAGATAATTACGATGTGGGGGGAAAATGATCTGGAAATATTTTAAGAAACTCACTGAATATATAAAAATTTTGGCTACTATGATGTTATTTCATCTCTTATTTTTTTTTTACAATTGCTTTAATTTTAGGTCAGATTTACATGGTCTATTTGAAATCTGGGAGAGAACTTTTAACTTACAAATGTTAGTGGTCTCATCGAATGTCTTGCTTTGCAAATAGACTTCCATCCTCGGCCCTATGTTTGCTGAGCAAGAGTAATAAATGTTTGGGTGTAGAAGCTTGTTTTTGAAGTTCAGCCTCAAGGAACTTTTTATTCCAAAGAGTAAAATTTGGAAAATAATATTGAAAATACTTCTAGCATCTTTACTTTCAGAAATTTCATTGACCTTCTGCTACCTTTTCCCCAAGTATTTGGCTGAAATGACGATTTCAATGTCCTTTATTTCTAATGATAGCAATTATGTCAATGCTTTTGCTGACTTCTATTTATGTCTTTTATTTTTTAAGTGTGACGTATTTCTCCTTTTTATAGTTTTTAGAAACTAAAGAAGAGAGGGTGAAACAGAGCACAAAGTATAGATTTCAAAAGATAGATGTAGATCTTTGAAAGGTAATTTATATTTTCAAATCCAAATATCTTTCCGATATAAAACCTTAAGTTGTTCATAGTAAGAAAAGGTCAAATCTGTTTGTGAAATCTTAGAATAATGTCTCTAAGATAGTTTTAATGAAATAAATATATGTGTTTCTATGTTGATGGAAATTTCATACATTGACTGCTATTTATGAAAACACATTCAGAAAAGGAATTAAATCCACTTTGCAATTTCAAAGGGCAAAATAATTTGGAGCCCAATCAGAGGCACTTATGTAAATTATATTGACCACCATACATCAACTTTACAGGTACACTGTTATTCTTAGAAGAACTCCTTGTGAAAAATCATGATTATAATTTAGAAAAGAAATGTAATACATCCTGGTCAGAAAGCCAACGCCTGTCCTCAGCCATGAGAATTCTACTTTTGGTTATAACATTTGAGCACCCAGCACTGGATCTGATAACATCTTTGGGTGGAGAGGGAATAACATTTTATTATTCTTTATACTCACTTTTTCATCCTAACTGTACCTTAGATCTTGTATTAATAAGAACAGCCTCATTAATACACAATTATTTAGATATTTCTACATTATAATTATACTAGAGGCCCGGTGCACAAAATTCGTGCATGGGGGTGTCCCTCAGCCCAGCCTGCACCCTTTCCAATCTGGGACCCCTGGAGGGATGTCCAACTGCCCGGTAGGATCAGGACTAAATGGGCAGTTGGACATCCCTCTCACAATCCAGGACTGTTGGTTCCCAAATGCTTGCCTGCCTGCCTTCCTAATCACCCCTAACTGCTTCTGCCTGCCAGCCTGATCACCCCCTAATCACTCCCCTGCCAGCCTGAATGATGCCTAACTGCTCCTCTACCAGCCTGATTGTCCCTAAATGCCCTCCCCTGCAGGCCTGGGCCCCCCCCAACTGCCTTTCCCTGCAGGCCCAGTTGCCCCCAACTTCCCTCCTCTGCCAGCCTGGTCATCCCTAACTGCCCTCCCCTGCAAGCCTGGTTCCTCTCAACTGCCCTCCCCTGCTGGCCTGATCACCCACAACTTCCCTCCCTTGCAGGCCTGGTCCCTCCCAACTGCCCTCCCCTGCTGGCCATCTTGTTGTGGCCATCTTGTTGTGGCCACCTTGTGTCCACATGGGGACAGCCATCTTGTGTGTTGGAGTGATGGTCAATTTGCATATTACTCTTTTATTAGATAGGACTAGAGACCCAGTGCACGAAATGCATGCATAGGAAGGGGGTTCCTCAGCCCGGCCTGCACCCTCTCCAATCTGGGACATCCCCCTCACATTCTGGGACCACTGGCTCCTAACCGCTCACCTGCCTGCCTGCCTGACTGCCCCTAACCCCTCTGCCTGCCAGCCTAATCACCCCTACCTTGCCCCGCTGCCAGCCTGATCGTCCCTACCTTGCCCCCCTGCTGGCCTGATTGCCCCTACCTTGCCTGCCTGCTGGCCTTATCAACCCTAACTTGCTCCCCTACCAGCCTGATTGCCCCTAACTGCCTCTGCCTTGGCCCCCAGTCTGGCCTCCCTCTGGGGAAGGTAACCTGGTAGATCAGGGGAAGGCACCACCCCAATTACCCCACTACTGCTGCCACTGCTGGCCTGGGCCTCAGCCCTTCCCAGCTGCCCACGGCTGCCTAAGCCTTGGCCTTCACAGCCGCTGCAGCTTTGTCTGGAAGATGTCCACTCTAATTAGTATATTACCCTTTTATTAGTATAGATATTATAACAAGAGGCCCGGTGCACGGATTCATGCATGGGTGGAGTCCCTCAGCCTGGCCTGCACCCTCTTGCAATCTGGGACCCCCTGGGGAATGTAGCAGTGCTGAAGCAGCAGGCGGCTGGGGAGGAGCCCTACCGGGGCTGGGTACAACTCTGCTGTCGCTCATCCCAGCCCTGCTGTGCTCATCAGCCATGAGCCCGGCTTCTGGCTGAGCAGTGCTCCCACTGTGGGAGTGCACTGACCACCAGGGGGCAGCTCCTGCGTTAACTATCTGCCCCCTGGTGGCCAGTGCATGTCATAGTGACTGGTCGTTCTGGTTGTTCGGTCATAACAGTCGCTTAGGCTTTTATATATATAGATTATATGTATCATTTAGCATTTCTTTTGTAAATGACGAGTAAACCACATTGAAACACAATCAGCCTTTTTTCTTAGCTAAATGTCTTAACAGCATCAATGCCTAATAATATCCATTGAAATCTAAAACTGGATCTAGCATTATGTCACTGTTAGTATTAAGTAGCATAAATGTTCCTACCAATAAGACCTGGAGAATATATATAATTAAATAAATTCCAGATTTTCTCTTATGATTACTTTCATACTCTCTTTCTTTTTAAACAGCTAGACAAGATGTATGACATTTACAGCTAATATAACTTTTTGTCCTTGATATAACCTATAGTTTACTATCCTCTGCTTTATTTGTATATGTTTCCTTTATTTGTGGGGCGGGGTGGGGGTAAATACTTGAAGACAGATGTTACATTTCCTTGTGCTCTATCATGTCATATTAACAGAGTGTGGGTTGCATAGTTAATGTTGAACACACCTGCTTACTGATTGGTTGACACAGGCCAAGACTTCTTCAAGGCTAGTACTTTGGACATATAAATGTTTTTAGCTGTATTCCCATTCCCATGGGTAATTAAGAGTTGATCATGAGAATCACATCCCTAATAGTAACAATTTGGTGTATAGAGGAGGAAAGTTGTGGTTAGAGAGGAAGAAAGAAACCATAATCTGTTAAAATAAAACATTCTCAGTTGTAAATAGTAATATTTACTAGTAAATATCCTCTAAGCACAAGTTTAAAATATTGCCATTTCCAGTAACATGTCCCCATCAGAGTAGCTAATTCTATTATACAGAGTTTGATAAGCTGCCAGGGAAGCTGCTATAAAATTCTCACTGGAGGCCTATCTAATGGGAAATAGCTAGAGAAGACTTAAAATTATGTAATTCACTAAAACAATTATATTAGCTGCACATAAATTTCTCTTGTTTTTATATCACAGGGCTTCAAGGGAGAAAACCTCTAGTCCATATACTAAAACATGAAAATTGTGTTTTGAAGATTATAGACGTGACAAATTATGATTTCCAATCATATTGGGAGGAATCATTCATTGCATGGTGGTATTTACCACATTTTGACAAGTGTTCCATCTAATAAATTTCTATCTAATAATTAAATAACTTATAAGTTGTTTTCAAGTAGGAAATAACATAAACAGAGTTTTGTTTATTTACCACAAAATATTTTGTTTTCTTCTCTCCACAACCTAGTAATATAACATGTATGTGAGCATAGTTTCCATTAAGACTGGAAAAGTAAATTTATAACACAATTCAGATCCTAACAATACAGAAATTGACAGAAGGCCACCTTCTTTGTAAATCGGCCTTATGTCTGCCAATAATATTGTTAAAAGTTAATGTAAACTATGGAGTGGGATGTTAAACTTGCCTATGACAGATTGGAAGGAGGATTCTGGAACATTTCAAAGGTAAAAGAAAATAGGACTTGACAGATTAAAGAGCCCTGAGCCGTGCTCACCTTCCTGAAACGGCCCTTTATCAGATGGATTAATGCATTCTTAGCACTGGAAGGGACAGGCTGCTACCTATGACGGCAACCAAAGGGCTCGCCAGTGTGGCCTGGCATTAGCAGGGGAAGAAGGGGAAGTGTTTATTTCCCCTGTCACCATACTGAAAGAAATAGACAGCTGCTGGCCAGTGGCTTATCTTCAAATAGCTTCATTAACACAAAGAAGCAAGTTGCAAAGTAACAATATAGGAACTGGAAAGTCTAAATGCCTCAAAAGTGCGACATCTGGCCATTTGTAATTTCGTCTTATTTATCACAGGGAACATATTAGGTCATATTTATTTCTGATTGAATAAAACTTGAAAAAAGTTTCTGGGTTGTTATTTTCTTAATTTATTGATTAGAACATTTAAAAAACATTCTACATTCATGTTTTAGGCATAAAGTTCATAAAATAAGGTATATGTACATTGTGCATAGCTCCATGAGTTTTGAAAAATATGTACCTTTATAAACACCACCCTGATAAATAAATAGCACATGGCCATCATTTCAAAAAGTTTTCTTTATTTCTCTTTTCATTCAGTCCCACTCCTTTATCCCTGACGTCAGACAAACACTGATCTGTTGGTTACATTTAACTCTCCTAGATGCCATGAAATAAAATCTGCCAGTATGTTTTCCTTTGTGTCTGGCTTCTTTTATTCAGTATAATGTTTTGAGCCTAATCCCTGCCATGCAAATCAGTAGTTTATTCCGTTTGTACTGCTAAGTACTAATTTCATTGCATGACAATTGCACAACTTGCTACAGACTCTCTTGCTGGTCTACGTTAGCTGTGAGCTATTATAAATGTAGCCCTTCGGAGTGTGCACTTCTTTTTGTATGCATGTATTTTCACTTCGTGGAGTAAAGACCTTGGAGAGGAATTGCTGGGACACATGAGAAGTACATTTTACACTATACAAGAAGCTACTAGATTGTTTTCCAGAGTGGTTATACCACTTTCCATTTCCCAGAAAGCATATATAAAAGTTTAAATTGCTCCACATGCTCACTGACACTTGGAATGTTCAGTCTTTAAAATTTTAGTCATTCTAGTAGGTGTGCAGTGGTAACTCATTCTGGTTTAAATTTATGTATTTCTCATATTGGGCATTTTTTCATGTATTTTTTTGGTATATCTTCTATAGAGAAGTATCTATGAAAATAATTTGCCCTTTAATTGGTTTATTCACATTATTATTTAGTTAGAAATTCTTTACACATCATAAGATTTATGAATTGTGAATAATTTAATACAGTTTATGATGTATTGATGATGAAAGATAAATAAATCCCAGATACCTGCTTCCAGCCAGCCCTGGCCTCTGCTCAAGGAGGCGCTGAAAAAAAAGAAAGAAAAGAAAAAAAGGAGGGGCTGGGAACCTGGATCACCGGGGGGCATGGCCAGCCTGAAAACAGCCCTCAGTTCCTCTCCCAGGCTGGTCACACTCCCATAGGTTGAGGGTTCCCTCTGGGGGGCTTGGCCAGCCTGCAAATAGCCATCAGCCCCTCACCCAGGCTGGCCAGGCACCCCAGTGGGGACCCCTACCCTGAAGGGGGTGTGGCCAGCCTGAAAACAGCCCTCAGACCCTCCCCCCATCAGTGGGGGTCAGTTGGAGGTGATCAGGACAGTGAGGGGGCAGTTTGGAGTGAGCAGGCCAGCAGGGAGGGCAGTTGGGGGTGAGCAGGCCTGCAGGGGTGGCAGTTGGGGGTAAGCACACTGGCACGGGGGGGCAGTTGGGGGTGATCAGGCTGGCGGGGGGCGGCATTTGAAGGCGAGCAGGCTGGCAGGCAGAGTGGTTAAGGGCAATCAGGCAGGCAGGCAGGCAGGTGAGCAGTTAGGAGCCAGCAGTCCCACATTGCAAGAGAGATGTCTGACTGCCAGTTTAGGCCCGATCCCTGTAAACCAGCAGTAGGACATCCTTTGAGGGGTCCCAGATTGGAGAGGGTGCAGGCTGGGCTGAGGGACACCCCCCCCCCCCGTGCATGAATTTCGTGCACCAGGCCTCTAGTCTCTAATATTTTTTTAATCTGTTTTTTTGACTGATACTTCCACACTTTATAGGAAATATTTTTCTATTTGAATACATGTATGGTCATATTTTCTGAGATCCTAACATTATGACTGCTATATTGTTGAGTCTCTGGATTTTCTTGTTTTCTTTTAAAGAGTATTAAAGTTTGTTTTGGCAAGCAATTAAGTAAGTTGTAGATAAGCTTGAGTCTTTTGAAGCTTGCTTTTAAACTTTGCAAGTAGCAAGGGTGTCTGGAATAGCCTTTACTCTAAAACTAGTTTAGTTCTACCACTAAAGCTAGACCCTACAGGGATGACTATTATGTAACCTGTATTATAATAATAAAAGTGTAATACGCAAGTCGACCGAATGGTTGAACAGTGGAACAAACATCTGGACGACCATCTGGATGATCATGCTATGACACCCACTGGTGCAAGGCCAGCCAAGGTGGGTGCGATGCTATTGGTTGGGGGCCCAACCATTGCCCCATGATTGCCCTGCAGAGGGAGGCCCAGGCCACCAGCTTGTGGGGTGGTCGATCAATTGGGGGGATCCACAATCACCCCAAAGAGGGAGGCCCAGGCCACTGACTGGCAGGCTATGGCAGATGGGTGGGGCCTCCCTCTGCAGGGGGGTGGGGCGATCCATCATGGAGCCCTGCTGGGGGGGGGGGCGGCTACCTCTTTGGTGAAATTGATAACAGGGCTCCCAGACTGTGACAAGGCTCAGGTCAGGTTGAGGGACCCCCCACCTCGAGCGCACGAATTTTGTGCACTGGGCATCTATTGTTTACATAAACAAAAGTTTGTTTCACTCTGTCTGGTTAGATCACAACTGTCTCAGAGCCAGTGTTAGTTATTAGGATTATTTAGCCTGTAGCCACCAGGTAGTTATTCTTTCTTTGACCTCATGAAGGTTCAACACACACAAGCACAGCTTAGTATACAGACATAGACTCAAATGGGCAATGCAGGTTTCTAGAACTCTCTCTGCAGAGTGCTCTCCATTCTGGCCTTCTGCACTACAAACCTTCATTGCCTTAGACTTACTGATCTCTGTCCGTTAAATCAGTGAGACTAGCTTGATGTGCTTGGGTTTTCCCTACTTTCTCACAGCCAAGAAAGCACCTATAGGCAATTATAGGGCTCACTGTGTGTGCTGGCCTTCTGCCAGGGGTAACAGTCCCAGATGCCCTGTTGTAGAATGCCTGGAAGCAGTTGTTTTGTATATTTTGTGTGGTTTTCTAGTTGTTTACTATAGGAGAACAAGTCCAATACCAGGTACTCCTTTACATACCAAAAATGGAAATCTACAGGTAAACAAAGAAGAATGGAAAAAAATGCAAAGGGTGGTTTTAAAAGTTCAAAACCAATAAAAACTAAACTATCTTATTATAAGATCCATGTGTGGGTGGTAAAAATTTAAAGACAAAAGAAAAATAAGAGCAATGGTTAATGCAGGGGAAAGGATGGAATTGTGGTCAGAGAAGGGCACCCAGTGGGGCTGGCAGCTGGAAATGGTCTATATCTTAATATGGGTGGAGATTGCATGAGAGTTCATTTTATATGTATTCTTTGAACTGTACATACTAGTACAGGGTTTATATAGCACTCTACATCAGTATCTCACAATTTACAAATACTTTATACTCATGTGCATATATGCCTGTAATGTTGTAACTGCTGGAAGAAAATCCTGCTTTGGACTTGATCTCCTGCTCTTGAATGGTGACTATAGGGAGGGAACAGCTGGTCTTTGTAATTCCCGGAGAATCATGTGATACCAGTGTTGATGCTGAGGTGACACCAAGCTTAATAAAAGCCCCGGAGTTCAGAAGCATTTGCCATTTCCCCATTATTTCCATACAGTATGACCCTTGATAGTGTTCCCCTTGGAACAACAAAATGCCCTGCAAGGGGAGTGATCGGAAAGTTCTGATGAACTTTGACGACCTTTATTTTCTGAATGCAGCATTTCAGAATTTCACAGCTGAATATCTGAATTCACTCCTGAGGGACCTACTCATCTCTCTACTGGGTAGCACTCCATCTCACTTTGTGTGTGTCATTTTGTATATCCAGTGTGACCTCTTATGAGGGAAACCCAAGAACCCAGAGAGGGGTTGCTTCAGAGCCCAAATCACTGTCAATTACATTGGAGAAAAAAATGTGAAATATCATAATTACTTAAGGAAAAGCCTCTTGTAATGTAGAAAATGTCCAGTATTTTACTTAGTATTCAAGACTTTAATGATTAATGAACACCTAAGTATAAAAAGAACCTTTGGGCCTGGCCAGTGTGGCTCAGTGGTTGAACATCGACCTATGAACCAGGAGGTCACAGTTCAATTCCCATTTAGGGCACCCAGGTTTCGGGTTCAGTCCCCAGTAGGGGGTGTGCAGAAGGCAGCAGATCAATGATTTTCTCTCATCATTAATGTTTCTATCTCTCTCTCCCTCTACCTTCCTCTCTGAAATATAAATATATGAAACTTTGGTGCCTCAGCTGGTATGACTCAGTTGGTTGAGTGGTGTCCCTTGCACCAAATGGTTGCTGGACCCTATTGCTGGATTGATCTGATCCTAGATCATAAGGGCAATGATCATTTGGTTGAGTACATTGCTTATCCAGTCCCTCTACTTGAGCCTAAGTGGGAGACTAATAGGATTCTGGCAAGTGCTCCTGTTCTTCTTGCCCTTGACCACCCTGGATGAAAACTCTGGGTGCAAATAGAACATACTGGGAGGAATGAAATAGGATGGGACACAATGATTTGGTGGGGTGGGAAGAGCCACATCCCCTGTACCAGGAGATGGAACAACTTAAACTCCAGGTCAGGTGGATGGACGAGGGGTGATAAGAATGATCTTGTCTTTCATCTCCTGCCAGATGACTCTGATCACAATTTTGTACCATTCCCCTTGACCTTACTGAGTGGTCTGTTGGAAACTGCTGGGGATGGCTCCAGCTCCTGGACTTCCCATGCAAAACCCCTGTCACCTCCAGATGTCTTCCTACCCATTGCTGTAGCAGATGCTCCATCATTCTGTGGTATAGATGAATGTCCCCGGGCTGGAGGTTTGGCCAAACAGGGCATGTTGTACCTACTTGGCCCTCAGGTAATCCTTCTAAGAATAAGTACTAGACATGATGTTTCAAACTGAACCAAGAACCCTAAGCTTGCCAGCCATCCAGAAGGCTGTGTTGTAGGCACTGTCATCTTGTGCCTCCGCCCCCCCCCACCAACTAATGGAGTTGTCACCTGGGGACCCCAATAATTGTAAATGCTTTCTTTTCTGGGGTCCCATCTGTGACTTGGGACAGTCCTTCTTGTGTGGAGGCCAGACATTAAGTTGTTGTTACTAGGGTAGCGGCTATAGCCTACTAGTAATCATCCCCCAAATCAGAAAGAAAGGGAGGAATTACATGCTATTAGCCAAATTACAAGAATTATATATTTTTTTAGTCAGGAAAAGCTCCAAAAGCCATGGGATAGTTTATGTATTTTCCTGAAATCATTATTTTGTTTTTCACCACTCTTTCTTCTCTTAGCACATTTGTGTTCTGGCTTTCTTTTTTTCATCACATAAGTCATCCCACTCCGTTACATAATATCAGATCAGACTAAATGAAATTGCTCATTGGGTACATATTCACCACTTAGAGGTGTCCACTAAACACATGTGGCCATTTAAAATTAAATTAACTGAAATTAAATAACATTTAAAATCCAGTTATTTAGTTGCACTAGCCATATTCCAAGTGCTTAATAGCTACTGTATTGATCACCTCAGAGATAAAGCCTTTCCATCACTACAGAAAGTTTTATTGGTCAGTGATGGTCTAGAGCAACAACCATCCCTGTGGACTCAAATTATTTCATAACAGATAATTGTACAATGTTAAATGCCCTACTATTCTTCAAACCTAGGCAATGCTGCATGATAACATTAACTTCCTGGAAATTAAAATGTTATAGAATTTTACTGATGTGATATGTCATAAGGGAAATTGTTATTAAGAGTCATATGTAAATATTTCTGTAGTCCTGTTTTAATTTAGGTTTGAAACTTAAATATAATAATTTATGGTATTTTATTATTATAAAAATATCTTTAAATGTGTTTAGACTTTGTTTTAAAGGGGGACATTTGACACATTTGTCTCCTCATCCACCCACCACACACACACACACACACACACACACACACACACACACACACACAATAGGCCAATAAATAGGTTCCCAGACTTGAGCAGACTGAATAGTGGTCTCTATGTTCGCATAGCTCTTCATTATCCATGTAGTACAGTATTGTTATGACATAAATATCCGAGGTTACTCCACCCCCCCACCTCCCCATTAAAGGAAGGATTTGGGCAACACTGATTTTGATTAGATGTGTATTCTTCTGTTTCACCCACTGACTGTGAATGGCTTGAAGACAAGCAACTACAAACAAACCCACAAGTAAATATTTTCTGGACACTCACAGAGTGGTGTGCACTCTTTTCTTCTGTGAAGATAAAACAATGAACAAACAAACAAGCATAAAGTACACATTTTCTGTACAGCGTCAGCCTAGTAGTGCCTATTTTTCTTATTAACTTAATTTCACACTGCTCTTGGCAGTGAAGTAGCTTCTACCAATTGATTACATAAATTGACTGGAGGGCAAAGATCATCCCACGATGTAGACAAATGGAGTGACTTTGCCTCCCAGGGGAAATGTCACAATATCTGGAGACGTTTTGGTTGTCACAACTGGAGGGAATGGTACTGGGTAGGGGCCAAGGATCCTGTTAAACCTCATACAATGCATAGGACAGCCTATCAAAGAATTATCTGGTCCAACATTTCAATTGTATCAAGATTAAGAAACTGATGTAGACCAAGGATTCTTAATCCAGGGTTAGTGGCTTCCTATGGGGCTAAAAAGACTCTATGAAGTGACCTAATAATTTTCAGAGATTGTATACACAATGGTGTGTATTCACATGCACACTTGTATTCTAGGGAAAGTTCTTACTGTCAGTAAACTCTCAACGAGGTTAAGAACCAATGACACGGATAATGTAGAAACTCTCTATCTCCTAGACTTTGCTTGGAGACTTAATATCTTTCAGTGAATGTTAAGTTTTCCACTTACCTGTTTGAGAAAACAGTTTCATTCCATATACATACAGTAAGCCCTTACTTAATATTATTGATAGGTTCTTGGAACTGCAGCAAAATGATGTATAGCAAAACCAATCTTACCATAGGCCAATTGACATGAACAAGAGTTAAGTTCCTTCGGCATTTGATCAATGTTATAACAAAATGACCTTGAATATATATATTTAAGTTATTGGTCTAATCTGTAATTCCTAGGAGGAGGGAGTCCTGGGCACTGGAAAAGGTTAAGAAGCTGTGTGAAGGATAGAATGTAATTAGGAGTGTAGGAGCAGTTAAACCATCTAGGAGGAGTTCTTAAAGAGAGGTGATGTGGGTTGAAGTAGTGTGAGGATAGGGAACCAGGCGGGGAGCTGCACTACTGTGCTCCGCTCCCTGTGGCCTTGGGCATTAAGGGTGTTGGGAGTGATGAACACAGGGCGGCACTAAATCCCATCCTTGCCCTGGGTCCTAACGTTGGGTCTAGGTCGTCAGTTTTGTTGGCAGGAGGCCTCAGCTTCTCACCATCAGTTGTCACAAACCTGTTCACACTACAGCCTTCAAGTATATCTGCCTTCCTATCTCACGTTCCTGTTGATTCTCAAAGCCAGCACATCCCTGCTTTCTGGATGTGCTGCCCTGGAGCGCTTTAGAAGACCACAATTTCTCAACATTATTATTATTATTTTCTTTATTGATTAAGGTATTACATATGTGTCCTTATCCCCCCATGTTCTCCCCCGCCACACACACACACTCATGCCCTCACCCCCCTGGTGTCTGTGTCCATTGGTTAGGCTTATATGCATGCATACAAGTCCTTTGGTTGATCTCTCCCCCTTACCCCCACCCTCCCCTTCCTTCCCTCTGAGGTTTGATGGTCTGATCAATGCTTCTCTGTCTCTGGATCTGTTTTTGTTCATTATATTCCACAAATTATTTTAAGGCCAGGGAAGTGTGTCACTTACTCATAGGAAAGAAAGAATGTTTAGAATTCCTGAGAGAGTTTCAGGTAAGCGTTTTATTCACATTCTGAAAGAAAAAAAAATCACTACTGTTTAAATATATCTTCTCAATCTGAAGAAATCTTTGCTATTTAAAGGTGAAATTTAGGGCTCAAATATCTTAAAATATTAGGATCACTAATTTTTCATACACTGAAAAATACCTGGATAGGAAGAAAGCAAATATAAACATGTTTGGTGGTTTTTAGTGGCACCCTAAAATATATATCAGTGAGTCTAAGTTAGGATTTTCACCTGTATAGTAAAGAATCAAAGCAGAAATTTTACAAACTTATGGGGAAAATTAAAATTATAGTATTTGAAATTTGTTATATAAAACTTATTCTAATTTTATTACCAATTATCTCAAATAATGATATATGTAAATTCAATTAGAGGAATTTTACTAAAAAAATAGGCTACATAACTGGCCTGATTAACTATATACTAATATGTATAGTTAATAATGTGTGGGTGGGTGCGCACACACGCCCATTTGTGTGTCTGTTAGCTGACTATTTAATTCAATAAAAACCATTGCATAGATTGTGGAGTTCTACCCAGCTCAGATACCTAATCATAACACTTAGAGACTAAGTCCAAGGAGTATTAGTACAAATTGCCAAAAGCTGAAAAGAGGCACAATGTCTCATTTCTTTTTTTTAAATAAAGAGATTAATGCGAAGTAGAGGAGTCATAATATGACTTAGTGCAACTATGTTTATGTCTTCATTCTCAACTAGTTTTATCATTCTGATTCAATCAACTTGTCATTACAATTAAATAATGAACAAGTGTTTTAAAAATTCAACCCAGTTGTCTTGTTAGAATTGACATATGACAATTTACTTTTTGTGTGTGTGTAATATCTCCTATCTCTCCCCCTACACACACACACACCCCTCACTGAACTATAGTTCATTCTTAAATATGTCATCGTGGTTTTTTTCTTTTTTTCAGGCACCCCTAAGTTTGCAAACACTGAGTCACCCCTCCCTTATATTCTCAGAGCTGCTTTTCATGTTTTAACACCCACTTCAAATGTCACCATCTTTATAATTTGCTGTCGGTTTCTGTTTGTTGCTGATTGAGATGAAGAGACATTCCCATTCTATACTGAAATAAACAAAATAGATATTGCTGAATAGAGATGTGTAATTTTCTGGAGAGTTCATGTGAGTCAACCATTTGTCATGAAATTCCTTGCTGCTTTCCAGTCACAGCCTCGATAAAATTGTTTTTTTACCTGTGTTCTGTGCCACCAAAGGGAAGATGTACAGTGTTTGAGGTAGGATGTCTGATCTAATATCAGATGAGTAAAAAGATATCTGCATTAGAGTGAAAGACGAGCCTGAGCTATGACTAGAAGATGCAATGATTGTGCAATTCTTCCTAGCAATGTCCGTTGCTGTTCAGAGATTTAAATTTCCAGAAAGGAATCAATAGTCTTGGGAGGGCATTACCCATGAAATTGTAGATATAGCCAATTTCAAGCCTACATAATTGGCATGGCATCGATGTATTAAATCACCTTTCAGGGTGACTTAATAAAAGAGGAGCGAGAATACCATTTCTCCATTAGACTTTTTGAGGAGAAAAGTTTGTCACAGTGGTGTCATTTGGAAAAAGAAAACAAATTAAGATAAAAATATAAAGCAGGGTCTAAACCTTGACTAAATTAAAACAAATTATCTCTAGCCCAGCTGGAGTGGCTCAGAGATTGAGCGTTGACCTTTGAGCCAGGAGGTCATGGTTCTATTTCCCTTCAGGCACATGCCCTGGTTGCTGGCTAGATCCCCAGTCAGGGGCATGCAGGAGGTAGCTGATCAACCAAGGATTCTCTCTCATCATTGATGTTTCTCTCTTTCCCTCTCCCTCTCCTTTCCTCTCTGAAATCAATAAAAATATATTTTTAAAATACTGTGTTTTTTTGTAAAAAAAACACCACAAATTATCTCTGTCCTATGAAAGATGGGAATGGGTTTAACATTTTTCATAAAGGGTGACATGTAAAAGAAAATATTTTAACACTAATTTGTTTCCCAGTGACATGCTTGACTCACCATTGTTAATTCTGCAATATGTAATATAAAATTGGCATGGCCTGAGATCTTCAATATCCAGAACTCCCGGAGATAGCAGCAGCCAGGTCCTCGGCATCATGGGTTACATTTACTTGATTTCTCTCCATCTTCTAAGAGCCCATCAGAACTAACACCACCATATGTTATCTCTTGATTTCTCCTGTGGTGGCACAAGAATCTCAAACCTTGAGTTGTGCACTGACCTGAGGTTTCTTAATCTAATGCTGCCATCATCGTCTTTGTATCCGACAATCCACCAGGCCTTCACTCCCTCCCACACCCTTTTCCTGCGCTTCCTAAAATACTCCATCTGTGACCAACACAGTCTCCCACATCCTGGTTCTTGCAAACCTTTATTTCTTCTTTTTGTCTTGACTAAAACTAGACTGAGCCATTTCCCCCAGGGCCTCTCAAATGGAGGCTGCTCAGCCTTTTTCCTTCTGATCTACCCCAGGACTGGTATTGTGTACTCATGCCCAATGCTGTTTTGAAACCAATGCGTTTTTTTTCCTCCCTCCTTCCAAAACCCCAGATCTTTTAACTTTCATTTCATCCAACTCTCTCCCTTGTATGACCTTATCGAAACCTCCTGGTCACTCTCCCTAATTCACGGAGGGATCCAGCCCTGCCATATTCCCAATGACTTCCACATCTAAGGGAGTGATATGGATAATACTAATCTATCACTCCCTTACCTGACTCGTATGCTGCGATCTTTAATTTCAAGTAGCCTTAGGCACTCACTTCCCAAGCCATGCCCTGGATACCTTTATCACTAGTAACTGCACATGTTTGAAATCCTGATTTCAATATTTCCCAATCTGATCATGACTTCTCTACTTTCAGCTTGCTGCAACAATTCTTCCATCACATCCAGACCTCTTATCCAATCCACTCACTTCATTACTTTTTCATTAGCCATCATCCCCTTCTATCTTCATTTTTATCTGATTCCATGACCCATTAAGGTAATATCTACTGGTGAACACACTAAGTTCCCTTGCCTGAAGCATTCTCACTATTTGGATCTCATTTTATGCCTTCTTTACCTTGGAAATAATCTATAATAATAAAAGGGTAATATGCTAATTAGACCAGACATCCTTCTGGATGTCATTCTGGATATCCTTCCTGATGAAGCTGGGGCCAGAGGGAAGCCAGCCCGGGTCCCCGGTGCCTGTGGGCTGCCCAAGGGAAGCCAGCCAAGGTTCTGGGTGCCTGCTGGTGGCCAGAGGAGGGAAGCAGCCTGCATCCCAGGTGCCAGAGGGAAGCCGGTGCCAGCAGCCGGGGGAAGGAAGGTCTACTCTTGCACAAATTTTCATGCATCGGGCCTCTAGTGTGGAATAAAATTATATAAATGGGTTGGTTGGTTTTATTTTTAATTGCCAACTGCACATTAAACTGGTACTGGTTCTATTATCTTTCCCAAGTAAACCTTCTCTCCCTTTTAAAGTAACCAACTTCATAAATTCTTCTTTCTTCTTCAAACTCCTCCCAACTCCCCTCACCACACCCCCACTTACATACCACACTAATAATCTCTATCTTCCCATTCTTTACTGAAGAACTAGAAATCATGCTTTACTTTAAATGAATTCAACAAATTTTGTCAGAGGGAAACTATCTTATTCTCACAACACCAAATTTACCTTCTTGCAAGTGTATGGATTTTCTGCTGCTCCTAGTCAACAGAAGACATATCCCTATACTTGTCAAATACATTTCCTTCACTGGTGCTGTGGATCTTATCCCCTTTTATCCTATCAAGAGTTTTGCCTCTATAATCATCTCATATTTTCTGCATTGTTAATACTGCTTTTCCTTTTATTGGATTATTCCCATCAGTATTTAAAATGTGTATTATTCTCTATCCTTAAAAAATAAACTTCCTTTAATGCAATTTTCCCCATAGCTACTGTTTGTTACTATGCTTAGCATCACAACAAAAAAGTCTTAAATAAATGATCTACACTTGTAACATATATATCCTTACCTCCAATTCATATTCTGGCCCATGTTAATTCCACTTTCACACACCCCCACTGAAACTTCTTTTTTCAATGTCACTAAAATCATCCAATTACCAATTTCAATGGACATATCTCTCAGTCTTCATCTCTCTTGATTTCTCAGTGATATTACACGTCAACTACTTAAAGTCAATTTCTTAAAACACTCAGTTATTCCTGACACCCCTGACTCCTGTTTTTTATTTTTCTTCTATCCTAGGCTTCTTTTCCTCTCTTTTGCAATTCATCTTATTTCTCCTATATCAACTTCAACCTTAACTTTTTATGTTGGAGTTTCTCAACTTTCTTTCTGGAGTTCTATTCTTTTTTTCTTCTATATTCTCTCTATGGATGATATCATCCAGCCTCTAGACATTAAATACAATCAAATACTGATGATTTTCCTCTTTTGTGCTGCTATCCACCAAGCTCCATATTTGTATATACAACTGTCTATTTGATGGATGACTCACAGTTATCAAGTCAAAAATGTACTAAACCTACAAAATCTGTTTCTCATCCAATGGGCCTCATCTCAGTCAATGCCATCACCATCTCTTCAAAGTGAGCAAGCCAGGGAGCTAAGAGTCCTCCTGTTCTCTCACTATCTTTCATCAAAGCCACTAGTTATTTCAATAAGACTTTTAAAATCTATATCCAAAATATATCTCAAACCCATGAACTTTTCTCTACTTATTTCTCTTGCCACCATTCTAGTACAAGCCATTGTCTCTCATCTGGACAACTGGTATGCATAGCTTTATGCTTAAGTACATGCCTCCTCCTCACCCTAATTTGTTTTCTACACAGGAAACATGTTCAATTGAAATTGTAGGACATATCATGTTAGTCTCTTGCATAACAGAATTATGAATTTAATTTAATTGGAATAAAACTAAAATGTCCTATTGTGATCATCTGACTCCAGTCTACATTTTTGGTGTCATTTCATAAATTCTCACTCACTTTGATGCTGTCACACTGAATAAACTTCTTATTCCTTTTGTTAATTGTGGAGATCTAGCATTGCTGTATAATTCAACCTTTGCTCTCAGTTTCCTGAATTGATGTTCCTCTTTTATACACTGGATTTGGCCTAGGTATTCCTATAGAAAATAATCTACCTGGGCTGTGTGCATCATATAAGTTAATTTCTACCTCCCTAATTATGGACTTGCCATCATTTCTACCTCCCATAATCATAGATATTAGAGTCACATAATTGATCCTGGTTGTTAATTGCCTGTCTGGGCCTTTTTCTAGCCTGCTTGTGCTGGGAACTAGATTTAATCATTACAGACAAGAGTAAAATCTCATTAATTAAAATCTATTAATTAACAATAATGGTGAGTTTAAATTCATTTAACTCAAGTGATTTCCTTAAGTAAAAGTGCCTGTTGAAATTTTAATTTAGAGTGGTCTTTGTTAGAGAATATGGTATAACAGATCTACAAAGCCTAGTCAGTAATCTTTTGTGGGATGCTGAACCTAACGCTTTATGGAACAATTTAAAAATTTCTGTATCCTAACTTTGAGTACTCTATTGATTTTAGCCTCAAGGATTTGTAAGACCTTGAATTTATAGTAGGAAAATATTTGTAAGTTCACTATTGATCATTTTCATATATATTTAACCCTTGACAGTTGTACTAGTATATATCGAAACTCAATTTGTGTAATATATCCAAGTGCTTTTGAGGGTGATCTAAAACCCAGGATCACCTGCAAAAACTGGGTTTGGCTTTTTCTATTGCAAGGCACCATATAGTCTAAACAGGTTCTTATGGAGCGCTCTAGAGGGAGGGAGAATGTGACCATTTAAGGAAAAGTATCCATCTAACCCTCTGAGCTACGGTAAGGTATTCTAATAAGATAATAAAGGCGATAAAGTGATAATCTTTGGAAGATGTTTCACTATTCCATGGAAAGTGGTAGAGTGTACTGAAGGAGCTAGAATTGGCTTGTCCAACAAGGACTCCAAAGCTTCCCTTCTGGTAGCACCAAGGAAGGCTAGCAAGTTCTCTGTTAGGTACAGAAAAGGCAGTTGATGGAACATACATAGCCCTTTGCTAGGCATTATCAGTGTCGGAATACCGTAGCCAATATGTGGGCAGACCACCCATAAATGACATATGAGGGAGGGGTGGGCAGGGAAGAGGAGCAGTTGCCAGCATTAGGAGAAATCGGTCTTTGCTGAGAAATTGCTTACAGAGGAAGAGAGCATTATAGTGAGCAACAGATTGTTCACTAATATTCAAAAAATCTTGGAACGTCAAAATGAAGTCATGGGTGTGTTCCTTTTTTGACATTAGACAGCCCTGCTTGTTTATTATTCTTACAATTTTCTCTTTGGTATCTTGTCACTTGGAGAAGTGATGAGCTATTGGTTCATTGATTTTTTTTCAGATTTGGAGATGGGGCTCAAATGACTAACTCCTTCCTATTTCTGGGGCTCCTCTGACTAAGGTTTACCTGTGGGGTGATTTCCAAATTAGCACAAGTTAGCAATGGAATTAAGTTGAATTAATGAAGTTTAACTTTTTGAAGCTGTTGTTAGAACGTTACATTGCAATTCATTGTCATTCAGAAAAATAAAATGATCTTTGAGGGTCTGTTAGAAATCAGAGACTATCCAAAGTCTTTATAAATAAAATAAGCTATAAAGGGAGTTGGTTTATGTTAAATTTAGAGTATTTTTAGTTTCTAAGGAAATAGAACATATAGAAATTTAAAGCAGATGTTAAAATTGATGCTCTGGAAATGCCTCAAGAGGCTTAATCCTCCGCAGGGTAGCATTGCTCGCCCCACAACTTGATTTGCCAATTTTTTTACAGTGTGAATTTTGACAACTACACTATTCCCAGAACAAACATATATATTATTACAATATCCTAATTCCTTGGTTATTATTCTCAGGGTTAAACTGGCTGCCTAGCCCTGCCTCACTGCCGATATAAGACACATATCCACTCTTTCTTCCATAAGAAATCAGACCAGATTTAATACCTGGCAATTTAACATGTAACTTTGTGGTTCAATCAACTCCTTGGACTCTGAATTCCACAGTAAAATGTGAATCATAGAGATGGTGACTAATCCATTCTAACTGCTTTCCTGAGACTATTGAGCATCATTTTCTACAGGCTCGACTTACTCCCCAGTGGGATAGTCATGGAGACACATTAATTCCTTCCTGCCACAGTGATATTATTTCATATATAACAAACATTGTGCAAACCCATAATGTGTGTGTTTAATGTGTGGCTACCAGGAGTTTCATTGGTGTGGATGCAAAGTGGAGACGGGCAGCATTGTCTGTGCTTTGCCTGGGTTGTGGCACTGCCTCCTGGGTAACTCATGAGCTTGTCCCGAGGTCAAGGCCAGGGCAGCAGCCCTGTTGTTTCACAGCCTCACAGATGGGCAGCTGGCCAGCTACAGTCAGTGTTTAGTCGCCATATTCTCCACGTTCCTGGGGAGCATGTTTCCTAGGCATGCGGATTGGTGGTTGGCATGATTACTCATGTATTACAGAGCAGAGTTTCTCAGCCTTGGCAACATTGACACTTTGGACCTGATAATACTTTGCAGTGGGGAGATATCCTCTGTATTGTGGGATGTTGGCCAACATCCCTGAGTTCTGTCCACCAGGTGCCAGTAGCAACATCCCTGAGTCCAGCCATGACCATCAGAAATGTCTCCAGATAGTTACAAGTGTCTCCTAGGTGCAAAACCCTCCCTGTCTGAGAAGCATGGGTGTAGATAAAGGGAAATGAGAGGGGCTCTGCAGCAGGGACGTGTCATTGAGAAGGAAGGTCTGGTGGCATTAGAGAAGACCCAAAGGGAGGAGATGAACCAAGGAACAGGTTTGGAAAGAGGAGCGGTCACAGGAGGAACATAGTGACCAACTGGGAAAGTGACTTGTCTTTGGCTCCATTGCAGGAAATGTTTATTAAGTTATTACTATGTGCTAAGCACAGTGTTTATTGCTGTGGATTTTCACACCAGTGTTGCATTTAAATTGCTTGCAGTCTGGCGGAGAAATTGGAAAAGGAGTCAATTCCCATCACATAGTAGGGAGTGCAGAAGGGGAACTTAACCCAGTTGATTCAAAAAGGAAGGGAGAGAAGCCCACAAGAAAGGCTTCCTGGAAGATTAAGGTATGTGTTAAAGGTCAAAGAAGAAATAATCACATTTAGAAGGGTATGAGAAGGATATTGCACTTATAGTAGACAGCAGGTGCAGAAATGTATAGTGGGTATATTTGTGTGTGTGTGTGTGTGTGTGTGGGGAGAGAGAGAGAGAGAGAGAGAGAGAGAGAGAGAGAGAGAGAGAGAGAAACAGTAGTCAATAATATTGTAATAACTATGTATGGTGTCATATTGGACTTAACATGTGATCACTTTGTAAGTTATATAAATATCTAACCACTAGGCTATATACCTAAAACTAACTGTATTGACTGTCAACTGTAATTGAAAAAAAAAGAGGGAGAAGGAGGACTTGAGTTTACATAAGTATGTAAGTAGGACATACTTCAGTGATGACTTCTGGGGTACTGCAGACCTGTCACTTCTCTCTGTGATGCTGGTCAAGCCAGGCCAGGGCAGTGCATAAATGGCATGAAACTGGTACCTTCAGATGAATGTAAGTAATTCTACCTTGCTGGAGCAAAGATGTGTAATGGAAGAGTAATAATGAGACGAAGCTGGAAACGAGGTCAGGGGCAAAATTATAATGAGTCTTGGAGTGTAGTTTAAGTTTCATCTGCAAGGACATAGGAAGGGTTGTGAGCTGGAGCGACATGCTGAAGTTGGTGTTTTAGAAAGGGAACTCTGGAAGTGGTAGAGAGTAGATCTTAGCGTTGAGGACAGACCAGAGGCAGAAAACTCGGAGGCTGTTGTGGATATCCACACAAAGTAACAAAGAAAACTTGAGAAGTCAAAAAAAATGTAGAGGAACAGTGGAGGATATTAAAATAGTCCACTCCTGCACCCTACACAGCCCCGATCCCAACCAAAAAATTAAAAGTCTCCACTCTGGTTTAAGTGGTAAGAAAGAAGAGTGTACATATTAGACAAACGAGTGTCGATTAAAACCCAGAGAAAAGAGCTGTGGTAAGAGATGAAGAAGGAGAGGACTCCTGGAATGATCTCAGGTCTCCTGCTTAAGTGATTGGTTTTGCGGTAGACTCATCCATCAAGTGAGGGGCAGAAAGAAGGAAAGAAAAGAAAAATAATTATTTTACTGGGAATGATGATAAATTTAGTTTTGGATATATTAATCTTAAATTCCCTACAGGACATTTCAGTGGAAATGGGTAATGGGAAGTGGGCAGTTGGATTTATGGTGCGGAGTTCAGCAAAGGGATCTTGGTTGGAGATGGAGGTTTGTGAGTCATTTGCAAGTGCATGATCATTGAAACCAGGGTTATAAAAAACGTTGTTCTGGAAGGATGAGTGACAACAGAGCAAAGATGGAAAGACATCATCCAGCTAGGAAGCATATCAGAACCAAGAGTTGAATCAAGGTTCCTGGATCCTTTGAGCTCTGATCTACTGCACGTTTTCATTCTCACTCTCAATACCTACCTACAACTCATTCTTAAAATTGCAGCTTAAGCACTATGTGTGTGGGGTCTTCCCTCCATCTCCCTAACAGGACCAAGAGTACTCTTGGGGGCACCACTGTTCCCTATATATACCTTTATTGTAGAACTCAACATGCAGATTGTATTTTGTTTTATATCAGATATTTTTTCTTATAAAGAGAGACCTTTTTCATAATCAGTCTATATTTCCTGTACATGACAATGATTATATGTTCTAGGTGCTTGGTAACATTTTGTTGAAATAAATGTAAATAAAGTGGGTCTATAAATTGAACAAAGGGGAGTACATTTTTAATCCTCTCTCCAGGATATGTTGCTACTGATATTAGAGAGAGGAAGGGAAAGAGAGAAACATTGAAGTGAGAGAGAAACATTGATGGATTGCCTCCCAGATGCACCCAAATTGGGGATTAAACCTGCAACCCAGGTATGTGCCCTGACCAAGAGATCAAACCCACAACCTTTTTGGTGTATGGATGATGTTCCAACCAACTGAACCACCCAGCCAGACCAAAGGGAGTACATTTTGATAAGCTCTGTTTTATGTCTGTTTGCCATGACATAAAAGTTTTACTTGTGTTAAAATATTTTGTACTCATGCTATTTTAAAGTCATATGCTCAGTCAAAAACTTATTATTCACCCTGTATTCTCATTTTTCAGTTTAGTGTTCCTAACACTTATCCCATTGAAACCAAACTACAAAGCTTAGTAGAGAGACAATTTGGAAAGCAGGCATAATAACAAACAGGCTGCCTAATTGGATTTCCTCATCTTGTACAAATGAAATTCTCGGACATGGCAAAAGAAATAAGATCCAAATCCTTTTACTGCTAATGTCCATAACCAGGTCATTATCTGTTAATTGAGAATTATGGGTAATAATAATTCAATCTACTTTTGTTGGTGGTGCATATTTTAGTGTGGAAATTTGCAAAGGTAATCCAAAAACCTCACATAACAAAAACCATAAAGCATAGCTTTTTCACTCAATTTTAGGAGTTTAATTCAACTCACCATAAATATTATTTCTTAAATTATGTAAGAAATAGGTGTGTGTGTGTGTGTGTGTGTGTGTGTGTGTGTGTGTGTGTGTGTGTGCATGTTTGCTTATTTATTGATGTTCTTTAGAAATCAGTATGGACTACATCTGGGGATAATGTCTTAAATTTGCCTGCTTATTCTTCCTCTCTGGAAATAAACCAGACTATTCCGTCTGAAGTGCTGATCATGTGATTTGTATGATATGAAAATGTGAATATTAAGTGACCTTTACAAGAATACCAGTAAACCTATGTAAATAAATGCCCTGAGCACTAGCCAATTACTTACCTATATGTAACTTGCTTTGTGAGATTTCCTTGCCTGATATAAAAGTTGAATTGCTCCAGAAGATGACTAAACATATTGCTAAGGTGCAAAGTGAAGAGGATCCTATAGAAACGGTGAAGGAAGAAGGGCCACAACCAAATATTGGTTCAAGGAGAGAAATCCTTGAGCTTTCCAGTGGGAATAGTTGAAGGCTCATTTGTAGAAGGTGGTCTTAGAACTTTGTAATGTCCATAGCTAAACAAAAAGAAGAAAAGAGTGAGTAAGATGGAATGTCTACCAGTCCTCTACTCTCTTAAAGTGTGTTTTCAGTGAGATTTACTACATAATCACTGCTACTCTCATAATCATATTCTAAAAGCATTGCCTGGCCGGCATGGCTCAGTGGTTGAGAGCTGACCTATGAACCAGAGGTCACAGTTTGATTCCTGGTCAGGGCACATGCCCTGGTTGGAGGCTTGATCTCCAGTAGGGAGCATGCAGGTGGCAGCCAATTCATGATTCTCTCTCATTAATGTTTCTCTCTCTCTCTCTCCCTTTCCCTTCCTCTCAGAAATAAAAAATTTATATTTTTAAAAAATAAAAATAAATTAAAGCATTGTCCCAATACATAGAGCATACACACTTCCTTAGACCACTGGTGTGGAAAGTGGTATTGCCTTCGCTCAATGTCCTGAAAGGTCCACCCTCACATCACCACTGGAAGGAGCCTGACAGCCGAGCCTCATGCCTGAGGATGATGCCATGAATCCATAGTCAGTGGGGCAGTGCTCTGAGTTGTTTTTCTTGTTGTGCTAATGGACTTGAACTGATTCATCTACATTTTGTCACCCTGTCTGCTTTGTGACGCAGAGCACATACTTTGGGGACGGCTGGCTGAGGCTAGTGGTAAAGTCTGTGGCCCAACTCACAACCTTGGCCTCCTTACTACTGTGTGCTCCACAGAGCTATCTGGGGCTGCTGCACACATTTTGAGAGCCTTCCAAAGTGGCCTATGCGATACCAGCTGGGCACAAACGAATCCTTGTTTATTTGCATTGAGGCCAGAGAAAGCGTGGTTTGGCTGTTCTTAAGCATCCATCAGAACTGCCTGTCATTTCCCATGTTCATGGCTAAATGAGGCTCAAGTCATCAGGCTGCACTTGGGACATGAGGTTTTTATCAGTGGAAAATGGAAGCAGATGATTCCATCATCTTTTAAAGTAGTGACAGGGGTGATGCTGACATCATGGGAACTCTGTGTGGGAACCACCTGACTACCCACCCATTATTTCTTGAAAAATAAATAATGCCTTGAGAGTTTTACCTACACTCTTCTGAAAGGCCTGATTCTAAAATGTTTAATTGGGGCTTTTTCCTCTTGTAACATGCTTTACCTTGGTTTCTCACAAATTTTATCCTCATGTGCTTATCATAAAATAGGTTGGAGGTAAAAAACAAAACAAAACAAAACAAAAACAACAGGGACTAAGAGGCCCTAAAACAGAGATTCTCAGCCTTGGATACACATTGGAATCATCTGGAACTTTAACATCATGGATGCCTGCTCTGAGTGATCGAGGGTGTGGTCCGGGTGTAGGAGGTTCCAGCGCTTTCCAGGTGACCCTGAAGTTCAAGCCCCTGTAGACCGCTGCTTTAAAATTAAGGACAAGAGGAAGACACTGCACTATTGCTCAGTGTTTTGAATTTGGCAGAGCGCTTTCTGAATCCCCATGATTTTAACTAGTTAACAGTGTTTCCATATGTACGTTCTATATAAAATTCTATCAGTCCTAGAATCTACGTGAGGTTTCTGTAAACATTTCTTCTTCTCCCTAGAGGAAAGGGCCAGTGTTCACTAAATAAATGCAAACTCCTGTGAAATTTGTTAGGCTTTAAATTTCAGGCCTGTGACTCCACTGAGATCCAAATAGTATAAGTATGATGCAAGATACTGTATTTAGAATAATGTGTTGCAATGGCTTCCTGCTACTATTTTGTGATTATTTTAGGGAGTAGTGAACTGAATTTTCTAGGTGAAACCTGATGCTCTATTATTAGCATTACTCACTGGGCAGGCTGGTACTTAAGCCTCTCGTTGTCTGTTTCAGGAAGATAGGCCCGTTTATACATCATTTTTAAGAGATCTGCTCATTTTGATCAGAATAAAAAAGTAATTAAAATGTCATGTTGACTATTGAAGGGTGGCATTTTGAGTAATGATGATGTCAAGAACCACATTAAGCATTTATTTCTATTTTTTAATTCCTATTTTTAATTCAAAGTCCCAATCATTCATGAGGATTTAGCATTCTTGTTCTGACCTCATAGGTGAATAAAATGGGAGTCGGAAAGGTTGATTCATTTGTGCCGATCACACAGCTAATGCAGAGCCAAGGGAGGTTTAAATCCATGTCTGCCTGATTCTAAAACCAAATCCTGAAGTCAAATCACCAAGACCACACCTGGTGCAGGAGAGTAGCTCGTGTTCCAATGAGAGGTGAGCTGGTTCAGAACATACGCTCTGAGAGGCTTTGGTTTAGCTTCCTCGCTGTTATTTTTTTCCTGGGCAGGTGAAATTGGTCACTCAGAAGGAATAGGAAGACATTATCTAGTTATGGAAAAGTGCTTGCTGTTGCTGATTATATTTTAGTTCATTTCTATGCTATCACTCATTACACTCTGAAATTGAGACTATCGTAGTATGTGTTTACTCTAGTAGCAAGGAAGTAAAATCTCTGGCCATGTTTCATTAGCTTAACCCCCTAAATAGAAAGCACCCCGGGAGCCAGAGCAGCTAGCATCGGAGGGTCATTTTCGGTTTATGGAGTGTTTTTGACAGGTGCTTTTGTAACTCACCAGGAACTTTAAAAAAACACACACACACAAAACCCACAACAATATAAGAAAAGACACCTGATATTGAGTTGTGTGATTTTTCATCTTATGAAGGACTGCTTGTAAAGGTTTACTTAATACTTTTAAGAGGTGTTTGAACATTCAAAAGTTTCCCGAGGGCAAGCTGGTAGAAAGAAGTCGCCCTTCACCCCCATCCTCTATGTCCAAGAGTTTCCAGGACTTGCCTGCTACTGCACAAGCAGCGAGAAAGGAGCAAGACATTGAAACTGGGTTTTCTCACCTGGGACTTTATATTCTTTTTACTCTACCATATCCAGGCTCTGCCATTTTATGGTAGTGTAAATTCAGCGAGCTATTTAAATTCTGTATGTCTCAACATTTGTATGTGTAAACATGGGAATGTAATAGTGGTTTCTGTGTGGAAATGTGGTTAGGATGGAATGGGAATAAGACACAATAATGCTCAGAACAGTGCCTGAGCAGTCAGCAATGAGAGAGGGCGATCCATATTGGTGCCCATTATGGCACTGTCTCCAAGGACATCAGCACTTTACAGAATGCAAATACTGCACCGGAACTGGATCCAGCTGAATCCTTACATGGGAGGTGTAGTCTGTAAACATGGTGACATCTTCAAATATTTAAGTCCCTCAAAGATTTGGGTCCTTTGGCCACAGCTGTCACTACAGTTATGTTATTGGTGATTTTATGGTCCAATGAAGTTCCTGGGATACCCAATCCTTTAGATTATGGACACATTTACAGTGGGATATGGCAGGTATAATTATACCCCACTAGCAAATAAATATTGGACAAAGTAGGCAAGAATTTGATGCTATTTGAATTCTTATTCTTCTCTTGTTTAATAGGTCACAAATTAAATAAGCATTATACATCTCAGGTTATCAGTGGCAGTAGTTACCTTGTATCACAAAATTATGATTGTAATTATATAGCTACTCACAAAACTTACTGGTTTAATGTAGGGTTCCTGAAGTAGGAGCTATATCTCTTTAGAGTTAAATCCCTGAATCTTAGCACAATACCTGCCACATAAGTTGTACTCAACATATATTTGTTGACTACAATAAATGATGTGTGCTTTGTTATATCTTTGTTTCCACATATTTCATTGTCCTTGCTGAGGGAAAGTTATATACACCCTGTCACTTGACTGAGTCCCTCCTGTGATAGAGTTATTCGTCCCTGTCCATTGACCTGGGTCCTGGGCCTTGTCTGAGCAGAGGCTCAGTAGGCTTTGCATAGTTCCATCAGCTCTCTGCCACAGATGGGCATGTCCCAGGACAATGGGGCTGCCCGCCCTTTTCTTTGGATTCTAAAGAAGACCTGTAGCAGATCCTAGACCCACTGCATATTTGAAGAATATAGGTAGCATATGTATGCACAGTAAAACTAATGGAAACCAATCTTCTAACATAATGCCTTGCTTCAGTAGCAAATTATTTGACTTCCAATTAAAAGAAGTTAAAATCTCTCACTTTTTGACAATGAGGATGATATTTATTCATTTCCTGTTTTCCATGATCTCCCCACAAGTTTTCCAGGCTAATAGATACTTATTTAGCTATCTATTTTGCAATTCTCAAAGCACCTTGAGAGTTTGCCCCCCTTAAAGGGTAGATAATTATCACAGAACTACTAAAATTATAACACTCTCTACACAAATGTTTTCAGTATGTAGAAAACTGTCCTCAAGAGGTCATTGAAGCAGAAAAGAGAATCAATTTACTTTCTTCCTATTATTCTTTAACTCTAGACTATCTAAATACATCCAGGAACTGGGAAGGAGTCACGTGCTAAGCCTCCATAACTTCCTTCCTAGGGCTTTGCTCTGCAAACACTCCATACAAGGAAATCCTCAAAGCAGGAGGATGCAATTCATGTTATACATAATAAAATGTAGGTAAATAAAAATACAAGAAGAAATGAACATAAAGCCAACGAGTAAGGAAATAGTTAAGGAACATTAACTGGATGAAGTTCGAGTCCTATGATTACACATAACCACATATTAAACCACTGGCTGAATGCATTTGAAAATCCCAGTAAAATCCACGTGTAACAAAGTCACTACACTAGGAAGATTGACACTCTAGCCTTACGGCTGTTGCTTGCAGCATTGCCCAGGCCCCTTGCTTTTGCAAAGACTCTTTCTGAAACCCCAGGTCTCAAGGAGCCCTCTATTGTCTGATCCATGTCTGTGCCCTCGTTGCCTGGCAGAGCAGACCAAATCCACTGGATGGAAATGGGAGGTCCCTGTGGATTTGAAGAGTGTCCAGTGCATCCCATAATGTTTCGCCCTGGCCTGGGAGAGGATGGGGGTGAGGCTGCTGTCACAGTAATTGCTTCTGTGGGTGGAGGGGGACTCTCACTGACCTCCCCACTCCCGGTCCCTCCCGGGCCCCAGGGAACTCCCTCCCTCACATCTGTCAGCAAGGTTAGGAAACAGGCCTCTCAGTAAACAAGCTGCGACTTCCCCGGGATGCCCTGTGATGAACACAGACCAACCCTGAGGTTTCTCTGGTGTATCTGTTGCCTTGCCTGCCTTGTGTACTTGTTTGAATCAGGCTCATGATATTTACCACGAAGGCAGCTGGGCATCGAACGAGCGCCTGCCTCTCTCTGCAGTCCTCCCAGATGGCCCTGGTTTTGCTCCAACTCTGCTCCGTGTAGGAGGCTCACCGCCATTCGCAGGTCAGGTCCTCCTGAAGGCACTGGGAAACGAACAAAGGCATTTTGTTTGAATCCAGGCTCCAGGACATGAAATAAGTGGCCCTGAAAGAAAGTTTTCTTCCTTCTGGTCTTGGTTCAAGGCCTCCTGCACATTAACTCGATGCCTCTGGTTCTAGAATTTGGCCACTGCCTCTCCCAGTGTTAAGCATCTGGGCTTTTCGGCTTTTCAGAGTGCTGTATACTTTCGGAAGGTCAGCGCTTTGTAACGATTTCCCAAAGAAAACAGTCTTTGTTGCCATAACCCTCTTGTATAACCAAGTTCACAGAGCCTGGAAGCGTTGTGTAACTGTGTTGAAACAGCAAAGACGGCCCTGGGGGACCACCCAAGGGACAGGGATAAACGGATTGCCTCCATTAAGTGATCGTGAAGCATCAAATTTTAGTAGAAATGTTGGGGAGTAAGTGATCGCTTAAAAAAGAGGTTGGCTGAGGTCTGAGAGTGCAAGTTGGCCTATGTTTAATAACAGCGAGGTCACGGCGTGAAATCAGTGGGAGGAAGCAGAGAGCCATGGGTGTCTGATCTCCATACTGTGGATGGTCTGTGATGTCAGCAAACCTGCTAAGGGAACGATGGCCTTTAACATATCATATCACCTTGTTAACCGGAAGGGAGATCAAAGCATTTACTCCAATACTCTATAGTCATGACACTGTAACTTAGAAGTGCTTTGCAAGGATTCCCATCCCAGGGCCTCAAATTCCTTTTCTTGATTAATTTCATTCATTGAAACTGCTCGAAGGGCCAGAGAGTTTCATGGCTCTTCTGCAGAGAAGCCGGATCACATGCAGGGAATTCTCCATTCTGCACGCGAATAGCATAGGAGATCGGGAGTGGAGATTATCCCAAAGAGTGGATAATCCCAAAATCCTCTCTGTTGCTCTTTGGAAGGTATGGCATTATTATTACTAGTTATTGCTGCTGTTTTGTTGTTGTTATTGTTGTTTTTGGTTTGAGTTGCGGGGAGGATTGCCATGGGCAGGACATTGAGTAACAGAAGAGACCCCAAAGCCAAATTGACCAAATGCTGGTGGGAGAAGAGATCTTGAATAACAGCAGAAATGGGACTTTATATAAAGCAATAGAGTGAAGGGAGATAAACACATATACATCTTAAGCTTGTGTTATCAGAGAGAAAAGCAAGTCTTTCCATTGATTCTCCACTATATTAACAACCTGGCTATTCAGCCCTCATCAATAAAAGGGACAAAATAAAACTGAAATGAATATAAATGTTCATGAAATGCTGGATTTTAAATTTTTTTCTCTATAATGTAAATAACCATAGATATTGCTGGTGGGGCAAACCTGGTTGATTTTTTATTGAGGGAATTATGTTTCCTGATAGTTTTCATTGGTTGAGCAGCTCATCCATGGGGGAATAGAGTGTGAAGTGAGAGAGTTAAGACATAGACTTGGTATTTGGTTCAAAATATCCCAAAGCTTAGCAGGCATTCCTGTACCCTGGCGGCCCCACAGGAAGCATTTTAATATTTGTCTTGTGGATTCTAAACACAGTTCATCTTTACAGCACTGCTTCTAAAATGAATGCACTAACTATTGTGCATGGAGTGCCTTCCGCAGTGAGATCACAGGATGGAGATCGAGACTGAGAGCGTTCATTCATTTATCCATTCATCTATTTACTCACGTATTTGCCTCCTGTACACAAACACCTTGTTAGACAGGTGATGGATGCTGCATATGTGAGCAACTCATATTATCCTGGAGCATACAGCCCTCCTGGGAATACAAGCTATTTGTATAGGAAGCAACTAAACCATTTGGCAAGTAAGACGCAAAAGATATATGTCCTGATGCCCGTGTGAGGAGCGAGTTTTTGGTCACATCTTTTACATTACATTCTCCCTGGGAGGTGTTCTTTCATCCTCACAACAGCCCTCGGAAGTAGGATTATTGCTCACACCCCCCAGGGGCAGAGACTGATTCGAGGTGAGGGGCTATGACTAGATCCCATGAGGTCTCCAGGACAATGCAGATCTGGCCTCCAGGTAATAAAAGCAGGGAGATAACAAAGGACCCATGGATGGAAATGTACAGAAAGCCTTACCCCAGTTGTGGGGAGGGGAAGTCGTCGTGTTATATGGAGCTAAATACTGAGAAAGAGAAGTCCCAAATCACAACCTTCTGAGGGGAAATAAGCAACTAAACTGGGTGGAAATAAAGAGAGAAACAGTGAGTGCTGCCCTCTCTCTTCCTAGGCTCCTGACCCTGCAACTCGGAGTCTAGGTTTCCTCATCCACTGGCCAGGTTACCTCATGGACGATTGAAAAGTTCATGTTATGTACTCAATGTTAAGAGTACATAACATAACTCTATGTACTTTATGTTTAAAACTGACACAATTAATTGGTCTTAAATACATTGGCAAGTGCTTGAGTGAACATATTTTTTTAGCCATATCTAAATCCACTAAGCCAGATAGCGCTAAATTAGGATCCACCAAAATTATTTCATAATGTCCTTATGCAGGGGGTGCTGAGAAGTGTTAGACCATCACTTACAGCATTGGAATTGAAATGGCCTTTGCTAAACCTGTTGGTCTATAGTTTTGATGCAGCTGTTAATGAATTATAATTGCATATTCCTATGTTGTATCCTAAGCCTGGGTCCCAAACCTCTGCTATCTATCCTATAAGCAAAGGCTTTGCACCTGTTGAACTCAATGACTTGATAAATGAAGACAGAAGAGCTAAGCTACTATTGATCTATCAGCATTAGATAAAGAAATAGGAAATTTCATTTTAAAAATACCAACAATAGTTACAAAATGATTCCATTGTTCTTCTAGGCTTAGTGATCTCGGTACAAAATTCGGCATCAAATTGTCTTTTCCAGTCACAAAAATGTTAAGAATTTTCTTCATGTGTCTAACCTTTGCTATCTATCTTCTATATGATGCAGCATCAATGGAATTCCTTTGGGAGAAACTAGATAATCAGGTTTGTTAGGGAAGAACTTTCACATGTCCTCATCCATCATGACTTCCCGAACTATGGTGAAGTGAGATTCTGTAAGCAAGGAAGGATCAAAAGAGATACGACAAAAATCCTCTTTAGCCAGGTTCTTAAAACTGATCCAGGCAAAGTTAGATTTTTATCTTCCATGACAAATCAGGTGTCAAGGTGAATTTGGGTACCACTCCATTGAAAGAACTTCTCAATTAGATGACAACAGAGCGATATGCTCAAGCTGCGATAATTTAACAATATAGAAATAAAGGCCTTTAATCTCTCTTATTTTCCGCCACAATCCTCTGTCCATTTTAGCTTTGGAGAGAGGAGGCACCTTGTCATGAATGCCTTTGAGAACAAAACTTCAGCCTTTTTATTAGAGACTGGGAGTTTGGGTTATTTATACATACCTCAGTGTCAGGTACACCAATGTCTGACCTTTTTTTCTCTTTCATTCCTGTAAAACTTTGATGCTTACAATAGAATGTCACCATGAAACACCGAGATTACCACAGGTGCCAAACTGGTTGGAATAGAACTTGATCTCTGCTGAGTGAGGATGCTTATTAGAGAAGGTGACAAGTTTGTCTTTCAGACTGGAGGGTGATTATCATCCAAATGTTAAATACTGGGCATGAACAAATACTCGAACATTACTTTGACTTAACTGCAAATAGATCATCTGTAAATGTGAAGGTATTTTTCACTTCTGTATAAGAATAACCTGTTTTTTATTTTTGTAGTTTTCAAAGCACGTTCAACTATGTTATCTCTTTCAATGTGTACACAAGTCTTGTAGTATAGTTGGGCATATGCTTCAAAACAAAACAAAACAAACAAAAAGAAGAAACAGATCATGCAAATTTTAGAGACTTTCCCTAAATCTTTGTGCAGTGAATGTGGCAACATCAAAACATATTTCATAGTGTCTAGAATATTTGTCTAGAATATTTATTGTCATCTGTATTTCACCACTTCCTTGAATAACAATGAAAATATTTAGCATAAGGATCAGCAGCTATAGAAATGAATAGGGTTGAAGCTTTTTGATTAATCAGACCTTATATTTCAATGGCCACCATTTTAACATGCATGCTAATTTCAGTGGTTATCCCTAGTGAGACGTAGATCACAGAGAGGATCTAATTTTCACATACCTTGCTGGCAATACCAAGAGGCCACCGGGATTTATGGTTTACTTATTAGACTTTCAGGCAAATATGATGAAGTAGAATCTGAACAAATGCGTGAGTGTGGGTCAGGCTGCAAAGACACTGGGACTAGAAATAATGAACAGAAGTAAAATAAGGGCCATGCAAGCTACTCTTAGAAAAGGTTTGGTACAGTTGGGGTAGGGAGAGCAAATGGTGTCCAGGAATAACAAGGAACTTACCTTGAGGTAACTGGTGGTCAGAAGATATTGCCTCCTTCCTACTTAATGAGAAAAAAACATTTTGTGTATGGCAATGGGCGGTCTCCCTCAAATTCTCCCCTCACCGCTCCTGAGGGAACTTCTTGTAGTTATTCAGAACTAGGAATGAGACATTGTCAAAACCGGCACTACTTGGTACTCACGAAGGGTAGACTGGCCAGTGACCTGTGGCTACTTAAAGGTGTGGCCAACTGAGAGGTAATATCATGGAGTTGGGGTGGGCAGGAAAAGAATAAGGGTGATTGTATGAGTACCCTGAGAATCCAGAGAACAACAATAGAAGGAGTAACACGGGACACTGGGGGAGACAAAGTGATCAAAGATGTCTTCTTAAAATAAAGCTACCTGAATTCAATACCTGTACTACTAAAGATATATATAAAAAAGGAAACTTTGGGGAGCTTGAAGACCCAACAATTATTATAAAATAGAGGTTTGCTCAGTGTCTGAATGATTAATTGAAAAACTAAAATGCTAAAAATTGTTGTTGTGTGTCATTTGGGTGAGACTAAAATGTCATCTTTAAAAATCTAGGATTCCTTGCTAAAGCACTACGTTATTCTTGCCTATGCTTAACCCACTCAGAATTTCACATAGAGTGAGTGATTACAAACATGGAATGGAAAATGCAGATATGAGTCTGAATCTGACTGTGCCCTTATTATCTCTTCTGACTATGGTCTTCTCTTTTGTTGTAGTTAAGATAATATGACACTCCTCACAGGGTTGTTACACAGCTTCTATTACATGGTGTGCACAACTTTTAGCACAATGTTTACTGATAGAGCCAACTCACTGCATGGTAGCACTAGATAAATGCAAATAAAAAAGCAAAAATGTTAACGTCACAAAATAACTTTCAGCAGCATTCCAGGCAAGTGACGGATATGCTCTGTTCCCTGTGAAATGATTTCTTCTCCTGACTTAACCCTCTGGCTCTCTCCCTGTTTTCTCTCCTCCAAGCAGCATCCAAAGTGATCATTGAAAAATACAAAATTGATCATGCTCATCTCCAGAAAAGTCTCTCCCTGGTCTCCTCCTTGCACTCAAGATGTATCCAACCCCTTCCTGTGAGCCCTGTCTACTGCTTCTCCATCTCTCCTTCTGCATTCTCAGGAGAGCTCTCTTCCCACCCCCCAAGCACATTCACACATTCTCCTGGTAGGGCTATAGCTACCTCTTCTGCCAAGGATGCTCTTCCAGAAGGCAACTCCAGGTTGATTAATGTTTGCCATATCAATTTGAGCTTCATTCAGGATTGCTCAGTCTCTGCTCTATGAACGTTTGGTCTGGGTAATTTTTTGTTGTGGGGGAGGGGTCCTGTGTTTTATGGGCTATTCAGGAGTATTCCTGGGCTCTATCCATTACATGCCCCTCCACTCCCCCAAGTTGTAAGAAGGAAAATGTTCCCAGACATGCCAAATGTCCCCTACGGGATAATAATAATAATAATAATAATAATAATAATAAAAAAAATATAATGATATGGATATGTTAACGATATTTAATTATTGCATATTGATTTAGTTTGGTTACAATTTTCACTATTACTATAACTTTTCATGTGTAAGTATTTCTTCAGAATCTATACCAGGAAGTTGAGTTATTAAATTGGAGGATGAACACTTACATTTTAATGTGACTCCAAATGCTCTTCTTAGCAGTTGATGAACTTTTATCTGCTCTGAGTTAGTAAATGTGTGTGTTGTATTATAAATAGGTCTCAAATAAATTCTCACTGTTACTTTTTGGTAAAACCCCAAGTGTGATTATTTTCCCATATAGAAGTTTTCTTTTCAAATTTAGACAAAACTGTTAGTCTATTTCAAGATATTTGTGTTTTATGTTTTGCTAATTAGTTAAGTAGGCTTACATCAATCCAAAAAAATTATAATTATTTTAAGATACTCCTTTAGATTTTCTTTTTAATGTATAAGTAGTTAATCCTCTGGAATTTGTTTCTTGTATGTGATGTGAAATGAGAATTTAACTTTTTAAAAATTGATGGCTAATTACTAAAATACATTCAGAGGATAGTGCAAAGTTTCCCCACAAAGTTTAAATGCCACATATAATATATGCAAAATTATCAAGATTCTATAGGTCTATATTTTTCAAAAGTCTTATATTTAATGCATTTGTTTAATTATATGGCAAAACTCCCATTTTGTTAACCATAGCTTTATAGTATGTTTTGACATTTGGTAAAATGCTCCGGCTACCTATATTTTAGTTATATATTTTATTTTAGCTAATTAATCTTGTTGTTTTTTCTCTTTTGGATGATTTTTATAATCAATTTATCAAATTTTATTTTAAAAACTATGTCAGTATTGTATTTCTTTTACAATAAAAATACAAGTTTCTTATAAATGGTGATTAAACTTAAAAATTAAAATAGATAATAATTTTTAATATTGGAAAATTCTATTAAACCTCATAACCTGAGATATTACTTGTGTTAATTTGCATTTGTGGCCACTTACACAAAACTTTTGAAATCAACTTTACAATGAACAAAAATATGTATATTTTTGGTATGTTTCTTTAGGAAAAAATATAAAAAGAGAATAAATTTATATGCACATAAATATATATAGGATTTTTTTATAATATGGAAAAGACTTGGAAAGAAATTTACTATTCAATGGCAGTATAATGATATGTCAGCAAACTTTTTCCTAAAAGGCAAGCTAATAAATCTGTTAGGTTGCAGGCCATATGGTCTGTGTAGCAAATATTCAACTGTTCTGTTGTATCACAAAAGCAGCTCCAGACAATACAGAAACCAATGGGTATGGCTGTGTGCCAGTAAAACCTTTTTATTTATTTTTTACTAAAACAGGTGATTGGCTTATGTTATAGAACCATAATAGTGCATATGAACGTAATTGCAATAATTTAAACAATATCTGTGATAGAGAATAAATGAGAAAAGGCAGAGTAAAAATGTATCCACATTGGAGGAACTAAATAAAATTCTCAGTTATAAGGTAAATTCATGGATTAATTGTTTTACTTTGTTTTAGTTATTTGTTTGCTCTTTGTGCTAAACAATATTGTTCAAGTAAAACACACACACACATACATACACACAAACAAAAAACAAAAAACAAAACCCAATGTTTTGTCTCTAACAGATTACATTGCAGTGTGTTTAAGCTTGTATTTCTTGTGTGGATCTGAATTGAGCCATTTAATTTGTGACTGGATTTTTACTTATTTAAGCCCAGCATTTAATGGCATATCTTCCACTTTTTCTTTTACTCTCCTTTTCCTTTAATCTGCTTATGCTATTAATCTATTAACAAATCTGGGCCTTCATTTCTGAAAAGACTGCTAAAAGAAAACCTCAAATGATCTGAAATTTGTCAGAAATTCTTCCAAAGAATTTTTAATGTCCCTGAATATATTTAAATTTATTTAGTTCTAAGTCAATATTGAACCCTGCAAATAATGAAATATGTAAGTATAAAATATCTGCAGTTGGGAAGAAAAAACACTCATGTCACGTTTAGAATTTTCATTATGAACATGAGCAATCCAGGAAGCTAGAAACCTGTGCATAATTATACATGGTTTAGATTTAGCAACACCTTAACAGACTTACAACAAATATGATCACTCTGTGTATTTGATAGCCTGAGCTGTCACTTAGGGGAAATGCTAAAAGTGCTCATGTCACATTAGAAAGTGAACTGTTGGCATTCTCCTTTTATCAAATAAGTCTAAATTGAACATTCTCTTGATGGACTATCATAACCCTAACCCTATCTCTAACCCCAACCCTAACCCAAACTCTAACCCTACCCAATAGATACTTCAAACTGGCTGATATGATTAAAAGTCTGGTGGTGTGGACAGTAACATCATTAACCAAGGTACTTGTTTGGAATACCAAAGGTTCCTAAATGCATCATGACACTTTTGTGATATGCATTTGTAATAATTCTTTATTGTACTCCACCTATGTAGAGGTGATCTAACATAGACATGAACTTTCCACAGAGATAAGCACATTTCTATAAATAAGTAGTTCACATCTCTGGTGCTGTGGATCAGTCTGTTTCATTACATTTTGTGTGAGAATGTGACCGGCACAACTAGAAAGGCCTGGATACCTGGCTCTGGTGCTGTGAAGCTCTCAGGAGGACATGCCAAAGATATTCAGAAAACACTTCCATTGGCAGCAGCAACTGACATAGAAATACAATTTTGAGGGCCATCTGTTGGAAAAAGCAAAACATCTGGGTAAATGTAGACCTGAAAGCTCCTCAGAATGGCAAAAACTATTCTCTCATGAACAGGTCTTGGGTTTAGAGAGGATGATTTCATTTGACGAGGAATAAGAAACTAATATGGTACATATGTTAACCATTCTTCATGTCATTGCCTCACTTCTCAGGTGCGGAACATTTGGGGTCACTGTGTCCAACCTCCATAGCAGGTCTCTATAGTGTGACAGTGGCAATAGTAGACTTTCCTGGGGAAAATCCTGAATATTTTCATTTACTGAATACTTAACTTTTGGAGAGAACATAAATCCTTTCTCTAAATATTTTTTCAAATTTTCTTCTGTTTCTTATATATGCTTCCTCTACTTTTATGATCAGAAACCAGAATTTGATAGGCAAAGATGAATTCATACAGTTAAGGAAAATATCTCTACAATAATGCATTATTTAAAAATATGTCTGTCTTTGGAGGTATTATTATAGAAAAAGAGAAAAACTGTATATACCATTTAAATCTGAGGATTAAAACATTCCACTAATTCAAGAATATAAACTTCTAAGGAACTAAGTACTCTTTTCAATATGTTTTATTTTCATTCTTTATTTTCTATTTATATTGAGTGCTATCTTTGGAAGTTTATTCTTATATTTCTTTAAAGAAATGTTTGCTTGCCTATTGCTAGGTGGCCACACAGGAATGTTTGCAAATGAAAAGTGATTCCACCCATCAATGGAAGAGCTCCTAATGAGGACTATCTGAATAGCAAAGCATATTGTTTATAACAAATACCATCTTTTCATTCTGGTTGGAACAGTATCAGGTCTTAATTATCTCCTTGCATTATCCTAAGTAAATCCTCAGAGTTCAAGGTCACTTAGCATTGTTTTGAGTGAGTTAGGTCACTGCTTCTTCTAGACCTCAATCTCAGAAACATAGCACTCAGAAGACATTACCTTGTTGTTGAGAACTGCTTTACCTGAAAGCCAAATAACACAGATGGAGAGCCAGAGAGAGAAATAAATAAGCGGTGGAATGCTCTGTGACAGCCTTAGGCACATCCTTACAGAGTCTTTCAAAGCATGGGCACCCGGACTGGCTGACCCAGAACAGTGTGTCCCCAGGCCCCAGGTGCTGCACAAAACCTTAGTTCTATCAGGGGGTGCCTCTCTGGAATTTGAAATGATTTTAAAGGGGGATATGGACCATCTTCAACTACCTTTCCCTCATTTCCCATCCCATGCAATCCCCTCCAAACACAATTTTAATCCAAAAATCAGAGGAAGTACATACCATACCTGAGCACACTTCATCCTTAACATATTTTCTTTCTCTTTCCTTATAAAAATCTGTATTGTAAACATAAAAAAAGGGAAAAGAATCTTTTATAAATGCTAAATTATGAGTGGAATATTAAAATGCATATATGCAAAAATATTAATTAATCATTACAACTTAAAGAAAATCAATCTAAATTATTACAGTTTAAGTTATGGCAATTTTTAAAAAAGCTATATTGCAATCATAGTTTCAAGGACATTGCATTTAAAAGGAATTTTTTTAATGTAGTAAAGTTCTTTAAGGCTCTTGACTGGGTAAGTAATATTTCAAAGCAAAGCCCTGCCAGGATGGCAGGCGCACGGCACGGCGGGGCCTGCCCCCAGGTGGGTCCGGCTGCTCCGTGTGCCTGCCTTTGGAGTCCCCCAGTCCCCTCAGCTCTCCAGCCACCTATGGCCAGCCCAAGGCACAGGCAAGCCTCGGATGGTGGCTGCCCAGCCAATGCCCAAGGTGCAGGCAAGCCTCAGATGGTGGCTGCCCAGCCACCCAGAGCCGCCCGAGGATCAGGTAACAGGGCCAGCTGAGGCTTGCACTGCACTGCCGGCAGTGGCAGCAGCAGAGGTGTGATGGGGGCATCACCTTCTCCTGATCGTCAGGTTGCCTCCCCGCCCCTGAGGGCTCCTGGACTGTGAGAGGGGGCAGGCTGGGCTGAGGGACACCCCCTCTAGTGCATAAATTTTCATGCACCAGGCCTCTAGTTATAAAATAATTTTACATATATTTAGAGGAGCATGTATGTGCACATACATTGACTGAAAAAGCTCACATACCAAAAATTGATACCTATATTTCTGAGGAAGAAGACAGAGGACTAAAATTGAAAATCATGTTCACAAAATGTACTCAAGCTTTTTCATTAATGTCTACTTTTTTTTTTTCAGGTAGCTTGCATTTGTGTACAATTAGTGTAACCAATAATTAATTTTCAAAAGTTATTTCCCTAATAGGTTCCTCTACATCAGATTTATCAAATGACTTCTGTAAAGGGAGGTTCAGATGTCTCCATCCCTCTTCTCATTCAATGTCTCTCCACCAGATCTTGCAAAAAAGGTAAAACCAACTGGGTATAGAGTGTCTCCTTGACAAGTATAAAGTGGAAATCCTGATCAGTGCACTAAAGTGTTGCCCAAAATGCTGCCCTTCCATTGAGTGTAACTTGATCTTCCAATAATATAAGGTCACAGCCCACAGATACTGTGTCACACTCTCTTACTCAGCCATAGATTCTATTAGGAGGGCTATTCTTCCTTAGCAGAGAGCCAGGGAGTTGTTTCCATGAGACCTGATTTACCTTGGTTTTTTCCTTTACCTTTCCAACTCTTCTCACCATCCCCACTCAAACCCAAAGAACAATTGGCAGCTAGAATCTCTAACTCTTTTGTTGAATTAGCAAGAATTAAACAAAAATAACAATTTGAACTCATTTTGATGTATAAAAGGTATGCTACATAATGTGAGATATGCCTGACAAACCTAAAACATTAAAGAACTTAATGTGAAAAGTCTGGAAGAACATAAACTACTCAACTCAGCGACAAAGTAAATTTTACTTTTTGTAAATATACAAAAGAAGTTTCAGTTTAATGACTATATTAAGATTATACTGGGCATTTTTTCCATAGCTTATAGAACACCCAGACCACACTTCAAATACTTTCCTTCTCTCAGTTAAGCACAGTGGAGTTTAATTTATAACATCTTGAATTTCCAAATTAAAATCACCTTTAATTAAAAATTTCAGCCAGCCATAGGAACAAAGAGTGTTATATTTTCTAAACATAAGTGATTACAATATTTATCAAAGTTATATGTGTATTTAAATAGAAAGGTCTAAAAATAATAATAAGGGACTTTGTGGCCAGAAAGCAATTAGACTCAGGTGTTTCCTGTTAATAAATTAGGACAGACTTAGAGCCAGACCTGTGAAATGAGTTCCATTAATTAAAAAAATCAAGGGCTTAATGTTTATTCTCTTTTCCCAAAGGTGAACTGGAAAGCTATGTTCTTAACTAAACAAGAGAATATAATTTCATTTTTCCCTTAAAGCTTTGAGGTACCACTTTATTTTTCCAATGACAAGGTGGGATATTAAAATAATGTGAATGACTGGGAAATCTGAGAAATCAAGCATTTTCAATCAGCTATTAATTATTGACCACCTATTTTATTAACATTGATCTAGGAGCCAGGGTCAGATACACCTATTTATTAACTTCTGGCCTCAGAGGATTCCAATCTAAACTGAAATAATTGAAACCATATGATTCAGTATTAGCTTGTAGGATAGACACTCTATTGCCTATTAAATTTGGAACAATTTCAGAGAAGGTCATATGTACACAGGACTACTGTCATAGGAAAGTGGGACTTGGAAGGTAGGTGGGTGATGCAGAGGTAAAGGTCAGGATGGGAAGAAGGCTAGGTAGGCCAGTCAGCCATCAAAGCAATGACACAGCTCAGAATGAGAGTAGGTGCCCACAGGAACACAGAGACTTTCCTGATGAAAGAGAAAGATGTACATAAGAAAGTAAAAGAGAGTAGGGAGGGCAGATAGGATAGGGTCAGGTCATAACCTTCAAACCAGGTCAAGTAACCTAGACCCTACTTTGGTAAGAAATAGGGAACTATCACAGGTTTCAGAGGAGAAGAGAAACTTGATCAACATGCTAGGTCAAGATCAGGCTGGCATGGATTTTGCAAGAGGAAAAGCCACAGCAGCGGTTCGCGACCCACAGGTTGAGAACCGCTAGCAGGGTCGCCTAAGTCTATCGGAAAACACAGATATTTACATTATGATTCATAACAGTAGCAAAATTACAGTTATGAAGTAGCAATGAAAATAGTTTTATGGTTGGGGATCACCACAACATGAGGAACTGTATTAAAGGGTCGCGGCATTAGAAAGGTTGAGAACCACTGATCTAGGTGGAAATAAAATTGGGTTAAAAATTCTAATAAAATGCAAAGTTACTTTGACTCCTGACCAATTACATATGTCAAAGAAAGGTATGAATTAAAGATTACTCTTCCCTTCAGTCCCAGGTAAGAACTGATAGAGAGATGTGAGGTGGAAAAGATCATGGGTTCACCTTTGCACACACCAAGTTTGCAGTTACAGCTGAGAAAGCTATTTTAAAATATTAGGAGACATGCCAGCTGCAGTGGCTCAGTGGTTGAGCTTCATCCTATGAACCAGGAGGTAGAGCTTTGATTCCCAGTCAGGAGACATGCCCAGGTTGTAGGCTCAATCCTCAGTAAGGGACTTGCAGGAGACAGCCAATCAATGATTCTCTCTCATCATTTATTTCTCTATCTCTCTCCCCCTTGCCCTCGCTGAAATCAATAAAAATATATTTTCCTATCTAATAATAGAGTAATATGCAAATTAGGCGTCATTCCACGACAAAAATGGCGGCCCCCATACCCACAAGATGGTGGCGCCCAGTCCCCTCAACCCCGCTGCTGGAGTGTCTGGCCTGTCCCACCAGCAAACAGAGCACTGAGAGCAGGGCATGGTTGCTTCCTTAGTGCTGCGGCAGCGGGAAGCCGTCAGGCCCTGCATACACGGAGCCGGCTGAGGAGCAGGGCATGGTGTCTTCCTGATGGTCGCTGAGGCGGGAAGACTCCAGTGCCAGCAGAGCAGGACATGGCGGCTTCCTGATCTCGGTAGCTGGGAAGCCGCCAGGTCCTGCAAAGCTGGGCATGGCGGCTTCCTTAGTGGGGCAGTGGCAGGGAAGTCCCAAGACATGGAAGACAGAGCCCAGACAGAAGGGCTTGGGGGCTTCCTTAGTGTGTCCGTGTCTGGGAAGCCCCCAGGTCGGGCAGACAGAGCACACTGCAGGGTATTGGGGCTTCCTTCACATGGCACATAGCGGCAGCAGGCAGAGAGCGACAGCAGGGCATGGGGGCTTCATCTCCATGGCTGCAGGGAAACCTCCAGGCCCTGCAGAGAGCAGAGAACCATGGGGAGTGGGCCTAAGCCATCAGTAGGATAGCCTCTGAGAGCTCCTGGATTGTAGAGGGTGCAGGTTGGGCTGAGGGACCCCCGTGTACGAATTTCATGCACCGGGCCTCTAGTAAAAAATAAAATAAAATATCAGGAACCCCTTGCAGAGAGCCAAAGATCAGATGAGAAAGTTCTGGAAATGCAAATCTAAAAGTAATCAACAGTTGAAAAATAAACACATATATATAAGGTCCCCAAATGGAAACTTGGAAGTGTCAGTAGTTAAAGAGGAGCCAGCAAAGGAAACAAGGGTTAATCAGAGAAGCAGGAAGCTAAGTGGGGCCTCATTTCACAGAAGCCAGTGTAGTGGACAGTTCAGGAAGGGGGAGCCACCAATTTCAAAACTCCAGAATCATCAAAGAGGTTGAGAACAAAGGAAAGGCCCCTGGGATTTGCAATCACACACACACACACACAGACACACACACACACACACACACACACACACACACACACACACACATTATTGGTGACCCAAAAAGAATACGCATAGTGAATTTTTTAAAACTAATACCCCAAACTTAATATTAAGTTTGGGGTATTATTTAAAAAAATACTCCAAACTTAATATACACTAACATCGTTTCTTTTTCTCCCCGATGGAGAAAAACTAGTTTAATCTGGCATTCGTATGATTACCCCATGCCTAGACACATCTGCTGGACACAGTGCTGTAAAACTGCATTGATAACTCTAGTACTAAGATACTTAAAGGTGATTTTATATCACTAAAAAAGAAAAAGTCAGTGGACTATTATAGCACTACTAGAGGTTGTGCACAGGTGGGGTGCCTCAGCCTGGCCTGTGGGGTTCGGGCTGAAACCAGCTCTCCGACATCCCCAGAGGGGTCCCAGATTGCAAGAGGTCAGTTCTCAGGTGACGCACCCTGGAATCAGGCTCCTCCTCTCTGGTTCCAGGTGCATCACCCAAGAACCACATCTGCGAAGTCACCACAGCTCGGCAGCTCCTGTGTTGAGCGTCTGCCCCCTGGTGGTCATTGCACATGATAGCTACCAGTCGGACGGTCAAATGGTCAGATGATCGCTTAGGCTTTTATATATACAGATACACAAGTGCCTCTTTACCAAGCTAATGCAGATGATACAAAAGGGTACCTAATGGAATTACAAATTCCACGTCATATAACTTGAAGCTCACTCATAAGCAACCAAAAGTAAGTATCAAAAAATCTGTAAATGTCTAAATCAACTATACTGTTTTAGGTTCAGTGTATTTCATTTTGTCAGTTAAGCACACTATATTAAAGGGGTATTTGATTCATCGAAACACAGTCCTCCAAAGAGTTAACTGACCTTGGAAAGGGGTGTAGAGTACATCAGAAATCTGACAGTCACCTTACTTACACAATGGCCTGTAATTTTTCTACTTTTCCTGACAATGCTAAATTGCATTATCTCCAACACCACAATAATATCATTATAGTTAAAATGAAATTAGGAATATTCCTGGAAAATGGCTTTTTCTAGACCATAATAATGATGTTTTAATTTTTTTTAAGCAAGAAAATGTAGTCCTGTGTCAAAGTATTGTCTTGGGAGAAAACACTGGCTTCCCTCACCAGCTTGTCCATATCGCCAGCTGAGTTCCTTAACCACCTCAGTCCAATGCGCCTGTCTTTCAAAAAAAGAATAATGATTCCAGCCCTATTTACCTCATAGGGTTTATTATGATGAAAAATCACTGTAAAAATCTTTGATGTGCTAAAAGGTATTAGCCCTTGAAGATTCAATTAGCCATTTCCAGGCTAAGGATCATTGTTGCTTAAAAATATTAACATGTAATTCATATGTAATTTTGTGAAAACAGCTCTGCTGTGGGTTTTCACATACCTGAAGCCTTAGACCAATTAATTATTAAAAGGGTAATATAGGTTTGAATTTTCAGCAGCAACCACATGGTCAGAGCTTCTAATTCCTCTAGCCCAATGGATTGTTGCATCTGGAAGGTTGATGGAAAATGTACCTTCCCCGTCAGGACTTCCCTTTCCCCTGATTTTGGGCTTGATCACCTTTAAGCTTGCCTCGCTTCTGAATTCTCTCTCTTTCTATCACTACATTAGCATGTTTACATTCACTGTCCAAGTGGAGACGCCCCAAAGCCACGAGCAACTGGCCAGCCCGAGGGGGCCATGGCAGGGTCCCTATAGAGGGTTTATATTATTGGACAGGAGCAGCCACCCAGAATCTTGCCTTAAAACTCCCTGTGACCAAAGAGTTTGTTTTGTGTCTCTCTGCACTCTGGGCAGCCTTCTTATTATTACTCATCAATGGATATGGCCCATTAACATTTGACCACTGTCCATAGGTAAAGCTGTGAAATCCCAAGGCACAGGCAAGAGGTTATAGAAAGACTGTAGGGAGTTCTAGGGTCAATAGAGCCTCCCAACTGACTTAATTGGTTCTAATTAACCATTATGAACAAAGTCTCATTCTGATCAACGTTTACTAAACAAGTTGTCTGAGTAAGTTGGGCTTTTGCTTGAAGCAACTACTCCGTATTTCTGGACACCGATTTCTTCTCCCCTAACCTGACTTTTTAAAAAATCACCCTGGGATATTTCAGAGAACTACTTCTTAATTCTCTTCATTCCTCCTGGTCATTTTCCCTGTAGTAGTCTTTCAAAATGTCCATGCTCTTATCACTATGGATACTCATTGCATGCACCTAATAGTATTTTTCTTATATCCTATTATGCTTTACTTTACCCTAGATCAAGCCAAATGTTTCTTAAAATGGTTAGCTGATCTCTAGGCAACTCCTCATTCTTTTTTCAGCCTGTGTTTTATCTTCCCAAGCAGTTATTAGACATAGAAATTGCTAAAATGCACAGGTCTTAAACAGAAATCTCAGTAGAACCCACTGTCTTGTTTTAATTTTCAAAGCCTGGAAGCATCTAAGCTGTTTTATCATTGCCATATATCTCTAAATCCTCTAGCAATTTATTTTAAGGAAATGCTATTTCAAATGTTCATAATATAACTGCTTAGCAATCATTAAATCTTCTGTTAGCCTATTTTTATCATTGCTCTCAGATTTTGATTAGTGATGTATTGAGCTAAATTTAGAGATAAGCTTTTTTTTCCTTTTATGTAAGACTGAGCACAAAGAAACTGTTTAGCTATAATTTTGCCTTAAATACCCCTGTATTTTTTTTATTGTAGTGTAACAAATTATCAAAACAGCACCCATTTATTACCTCAGAGTTCTTTAAGCTTAATGGATGGCCACAATTGAACTGGGTTCTCTTATAAAGCTGAAGTCAGTGGATGGGCTATACTCTCACTTGGAGTCTTGACTAGGTAAGAATCCATTTCCAAGCTCATTGAAGTTGCTGACAAAATTCAGCTACTTGTGCATGTACGACTAAGGTCCCTGTCTTCTCTCTGGCCTTTGGCTAGTAATTGCTCTCATCTCCAATGAATCACCTCTATGTCCAAGATACTTGGTCCTTTCCACAACATGGCACATTGTGGCTACTACCTGAGTCTTTTAAAAAGAGCTTGCCTGATTAGGTGAGGCCCACCCAGGATTACCTTCCTTTTGATTATGTTAACATCCCCTGATTACAGTCTTATTTATATCTGTAAATCTTTTCACTCTTGCCTTCCATGTGACATAACCTAATCACAGGAGTGATGTCCATCATCTTCATAGGCCCCGCCCACATTCAAATGGAAGAGATCATCATGAAAATGACTGCAGGCAGGAATCTTAGGACCATGTTAGCATTCTCTCTGAAACAACCCTCATCAAAAAGACTCTAATAATTAAGACAACACTGATATTGTTTTTGATGTTACTGCTGTTCTTTTACTGGAGTGTGCATGACAATTACTTCAATTCCTCAGGGCATTGCCGGAGAATACAACCTGAATCTTTTCCTGACAACATTTAATTGTCATGATTGTAAACAGTAACATTCCTAAAGATTGCCTGATTGCTATAGATATTCTAAACGTCATCCTGGGATGAAGCCAGACCTGCAGGGAGTTGAGACACACGCAGCACACTGTTTGATGCCTCAAAGATTAGAATGTACTAATCTTGGTTTTCCTATTACCTCTGAGCCTACATTTAAACTTAGAATAAACATCTCTAAGTATCTCATCATCATATTTATGATATGGTTGATGCTCACTAAATATTATGGTCTCATTTTCATGGAAGAAATGTCCCTTAGGTTTCAGTACAAGGATTAACTATATGTCTTCAGATAAATTGGCTTTTATTTTATGGCTGTTGATCATATAACTGATCAAGATTCCAGTTTTTTATCTTAGCTACCATGAATCATAAAAGGAAATTCATAACATACCCCTAAGGAATATATAAGACATTTGGGGTATAATTTTTATCCAAATTTCAATTGAATTTTCTTACCTGTATCTTGTTTTTTTACCTTAATCTTCATTTATTTTTTTTAAATTTTGTGGTTGCACATGTATCTTTATAAGTTGCCTTAAAGCCTTTGTGAAATAAATCAGTTAATATTTATTGAGAGTTCTAAATTGAGCAGTTTTAAGCAGGAACCTAAAACACATTCTTTAATTTTCCTTTCTCTCAAAAGAAGACCAGCTGATGGGTTTATAAAATAGTTAGGAAAGCACATAACAGAAGTAGAAATGTGTTAAAGGTAATATAAAAATGAGCATATATAGTATCTATTGGAACATCCAACAATATTACACTTTATGGTATAAATGCTCCTAGCTTTGTTTCAATCAGATAAAGTATCATCAGGCTCTACCTGTGGTAGAAATTAAATCATATTCTTATTCATTCCCAAAACTACATCTTTCTCATCTTGTGCTCATCTGTTTTTGTTAAGCATTAATTCCACTGAAAAAGCACACACTAACTATTTTGAAGAGTTACCCAAAAGGTGCCTCATACTCAACCCAGACTGTCAACCACAGTCACCCTGTGACATGTATGTTCTTCTACTTCTGTTCTGGTTCCTATTCTTCACCAACTTCTGTTCATTGTCTCTTGAAAGAATGGCATTTACTCTGTGAAGAATAGGGCAAATGACATTTTTTGTGAAACGTGGGATATCTACATAAACAATCCTTACTTCTGGGTGTGCTTGTAAGGGTGCTTCCGGATGAGACTGAGTAAAGCCTTTGTCCTTTCCCATGTGGGTGGGCACCATCCAATCTATTGAGGGTCTGCAGAGAACAAAAGGATGGAAGAAGAGGTCTTTGCTCTCTCTGCCTAGTGACTGCGCTGGAGCATCTGTCTTCTCCTGTCCTTGAACTGGGACTTTGGTGAGAAGAATTGATGGTTTGAGTACAGACTAGAACATTCTCAGGCCTTTGGACTCAGGCTAGAATTACATCACTGATTTTTCTGGGTCTCCACTTACAGATGACAAATCCTGGGACTTCTCAGCCTCCATAATTCTATGAGCCTATAATCCTATATAATAATTTATTATTATATGTTACATGTATGTATACATGCATGCATATACACTGAATGGCCAGATTATTATGATCTCTGAACGCATAATAATCTGGCCACGCAGTGTGTGTGTGTGTGTGTGTGTGTGTGTGTGTGTGTGTGTGTATTAGAGGCCCGATGCATGAATTTGTGCATGGGTGGGTCCAGCCAGCCTGGCCAGGGGGAGGGAACATGGGCAGTTGACTGGCCTGCCTGCTGGTTGAACTCCTGGTTGAGGGAACAATTAGCATATTAGCCTTTTATTATATAGGATATACACTGAGTGGCCAGATTATTATGCATTCAGAGATCATAATAATCTGGCCACTCAGTGTATATCTCCCATTTTTGTGTTATCAAATTGCTTCTGAGTTCATAAAGAAGAAAGGAAAATGCCTCTTTCTCAAACCCTGGGCCATGCTTTCTCACTTGGACAAGCCAGGACTAATTTTATTTAGAGTTTACAATGAGGTCATTAAAGGATTACCAAGACCAACATCAATAAGCTTCTTACCCGTCTTCTAGTTTTCTGGTATTGGGTGTTATGTTTAAGTCATTGATCCATTTTGAGTTAATTTTGTAAGTCATGTGAGATAGGGGTCTAATTTCATCATTCTACGTGTGTTTCTCCAGTTTTCCAAGCATAGTTTTTTTGAAGAGACTATGTTTTCCTCACTGGGTGTCCTTGGCCCCCTTGTCGAATATTAGTTGATTGTATATCCTGGGATTTAATTCTGAGCTCTCCTTTCTGTTCCATTTGTCTATGTGCCTATTTTTGTGCCAGTGCCATACTGATTTTATTACCATGGATTTGTAGCATAGTTTGAAATCAGAAAGTGTGATACTTGCAGCTTTGATCTTTATTCTCAGGATTGCTTGGGATGTTTGGGATCTTTTGTGGTTCCACACAAATTTTAGGATTTAGAAAAGATTTCTTGATTCATGTCTTCAAATGAATAATATAAAGTGTAAAAAAGAAAGGAATTGTACTAGTAGATGGGTGAAACAACATGTAACAAGGTAATAGAGAAATGTGTATCAGTAAGTAAGGAATGTTAAAAATATTTGATTAACTAAGGTCTAATCTGAGTTGACTTTCTAAGAATTAAGTGTTAAAGAAAATAAAGACCAGTTGATAAAAGCCTGGGTTATTTTTCTAGTTCTACTTTTAAACTTTAAAAAGTGTTGGGAAATTTTGAAAACAATATTATTTTATTGAGTACTTCTAGAAAATGAGTGCAGAAAATGCCATAAAACCAAACATAAAAAAGGTGTTAAAACTTCTAATATGTTATAAGCCTTCCATTAGGGAGTAATTACATGTTTCTAAGTATGGAAGGCACATGATTTAAAAACATAAAAAATAAGCACCAAATCCCTGCTTTATGTGCATAGCAAAGGTCTTAGAGTTTATTTAGAGAATTAGAAATTTACCACTGTTGATTTCACCTTATAAAACGAATTGTTCATAATCTTATGAGAAATCCTTAGTTTAGAGTTGCTTGAACTCTGTAGTTTGATATCTGTCAGCCCATCAGTCTTTTCAACAGTCCCAGTTTTTTCAGAGGGTTTTTCCCCCACTTAATGTACATACTAGGATACTCTAAGCCACATTTTTCTTCCAATATATTTGAATGACACAGTTAGTGATCAATAGGATTCTAAGTTGCAAGCCAAAGAAACCAACTCTGAACATATTCTACAGAAAGTGGTTTATGATAAAAGCTTTGGATAGTTCACAGACACTCCAGGAGGACCAAAGAGAGGCTACCCAGCCAGGAAAACTCAAAGAGAATGCTGTCAGCAATGGACAGGAATTGGCCCTGCCCAAAATAGTGACATCAGACACTTGGCCCTGAGTAATACTGCTTGATTACTGTTGCCTATGGACTTGGGGGCAGAATTTTCATCATTTCATCTACCGTCACCTTCAGAATGAATTCTGTAACATTTCTGCATTGGGGTGACATTCAGATTCAAAGCTGCAGCATCTCTGGCAGAGACTACAACATATCTCCATTAAGGGTCCTCACAGCAGTTCCCTTCTCGGGGCTTACTGCTGGCTCCATATGCCAGCCAGAAACATTTCATGGATCACCGGTTCCACTGGATCTTAAGGGCCACATGGCAGGAGTTTCGTTCTTTGGACCTCACTCAAAACTAGCCTTTAGGGTCATAATGCAAACAAATTTGTTTGTTGCCTCTAAATCCAGGTGGGAAGGTTCTGGGGTTTCTCTTTTGCATCTCCCATTATGATAACCCTTATTCTATGAGTAAGGTGGGGATTCTGCCAGTTGCTTAGCATATTAATTTTATTTGAAAACCGGGGGGAAAACATAAATTAGGTTGGGAGCTTCACTGAGCCTAACATAAAATGGGCACGGGTGAAATTGCCACTTAGCTCCTGACTTCCGTGGGCCCCTTTATAGCAAATACAACGCTAGTCTGGCTTCCCAAGATCTACCTTGAACCTCATGTCCAAAAACCTTGAAAGTCATGGATTATTGTCTTCCCCAAAGATAGTTATTCTGATAAATAGACATAGATCCCTTTGGGAAAACATTAAGAGGGAGAGTCAAAGTACATATTTATAATGTTATAACAGAGTCCAAAGTCAAAATTATCTATCAACTTTTTGGTTGAAGGAATTGGAATATGTGACAAATTATTTGACATGCCCTGATAGTGAATTTCTAACTAATTTAATTTCCACAAAGTAACATTGGATGGTAATATAGTCATAACTTAATGAGGTACCGCACTATAACACGCCAGTAGTCTGATATCAAGCACAGTATTTGAAAATGTTTCTCTCTGCAGAAGTTTCTGTATTTTCTTACATGTGTAGCCATATTTTAAGCTGTAGTGCTGAGTTTCTATTTCTACATCAGTGTAAGATAAAAAGGGCCAGCAATGTTCAGAAACAAAATAGGTCATTCTAATAAAGTAGACCAGATGCTACATCCAGGGAACCTCAATTAGAAATAGATGGGAAGATTAGTCTTGTTGAGCGACTTAATAGGCATCGATATCCAAAATATCAACTATACTTAAGAAAATTTCATATAGTTTTTTTCAGAGCTACAGTAGGATTATTTGAAATTTTGTACTTTCTTCTATGCTAAATTAAGTTTGTGTGTGTGTTTTTTTCCATGTCAAGACTGACTATATGCCATAGCACAAGTAATCATTTCCATAGATTCTTAGTGGATGAACATCTGGCCCATATTTGCTAATGTTGATCATGTTTATATGTTACCACCGGACGGGACCTGGCATGCCAGTATAGCAATTTTGGTTATTTTGATGGCTGCTACCACCAAATGGAATATGTGATACTTTAGCTCAATTGTTAACATCAAGTGATATCATTGGAAACATCAAATGATAACCTGGTCCAGTGTATGATGTTTGGAAATACTCATTAATGACAATATTCTTGAGTCTATATTTAATAACAGCATATATGGTGTTTTCCATGAATAATAACACTCAAACATCTAAAGTGGTTTAGCCTAATAGAGTTATTGGAAGAATTTTCTCGCACTTGCTGGTAGATGTTCATTTAGCTATATAAAAATGATACCAAATTCCTCTAAATACTCTGAACTTGATCATTAGCCTAAAAGAGATAAAATGGCCCACAGGAGAAGGGGAAGATACACCTTCTTTCCCTGACAATTTGATCCAAATGTAACATTCTACTTTTATGAAGGATTAACCCTATGTAAAATGATTTCCTAGGATCTAAAGCATATCAGGCAACAGAAAGGAAATTTTATTTACTAAATGGGTACAGTATGCCAAGAATAATATAGTATCTGGCATAAAGTAATGAGAATTACTAATGAAATATTGACTTTAAAAATTGTCTTAAAGGTAAGAGCTAGGATTTTCAAAATAATTGTGCATTTATTGTATGGGAAATGACACAATATCTTAATACCACTGATTTTTCAGTCCCCAATTTCTGTAAAAATCATCTTATGAAACATAAATTTTATAACAAAACTGAAATAATTTTGTGGAAAATCTTAAGCTGTTTAAAAGAAAATTAGTGTAAACTCACTTACAAAGGCAACAAATACTGGCAAGGAATAGCAAAAATAAAATGTCCCAAATGGAACAAAGACAAAATTGAGTAAGTGACAAAAAAGGGTACGAAGTGTAAATTCCAGCAATAAAATTTGAAGATATTGGAAAGAAATTAAAGGAAGCTTAATATTAAAACTTAAAAGAAAGACTAGCAAAATAAGATTAGAATTCATAGAACACAAAACCACAAATAATTAAAAGAAGAAAATTGTGATGACTATAAGTAAAAATTATCCCATTAACTAACTTTTTTAAAGTACTGTTATGCATCTGGTATTGATTTTGACGAAAAGAAAATCACCGATTTGACAAAGGACATTTAAAGTCCCTAAGATTTCTCCCATCACTTTATATGTTTGTCCTACTACAAATTAGGATGTAATATGCCTAGTAAAACTTTTCAAGTATTATATTATGCACAAATTCTCTTAAACATTTTACAGAAATGTGTTTAAGAATTGTCTACAAAACACATTCCCTCTGACAGTTCCAAGAGGCCACACATCACCAGGGCTGGTAACTTGCCCTTTGCGTTCATTGAACTTATTCCTATAAACTTCAATCCCTCCCACCCAATTAATGGGACAAAACACCTAAATAAACAAGAAAGGGAAGACCTTTAAAAGCCCTCCAACCCCAATGAAAGGACTTCATTTTGAATGATTGCAGCTCAAAGTTGACACTTTACTATGACTGGCAGTATAGGCCTCCCCCTCCTTTTACGTGCCCCCAGTAATGACACTCACCTCGCCAAGCTTCGGGAGTTTTCATACATTGGCAGTTAAAATCCTTTGGCCTTTGGCCTTGTGCCTTCAGGGGTTAGAGGCATTGATTTAGGAGGAAAGATTAAATTAACCATAGCTTGACCAAGAATAACTACACAAAATAAAAAAGCAAAAAGGTGGAGGAATGAGGAAGCACATTAGATGGTAAAATGAGGAAGTCATTAAGCAAATGAAACCTTAGATTGAATAATTGGCAAAATTTCCGGAAACAAAAGAGCTCGTGAACTCTGAAGTACTGTTGTCCTGTGACCAAAGTGATTGAGCCATCACTTGGGTCAGGTAACACGAGATGGCCAGCCCATGGCAAGCCAGTGAGGCTCACCACCCAAGTCAGACCAGGGAAATTCCTTTGATGCTTAACACTCAGCTGTGCTTGTGGGAATATCAGATCAGTGTTATTTCTTTCTCATTCTCAAGGGGGGAAAAAAGCAAAATAGTTAAGGTAACTGTACCACCAATCAATCTTTACAGTCTGCTGAGTAAGATGACTTTTTTAATGTTTCAGACTCATCTAGACCAAAGCATCTGTAAGGCAGGATTCTTTGATCCTCAATGTCTGGTATAGTGCCTGATACTGTGAATGTGAATGACGAATGAATACGTCTGATAAGTGAGCCTAAAAAATATGCCAGGGCAAATCATTTTAAAGTAGCAGCAAAGTATTTTCTAAATTCTGATGGTAGATCCTCCTGATTTCATTGCCTGTGTTTCTGAAAGAATGATTCAAAGGGGATGGTGATCATTCATAAACATTTATTGCTCATCAGATACTACAGTTTCACTGTATCTCACCATTCATAGTGGTTTCTAGGTTGTGCAAAATTTAATAAGATGCGGGGATGTTCATTTTCATGTCTAAGTCCATTGAGGTGCCACTTTTCAAGTTCTGTGTTGAACACTAAAGTGCTCTTAATAAATGAGTCCAGATGGAGTATGTATGTGAGACGGGTTGGGTAAGTGCATGAGATGTAGACCACAAATAGCATGATACTCAATCACTCCATAGGATGCCACATGGCCTGGGGTAATTTTCCATAGCAGAATCTAAATAACATTGTTCATTTACTAATGGTCTAAATATCATAATTAGGACATGTTGCTGCTATAGAACTCTAATTACTGATAAAAAGCAACTTTCATCATGACCTTCTCCCATTTAAGGGAAATGATCATTATACTTAACTCCAGCCTTTCAACCCCTTGATCAGGCCAATAAAGCATTTCTGAAAATGCCAAACACATTGCCTAGTTTAGAATTGCTCTTCTAACTGGGAACTAATGATTTATGATTTTTTTCAAATGTCATGCATTTGGTATCATTACCTGGTGAGAAGCAAAACAGCAATAAGTGGGTGTCTCGGCCTTTATACATGACTAATGTGGAAATTTGGAATTCATAATTTGTTATCGAGAAAAGAATGGCATATTTGAAGAACTCTTTTCAGAGCTGCTGAATCATTCTAATGACAGTTTTACTCTATTTGGCATGCTCGGTGCTGTCTTTTTCACATTTTTATAACTACTTTATAATGAACATCTTTAAACACTTTCTTAATCCTTGCTAGCTTGACCAGAAAAATAGCGCTTTTCTAAAAGTGTGAAATCGGGCACTTATTTAGGAGCTGCATTTTAATGATCACTTCTTTTTGGCACATCCAAACAGTGCTGGCCTGAGGAATCACGTGAATGCCTTTGTCTTTCAATGGAAGAGTAGGCATTACAGATAGCATCAATGGCATTTTCTCAGTTTTTTAAAAAATGTATTCTGCATGCTACCTGTATTTATTTAATTTAACAAGACAGTATACTATAAAGTAGGTCCATACCATCTCTGGATTTTTAATTTTTTTTTCATTTTTTGGGCAGCTAAAGACACAAACATAAGATCATGTTAAGTTTCTTCATTTTGTCAACTATATGTTTAAAAAATTATAAAAAACTATGAATCTTGGATGACTTTTAATAAACTATTTTTTAGCATTTGTATATTAAGAATTAGTAACTGTGTTACATGTTTTAGTGTCTTTACTCATCTGGACGTGTGTTTCAGAAAGTGGTCCGCATGATAAGTTAAAACAATAGTCAGTAAATGAGGTACCCTTCACTTTGTTTTCTTTTTGCTTTTATTATCATTAATAACATTATTATTACCTTGAAGTCTGATGGCAAGAAACAGCTTTCCATTGGTTGAAAAGTTTAATAACAGTGCAGAAGTTACTTAAAACAGCTTTCCATTGGTTGAAAAGTTTAATAACAGTGCAGAAGTTGTTTTATATATGGTTTGCTCTCTCTCTTTTTTTTTCCAAAAGGAATCATATTTGGATAATAATCTTCAGAATTATTAATATGTATGACTTTTCATTAGAGAGTTAATTTCAATGATCCATTATCATAAATAGATTTTAAATAAACATACATATGCATTTACTTATTTCAAATCACTCACAGATTTGAGTTTAAAAATTGAATTCATTTGTAAAATTATTGCTTAAGGATTCACAGTGTGATAACAAAATAAAGCCAAAATGGTACAGAAACTGTACAACAAAAAGATCCTTGACATTGGTCTCGGCAATTATTTTTTGGATTTGACACCAAAAGCAAAAGCAACAAAAGCGAAAATAAACTAGTGGGACTATATCAAACTCAAAAGTTTCTATACAGCAAAGGAAACCATCAATAAAATGAAAAGGCCACCTTTAAAGGTTTATTTCAGCATTTTAACTTGACAACATAATATATAAATCTAATGATTTGGGCACATGCAAATGATCACGGATTCTGTGGCACAGTCCCAGAGAGGTGAACACTCAGAGCAAACATTCCTATGGCACAATAGCTACCGGTCCACACTGTAGACTCCTCCTAAGTATACACCTGCTTCATGTTCCCTCCCAAAATCAGGTGCAAAGTTTCTGCAAAGAAATCATGGACTAAACATAATGCCAATATTGCAACCACATTGAGCTAAAAAGTGGCAGAGTTGACATTATTCAACTTGGAAAAGCATTTTGCTGAGAAAAATAAAATTATCTAAGGAAATCAGACAAAAACTTGAAAAAAAACAACTATTTGAATGTGGACTTAAAACAAAAGTCAATGACAATGAACTTTTCCTTAATTACAATTGTACCTTGAGATATTAACCATTAATAGATGTACATATAAAACATTTATGAGTAAAAATACCTATAATGGGGGTACATGTCATAAATTTATTTTAATATGCTTTTATTAATTTTAGAGAGAGAGGAAGGAAGAGGAATAGAAAGATAGAAACATCAATGAGAGAGAGAAAAACATTGATGCCCCCCACTGGGGATCGATCCCACAACCCAGACATGTGCCCTGATTGAGAATTGAACTGGTGACGTCTTAGTTCATGGATTGACGCTCAACTACAGAGCCATCCCCAGCTGGGCTCTTACAGTTTTTTATTGGTGAATTGTGTAAGTACAAACGTTGGGAGACCAGGTCATAACGAACTGTGACTTCTGGTTTACGGTCGGCCTTCTCTCTGGCAACATTGAGCTCTCTAATGCAGGGACTTCCTAGTCTGTGAACAATATCCACTACATTTGAGAAAGTCACCAGGTTTTTTATAGATAACTCAATAAACTTAGATCCTGCCATCAGGATCTAAAGGAAGTTACAGTTTGTTGATAACTAATTAAGAAGTTTTTCCAATGCATACAGGATGGGGCAAAAGTAGATTTACAGTTGTGAATACACAAACACAGTTTATTCTTATATTATTGTTTATTAGTTATTGTATTATTTTCTATATGAACAACTGTAAACCTACTTTTGCCACAACCTGTATAATGCCCTGCCATATATATATATATATATATATATATATATATATATATATATATATATATAAACTTTGTTGCCAGTAAGGACTCAAACATTGATCAGTATTCAGCAGCCACTTTATAAAAATCAAACGATAGTCCGGCTGAACTAGAACTGGTTTCTCACGTATGGTTTTGCATTTTAGTCTTATTTCTAGTCCCCTCAGTTCTACTTTCACTCTGCTCTCTGTAATTCATTGTAGGCTATCTGCCACTGGGGCCTGCTTGCCTTGCGTGCTCTGGGGAGCCCCTCTCCATTATCCATGAACTCCCAAAATGCATGCAGCAGCACAATGAAGTGTCAATGCAGCAGTGAAATGGATCAAAGTTGGCAGACTGTATATTCTGACATATAGACTCTTCTAGAAAAAAGAAATAGCATTGCCATTTTAAAAAAAGAAACAGAAAAAATGTAACAACTAAAAAAGACTTCATTATATTTCTTCATTGGTAGGATAAGTTAGATGTGATATACAGCAGCATACAAAATCAATTTTAAAAGTTAGATATCTGGAAATATAAGGGGACACTAGGTCATATCAGATTAGGACTTTAGATTCAAAGACGTAATATCCTAAAGCATGCTGAACTCATATTCCAAGGAACATGAAGGAAACATGTAAAGAATAAAGAAATAAAAATGGCAAGCCCTTTTACAAAAGGAAAAATGATGTGTAACAACAAAGAACAAATTAAATGATAACTCAAAAGTATGCTATTTGTTTATCTCATGTCTTTTATAACCCAAACGGGATTAAAACTCAGATGAATAAAGACATTTATCCTGTTCCATAGAAATATATAAATAATGCAGATCTTTGAACTATACAGCGATAAAAGTTTAAAGAGTGGGAGAGACAGGACATAAACAGATAACATTACTAGAATATGTATCTGAAAGGTAATGATGTCATTGTTCATGGAGCTGACTTTCTGATTTTTGGTGGATAGCTGAAGAATTCTCTTAGTTCCCTGAATCATTTCCATTATTCTCTCAGCTGCCAAAAATAGCAACTAACTTACTATGCTTCATTTTGATAACTAGATAATTGCATTTTGGAATAGTATCTAACTGATATATTTTAAGCTCCACTGTGAAGTTATTTCCAGTCATTTCAAAAGCACAAACCCTTGCTCACTTGTAAACTGCTTCAAAGCTTGGGCAAGAACATCAAACATCAAAATTCTCATTTCTCCCCATCGCTGACACCAAAAAGATGAAGAAAGATGGGAATGAATACAATTCCACATGAGGAGCGTGATAGTCAGCCGTGATAGTCAGCCTCTGACTCAGTTGATGCAGTAAGCCTAAGAGTTCAAAGTCCTAACCCAACCACTTCGAGTTCTATCACACTTCATACTCTTGCTTCAGCTCTTCACATAATTACCTCATGTGTTATTTTGTATTTGTTTTCTAAACAGAACATATTCTCTGGCACACTAGACCTCACTAAGACTCTTGCCTAAATAAATAGATTTTCTATTTAGTGCACACCATGGGGGACACTCTCTTTAAGGGAAAAAGGCCAGAGAGGAGGCACAAAAACATTAAGACTTCATAATAATATAACACTCACACTCCAGAAAGACAAGATCACCTGATTTAAGGACTATACATGGACTGTGCTATTACAAAATGGTCATTACTATCCTGCGTTGGGCTGTGTTTCTGGGGCAAGTTCATTGAGTGAGTGTATGAGTACAGAAGCTAGAATGCTAGCAGGCTGGGAGGCAGAGATAGATGACATCAAAACCAGGGGAAGGAACAGAACCCAGAAGTGTGTGTAGAACCTGAGTCCAAGCGGCTTGGAAAGGGACATTCATCAAGCCAAATGAGTGAGAAGCTAAAACAGACGCTGAACTGAGGTGCCAAAAATCCAGGAAATCAGAAGATGGGAGTAATTGCAAGCAGGTCCAGAGGGAAGAGAAGTTTCTGGTGTAAAGTGGCATATGGTTTGCAGCCCATGATCCATCTGGTCTCACCTCTGCACAAAAATATCAGTGAAGGCAGAGGCAAATCACAAAAGTCAGAACACTATAAATAGATATTGACAATCAACCCATTACCACGATCTATGAGGAATTTTCGTAAACTACAAAGCTGAGAAAATTGGATTGAAAATTGCAATAGGTATTCCAACCTTCCTTTGCCCAATGAAAAGTAGATAAAAATGTCCCTCTCTGCTATTTTCCCTGCTTCAAAAATAAATCTTCATCATCGGAAAACCAGCCAACCAAGTATTACATGGGTGCCATATTTGAGATTCATCTTCCCTCCCCACAACCCAATGACTATCACCACCATGACTGTCTCTACTAGTGCATCTCTCTGGAGTCTGTGTACAAATAGATAACACCTGGTCAGGAATGTGTGTGTATGTGTGTATTGGTGTTGGGGAGGGGTTGTCCAGTGAAGGTATAATCCTAGAAGGTATAATCCCTACAAATGCAGTGTTATCAACAGATAAGAAAGAACTGAGAACAATGAATACTGTAGGTTTTGAAAGTACTTTCCTTATTCAGAGTGTTGCAAACTTAGGCACTGAGGTACAGGTGATCCTAGGTGTCAGATCTGCAGCACCTCCCTAGCACTGAGTCAGTAAATATTGGCTAAGAGTTTTGTGCATTGACCTGCTTTCAGTTTGTAGTTCTGGGGAAGGATGCTGCCAGAGTTCAAACTCACAGAGGGTCAATGGCAGTCCAATCAATGGAATTGAGACATCCAAGCTAAGATGGTGGGAAGTATGTGTGTGTGTGTGTGTGTGTGTGTGTGTGTGTGTGTGTGTGTGTGTTTTGTTTTGTTTTTTTCAGTAGAACATTTGCAGGGCCTCCTTAGTCACATCAATGAGACACAGTCCTACATAAACTTTTATAACTATTGCCCACTTTATAACACTCTCAAGAGGCACTATTAGTGATCTGATGATGTAAACTGAAGAGGGCGCTGTTCTGAATTTTCATTTTCAAATGTCTCCCTACAATAGGTGATAGCTAATTCATTCTTTTTTCTTTACTTTGAAATACTGGTGAAGGTAGGGGTGAGATTTTGGAAGCCAAGTGGCTGGGCTCAAGCAGACACATAAATTCTGCTTACCTTCTTTGTGAATAATCTCAATGATCTCACTGTGGCCTGTGAGAGCAATTTTAACAGAGGGCTTTCAAAACGGAGATGATTGGCAGCAACAGCAATGGATTAAGGATTAACTTGTTTAGTGATTCATTCCCAGGACAATACACATCTGGATGCAGGCACTTTAAGATGTTTGCTAAAACACCGGACACACCTAAGAATCCATCTTACTATTTCATAGTCATTCCTTTAAAAAGAAGCCTTTATGAGAGACTTTGCTCTGCATCAACTTTTCTTTTTCCTGGTCCCTCAAGACTTCATGCCACGTTACCTTCTTGTTGCTCAGATCCATTGATTTGGGTCCCTGTTTCTTTGGTCACTTATGTAGCCTTGGTCCTCAAACCCAGTTGCCCAGTCTCCTTGCTGACCTTGTCTTACAGCATGTGCCAGCCTTTCTCTCTCAGTTGAACTTTTGGATGAGACTATGACACAAGTATTAGTCTCTTTTCCTGTTTACCAACTCTATCCCCTCACCTGCCCTATTGCTGCTCAAACCATAACATGATCTCTTTCTTCTCTCAATTGAAATGAGACTATTGTTTAAATTTTCAAACTTATTTGGGATGTGATATAGGCAAAGCCACAAAGACAACACAAATTGATAAAAATCCTAACTTTGCAGTTTTTGCTTGGTGAGTTTTGCTTGCTCTCCACAAGGAGAAACCTGGTGTCAATGGGAACCAGGGCCAGAAAGTGAAGACAGCACCAAGCCCTCTTTTGGGGGCAGATAAAAATGTAAACAGATGCAATTAAAAGATTGCACAAGTTCTGTAAGAAGTGTAAGCAGGCAGTGGGTCGTGTGGATAATTATTATCAGGTTCTCCTATTGCCTGAGATATTCAAAGATGATTTATTTGGGGATACTCATGCTGGTTTTCTTTTTAAATAAGAACATGTTTACTGCTGTCTATTCTGGAAAGCTTTGTGCATTTCTTCTCTTCCGATGGAGAAGCTTTTCGACAGGTGTGTTGCTGCCTCTGAGTTTAAATGCTCACCCTTAAATCTTCACATCTGGAGAGGTTGAGGTTGAGAAGACCTGTCTTTCACTGCTCTGCACCCAACCTCATGCCACAATGCCTTTCCCTCTGTTTGTGGCTTTTCTCTTTCCCCATCAATGCACATGGCTCAGGTAAAAGAGTAGGTGTGGCCCGGCTGGCATGGCTCAGTGGTTGAGCATCAGCTTATGAAGTAGGAGGTCATGTTTTGATTCCTGGTCAGGGCATATGCCAGGGTTGCAGGCTCAATCCCTAGTAGGGGGTGTGCAAGAGGCAGCCAATCAATGATTCTCTCTCATCATTGATGTTTCTGTCTCTCTTTCCCTTTCCCTTCCTCTGAAATATATATAAAATTGACCCTAACAGTGGAGCAACCAGGAACGACTGGTCACTATGACGCACACTAACCACCAGGGGGCAGACGCTCAATGCAGGAGCTGCCCCCTGGTGGTCAGTGCACTTCCACAGGGGGAGCATTACTCAGCCAGAAGCTGGCTCATGGCTGGCCAGCACAGTAGTGGTGGCAGGAGCTTTACCAACTTCTGCAGCAGCGCTAAAAATGTCCAACTAATGGCTTAGGCCCACTCCCTGAGGTGAGTGGGCCTAAGCCATTAGTCAGACATCCCCCAAGGGCTCCTGGGCTGTTAGAGGGATGTCTGACTGCCAGCTTTGGCCTGATCCCCCAGGGAGCGGGCCTAAGCCAGCAGGTAGACATCCCCAAAGGGCTCCTGGGATGCCAGAGGGACATCTGACTGCCAACTTAGGCCCGCTCCCTGGGAGTGGGCCTAAGCCATCAGTCAGACATCCCCTGAGGGGTCCCAGACTGCAAGAGGGCACAGGCCAGGCTAAGGGACCCCCCTCCCAAGTGCACAAATTTTCGTGCACTGGGCCTGTAGTATACTGTATATATACACTGAGTGGCCAGATTATTATGATCTCTGAACGCATAATAATCTGGCCATTCAGTGTATATAAATATATATTAGAGGCCTGGTGCATGAATTCATGCATGGGTAGGGTCCAGCCCGTCTGGCCAGGGGGAGGGGACATGGGTGGTTGGCCGGCCTGCCTGCTGGTTGAACTCCTGGTCTAGGGGACAATTTGCATATTAGCCTTTTGTTATATAGTATATACACTGAGTGGCCAGATTATTATGTGTTCAGAGATCATAATAATCTGGCCACTCAGTATACACACACACACACACACACACACACACACACACACATACATATAAAGAGCAGATGTGAAAACATATGAATAGGCTTGGGGAATTTTTTGACCCTTCAAACTCTCTTAACATTTGCAGGCCTCTGTTCACACTGAGTTTCTGAGCTTGTGTACAGTTAAATGTACTGTTCTATATGTCTTGATGCTGAACTGATGTTTTTGTTTGTTTTATGTGAGTGATCTTCTTAATCCCATTAAGTGGAAACAGCGTTTACAAATGTAAACCCATTTTACTTTGATTTAGTGCTTTTGCAAGAGCAGGCTTCACAAACCAAGGCCCCAGCTCTGACAGCAAGAATCGTTCAAAAGGTGTTTTTTCCTCACCTTGAAGAGAAAGGGACTAAGACCTTTTCTGAGGGGTTCCTTCTTTTCCTCCTTAAAGATAAACACAGTGTGTGTGTGTGTGTGGTGTGTGTATGGGGGGGGGGGGGGCGGAGGTTGAGAGGATCAGGGACTTAGCAGATTCTTTTTGATCAGAAGTAACTGTTGAGCCTGCAAACCGAAGGTTCTGCAGGTGGAATACAATCTGTGGGATCATTCCTGTGGTTGTTCTGTTGTTAAATCAATCCCCGGTCTTTGAAGGGAGAATTAGCTGGGAATCTCTGGAAGGCTCTGAGGATGACATTTGGGACGATGAGTCAGAGGTCCTGGGGCAAGGCCAGAATTACTTTGAAGCTCCCATCTCAGGTGCACAAACTAATATAGACGATGGCTTCCGTGTATTGAGCAGTTAGAATATGTTAGATCCTTCTCATTTCTATTTCTGTCCCCCACAGTAGTCCACATGAGCTTCTGAAAAAAAATTAAATTAGTGAAATGTACATGAAAATGCCTGCCATGCTATCTAATATTCTTGTGAAAATCAAATGGGGTGATTTATATAAAAACCATCAGAAAATTGAAGTTATTATCCTCGCTGGGAAGGACTCTTGGCTAACATTGTTGGTATGTCTTAAGAGGCAATATTTGACAATCAGAAGATATAGCTGTACATTTTCTCCCCTGAGTAACAATTGGAAAAGTAAATGTAATACTTTTGATGAATATTATTAACAAGAGATTATGGAATTAAGATACTTAAAATCTGGGTGAGAAATTGTGACATTTGTCTCTGGAACTCAATAAACACATCACTGTTTATCAGAACGAAAACAAAAATACACTAGTTGACATGGCCAATAAAGAGCACTGGTCAATGAGTGGGTAACAAGTATTTTTCTAAGGGTATGTTTATGCTTGTGTTCTAAAAGTTCATACACCAAAGTTATAATATTCCTTTTTTTATATAGCATTAAAGTAATGGCAATTTTGCATATATTTGAAACAATGAGAGAGAGAGCAGTGATGAAACTTTTTGGCCCTCAAACTCAGATACCTAAGAACTATCTTTATTTATTTTGTAATTTTTTACAACTTACTTTCAAACTCTGAAACTCCATTTTCTCTGCCTGGTTAAAAAAAAAATCAATTGTCACCATTCTTGGGTGTCCCCGTGACCTGGACACCAGGCTGTTTTCCTGAGCCGGGGCCTTAGGCGACATTCATTGACATCATTCAGTCACCTTTTGCCTGCTTGCAAAACCACTTCAGGCCTGTTGCTTCTATGCCAGGTTTGAAAGAGGGAATGTTTTCTGACTTGTCAACGCACCCATCTCTCATTCACATCTGGCATCTTGCTGTTTGCCTGGTGAGGCCATAACACACAGACTTCATCCTCCCTTACCAGCTTAGGGGATCTCTGTTCTGGAGGGAAGTTTTGCCACCCTCGACAGACACCCCGTCCATTGACCTCTCTAAGGCACATTGTCCTAATATGTGAATCTTCTTTAAAAACACTTGCTTTAAATCTCAGACATATGCCGAAGCAATTTCTTCACTCATACAGCTCCTAGGGCAATGGAAACTAAAGAGAAAATAAACAAATGGGACTACATCAAAATAAAAAGCTTTGCACAACAAAAGAAACCATCAACAAAACAAGAAAGCTCACTGACTGCATGGGAGAACATATTTGCCAATGTTATCACCGATAAGGGTTTAATCTCCAACATTAACAGGAAACTCATACAACTTAACAAAAGGAAGATAAATGATCCAATAAAAAAATGGGCAATGGACCTAAATAGATACTTTTCGAAAGAATACATAAAGAAGGCCATGAGACATATGAAAACATGCTCAAAGTCACTAATCATCTGAGAGATGCAAATCAAAACAACAATGCGGTACCATCTCACACCTGTCAGAATGGCTATCATCAACAAATCAACAAATGACAAGTGCTGGTGAGGGTGTGGAGAAAAAGGAACCTCGTGCACTGCTGGTGGGAATGCAGACTGGTGCAGCCACTGTGGAGGACAGTATGGAGTTTTCTCAAAAACCTAAAAATGGAACTTCCATTTGACCCAGTAATTTCACTCCTAGGGATATATCCCAAGAAATGCCAATCAGAAAGGATATATGCACCCCTATGTTCATAGCAGCACAATTTACCATAGCTAAGATTTGGAAACAGCCTAAGTGCCCATCAGCAGATGAGTGGATTAAAAAACTGTGGTACATCTACCCAATGGAATACTATACTGCTACAAAAAAGGAGTTCTTACCATTTGCAACAGCATGGATGGAACTGGAGAGCATTATGCTAAAGCAAAATAAGCCAGTCAGAGAAAGATAAATATCACAAGCTCTCACTCATTTATGGAATATAATGAACAACATAAACTGATGAACAAAAACAGATCCAGATACAAAGAAGCATCAATCAGACTGTCAAACCTCAGAAGGAAGGTAGGGCAGGGTGGGATCAGGGGAGAGATCAACCAAAGGACTTGTATGCATGCATATAAGCCTAACCAATGGACACAGACAACAGGGGGTGAGGGCATCAGTGGCGGGGGGGGGGGGGGGGGCAATGGGGCGATAAGGACACATATGTAATACCTTAATCAATAAAGAAAAATAATTAAAAACACTTGCTTTAAATTCACTTAAGATTTAGATTCTCAGAAAACAAAATTCACAAATATCTGTAGTTTATTTCTGTTTTCTGTCCCTGCTACCATCTCTAAAACTATCTAAACCTTAACATCTTCTGAAAATTGAGCAGGAGAGAGGGAAAAAATGTATAATTTAGTATAGTGTGTATACTTTTAGTTTAGTATGAATCCTTTCGTATCTTGATGTGGTAGATTAACTAGTGACACCATATATGTCCAAATCCTAATCCAGAACTTGTACTTGAGTGTCAACCCATGAACCAAGATGTTACCTTATAAGGCTAAAGGCATTTTGCAGGTGTGATGAAGTTAAGGGTTTTGAGACTGAGGTTATCCAGGTGGCCTGATGTGATCACAAAGGTCCTTCCATGAGGGGCCAGAAAGAATCAGACCTGGATGTATCATGAGGATGGAAGGCTGGGATCACAGGTCAAAGGTAAGGAATACCAGAAGCTGAAAAGGGCAAGTGAACTGAGCCTGCCCTGAGACCCTGAAAGCTCAGAGAAACTGATTTTGGACGTCTGCCCTCCATAGCTATAAGGAAAATAATGTATGGTGTTTTTGGTCACTAACTTTGTGATAGTTTGTTACCGTAGCAGTAGGAAACTACTCAGAATCCCCATTATTATAGGCTGAGCTTTCACAAAAATCAAAGCTTTTCCTGATAAGGAAGTTGTTTTTCTCTTATCTGGGAGAATTGGGGTATTCTTAAATAACTTTCTTTACATGTGATAAATCAATTTATTTCTCTGGAATTACTGCTTCATGTAGTGGGCCCTTATCAAGGGCAGTAAGCCTGTTTGACGTTGCTCTGGAAAGAGACATTAACTGTATTATACCAGGCTTTTCTTCCAGAGGGAGATATAATGTCTACCTTCCAAGACTATTTATTATACAGCTATTTTTTTTTAAAAAGACAAAACAGCAACTTTTATTTATATTGCTGTCAAGTATAAACAAATGTGTACACCATATAACTGGAGACAAGCAGGTTAAACATTAAAAATAAATAACACTATGTCATTGGTCACTTAACCCCTGTGAATATAAATGTAACCAAAATAGCCCTAGCGGTGTGGCTCAGTGGATAAAGCATCAGCCTGAGGACTGAAGGGTCCTGGGTTTGATTCCTGTCAAGGGCACGTACCTTGGTTGCAGGCTCCCGGTCCTGGTCGGGGGCATGCAGGAGGCAACCAATTGATGTGTCAATCTCACATCGGTGTTTCTCTCTGTCTCTCCCTCTCCCTTCCACTTTCTCTAAAAATCAATGGAAAAAAATATCCTCAGGTGAGTATAAAAAAAAATTTAATGTAACCCAAATAAACCTAGCCAGCTTCAATGTCCATCTGGGTATCATGTCACATTCTAAAAACCGTCAACAGAGCATCTCACCAAGTTGAAGAGTGATTTACTAGTAAATCTTTACCAAAGGCACTGGCATGGGTAAAGCAGGTGACTGCATTCATATCACACAATGAAATGTTCCTTTTTTCCATTTCTCTTCCTGTAGTTGGAGATGTTCTGTCTCTCCTATTGCTCGCCTCTAAAGTTCCTACAGCAATGACACTCTTCTTGCTTCCAATGGGAGCCTTCCCAGATCTATCTTCTGAAACAGTAGTTTCCTGGCTTTTAAATTAAACTTCTTTTATTCATACTTTGTTCAGAATGAGAAAAGTTGATGAGCCTAGTGAAGCGCTGTGTGTGTGTGTGTACGCGTGCACCCATGTGTGAACATTTGCTATTGCTTCTGTTGCATAAACAAGGAAACATCCTGTATAGCCTTATCCTATTGAAAAAGCCTCACTAAATGAAGTGTCCTGGTCCATACCTGCCAACCATTTCACATCTCCAATGTCTGCCACTCATTAAACAGCTTCACCAACCCTTCAGTCCAAAATGTTTTAGGATACAAAGGATGGTAGACCTGCACTGTCCCATCACAGGAGCATGTGGCTATGGAAGACTTCAAATATGGCTACTTCACATATTGACATTAGTTTCACCTGTTTTCTTTTTACTTTTAAAAAGAGACTCCCAGAAAAATTAAAATTGCATCTGTGGCTCACATTTGTGGTTCGAACTACTATCGGAATCAGAGGTGCATTCAGGTCCTGGTTCTAATAATTATTATAACTTTATTTTTTAAGGAAATAGGTCCTTGGTGACATCTAGCAGGAATTAACTTGTGTACATGTCTTAAATATGATAAGTTGAGGTGTCAAACTTTTCTGCAAAGGGCGAGATTATAAATATTTTAAGCTTTTCAGTAAATATCGCAGCAGGCAATATGGTCCCGACCACAACTACACAACTCTGCTGTGATCAAATAAAAGCAGCCATAGGCAACAAGTAAGCACATGAACACTGGCTGTGTTTCAATAAAGCTTTATTTACAAAGTTAGGGGGTGGGCTAGTGTGGCCCACGGGGTGTGGTTTATACATGAAAGTGAGACCCTCAAATTTATAAATGTATAAGTTGTGAAACATAATTATACAACCAATTTTAAAATTGTAAATAATACTTTCTACAAGATAAAACATGCAAACAAGATTTGATTATAGGATCATATTATGGAGAAATTAACTCCCATTTGGGTCAGACTTTGCATCTCTACTTGGTCTTAATGATATGGTGATAGCTATTTTTAAAAGGAGATTTGTGGTGGAGTGGATTACTCTTCCTTTCTTTTCAACATCCACAGTCATTGAACTATAAATCCATCCATGGCACGTAACCTTCAGTGCTTCCCTCTAGCTGGCAGAGCAGACTTACCCAACCCTTAGCTGGCAGGTTAAAGGCCAGGGTGTTTTCATGTGACTATCTTTGGTCAGTGGGATGTGACATAAAAAGAAGTTGTAACAGGATTGTGTGCCGTGCCAGCACAGCCAAGGGTTTGGCAAGCCTGAGGGAGGGCCAGCAAAGGATGAAGAAAAGACAGACAAAGAGAATAAGCTGGGTCTAGGTGGATCTTCTGTGCCTGGCTGAGACCACAGAACAGATCCAGATGGCAAGCTGAGCCTTTATTTTATAGTCAGAGGTAAACAAGGTAGTGGTCACCATAGTTACAATGTTCTTGTGAGTTTCACTTGTTTTGGCAGCACTTGCTGCACCTCCCACAGCACATTAGCTACCCAGGAAGGATCTAGGGAGCCTCATAAGGTCAAGCTTAATTATGCTAAGAGGGTTGTGCCCTCTAAGCTGGGACTTGTTTGCGGCTTTGCCAGCAGGTCAGTCTGAGGCTTAACCCTATAACCACTCCCTACAGGGTTGGTCCTGTACTGTTGAAGCTCTGTCAGCACAATGAGAAGGACATGCTCAGGCCAGCCTCTGTTTCCACCAGGAGGTTATTAAGATGGTGGGGCAGACCACCCCTGCTTGATCCCAGCTGGCTTCAGAAGCATGAGTGAGCGCAGTTATAACCAGTAGAGCCATCCAAAAAAGCCAGGCTTATGCAGCCTTCAGCCAATGTGTAGATGTCTAAGAATAAATTATTCCATGTTTTAAACCATTTTTATTCCAAGAATACGCTTTAAATTTTTTTTTACGTTGTTCTGATGTAAGTGATACACTGGGCCCTCTATTTTCACTCCCATTCAGTTTGGGGATGGTTTTAATGCAACACTATTTTGGTCAGAGTTAACTGATAAAGGAGTCTCTCTCTCTCTCTCTCTCTCTCTCTCTCTCTCTCTCTCTCTCTCTCCCTCCCTCCCTCCCTCCCTTCTATTTCTTTGACTACTTTTTTTTTTTTCTAGTTTCTATTGCTGGCTTCAGGAAATGATGCTAGAGGGGTAGGCAAGAACCAAATTAAATGGTATGTGCCAAGTTATAATTTGGTAGCCAGAAAGAGCCACTGAGGATTTTAAGCAAAGATAAAGATATATCTTGTTTACATTGTGGTTTAGAATTGTCATATTGTCAATCAGATGTGCAGAAGTGAAATTTTATTTTCCTTAAAACATTTTTGCTCATAGCCCAATATCTGCTAATGGAGGGAAAAACAGAAACTTCAGTTTAGAATTTGGTCTCTTTCAGGTTAGCTAGGCCAAAGCAAGGCTGCCCCCACCCTATTTCTCAGAGGGACACCCACACTACCCCCTTATTCAGCTCCCCTGGGAGCTATAGAGCGTAAGGAGAAACTTGTAAGAGTAGAACAGGAGGGGCCTCTCTTCCAACAACTATCTTCCAAGTCCTTTGGTCGCTACTGTTGGTGGGTCCATTTCTCTCTAGCCCTGCCATCTGTTGCTATTGGCCATGGCATGCCACCACCCCCACTCAAAGGCCCATGTACCCAGTGCTTTCCCAGAACGATTCCTATGCGTATGCAGATCTTTTATTATCACGTTTACATGCCCTTGACTACGGGAAACTTGTGACCTTGTTCTTCCATTCACATGTAGGCCATGGGGAAGGGAGTCAATAGTTATCTTGGGGCCATTCTCTCTGCAGAGAGTAAACGCATTGCATGGCTGGAGGAAAAGACAGAATCTAAAGCACTGCTTCTCAAATATATAAATATGCTTCTGCATCACTAACAATCTCCTTAAAATGCAGATCCCTATTTAGTAGGCTTGAGTTGGGGGGTCCCAAAATTCTACATGTGAACAAGCGTCCAGGTTATGCCAGTATTGCCATGGATCACAGTCTGAGAAACAAGGAGCTCATTCAATTCCAGAGCATTTGGAGACTGACTAGAAGGCAGAGTGAAGGCGGAGGACTAAGTTGGGGATAGCTCACCAATCTCTAAGCTGCCAACTGTCCGTGACTTTCTTCCCCACGGATCCCAAAGCTCTGCCAATTTTCTTCTATGGCAACGTTATTGAAATTACTTTGTGTTCCTCTCAATTACTCGAAACAACTCTCTATTTGTGTCTAATTGTTTTGGTAGTGCTTTAACCTGATAAAGTGGGGCACAGAATACTCTTAATAAATGGATAAGGAATGGCCTGTGCTCTCAATTTAGGTGTATAAAATATGATAGTATATTTACCAAACCTCTTGAGCTACAACTAAATAAAACAAACAAAAAGAAAAACACCCCCCAAAAAAATCACCAAATCTTCATCCGCTTGTTTCACTTATAATGCAGTGTGAACAGCCTAGCCCATTGCACTTTCTGGTTCCTGGGTTTTAAGCAAATTTAAAAATGTATATATATAATATGTAAAATGAAAGATTATCAAGACCTCGCCTTCTTCCTCTTTACCCTCATCCTGTATCCCTTGTGCCATAAATCTATCGACTAAGTATTGGAGAGCTAAAACTAAAATATAATTAATCTATGATTAAATTTTGTTATAGGATATATTTATAAGATAGTAACTCATCTCAGAAGTATATATACTGTGTCTGTTAAATAGCGAAGGGAAGTATAATATTGAAAAAAATTTGGAATATACACTGCTTCTAGAAATACGACTTTTTGCAATATATAAAATTATTATATTCTAAGCTTTCTGCACGACTTTCGAACAGTCATTGGATAAAGTAATTAGGCAAATGATAGGAGAACTCAAGTTACAAGAATGCATTTTCAATGTAAAATTTGCAATATAATATTTTTAGATCATGCCCTTAATGTATGAATGGCATTATTAGCATTTAACTATTATTTCCCAACTTCCCATAAGCTCCTTTTGGTTCCCTGTATGCTACATTTGATTTTCAGCTCTAATCCAAAATAAACTATAGTATTCTCCTTGCTTGATGTTGAAACATCAGTGACTTTCAAATTATCCAAGAAAAGACAAATGACCAAAATCAAACTTGTTTGAATACATTTTAAGTGATTCCAGGATGTCCATATTTACTGATATGTCGAATGTGGAAAGTTTCAGCTTCAAATTATAAACTTGCAAAAAATTTTAAAGGACTGAATAGAAGGGGGCTTATGGAAACTATTTAGTCACCTTAATCATAGGTTTAAAGGCCGCAAACGCTATAATAATACTCCTTACTTTACTTTTTTTTTTCTAAGCAACCAAACCACTACAAACATTAAACACAATATCTCTTTAAAGTAGGACTTCTCCCCCCCACGCCCCGCATTGTTTACAGATTGATAAAAACAGGGTGAAAAGGAAATGTTTTCCTGGAGGCAGGTGAGGCACGCCACAGCATTTCTGAAAATGGTACCATAGTCCCTCCCAATCTTCTGCTTTTTCCTCTCACTAACTGTGAATTCTAATAAAACACACTAAAATATTTTCCTTCAAACACATCCCTGGTCTGCTGTTGTTTTTATTATTATTACTACTTAGTTCATTTATTATGATGAGGATAAAACAATTTGGGGGTCTCCTCCCCATCACCCCATGCTATTTCCAGCAACAGGTTGTTTTCTGTTATTTGACAATATTCTGGAAACCACCAACTCATTCAGGTTTGATGTGGTCAGACCACTGTGGTGAACTAAAGACCATCATTACTGTTGGTTCAGTGTTTACATTTCCTTTAGCAGGGGTTTCATATTAGTGGCTGCTCTGAGAGATGTACCTCTGGTAATTATGGCAAAGAAACAGTGAAGGGACATCTGCATGAGGTTGGCCGAGGCTGGAAATCCCAATGTTGCCTTCCAATAAAGAAATACCTTTTCACTACACTCACATCTTTCTCCACACTATCTCTTTTTTTAAAAAATATATATATATATTTTATTGATTTTTTTACAGAGAGGAAGGGAAAGGGATAGAGAATTAGAAACATTGATGAGAAACATCGATCAGCTGCCTCCTGCACGCCCCCTACTGGGGATGTGCCCGCAACCAAGGTACATGCCCTTGACCGGAATTGAACCTGGCACCTTTCAGTCTGCAGGCTGATGCTCTATTCACTGAACCAAACCGGCCAGGGCTCCACACTATCTCTTAAGGCAGAAATATTGTTTTCATCTTGTAGCATAAAAATCCACACCTGAAAACCTAGATGTTCATGTTGACCAATGTCACCCCAATACATTAAAAAAAAAAAAAAGAAATATTGTTTTCATGGTAGACCAAACAAAAAAAATGTACACATTTAGTCTTTACAGATTTTACTTTTATTGATTTCACAGGTTGTGGAAATATTTTGCTTAAAGACAGTTAAATTATTTGTAGATTTTACTGGTCTGCACCTCCCACTAGTTTATTTATTTTTTAAAATATTTTATGCAGACAGAAGTGCTGATGTGCGGAGGTCCTCAGGCAGGGTTCCCATTAAAGCTATCTCCTCCGCTTGTTAGGCGAGGCCAGAGCAGAACACAGTAGGCCGCTAGGAAAATAAGCAAATTCTTATCTGGAAGTCATTAACTAGAATCACTCATTCTCTTTCCCTTCTTGCCTGGAAGTTGGTTCTTTTCTCATCTTGGAAAAATATTTTGATAGAGAATTAAGTGCTGGTGAAAGGTGAACATGTGGCAGATGCCCGGGAACGAGGAGGGACTGGAGTCCTCGGCTGTGTGATCGCTGGGGGTGCTAACACAGGCAAGGTCAGGGGCGCGCTGCAGCTGCCATTGTCGAAGCGCCCTGCTTCCGCTTTGATATCGAAATAGCAAGTCCACAGCCCATCCATCCCACCTTCCTAAAGGGGCTGCTCATCCAGGCCGGGGGTAGGCGGCTTTAGGTGGCAGTTTTACCACACAGCTCTTCACAGTGGTCCATGGAAATCATCTGGAGGTACAAATTAGAACTATTAGCCCTTAGAAATCCAATGGGTCATCTAAACTCAAAACATTGGCTGATGATTGGGTTCCCAGCTCCAATTTCAATTTCAAGGAAATATCCTGACTCAAAAGCATGAACAGCAGAGTAAGAGAAAGGCTGGAGCAGACTCCCCCAGTCTGACTCCCCACTGGGGCCCATGGTGCATACATGCGCAGAGCCCGAGCTATCTGCTCAGCAGGAAGAAAAATATACTTTCCTTAGAAAATCATGTCATTTTTTAACATTACAGAGACATGTGCACGAGGGGAAATTAATCATCATAACCCTTCATCTTCCCACAGATTTGTCATTCATAATTAGGTTGTGATGCAAATACCCATTTCATATTCACGTGTCAACGTTTGTGGTTCTTTTGTTTAGCTATCTTATACCGTGCAAACATGAAGCAAAACTAGATCTGCCTCTCAATTCTAAGTCAGCACACCACTCCTGGTATTCATTACTCAAGTTTGGAAACTGAGTTAACATCATAATATAAATTGTTTAGTGATTTATTGGATTGCAAAGGCATCATGTTTTAGAACTCATATTATTTCATTTATGTCAAGGAGACCTGATGGGGAGTCTGGGGCCATGTAGTCAATAGGCCCCGTGCTCTGGGATGCTTTCCTGGCACGTTTACGGTCTATGAGCACACTGTTGAGTGGTGCGCTTGCACCAGCCCCCACAGAGATCCTGTCCCAATGCCCAGATGGTGCTGAGCTCCAGGGAGACCATACGGAGACTGGGAGCCAGCAGCCACGCTGGCTGACAGCTCCCCCCACATCTCCAAGATACGCAAAGACAAGTAAAGGGGAAGCATTTTGGGGACCTTTGATTCTCCCTCCTGACCATGTCCTGGAACACCCATCATCTCTGACCTTGACTGTCCTCTGAGGCAAGAGGCCAGGGAATGGGGGTTTACAGCCATTTCTGCTCAGCCTCGAGGATCAGAAAAATAAAGAATAATGTGTCTTCCAGATAAAATCGATATCATTGAAATTAAATTACGGAAAATGTAATAAGATTGAGCTTGTTACTCACAAAGGCACTGGAGGTATTGCTTCTCAAGATAATGTATAGCTTTCTTTTAAAGGTGAAATTATTCTCCTCAACCAGAGGAGAAGGAGACTGTGAGTCCAAGTTTGAGATTCCCTGACAATATACTTGTGGAGATTGAACTAATTCAATCAATTGCTGGAAGAACCCACACATTTTCTAAAATTGCCCCAATTCAAAGGTGGGAGGCTCAATCTGCTTTCTTGATAACTCAGTAATAGACACCATTCATCATAGTTTATCTATGTTGTAATTACAAGGTATTTTAGGACCATCATTTTGACAGAGCTCAATGGGAACAAATCATTAGATTCTCAATGAAGAGAAAACTGTCACTGTGCCTCAGCCAAATTGTGTTGCAGCAAAATATTATAAGACCTGGCCCAGATGATGACTTTTTGTGGAAAGATGGATAGCAGTGGGTCCTGAGCATGGGAGGCGAGTCAGTGAATCTTTCATTTATTACACAGTAATGAGAAAGTCGTCATCTGACTTCCTGCCCAACTGGCTACTTAAAAGCACCCATGAGATGGGAATGAGGTAATGGTGAAAGCCTTTGGAAATCTCCCAAACTTTCCTCATTTAGAATAACAAATGCGGAGACCCTGATTTCAGTATAATCGTTTTCTAAAATTCCGAGGGAATAAGTGTGGTATATCATATGGAGTTTTGCCTCAGGTTTGGAGAGTCCAAGTTGAAAAGAAAATCCAGAATTGAGTTTAAAAAGGTAGTAAGGAGAAAAACAAAAGAGATTGAGCTACCCTCTCCATCATAATCCCATGCAGATTACAATTTGGTGGTCCAAGGAAACAAGGCTAAATATGATCACTGCTGCACTAAAGAAAGGAGGTTAATTCATTGGTTAGACCAGTGGTCGGCAATCTCATCAGTCAACAGAGCCAAATATCAACAGTACAACGATTGAAATTTCTTTTGAGAGCCAAATTTTTTAAACTTCTTCTAACACCATTTCTTCAAAATAGACTCACCTAGGCCGTGGTATTTTGTGGAAGAGCCACACTCAAGGGGCCAAAGAGCCACATGTGGCTCGCGAGCCGCCGTTTGCCAACCACTGAGTTAGACTCCTGATCAAGTCTCTGTTAGACATCAATCCTGTTAAGGATAATTCTGTTCCATAAGCACTGATTGTGTGTGGATCACACAAAGGGCCAGGTACTCTGGTATCACTGTCAATCCATCAACATGTTTCTTTAAATACATGTCAATTCTGTATACACTGAAAGTACAAACGTATTTGAGAACTGTTTGTTATTAATCATAATAGCTATATTTTATGGAGTGTGCCCTCTGGACCAGGAGCTATGCTAAGAGACTATGCACCTCATCTCAGTTAGCCTTTACACTAACATTGGGAGTAGGTATCAAATCAAGTATGTAAGATGCCCAGGGTATCATAGCTAGTAAGTGGGAGACACAAGATTTGAACCAGCCTATCCCTTTCTTATTATAAGCAATTTCGTTACACTGCTATTCTGTTGTTTTCTGTGTCTAGCTGACATATCCCAAACGAGTTTGTTAATTCACAGGTTAATTTAGGTTGTAGGTTTTAAATTTAGATAATTCAGCCGAAACCGGTTTGGCTCAGTGGATAGAGCGTCGGCCTGCGGACTGAAAGGTCCCGGGTTCGATTCTGGTCAAAGGGCATGTACCTTGGTTGCGGGCACATCCCCAGAGGGGGTGTGCAGGTGGCAGCTGATCGATGTTTCTCTCTCATCGATGTTTCTAACTCTCTATCTCTCTCTCTTTCTCTCTGTGAAAAATCAATAAAAATATATTTAAAAAAAAATAAAAAATAAATTTAGATAATTCAGACATTTGGGATTTCAAGTACGGTGATAGCTGGCCTGCTTTGGATGCTTTCACGAAATCCACCAAATATGACTATCCCTGTTTCTGTGCTACTGATAATTCTATGGACAGATTCCTCATGAATGAAATAAGACCTCACTGAATAAGTAGTATATATTCATAAAGTTATATTTCAAACAGACACATCTTAGTCTGTGTTATTAAAAGAAGAAATGAAGTTGAAAGGAAGAACCTCTTTTTCTGTTTAATCATCTGTAGCCTAGATGTCAGAAGCTTTAAGATTCAGGGTAAGGCTGGAGAGGCAGGTAGGGATCAGATACACACACACACACACACACACACACACACACACACACACACACACACTCATCAGACCAGCAGGAACCTTGGTAGCCGTATATCCTGGGCAGAAGATTTATAAAAGGTTGACTAATTAAGAAAGTGAGTAATGAAGGGCATTAGGCCACCAAAATAATTTTGGAAAGCAATGGTTCCAATGTATTTTTGGCCCCTCCATCTATGTACCATGTATTGAATTTCAGTTCTGGGCATCACATTTGAAGAGGAGTATTACAAGTCTATTACATCAAAGATGAGCATCAAGATGATGGCTATTTAATAGTAGTACTAATATTAAAATAACCAGAAAACCTGGGCTAGTTTAGGAAAATGAAAGAGAAGCTTAGGAAGTAAAATGACAATTGTCACCAATATTGGAAAGGCTGTTATGGAGAATCAGGGTAGAACTTAGCTCTGTGTGGCTCCCAAGGACAGAACCAGAACCAATGGCAGAAAGCTGCATAGAAGTCGATACCTGGTTCAACCAGGAAGAACTTTCTAGTCATTATTACTACAAAACAATAAAAGAGGTTTCCCTACATTCACAAAGAATGGGGGAAACATGAAATGTACTGTCAGGGGCAGGAGAAAAAAAGCGAGGGGGAAGAGAAAAACTAGAAAAAGCAGAGTGAGTAAAATGGCAAAACTGTAACAGAGTGAGAGCTAGGGGACCCACTTTGGAAATCCAAGCTGTTACGTCCAGGAAGGTTTCAATATAGATATGCTCGACAGTGGGGGTTAAAAATAGATTTCTTTCTACTTTACCTGGAAAGTAATTTTTAAAATTATTTAGTAAAACCAAATTTAAGAGGTACAAATTTAATACCTCCCTTTCTAAGCTCTTGTTGGAAATAAGACCCATCCTAGTCATGTACAGCATCTCGTAGGATGCTCTGTTTTTCACCTTCTATTAAATATTTTCTAGCAGAAATGTTCATTAGTTCAAATTAAGCTATTGTTTCCGGTTAAGAGAATTATATAAACTCGGAGCATTTCCTGTGGATTTGTTTTCTATTTAACTACACATTCAATTTCATTAGCAAATGATATCATTTTAAATTAAATATCCAAATATATATGCTTGGGTGTGAATTCAAGGGAAATTATTTTGTAAAACTCAAAGAAAGTATTTTAACAACCTAAACACTAAGCAGTCTAGTTCTTTGTAAAAATGAAACGTGTGGGAGGTTTGTTATTGCCAAGGTTTTTAAATAATGGTTTCTAACTACATATGCCCAGAAAAACCTGCTTTTGGAGGTAACCTTCCTGCCCATACATAAGTTAACAGTGACATCTTGTGGTCAGTTTTTACTTTTAGAAAAGCAATTATGTGTGTATATATGCAAAGTACAAAAATATATCCTTCTGTTTTATGGCAGAAATATCCAAATCCTCTTTACACTTCCAAATATTTTTGTGGTGCTTATCAACTACACAAATCTACTTTAACTGATGTTAAATTAGTTGCTTAAAATCACAAAAATGTAAGTTGTGTTGATAGTGTGTGTGCTTGACAGGGTGTAATGAGAAAGGCATTTGACTTCTGTGTTCTTCTTCCCCAAAACCCATCCCCCCAGAACAACCATGAGGAAAATATCAAACAAATCCAACTGGAAAGGCAGTTTCCAAACAACCTCACTGTGGACATGGTATTTTCTTATGAACTCAACATGCAAATCATTTAGGTCCTTGAATAGACAGATTCTCATAGATTTCTAGGTGCTATAGAGTCTAAGGATCTCTGACGTCTATTTTTTGAACTAGAGATGGAAGTTTATCCTCTTTTTTAATAGAATAAAGTTCAAATTCATTGTACAAAAGTCAATTTGAATATATTAAGACTTGCTTAATAATGTACAAAAACTGGACATGAGGTTTTGAGGGTTGCCACTGTGTGTCCATACATATGTATGCTCACACGGGCATGTGTGAATAAATTTTCCTCCTATCCAAACTGGACCCAGGGTGCATTATTCTAATCACTGAATCTATAAACCTTAGTGCTTCATCTCCTCTTGACTTTTTACATACCCTCTGAGCAATCTCCAATTGTTGTCTTATTCCATTGCTGAAAAGAATTAGAATCGTCTGCATTGCTGCCAGAAAATTCAAATTTCTAAGTTTGCTATTCCCTCAACAACATTGTAACAGTCACAGTTCAGCCTAGATATTTAAAGCTGAAAGAGTTTTAATGCAGGAAATAGAGGAGGAAGATTGCTTTCAGGAAATCCAGAAATCCAGGTATGATAGGAATGCTACCACCATTGGTCTCAGCTGCTGTAGTAGAGAAGAAAAGGCTTATTAGTCACAGAGAAAAAACGTAAAATGGACCCTAATCTCACACCATCCACAGGAATCAACCCCAGATGTATTAAAAACAAAAATGTAAAATCAGCCGAAACCGGTTTGGCTCAGTGGATAGAGCGTCGGTCTGCGGACTGAAAGGTCCCAGGTTTGATTCCGGTCAAGGGCATGTACATTGGCTGCGGGCACATCCCTGGTAGGGGGTGTGCAGGAGGCAGCTGGTCGATGATTCTCTCTCATCGATGTTTCTAGCTCTCTATCCCTCTCCCTTCCTCTCTGTAAAAAATCAATAAAATATATTTATTAAAAAAAATGTAAAATCACAAATAATACAAAATTTAGAACATAATCTATACTAATAAAAGGGTAATATGCTAATTAGACCAGGAGACCTTCTGGACGTCCTTCTGGACAAAGCCATGGTAGCGGAGCCGAGGCAGAGGTGATTAAGAGTGATCAGGCCAGCAGGAGGGGCAGTTGGGGGTGAGCAGGCCAGCAGGCAGAGCGGTTAGGGGCAATCAGGCAAGCAGGCAGGTGAACGGTTAGGAGCCAGCAGTCCCGAATTGCGAGAGGGATGTCCCAGATTGGAGGGTGCAGGCCATGCTGAGGGATACACCCCCCCACACGCACACAGATTTCGTGCACCGGGCCACTAGTATTAGATAATATATCTATATCAATATGGTTGAGCAGTACCTATTCAACCAGATTTTTTAAATGAGTGGAACATAAATATAACCACATTAAATTTATTAAAAATTATGTTTATTGAATGATACAATAAAATGAAAATCAAGCCACAAACTGGAAAATGTTCTTGTGAATCATTAAAAAACCCCACACAAACAACTCCTGAATAGGTGTTTCATAGCGGAGGAAATACAAATGACCAGTAAACATATTCAAACATGCTTAAATTTACATTAGTAGTCAGGGAATGCAAATTTAAACCACAAAAAAATTTCTATACACACAAAATTAGCAAAATGTAAGTATGACAATATCAAGTGTTGCTGCTGATAAATTCCTAATAAGTATAAACAATTTCTTTCTTTTTAAAAAAAATATATTTTATTGATTTTCTACAGAGAGGAAAGGAGAGGGACAGAGAGCTAGAAACATCGATGTGAGAGAAACATCGACCAGCTGCCTCTTGCACACCCCCTACCGGGGATGTGCCCGCAACCAATGTACATGCCCTTGACCGGAATCGAACCTGGGACCTTTCAGTCCACAGACCGACGCTCTATCCACTGAGCCAAACCGGTTTCGGCCAGAAACAATTTCTTTGAAAAAAATATTTGGCACCCTACTACAGATAATCCAGCCATTCCACTTCTAGCATATATCATAGAAAAGGTAACTCAAGGAGGATTATTTGAAATAGCCAGAAATGAGAAACAATGCAATGTTAAACGGCAGGAGGATTATTCTATTGAAGTCTATCCATAAAAAGCAATAGTATGTAAAGTGAACAAACTACAACCATAAAATTCAATGTAGAGAAATCTCAGCAACTTAAAGTTGAATAATTAAGCCCAAAACATAGGAAAATACATAGCATGATTCATTTTGAACTTGTAAAAAGTTAAAAAAAAAAACATAGAACACTAAGCAAAATATAGTCAGGAGCCCTGACTGGTTTGGCTCAGTGTATAGAGCATCAGCCTGCGGACGGAAGGGTCACAGGTTCTATTCCAGTCAAGGTCGTGTACCTTGGTTGCGAGCACATCCCCAGTAAGAGGTGTTCAGGGGGCAGCTGATCAATGTTTCTCTCTCATCAGTGTTTCTAACTCTCTATCCCTCTCCCTTCCTCTCTGTAAAAAATCAATAAAATATATTTAAAAATCAATAAAAACATATTTAAAATATATATATATATATATATATATATATATATATATATATATATAGTCAGGACAGTCTTGAATGGTCACACAGTTTGTTCACTGCACAAGTCCAGGGCTGCCACTCAGAGAATACATATTTAAGAATATCCACTGATGGTAAAACTGTACAGACAAAGAAAAAAAATTAAAAATTTCAGGATAGAGACTACCTCTGGTGGAGAGAAAGGATGAGACCAGCAATTCTTCAAAGCTATTGGTAATGTTCTACTTCTTGAGCTGAGTGATGGGTACATGGCTGTTTACTTTGTTTTATTCTTTAAATTTTAGAACATGTTATCAAAATCATCTCACATGTATTCAATATTAAATTACAATTTTTGAAAGACCCATGGGCTCCACTTCATCACCTGTACAACCAGAGCAAACTAGTCCTCAGTTTACCCAACAATTTCATTCTCACTAATGTCACCAATAGCTTCTTTCTAAAATCAATAGAAATGGTCTGTTTCTTATTTAAGTTCTCTTTGGGTTCAAAACTACTTGTGATTCTCTAGTATGATTTCTATAAAATTACTCTCCTCTTGCCTTCTCCCTGCCTCTGAAGATGTTTCTTCTCCTTTACTTCGGCAAAGAACACTGGTGTTCATCAAGGTCACCAAACTCCTTTCTCCACAGTCTCAATAATGTCTCAAGGCAAACTCACTGATAACCATGGCTTCAACCTGCCACATGTTTGTTGAGTCCCATATCTATTCTTTCCAGCCTGTACTTTGGTCCTGAGTTCCACTGGCATGTATCTAATGGTTGGTAACATAATATCCAAAACCAGACGCATCATCTCCCCCCACCAAAACATACCTTTGGGAAATGATTCCGCCATCCATATTGTTTCTCTCAGAGTTTTTCTGTAATATTTGCACTTTCCTTTATTCCTAACATACAAGTTCAGTTGATTATATGTTCAAATTGTCTCTCCTGTAGACTCTCTCCTCACCACTTCATCCAACCTGGTTTGGACCCTCATAATGTTCTCTTGACAATTGCAGTAACTATATTAATGCTTTCTATACCTCCATTCTGACCCATTTATCACATTTATCTTTGCTGCCATCAGAGCTACCTTTCTCATATGCAATCATTTCTCTGTTCATAGTTTCACTATGGTTACCTGTCCCCTAAAGGATCATATGCAACATTGATACAGCATATCAACACTCTACAGAGAGACACAGTAATTGCAATATAAAGGATAAACTCAGGTCCAAAATCTTCAGCCCACATCAGACCGTATAATCTGAAGACCAATGAAACGGGCCAGTCCAAGTTGCTGGGCTCAGGGAATCATGGAGGTACAGCTATAAAGAAAGAAGCTTTTTGTCTAGGACATCACTTTCTCTCTAGTGCAGAATGACACTTCTTGGGCATAAGTCTAACATTCTGTTTAGTTTCCCATCAATGTAGAGCAGACTGTCCTGGACGTGATGTCTTTTAACCTGGTCCTTTTTCCATCACCAGTCTTCCCAGGGAAGCCTCTGCAACCATTTTTGTTTGTTTGATTGATTGTTTGCTTGTTTGATCAGCTCAAATTGTAGGCCATTGAACCTGCACTTAAATTAACAGTGAGCTTCTTCCAAGCTCGCTGGTCTGATTCCACATGGCTTCTTTCAGTATAATCTCTACATGTTGATCTTTACATTTCTTTAGGTATCTGATAGTTTCTTCTAATTCTGAGCACTTGAATTTTCTACTTTTATCCTCTCCAGATTTTTTTAAAAATATACTTTTATTGGTTTCAGAGAGGAAGGGGGAGGGAGAGAGAGAGATAGAAGCATCAATGATGAGAGAGAATCATTGATCGGCTGCCTTCTGCATGCTTCACACTGGGGATTGAGCCCACAACCCGGGCATGTGCCCTTGACTGGAATCGAACCTGGGACCCTTCAGTCTGCAGGCTACTGACTGAGCCAAACCAGCGAGGGCTCCTCTCCAAATTTGAACTTGCATGAGCAAACTGTTAGAATTTGGCATAGAATATCCATATAATCTAAAGCAGAAGTCACTTTGAGTTAGAATTCTACTATACAATCAGATATATTCAGAAAGTAATTGGCCATCTGATGAAATAACATAAAATGTATCTGTTCAGATTCTGGTGATATGTTACTTTCCTTCTTAACCTCATACTTTTAAGTTAAGTTTTGTCCTGCCTTGTAAAAGAAAGAAACAATCTGTATATGGTAAAGATAAGTTAGAAATTATAGGGAGGGAAAATGTCAATAATTCTATCACTGACTTTCAACTTTTGATACCATTTTATTATACTCTTTCCTGTTTTTTTCTAGTGTCTCTCTCTCTCTCTCTCTTTCTATATATATATATATATATATATATATATATATATATATATATATAAATCAAGCATACAGTTTATGCAGATTATTTTTAATCTGTGTTTTTTAAATTTATGTTTATTTCAAAAACATTTTAGTGTTTTATAAATTTTGTTTTAATAGTTTTATACTCATTTTAATATAAGGTTTTAAATTTGTTTTTAATTTAAATGTACTATAATTTATTTAAACAATCTTCTACTATGAGATATGTCTTCCCTCCCCCACACCCGTCTCACTTTTACCCAATGCCATTTTCTCTACCTCATACACTGAGGAGTAAAGAAGTGACTCATAGAACCCTAAAAAATATTCTCAGGGCTCTTTTCTCTCCCACAAGATGACTATATAAAACTGAGCCCAGAGGAAAAGGAAGACATGAGACATGGCAAAATGGTGACTCAAATGCATGTGAGAAAGAAGAGACAGAGTACAATAACTTTTAAAACTTTTAAATATTTTAAACTTTAAACAATTTTAAATTTTTTTATTTTAATTACTTTTTAAGTGTTTGTCTTTATAGTTGACATACAATCTTATATTGGTTATATTAGTTTCAGCTCTGTGATATAGTGATTTGACATTTCTATGCCTTATGATGTGACCACCCCACTTATTCTAGTAATCATCTGTCACCATGCAAACCCATCACTATATTATATTTTCCTTCACCTCTTCCAACCATCCGTTCACCCCCTCCCTTCTGGTAACCAACTCTTCGCTCTCTGTTTCTCTTAGTCGGTTCTTGTTTTGGAAAAGGACCAGGAAGCTCTGTGGAAGAATTCCCAGGCAAGCAGTCCTAGAAGGAAGACTGCCCCTCTGCAGTCAGCAGTCCTGGGACCTTGAAGCATCGCTGATTGGAGGTCAGGACTTAGATCTGCTGGGTGACGATGTCATGGAAGGTGAGCCTTCCACCTTGACCTGGGTGAAACTTAACTATTTTCCTGGAAGAGTGGTAGCAATTGACCCATTGTCAGTATTACAAGTTGTTTACTTTTTTTTTATTTTCTAAAATTACATTGAATCACTTTCTTTGACTGAACATGAGTTATTTCCTTAGGGGTAAGTGTAATGGGCATTTTAGAAGGCTGAACTATATCACCAAAGCACTCCAGAAAGGTGGTAACAATTTATTCTCTTTGTGAATATCATATTTTGATGCCTATTTATAAGTCATTTGAGGCTATTTTAACTACTTGAGTTATTTTGGAAAAAAATAACTTTGAGGCCAACTTATATTGATGTGAATTAAAGGAAATCAAATGAATACTGAGAGGAAAATGGTTGTTTTTCTCCTATGTCATATTGCAGACAAGTTTCCATAAACCTGGGATGATGACTTCACTTGCAAAAGACATTTAAAATATCAAATGCAGCCATATGTTCTAAATAGAATAGATTACTGCCATGTGCATAAGTTAAGGAACATGGTACTGTGTAAGTTGAAAGAGCATTTGAAATATATGCTTGAATTTCAGATAATTTATATCACATACATGTTCATATTTTAATGACAGGGAAATAAGAAAATATATAGCCCCATGTTTGGAGTATAATCATTTTGGCAGGACACTAAGCCATTTTGAAATCTGGTCCTATATCCAAAAGGTATATTTGATTCATTAATATCCCTCGAAGTCCTTACTGGGGAATAAAGGACCAGAAATGATGCACAGAAAGAGTAAAAGGTGGGGAGAAACTCACCAGTCATATTTAAGGAGGAATCCTATGCATAGCCTGGGGCTGGGGGATGTGACACACTTCTGAACTATGAGTAGATTGTGAGATCTGTGCTTCTGTTGATTCTGCCTTTATTTAATTTTGATATTTTACATCCTTGTGACTATCTTATAACTACCAGTTTGTTCTTCTTAATCTCTTCACCTTTTTCACCTAGTCTCCTCCCAAAACTCCTCCCATCTGGCAACCTCTGTATCTATAAGTCTGTTTCTGTTTTGCTTGCTTTTCTGTTTTGTCTTTAGATTCCACATATAAGTGAAATCATATGGTATTTGTCTTTCTCTGACTGACTTACCTCACTAAGCATAACACCCTCTAAGTCCATCCATGTTGTCACAAATGGTAAGATTCAATTTAATAAATATGCTCTGAAGAATTAGTGTACAATTTTTATGGCTGAGTAATATTCCATTATATATATGTACCACAATTCTTTTATCCAATTGTCTATTCTAGTGCTGGGGGAGGGGAGTAGCTTTGAATAAGACAGACAAGATTCCTGCTGTCATGGAACAAGCATTATGGGAGATGCATAGTTATGATCAAGAATGTTGACATTTCATATACTTTGGCAAATAGTAAGGAAGGAATAGTAGCAAAAATTCTGGACACAGAATCAGGACCTAAAAAAGATCATGAAAAGATAGAATTGTTTGACTTGAATAAGATGACATCAAATGCGGTAAATGTTAAGGGTTGACTTTGTGTTTCAATGGTAGTAAACAGAGAGTAGGGTTTAGTCGTGGTTCAAGTGAGAAGACATAGGACTTAGCTTGATAGAAAATTAATACGAATTGACAGCTTGAAATGTCTGCCAAGTTTCCCTGGCCCATCCCTAATTCAAACAAGTAAGGTGGAGGTGAATGTTTCCAGGGTTGTAGCCTTGGGCATTCCCAAGACCAACCTATTAGGTTTGGTGATTTGCCATGACTCACAAAACTGAAAAAAAGCTGTTATGTTTGTGGTGATGGGTTTGTTTGTTTTTATAGTAAAAGGATAGAGATTAGAGGCCAGGAGAAAACAGGTACAAGCTTCTAGTTGTCCTCTCCCAATGAAGTCGTTCAGATGATGCTCAGTTCTCCCAGCAATGATATGCGACGAAGTGTAGCCAATACTCAGGGAAGCTTACCTGAGCCTCGATGTCTGGGGTTGTTACTGGAGGTCAGTCACAGAGTGACTGGACACAGAGTGCCTGCTTGCCTGACCTTAGTTACTCAGTCTCTAGCCTCTCCAGAGGCCAAGCTGATGTTGCATGGCCCAAGCCCCCAGTGACTCAAAGAACACATTCCTCAAGGATATTCCAAGGGCTTAGAAGTTATGTCCCTGGTACATCCAGGGCCAGTCTTTTTTTTTTTTTTTTTTTGAATATTCATGGTTTGAACACTCCAAGCCTGGTCAATTAACCCTTTATTACACGTTAATTCAACAACATGATCATATCATCAAAGGAGGCAGGGCCATCTTTCCATGCTGTCATCCTTAGCATTTCTGTGATGTTGCCACTCATGGTTGCAAATGGCTAAAGGAATTTCAAGCATCATATGGAGACAATAACTATAACTTCTGGGGAAGATGGTGTCTCCTTTTATTAAAAACAAACAAATAAGAAAAAAACAACTTTTCCTGAAGCCAGAGGGAAAATTCCCCTTTAGCCTTCATTAATCAGGATTGGGTTACTTCATTAACCAGGATGGGTTATAGGGCCATTTCTGAATCATCATTGAGAAGTGGCTAGAAGTGCTACAATTGGCTCAAGCTAATCATGACCCACCCCCATGGACTGGGGGAAGTGTCATCTTTACAGATTGTACTAAAAGGTAAATCCCTGAACACAATTAAGGCTCTTGCCGTTAGGAAGAAAAGGAAGAATGGGATGATCCTTGGGATCCAAGAGTATTTGCCATAATCAGTCCATGTTCTTCCAAGGAATCAAAATTGAATAGATGAGAAGCTATAGGAATGTTAATCTCAAGTACAAGTAAAAACACTATTTTACACAGTATTTGTATGCATTCCTAAGGTAACACCTACTATGTTGCATTCCAATGACTTCTTTATGAACCTGTTTCACAGTGTTTTGAACTCCTCAAGGACAGGCACAAGTTGTATGCATTTATTTCTATGCCTGAAATTTAACATGCAGTAAACATTCAATAAATCTTTCATGAGAACATAAATGAATGGAGTAGTCTGAACAATACAGAGTGACACTCTGGCAGTTGATGAATTTTTCATCATTCACTCAATAATAACTCTTCAAGATAGAAGCCAAGTATTAAATGAGTGCTGATACCAAATAAACTTTACATGCTTTTTCAGTTGTTGGTATTTTAAAAATGAAATTGCTATATCCTGAAAACTAATTAGTTTCTAGGGGTAATAATGTACATCCTCTTCTGATAAAAATACTAACAAAAACGTAATGCTTGAAGTACATTTTATTCGATTTTTATCTTATAGTGACCCTGTGAGAAATCAGAACAAGTAATAATAATTTCCGTATTACAGATAAGGAGGGTGAAGTAAGGAGGAGGGTCTAAGGAACTTCATGAGTCACAGAATGTAGTAAAGTGGTGGTTCTGGGAATATAACCTAGATAACCTGACTCCAGAGTTCATGTTCTTAACCACTATACTTCGCAGTATTGATCACTCTTTCCCTAAACCAGCAAGACGTATTTCCTTAAATCTTGCAAGTCTTATCTCTACTGTTAATAGATAAGTATTTAAAACATAATCTCTCAAAAATTCCTCCACTTAACTGAAGACTAACTCAGACTATTATTCTGCAAGATGTACAGCATTGTGTAGAACAAACTCAAAACACCTCTGCTTCCAATGCCCAGATGTGCTTATCCATTTGTTCCCAGACCTGTTCATACCAATTTTATTTACTATTGTTGCTATATAAATTAAATTAAATTGCGTAAAATGATAAAGGATGAGTATGAAAAGAGAGAAAGTTAAGTTTTAAAATGGTGAAAATTAAGTTTAAAAACAATACACCTGTGTGAGTTGTCCCAAAGCTGTATTATTGAATTAATTGCATCTGAGACTGGTAAAATATGGGGGAAGAAGGAAAGGGAAATATAAAAACCAGGGAAGAATCTATATTCAGGTTGCTTTGTAAATGTATGTTCCAACCACAATGGAAATCATAAATGATATAGTATGGATGTTGTTTACACAAAAATAAAAGCATCTATAAATTCATATTTATAGAGAAGGGCTTGGCACTGCATCAAAAACTGGCAGAAGTCTCTGTAATTTTTATTTGTGATTCAAGATCATTTTAAGTTATTTATGTTACTATCTTTAAAACAAGTAGCCATTACTAAATCCAATAGTGGGTAGTATAGGTACTTCTGGTCTAGAGATGTTTGTACTTCCATTCCGGAGACATCTGTATTTCAATCAGAATTTCCAGAGACAGAAATGCAAGGAATTCCTCAGGGAATTATAATCCTTGAGAAAAGGAATGAGATAAATGTAGGCTTTGGAGCTTTGTGTCATACTGAAGCACAGAGAAAAGTGGTCATCCCTTGCAGGTGGCCAGCCCTGGCTAGCTCAGAGTCCCAGGAAACTGGTGTTGAGTTGTGATCAGCACAGTCGGTCCTGGCAACTAGAGGTTAGATTTCTGGACAGACAGCTTACTATATGAAAATGACATCCTTTCCTGTGTTTTTCTTCTGGATTCTATCTTTTAAACCGAAAATAACAGTTTATTTTGTGTATATTTTAATAATAACAATTCCTTATTAAAATATATGCAAAAATAATATTCACACATAAATATGCTCTGAAGAATTAGTGCACAAATATTGATTGGTTACTGAGGATTAAAAAATGAAAGTTCTTACTTCAAAGTGTTCACAGATTACTAGAGATCAAGTCATGTAAAAATAACAGTGCATTTTTAAATTTGAACATAAATCTTTTGTAGTTCATTTCCCTTTTTTCAGTTAAATTCAAGTAAAAGCATAGTCCTCTCTTTGTAAATTCTATCATTAAACAAATTATCTATAAAACAAATTAGCATAGAGATATGTGAATATATTTTCTCCAAGATTTAACAGTGGTCATGAGAGATGCTTGCATCATTAAAAAATAAGCATGTGTTATCAAAAATCATGCAAGAATAGTATCTATAATGAAAGTGTAATATGCTAATTAGACCAGACAGTGGAACGACCTTTAGGATGTCCTTCCGGACGACCTTCTGGACACGAAGCTGGGGCTGTGAGGGCCGAGCCCCTTGCACGAATTTCGTGCATCAGGTCTCTCTATATAAAAGCCTAAGCCAGTGATGGGCAACCTTTTGAGCTTGGTGTGTCAAACTTCGCCGAAAAACTGAGCATAACTCGGGTAGTGTGTCACTTTGAGGAAAAAAACATTATTTCACAAATGTTTCATCCTCAGGAGCAGCAAATGTTTCATCCTCGGCATGCGGCCGCCTCAGCGGCCGCGTGTCATCAGAAATGGCTACGCGTGTCAGTGCTGACACGCGTGTCATAGGTTCGCCATCACTGCCCTAAGCGACTGTTAGACATTTTGACCAGTAACTATAATGCGCACTGACCACCAGAGGACAGATGCTCAATGCATAGGTATGGAAACATGGAACAGACTGATGGATCTCATAGGGAAGGGGGTGGGGGGAGGGTGGGAAGAGATTAACCAAAGATTTTATATGCATACTAGAGGCCTGGGTGCACCAGTCGGGTCCCTTGGCCTGGCCTGCAGGGATCTGGCCGAAACCGAGGCAAACCGAGGGGTCCTGGATTGCGAGAGGGCGCAGGCCAGTTGGAGGGACCCCACTGGTGCACGGGGCCCCTAGTGTTTAATAATAAGTTCCAAGCCGGGGAACTAAAACAGAAAAGAACTAATACAGAAATGAAACCAGTAATGTTAGCCAAGCGCTAGAAGCTTCTGTGCAGAATGTTCCTTTATGATTTCTGGCAAGAAGCTTGTCCGGATGGGAGAAGCAACATAAGCGGCCAGATCTCCTGTTTAAAGTTTTAATTCCCACGCGCCAGACGGGGAGGGGGCAGGGTGGGGAGACCTATAGGCACAGAACTTCTGCCTCTCAGTTACCCAGGCTTTGGGTCACTAGAAACTAAGTTGGAGAAGTGATCTGATTGGCTAAGACATAGGTGACGCACATTTCTCAAGCCCAATGAGAGCCAGCCCCCCTAAGACGGACTCAGATCCTGCTTTCCGATTGGTCCTTAGTTGCGGAAACCCACCTCCGGCCGGAACCCCGGGCAAAGATGGCGGCGGCCAGGTGGTGGCGGCTGGTGCCCCGCGGCCCGGGGCGGTCACTGCACTCCGCGGCCCAGGCCGCCGCGGGGACTCCGGAGGTCCCCGGCGCAGCGGGGGCGGCGGCCCCGGTTGCGCGCTACCCGCCGATCGTGGCCTCCATGACGGCCAACAGCAAGGCGGCCCGGCAGCGGCGAGTGGAGCGCTGGCAGGCGGCGGTGCACGCGGCCCAGACGGTGGACGAGAAGATACGCATCCTCACCAAGATGCAGTTCAAGAAGTACGTGGTGTGCCCGCAGGCCTTCGCGCTCAACGCCGACCGCTGGTACCAGGGCTTCACCAAGACCGTGTTCCTGTCGGGCCTCCCGCCGCCCTCCGAGCCCGCGCCCCCGCCGGCCGAGCCCGGGTCCCCGCCGGCCGAGCCCGGGTCCCCGCCCGTCCCGGACCTCGCGACCCTGCGCGCAGCCGCGCTGGACTGCCTCCTGCAGGAGCACTTCTACCTGCGGCGCCAGGGGCGCGCGCCCCTCTACCAGCAGGTGGAGGCTGTGGCCTCGCCCTTCCTGGACCAGCTGGTGGCCGCCCTCATGGGCCTGCTCAGCGCGCACAACCCCGTGCTGGCCACCGCCGCCCTCGGTGAGCCCGGGCCTGCCGCGCGGGGCGGGGGGGCGGGCGATGTCGGGGACCCACTCCGCCTCTGATTCGCCCCCTCTTCGTTTCTCTGCCAGTGTTTCCCCAGTCCCCGCACTCCTAGCGGGGACGGCGTGGTGCGGCAGCAGGCACTGCGCTGGGAACGTGGAGACAGACGGGGCGCTGCCACCTGATGGCCCAGCCCCAGGCTGGGCGCTGCGGCTCTGAGGGGCTCGTCCTGGCTGGGCCTGGGGGGGGGGGGGGTCCCGCCTGGTGACCGTCCCACCGCCTGGAAGAGCTGTGCTGGCTCAGCCAAGGGGTTCCTTTCTGCTCTCCCACCAAAAAGTTACCTGAGCAGATGGCAACTTATGCACCACTTTTAGCGTCATCTTTCTCATTTCCAAAATGAGAATTAGGGTCAGAGTCCTTTGTCCTGGGGTTGAAAAGAGGAAAGGCAGTATTGATTAAAACACCTAACGTGTCCGTGTATTCGGTATGCAATTGTGTGCCTGGCCCTGTTCTACAGGTGATATGTGCCAACTAATTGATCCTCGCAATAACTGTTTACAGTAGGTGGCATGGTTTTGTAAATCAAAACTAAAGCGGGCGCAGAAATGTAGTAAAATCTCCCTACTCAAAAGAGCCTATAGCTGCTAGGCTAGATTTGGATGTCAGGAGTCAAACCCAGCCATTCTGGGTTTCCAGTGAACAATCAGCAACTTCTCCGTGCAGACATGAGAAATAATTAACGGGAGACAGTTTTAAAAATTAGTGTTTCTGACGTGTCCATCGTTTTGTGTCTACCACACAGTTGATGTTATCCCTGGAGGTGTGTGCCCCCTGAATCTTGTTGAGTGCCTTAACTCCCCTCTCAGTTGGGAAGGAAGTGGTGTTGGGGGAAGCATCATGGACTTATGCTCCTGATTGATGATGGCCTAGGACAGTGGTCCGCAAACTCGTTAGTCAACAGAGCGAAATATCAACAGTACAACGATTGAAATTTCTTTTGAGAGCCAAATTTTTTAAACTTCTTCTAACGCCACTTCTTCAAAATAGACTCGCCCAGGCCGTGGTATTTTGTGGAAGAGCCACACTCAAGGGGCCAAAGAGCCGCATGTGGCTCGCGTGCCGCAGTTTGCCGACCACAGGCCTAGGAAAACTTAACCTTCTCAAGACTCAGGTTCCTTTTCTCTAAAACCGTGATGATAACAGCTGTGCACACCTTTCAGCGTTACTGTGAAGATTGAATCAGTCTTTCATAAGTCAGCTCTGTCTCCTATTAAACTTTCTGGTGTACGCTGCTCCTGTTCTTGCAATGGAGAAAACTCTTTAGTTACAGTGTTTAGTGCGGCGATGGCACAAGTAGACAACCCTTAGTTGAGTCTTACATTTAAGTCATGATCATTAAATTACCGCATAATCCAGACTGTCTAAAAGAGTAACTTTGATATATGTGTTTTTAATTAGCACAATTATTTTTGAGTTCTATATTGCTGAGTTTAGTATTCTAATAATAACCAAATGTATCTAAGTGGTAAGAAAGTTTTGAATATCTTTTGGTAGATTGTAAACGCCCGGTTCACTTTTACTGGTGGCGTGGTGAAGAAATCATTGTTCATGGTCATCGGAAAGGTCGAGTTGATGCTGTGAGATACCAAATAAATGATAAACCACACAACCAGATTCGAATATCCAAGCAACTCCCAGAGGTGAGGATTTACTGCCTGTGTACCTGTTGATAATCTGATGTGGAAACGTCATAGGCAGGCTAGGTAAAGGGCGTGGTAGGCTAAAAAGGTTTGGATGGATCCTATGCCTTTTGAGTTTCACTGAAATACATCCCTGAAATTCTTTTTCAGCTTTTTAACCTGCTGTAGTATATGTATTTCCAAAGATCAGATAATCATTTTAAGTGAGGTTAAGGCATCAGTTTTCAGGAACATACAAGTCTTTATTTTTTTCTTAATATAAAAAATATGAAAAATGGATAATAGTTTATGATTATAATTTACAGTACCTACACTACCTAATCACAAATCAAGGCATTTATTGCAGTTATAAACTGGTCATTTTATGTACTTAACAGTTCTTTTGGAGAAAAGCATATTTTAGTGTTGTCTTTGTGTTCATATCAGGTTGGTACATATTTTCCTTTAAAAATACAGATAGTAAATATTTAGGCTTTGCGGGCCATAAGGCTGTTACAACTGTTCATCTCTGTTCTTATAGCCATGCACCATATGAAAATGAATGTGCATGGCTGTGTTCTGATAAAACTTTATTTGTAAGAACAGGTGGCTGGTTGGATTTGGCCTGTCATTTTGCAAATCATCTCATTTTCAGATTTTTAAGTCTATTATGAATGTGAGTAAAGTATATACTAGTGTTGCTGTGAATTCACTTATGACTTTTTCTTTTAAGTTTGTGCCGCTGGATTATTCTGTACCTATAGAAATTCCTGTTATGAATTGTAAGCCAGACAAACTTCCATTATTCAAACGACAATATGAAAATACCATATTTATTGGTAAGTTTCTCTTCTGATGTATTGTGCCATAAATGTGTCCTAGATGTCTTGTACAAATATGCATAATTCTTGATAACTCAAGGTTTAGATAGTCTATTAACAGTGTAACTCATAGTCTCAGGTTATTGCAATATGCCTGAAAATTGTAAAGAAAATATTCGTTCAGCTCACCATTTAAAATTTTACTTGTTTCTACTGAATTAGCAATATTTAAGTTTAAAATATTGTTATACTTGTTGGGTTTTATTGATGTATTTTATAGGAAAAGTAATTTGGTTTTTTTTTTGTTTTTCAAAAATAAAAAGTGTAGAACTGGGCTTGAGGCAGTAAATTAAAAAAAAACACACAAAAAAAAACGTCTGCTGTTTGTTTCACAGTGTGATAACCACCAGAAACATAAAAATTAATAAGGTCTGACATCTGCCCTTTTGCAGTTTGTTTGTTTGTTTGTTTATTTATTGCTGTTTTTTTTTTTCTTCAGCTATTAATTCCTAGCTGACTTTCGGAACATTTTAAGAAAGCAGCTTAAACTAATTCTCCAGACCTATTTTATCAGCCTGTTCTCTGTCACTAAGTCTTAGAGAGTGAATAATGGGGGACTTTTGACTTTACCACTAAAGTCAAGAATGTCAGCATTTTATAAAATATTAGTAAAGGGCATGGTAGGGTTAAAAGGTGTTTTTTTTTTTTTAATTTAAAATGTAGTATAAGAATCAATTATATTTTTAAAATTAGGAACAAGCTATGTAATTATTATATTAAAATAATAAAGTAAGTTTTTGCCCTGGCCAGGGGGCTCAGTTGGTTTTAGTGTCATTCGATACATGAAAAGGTTACAGGTTCCGTTCCCAGTCAGGGGACATACCTAGATTTCCGGTTTGAGCCCTGCTTGGGGAAGGTGTGGGAGGCAGTCCATCGATGTTTTTCTCTCACATTGATGTTTCTCTCTCTCCCCTTTCCTCTCTCTAAAAATCAATAAAAAACAAACAAACAAACAAAAAACAACCCATAATATCCTCAGGTGAGGCTTAAAAAGTAATAATAAAATAAAATTAAATAAAGTAAGTTTTTAAAGTCATGAAGTGTTTATCTCCTTTGCTAAATATGATAAGAACAATAATGAAGCTCCTTAGTTATGACTAATGTGTTTGAAAAACTGAAATAATAGGAATTTTTAATCCATTTTACATATAATTTTTTTACTTATCCTGTTCATAGTGAGCGACTTGATGACAGCTAGCAGACTGTACTTTCGTGTGAAATGTAACTTTATTACAATAAATACGTAAACTAACCTTCCCGTGTGTATGTTGAATACTGATCATGTGATGGGTAGAGGAGGGGTGGGTTTAGAGAAATACTAAGCACATGTGCTCCAGGTGTTCTACATGTCATTTCATGTCCCATGTTTCTCTTTTGCTCTTCAGGCTCAAAGACAGCAGATCCGTACTGTTATGGTCATACCCAGTTTCACCTGTTACCAGAAAAAGTAAAAAGGGAGAGGCTCCTGAGGCAAAACTGTGCTGACCAGATAGAAGTTGTTTTTAGAGCTAATGCTATGGCAAGCCTTTTTGCTTGGACTGGAGCACAAGCTATGTATCAAGGTAAAATGATGGTACTGTTGGAAGATATCTGACATTTTAAAAAATTTAATAGTTCATTTCCTTGGTTGAGACTTAACGGTTCGAAAACTTGCATTGCCACAAAGCATTGTTTGGAAACCCATAATTAAATATTTTACATGTGCAGTTGTCCAGTGGCACTTGGGTAGTGATGTGATCTGTTATGTTGACCACTTTGTGTGACTGTACTTTTTCTGATGGTGTTGTCGAGCATTTCAAAGACTATAGAGCCCGCTAGTCAGCTCTGTAGATGACAGCAGCTGTCTGAAGCTAAGGAAGGAAATGCTGTGGTGGATTAAGTGTTAGGTTAAGTCCTAGCTATTTTTTATCATTTATTTGAAGGCCATGTCTAGGATGTGGATTAGGGGATTGTTTATTCAGTAAATAGAGAATGTTTTTTATGTATCAAGCACTGTTGGCCTTGGAGATATAAAGTGCTGGATAAGACAGGCAGATCCTACTCTTCTGGAGTGTATAGTGAGGAGAATAAAGGATAATAAACAGGTAAGATTTTTAGGTAGTGGTAATACTGCAAAGAACATTACTAGGTAGATAAGGGCTAGAATGATTTATGAGGCACAGGTTTAAATGAGATATGGGGCAGAATCTCTGTAAACATAATAATTCAGAGGAGGACTCGAGAAGGATGACTCTGAACAGAAACCGAATGGTGAGGGGCTGCTGCCCAAGTGTAAACTCTGAGGAAACACACTTGAGGCAGAATGGCAAGTCATATCTGAGGCGGAACAGACTCGAGGTGTTTAAGGACCTTGAAGGCTGATGAAGAGAGGGAGGAGCCATTTCACATAGGACTTTTAGAACCCATTTGAGGCATTTGGATTTCATTTTAAAACCTGAAGTGATATAATATATAACGAGTTTAATCCTATATAAATACCCAGGAGGAATTTTAATACAGATTTAATTATTGCCAAGCCCACCTTTTTCCTTTATGTATATATTTAACCTTATAGTCACAATTGTTGACTTGCGTTTCTATAATAGAAACGGGAGAGGAATCTTTGTTGAAGATTTATTTATTCATGAAAGATAAGTACTTTTTGCAGTATAATTCCATATTTTAGCAACATTATTTATTGACCATCTCCATTGTGGCTGGTATAAAATAAGTGTGGGGAAATAGCTATGCCTGGTCCTGGCATTAGGGTTTTAAAGTATTGAAGCCAGTCAGCCTGGATAAGAAGCAGTTGGAAAATTGAGTAAAGTTTAAGGCAGTCTGGATCCTTACCACATAAGACTCACTAAGTGAAATGACAGCAACTCATAAAACCAACTTTGAGATACATAAAGGAAGAGACAGAATTTGTATAAGGACCTAGTTGAAGTCCTTGGAAAGGTGGTGTTTTTTTTAAGGTTTTTTGTAGATGTGAAATAAATGGCCTTCATAGTTATTGGATGGTAGATGTTATTGGTATGGGGAGCAGTGATGTAGTTAATAGCAGATGCAGGGAAATCTGCTTAGATACAGCTGCTCTTATAAGAAGTGAATTAAGGTTGAAAGCTGTTGAAGATAGAAGTTGTTGAAAAGATGTATCCTGAGTTAGGGATACTAGATGTGATGAATAATTTTTGATGAGATCTTTAGGAAATTGGCAGGTAAAATATCTAGTAGTTGATACTCCTCTAATACATATATTTTGTTTGGGTTAAATATATGTTAGTGTAAATTTCAGTATAACTTTCTTCTCTAGGATTCTGGAGCGAAGCAGATGTCACTCGACCTTTTGTCTCTCAGGCCGTGATCACAGATGGAAAATACTTTTCTTTTTTCTGCTACCAGTTAAATACTTTGGCACTGACGGCACAAGCTGATCAGAATAACAGTCGTAAAAATATATGTTGGGGGACGCAAAGTAAGCCTCTTTATGAAACGATCGAAAATAATGATGTGAAAGGTTTTAACGATGATGTTCTACTACAGATAGTTAACTTTCTACTGAACAGACCAAAAGAAGACAAATCACCGCTGTTGGAAAAATAAGAAGAAACATTTGACTCAGGACTTTGGGAACCCTTACATTTTACTGAAGCAACAATAAAAAGAATTTTAATGACATGACTTGTGTCTGCCACATATTAAATGCACTGATTTTGAGACAAGTATTGCTTAATGTTAACCTGTGATTAGATCTCTCATTCTGCTCAAAACATGGTGAAAGATTTAATTTTAGATATAGTGTGTTGATGTAAAAGTAACTTTATATATGACTAAATGATGAGATTGTTTAAGCTTTCTTCAATCCTGGTATTGCAAGTGATTGTAAAGGTAATATAAGGGTACTAGTTCAAATGCTTATGAATATATAGATATTTTGTTAATATTTTTCCTTTTTCAAATGTATTTTGTTAACATGAGAATAGAATTTTCAGAGTCCTATTCAAACTCCTTTAAAACTTACACATCATTTTGCAAATATAGGAAACTCAGTCCCAGGGAAGTTGGGTGACCTTTCTAAAATTGACATGATTAACAGCATAATGGATGAGTTATATGCAATTAGGTGCTAGCACTTAGCAGTAATGTTCACATATTTCAGTCAGTGTTATTTGCTCTAAGATTAGGACTATGTCTGCTATGTTCCCAAATTAGTTGTCAGTTGTTAATCACGCTGAGAATTAAGGTTAATTCAAAACATTTTTAGTGAGAGAAAAAAAAGCATGCCGATACTTCTCACTTTATGTAACCTGCTACTGTGAATATTTACCCCATTTAGTACTCCAGTCACATGACAAATAATTATTGGTTTTTCTTCCTCTTCTCCCTTTCTCACCCCTTCACTTTCTTTCTTTCAAGACAAAGGTCACAGTTACATTGATTGAAGCTTCAGAAGCCTAGGGATAGTTGTCACAAGTGATTGCTAAACTGAAGGAACAGTATTTGAGAGTTCACTCTGCAAGGTGTTGTGCTGTGTTTCATCTTTCACCCACTACTTCAGTTACCCAGGATGCTTTGTAATGCATTTCATTCTTTTACTTAAGTTGTTTCCAAAGCTTGGACTACTGTTCTCTACCCTTTGTCCTGTCTGTTCCAACCTGCCTGTTGCATTCCCGTTAGTCCTTAATGGAAAAAATGATGCATAGAGCGCAACCTTACCAAGTTCCAAGTAAAATGATATCTCGTAAGCTTGGCTATCACTTTCTAACTTACTGAACTTTGACCAATTTGAGTTACCAGCCTTGATTATTGGCTTTCATAAAACAAAATAATCTCAAAGTTGTAAGGATTAAATGAGCTAGTACATGTGAAAGTGCTTTTAAAATGCTATGTAATTAAAATATTTGGGATTCATTTCAAATGTCCTTGCTGTCTCAAAGCTGGGACATATTTAACTCAATTAAATTTACATGGGCCATACCGAAAATGAAAAACTTTCTAAGACATCTCCCACAAGGGTCCAGAGCAATACAATTAATCCATGAATTCTTGAAAATTTCCATGAAACAAACCTATGAATGCTTCCCAAATCATTTTATAAGCTTGTTTAAATTTTTTAATCATTAAAAAACAATGGGTTAAATATACATTTCAATATAAAATGCAGAAATCCCAAATAAAAAGATAATATGCCAAAATTCAACAGTAATGAAAAGAATCTACCTTAATAGGGTAGAGTTAGTCATGGAAATTCAGTAATGGATTGGTATTACATAATAGTTTTCCGTAAGTCTGAGGTTTAATATGTAGGTTGTGATTTTGACCTTTTGCATTTTTAAAAGGTTATAGTTAGAAGATAATTTGATTTGTTTTTTTAAATATGTAAAGGAACTGTCATTGGAGTTAAAATGCAAGTGTAACGTTCTTTAGAACTGAATTGATGGGAAATCCAAGTTGATAAATTCAAATAGGACCTCATTTGTTTTTTGTTTTTTACCTTTTTAATTTTTGAACAAAAGAAATGAAGTTTTACCTTAGTGCTTGCTTAGTGATATATAGACTTAATCAGCAAAAATTCATACATCAGCCAGTTTAGGAAAACTGAAGACAGAAGAAAGTAACCATCCTTTAAAAAAAATCAGTGTGTAATGATTATAAATTTGATGCTTTAATATTTTAATTGAAACATGAATCTTCAATGTATTTTAATGAAAATTGTGTTGATATAAACATATTCACAAATCTAGCATCTTTTAGCGGTGATACATATATATAAACGGGAATCACTCATTTTGCTATGGACTTAGGACCTTACTCACATTATTCAGGTGTGTAATGCAGCAATATGTATCCCAAAGAGCTTATAAATGAGCAAGGTGTACTTTGATTATCATTGTAATTCTAGGTCTGAAGGACAAAATCCGTCCTGAAAGCTCCTGTGATGTTTAGCCACTTGGAAAGTATTTCTTTGGATCATCAGTCCAGGTGAAACTTTCGTTTGTAAATTAAATATATTTATGCTGTAGGCACTTTGTTAGGATCTTCAACAGACTTTCAACACGTTTTCCTGGTGAAAAGCACTGATGATGAAGGTGGTGGGATTTAGAGCTGGAAGGGGCATCAGGGTCATTTAGTGTAGCAACTGATCTTGGCTTATACCTTCACCTGACCCCACCCAGTGTGGGTTTTTGTTTTAATTGTTAACATGAAAAGAGAGACTATAAAACATCCATATTTCAGATTCTTTTGAAAAATTGTAAGATCTGGTGACTCCAGGTTTACATTCTTGCAAGTTAACATGGACAGGAACTGGAAATTGTACTGGGTCCCTACAGTTTATCCCAGTCCTCCCACTTCTTACTTCTCTTTACTTGTGAACATCGTCGGGCGTACTTCACTAATTTCTGTGAAATGTTTTATTCTGAGGCCTTGAGTTTATGACACCTGAGGTCCAGCTTGTGATTAAGAACTGGTAATACCAGTGGCAAAACTCAACCTTTGCAATTACTTTTTAGGCGTTAGAAACCTGTTTTCCAGCAACAAATATAGTAATGATAAATTCAGAAGAATTCAATTTCTTTTGTGTTAATTAAACCAGATGAGACTTGACTTTGAGGCTGGAGGATGATATATAAAGTTATCTGGCAAAATAATGAATGTCTGCTCCCTTCCTCTTCTGCATAAAGAGCAAAATGAATCCTGACTTTTGTTTTGACAGTTTACTTAGGAGGTTGGGAGGAATTTTGTCCATTTTTATAGAACTAAAATTGGCACCCAGAGAATATTTGGAACTACACTGGGTATTTAGCTTCCCTTCCTACCCTAAGTCAGATTGTCTCCAGCACCACACTCCCCAGCTGTGGAAGAAGGTCGGGATGCTTTTACAGGTTGTGCCCTCTTGCAAGTTGAGCCCATCAGACTTAAGAAAGGGCCCAAATGGTGATTCAAAACCAGACTGGCCAGAAAGCTGCAAGGTGCCTTTAAAAACAAAAGCAAACAAAGGGAAAAAAACCCCACAACTTTGGACTTCTTCCTTAAATGATGGACTAGGTGCCGTATTTGGAAACATCACCTTGGAAGCATTAGAGAGCTAACAAGATAGTGACTAATTGAAAGAAAAGACAAATCGAGGCTGAGAGAACAAATAGCATTTAACAGCCATGTGAGAATATAGGACCACCTAGGGAGGACGAAGGTGAGAATATAGGACCACCTAGGGAGGACGAAGGTGAGAATATAGGACCACCTAGGGAGGACGAAGATGAGAATATAGGACCACCAAGGTTGGGATTCTGGTAGAACAACTTGGTTTGAGACCCTGAAGGACCACATCCTTGGACTAAGGGTGAACCAAAGTAAACCATTCACATAGAATATAGCTTAGATTTGAGTCCGCTGCATAGCTCAGAAAAATCTGGAATTTTCAATGTGGATTATTGTGCACCAGGGATCTGAAAGGTGCAAATCTTGAAAAAGAATGTTCTTCTAGGCCTCATTATTTCTACAAACAGCTTTTAATACAGTATCTTCCTATAATAACAGAACAAGAGGAGAAAGCAAGCAAGCATGAAAACTGGCAGAAACAATACAATAGAAACACCCAAAATGGCACTAAATATTTGGGTTGTGAGACAGATTTTATTTATGTATATTATATTCAAGGAGATAAAGAACTTTAAGAATTTCAGCATAGCATTGGAAATGAAACAATGCAAGTAGTGTGGAGAGAAGATAAAGAAGTATATTAACTGAATGTAGGAGCTTAGAAATAAGGAAACTTGGGAAAAGAAACAAAGGATCAATAGGTATTAGGACTTCCCTTTGTTCCTGTACCAGAGGTTGTGGATACCAATCTGTAGCAGTCTTTGTACAAAGCTCTATGTAATTTGTTGCTTAGTTGATATTTTCAATGTTGATTACTAACATTATGCCAGAGAATAATCAGTGGGAATGTGTGTCTATAAACTAATAGCTAGTGCATGTTATTTTATCTTGCATATTTTCTGTTTGTTCAGGATTTTCAAGGTGCACTCATCATATTTATTTCTGAGAATTGTACAGTTTTTCTTAAACAAATAGGTGTTCATTTTAAAATTGGCCATTACTTCACAAGAGGGTAATATTTGTAACTATATTTCAAGTTAGCATACATCTCAGTAAATCGATAGTTTAAATGTCCTAAAAACAACAGGACACAATGCAGGTCAAGAGCCGGTTTTAATTTATCTCACAGGTGATCTGTCTTTGTTCCGTTTAGCTATAATGGAAAATCCCCTTAATGTTGACAGGATTTCTTTATAATAAACCATTACTGTGTCTGAAACACCCTTTTCAACAGGCACAGTTGAACAGGAAACAGCAATTTGTGAAACCAAGTTACCTGTAATCATGGTAAGCAAAGTCCTATATAATCTGTCATTATAATATCTCTCTATTTTAAGAATTTGCAAATTTTATGTTCATATCTGTTGCATATTAGTTTGAAAATGATCTCCAGCTGGATTAGTGATGAGTAAGATTCAGGAACTGTCCTTATAATTTGAATAGATGAACAGGAATCTAGGGAGGAAAGGGAAAGTACATGGGGAGTAATTGCTGAGTGCCAGGTACTGCATTAGCATTGCAGCAGTCAACATTCAGCATTCATACTTACTGGAAACTCGTTGAGGTGCAGTTACTTATCATGGACTACCCAAAAGGACACATAGATAAATAATATTTATAACCACCCTCGGTAGGAGCATCCAATAAGGTTTATGAATTTATTTGTATATATCAAAGCATATCCTATGTATTAATAAAATTTTATCCACTCTGGTGAAGAATGGATAAGCTTTAAATTTAGTTTAGAAAATCAGAATTTCATATTGCTTTGTTTCTTAGTTTCATTTTGATCTGCAGAATATCAATTATTTTTGTTGTTGCTATAAAATACATGATTATTATAGAAAATTTGAAAAGCAGAGAGGAAGGTAATATGCTGCTAACATTTATTTGTGCATTTTTAGTTGATATTTTATGTTTTGAGATTATACCATAGTTACATGTTTTTTACATTTTTATTTCATAACCACTTTCCCAGAATATTATTTTCTTAAATAGTTTTTTTACTGGGGTATTCAGAAGGTGGTTGAGAAGTAACAGTAATACACACTAAAAGAGAAATACATTAACGTGAAATTTTCATAATAAGTTTGCATTATTTATAGGGGAAAAAAGAATCACATGTTCAATTATAAAACAAATTCAAACATGGTAATTATTTAAGATTAGCTAATGTAGGTATAAATATATTTAATGTTGGACTAGTTAGTTCACAAGTACACAGAAGATTAAATCTTGACTTTGAATATATTTTTAAGATTTTCATATCTCACCCCTGGGCATGATTCATAAATGGAAATATAAATGGTCTGTGTAGTTGGAAAGGCCTAAATGTAGTAAAAATATATGTGTAACTATCCTCTAGAAAAGTGTAATTTGTTGCAAACTTCGAAACCTAGATTTTTAAATGTCTGTTGAAAGAACAAGGCCCAAAAAATTCCTTCAGTCGAATTCATGTTACCTGAAAATGTAAACAAGTATGAAAATCAGTTTGACAGTTGCATCTAGATTGATGTCTTGCTTCTGTCATTACCAGCGAGTGACTTAGGACCAATCACTTTTTCTTAAACTTGGTTTCTTCATCTAATGAGTTGAAGGGGTTGGGCAGGAAGACCTTCAGAATTTCTCCTAACTCTAATGTATGATGAATTATTTCTTCTAAGCCTGTGGAGGCAGATGGCTTTTGCCATTAACATTATTTAATTTTTTTTGTGTGTGTGTGTGAAACTGTTTCCAAATGACAAAATGCTGAAGTTCTTAAGAGCTGGAGAGATGTGCGGGTTTAGGTTGCCCTTTCACTGTATTTTCTCACTTGTGATATTTCTCTTTCATACATTTTTCCTCATGGCAATATCCCCTGAGGCTAGCCTCATAAACTTGGAGAATAAAGGACATATAATGCTCATCAAGTTTACCTCTGAAACACTTGCACAAATTCTCGGTTCCCTCTGTTCCCAATGGAGTAAGTTTATTACCTCTCAAGGTGGCCACGTTACAGAAATGAACTGTACTGATGCTAGGCAATTTTTGAGTTCCAGTCTGTTTTTTGGTATCTTCTTTATACTCTCTTAGATACATCTCTTAAGATTATTTGGGTATCTTCTCCATTTCTTTTCATCATTTTCAAGTACATTTTAACGATCTTCCTGTGGGCTTGTGTAATTTTTCCCCCCTTGCATTAAAGGTCCAATGCTGTGGGCTGTGTGGTGAGCGTTTTAATATTCTCTTGTGAACATGGCTAAAGATGAGCCTAGAGACAACTAAATTGCTCAGCCCCTAACTACACTTATAGTCCGTCAAGTCCAAGGGACAGTTCTGTCCATAGAAGGAACTAGAAGAAAGTCAGTTCTCAGAAAATGAAGTCATGTGCCAAAAAATGGGAGACAAACTATAAAAACCCTTAACCTCAGTATCAGTATACGGAATGCAAATGAAATAATGAATTACTAATTCCTTCTCATTGGATTGGGAAAAAAATTAGAATATCTAAATACCACATATCATTTTGGATGTGGGGGAAAGGGAGCTCTCACACTCTGCAGGCCAACATTAAAATAGTTGCAACCCCACCCGGCCGCAGTGGCTCCGTGGTTGAGTGTTGACCTATGAACCAGGAGGTCATGGTTTGATTTCCAGTCAGGGCACATGCCTGGGTTATGAGATCACTCCCCATTGGGGGACATGTAGGAGGTAGCCAATCGATTCTCTCTCATCATTGATGTTTCTATCTCTCTCCCTTTCCCTTCTTTTCTGAAATCAATAAAAATATATTTTTAAAAAATAGGTGCAACCCCTGTGGGTTGCTGCTTTCTGTAGTATCCTATGCAGTTGAAGATAAACACACCCTGAGACATAGCAATGGCCCTTGCAGATCAGCACCATAAATGTACTTTCTCTCAGGTGCATAGGCACCTGTCTGCAGGAGCTGAGCAGGGCCACTGAGGACAGGACCGAGTGGGCATCACTCATCCCAGGGTCTCCAGGAGTCAGAGCCAACTCAACAGTAAGAGCATTCACATCACTGGCAATAACATGTTCAGTGAATATGTTAGAATACAGATGATCTTATCATTTCTTGACATGCTAAATGAATGGACTTTTGACTAGCAAAAATGGAACATTTCCAGAGTTGTCAAGTATCTTGTGGAACCACATAGATTTTGTGGACACAGCATTATATTTTTAGTAAAGAAATTGTTTCCTCTGGGAAAAGCACTGAGCATGGAAGCGTTGAAAGGAGTGACACGGGATGGAGGTCATTCACTGCACCCATCCTCTTTGTCCTCTTTGTCCTCATAGTCACTAAGCATTCCCTGGGGATGGAGCACCGTGCTGGGTGTTAGGAACTAGATTCTTGCTATTCTATCTGCATCGGTTACTTGGTGTGTGTCGTTTCTCCATCTGAAAATGGATTTTAATGCTAAATGATCCAGAGATACATGGTGAGAAATTATTAACTAATCCTTATTAAGAAGACTCGTTAACAAGTCTTCAATATTAATGTTTGACCATTTGAAACTAGTAAAACACCGGCAACAGAGGGACATTGGACATGGGGGGCAGTGACCAGACATGTGAGTGGGAGCTGGCATCTGCAGAGTTGGAATCAGCATCAGCCTTACCCAGGGAGGCAGAATGAGTGCTCGTGTGCAGTTCTGTGGAGCTTGCACAGGCCTACTGAAGAATGGTTTATTTTTGCTCCATGATGTCGGGGGGTTCACTGGGTATCACTCAAATGATAGGAGTGACAACACCTGAGCACAGGGATCATCTGCAGACACGTGTCTGGCAATTGCTTCTGGCTGTTCACTGGGATCTCAACTGCGTCGGGTTGACCAGAGCATGTATCCTTGGGCTCTTTACATAGCCTGGCCTCCTCACAGCATGGCGTTCTGAGGGTAGTTGGGCTTTTCCATGATGGACCCAGTGTCCAGAAGAGAGTGCCCAGAAAGAACTAGCGGAGGCTGCGGGCCTTTTCTGACTGAGTCTCAGCAGCCCCAGAGCATCACCTTCACCTAATCAATCAGTCACGGCAGTTAGAAGTCCACCAAGGTTCAGAAGAAGGTGGCATGCACCCCACTTCTTGATGGCAAGAATATCAAAAGAACTTTGGATTCATGTGTCAGGCTACATGGGTTGAAGGCCACCAAAGTCAGAGAAGAGGACAACTGAAGGAAAAGGATGATGAGAGAAACTGCTGCTCCGTGGGCCAGAACGGGCTCCTGTGGAAAGTCTGTGGCTCTAATTACTGTGCTTGCTGCCGGCTCTCCAGGTGCTGCTTTAGAGACTTCTCGGAGTTGCCCATTCTTGTTTCCGGAAGGCCTCCTTACTAAAGTTTCATTGGCTGGACCCCTCACATCAGCCATGTGAAAAGGTCTCTGTGACTTGCTAGAAGGGAGTAGCAAAAAGTGAGGCTTCCTGCTTTCATGACAGATGTATGGAAAGATGTTTCAGGTGTCAATGCTGTTTTTAGCCTAATTTCAAGGAATGGCCTTCCTTAATGTAGGTCTCCTCAATATAATATTGTCTTTGTGGAGTGCTTATTACCTGTCATTATGCCGCCACTCACCCTTGGCTTCAGGATCCCAGATACACTTACTCCTTCCATGAAACCTCTGGGGGAACTGACTTTGGGATTCCAGATGCAGGTCCAATGTCCTCTCAGATTCATGAGGCAAGATGTTTTTGTCAAGAATACTCCATGGAGAGAACTCCACAGTGCTTTCAAACTGTTGTCTATGTAATAGAACACAAGGCAATTTATGCTTACTCAGCACACTGTTGTAAATGGGAGGGGGCTATTTTGGATCAGCAGAAACTGGCTATGATTCCTCCCACCGCAGGCTCCATCTGGTTGTGCAAAGGAATCAGTATTTCCATACCTTTAGCCCTCTCCGGACATGCTGATTGGGAAACTCTGGTAGAGGAAATAACTCTGGTTGAGGGTGGTGGAGATCTGAATTCCAGTCCTGTCTACTGCTGTGCTAGTTCTGTGGTCTTGGGCAAGTAGTTGCCCTTATATTTAGTCCTTCCTTTGCCTCACTCTCCTTTCTTCATTTATTTGTCTGTTTTTTCCTCTACTACTTTTTCCCTATGAAATAGTTCTTGATATTTTTCATGAATAGTGCTGACCTTGGTGTCCTTTTTATGTCAGTGAAACAGATCTTTGAGAAATGATCTCTTCTTGCCTACAAGATGCCTGTCTGTTCTAAGTGAGAAGTTAGGCGATTTCTGTTTCTACTAGGAATGCCCCCCCTCCTTTTTTTTCCTTGGCCATTGTAGGAGACATGTCAGTCATTTGGAAATTTTCATGGGTTGAAATGTGAACCTAAATAAGGAGATGGCAGCTGCTCAACTGGCACCCCAAATCCTACAGTTCTCTGGGAAGGAAGTAGGACAAAAAACTTTTCTTTTTCAGCAAACATGTGACTCAAGTGTAACATGTTTCAACTTTGGTTTTCTCTCTCCCCCAGCCCCATAGCTGAATGTATTCTTTTTCTTTGGGTGGCAGACAGAGTTGAGGGATCAGCAAACAAAGACCAAAGAAGTCCTCAGTGTTAGGAAATAAAGCATAAGGTATGAGAAGCAATGATGTGGCTGAGTGTGAAGCTCAGTGTAGGGGTTGTGGTTAGTTTGGGGGTCACAGTGAGTGTGGGGGTCACGATGAGTCAGTGGAATCGTGGAGGAAATCGAAACAATTCTCTGAATATAGCATTCAAAGCAGAGCAAGAGCTTTGCAAAACTCCCCTGACTAAATATACTCTGTGTGATTTGCTGATTTATAGAAAGAAAAAAAAAAGAGTTTCTCCTAGTTTTAGAAAAGAATGTAACAGAAGGAAACCAGACACAGAGGCAGGCAGACCATGGGTTTGACAGGGCTTCTTGGCTGACAGCAAAGTCCACCCTTGACGGATCACCACATGCGCGGTCTCTGCTGAAGAGGTACATTGCTGCAGCCAACAGCCCTGGGAAAGGAGCCAGTCTGGCTGGTGTGGTTGTGAGACTGAGGAAGAGACAGAATGAAAAAGGACCAGAAGAACTACAGGGAAAAGGAACAAGACAGGCCCTGAGGATTAGAGGTGCAGAGCCTGGGACTAGAGAGCCCATGGGTTAGCTTCCCATAGCCCTGAGCTCCATTGCTAACTGTCATGAGGAGGACACATGGGGAGACAGTTCACATGTTTGTTTGCTTATTCACGGACTCTTATTGCATGTTGCAGTGTGGGACACGCTGGGCTGAGCACGGAGGATCTGGAGAGAGCAAGAGAGACTCCATGTGCAAGGAGCTCAGACTGGCGTGGAAAGGCTAGACTATTTCCTCCTATGACTCACTTTCCACAGGTAATCAACATAGACCTGTCTCATCATTTCAGGCTCCATCTTTTTCCCCAAACTGATCTAGTTCTTTGTGTCCAAAAAAAACCAAAAACGTTTACAAGTTTTAACATCTGGTAATGGTGGAAGGGGAGTGGTTGGAATGTGTGTTGGTGGGTGTGGTAGGCTAAAAAATAGCCCCCAAAAGATACGCATGTCCTAATCCCTGGAACATGTATGTTTGAGAAACAGACATTTGAAAAACAAAACAACAACAAAAAAATAGTCTTTGCTGACACCTAGATTTGGGCCTAGTGAAATTGATTTTGGACTCTTGTGTTCTGATCTGTGAGAGAGTAGATTACTGGTATTTTAATCCATGAAGTTTGTGACTTCATGGATTCGTGTGGGGGACAGGAATGGTGTGGGGAATGGCCTGTAAAGCCGTGAATATAGTCTTGTTGCTCTTACTTATTTTGATGCTCACCATATTCTGCTCAGGTATGTTTAGGCATATGTATTTAAACTATATCTGTATCTAAATATTCTTTTTCTCCTCTTTTCCTCTCTTCCCACCCCTTTCGTCCCCTCCCCCCCGACTCTTATCACACACCCACATGCACACACATGCATGGTGTGCGCGTAAATAAAAATGAGGCAATATTTGTGCAGTGAAACAAAATGGCTTGGTGTTTTGTCTAAATCAAGACAACTATTTATTTATATTATAGTGAGCTCCAAAGTCCTGCTTTGAAACATATGCTTCTTCAAGTACTTGGGTTTGGGAACAAAGTGTTGAAAAATATGTCAAGATGGTGACTTGATTGTATTTATAGTATCTTTGCCATGTCCTCCACTTTTGAATTTTGACACCAGGCAAAATTGAAGGCAAATGCTAAACAAGTACCAAAGAACAGTAAGTGATGCAAATAAAAAGCTGATGTGTTAGCAACAACCCTTGTAACAGCCGTATGTAACAATTGGGTTGATACCCATAGCCAGTCTATTCAAAATCAATTATGTTCCTAAAGAGACATTATTTAAATTGCTATCTGTGAATCCAAAGATAAAAGTCAAAGTATTTCTGTTGATTGCTGTAGCAGTAACACTGGATGGAGTTAGTTGCACAATCATGAAGCACTTCCAAAAAAGTTCAGCAACAATTTCATGCAGATTATCAGAACAGATGTTGGTTTCTGCCTTACAAATTAAGGTGCCAACAGTTGGGATCTCTTAACATTCTGCATGGCCACTCAAATAATCTTTTGTCAACTGAGTTGCTTAGTGTCAGAAACAATGCCAGTGGCCAGTTCAATTTTTGGCAGGGAGAGCCATGAACTATGGATAGCATATGAGCATCAGGGAAAAGGAAAGAAGTAAAATAAAGCAAGGATTCAGGTTCTAAGTACAGCCTTCTAGCATTGTCAATGTGGCTTCTGAGTGAATGTGGGATGAAGATTTTGGAGATATCTAGCACCAGGGAAATGTGGGATGTGATTGAAATCACTAGAGTCAAAAATAATCTAAGAAAGATGGTAATGATTCCCTGCGTGTCTCCAGAATCACTAATGAACCTTTCCACGAAGAATCCTGCTAGTCCTAGACTGAGAGTATCACACCATCACTGTGTTTTCCACATAATCCCCACATCTTTTAAAGTATTCACTTCATTAAGCAATCCTCAATTCCCAATATAAGTGTGCACCTGCCTCCCCCTGGACCCTGGTAGATTCATGCTTAGAATATGCACCAGACAGAGAACATGGCCTTCTGGTCACTTTCATGCTTTATTGTGAGGCTTTTCTTTAGCATGTAGTTTATATTTGAACTAGAGGCCCAGTGCACAAAATTCGTGCATGGGTAGGGTCCTTAGGCCTAGCCGGCAATCAGGGCTGATCAGGTTCCCTGCCTCGCGGTCTCCTTGCCTCCTCCTTCCCTCTCTCCCTCAGCGCCCCGCCGCCTCCAGTCACCCACCATGTTCCGCGCCACCCCCTGGTGGTCAGCACACATCATAGCGAGGGATTGAACTCCTGGTCTGCCAGCTGAACTCCCAAGGGGACAATTTGCATATTAGCCTTTTTTTATATAGGATTCCAAGATGAATTACCCCCAAATATAAAAGTTTTCCTGCATTATCACCATATAATCTTTCAAATTAGCAATTCAACAGTAATATGACACTATCTTAAAATTCATAAATCTCATTTGAATTTTATCAAACATCATATTAATGTCTTCTTCCTTCCTGGGTCAGGATCCAATCTGGACAACATGCGGCATTCAGTTGTTAGGTGCCAAGGGTCTTCTTCAGTCTGAAGTTGCTTGTCACTTTTCTTGTCTCCTTTTCCCTTATGGTCTTCTGGTCTTCATTTATTGATTTTACAGAGAGTAAGGGAGAGAGAGAGAGAGAGAGAGAGAGAGAGAGAGAGAGAGAGAGTCAGAAACATCAATGAGAAACATTGATTAGCTGCCTCCTGCACGCCCCCTACTGGGGATTAAGTCAGCAACCAAGGTACACGCCCTTGACCAAAGTCCAACCTGGGACCCTTCAATCAGACTGAGCTCTCCACCCATTGACCCAGTATGCACTAACATTATATACTCATTGTATTTCATTGTTTCTAGGTTCCTTGATGATATGGATTACATCTGTCCTTTGTTCAGTCTCTATTACATTGCACAATGCCTGAGGCTAATAGTGCTTAACTATCTGGCTAATGAATGAATGCATCACTTTAATTAGAATCCTCAGCAAAAGCAATTAAAATATAATTGACTGGAATAGAATTTGACTTACTAATTTTGGAGTTACAAATATATGGAATTTCCTTCTGCTTCACTCATAATCATTCAGAATATTTTAAGAATGTAACTATCTGATTTGAGTATCTCAATTTTGGGGAACATACAGTTTGCATCTATGGAAGATTACCTCATAGGTGCAGTAAATTAGAGCCTTCAACACTGTCCACTTTGTGTCTTTTCTCCTCTACGGTCAGCAGAATACTTTGTGTATCATATTCGTTTTCTTTCCAAGGCACTGAATGTGGGTGCTCTGATGTGTAATTTGTCCATGCAAAAAAAGTAAATTGCTGCTGGAGAATAATGTATATAGTGTTGTTCCTGCTTTTGTGGAAAAAATGTCACATCACTGACTTTAAATTTTGAATAAACTTATGTTAAGACTTTTTTTCTCCATGTTGCTGTGACTAAAGTAGGTACAAGGCCTCTAGCATCATGTTCATTCATTCAGTAGATATTCATTGAAAACCTGATACTTACAGATACTGTCTTAGATGATGGGGATATAAAATGATTAAGTCATCGTCCCTATTCTCGTAGGAATTATAGTCTAATAAGAAAGGCCACTAAAGAGACAGTAGTAAGATGATAAGTATCATAGTAGGTACCCTGAATCAAGATGAACTACCACGTGGCCATTTCAACAGGATATTGTCACACAGGGGTATGGCATGCATGAGAAACTCAATCTAAAAACTGAAAATCAACTTTACTTATTTTTGTATGTTTTCCAAAAATTGCCAGGGGTGATTATCACATGAAACACTGCTAAAAATTTGCTGTACCCCATCATGCCCCAATCAATCGTAAGGTCACTGCCCTTAGTCTTCTCCAGCTCACATTCAGCATTGTCTCTCCCTCTCCCAAAACTCTCTATGAAATTTGTTGATCTTCTTCTATTTTTCTATTTCTTTCTCCTTTTTATTTTTTTCCCAAATTTATCTTTTTTCTTGGTATTCTTCTCTACTTATTTTTCCTTCTTCCCCGAATCTATTCTTTTCCCACAAGAATAGATTTTGCCTTTCTTAATGCAATTAATCTAATTTTTTGGACTCTGCCAATTGATACCTATACCATATCTTGACCAACATTAAGGGCCAATCTAATGAGGGGCCCAAAAGCCAAGGAAGGATGGGAGAGTGAAAGGGGCTGTGACCATTCATGCATTAATATTTCCCCTGCCAGAATAAGAAGTTGTGACAGCTCAGCATTCCTTTCCCACAGAGTTGGGATTCCAGGAACAGACAAACAACTTTCCAGTTTACATAAAATAAAATGGCACCATGATTATTAAGCTCCCTAGAATTAGACATTAAAAGTTATGAAAAATACATTTTGCTGCTAAAATGGAATGCATATAAAAATCAAAAAGAGAGAAATCTAGATAACTTTTTAGAATAAGTTGTCTTGGGATTTTCTGAAATGAAAATTTTGGGTCCCAATTAGGAAGTGACTGTCACTTTGGAAATATACTAACTTCAAAATGGGCCAAACTGCACCTGCTATGTGCCTTGGGGTCAGTATACGAGTCAGAATTATGCTGAGCATTTGCTTCTTTTAAGCTGGGAAGCATTTTGTTAAGTCTATCACAAAGGGCCTTTGAAATGATCTAGTCTAACTTTTAGCCTTATGAAGAAATCTCTTTCATAAAGTGTTTGATAAGCAAGCCATTGACCTTCCACAATAATCTAGAGAAATGGGTTGAAGTGGGAAATCTAGGAAAAAGTGTTTGAACCATGTCTTATAAATGGACTAAATTGCCAGGAGATGAAGAAGGGAAGGAAGGCCATGCCTGGTTAGAGGAATAACATGAATAAATTAGAGATTGATGTGTAGGTTTTGTTGGTAGGAAATTCAGTAACTTTACATTGTTAGGGCATAAGAGTTTAGAAACAGGATATAATTGGAAATAAAGGTTAGAAATATATTTTTGGAAAAGTGATGAATTTTCTAAAGGCCACTGCAAGAAGTTTGGAATTTTTCTTAGAATCAATGAAGAATCAATCCAGCTAATTGTGGGAAGCCTTCTACAATTTTTCAAGTTGGAATAAATTATTTTCCCTGGAGAGATACAAATTAATGAATGAATAACTTAATGAATAACCTCTGAAAGAAAAGAAAATTTTGTTGTTTATATTTGGTCCATGCCTTTACATAGGCTCCAGAATGAGGAAGGCTTTTGAGGGTGACCTTTCTACCCAGCCCAATGGGGGCCAGCAGGCCTGTGGGGGTTGATGAGCTGGTTGCCCAGAGGTGGCTCCTGCCCTCCAGGGCCACATCTTTGAGGTGGAAATGGAACCCCATGGAGACGTAGGTGTAGGAGGCCTGCATTTGCAGGTGGACAAGACTGTTGACAGTGGCCTACACGTTGGCCGAATAATCGTGGTAGATCTGGCAGCTCATGATTGGTGGCTACCAGGAGTTAACCACAAAAATGGTATTAGTCGATCTTTAATGCTAGGGACCTGCTGAAAAGTGGTCCTGGAGGTTGGACTGGAAAGGAGGTTGGACTGGAAAGGAGGTTGGAGGGTGTTCAGAGTTCCTGGGTCTGTTGCACCCAAACCCTGGTGAAATGGGCTGGGAGCAGCAGGTGCTCTGTGTCCCGACAAGCTTCTTCATTCTGTGCAAATAAGATAGTTATGCCTTTAAATCTAGTGTGAGTATGATGCTATTTACTCTATCAGGGTTATTGGCTAAGCATTTAGTGGGAACGAGTTTTCAAACAGCTGAGACTTCCAACGTCATGACCATCAACTCACATTTTATTTATTACTTGAAAAGACCTCTTATTTCTAAGACTAAATTTAGAGATAAAATAAAGTACATCAGGATCAGCGATAGTATAATAATACCATAGATTTACTTTTTAAAAATAACATGTACCTGGGTTTTCCAGACATTTTATGTGATAATTATGACCAGGATCATTTTAGAGAAGAAGAATCTAAATCTAAGAGTGATTAAATGATGTGTGAAAGGCCACACAGTCAATGTGGGAAACCCCAGGATGCAAAGCCAAAGGTTTCTCATCCTAAGGCCACTGCTTTTCCTAAAACCATACACATGATAAAAACATTCAGAGATGAGCTGTATGAGGAGGACACAGTGTGAGGTTCATAGAACAGTAAAAGAATGGTGTGTACACAGACTCTTTTCCACACCTATATTGATAAATTAGTCAAATGCATGTGTGAGCCGAAACCGGTTTGGCTCAGTGGGTAGAGCATCGGCCTGCGGACTCAAAGGTCCTGGGTTCGATTCCAGTCAAGGGCATGTACCTTGGTTGTGGGCACATCCCCAGTAGGGGGTGTGCAAGAGGCAGCTGATCAATGTTTCTCTCTCATCAATGTTTCTAACTCTCTATCCCTCTCTCTTCCTCTCTGTAAAAAATCAATAAAATATATTAAATATATATATATATATATATATATATATATATATATATATATATATATATATATATAAATGCATGTGTGAGAAGAAGCAACCTACAGCGTTAAACCAGTGTGAGCAGAGATTAACTAATGAGGCTGGAAAAATTATTATTTTCCTCGGAAGCATTCTTCCTCTCTGTTTGACTTTGGAGATGTAGCACAGAAAATTTTCCGGAGGAACAGTTCTGAGAAACAAAACAATGCCGACAAATTTTAAGGAGCTCATGAGGAGTGGTAGGAAAGAAAAACACCCAAGGAAATGCTAATAGAACAAATGTATTTAATCTGGGAATGGTTATTTAAATGAAAGTTTTCCTTAAAAGCTTTAACTATTTTTAAGTTTTTAAAAACTCACCTTGATTATTTGTAATGATGGAGCACATTTCTTTAATTTCCCCCATCTGGGTGTGTTGGTTCAGTCACCCACATCCTTAACAATATTATTCCTTGGTTCAGTCCCCAGCCCCCCTGCACACACCCCACCCCCCAGCAGGGACATTCACAGTGCCATGAATGTAAATTGCTAAATATGAGCTATTGCTCTATATTGCTCTTCAGTCTGACTTAGCTTTTAGTTTCCTGACAGCAACTATATGTATCATGAAATAGATGGAGAGGAAAAGCAATAAAATTTCCAGATGAGAAATAGGCTTCATAATTTGGCATTGAATGATTGAGAAGTGTTTGCAATTAAATGCTAAGAATATTCATTTATATTTGCTTATATATTTTTATAACATCCTGAATTATTAAACACAGGCTAACACAAGTGCTCTCTGTCACCTAATCTTTTTTAAAAATTTGTCTTTATTGTTGAAAGTATTACAGATTTCCCTCCCCCGCATTGACCCCTTCAACCTCACTCTCCCCACCCCCCAGACCTTTACTGCACTATTGTCTGTGTCCATGGGTTATGCATATTCTATATCATAAAAGCCTAATATGCTAAGTGTCTGGTCGTCCGTTCAACCAATCAAATTCTAATATGCTAATGATATGCTAAGGCCACTCAACCACTCACTATTACGTGCACTGACCACCAGGGGCCAGACAGTCGACTGGTGGACCAGTCGCTATGACATGCACTGACCATTGGGGGGCAGACACTCTGACTGGTAGGTTAGCTTGCTGCTGGGGTCCAGCTGATCTGGACTGAGCAAAATGGGCCAGACACACCCTGGAGCCCTTCCAAGGTCCCTCCCTGGCTGGCTAACCTCCCGTGCCCCTCTCCAGCCCCTATTGTGCACTGGTGGGTTCCCTGGGACTGGCCTGCACCCTCTCACAATCTGGGATTCCTTGGGGGATGTCAGAGAGCCGATTTCAGCCCAAATTCGTGCACCAGGCCTCTAGTATCCTACCTAATAAAATAGTAATATGCAAACTGACCGCACCTTCACTACGCCCAAGCCACGCCCACCAGCCAATCAGAACGAGTGTGCAAATTAACCAACAAAGATGGCGGTTAATTTGCATATGCTGAGGGAGGGAGGAGTGAAGACTGAAGACAACTAGAAGGAAGAGGGAGGAAAAGCAGAAAGCAAGGTGGCTGCCAGAGGAAAAGCCCGGGTGGGGCGGGGCGGAGCGGGCCGGGCGGCAGCTGCACGTGGGTGCAGGCACGGCGGAAGCAACAGCAGTAGCGCACGCCTCGGCAGCGGCCGCTTGCAGGATTCTTCCTGCAAATGGGCTACTAGTAGTACATATAAGTTCTTTGGTTAATCTCTTCCCACCTCTGCCTCCCCCCTTCCCTCTGAGATTCCTCAGTCTGTTCCATGCTAATCTTTTCATTTTTAGAAGCTTGACCATCTTTCCCTCCCTCCTTTCTCTCTTTCTTTAACATAATATAATCTATAATAATAAAAGGATATATGCTAATTAGACCAGACATCCTTCCTGATGAAGCTGGGGCTGTGAGGGAAGCCCAGGTCCCGGGTGCCAGAGGGAAGCCGGTGCCAGCAGCTGAGGGAAGGAAGGCCTACTCATGCACGAATTTCGTGCATTGGGCCTCTAGTCCACATATAAGATGAGGACCTACTTTTTAGTGTTACAATGAAGATTAAATGAGTTAATCCATGTAAGATGCTTAGCATGTTGTCAGCAATGTCAGTTTATTTTGTGATAGGTTGTTTGTTTGTACTGAGCCCCTGTTTTTGCCAGGCACTAGGCTAAGTGCCTACTTGAGTGTTCTGTTTATATCTTACCATTCTCATTTTGAAGATGGGGTCCATGGACCCAGAGCTAGTACATAATAATGTCGTTATTTGACTCTAGTTAGTCTCCTTCTATCTTCCCAATCCTTAGCCACAGTGCTTCTCTGTTTGGGATCCTTGGCTCCCTTTTCTCCACGTGCAGAGAGCACAGCTGCCCTGTGTCTCAGCAGCATTTCCCGGTGTAGCAAAAGCTTAGGTCCTGTGAGTTACTTGAGTGATGTCCTTCTGCAGTAAATCAGCAAAGCAGAGAGTTTACATTCATATCAAAAACCACTGAGAGCTCCAAACTAAAATTATGTTTACATTTAAGTTATCAATGATCAAAAACTTTCAGGTATCATACATGGAATTTGAAATATTCTGGAAGTAAATGTTATAGTTATCGTTTAATAGTAAAGAAGTCAATATTCTGTTTTCTTCATTGCTGAATAGAATCCCTTTCATTTTATTAATATACAGTTCTCGAAATTTAGTGCTTATTTTCAGTGCTAGAGAAATAACCACCATAAAAAAAACTACAATTAAAATTTTCACTAAAGCTTTTATACAAATGGTAGAAAATTAAAACAAAATGTACTGATAATTAAGGGGCAATATTGGACTAGTGTATTTTTCCCTTTGAAAGTTGTAGGTTTATTCTTGACTAATTCTTTTGACAATATCCCTGGAGATGTTGTTTTGGAGTGGATGGTATTCACGGTTTTTAATCCTACCTTCTCAAACATTTGCTGTTTTGGATTGTGTATTTAAATCAATAGCTCGACAACACCCACAGGAGAATAAGAGAAACATGAAGTCTCACATTTTAAGTAGTGTAGCCGTGTCCAAGAAAGATTTGTGCCTAAGGAGACAATTGTCTCATTGAGAAGATGGTCTTAACTTAAAGGGAGTGTGTGATTCTATTGAATCACATACGACGACATACATCCTGCATCTGGCATCAAGTACTCCATCCCCACTAGTTAACACAGTGTCTACTTTCTCCATAAACATGTTCTGGATGGATAAACTCTGCTTAATGGAAATACTCTGTGTGTGTGTGTGTGTGTGTGTGTGTGTGTGTGGTTTTGGGATGAAAGAGACTTATTCGTGCTTTATCAAGTGGAGAAAAGTTTTTAAAACAAAGGTTTAAAAGGCAAAGGCTTTGAAATTAAAAGGTTATTAGAAATTCAAATAGGAGTCAACTACATATGGTGATGGAAGAAGATCTGACTTTGGGTGGTGGGCACACAATGAGATATACAGATCGTGTACCAGAAATTTACACTGGAAATCTGTGTAATCTTATTAGCCAATGGCACCCCAATACATTTTATTAAAAACAAAAGAAATTCAGCCCCCGATCTTGGGTATGAATGGTAATTAATGTGAACCATAACTTCACATAGATAACTATCTTTTGGGATAGTTTATTTCATAGGCATTGTTACCTGTCAAGATAAGTTTGGAGACATATGAGTTAACGAAAAAGAAAAATACCTAAACAACGTTGTTGCATTTTCCAAACAGATTAGAATTGGAAAGTTCTACAAGGACACATGTGCCCCCTGAAAGGTCACATGTCTGCAAGTTTGCTGTTTCTGTAGGAAATGTCATCTTGCATGAGGAAAGAAGGCATTTTAAGCCACATAGACAATTCCATGTAGTTATAAATAGGCCGTGTTCTAGAAGTTCATTTGAAAGTTAATTTTGGGGGGAGTTTTAACATATTTTCCTGTGGAAGCAATGTGAGAAATGGGACTTAGATTCCCAAGGTGCCAGAAGGTGTCAGGGCTTGTCCAAGCAATTTAATGTACATGCAAGTGCTCTGGGGTAAGAAGAGCTGGATTCAGATTTCAGCTCTCTGAGTGTTAGTTTCGTCTTCCATAGAGTGGTGCTAATTATAGCGCTCACTCCATTGAGTCCTGTGGATAAATGAGGTTATCACATATTAAGTGCTGGGCTTGCTTCCAAGCAGATACCGCACAATACAAAGGAGCCATTGTTATATACCACTGTAGTAAAGTCTACTAAAACCCAGGCTCTCACTCCAGTTAAAGTATCTATATTGCACCCCATTCCCTATGGGCCCCCGGGTGCTGGCCCTGTCTAAACATTTTTCACGTGACTCTGCTCCGCCTCATCAGGGCAGATCTGCACGCCTGTCCTCGTGTTTTTTCTATGTTGGAAATGAACCCAAACACTTTTCTTCTTTCCAAGTCCTACTCAATGCTACTTTCTCTCAAAAGACATTTTTCTTCTCTGAGCCAGGAGTAATAATGAAAAACTCAAATGTTGAAGGAGCTGCTAAATGCTACATGGAACTAGTTGCAGAATCAGAACAGGCTGATAGATTTGGGGGTTTGCCTGTCTTTAGGGGTGGAGGGGGAACGCAGGATAACACCCTGGGTTAGGATAAGGCTCTTTGTCAGAAGGTGGACTAGGTGAGAGGTTTAATCTGCCAAGATAAACCCTAATGGAGTGAAGCAGCACAGAAATCCAGCTGGAGCTGGACTGGATGAACTTGGCGTTGCCTCCTACACGAGCAGACACACTGTTGAGGGCATGGCTAGAATCCCACTGTGTAACCCGGGCTTTATTAGTTGTTCACTAACTGACTTGATTATCTGATCAGAACAAAGAGATGAAAAGAATGGAGAATATGCAAAGCTAAGCGGTATGATCATTAAAAAGTCAATGTTAAACTACATTCACTAAAATAAAATGTCTTTAAATGTAGTTCTATGTAAATTAGAACAGCCTGCTGCTTTATTATTTTTTTCTCAGGTAGCTTTTTGTATTTTATTTTCATTTTTTTAAAAAATTATCTTTATTGTTGTAAGTAATACAGATATACCATTTTTTCCCCATTGACCTCCCCCCACCCCCCAACACACACACACACCCCAGGCCTTCTCCACACTATTGTCTGTACCCATGGGCTATGCATATATGCATATAAATTCTTTGGTTAATCTCTTCCCACCCACCCCTGCCTTCCCGCTGAGATCCATCAATCTGTTCCATGTTTCTATGTTTCTGCTTTTAAATTTTATTTAAAATCTTAATCCTTGCTCTTATTCACAAATCCCATTTAAGAAATAATTCTAGATTCACTTCTAACCATTATTATAAATATCCGTACTTCTTATATGGTGGTTTAGAGTAGCAGAGCGTTTTGGGGGTGAGACACAGGCCTTTTAACATTAGAATGCTTTAATCATGGGGCCTAAACATGTGCACATACTTAGTGAACATGTTACCTTCGTAACTTTCACAGCTCAAGTGTAGGTAGTTATAGAAAAAGAAGACTCCTTTGGGAGGAGGACAACAAATAGACATTAGCAGGCTGAATGAAAACTTGTATTACCTTATTTTCTATTTTTCTAGCCCACCAAATTAAATGGGTCATTCTGACTTTGCTAAGGAAAGAATTTCACATTTTCGGTAAATGTCGGTTTTGTTTTGTTTCCTTACAGAATAGCAGTTACGAAAGGCTGTGATATATTGGTACCCACTGTATTCAGAAGGTAGTAGCTTCTGGCCTTATTCCAACTCCTCCATCCAGCGCACGGCTTTGCCAAGGGAACTGTTCTACTTCACATCATGCTGTTATGGGCAAACGGCTTTAGCAGGTGCCCTGGAAATTTTTCATTCTTTTAGCAAGTGCTATGCCTGCCACCCCCTCATGCATGAGTTCCTATGTGTGTCTGTCAGTGCCAATATCCATGTACACTCAGAGTTTGTCCTTTGACCTTCATGTCTTCTCATTCTGCTGATGCTCCTTGGCTTATTTCCTTCCTTTCTCTGGTCTCTGGCATTATCTCTGTATGTACCAAGGATGTCGGTTTACACTTTTGACCCCTATCTCTGAATACTCAGATCCATAGATCTAAATGCCCCCCAAACCTCTCAACTTCTCTAGGAGAGAGGCCTGAGAAGTTAGTTATATACCATTTAATGAACTTCACATGATTCCTACCATTGGGCAAATTTGGGACTTACAGGCCTCATGTAAATATATAGAAATATTCTCATCAATCCCTGATAATTCCAAGATCCACCAGTTTGAAAAACACTGATTTAGGAGACAAAGGATTATACTTTTAAAATATCTTGCATAGGATAATTATCGCTGAAAAAAGAGTAGTTTTGCCTTTAATTCTATCAACATTAGTTTTAGGGCTTCCCTTGAAAATGAAAAAGTACACTTTTAAAATTCTCAGAAAATTCATAAACCCCTGAGGTAACGTACAATTCTCAGTTTGAGAAACTCAATTTTATTACATAGCCAATCATGATAGTGGATCTATTGTTGCTTCATTACTTTCTAGCTTTTCCTTATTCATTATCTTAATTTCACATTGGAAAGGCATCTGAGTTGTCCTAATGTACACAAAATTCTCAGTTTGAATACTAATATACAGCATGCCAGTTAGTAAGATATTTACGTCTAGCTTCATATGTGTGATCATATGAGTTCAACAAAATTATTTCAATTAACATGTCATTTTCCCTCCTATATTATTATAAAATTCTCACAGATATAGTTTTTAAATATCTGCAAAATATTTTACTGGGTTGATGTCCCATAATTCATTTAATCATTCCTCTATGGTTTAACAATCCCTAATCTTTCATTTTTCATAGCTTTATTATTTCTATCATTAGCATGTTTCATTTCTCTATGACTCTATAAGCCATCTAAGATGGTTCAAATTCTTAGGAAAATAGAACCTATTAATAAACTTTAAAACAAATTTTTCTTAAATAAAGCCAAGTGGAATTTCCCAGAGATAGTAATGGAAATTGACAAAATTCCTTTTTTAAAATCTTTATTGTTGATTTTATATGTCCCCCATTTCCCCCATATGACCCTTTCTAGCCCCACCCCTACCGTCCCCTGTGGCCCCAGGCCTTCACCACCCTATTGTCTGTGTCCATGGGTTATGCATATATGCATATAAATTCTTTAGTTGATTACTTATCACCCACCTACCCTCCCTCACTTTCCCTCTGATATCCTGCAGTCTAAAATTCTTATTATAGAGTGTAGGGTTATATGATTTAGAGAAATATTATAGTTATAATTGATTTAGTACTTTAAAGTTAATATTTATCAATAGCCAATATCAAAATAATTATCTAGGAAGTTATAGATAAAGCCATGGACCCCTAACTAAGCAGCAAACATGATATAAAAACAGCAGATTTCTTAATTTGAAATACATATAATTTGCTAAATGCCTGAGGCGGAATACTCTCACGTGAGGTATAAAGTAAATTCCAGCGGAAGAGTGGCCAACGTTTTGTACGTCCCAGCTTGGCAGTCTGTCCACAGAGGGACCGGGCTGGGACACGATGTCCGGAGAGGCAGGCTGATGAACTGCCCTTCCTTTGTGTCTGGGGCGCTGGATTCAGGCGAGGTCACGCTGTTATTTGTAGAAATAATAGCTGGAAACTGAAAAGGGCTATTAGCCCTTTCCTCAATAAATCATGAGTAAACAGGGCAAGCTCCTTGGACAGCTGGGGTCAGTTTCGGCATTTCATTTCCCGTCTGCCTACTGGAGCAGAGCAGGACCAGTCCCTCAATATGCAAAAGGGAGGTTGACTTCTAACACCTTTTTCTGAGAAAATTCTGTCAGTTCACCTCTAATGACAGCCTTTCATATAACTCTTCCTTTTAATTCTCCTTTTCTTGCTCTTCCTCTTCCTCTTCCTCCTCCTCCTCCTCTGCCTCGTTCCCCTGCTCCTTCCCCTTTATTGAACCCATCTTGCTGTGGGAGAATACAATGAGATTTCCTAAACATGAAAGCCAGCCCATAAAAGGCATTTTCCCCCTCCTGTGCTGTATTCTCTGACAAGAGTAGAGGTTTGCTGACTATGTCAGCACTGGGTCTGAGCTGGCATTGGGGTCCCCAGGCCTGGCAGGGAGACAGAATGACCTTGGCAGGGGGCAGTGCAGGACAGGTGTTAGTAGTAACCAATGAGAGGAGGGATGGACGCTGTAGGTCGCTGAGGAGGGTCAGCCTGTTCCTATACAACAGGTGACTCAGGCTACAGCACCTGAGTGCTTGCCCTGGTCTAAAGATTTTCCACATGCTAAGCCATAGGTTTTGACATGTTAGCAAGGCACGGAGCAAGGGAATTTGAGAGCAATAGAGGGAGCCAACACACGGGGACTGAGGTGCAGCCAGGAGGCTCCCGCACAGAGAAAGAATAGAGTGAGGACAAGGCACATCCAATTCCAGAAGAAAATCCTTAGAAAAGAACACATTTATGGATATATTTATTGCCCAGCATTGTTATGCTAATTGTGCTATACTTGCATAATGTTCTGCTGCCTATTTAGAATTTTCAGCATGTTTTGAGTTGGGACCTCAATATGATTAACAATAAAATGTAATTAGGAATAAATGTGTGCACACTGACTTGGCAAAATATTTTATTACAAGTACAATAAACAAGTCACAGTTCACTTTGGTTCTATGTATGTCCCTCTGTACCAAAGTAATAAGAGAAAAAGCGAGTTAAGAAGGGAGCCAACTTCAGATAAATTCGTTTATATTGCTACATTGTCAATTAATTTCAAAATGTGATTACACCTGCATGTGGAAATTGCCATCGGAGAGTGACTAGATTAAATGTAGTTATGAATCTTTTGGTTATTCAGGAACGAACTGTGAAAGGGTACAGAACTTGAATGGTGTTCCAAAAATTTTATTTCAGGACCAGTCTAATGTGTCAACAAATTATGTCCCCAAAATGACTTGTTGTCTTTGTGAAAAGATAAAACAACGACGACAACCAACTAACCAACTCATCAGAGTCAACACTATTGTACCTCTCAATCAGAGAGAATCATTTTCTAAAGAAGATGGGTATTGGTAATTGCGCACACAAGTTTAGGTGATAATGAAACACCTTGATTACTTTGCAACAATACTTTCTTTTATTCAATCAGATACTAACTATAGGGAGGAGTCTAAGTATCCTTGGGGAAACTGGGGTAAATGTGTAGATAACTAGAAGGGGCTGGATATTTCTTACCTTCAGAATTTATCTTTGTCCTTTATTTTTTAGAATAGAAATGAGAATAGAGATGAAATAGTACTAATATTTTAGACTAAGGATTCAAAGTAGATGTTAAAATAGCATCTAGTTTGTAATGATAATTTCCCCCTTGTAAGATATTTTTTACATTCCATATTTCAAAATAGAGCAAATTCCTGTTAATATTCAAAAGTTAGTATTTTCTAATGGAGGAAAATAAAAATTGCCAGTATTTATCTGAATAGTTTTATTTATGGACTCCCTAGAACTCCCAGACCAGAACTAGATCTTGTATTTAAGGTTCAGGGCTCCAGTTTCTCAGAGATACTGGCATTATGGGAAGTCTAGTCACTAAGTCCATCCTATATAATAAGAGCATAATATGCAAATTGACTGAATGGCAGAATGACCAGTCGGTGGAGGGCGGGGCCAGCGAGCAGGCTGCACCAGGCCAGCCAAGGCACTTGCCAGCAGGCAGAGGGAGGGAATAGCAATGGGTGGTGGGGGCGGTGGCGATCAGCCGTGGTGGAGGGGCGATTGGGAGGCCTGCCTGGTCGCCTCCCACAGAGGGAGGCCACTAGCTTGGCCACGGTGGGGTGATGGGGGCAGCGCCAGGCCAATCCCACAGAGAAAGGCCGGGCAGAGGCCGCAGTGGGGTGATGGGGGCAGTGCTGGTCCAATCCTGCAGAGAAAGGCCAGCGATGGTAGGATGATGAGGGTGGCGGCGGGCTGATCCCTCAGAGAAAGGCCGGGTGGAGGCCGCAGTGGGGTGACCCTGATCCTGATCGGGCCGCCAGGTTGCCTCCTGCAGAGGGAGGCCAGACTGTGGCTTAGGACATCCCCTGAGGACTCCCGGAATATGAGAGGGTGCAGGCTGAGCTGAGGGACCCTCCACCCCCCCACCCCCCAGTGCACAAATTTTTGTGCACTGGGCCTCTAGTCTATAAATATATAAAAGGCTAATATGCAAAGTGCCCCCTCAGGAGTTCGACCGGGAGACTGGGAGTTCGATCACTCGCTATGACATGCGTTGACCACCAGGGGGTGGCACGGAACGAAGGGAGGCTGTGAGGCTGGCAGCCGGCCAGGCCTAAGGACCCTACCCATGCACGAATTTCATGCACCGGGCCTCTAGTTGATTATATGGCCCATGTCCTGGCCTCTAGGCTATGCTTGCTTGCCTCTGCTTTTCTCATTTTAACCGCAGGTGGGGTTTGGCTGCAGATTGTAACAACAGACCAACTAAGCCTTGAGTATGATAAACTTTGTCTTATCACTCAGTCTGGCATAGGATCACCTTTAATTTCTCTTGCTTTGTGAGTTGGAAATTCCCAGCCAACCCTGCCTAATCTAATACATTAAATACACAGCACTTAGTAATGTTCAGCACCCATTACAGAATGTGACTCATTTTTATTAGACATCATCAGATAAACCATGATGCTGGGAGGTAAAGCTGTAAATGAGATTTGACACTAAAACCTGCATCTGTCTCCATAAACCAAAGAGTAATCCTTATATGTGTGCAGTTTAGGTTTTTGCTTGTTTGGTGGTTTGTGTTGTTTTTTGTTTTTTTTTTAGACAGATTTTTATTCAGACATTTTAGTTTTAAAATAATGGATTTTTCAACATTGTGACCTATGTAATAATAGCAACATTTTTAATATTAATTTCTGAATCATTACATTAGCTTATAGGAAAGGCAATATCTATTTGTATAATAATATGCTAATTTTGAAGGGATATAAGTAGTTAGATGATGGCAATTTTTGAACAGTGCTCTGTTCTACCTTTGAAAAAAATCAGTTTACCCTTATAATTGTTGGGTCGTGACATAGTATTTCTTTCTCATATATGAGATGGAGATGTGCATTATATGAAGATTTATCATTTGTAGCCAGTTTTTTTAAATGGCATTTACCCAACCAAGTCCTAATACTCATGATGTTTGGTGATTTGTTTATAGAACTGGCTCTTGTAAGCATTATACATTGTGGTGACAAAAGTTTGGTTTTGGTTTTTGTGTGTTTTTTTTTTTATGATTCCGAGTATAACTATCTTGAAAAAAATAAGAGTAAAATAAAATATTACTTGTAAAATATACCCCCCAATTTGGAAAATGAAAGGAAAATGGCATCTACCATGATGTTAACATAAAGGAAGGAAAAAACACACACACACATTTTACACGTTTAAACCCAAATCCAATGTTTTGTGTATATTATTAAGGTGCATTGCACAATGTGTTTACTTCTTAGCATTTCTGCTGCCAGTCACCATCACATCTGGCAGTGAGTGTTAGAATTGCCTTTTACTTTAAAAATAATCTCCCTTCTTCTGCTCTTGTAAGATGTGCTGTTGGAGGCACTGAGAAAGTCATCTTCGCACGACTAGCATAACTTCTACAGGGGTGAGGATGGGATGGGGGCGGGCGCCTGGATTTCTGAAGGGCTCCCTGTCTATGTCTGCAGGTGTCCCCCAGGCCTTTCCAGAGGGATGATTGGTGGTCATACGTGTCATTGGTGGTCCTTGTAAATGCCATTAGATCCCCGAGGTCACCCCTGACAAGTATTATCCAGGAGAGGATTCTGGGAATCTTCACGTTTAATGAGGTCCCCAGATGATCCTAATAATCAATTAAGGCTGGGAAACACTACTCCAGAGGCTGTGGGCAAAGAGATGACCTGGATTAGGGCAGGGAAGCTAAAATGAAAACCTTCGAGTTCCCAGAGGCTCACGGCCACTTTCCGAGGAGTGGTACCTGAGGCCTGGACCCTGTGTGGCCAAGGCCGGGCCAGCCGCCTGCCAGGAAGAACAGATGGCGGAGGCCCTGTGATATGGCAACATCCCTCCTGGATGCTTCAGGCGCAGTGAGTATGGCGTCATATCCAATTCTCATGCTCAGGCATTTAGTCGACCACCACCTCTTCATTTCTGCATAGGAGATAACTGAAGAAGGGAATTTACCTAAATTTACATGCAAAACTAGTTTTGTAACTATTATGGCTCGTATAAATGACACGCTATTAATATGAGTTTTTTACAAGGTTGAGTTGAATTGCAGACGGAAAATTTTGAAATTCTGAGGGGAGGGAGCCAGCAGAGGTGGCATGATCTGCACCAACTCTATGTTCAGCTCCCTTAGCACACAGTTATCCAGTTGGAGCTAAAATGTTCAAGCGGGTGAATGCTCCTTTCCGCGTTGGCAGAGAAGGTTGTTACATTGAACTACAATTTTCTGGTCCATCTCCTCCACTTAGCAGTGAAATGGAATCAATGTGCCTCTCCTTTCTATGCTAAATCCTCAAACTTGGGGGTTGCCTCAGTTGTTAGAGAATTCTCACTCTTAGTGCTTGGGTTTTTTTGTTGTGCTTGTTTAGGTTAGCTTACTTTATAGTCAAAAAGGCTAGGACTAAAGTAATTATTAGAACAGAAGTACATATGTTGGGAAGCTTTATTAGTTAGTGTAAGGTGACCAGACATCCCGCTTTTGGCGGGACAGTCCCGATTTTTAACGATTTGTCCCGCGTCCCGCGGCGTTTTAAAAAAGTCCCGATTTTTGGAAAGAATGCACGACAAGCTAGGGAAAGGCGGGAGAACAGGAAGGGAATATACGGTTTTCGGCGGCCATGTGGCTATTTAGCCAGGATATGAGTTTTATATTATTTTTGTTAATTTTATAATGTTAAACTTTAATAATAACAAATAATTGTTGAGAACTGATTATCGAGAACTGCTTATCAAAGTTCGCATTGTTGATCAGTTGTTAGAATTTGACCACCATTGTTCGGACTTAATGAACAATGGCATTTTTGGGGATTGGCAACGACGAAAACATTTTGTAACTGTCTCTCAGACGATACACATCGTACTGCGTGCTAGTAAGCTAGTTAAACAAGTGATGTCATTACAAATCAGCTATTCAGATAATTTAGGTAAGTAATTTATTTATTTATTTCATAAATACATAAATTTTCTTGAATTTAGAAGACAGTACTTGTATTATTTATATTTTATAGTGGCGGCAAAAAGTCTAGCGCCGACCTTGAAAGTGACACTTTCGACTTACGAAACTGCAAATTCAGAGGAAAAATAATACAAGTTAGTATTGTTATTATTTAGAAAGAAATATAGGATTAAAATAATTTTTAAAATATAGTTACTTTATAACAATCAAATCAATTTAATTTATAAACTAACAATAAAATATGTTCATGTAATTATGTACCTACTTACTGTAAGTAATATGTATATAATAATTTATAATATAATTTTAAATTATTTTTTTTAGATTTTTAACATAATGAGTAAGAAAAGAGGATGCAAATTCAACGATGATCTAAGAAGTGAATTTCTTTTTATTAAAAAAACCAAAAGCGATTACAATATAGACCAAATTTTTAATCAAGACCTCCCCCCCCTCCCCCCGGCCGAAACCGGTTTGGCTCAGTGGATAGAGCGTCGGCCTGCGGACTCAAGGGTCCCAGGTTCGATTCCGGTCAAGGGCATGTACCTTGGTTGCAGGCACATTCCCAGTAGGGGGTGTACAAGAGGCAGCTGATCAATGTCTCTCTCTCATCAATGTTTCTCTCTATCCCTCTCTCTTCCTCTCTGTAAAAAATCAATAAAATATATTTAAAAAAGAAAGAAAGAAAGAAAAGAACCCCCTGCCCCCGGTCAATGGTGTCCCGCTTTACCAATGTTAAAATCTGGTCACCTTAAGTTAGTGGCCTATTTCTAGGCAAAATAGAAACACAAGCTCAGAAAGAAGTGCAGCCAGGAAAAATTGACTTTCATGAATTGTGTGCGTGAAGGGAGCAATGCTTCCTCTGGCCACCAGAGGTCTTCAAGGACCCGTCATAGCTGCCTGTCTGCCACTGAGGAGGAAAAAACCTCTAAGGAAGCTGACAAATTCCCAGCAAGTAATTCACGCAACAACTTAAATCATTATTTGTGGTCTGTAGTCTTAAGGCTAAACATTTCTGCTAGGTAGAATTCAGACCAAGAGAACAAAAACAACAATAACCAAACCCTCAAAGGCAGAACAGTTACAATGTTATCGTTTATGTTTTAGATAAATTCATTGTACTTTGTGTTGGGGATCTTCTGATGATAATTGCAATGATTAAAAACTTCTTATCATTATTACATAAAAGTGAAAATTCACTATCATTTACATTTATTTACATGTATTTACAAATGTAATATACTATATAGTATATGTAAAAAAAAAATCCCAATTCTGTCTTTAAATTTAAAGGTTAAGAGACAATCTGGGCTAATTCCTTTGATGTATTCTAACCCATTGGAAAGCAAAGACAGGCAAAGGTTTTATATCAATTAAAAAAAAAACACAACAGCTCCCTGTTTGAATTTTTAAAAGAAAGAAAAGGACTTTAAACAAACTAATGGATCCTACTATCTGCATAATAATTTAAGAAAAGATTGTCTATTCCCTTGATATGTGTACTTTTATGTTAATTACTTACTTAGTATTTATTCAGGGGCTACTATTCGCCTGCCGTTTTTCTGTGTTGGCACGCAAAAGAAATTGCAATCACGCTGTTTAGATTGCATGATCACTGTTTAGAAGTTCACAGAGTAGTGCAGGAAAAAAGGCAAAGAATTACAGTTTGACTTTATACACTCCACATTTGAAAGGTGGTAATGATAAGAGCAGTGGGAACTCAGAGAGAGGTACCTAATTTAGGGGGAATCAGAGATTTCACAAAAAAAACGCAGGTACATAAGCAGATGTTGGGGTGGTGGGGGAAGGAGAGCTGTGCCTCCTGGAGGAGAAGGGCATGAGCAAGCAGAGCGCAGTCACGTAAGAGTAAAATGTTAACATATCAAGAATGATGGGCTGCCCTAGCCGGTTTGGCTCAGTGGATAGAGCGTCGGCCTGTGGATCGAGGGGTCCCGGGTTCGGTTCCGGTCAGGGGCATGTACCTTGGTTGCGGGCACATCCCCAGTAGGTGTGCAGGAGGCGGCTGATCGATGTTTCTCTCTCATCTATGTTTCTCTCTCATCGATGTTTCTGACTCTCTATCCCTCTCTCTTCCTCTCGGTAAAAAATCAATAAAATATATTAAAAAATAAAAAAGAATGATGGGCAGTGGGTGCAGAAATGTGCTGGGCCTGTGACACAGGCAAGACTTTTGTTTGCTATATGTAAAGTGCAATGGCCAAATACATCTTTGATTGTTGTATACTGAGGGTCAAGAAAGGGCTACGGTTGAAATATTCTTCATTCTTACTAGTATTTGTTATTTTTAACCACTAACCACATTGAAATAGAGTTTCCAAAATCAGGGTTCAAACAAAGCTTAAAAAACAAACTCACACAATGGTCTGGAAAACAATTTAAAGTGTTTCTTTTTATGATCCACTCCCCCATTCTGTTTTCTGATTGTCAGAGCAGCGAAAGCACAGCTGCCCTGAGTCCACATATTCTTCTAAATTCCGCTCCACTGCACCAACTGGCAGGGCAGGGTCTCATTCTTCTGGGGGTGCTCACTCCTAAATCCTGCTCACAGCACTGCTGTGAGACCACTCACTGCTCCATCTTGCCCACTGGCCCAGGTGTGGGAGTGTAGGTCCTGACCCTGCCCTGCTACACTAACTGTAGGGTCCGAGCCCCTCTGCCAAGGGCTGGACCTTCTTGGACACTGGTGGTAGACGGAGAAGCCCTGAGAAGCTGTGGGTATATAAGAAGGAGTCTTTATTGCAGAAGCCAGTGGTCATATACCCATCAGACAAAGCAGTTCTTCATAGCAAAGTCCCATACAAGCAGTCACACACTGGCTGGTGAACAAATACATCTTTCCCACAAAGCAGCATCAGCCTCTGTACCCACAGTTATTATCTGAGCAGCCACACTCTGCCCCTAGACACACCCCCTCACACAGTAGCGGCGCCTGAGCTCTTCACTCTGGCCTCTCTGGGCTCTCCCCTCTCTCCAGCCTTTCCTGCGCTCCTAGCACACAGGCTGGTCAGTCATGTATTATACCACGTAGACAAAAGAGGCCTCTTGCCAACAGTGACATCAATTTTTGGGTTATAGAAGGGCACCGTGTACTGTGAGGTCACTGTGGCCTTATAGCTGTGTAGTCCTTGGGCATTCTGATTGAGATTCCCATGTTCAGAGTGGCCTTGACCATCCAGCATTTTAACCTTTTGCACTTGGATGTCGAGTGTGACTCAACACGGTTAGCATTAGAATAAAGGAATCGAGAAAAAAGCAAGTGAGTGCAAAGGGTTAAGAACAAGGCCTTGATTATCTGGCATCTCTGGCGTGGTTCCCACACTGATGAACTTTTTTATCTCCCCTTCCTTTCTTGCCTTAGGTTGCATGTTTCATCTTTTGAATCTAATGAGAAGGGGGAGTGGAAAACAATGGTTAATATGGGTGTGTTCAACAAAATGTGTTTGTTTAATGTTTGTGTAAGGTAGGAAACAGGGAAGCATTGTAAAACCATTTAAAATAGAAAGACAACAATACAATACATCTAAATTATATTTTACTAGAGGCCCAGTGCACGAATTCGTGCACAGGTGGGGTCTGGATAGCCCAGCCCCAATCAATGGATCAGGGCCAGGCCTGTTGGGAGTAGGAGATGGCGGGAGTTTGGCTGGCTGGCCCACCCTGGCTGGGAAGAGGGGCCATGGGAGATTGGCTGGAGGGCCCCACCCTCGATTGGTATAGATTGGCCGACCGAGGGCGGAGCTGGCGGGGGGGAGGGGCCATGGGCCGATCAGGGTGGTGGGGCCCGATTGGGGGTGGAGCTGGCTTGGGGAGGGACTGTGGGCCAATCAGAGTGGTGGGGACCCATTGGGGGTGGGGCCAGCCAGGGGGAGGGGCTGAAGGAGGTTGTCTGGCTGGCCCCGCCCCCTATTGGAGTGGGGGGGGGATGATCAGGGGCAGGGCCAGCCTAGGGGAGGGGCTGCGGGCTGATCGGGGTGGGGTGGGCCAATTGGAGGCAGGGCTAGCCAAGGGGGAAGGGCCACAGGTGGTTGGCCTGCTGGCCCTGCCCCTGATCAGCCTAGGGGCGGGGCCGACTGGGAGGAGGTGCTGCAGGAGGTTGGCCAGCTGCCCCCACTCCTGATCAGGTAAGTTCGCTGGCCACAGTGGGTGTCATAGCAACCGGTTGTTCCAGTTGTTCTGGCATTCCGGTCGCTAGCTTTTTATATATATAGACTGGAGGCCCGGTGCATGAAATTCGTGCATGGGGGGGGGGGTCCCCTCAGCCTGGCCTGCACCCTCTCCAATTGGGGACCCCTTGGGGATGCCCGACTGCACCCTCTCCAATCGGGGCTCTTATGTTTTAACTCAGCACCACAACAGGTGTCCAGGCATAGTAGGTATTGAATAGAGTCATGTTGATTGAATAAAGAGTGTAGGAAGGTAAATGGATATTGAAATAATCATATAAGTGATGGGAGTATTTGGCTCAAATTTTTTTAGACTTATGGAGGACAGGTTAACTTCTCATCAAGGTGTTTTCATTTTGTGGTATGTTTTATACTTTGTGATACCAAAGAAACAGATTTCTCATTCCTTTAAAGTTGTCTGATGAAACAGCATTTAAATAAAAAAACTTCACTATAATTTATTTAAGACAATTGGTTTCATCTTTGTACTCTCACTTAAAGCTCCTTTATCAAAGGGAAATGCTATTTTCTATTTATTACAAGGCTAGAGGCCCAATGCATGAAATTTGTGCAAGGAGCTCGGCTCTCACAGCCACGGCAGTTTGCCTCGGCCCTCACAGCCCCAGCTTTGTCTGGAAGGTCATCCGGAAGGTCGTTTGGCTGTCCTGTCTAATTAGCAAATTATGCTTTTATTATTATAGGATAGGGGCCCAGTGCACGAATTCCTGCACCTTGAAAGGAACTGTGGGCTGTGAGGCTGCAGTGGGCACAGGGGCGGGTCGCAACCCATCCTCCGTGTCCCCACCCGGCCCCTCCTGCCACGGCCTCTGGTCCCTGTCTGCTGGCAGCCCTGCTTCGGCCGTTGCTGCCGCTCCTACATGCTGACAGCGCCAGCCCCACTCGCACCCGCTGATGGCATGGAGCAATTGGGGCCAGCGCCAGCAGTGTTTGCGAGCAGGGCCAGCACCATCAGTGGGTGTGAGTGGTGGCTGTTGCCCCGATTGCCCCTCAGGAGCAGGGGGGAGAAGCCCTCAGGGGCGATTGGGGCCTGCAGCTGCTGCTCGCACCCACTGACAGTGCTGAGTGATCAGGACCAGCACCAGGCACCAGCAGCAGGTGCAAGTGCTGGGCAGGACCATGGCACGCGGGAGCAAAGAATTTTCAGTAACCACCAGAGGCTCAACCCGATGACAGTGACCAGCACCCTGCCTTGGTCTGGCGCCCCCGCTCACCTGGTCCACCATCCTGCCATGGCTGATGCCCGCCATGTTCCTTGCTCTGCTGCCTGCTGCCGATGCCCGCCATGTTCCGCGCGCACCCCCTGGTGGTCAGCGCACATCACAGCGACCGGTTGTTCGGTTGTTTGGTTGTTCCACCATTTGGTCTATTTGCATATTAGGGTTTTATATATATAGATTAACCATCTGTTGAAAGGAGAATAACAGCTATCTCCAGAAGGCTCCTGAGCCTTGCTTATGCTTAAGATAGGAAGCAGAGGAAAATACCCATTTCTCCCAATACGCTTCCAGCCATGAAAATAAAAATGCAGATTTAACACATGTGACCTCTTCCATCAGAGCCTCTTTTGGAGGAAGCCAACCTGTGCACTGTGCTCCAGGGGTGGAGCCAGGGGTGTGCACTTGGACTGAGTATTCCACAGAGAGTAAAGCAGAGCTCCCGGGCGTTTAGTCTCACTTGCGCCTTTGAACTAGACTTTCTTTCTTTCTAGTGTCACCTTCCTTGCTAACCAGAGTTTTGGAAGAAGCCTTTTGTAGACTTGATGCATTTGGGATGCTGATATTGAATAAGGAGACTGCAGCCTTTACTGTATATTGGCTGGAAAGGAAGCTGGTGTGGTGTCAGTCCCCTCTGCTTCATCCCTGGCTCCTAACCTGACATCGAGTGGGGACACACTTAAACATGTTGAAGAAGCATTTGCAGCTTGGTGAGGTTTTCTTATTCATAATAACAGCATGACAAAGCTCTGTAAGAAAATGAGCCAGTACTACACTGAGCTTTGTTGAGAGGGCTGAAGAAAACCCTTCCATCTGCACTTCGCTCCTTGTGCTCATAGCAAGATTCTATTTCTAAGGGACCTTTCCATCTCCAGCTGCTGACTATGTCTGGGATAGACAGACTTCTACTGGCACCACCAAAGCCAGTCTGCCACCTGGTTTTGTCACTACATTTTATCAGATTACAGACCAGCCATTTATTGTCTGTGGCTGCACTTTTGTGCTACAACAGAATTTAATCATAGTGATTCAATTTCTGATGTTGATTAGTCCAGAAAAAGCTTGCCGACCCCTTATTGTAAGTGATACTACCTATTACAGTTTTTTGGGGTTTTTTTTTGGCCTATATAATGACATTATTAATCATTTGTTCTTTTGGATAATGCGGTAACAAGTTATATGTTACAATTAAACCTTTAAAAACATAAGAAAGGAAATAGAAATGGAGAGAGAAAATTTAAGTGTGCATTGAATAAAAAAGGTCAAGGTATACGGGAATTTTTATAGGATAAAGTCAGAACTGATTAAAGTAGATGAATTAAGGAAAATAATAAGTAGAATGAATATAAAATATCAGTATAAATAACTCAATCTGTCAAATAACCTGTTTTTAAGGTGTGTTTTTTTATTATGACATGTGTACTATCAATTTCCTGTGGGAACAATTCTAATTAGAACACAGTTAATACTGACTGTGTAAATTGATATACGTCATCTATTTTAAGACAGAAATTCTACCAAAGTCAACTATCAGTTTTCCCCTTTTTAAGCTATAACATTGTTATCTGTGTCATTTGTAAGGCAGTTCCCAGTAATTAAAACAGTGGGTTACAGATGGATTATTTCAGCATGACCACACTCCTTTTCCTGCCCTCAGGTTAGATGGCCATTGTTTCATGTGGGCACTGCCCACTGTCCCTGGGCAAACTCCTTTAGATTGTCCTTGGAGGAGGAAATTATCCTGAATAGATCTCTTTTGTTAGCCTCAGAAGTCTTTGAAACACACTGTGTTAGTGACTGCTGGCCGAGGACTTGCTCCAAACAGGGAAAACAATTCAATAATCTTATGATTTTAATGTCAACCTGACATAAAGTTAAAAAGGAAAAGATTCTCTTGTTCAAGAGATTTTAAAAGAGTTTCTTTGAAGTGCATACTTATTTGTGAACTTTTTTTTTTTAGGTTGACTGAAAGAAACCACACTCCTCTTAAAATTCACGAGTTAATGTACTTTAGAGCATGACCTGCCTAAAGAGTAGAAGTTGGAGAAACTTAGGGGAGAAAGAGAAAAGATGAGAAAGTTTCAAGACAAAATGCTCATTTGTGTTTGGAACAGGAAAGTGTGTTTGTGACAGCGGATCAGATGCCTGTTTATCCATTTATTTAAGGTTATGCAGAATTTGTAGAAAGACCTTAGCTGATCCGATGTGTCTGTTCCTTCACCTAACCAGAAAACCGCGTCCTTTTTCCCGAGCCAGTGGATAAAATACTCAGACAAGATTTTCAGTGCATGATTGAGTGTTACTATTTTTAATATAAAAGCCATGGATAATTGAAAGATGGAGTAAATGTAGGAGCATAGATATTACTATACTTCAATATAGACTTGTCCCAAGTAGATCCTGGGAAAGGATCTGGGGTGTTTATCTAAGGCTTCCCTTGAGATAAACTTTAACCTTGCAGGTGTGGGACATTCAAGTAGTTGCTAGCAAAGAGGCTGCTCTACACAAGCAGGACCAAGGGCCGGCCCAGGACCAAAAAGATTAGAAGCTTTAATTTCAATTTTAAGCGTACGCAAAATGATTCAACTAGCTGCCAGAGGAATTACACCACATGAAACATATGCAGTTGCAAATCACACAGCACTTTATTACTCACAAAAGTTCCTGATGCTTCGAATACAGGCTTTATGGGGATCCCGGTGGTGCTGTCCTCTGGGGTGCAGCAGCTGGGCTGATCCAGTCCGGATGCAGGGGGCTGGCGTTCCTCACCCAAGAGCTCGGTGGCATCTGGATCAGGAGGTACTAGCCATTCTTCTGTCGTCTGGCAAAGAGAGGAGCGTGGAGCGGTGTCGCTTGCTGGACTGGCAAAAGGACGTGCCTCTGTGGTGGTCTCAACAGGCGAGCACTGTTGGCTGGCCAGGACCTATTTTTAAAGCCTGTTTCGTACCCGCAGCAGTTCAGGTGGCTATCTATGAATTATATCAATGCACACATGTTTATCTCAAACTGGGTGAGGGGCTACATGTGGTTATCTAGGGAGAGTACAGCACTCACACAAATGGTTATCTTAGCAAGTCACTCTGAGTCAGTAAATGAAGTTCAAATCCTTATCTATGGGGTATACATGCGTCAGGGCAGTGGGGAATGTGTCCTTAATATCACACTTTCAGTTTCAGGAAAGTTAACTCAAACATTTTAAAACCTTTTTAACATTTTTTAGACATTTTTAAAGCATTTTTAAACATTTCTGTATTTTACTACAACAAGACTTCAGGCTACCTTTCCAGCCTCATCTTTCACCCACTTTCCCCAGGTTAATTCTAGAATTTGCCATACACTTCATGCCTCCACGATTTAGCCCCTTGTGCTCCTTTTCTGGAATCCCCTTCCATCTCTTGACCATCTGTAAATTCTACTTATTCTCCCTTTCACATGTCTTAACCTTAGTCACACCTTCCCTTGACCTGTAGAATTAATTTCCCTTTGTCATAGCATTTGTTCTTATTTTATTTGCCGTTATTTCTTGACTTATCTTTGCTCCTCCAGACAAAACTCCCTGAGGGCAAGATTTTGTCTTAATCATCTTAATATCCCCCATGACAACATAATGCTAGGCACATAGCAGGAGCTGAAATACATCCCTCTTGAATGAATTACTTGCAAATATGATCTTCCGAAGGCAATGCCCTAAAAAAAAGTAAAGTCTGAAAATTAGTGCTATGAGTGAGATCACATGATTCTATAATTATCACAAAATTTGCTGTCATTCTTACTAGATGAATTTTGTCTAGCACTAAGTTTGATTTTCAGTGGTCTGTGTTTGATATTCCTTTTTTAGTAATATATATTTATATGCCCCCAATCATAGTTCTTGCTGGTTGTCATTATGGCTAACAGCATTAGTTTAGCCATCTGCTGACTCAAGAATAATTGATTCTCTGATTGCGCCTTCTAATTTGATATAAGAAATAATGTCAATGACAAGTATAAGTTATAGGCCTTTATATCACTTCAATTTTGATAGATCTGAGGTTACTACACACATACATAGAACAGATAAATTAGAAGTAAAATGTAACTGCTCATATGTATAGAATGAATTCACATACAAATGCTTTTCATCAAGCTATGTTTTTTCTTTACTAACTATAAGAATGAAAGTAAGGCAAACTTCTGATGTAGGATGCTAATTCAGTGGATTATATTTGCTTATCAGCATAAATGCATTCCTCAGTACACCCCTAGACCTTAAGTGTAATTAATGAGACGCTGGGCTTCTAGAGATGGTGTCTTCTGGTTCATAGACAGAGTTGCATAAGGCACAGCTGTTGGTGATTAATCACAGGTTCTAATGGATAGTGTGTTTGTTCTGTACTCCTCAGAAGAGCAAAGCTGCAATGATTTTTTTGTGTGTGATCTGATAAACAAATTTTGAACACATGTAATGCTGATTTATCAGTTTCTAACTTAGTAGTAGGGAGCACTTGCTTTCCCACTGACTAAAATCAGTGAAACATCCTAGCTAATAAAGACGAAATATGCAAATTGACTGTCACGCCATCACAAAGATGGCGGCACCAATAGCCACAAAATGGCAGCGCCTAGTCCCCTCAGCCCTGTCGGAGTCCCCCAGTCCTTTCAGCCCAGCCGGGGGAGGGGGTGGGCACGGCAGGTACACGGTCCGGCCATAGTGCGGCCGGATCCGCCCTCAGCCCCCCAGCCACCCAGGCGCAGGCAAGCCTCAGATGGTGGCTGCCCAGCCGCCCAGGGCCACCTGAGGCTCAGGTAACCAGGGCCGGCCGAGGCTTGCGTTGCCAGCAGTGGCAGCAGCAGAGGTGCTATGGGGTGTCACCTACCCCTGATCGCCGGGTCGCCTCCTGCTCCTGAGGGCTCCCGTACTGTGAGAGGGGGCAAGCCGGGCTGAGGGACCCCCCCACCCCCCGCCTCCAGTGCATGAATTTTCATGCACCAGGCCTCTAGTCTGTAAATATGTTTATCCTGGGCTTGATGGACCTCATTTATGTAACAAATTGCAGTTGCATAATCTATGACTGAAGCAATGCTTAGGTGGTATAAATAAGCTCTCTCCTTAGGGATTCCCAAATTGGGCAGGAGGCAGGTGCTGAAGTGTCCCAGAATCCAGGATTCTTTAAATGGAATTTCTAATAAATCTGCTATTTTTCTTTGCCATTTCAGCAAGTACAAAAATGATCTAATATTTCAACAGCCCTGATGGAGACCCAATTGTCATGCAGTGAACTTAGATTTAATTTAACTCTCTTTATCTTTACCTTCTTCACTGCTAGAGCCCAAGTTGTTTGTATTTGTGGATTCCTATATAGCTGTTATCCTACCTTAAGTGTTTTGATTAACATTCTGCATATGGTATTTCTTCCCTCCCTTTTTGTCAGTCATGAAGTATTTATCTGGTAAGTTATCATTATTCATAGGAAGTGCATATTCTATAGTGAATTAAAAGCTACTGCAAAATTCACCATTTTCATTTTCAGTTGTTCTGAAGTATTGCCACATTCCTTAGTAGAAATGTCATCCTCTGTATTGACAAAACAAGTTTCTGTGAATGCTTTTAAAACAAATTCCTGCTAACAAATGAAAATGTGACCAAGTAGCCCCAGTGGGCCAGGTTATGGTCCCTAGGTCATTCTGTTCTTTCCTCTAGCTCCTTCTGTTAACTGTGAAGACCTTTAGATCAGGAGATGTTAAATTGCTTCCACTGAACATCACTGAAGTCAGGGAAATTAGTGCCAGGGGACAGGTTCCCTGAGAAACAGACCCTGAGACTCTGAGGTTGCCATGCAGGAAGTGTGTTTTGGGAACAATTAGGAAAGGCAGTGGAGACCATACTGAGAAGGGAAGAAGGTGAGTTATGAGCAGTTGCGACAGCCTCAGACTATCCTGAAGGAAGCTCTCAATCATGGATGTCCCTCCTGAGTTTTTGTATTTAGGCAAGGAGCCAGGCTTCTCTGCTCCTCCATCACAAGTCTTTGAATACAGGCCGCTCTTGGGGAGAGGCTGAACCTTGGGCCAGTCAGCTCTCTTTGCTGAGGCCAGTTTCTGGAGAGAGACTAATGAGAAAGCTGTTGGCCATCAGCATTCACAGCAATGGAAGAAATGAGTGTTTTAGTCCTTGACGAGAAGTTCTGAGCAGCACATGACAGTATATATGTGTGTATATATATATGGCTGTGACCATCCAACCGTCCGACCGGCCAATATCTATGACACGCACTGACCACCAGGGGGCAGACACTCAATGCAGGAGCTGCCGAGCTGCAGTGACTTGGCAGCGGCAGTTCTCAGGTGATGCACCCCGGAACCAGAGAGGAGGGAGCCCGATTCTTTGCGGGGCTGCACGATTCTAACTTTGGCCATGGGTTATGTTGTTGCTGGGGCACTGTTGGCCCTGAATCTAGTTTACTGCACACTTGCGTTTGCATTCCACACCCTGTACAATAGCAACTTTGCAGAGTGCCCTCTCGCACTCCGGGACCCCGGATGTCAGAGAGCTGGTTTCAGCCCGATTCCTGCAGGCCAGGCCAAGGGACCCCACCTGCTGGAGGCACCCTGCTCCCTTCGCAGATGTCCTTCGAGCTGTGGCACCACCCCAGATGCAGCCAGCCTGGGGAGGGACCACAGGAGGTTGGCTCCAGGGCCTATCTGGCCCATCTTGCCCAGTCCCACCCCACTTGCCACCACCTGGGACTACCTGCATTAGTCCCTGCACTAGAGCCAGATCCATGAGCCAGAAGACCGGAGCGTGAGTTTTCTTCCTTTTTCTCCTCACCAGCCCCCCTCGCCCCCGCCCCAGAAGCCCTTCTCGCTGAGGCGCCGCCCCAGGAATTCTAATTAATTTCCTTTCAATGTGCACGAATCCGTTGCACCGGGCCACTAATCCACTATAATGAGATGCCTGACTTTTGTAAAGCCAGTAGTGAGTGGTGATTAACTTGTATGGTGCATAGAGCCTTACGACCATTTAAGTTAACAATGGCTTGTAAGTGGCAGATAGCGGTGTTGTCTTTATCTTTAGATAACTTCAGAAATACCAGCCTTTAATTTACCACTGAGACCCCAGGGAAGTTTAGAGTCAAGATTATCATTAGCTTTAATGAGAATAATTTGTACAGAATCCCATGTTTTAGTGAAAGAATAAAAACACTTCTACATGTTAAGTTTGGAACTATCCTTTATTTCAGCCTTTAAATGAATACACAGAGCTTTTATCGAAATGACATTGAAGAGTTTTCATATTTTTATTGTTTTATTCCTAATAGATTTCCAACTATATTAGTACCAAATTTGGGTATTTAAAAATATTTTTGTTAATTGTGTTATAAATTTAAGTAAGAAAGAGTTCATCTGACTATTAAATGATATATGGCTAAATTCTAAGGGTCAAATGAATGTATTTTGAAGGTGTGTTTAAAGTGAAGAGGAGGATGATAATTGGATGATATAAAATTGTATGTTTATTGACATAATTCCTGCAATGGCAAAAATAAGTCCAGGTGTGTGGTGAGTATAAAAGAGTAGCAAAGTGGCAAAATTAACTCAAACATGTGAAATTTACTAGTTGAATGAACACGTCAATTTGCATTTAACACTAAGGGGTCAGCTGGTTTTAGGAATGAGTGTTGGTGACAGATGGCATAGTTACTTAGTTCCATTTTAGTAAATTAACAAGTAATTGATAGAAGTACTCATGGCATTGAGCAATTATTTGAATAAAAATGTTTAGGATTGTTTTATAAAATTCAAGGTTTACCAAATGTGGTTATAGTTAATTCTTTACATAAATTGCACTAAATAAATTAGCTTTTTTCACTAATTTAAAATGCCAGTAATGTTTTAACTAAATAATTACTGATCATTATGGTTTTTTTGCATACTGAAACAATCCATTTGATCTTAATATATTCTAATATTGTTTCTTAGTCCATCAAAAAGATGACCCTAACAAAATAAAGACTTCTATAAAGTTATCATCAATTTTATATAATAAGAGACTCACCTAAATAAGATTGGATAAAGAGAAATGACAAAATAATCATACTCATCTTAAACTTTTGATTATAAGTGGACACTACCCGTGTAGAATTTTGTACTAACTTGATTGGTTAATTTATTCTTTAAGCTCAAGGTATATAGTTGTTTTGCTGTTTTGTTGTTGTTGTTTTTTTTGGGTTTTTTTTTTTGCTTGATTTTGTCTTAGATAAAAATGATTTCTAGGCCATATATTATACCCCTATACTCAGGTTAGGACTCATGGAGCTATAAATATTGATAACAGTATATCCTTATGAGAAAATATGGATGACTGATAAAAAAAGAAAAATATCTTAAAAACTTTGTGGGGTAATTTTAGTGAAATTTAGTGGATTGCTGAACTCACAAAACACATAGAAAAGTTGAATAAATTATAAAAACATTAAGACAATTAAATTCAAAAGTACAATGTGGCAGGAATGTTGGGGGTACTTACAGCTGAAGAAATGAGTTTTAGACAAACTGTTTCAGCCCCTGGGGACATTTAAAGCATTTATTCTTAAGTGATGGTTGGTATTTAAATGTCAATGAGCAGTGATTGCTGTCAGGGCCACAAGCTGAATCCTCTATAAAGGAAAGTGTACAAAAAAGAAAATACAGAAATTCTAAAAATCATGTGTTCATGAGTAAATCAAAACCTCATGTGGATTAAATAATATGCAACTGAACAAAACACTAGTAAGACAAATTTGAGGAAATCATCCTCAAGAAAGGAATTATACTGTACTAGAGGCCTGGTGCACAAATTTGTGCACCAGTGGGGTCCCTCGGCCTGGCCTATGAGATCAGGCTGAAACCAGTTCTCCAATATCTCCCAAGGGGTCCTGGATTGCAAGAGGGTGCAGGCCAGGCCAAGAGACCCCACCGGTGCACAATCTGGGCCAGGGAGGGACACAGGAGGTTGGCCAGCTGGAGAGAGACCACGGGAGGGCTCCAGGGCATATCCAGCCTGTCTCACTCAGTCCCAATCAGCTGGACCCCAGGAGCAAGCTAACCTCCTGATTGGAGCGTCTGCCCCCTGGTAGTCAGTGCACATCATAGCAACTGGTCGACCGGTCAACTGTCTGCCCCCTGGTGGTAAGTGCATGTCATAGCGAGTGGTTGATCGGCCGTAGCATATCATTAGCATATTACACTTTGATTGGTTGAACGGCTGACCAGATGACCGAACACTTAGCATATTAGGCTTTTATTATATAGGATTATCCATCATTCCTCAACTCAAACTGAGACAAGATGGAAAATGTTTCCGATGTGAAGAGATGTGAACTTTCAGATTGGAAGAAACATAGCAAGTCCCTCTAAATAGACACAGTGTTCTGAAACTATAGGATGTTAAAGGTAAAAAAAGATGTGAAGACACTGGAGAGAAAAGACAGATTATTGACAAAGAGACATAATTGGGTAGATATTACATTTCTCATTAGGAATAATATGTGCATGAAGACAATGAAACATTTTCAAATTGCTGAGGAATAAAACTTTATACCTAGATAAACTATTGTTCAAAATAAGGATTAAAGACATAGCTATTCCTACACATTAAAAAATAACCCTCCACTGAAAGACACTAAAGGATGTAGTTTAGCAGGAAAGAAAGTGAGTTGATAAGAAAAGTTTGGAAAGTGAGAGGAAATAGTGAACAAAGCAATTGACCTAACAAACTTATAAATACTAAAATTACTAAGATTCTTAATAATAACTACTTTTGTATGGCTTTAAAACAAGGTGGAACTTAAATACTGAAGAGTAATTAAAATAACTAAAGAGGAGTAACTAAAGGAAATATTATTTGTTACATGTCTTTGAATCACTTGAAAGAAGGTAGTGATATTGATTTACTTTAGACGTTACTAGATAGAAATAAAGTTAAATGTGTATGTTAAAAATTTAAAGGAAACAGAACTATTGAAACAATAGAAATACAGCATTTAATTTCTAAGCCAGGAAGAAAATTTCTATCAAGTCAGCAGGAGGCAGGAAAAGAAAAAACAGGAGATACTAAGAAAAGGATAGTAAATTTTTAAAAATTGGAATAAGATGTAGAAATAAATCTAAATATATTAGTGATCAGAATAAATATAATCAATCACTTTTTGGAATGCTGAGACTCTCATATTTGATTTAAAAGTAAACAAATAGCCATATGTTGTTTGTGAATGATTATGCCTTACAAAATAAATTATGAAAATTAAGAAATAATGAAAGTTATTTTATATGAATACTAACCAAAAGAAGCAAGAAATTGTTTTATCAAATATATATATAATTAATTCTACTTTCCTTTTCAATGTGGATAACTTATTTATTTTCTGCCTAATTTTCTTTGAGTGGTAATAAAATATACCTAAATATCATAGTCATATCTTATATTTATTTAATATTGTCAAGTTTAGAAAACAGTGTCCTTTAAGTCTTATATTTTGGTATGTACTGGATATCTGTTACATGGCAGACCTTATGATAGTTCCAGGAGACAGCAAAGTTATGTCAGTCTCTGTTTTAAAGAGCTCAATCTATTCAATGATACAGGAACATAAATTTTAAAAAATCTACAGGTTGGAAGAACAGGAGGACTAAGAAATTAATAGAAAATGAAGAGAATTTCAGGCATCTTTAAAGAAGCCATTTGAGTTCCCTTAAGAAGGGAGTGACAGTGTAGTGGTTTTGAGCCAGGAAACCGGTGATGGCAGACTTTGGAATAAACTAAAACCTAGGGTTAAATTCTAAAGTAATTTCTTACTGGATATTTGGGATTTTTAAACTCCCAATGCAGTAACTACTAAACTACAAAAGAGGAATTGCAAAGAAACCTGGAAACGCAGTGGTTTGCCAATGCATTTTATTCTTTGGTGTTAAATATGCAGTTACTAGTTTTAGAATATTATTTTTGTTATTGCATTCATAACTTTTTCTGAGTGAACTCTAGAAACACATTATTGATGCAAATAATTTACACTCTGGCCACTCCTTTGTGATTACCTTTGTATGTGCAGTTGCAGTTCCTGTGTGTCCTGATGAACAGAATAATGGACACAGTGGGGCATTTTTTGTACAAGTTAATTATAGTGATATTGAACTTCCTCTCATGGCCATGAAGTCCAACTATTTCAATAACTACTTTTCTTAAATTATCCACAGCTTGTCAGTATATGCTTATTGCTTGTACTTTTTCTTCCTCTTTTCCTTCCTTTTCCACCTTAAACCCTGTCTCATTTTAGAACGGATTTGAAATACATAGAATATTCCACAAAAGTTAAATGTATAAAGAACAAATTATAGTCAAATGCCTGTGGAAATGTAAATTAGAATGGAAAATCAGGAATTCAGATGGACATACAGCAGAATTCTAGAAATTTACTCGACTTGTGTAGGAAATTTTATTCTGAGAGTTATAGTCATTAACGTTAAAATGACAACATAACCATTAATGTAAATTTCACAGTTCATGAGAAAACATACCATATTCTCAAAGAACGTAAATTTTCCAGGCATTTATTTTCCACATATAATTTTTATAGAAGTTGTCAAATGATATAATAGACAACATAGGAGCAAACACCATAGCATATTTTATTGAAGCTCATAATTAACTTCAGATAAAGTACCCACTGTGTGTGATCTTTGTTTTTATTTTCATGGCCAAAAATGGGTATTTTGAAGGCCACTTTGAAACATGAATCTCCATTTCTACAGAACCAAAGTTTAAAGTTGTCAAATGTTTTAGAAGTGCTACAACTTTTTATAGGATTCATTTATTTTTCTTCATTAACTCACAGGTACTTTGTTATTGCCAATCATGGTAACATAATTGCCTAATGAAATCTGAATTCTCTCTAGAGTGAATGAAACCATCCATGGTCAGAACATTTGAGAACTCTGTACCTAATAGAGGAATTTATGTGCATCATAAGCTGCAAATTTTGTTTATTTGGTCAGCTGTCCCTGATACCTGATATCAAATATGGTTTTATAAGCCCAGCCAGCGTGGCTCAGTGGTTGAGCATCGACCTATGAACCAGAAGGTCAGAATTCAATTCCCCGTCAAGCACATGCCCGAGTTGTGGGCTCTCTCCCCAATGGGGGGTGTATAGGAGGCAGCCAATCAATGATTCTCTCTCGCCATTGATGTTTCTATCTTTCTCTTCTTCTCCCTTCCTCTCTGAAATCAACAAAAATATATATTTTTTAAATGTGTTTTTTTAAAAAATAAACTCCTAGTCTTTTCATTCTACATCAGGCCACTTCACTGACCATCCCATAAATCTGGGAATAAGAGGGGAACAATTCTCCATTCTATAATCCTTCATTGAAACCAAGGCCATGTTCTACTGCTGTGTCATCTACCCAGAGCGTGTGTTCTGCTCTGACCACTTCAAAAGCTTTGTGCAAATAATGAGTTCGAACAACTGCAACAGCTTTTACAGGGACTTCCATCTTCAGCCATCCCACCTCCCTCAATAATCCAGTCTTCAGGGATGGTTAGAGAGGTACATCACTGCTGGCTGATGATGACATGAAACACAATGGTGAGAATGCAAGAGAGGTGCAAGAGAATTCCTAATGAGCCCTACCGGTTTGGCTCAGTGGATAGAGCGTCGGCCTGCAGACTGAAAGGTCCCAGGTTCGATTCCAGTCAAGGGCATGTACCTTGGTTGCAGGAACATCCCCAGTAGGAGGTGTGCAGGAGGCAGCTGAATCGGAGTCTCTCTCATTGATGTTTCTAATTCTCTATCCCTCTCCCTTCCTCTCTGTAAAAAATCAATAAAATATATTTAAAAAAAGAGAGAATTCCTAATGATAAAAATGATCATCCTCAGAGTGTGATATTCCTTCAACAAAGGTTTATTGAGCACCTGCTATGTGCCAGGTAGCACTCTAGGATATAAGTACTTAACGAAACTCCCCAAACTTCAAAATCATGGAATCAGAAGGGAAGATAAACATCACTTTACACTATGAAAATGTGCACTGGGCAGAGACATCTATAAACCTTATTATTGGAGGTTGGAGAGTGTTATTTAAGTAAGATAAAGAGAAAAAGTAATTTGGATGTGACAAAAAGTTATGACTACCTGTCCTGAGGAAATTAGTTGGTGATTACACAATCACAAAACTGTTATAATATGAATTATAGATATGACATAGAAACCTCAATGATCTGTTCATTTCTGGAAGTCTATTCTACACAAGCAAACCAAGTGAAACATTCTTGCCTGGTCTTCCTGACATTTTCATGCCCTGAAGGGTAAAGGAAGTGATTACAAGAACTAACATTTTGGGCCTAATTTGACCAGCAGGGACAATTTGCTTCACAAAGCGCCAATGAAAGGAGACTTTGGAAAAGCTGACCATGTCATTTTAGACTTTGGAATATCTTTGGGATGGTATTCATCGGACAGGGACTTTTGACTTTAAGAAGGAAGGTTGCGACAATTTCAGACATGAAAAACTAAGAAGTTCAGAAATGCAGCAAAAATGCTAATGATATAACTGACAATGCAAATCTCAAACTATTTCACTGAGGAAGAAAAGAAGTCTCCTAATGGAAGAAAATGACATAGCTATACAGAGAACCTGATTACGTGTTCTGATTGTAAAAATGTATGCACAGAATATGAAAAGGAAGAAAGGCAACCGAAAAGGAAGACAAATATCTCTAAATATAGAAATGGAGCATGGATCAGTAAGAATAGTGCAGGAAGGTCAACACCTATAACGAGCTGAGGTTTGCAAAATTTGCTGGAAATGAACAAGGCTATTTTAGGTGTAAAATCAGAACCGCTCTGGTTAATACCTCTTCCCCATTGTTCTCTTGTACTGGGTTCCTTTGCTTTTAAATGGAGACATTAACTCATATTAAAATAAGATTCCTTTACCCAGTACTTCCAGTATTTCCCCCCAAGCTTTTTTAGTTCACATGTAGAAACCATAGCCTAAAAGAGTCATTTTCCAAACTACCCATGCTGGAAAAGGAAGGGCCCAAGTCAATGGCCTTAAGCAGAGTGTATTAAGAAGCCACAAGTGCAGAAGGAGAGGTTAGAAAGGGACTTCATGATACACATCTTTAAATGAAGGGCAAAGATCATACTCATAAGATTACTCCTGCTTCTCATAATATTCTTCTGACAAGGTAGGATTAAGATATTCAGTGAAAGTAAAAGCTGGGGGCAGAAGTGGGAGATGAACTTTATTCGGTTTGATTCCTGAAACTGATCTGGAAATCTCAAACCTACCAGTGTGCTGTTTCAGACCTGCAGGAGGTCAGAGCCAGCCTGGATTAGGATCCCGAGGGGCCCCAGGAACTCCAGAGATTAATGGAAGAGATTACAGCATCATAAATAAAACAAAACAAAAAAAGAATTTAACTTTTTGCACTCAGATGTCGAGTGTGACTCGACGCGGTTAGCATTAGAATAAAGGAATCGAGAAAAAAGCAAGCGAGTGCAAAGGGTTAAAATTTATATTACAGTTGTAAAACTAAGAAAAATCCTATATAATAAAAGGCTAATATGCAAAATGACCAAACAGTGGAACAACCAGTCTCTATGACATCCACTGACCACCCGGGGGACAGACAATCAAAGCAGGAGCTGCCCCCAGGGGTTCAGTGTGCTCCCACAGGGGGACCGCCGCTCAGCCACAAGCCTGGCTGACTGCTGGAGAGCACAGCAGTGGTGGTGGCGGGAGCTTCTCCCACCTCCACAGTGGTGGCGGGAGCCTCTCCCACCTCTACGGTGGCAGCGGCAGCACTAAGGATGTCCAACTGCGCCTTAGGCCTGCTCCCTGCAGGAAGTGGCCCTAAGCTGTCAGTCAGACATCCCCCGAGGGTTCCCAGACTGTTAAAGGGCACAGGCCAGGCTGAGGGACCGCCCCCCCCCCACCACCCTAAGTGCACGAATGTCATGCTCTGGGCCTCTAGTATAGAATAATTTAAGAAAAGTTGAAATTGTTGATGGTTAGGTAGCTGTTTCTTTTATTTTAATATTTTTATTGATTTTTTACAGAAAGGAAGGGAGAGGGATAGAGAGTTAGAAACATTGATGAGAGAGAAACATTGATCAGCTGCCTCCTGCACACCCCCTACTGGAGATGTGCCTGCAATCAAGGTACATGCCCTTGACCAGAATCAAACCTGGGACCCTTTAGTCCACAGGCTGACGTTCTATCCACTGAACCAAACCGGTTAGGGCTAGGTAGCTATTTCTTTTTGTCTGGGAAAAAAATCTTCAGGATCATTACAGGAGAATAATTAAATTGAAGATATTTCATAAAACAAATACCAAAAGAAATCACTCTTTTGCTTAAAAAACTTTATGGCTGCTCATTGTACTTAGGGTAGTTTTCCTTCTAACCACCTCCTCCATCAAATTTTCTTTATTCTCCCTTCTTTTCTCTTGACAACATTTATGACTTTTAAAACTCTGTTTTGAGATCATTGTAAATTCACATGGAGATGTAAAAATAATACAATAATAGTTATAAAAAGCTACACCTTTATCCAAAAAATCGATATTGTTAATAATAGGAAATGCCACAAATGTTTAGATAAGCTAAAAATAAATCTTTCTAAAAAGAAAGTCAAAGACAGGTAAAATAATCTAACTTTCATTTTTCGACTGTGCTGTGTATTTAAGGACTAATTGCTTACATACTGAATATCCTGTTGAGGCAAATTCAAATGGAAGTGAAATTATTACGCTTGGAAATTGCCTGTTTCACACATTCAGCCATTTGGATTTCAGACATAATGACCTCAGCAGTTCTCTTACTAAACCCTTTGGCCCTCACATTCTTTATTCATATCCTCTTTTCCATCTTTTACCCTGAATGTCTGGCTGAAAACTATTTGGCCTCGGACCAACGATTTTCAACCTGTGTGCCATAAACATTTATAAAACATGCAATACCTGATTATTTAGTCAGGGGCACTGACCTCTTTTCCCTTAGACTGTCAAATAAAAAAATAACAACAGCCAACACACAGCAATAGCCTTCTGGTGTAAATGAATCAAAATTATACCTATTTTTTGTCAGGTTGGCAAAAAACATATAGTTTGGTGTGCCACAGAATTTTAGTAATTAGGTCATGTGTGTCAGAGTTGAGAAGGTTGGAAATCGCTGCCTTGGACTGTGGACAGCCACCTAACTCATCCCCAAGACCATGTAATGAAGTGAAAGGGGCAGAGACCGAGTGGACAGTAAAGCACGCCAGCTTGGAACCCAGCACTTCCTTGTCACTGGTCCTCATTCCATGATTTAAATTATAATTTTAAATTATTTAAATTTTCTAAAAATATATTTTTATTGATTTCAGAGAAGAAGGGAGAGGGAGAGAGAGATGGAAACATCAATGATGAGAGAATCATTGGTCAGCTGCCTCCTGCATGCCCCCTACTGGGGATTGAGCCTGAAACCTGGGTATGTGCCCTGATCAGGAATCGAACCATGACCTCCTGGTTCGTAGGTCAATACTCAACCACTGAGCCACATCAGCCAGGCGTAAATGATTTAATTTTTAATTTTCACAGCCTGAGGCCATTTCTGTGGGTGATACTAGTGCCTTCGGGAATTAGTCTCTCCTTTCATTTTAAGAAATGTTAAGTAGCCAGGAATTTAGAATACCATATTTTCTAGCATATAAGACGACTGGGCGTATAAGATTTTCCTGGGTTAAAAAGTCATCTAATACGCCGGAAAATACGGTACACCAAATTATTGTACCTTAGTCTCAATGTAATAAACAATGTTATATAGAGTGATAGTTTTTGAAAAATAGCTTCTCCTTTATTTCACATTTAAAATTTTCATAACTAAGACTGTAGCTGATTGTTTATAGAATTAAAGACAGGCATCTACATGTGACATGAAAATACCTAAAATCTTAATTCCAGTACCAAACTATCCAACGTGGATTATATATAAAACCACATATGGCATTAGCAATATGCGGTTTTATATATAAAGTGTATTTTAATTTACAAAACTGGAAATTTCTGTATGTCTCATGTGATTACTTTGATTTGAAAAATAACCACAACTTGGAGAATTGGAAAATAACAGGTGAAGACATATCAGTAGTGTGTAGCTACCTCACTTCAATTTTTTATAACATCTCGAACACAAGGTTTTATAACTTGCTGAAACTGAGTTCAAAACCCACAGCATGTATTTTAGCAACATTCAACCCTTTACTACTGCTGAGAAAGTTTTAGTTTAAGGCCTTACAAGGACTATAGGAACATATATGAATATATAATTTTATGAAAAATAACAATTGATATTTAATAATAACCTAATTAATTTTTATTTTCAAGATTTAATTTATATTTTTACTTGCAAAACTCAGAAACCCTCTACCTAAAGTTTCCTGTAGAAAACTCTGATGAATTACTGCTGCTGCCTACGTGTGTATATGCTTGGAGAATTGAGAAAGTCAGTAGGACATTTTAAAAACTAATGAAAATATTGAATGTAGAGAATAGTTTGCATTTCAAAAGGATTTAATAATAATAGTCTTCCTTCAGGTAAATTACTTCCCAATTTCTTGGAATTTCTAGTTTTGTACTGGTGTCCTTAACTGGTCTGATTCTGTTTATGTGTGACTTGACAATGGTGGTATTCTGGTGACTCCAGCTTTTATTTAAAAAAAAAAAACAACCTTTTATTGCAGGGTTTATGGATTTCAAGAACTATAATGCTTTTACGGGACAATAATTTTATAAGTTCCAAAGTTCCTGGGTAATACCAGATTTCAAAATTTCCCAGGCATATTTAATAAAAAATAAACCCACACACAGCCAAGTGTAAGATATTGGAAACAATCATTTCTGAAAAAGTGAAAAGGTTGAAGAGAGAGAGAGAGAGAGAGAGAGAGAGAGAGAGAGAGAGAGAGAGAGAGAGAGAGATATCAATGATGCAATGATGAGAGAGAATCATTGATTGGCTGCCTCCTGCAGGCCCTCACTGGGGATGGAGCCAGCAACTCAGGCATGAGCCCTGACCAGGAATCGAACCGTGACCTCCTGGTTCATAGGTCGATGCTCAACCACTGAGCGACACTAGCTGGGCTGCTTCTATTTCTTTTAGTATTACTTTTGTTTAAAGTACCCCTTGATTTTTCTTCCTATCTTATTGATTTTGAAAGGTAATTATCTTTAACCTAATCAAGAAAGGCCTTTTGTAAAAGGTAACTTTTAAAAGAGGAAAAACAATTCATTTGGAAGGTACCTTTATTCTTGCAATAAAACATCACTGACTTTCAAGAAGATGTGAAAAATTCTGATATTTCTACATTAGTTTTTAGGGACATTGTCATTGAAATGAAAATGATGATGTTGCTGCTGCTGAGGAGGAGGAGGAGTGGTGGGGGAGAAGGAGAGGATGGCACCTGTGAAGCAGCAAAGCACATCTCCAGGGGAGCTTGCTATTAGCTGGAAGTATATTATTGTATTGTCTGGAAGCATATTAACAAAAAGAAACAAAAAAACTTAGCTGTTTTTAAGGCATTGTGTTCACTATCTTAACTCAAAATTAATAAATTCATGTATAATACTTTGTAAATCAAAGTAATTTTCAGGGTAAATATTCTTATTTTTACCACCGTTATTGGTATCAGTATGATTATTCTTGTTTGAGCAATGAATATTCATGTCACCATTTGTCTTTCCCTGTTTATGCCTGTGAGCTGAATATTCTGATGAAAGGCATCCTGCCCAAGGCTGAGATAAGGGATGAATCCAGAATTTAGTCTGTGACTCAAATGTCTGCATTTCAGGTTCATGACACAGAGCTTCCTTGTCACATGGCTCATAAGTGACTTTGATGTTGCCATTATCCTGTCGGAAATAATCATAGCATACAAGCTTATCTGAAATTGGAATCATTTTGGCAAACTAGGGTTCTGACTGCATTCGGCTCTTGCTTCTCTGTGGCTGTTTCACTCGGTTGAAAGAGAAAGGAAAAACAGGAAAAATGTATTTTGCCTTAAAAGATCCTTGGTCATCTGCAACATTTCTTGATGACCCATTCCCTATGTTCTAGTCTTCAGCAGGTGAAATTCAGAACCAGTTTGGGTTCTCAGTTTAGGAAGACAGATGTTCTGCAGGGGTGGAAGGCTTGGGCTGGGCTGTAGTGTGATTGGCCAAAACTTGTCCACTGGAATTGTGTACTAAGAGTCTGAAGAGGGGAAAGGAAACTTAGCCCTGTTTCAGTTTTAAGAGGTTACCAGCCACTGCTGCTGGATATGCAGAATTCGGCAGTGAAAACAGGGGGTCTTGAAAGTGGTCATATGTGGTTTCGGTTGGGTGTGGAGGACTCTATAAGATACATCTTTTTCTTATTTATGGTACTGAACTGTGCGTCTTAAATTTGACTCCATAATGAGAAGGATTCATAAGACACCTTCGAATATCATTAGCATTACATACATATGTTTAAAATGTGAAATGATTGCATGACCTGCTGTATCCTATCTTAGTATTGACTAGGCTGGGGTTAATTAAAATTCAAGATTTTAATGAGAATTAACAAGTAAACATTCAATGTCCTTCATTCAACAAAATTAATCACATCAGGTGACCAAACAGTCACTACAGTTAGTCCTTGATCTGTAAGAATCACAAATAACTCTTTTCATTCTATCTTCTGTAGCTTCTCAGTCATTTTCGTATAGAAATATATATTGTATTTGTAATAGGAAAATAAATTATCTCTGGAGACTCAAATTTCTATTTCCCTCATACTAGTGTTTTCTATTTCCAGATTTATTTTACAATCAACATATATTTCTTTGTAATCCAAAAATATAATTAAAATGGCATTCAATTCACCATTGCTACTATTTCTAGCATTTAACTGTTTCATCATGTTTATGCTCAAATGCCATATTTTGGAAATCCCGCATGGAAATAGTTACCATGGAACAAATCTTAGTTCAGCTGCTCTTCTGATCAAAGACTCAATGAGAGGAAATGTCTTCATGCCTCTTCCAGTACTATACCGTGCTCCAGCTCTCACTTCTAGACTCATTGACCAAAGCAACTGAGCATTTAAGGCAAACCAACCAACCAAATGTAAAACAAACACCCTCCCCTCACACACACACACACACACACACACACACACACACACACACACACACACACACAAACCCTCCTAGTTATTTAATTTACTGGGACTCCTGACTTTCACATAAGTCACTCTGGTTCACTTGGTGCCTTTTCCCATTTATAGTAGGATTACTCAGCAATAGGAGACAAAGCTGTTTAGTAAATCAGACTGCCTGGATGTGCTTAAGAAATGTTTTCCCAAAAAATACCATCCTTGCATAAAATTGGGGTTCCAGTAGGTCAGACTCTGTGTGAGTCATCGTCCCTGTGGTTTTGATTCTAATATCCCTGATGCCTGGTGATATGGAAACTCTTTGTGTGCTTGTCTTTACACTTTGACCATGTGCTCTCATTCAGAAATAGCTGCACATTTGTTTGGGGAGTGGAGACTCTGTGTGGTTAATATATGTTGCATTATGTCACTTGGTATGTGTCTGTCTCTGTGATGGTATAAGGCATCCATACAATATTATCTCTATTGGTGTAATGATCTGTATTTTAGATAGAGGTTTAGAGAATGAAAGAACAACAAAAGGAAAGAGACCAATTCAAAATCATAGAAAAAAACTGAGGGATAAATTTAGGAAAGCAAAAAGTCAAAAGTCAAAGAAAACGTGATAAGAATTCAAAATGAAGCAGAATGGGTGTTCTCTGTGAACAGAGCTGCAACATCCCTGGCCATTGATCCCTCTTTGACCATTAACATTTGAGAGAATTAGAGATTCGGGTTGATTTATAGGTACAAGTGTTGATGAGAAGTTACCTGTTTATTCTCTAGTCTCCATTTTTACTTTGCATTAAGGACTCTAGGGTTACTGAACATCCCTTCCCCTTCTAAAAAATTAAAGGGAAAAAAAAAAAGAAACAGAAAGAGGCCTACTGATTGTATTCTGTCCAGGCCTGTTAGTGCTGATGTGAGCTGATAATAGACAGGTCTTGACCTAGCTGGCTTGGCTCAGTGGATAGAGTGTCGGCCTGCGGACTGAAGGGTCCTGGGTTCGATTCCAGTCAAGGGCACATGCCTGGGTTGCAGGCTTGATTCCCAGTAGGGGCCCTGCAGGAGGCAGCTGATCAATGATTCTCTCTCATCATTGATATTTCTCTCTCTCTTCCTCTCTCTCTCTCCCTTCCTTCCTCTCAGTAGTTGAGCATCGACCTATGAACCAGGAGGTCTCAGTGTGATTCCCAGTCAGGGCACGTGCCCGGGTTGTGGGCTCGATCCCCATTGGGAAGCATGCAGGAGGCAGCCAAGCAATGATTATCTCTCATCATTTACGTTTCTATCTCTCTCTCCCTCTCCCTTCCTCTCTAAAATCAATAGAAATATATTAAATAAATAAATACAAGTTAAAGATCCTGATCACACATAAAATTTCGTCTCATTAAAGAGACCTCGACCTAAGCAGAGCTACACAACAATCATGCAATCCAACCCCTGGTTTTCTGGATGAGAAAGTAAGGATCAAAGACATTACGGGGATTTGTCTAATTAAGCTAATACTGGCTACATTAATAGACGCAAGAATAGAACTGAGATCTTCTGACTCCAAATGTAATGATCTTTTTTTCTCAATAGGATTTAAACTATGTTTTCAAGTAAATAGAAAGCTAGGTCTCCTTCTTTATGATAAAAAGTGAAGGGAATATTTGATAAGAATATGATTCACTTGTGTTGAACAAAATCTGTAATTCAGTTTCTCTTCCACTACTTCCCAGCTTTGCTCTATGACTATCCCTTCAAAAAAATGATTTCACTCTAGGATCTAAATGCTTACCTGTTCTCTACCATTAACTAAGCATAATATTAGGCCTAGATTCCACTTAGTCTAAGGTGAATAAAATACTCTATAAATTCCATCTTATACAATGGGTTAAGTAATAATTCTGTAACTGATTGGTACTCTAATATAGTCCTCCGATTTAGTTATTAAAACACACAAAATTACATGTAAACTTGACTAATTTAACCCATCTAAGTGGTATTCCTTTACTGCAGAACTAAATAATACAAAGCAAAATCAATCCAAATCAAATAAACAAAATAAATTGTCTTGAAAAGTTAAATATAAACAACAACAAAAAGATATTGAATAAAGCTTGTTAATTAAATTATAAATTTAGAAAACTTGCTGCCTTTTATTTATTTTTTTTCATTTAAAAAATGTACATCCCTCTGTGTATATGCCAGAAACAGTTCTGGCTTACTTGGAGTGTTAAATGTTAAATTTCTGAATCAATAATAACCTCTCTTTATTTCTAAGATATTTATAAATCTTTCCTCCTTTTGAGGGTCTTCAAGGGACTTTAGACTGCCAGGAAATGAAGGAATCATATACAAAGCATTTGAACACTATAGACAGACTTAGTGAATATTTGTTAATAATGAGGTTGATGATAAATGACCATTTATTCATTATCTCTCAGGGTTGTTTATCTGCACCAGAATGTTTCTTGTTAAAAATGATGCTTTCTTTCCGCCTACGCTTTGGTTTGTAGCACCCCTTGATGACTGCCTTCGCGGAGAGTGATGTGAGGAAGTTGTCACCCTGTTCCACATCCCAGGGGCAATCACAAAGAGTTTGCAGAGCTGGAATGAATTTTCTTTAAGCCTCTGTTTAAATAGATTTTCAGCATTTGTCAACTTACAAAAGATAATTGTGCAAACCAAAAATTTGCAAATGCAGTTTTCCAAAGACTTCGAAGATATTTTCACAAAACCGAAGTTTTATAGTCATAATTTTAAAACGACTTAGCTGGTATTTATCCTAAGGACAGAACTGGCTCTGCTGGGGAACACACCCTGAACGACCATTCTGTATGAAGAGTTGGGTCCTGGAGGAGGGTCAGAGAGGAGAGGATACAGTGGAAGATGGGCTAGATTCCTCTGTATAAGAAAATTGTCTAGAGATGTTGAAGCATAAATATGTTTAATATTCATATTTGTTTTGTGCATAACTGCAAGTGTAAGCCTTTTATGTTCTGTTACAGTCTTCCTTCAACACTTGTTTCTGGAATGAGTGTTTTTGGGTAAAAAAGAAATTGGTAGAGCATTACCATTTGAAAAGTGGGGTACATACACAGGATGATAACTACACAAGACTTTAGTTTAGTTGAAGTGTAAATTCAGAGCCAGAGTTGAGTAGAAAAGCTGCCTCTCCCCCTCAATTTTAAATTAAATTTATTGGGGTGAAATTGATTAATAAAATTATGTAAGTTTCAAGTGTACAGTTCTATATTATATCATCTCTATTGCATTGTGTGCTCACTACCCAAGTCAAATCTTCCATCACCATATATTGACCCTGTTTACTCGCTGCTGGCTCCCACCCCTCTTCCTCTTCCCTTTTTAAGCACTCCCTTTTCACCGGCATCCCTTGAATCCCTGGAGTCGTTGGGAGGAACAAAGGTGATCACCCTCTGTGGAATGGGGTGGAAACATCTGCACTGAATGTTATACTTCTAGGACATTGGATCATATCACTGTCATTTTATATCTCACAACCACCTTGCTTCAGCATTCTTTATTTTAGAAAACAATTTATGTTAGACCTATCATAAGATAAGAACACTACTTGGTATAACTATCTTAATAATTTTCACCACAACCATTTATTTAATATAATTGCTCAGGGGACTTAAAGAAAAAATATACCTATGGTCTCCTCCCTCAAGAAATGTACTTTCTAGTTGACATCCTTATGAACACATAAATTACTCATTTTAATTATTTATTTGCAAATCTGGCTCCCTGCCTGGACTATGGGCAGGACCAAATTTTATTCCTCTTGCATTGCCTAGAATAGTTCCTGGAATATACTTGATATTCACTAAATATGTGTTGGTTAAGAGAATAAAAGGTGAAGGAACTATGGAAATATATGTAAATATGTAATTGACTTTTGTTTTGTTGAGTCAGAAGTACAGAAGTACAGTAAAAGTATGGAGAAATGGGCATGTATCAATTTGTTGTTTTTATAAAACCCTGAACATAGATAATTTTTTAATGCCTGAGAGTTCATCCATTATGGGCATGGAGAGCTAGAAGAACAATGAAAAGCATCAGGAAAAAGGATGCCTTGAAAGAAACACTGGATAAATAATCAAACACAGTGTGTCACTGTATCATGGCCACAGTCGTCATCATGATGTCTTAAAGGTATCTTGGTCTTCACTGATTTCAGGTTTCTGAATTCCCATCCTCTTGCATATGGCTCTGGCTTCAAGTTTTATGCTTCAAACTTTTGATTTTTAACCTCCACTCTCAATCCTTAGTTTAAGCAACTAAACATTATGATAGTTTAGAAATCAAAAAAAATGTTAATCATACTAAACTATCACAAATAAGCATTGGCCACCTTGGTGATGCAAGGCAAGTGCATGGGCGGCAAAGTGCACAGGAAGGGATGAGCTCTTCTGAACGTTGGAGAGCTTACCTACAGAAAATTGAAGTGATTTGTGGGTGTGAGTGTGTGTGCACGTGTGTTTGAGGGAAGCAGAAGGGAAAAAAATGTCAAGACCATTTTAAAGTAACCAACCTGTAGGTTGCAGAGATGCACCAGGAATCACACTCACACCAGCTCCCTGGCTAACCAGGCTGGGCTGGCTGCTGGGCCACTGATGAGGAGTTCATCATGATGAGTTCTAAGAACAGTATCTCATCCACTGCACTGTGAATGACAACAGCACCATAGCTGCGAGTTCTCTGATAAAACGCACACACAATCATCCATACACCACACACACTAGAATCACTCTGTGTGTCAACATCTTTACTTTTGGAGTTAAAAAGAAGGGATAAAAAAGAGAAAACAACGTAAGTGTTATTCTCTGGAGTTTGCTTCTTTATACATGTGAAAAAAAATTAAGAACACAGTAATTAAAAGACAAATACAAAAACAACAATAATAACTAATTCCTCCCATATTCTCTGGTGGTTTTGCATATTTGCTGTATCCTCTGTCTGTGCATGGGCTTCAGTTTGAGAAATATGCTACACTGCATGTTTCCCGTTCACTTTGAGGTTGGCTCACACTCTTCAGTCCACTTTTTCTTTCCTTTATTTATTCAGATATCAAGTCATCCAACACACATCTTACTGAGCCCACCATGTCCCACCAAGTATTAGGCTCTTGAGATAGAGAGATGGATGAAACCTATTCCTTATCTTTAAGGAACTTACAAGCTAGTGTGTGTGTGTGTGTGGGGGGGGAATGCATAACTACTTGTGATTTAGATAGTAAATGCAATAATATGTACTAGTATAAGGAATGGTATAAAGTCATAAAGGAAGTCATTTCTTAAAAAGGTGAAGCAAATCTTCCAGGAACAGGTGATTTTAGGGTTGAGCTTTCCAGTGTGAATAGGCATTGGCTGAGTCCCTGTGTAGCCAGCAGCAAGGGCAATGGAACTGGAGTGATGACATACAGGAGTGAGAATGAATTACAGGCAATGTGCTAGAACACTGAGAAGAATGAACTGGCTGCTATGACTGAATTGCATCCCCTGAAATCCATATTTTGTAGCCCTAACCCTCAGTGTGATGGGTTTTATGGATGCAGCCCTTAGAAGGTAATTAGGTTTAGATGAGAATATGAAGGTGGGCCCTTCATTCGGGGATTAGTACTCTCACAAGAACAGTGCTTGCCTGATCTTTCTACCATGTAAGGACACTGACAAGGTGGCTTTCTGTAAGCCAGGAAGAGAGCTCACCCCAGAAACTGGACCCTTCCGGACCTGAGTTTGGACCTTCCAGCCTCCAGAATTATGAGAAAAAATTTCTGTTGTTGAAGCCACCTACTCAATGGTATTTTGTTTTAAAAGCCTAAGCGAACTCCTGGAGTGTGAGGAAGTGAAGCTGTAGCGGTGAATGGGGCTGAGATTGGCAGGGCCTCCTGGCTGATGCATTTTGCTTCTCTTTATAGAAGCTGAGTTTTCCCCCAGGTATTTTCTCAATTCTTTATGCCATTCCTGGCTCACCAATAGTTCACCCAAATATGCTCAGTCCTAACTGAAAATAACTGGAGTCCTTGGGTTGAAACAGATATCTTCCTTCCAACAATGAAATATGGAAAAGTGAGTTACAGTTATGAGAGATTATTGAATGTACCCGAAGTGTCACTTTCTAAAACAAAAGTGAAATAAAAAGCAATGCATAATCAATTCACAATGGCAGGTTAAAGTGACACACTCCTACTGTTATTGTTTTATTAAAGAACAATTCTCTTTGATTTGTAGGTAGTGGGAGTGAACAAGCAGCTTCAGGGGATTGCTGAAATAGTGTGAATTATTATGTCTTTACAAACCTTATATCTACTGCCGATTTCTCCTAAATGTTTAAAAATATTAATTATTGATGTAATTTTTCCTTCTAGTAGTTATACAAATGGGAAGAATGAAGACAATAAAATAAGCAAATGCCAGTCTTAAAAATAAGGTTTGATTAAGTGATTCTCGACTGGGAATTCTTATTCTTTAATGCAAGTCTCTCTTTTGGGTGTATATATTAATAGCATCAGCAGTTACCCAAGTAATCCTAAAGCCCCAATGTGCCTTTATGTACTAATTTTGGTAAAATCATCTGTATCTACAAAGATTATCTGTTTCATTTGATTGTCTTTATATGCAAATTAAAATCAACACTTCAGTTCATTTTACTGCAGAACACAGAACTTTAAGGTATTCCATGACTGACACTACACCACAATTATCCCCCTTCTCTGAAAAACCTCAAGACATTTAAAACATAACGAAACAATTGCTAGTACCATTATAGTTTGCAAGGAAGCATGTTATCTAGCTTGATCCTCATCAGAGTTCAAGGAAATATGCATTATTGTGAACAGCACACATTTATAAAACAAGAAACTGTAGTTGAGTCAGCCCACTCTCTTTGGAAGGTAACACTCCCCTCTGGATCTCCCCAGAGCAGGAAAGTTGGGAACCACATAGCTGAGTCATTGTTAACGGGAGCTATTAGCTCTGCATCTGCTGGATCACATTTATCCCAGATGAATAAACAGGGTAGCCGGGGATCAGAAGGTAAGGATTTAAGATATTTGATGCCATCACTTGCTTATTTTTCCATATTTCTCCAGCCCTTTTTTTAGTTCTGAGTCTTGGATGTTGAATTGGTTTGACACACAGGAATGGTCTAGGAATAATGGAAATAGGGGCTGTTTTTTAGTTACGGATGGTGGTCCACAAGCCATTAGGTAATAGAATAGGAATAAAATATTTTCTTGATTCACTTCACATAGAGCCATTTAAATGACAAGTCTAATAACTTGCAGTCCTGGACACATACTTGAGTCATTGGAAATCAAGTAACTTGGTTATTGTTTTCTTTGGTGCTTATTTCAGCTTCTGCTGGCCATGATTTAAAATTTAAGGATTGCTTAGTTCTTTTAGGCATATACATTCACAAAAATCCTGAAGGGGTATAAAGCTTGTGAACTGGAAGCACACATAAACTTGAAATTGTATTGTCATTCACCAATGACTTATTAGGGCAGAAACTCTTACTCAGACAAATAATTAATTTTTACAATAGAAAGTTAAACAAAACTATAAATTAGAATTAGATAAATATTCTTCCCTGCGGATACAAATTAGCCAGCACTTATTCTTTAGCTGTAAAACATAGGTGTTATAAAATAGAGTTTTGCGAATAAATTTGGTAAAAATAATTAAAAGTGAATATTGTGCTCTTTTCTCATGATATGTATGGGTGTTGTAATCTGGTGCTTTAATTGGCATTTTTGTTATTTTCCCTTTCTCTGTTAGAGATAAAAGAAATCAAGATGAGAATTAAATGCTCTTAATTGAAAGGGGAAAATAAATACACTTAAGGAATATATATATATATATATATATATATATATATATATATATATATGGTAGATTTTTATTGATTTCAGATGGGAAAGGAGAGGGAGAGAGAGATAGAAACATCAATGATGAGAGGAAATCACTGATCAGCTGCCTCCTGCACACCCCACACTGGGGATCGAGCCCACAACCCCAGCATGTGCTCTTGACCGGAATTGAACCTGGGACCCTTCAGTCTGCAAGCGGACACTCTATCCACTGAGCCAAACCAGCGAGGGCAAGGAACCCTTATATTTGACAATGCTTTCTAATTAGAAGTTCCTATGACGATGCCAGATTTTTCTCAATCATTTATTTATATTAAAATATTGTCACTTAAATGCATACATTTAGAGCAGTCACATGTCTACATTAAAAAACAGGGTTTCTTTGACTTTATTTTTCCAAATTAGTGTTTTTTTAAGAATGAAATCTTGTATTAGCTCAGGCTACCATAAAAAAAATACCACAGATCAGGTGGCTTTACAAAATTCAAAAGAATGTTGTGGTGATTCCTTTCATAAATAGTGAGGGAAAAAGAGACAAGTGTTGAGCCTGAAATATATTCATGATTCCTTGGCATGTGTTATTGTGTAATATGAACCCAGAAAAATGATTTAATGTAATCTTTATAACCCTGTAGTACTTCATTATCTGTATTTGCAAATTAGATAATTATGGCTTAGGGTAATCATTAACATCCAAAAACATACAGTTAGTAAGTGCTAGAGAAGGTATTTAGTCCAGGTATATCTAACTCCAAAACTTGCATTTTTGTTCAATAACGTACTTCTCTTAATTCCTTGCTAAATAACCTTTAACAATGAGAACAGTCTTCATGTGATAAATCTATTTTGTAAGTTTTCAAATGAAAAAGTGACTGAAGAATATTAGCTGAAATAGAAACCATAAATATCACCTAGCCCCAAACTTTCATTTTGCTTAAAAGGAAATAGGCTCAAAGTGATAAAATGTCAACCCATGGTCTTACAGCTTGTTATTGAAAAAGGTAATACAAAAACTCATTATAAAGTAGATTTCAATTTTACTTCAATTGTTTTAAAAAGTGTGTAATCAGTGTCTCACATCTATATGTATTACTTGCATATGTATTGTTGATCTCAGCTCCTGGGGAATTAGGATCTCCCTATGACCTCAGCATTATGTAGATTACCCTAATAAGAAAGACTTAGAGGTATCGGCTTGGTGTGGAGCTCTGAAGGCTGTTTTCTTATTTGGAATTTCTATCAGGCAGGTGGTCATTGTCTAGAGATTATTCCTTGGCTAGGAGGTCTTTAGTCCCTGTATGAAAGCTCAGGGGAAGATCTTATACTCTTGAAAAGAACTACAGTTTTAGATAAATTATTAATTAGCATTTGGGAAAGGATCCAAATTGATACTCGGTCCTTTGGACCTGACCTACCCAGGGACAGTGGATGGGAGAGATGCATCCTTAGAGTGAGTAGCTTCTGGGCTTGATTCGGAGCATGGGAGTCTCAGAATAGTGGTGGTGGTAGGGGAGAGGCAGTATCAAACATTGTTACTGATGTACTGGATTCCATGTTAGGGATTTCGAGACAATAGCAGGGTAGAAGCCCAAGTGTTCCTTGAATCAAAGCAGGATTGAGTTTAAATCTGGGAGCCTAAAAATAAATAAAGAAAATAAAAAATAACGAGTAAGGAAACTGGGAAAGAGTGAAAATAATGAAGAATACTCTGACAAAGCCTCTTCTCTGAGGGTCTATTTCACTTTGGTATTGCATTGAAGGGTACGACTAAAGAACTGCAAAATGTCATGAAGCCATGATGGATGACCTTGACACAAGTATGTGCAGTTTGACCTATGACCATTTTTTTCCCATGAGTCTTTTGTTGTTGTTAACGAGAAAAAGTTGAAAAGTTATTTTTAATCGGAAGTAGTATTTTATGAAACTGTAGAAGTTGACAGGGCTAAGGAACATAATGGATGAACTCTCAGGCATTAAAAATTTATCTATGCTCAGGGTTTAAAAAGAACCAACAAATTAATACATCTTGATAGTGTTATTAGATTATTTTCCTGGAGCATAAATCAAGCAATTTAGGTACTGAGCTGAGAAACTGACATAATCAGATCAACAAAAAAGGAAATTTGAAAAATTTGCATCCATAGTATAAATTAATAATGTTTAAATATAGTTACTCAGAACAGTAACTTCCCACAGAATAATACATATGCCTGGAAGAAGCCCTCTTAATTATGAAGTTTTTCTGAATAGTCAGACAGAAATGAGATAGATGTTGGTAAAGTTTTAGCCCTAATTTACTGTCAATTTTATCTGGTCACTATTAAGATAAATACCTTACATATTTAAGTATAGACAGAGGCAAAAAAATGTTTTTAAAACCCTCAGATGTTTAATGTACAACTGAGAAGCTGAACTATGGAGATTATGGAGATAGAAAAGAATGATTAGATTTTAAATACCAGGATATTATAAGACAATCAATGAGGGAGAGAAGAAAGACAAAGGAAGTTACAAAGATAAAGGCTTCAAAGATTGAGGCAATTGAGTTTCCACAGTAATAGGGAAAATGATGAGTAAGAACTTGATAGTAGAGAAAAAGGCCTTCTTTGCTGAGGTGGAATTTGTAATCTGACTTTTGGAAAGGAATATTATATAGGAGAATATAGAGAATATAAAATATATTTTAAATTCTTCTTCTGATAATAATAATGTGTTCCACTTATATAATTGATATAGAAAAAGAACAAATAACTACAAATCAATAATTCCAAGACTCAAAGGTAGCTACTAGAAGATTTTTAAATAATTCCTTTCAGTTTTATGTGCATTTTTATTAGCAAGAAATTATGGATCAGTAGAATACAAGTGTGTTTGTGTATTCAGAATATGTGTTTGTTGTGAGATTTTATGTATGTATAATATATGTGTATCTACTCCCAGTTCCTGGCATAGCGTTCCTAAAGCCCTTAGTGATAAGAGCCCTAGGAACATGTTTTATTCTAATATTTGGTCCTTGATTCCAGTTCTGTACACATAATTTCTAAAGCCCCTAGCATTTCCTGGGTGATAGATGTGGATTTTGTTCTAATGAGGTCACTCTGGATGCGCTCCAGGATGGGACTGGTCACCACAAAGAATAAGCCAATATTAGAAGCTTGAATGTGTCAGCTCCACTCCTGGTTTCCCAGAAAGGGGAGAGGGCACTAGTCAGGAATTTCAGATCAATACCAAAGATTGCTCATGAAAATGCGATTTCTGCTCTACAAGACTGGGAAGCATTGTTTTCAAAAATTCTGCTTCTGTCCTCTGCTCGTTTGTCCTTGTTTAGCATGGTTGGCTTGATTGATAGTGATTACTTTTGAATTTCCAATATTTAATGACTACTGCTCACTGATTTATTTCCCAGCATTTCAGCACTTTGATTAAATTCCCACTACTTTCCTACAAATGTGTTCTTCTAATTTAATTAAGATCTCAACAGCCTGGTTATTTACAAGCATTCCACTTTATAGTAGCCCCTGGGCATTTTAACTAGAATATGAAAAGAGTTTCAAAATTTTAAGCTGGAAGCAATTCTACAGATGAGAGACAACTATTTCATAAAGTTGTCCCTGGAAACCTAAAGATAATACATGTTCAAGATTTCTGACATACATGGAGCTCTGAGTATAATATTTTCCATTACTTTTAGGTTTGATTTATAAAATTCTACCTCCAGTCTTCATTTCAAATGCCTCCTGATGTTCAAATGATTCTGAGCCACCATCTTAGCAGCTGGACCCTTCTAGATGTGAAGCTAATGGTTTGTCCATTCAATTACTGAGAAGCAAATGATCATAATTACCTGAAGTTAATCTCTGATGCATACTTTAGACCAAGATAAAAACAATGCAACTTTTGAGGATTATTCAAGTACCTTACCCATCAATTCTTAATGTTGCTCCTGTAATGATTAACCTAAGCCATAAATCACATTCAACAAGTGAGTCAGAGAAGCACAATAGCCCTGCTTCGGTTTCTCCTTTACTCTCACACTTCGGCCACACTCACAACCCATCTGACACCACATTGTGGGGGTTTCCCCAGTAAACGATTTATGACACCTGCTGGGAACCAGCAATTTAAATCAATTTTGAAACTATCTCCCTGGCAATAGCATCAGATACCAAGGAGACTTACCCCCACATCAGATGCCAATCACAAGTAGTCGGCCTGAGGTGACCCACAACTTCGTCTGACTTGGCTACAGATCAGAGGTTCCCATAATCCCCTCCTCCAGTTTGATTACTTTGCTACAGTGGCTCACAGAACTCAGGGAAGCACCTCCTTACATTGACCAGTTTTCCAAAGGATATGGGAAAGGATACAGAAGAACAGCCAGGTGAAGAGATGCACAGGGTGAAGTCTGGGAGGGGCCTGAGCACCACTTCCATTCTCTCACTCTATTCCCAGCACCGGGCCGTCACTGTCTGCCACGTGATTTATAGCCATCGCCTTCTTTCTAAATGGTCTTTCTGATTCTATTCTTAAACCTCACCATCTCTTCTCCATACAGCAAGCAGTGATCATCTACAAATTAAACTGTGTCTCTCTGGCACATAATCCTTCGATGGTTTCTTATTACACTTATAATAATATTTAGCAACCTTATTGTGGCTTAGAAAGGCCTATTTGACTTGACCCCCCTTCTCATTCACCTCAATATCCCTTCCCAGACCCCGAGTCCAGTTTATGCTGCTGCAGACTCTCAGGCATTTGTTCTGCTGCTGAAAGAAGCCAAACCTATCCTTTCCAGCACACTCTGCGCTCTCCCTGGGTGCTCTCTCGTTGGAGTTTTAAGTTAATTTCTCCTTCAAATCATGAATCCTTGCCCACGCTTTCTCACCTCCTACCCTTGAAGCTGCATTACTTCTTTCAAGGCCCTTATTACTATATGAAAGTATACTGTTTATTTTTTTTACTACTGGCTTAGTGTGTGTCTCTATTAATTAAAAATAAATATGCTCTCCATATAGTGTCAGAACTTCTAGGCTTTTGTTATGTTCATTGTTATATCCAGCTTTCTAAAGTACCCAGCGATATCTATTAAATAAATGAATGAAGCCTAGCTGGTTTGCTCAGTGGATAGAGGGTGGGCCTGCAGACCAAAATGCCCCAGATTCAATTCCGGTCAAGGGCATGTACCTTGGTTGCAGTCTCCTCTCCCCCCATGCCCTGGTCAGTCCTCCTGCAGGAGGCAGCCAACCAATGTGTTTCTCTCACATCGATATTTCTCTCTGTCTTTCCCTCTCTCTTCCACTCTCTTCAAAAAAAAAAAATCAATGGAAAAATATCCTCCGGTGAGGATTAACAACAATAAATTAATTAATTAAATTTTTAAAAATGAATGAAGAATGAATAAATTTCAGTGAAAAATCTAGGCAAAGGGAAAGAATAATTGGTCTAGAAAAATAATTCTAATGACGTCAATCCAAGAATCAAACATATTCAAGAGTACAGGGGTGAAAGAAAAAGAACTAGAAATAATCAAAATTTTGCTATCGGTGCTTGCCAGTGCTCCTCCACAGAGTATATTTACACTGACAGGAATTAAGAGTAGCTTTAATCACTTCAAAAAAATTTAATTTCTATAACAAGGGAGCAAATTTATGTGTCCTTTTGCTTTTTAAAAAACCTTTTAATCACAAAAACTATAGCTGAATACATGCCCTTTGTGAACTTGTCTAGGTCATTCATCTCTCCTCCCCAGCTCCTCTTCCCTCGCTGCAGTTCACTATTGTGTGGATCTCTCCAGATCTTTTTTTTTCTGTTATTTTATTCGTTTTATAATTAGTCTACCAAATCCAAGTGCTATAACTTTCTCTTTTTTTAATTGGAATAATTTTGGCTTCAGGAATAAACAGCGGCTTAAAAATATCTGTTTATTATCTCACACATCAGGTCCAGAGACGAGGCAGGAACTCCAACGTCAACCCAAGAGTTTGATGATATCAGCAAGCACATGTGCTCCATCCATGGTTCCACGTTCCCATCCTCCCCTTGCCTTTGGTTACAAACTGGTTATAGCTGTTTTATATATCAGGTTTTCATTAACGTTTAAAGGCAGAAATGGAAGTTTCCCGAACATATCTCCTTATAAGGCATTTCCCAGAAGCCCAGAGACTTCCACTGATTTCTCATTGACCAGAGTTACAATTCATGATATGCCTAAACAAATTACTTGCAAGAAGAATAAAATTACTATAAGTGAGTTAGACAACAACATTCATCCTCATATTCACTGCAAATATAGGGAGGGTAAATGTAAGCAAATCAAAGTCTCTGAAGCAAGAATTTAATAGGTCAAGGATGGGTGTTGGGTTGGGAACCTTTAGGGTCCACCAGAAACATACATCATATGAAAACTGTGTTTCATAATGACAACAAATTTATTTTGAAAAAAAAAACAAAAAACAATAGAAATCAATGTTTCTGATCATCCTTCAAATCTCAGCTCATCTTTTGCTTCCTCTAGCAAGCATTTTCTTGACTTCCCAAACTAGGTCAGGTCACTGTTTTACATCATCAGAGAACCGTTGGCAATGCAGAGCTGGCTAGCACAAATACTTTGTGGGATTATTGGATTCATGTGTGACTTGTAGAGTAGACTATAAAATCTCTGAGAACAAATCTAGAGTTATTTTGCTCACTTTTCTTAATAGCCTTCAGGCTTCATACAGTGCTTGGCACGTAATAGGTGCATAAAATATTTATATAGAATACCTTAATGAATGCTTGAAAAGAGGGTCATTTTTTACTATTGCTGAAATAATCAAATATAGGGAAGAGATGAAATTATAGCGAAGAAAAATTAACTGTATAGTCATGCAAATTTTAAAATGTAGCATACACAGAACCTGCCTAAATATTAAAAATTTAAAATGCTATCTGTGTGGCAGGAGATAGTGTTTTGAATTTCTTAGTCTTGTTCTTAAGAAAGTTGTGAAAGAGACAACTGTCTAATGTGAACATTTCAACAGCTAAAAGCCCTTCAGTTGGCCTTAATCTAACACTGCTCCTTGTAAGTAAGTGGGGACACGGTTACTCTCATACAGAACTGTTTTCAACGTATGTATATTGGGTTAGAAAACCTTGTACTTTATAGATTGGTTCCCCTGATGCTTCCAGTACTCCCCTGGCCCCATGCATAGTTGTCATGATATTGTTGACTATATTCCTTATGCTGTAATCTACATCTCTGTCACTATTCTGTAACTTCCAATTTGCACTGCTTAATCCCTTCACCTTTTTCACCCAGCCCCCCACTTTCTAACCACTTTGCTGCACATCTGAAACTAATACAGAATATTGAATGTAAATTGTAATTGAAAAAATTTAAAAGATGAAAATTAAACAAGAATATATATATATATATATATATATATATATATATATATATATAAAACGTGAAAAGATAAATTAACAGAAAAAACTGATAGAAAAGTAGTACTCTTTTTAGTAGAGCCTACAAATAGACAATGGGAAAGCAGCACTTTGAAGTTGGGGGAGGGGAGGGAGAGGGAGAGGGAGAGGGAGAGGGAGGGAGAGAGAGAGAGAGAGAGAGAGAGAGAGAGCGAGAGAGAGAAAGAGAGAAGAATTTCTGTGTATTTTATTTAAAGATTCCCAAGAGGCAGGGGATTCTTCCAAAGAATGGGCACAATCCATCTGCTTGGTTTTAGGAGGTGTGTCTGCAGTATGTCACACTGTCACTAGCCTGCTCTTTGCCATCCTGGTTGTGGAGATTGATATCAGAGAAACAGAGCAGTGGAAAATCAAGAGCAGAGCAGCCTTATCAATCTCTCTAGACAGATGCGTCTGACACACAGCAGCCTTGAAAGGCCTTGATGTACGAACTGCTCTTGGAATCTTCCTGCCACAACAAAACTCCTTGAGCCTTTCTAGCCAAAGGATGATGGAATCCTAATACCTCCGTGTTCTGAAAGTTTGCTGTAGTTCATAAACTTGACTTCTGGATCGTGTATTTTTCTGGGGTGTGTGGATCCCTATAATCACGTAGTTGATTTTGTTCATTCGTATTCCCCCAAGGTCGTCCCTAGAGATATCATGGTATGTGCTCAACAGATATATGTACATATTATTTAAAAACACTGTGGCCCTAGCTGTTTTGGCTCAGTGGATAGAGTGTGGACTGAAGGATCCCGGGTTAGATTCCAGTCAAGGGCACATGCCCAGGTTGTGGGCTCAATCCCCAGTAGGGGGCGTGCAAGAGGCAGCTGATCAATGATTCCCTTTCATTATTGATGTTTCTATCTCTCCCTCTCCCTTCCTCTCTGAAATCAATAACAATATATTTTTACAAAAATAAAAAATAAATAAAAACACTGTGGCATGGTGAAATGAATAAAGCAAAAAGCATCAGTAACATTATTTCAACTATACTCACCAATATATTTTAAAGTCATAAGTTGGCTGTTGGTGTCAAAATACTTTCCCGTGAATATTGAAGTGTCGTTGGTGTCAAAATACTTTCCCGTGAATATTGAAGTGTCTTGACTACTTAGTGTATTTCCATGGAAGAATACATGTGAGGTGCCTTCTTAATGATAAGCAATAGTCTTTCTCAGCCTTCACTAACTCCTGATATTGTTATAGTTCTTCAATAAGTTCAGATTTTGCTGGCTACTGAACTTTATAATACAAAAATAGAGTCCTTTTGGACTGAGGGCAGCACTTTTGATGCTCCTCTAGTTGGTAAGGAGTGTCAAGGTCAGAGGAAATGGGGACTCTCAAAGCCAAAGTGGGATGTATGTTCAAATGCTGATGGGCATATATTTTGAAACTGCTGAGTTTCTTATGGATTGGTATAGTTACACGGTTTCATGAAAAATACTCTGACTTCTTCAGAAACTTCTTTCTGACTTGACAAAATGGGAACTGTTTTTCTCCAGAAATTGGGATCCAGAAGGCCTCTCTCGTCACTTTTCCTCATGGAAATTCTCAGTTTCTATTTATTTATTTTTCCCTATTACATGTATGTGAACAAAAGGGGATACCACTGATAGTAAGCCCAGAACACTCTTAGTATGGACCAGCAAAAATCCAAAACTGCAATTGTGGCTGAGGCTGTTGCAATGTTGACTCATAATCTTTCTTTAATGTTGGCAAAAAAAACATAAGATCAACTATTATTACATAACAAGAGAGAGCACAAAATTATATCACAAGATTCTATGTCTTAAATTAAGCTCGGTTTAAAATATGTATAAGGTGGCTTATTCTTACTAAATTTGTCTATGCTATATAACATAAAATGTTTGATTAAAAATTAAACATGCTATAAAATTTAAATGGAGGTTATGTAAATGATAGAACTAATGTAAATATTTGTTTTGTTTCTACCTTGATCAAATTGACACAATCAAGCAATCAAGCCAGAGTTCTGCCAAATTAGAATTCAGTCCTTCAAAGGAAGTCATTCAACTGAAACTAATTTTCTCATCCTTTGCCTCCTCTATGTGCTGTCTGATTACTTTATAGTCAAAACCAAGGGCTGGGAATATAGTGCTATAACTTATTTATTTCTCCAAGAGGTTATTTGCTTCCTTCTGGGGGGTCTATTTCAATTGCATTGTTGATGTAGAAAATTATATGAAATCACTGAAGTTGGGCCTAAATCAAACTTCCATAAAATAAGAGCTTAATGAATAACAATTCAGGAAGATGATCCATAAAGTTAAAAAAAAAACAACACACAAAAATACCATGAAAAGATGTCTGAATTGCATTTTCTCTCTTTCATCTCTTTACTATATCACACTGTGAATTCTATTCAAGTACTTCATTTTTTTGGGTGGTTAAAAAAATAGCACAGATGCAAAAAAGAAAATAAGACAAGTCCAAACTGATATTCAAAGTGGCCATACAAGGTAGATAAACAGAAAAATATTTTTTTCTTGATAAAGTCCTGAAAAATTTTTACATTAAGCAAGAAACACCGAAGTACATCTGATTAATTTAAAATTTTCTAGTAGCCATATTAGAATTGAAAAAAGGAATAAGTGAAATTTATCTCAATGTATTTAATTTAATTCAGTGTATCTATAATATTATAGTTTCAACATGTAATCAATATAAAAATATTAAGGTATTATTTTTATGAGCCCTCAAAATCCAGCATATATTTTATGTTTCAAGCATGACAATTGCCTTATTTCAGAAACTCAATAGCCCCCTTGACTATGGCTGCTATCTCAGACAATACTTTCCTACATCACTGACTCTTTAAACTTTAGGGTGTCTTATAGTCATTTGGGGAATTGTTAAAAGTATAGATTCCAGGTTCTCACATAAACAGTCTAATTCAGTAGGTCATTGTGGGTCCACTTTAACAGATAACCTCATAATTTTTATGTTGGAGGTCAGGAGATCACTGATAAAAAGGCTAATATTTAGAATCTCTAAGGTCTCTTCAACCACCAATTTTATAGTTTCTAAGATTTTTCAGCACCTACAGTTTTAATGTCTTCACCCCAGCTTGTAGTGTTTATTATAGCATATCATTTTGTGGAAATTTTGTTTAAGGGAGTATAGTGAATTCAAATTTTTGGAGACTTTGAACAAAGCCACAAGGCAAGGTAGAGTTGATTGGGGCCATCTTTGTTCTAATTCACACTTCTCCGCTTAATGAAGGGACAGATGGCTAGGAGTCACCTTCACAGTGTCCCTGAGAAAAACACTCTCTTGTCAGATTTGAAAAAAATTTATCCATTTTGATCATCACAGTAAGCGTTGAATTTCAGAAAACAAATTACATTCATGTGTAATATAACTCAGCTTTCAAAAAATGCTTCTCACATTCTAAATCATTAGCAACATAAGATTTATTTTTACTGTTTTATTATGCTTCTCTGTTCTGAATTTCCCCTAGATCCTCAAACTTTTATGCTTTCTTATAGACTACCAGATGTCTCATTTGTCTGATACTGTACTTATCTGAATACAAATGACTGCTAAGTAGAAAATTCAACATCTCTATATACAAATGATTTGTATATATGAAAAACTTTACTGAAATATTTTAAAGTACCAAGGCTTTCAAAATATTACGTGTATAGTAGCAGCTGCTTCTGCTTTAGAAATAAATGACAGGTTTTCATTATTTTCTAATTTAAAAATATTCCATTCACTCAAATCTGTGTATCACTCTTCTCTAAAATCAAGCAGACCAAGGACATCTTAGAGTTTACATCCTGTCTTTACAAGAACTAAAGGACCAGAAAAATTACATTTTTCTCCAAGGATGCTTTCTTGACATGAATCCAATTTAATCCTCTCCATGATCAATCATGGCCCAACATATATCTCCAAGCTATTTTCTTTCCAAAGACATGCAGTTTAAGTGAGGTATGAAATGTCTTTAGGTCTATCAGAAAAGATAGGAATTATATGCTGTTGGTCTTCCTGTGTTGCTCAAAACTTCTGTGAAATTTCTTGATAACTTTGTGGGGAAAAAGGTTTACCTTTCACTTATCCCTTCAACTTACTTAAAAAGTAAAGCTTTTTTGAAATTTTAATCCTAATAACTTATTAAATCAAAGTTTTCTATGTAAATTGAGCATATTCTAGCTGCAAGGGAGTACTACACATATTACTAAGACTACACTAAACTTTAATACATAATCTATACTTCCAGGAAAATTCAAGTTGTGTTTGTATGCATGCATTTTATTTAGTTCTTCCATAAAACCTATAAAGTAGTAGTATTATTCCAACTTGCTGATTGAGAATCTTGGACACAATGTGCCATTAGCTCCTAAGTGTTAAATTAGGGACTACCCAAAGAACAGATAAGCATAACCTATAGAAACAGACAGCAGTGTGGTGATGGCCAGAGGGAAGGTGGGGCAGGAGCTGGGTGGAGGTGGGCAGAGCGGGGGTGGGAGGGAAGAGTACTATAATAGTATCAACAATAAAATTAAATTTTTTTAAAATGAACTGAAGAAAAAAAAGTATAAACACCATACTTTAACTCCAGGGCTGAAGCTCTTTCTATTATATGTGGTAAATATAGGAGTAGAAGCAAAACAGAATGTACTCAATTTCAATAAACATTATTTATGTGACTTATTTTAATTTTTCCCATTATGTAGCACACATAATGTCCCAGATGGTGTTCATAAAATTACAAAAATCATTCGTTTGCACAGTGATGTGGAGAGAATAAGACTACTAAAGATTATAAAGAATAGAACCAAACCAATCATTATTTTTCTTTTAAAAAATACATGATAGATTACTTATTGTTAGATCACCATATAGTCATCTATTATACTTGAAAGATATTTAATGTTATATTGTTATGCCATCACATACTGACTGGTGAAAATTGGTGTAATTTAGTCATGTAGAAACCCTTAGAATGAGAATCTTTTTAAGGATAATTCTTCCTGTAATATTAAAAATATCAATTGTTCTATAGTCTAACAAATCAGAGTTAAATGATAGTTAATAACATGCTTTTAATCTAGAAAAGACACAAAGTACTGTACAATCTTTTGTTAGTTACCTTTTCATGTTAGTGGGAACAATTTCCCAACTCCTTTCAGGCTCCACCCACCAAAAAAAAAAGAGTAGAAAGGAGATATAAAAATCAACAATATTTATTAAGCTATAACTGGATCATAGAGAATACTATTGCAGATACAGATTTTATATGTTGAAAATATTTTCAGACACTAGTAATGGTTTGCAGTAACTGAGCTTTATGTGGATGCTGCAATCTTACATAACTAGCCTTTCTCCTGTCTCTTTTCATTAAATAGTCTAAGACTAAAGTTGAATAAAATAATAAAGATTGCTATTTTAATAATAATGACTAGAGTGTTGAGTGGATAGTAAGGTCAAGATAAAAATGAGCAATAACCGAATTCCTCTCTTTTTTCCTATTTTTCTCATATCCTCCAACCTGATTACAGTCCATGTTCTCTGTACTCTGGACACAAGGTGTTTGAACTTACTTTTTGTCTCTTCTAGGAAATGTCTCCTCATCCCTTTCTTTGCCTTAGACACAGCTGATTTCCCTCCGAGAGGCCATTTCTAACCTCTGGTCAATTTTCTTGGGTATATCCTTTACCCAAGAGCCATATGCCTCTCCTCAGGAGAATTTATCAAGGGTTTATGTTCTTTTTAATTTCATGATTATTTAATTTGTCTCTATTTTCCCTAATAACTATATATACATTGTTATGAGAGCAGGGTTGATGTCTGTCTGCATAGTCAGTGTTTCCCCAATATCCACCGAAGTGCCTGGCAAAAATCTAAGTTGAGATGGTTCCTCTTTATTGCCCTATAGCCCATAACATTTCTTTTCAGTTGCTAATTTATTTTTATTATTTAGTTTTGTCACAGCCAAAAGCAGTCTTTGCATCAGATCCATACTTCTAGCACCATTTGATTATGAAAAGATTTGATGAAAAGGATCTAATTTTTTGTTTTATCATTTGATAATTTTAGGAAAGCTGCAAAGTTTAAACACACAGATTCAGACACTGATAGGTTTAAAGAATGAATAAAAAAATCCAATAAAATGTTTCCTAATATTGCTTTATTATGAAATTTACTGCTTTAATATGAAGCACTATTAAATAACTAAACTTATAAAACTAAATAATTTTAAACATAATAAAACAACCTTTTAAAAAATCCAACACTCACCTTAATAAAAAATACAATTTTGTCATTTCAGCTGACACCCTCTATGAAATTGCCAAGATTACCTTCCCCAATAAGGCCCAAATAGTCACTATCCCTAATGTATTTATTTAATACTTTACAGATATATATATATATATATATATATATATATATATATATATATATATATGACTGTACTTTAGACATATAGTTTTGTATCATTTAAAACTTTATATATTTGATTATTATTTACTAGAGGCCTGATGCATGAAAATTCGTGCAAGAGTAGGCCTTCCTTCCCCCTGCTGCCAGCACCAGCTTTCCTCTGGCACCCGGGACCCAAGATTCCCTCCTCCAGCCCCCAGCAGGCACCCAGGACCTGGCTGGCTTCCCTCTGGCCCTAGCTTCATCAGGAAGGTCATTGGGAATGATGTCTGGAAGACATCTGGTCTAATTAGTATATTACCCTTTTATTATTATAGATATTTCATATTCATTCTTCAGCACTTTGCTTTTTTCGCTCAACATTATAATTTTAGGTTTATCCATATGTTCATAAAGCTTTAGTTCATTGATTCTCTCTCTGCTATAAAGAGAAATGTAAGCTATTTACAGTTTTTAGTATCTAATACAATGGTTTCTGTTAATGTACTTGTGAATGTATTTTTGTGTCTATGTCAGAGTTTCTTTAGACTCCATACCCTGGTTCCCTTCCCCTCCTGCCTTGTACCCTGTCATTCTTCTCAGTTGTCTACATAATGGCTACGGAAATCTGTTTTTAGAATGACTTCTGGGTACTTTCTATTTTTATCATTCTTGTCATTTTAAAAATATCCAGCAGGTTTGCTACACTTTCATTCATACTAATAATTTGTTTATATACAGTTTGGGTTTGTTGTAGGCTGAATTGTGTTCCACCAAATTTATGCATTGAAGTCCTTTCCCCACTACTTGTGTTTGGACATAAGGTCTTCAAATAAATTAATTAAAGCGAGGTCATTCGAGTGACTCTTAATCTTATATGCCTGGTGTTTTCATAAGAAGAAATTAGGACAGACACACACATAGTTAGACCATGTGAAGACATGGGGAAAAGATGGCTATGGACAGGCCAAGAAAAAAAGTCTCAAAAGATACCAATCCTGTCAACACTTTGGTCTCACTTCTGGCCTCCAGAATGTGAGAAAATAAATTTCTATTATTTAAGCCACCCAGTCAGTAGCACTTTACACAGCCCTAGTAAAACAAATACAGATCTCAAATTGTGCTTCCTAGATTTGGTCAGCTCATAACCTGTTAGGCTGCATGTATAGTCTTTAGACAACCATATCATTTGTGAACAAGGATACTTTATTTCTATAATATTATGATTATACTAGAAGCCTGATGCATGAAATTTGTGCACGGGTAGGTCCCTAGGCCTGACTAGCAATCAGGGCCAATCTGTGTGGTGACCGGTGGGGTGATCTTGCGGGGGGGGAAACGGGGGGGGGGGCGCTGGCACCCACCTTGGCTAGCCTGGGGCCTGCGGGCTGGGGTCAGCTTCCATGTTGAGTGTCTGCCTCTGGTGGTCAGTGCATGTCATAGTGACTGGTCGTTCTACCAGTCATTCTGCTATTCGGTTGATTTGCATATTAGGCTTTTATTATATAGGATTTTAGTTCTTTTTCTTACTGAAATATTTAAAACTTTCAGTATAATGTTGAAAATGATCAGTGAGAATGAATACTGAATAAAATGCTTCTATGTTTTCATCTCTATGATGATGTTCATTATAGATTTTTGATAGATAACCTCTATTAGGTTAATGACTTCAATTCTTATTCCAACAGTATTTTTTAAAAATTATGAATCAGTATTTTACTTTATCTAATACTAGAGGCCCAGTGCACGAAATTCATGCATGGGGGGGGAGGGAGGATGTTTATCCCTCAGCCCAGCCTGCACCCTTTCCAATCTGGGATCCCTCAAGGGATGTCCGACTGCCCGTTTAGGCCCGATCCCAGTGGGGTCCCAGATCCCGGTGGGATCGAGCCTAAGCAGGCAGTCGGACATTCCTCTTACAATCCAGGACTGCTGGCTCCCAACTGCTCACCTGCCTGCCTTCCTGATTCTGCCTGCCAGCCTGATCACCCCCTAACCACTCCCCTGCCAGCCTGATTGATGCCTAACTGCTCCCCTGCCAGCCTGTTTGCCCCTAACTGCCCTCCCCTGCAGGCCTGGTCCCCCCCAACTGCTCTCCCCTGCAGGCCTGGGTCCCTCCCAACTGATCTTCCCTGCAGGCCTGGTCGCCCCCAACTTCCCTCCTCTGCCAGCTTGGTCACCCCTAACTGCCCTCCCCTGCAGGCTTGATCACCCCCAACTGCCCTCCCTTGCAGGCCTGGTCCCTCCCAACTGCCCTCCCCTGCTGGCCATCTTGTGGTGGTCATCTTGTGTCCACCTGGGGGCAGGATCTTTGACCACATGGGGGCAGCCATCTTGTGTGTTGGAGTGATGGTCAATCTGCATATTAGTCTTTTATTAGATAGGATAGAGGCCTGGTGCTCAGGTGGGGGCTGGCTGGTTTGCCCTGAAGGATGTCCTGGATCAGGGTGGGGGTTCCCTTGGGGTGTGGGGTGGCCTGGGTGAGGGGCCTGTGGTGGTTGGCAGGCTGGCCACGCCCCCTGGTGACCCAAGCAGAGGCCCTGGTATCTGGGGTTTATTTATCTTCTACAATTGAAACTTTGTAGCCTGGAGCGGAGCTAAGCCTTCTGCTTGCTCCATGGCGGCAGCCATTTCTGTTGGGATTTATGTATCTTCTGTAATTGAAACTCTGTAGCCTTAAGCGGAGGCCTGGGCCAGCTAGGGTGTGCAGAAATCTTGGCTTCCTCCATCGCCGGGGGCAACCCTAGCTTCCTGCTCTTTCCAGCTCCGTGGCTGCCGCCATTTCTGTTTGGATTTATGTATCTTCTATCATTGAAACTTTGTAGCCTTGAGTGGAGGCCTAGGTTTGCCAGGGAAACCCAAGCCTCCCTCCTGCTCTCTGTGGCTGTAGCCATCTTGGTTGGGTTTATTTGCATATTTGCTCCTGATTGGCTGGTGGGCATGGCTTGTGGGTGTAGCGGAGTGATGGTTAATTTGCATATCACTCTTTTATTAGATAGGATTTTCCCACATCAAAACAGGATATTTCTTTTTTTAACTCTATGTTCTTTTTGAAATTTTAATAACTGGATAAATATAGGTATTATTTATATGATGTAAAAAGAAGGAAAAAGTATGGTGACTACGATCTCCTATATTATTTAACAATGTCAGATGAGTATAGACTATGGCAATATCACTCTTGTTAGCTCTCTGCAGCCACGATCTTCACTAATTTCATACATGACAATTTTCAAGCCACACAATCCAAAGAGCATACTAAGTAAGCACTTTAGATGTGAAAAATAGAGACAAAGAGAATTTACTCTTCCAAGAGTACAGTGTGATGTTGGGAATTAATTCTCTGTAAAATCTAATAAGGAGGAAAAAAAATCATAGATTCTCATTAAAAATGAGCAATTACTCTCATTTTTTTTTTAGCTTCACAAACAAGTGTGAAGATTATCTCATTTCACCCTTTTTAAGACAAATTTCCCAAGTACAGGAAGTTGGTCTTTTATGTATATAAAATTTTACTTTTATGTGCAGGTGGTCATGTGTTCTAGTCATTTATCAGCAGTACTTTTTTTATGGGTTTATGTTGATACTTCCACAATTTTCCCTAGGAATTCAATATAAAATATAATTGATCTTGGTTAGTGTTGGCCTGGTTCTTTACCTCAATACCTGAGTTTGTTCTTCACTTTCAGTTCTATGAATCAATCATTTCCTAAGAATGCTCCCAGGAGAAACTTACAGGTTCTCTGTAAGAGCTTTAAGCTGATGCATCTGTTAGATATTTTAGCTGGTTTTGTTTATCTTAAAAATCTGGCATCAAATCAATCACGGACAATAAAAAGAGGCCACTCTGAGGAGAAAGATAAAAGAACTGTAATTTTCCCTTAAACCATCCAACACACATTTTTTATGTACTTTAAAAGAGGCAGACCACGGAGATCACTTGGGTAACAATTCCTCGTTTCTCATGGATGCTAGGGAAGGAATTCTGCAAACTTCACCCAACAGTCACAAACACTGGCTGTCATCTCTGTGATTGAAATTCTTCTGACTGATGACAGGCATCAAGCTCAATAAGTCTTTCTGAGTCCTATCACTGCGCAACAGGAAAGCTATTGGCTGACACATCACTTAGTAAAAGCTCCTATTCTATGAAAAATGTTACCACAACTAGAAATATTTTCATTTTAGCATTTTGTGATTCACCTAAAACAGATGGTGAGCCGGGCGGGGGGCCACGCCCCGATCGATAGCCCCACAGGCGATATGGTGGAGCAGGTGAGGGTGGGGTGCCAGGTGAGGCTGCAGGGCTGTGAGGCTGGGAGCATAAGCTGGGCCCCGATCTCCGCAGGTCACCCCAAGGGAACCCACCTGTGCAGGAATTTGTGCACAGAGGCTCTAGTAAGCAAATAAAGCCAATTTTAAAGAAAAAGATTAAAAAATGCCAGGTAAGGAAAAGTGCTATGAAGGAAATAAAACATCAGAAGTGAGTAACAACTACTTTTTTATATATGGATATGACAAATGCTTTTTCTGCATCCATTGAGATGGTCAGGTGGCTTTGATCTTTTCGTTCTGTTAATATGCTAGGTATATCACATTAATTGATTTAGTTGTGTTAAACCAACCTTGCATCCTAGGGATAAATTCTACTTGGTCATCTTGTACAATCTTTTGATGTTGTTAAATCAGTTTATTAGTATTTTATGGAGGATTTTTTACATTAATGGTTATCAGAAATATTGGCCTGTAGTTTTCCTATGGCGTTTTTGTCTGGACTTTGTATCAGAGTAATGCTGGCCTCATGAAATTAGTTTGGAAGTATTCCCTCTATTTTTAGGAAGATTTTTAAAAGATTGGTATTAATTCTTCTTGTGTATTTGAAAGAACTCAGTCTTGGAGACAACTGGTGCTGGACTTTGCTTCATTGGGAGGTTTTCTATTCAATCTCCTTATTTAAGATATTGATCTGTCTAGACTTTCTATGTTTTCTTGAGTCATGTTGGTAAGTTGTATGTTTTTAGGATTTTATCCAGTTCTTCTACGTTATCAAACTTGTTGGTATAAATTGTTCATAACAGTCCCTCATAATCATCTATCTATCTATCTATCTATCTATCTATCTATCTATCTATCTATCTATCTATCATCTATTTATGAGGCATTTTTTAAAAAGTCTCCTCTTACATTTCTGATTTTATTTATTTTAGATTCTCAATAGTTAACCTAGTTAGCCTAGCTAAGAGTTTGTTGTTTTTATTTATTTTTTCAAAAAACGAACTTTTAGTTTTGTTTATTATTTTTCTGTTTTTCTATTTGATTTATTTCTGCTCTGGCCTTTATTATTTCCTTCCTTCTGCTTACTTTGGGTTCAATTTTTTTTCTAGTTCTCTGAGGTATGGTTATATTGTTTATCTGAGATCTTTTTTTTTTAATGTAGGTGTTCATCACTATACACTTCCTCTGTTAAGTATGATTGAAGGCCCTTGAAAGGTTTTGAGTGGATTTAAGAGGTTGATGCTGGTACTTTGTGGGTGAGGACTGTAAGCTGGGAAGAACACAAGCATGGCCCCCCAAGGGCTGCTGCTCATCAAAGGCACTCATCGTACTAACATAGCACTGAGATCCTCCAGAAATAGACTTTGGATGAGTATTAGCCCACTTTGTGTTTATCTGCTCTGCTTCCCAGACCTCTTTTTGTGTTTACTTCCCCTCCCCCATAGGACCACACATAAGCTACTTTTCTAGTGACTATGAAAAAGAAAGATATGCAGGTGAAACATTTCCTTTGTTAGGTCTTCAGAATAGGCTTCTTAATCTCAGCAATCTTGACATTTGGGATGAGATAATTCTTTGTTATGAGGAACTATCCTTCGTTTTTTAGGATATTTAGCAGCATACCTGGATTCTACTTACCAGATGTCTGCAGCACCCCTTAAATGGTGACAAAATTGTTTCACATATTGCCAAGTATGCCCCTGTGGGGTGAAAACCTTACCCCGGTTCATATGTCCTATGTCTCACAAAGAAAGTATATATATATATATATATATATATATATATATATATATATATACACACACACACACACACACACACACACACACTAGGGGGGGCCCGGTGCACGAAATTAGGGGGGGCCTGGTGCACGAAATTTGTGCACTGGGGAGGGGTCCCTCAGTCCAGCCTGCCCCCTGTCACATACTGGGAGCCCTCAGGGGATATCCTACAGATGGCTTAAGCCTGCACCCCATTGGGAGTGGACCTAAGCCGCAGTCTGGCCTCCCTTTGCTTGAGGCGACTGGGCTGATCAGGAGAAGGCACCAGCCCCATCACCCCTCTGCTGCAGCCACTGCCAGTCACCGCAGCCACCCAGGTATTTTCATCAACACAGACCCCAGTCCCTTCACCATGAAAAAATGACAACTTTCTTTAAGCATTTTCAAGATGTGTCTTTCATAGGATATGACATTTCTTTCTTTATTTTTCTTTTTATCCTCACCTGAGGATATCTTTCCATTAATATTTTCCCCTTCTCTCCGATCCCAAGCTCAGCCCCTTCCCAAGCCATAAGCCTCCACCCCAGGTTTAGGCTTGAGAAGCCCCCCCTCCCCCCCCCCCCGCCTCACCTCCAATCGCAGGCTCGGCGGCTTCCCAAGCCTAAAGCCTCCACCCCAGGCTTTAGGCTTGGGAAGGGGTCCCCCCCCCAGAACCTCCAATCACAGGCTCGGCACCTCCCCAAGCTTAAAGCCTCTGTCCAGGTTAGGCTTGGGAAGGGGTTTCCCCCAGGACTTCCCCAAGCCTAAAGCCTCCACCGCAGGTTTAGGCTTGGGAAGGGTTCCCCTCCCCATAGCCCCCCCTCCAATCACAGGCTCGGCACCTCCCCAAGCTTAAAGCCTCTGCCCCAGGCTTTAGGCTTGGGAAGGAGTTCCCTACCTGCACCTCCAATCACAGGCTCAGCCCCTTCCCAAGCCTAAAGCCTCTGCCCCAGGTTTAGGCTTGGGAAAGAGTTCCCCCCAGGACCTCCCCAAGCCTAAAGCCTCCGCCCCAGGTTTAGGCTTGGGAAGGGGACTCCCGCCCCTCCGATGGCAGGCTCAGCCCCTTCCCACGCCTCAAGCCTCTGCCTGATGGCCGGCTGGGAGTGACCTGGGTGCCGAGAAGGTTCCCCGGATGCAGGTATATATGCAAATTAACCACCATCTTGGTTGGGTTAATTTGCCTACTCACTCTGATTGGCTGTGGGCATAGCGAAGGTATGGTCAATTTACATCTTTATTATTAGGTAAGATATCTATATCTATCTATCTATCTATCTATCTATCTATCTATCTATCATCTATCTATCTATCTATCTATATGCCAAAATGTTGGTTAATGTTTTACATTAATGATTTTAAGTGCGAAGGGCCCTAATAATTCCTGAAGTGCCACATAACCTATGCCTTCACTCTACCTGTTAAACAAATTTCCTTGACCTGTTTATTTGATATTTGGATGGAGAAAAATACACTCCCTTAGACACAAATTTCATGTAATAGCAACTCCTGTTTAGGTGATATGACCCTCTTTTGATGAGATGGTTATGTTTCTATGGAATGTTTTTTAAATAAATGAAAGGAAACATGGTGTGGTGGGGTTTTTTAATTTTTTTATTTACTCTTTCTTCTTTAAGTTCATTGGAACTGATGACATCTATCAAGCAGTATAGAAACAAAACCTCTACAATGTGTATCCTAAAATTATAATTGAGAGGCTCTCTATGCCAACACCCAAAACTCATCCAGTCGACATTGTTTGTCTTTCTGGGATGGCAAAACTACTGTGTTCTAGGCTGGTCTTAGGAATAATGGATAAGCTAAGAAAGACCTGAGCTAAACGTTAAAGGATGGATAGAGAGTGAGGAAAGAGTAAAATTATGGCAGAGGTGGGGCAAAGGCAAGGTTTGGTTTATGAATAGTCAAGACTCCCTGTCTGTCATTGGTTGTCCTGTGTGTAGGTGGCTTAAGCAAGGATGCATTTTTGTGTGTGTGAAGTGGGACAACCATTGAAAAGTTTGGTTAATACAAATTAGAAACTGCAATATTAAAGAAGCTATTTTTTATAGCACTATCGCTGACCTGCAGAAGGGAAAATGCATATGTTAACATACTTATTAGCATCATTATCACTGGGTTGAAGCATTTTTTCCCATTCTTTTGGATTAAGAAGTCAGAGAACTCTTGATGGAGTTGGGTGGGTACATTCTCAATAGAGCATAGTGTGGGCAAGGGGGACACACATTCATAAAGTTGAATCCTGGAAGCTCTGAGCAGGGAGTGAGCAGAATAAGGACACTTGGCAACTAGATGAGGAAAGATACTGTAACTGAAGGGGGTAGAGGATGAAATATATACTGCCAACAGCATTTTCAGAGCAGTCTGTTTTTAGTTAATAGAGATCTTCAAGTTGGATAAAGTATTTCTATAATAAATGCCATTACAGGAATGAAAAAGCAGAGTGAGTTCATATCATAAATTATCTCAGTTTCCAACCTGAAACCCACTTCCTGAGGTATTGAGAAATGAAAAATAATGGCAGGTGCTGAGGTGGGAAAGCAGCCTACTTAAAAGTCATATTCGAATCAATCTTGTAAGCTCTTCATGAAAAATGCCTATGCTTGTGAAGTGCCTTCAATTCTTTTAACACCTTTCAGTGTTTATGGAGATGATAATTTTATGACTGAGTACTAACATCAAAACCTTATAAATATTGGGCCAATGTATGATTATCTTTTATTTTTAATATATTTCAATTTTAATTTATTTTAAACCAGTGCATCAGGAGTTTATGTATTGTTCATCAATCCTATGAATCTTCAAGTTATAGTCATTTTTCAATCATTTTAATTTTTTAAATTTAAGAGAAATACAATGTTATTTTAATGAACTTTCAGTATTATAGTTACAAAAATTGGAACTCTAAATTTTATCAGCTAAGTAGAGAAGTTCATTGTAAAGAAATTAATTTATTTAAATGTGGTCTAACAGGGTACATTTATATAATCCAAATATCTTGAAAAAGAGCTATTGATCATTTGAATCTAGCGTTGATCAAGTATAGCAATGATGCATGCTTGCAATTGTTTGTGCTTGCAACTAATTTCACTAATTTGTTGATTAATGTGTAGCAGGAATGACTTTTAACAAAGACTTGCAGTCACAAACTGTCCTGAATGAATATAATATAAATTGAGTCTGCCAGCCTTCTTTGAGATTAATTATTCTAATATAAATGAGAAAAAAAAATCTGTTTTAAACTGTAGCTAAACCTTTCTAATTGATGACCAATGTGGAGTTAATTGGTAGTAAAATACACAATGCATCAGAAAAAAATTTCTCAATGGCTAATGCTGAGATGGAATTTGTGACCTATTTTAAATTTAAATATGAGGTTGCTATTTCAATAAGTCATATTTAATATCAAACTGCTTAAGCTACTTGCACTGTTTTATTTATTTTTAAAATATATTTTTATTGATTTCAGAGAGGAAGGGAGAGGGAGAGATAGAAACATCAATGATGAGAGAGAGTCATTGATCAGCTGCCTCCTGCACCCGCTCCCCCGCCTCCCCCCACTGGGGATTGAGCCTGAAACCTGGGCATGTGCACTGACCAGGAATCTAACCATGACCTCCTGGTTCATAGGTCGACGCTCAACCACTGAGCCACACTAGCCTGGTTATTTGCATTGTTTTTAAGGATGTAGCAGTTGGGCAATTGTCATTCTTTACAGAGCAATACAACTGAAGGCATTGCTACCAATCCATTCCAGCATCCTAGGCATAATGGCAACACGTTAGGAAAACAGATGCATTATAAAAGTACCAATACCTGGGCCTTCCCACAGGCAAATCAAGTGAGATGCTATGGAGCTGAAGTTTGATCACCTCTGTTTTTAAAAAGTCCCCAGTAGCTTGTTTTGCCTAGAGGGGACTGAGTGACAGGGAAGGGGTATTTTATGGATTCTTTCTGATTGTTTATAACTTGCAAATTTCAAACTCCCCAAATTTACATCCAGGTTAGTTGAATGGTACTTTGAGATCCCAGCTGCAGAGACACCCATCAATTTTCCTTCGGGGAAAAGTATATTTTTTGGTTCATCTTAAATTCATAGGATCATAACAGTATTCTGTGATTAAGCATCAGGAAATGTTAAACAGATTCTAAAACATAACCTTGACCCTATTAAATGTTCTACCAAATGTAAAATTAAGGGAAAAAAATATTCTTTACACTGGTTGCCAACTACCGGGAACTCTCATTGTATCACTTTTTCTTAAATCCAGATAGGTTTGAACCTTGAACTTGAAAGTAACTTAATGATTAAAATATTTAAGATTGGTGGATAAAAAATGAATACTTTAGTGCAAAACATGAATTAAATTGTTATACTTAAATTTTAAAAGTTGGAAAATGTTCCAAGAAATAAATTTGACACTTAATAAAACAGACATTTTGGAGAAGGTTTTCCAACTTGGATTTCAAAAGGTGATTTGTTCTCTTAGCTGACCTTTTGACCTGCTGGCTTTATTTTCTGTTATCACTGTGAAATGCTACTCTGACTTGGCTTCGTCCATTTGTTTCATTTCTCCGTCTACTTGCCTGGCATTTCCTTCTTCTGTAGTAGTTTATTTCATACTTAAATGGGAAACTAATACTTGAAATTGATATTGTAGTAGGTCATAGTATAGAGGACATCTTTAATGCAAAATGCAGTTAATCAAACATTTCCTGAAAAAGTTACATTATAGGTGCTTTACTAGGGTCCAAAAATTACAAAGAGCTAAGGAGCTCAGAAGATACCAGGGAATATAGATACAGCTATGCCTAATCTAAAATAAACACACAGCCCTCGCTGGTTTGGCTCAGTAGACAGAGCATCAGCCTGCAGAATGAAGGCTCCTGAGTTCAATTCTGGTCAAGGGCATGTACCTCAGTTTCAGGGTCCTCCCTGGCCTGGGCCCTGGTAGGAGCTCATGCAGGAGGCAACCAATCGATGTGTTTCTTTCACATTGATGTTTCTCTCTGTCTTTCCCTCTTTCTTTCACTTTCCCTAAAAATCATTGGAAAAATATCCTTGAGTGAGGATTAACAACAACAAAAAATAACAAAAAGAAAATTTAACACACACACACACACACACACACACACACACACACACACACACACACATACCTTCTGAGAAATGGATTAGTGTAGTTTTTTGTGAGTGAGAAAGGAGTACAGGGAGGAATTGGTTTTACCTAAAATTTAAAAGCACCTGGTTTTTTAATGTCCATGAAAATTTTACCATGTGGTTAAATTAGTATATTATTTGGGGGAGTTGGAGGTAAGAGGAGAAATCCCAGCAGAGGAAATCCCAATCCAAAGTCATGGCAAAAATGTATTTAAGACAAGTCATGAAACATGGATGGAAGAGTAAATACACCAGAGGAGAGCTGAGTGGTTGGTTTTCCTCCTTTTCCTTCTCTCTGTCCATCCTTTCCTTCCATCCTTCACTCTCTCCTTTTTCTTTTACTTTCAATATGATAGTTTATTTTTGAAATATTCTACTATAATATGGTGGCAGAAGTGTGTGTTTAGAATGTGGGATAGAGTCCCAGTCTATTCTTTAAGGGCAGTGATTTAGTATTTGAAATGTCCTAATCAAGATTCTGTACTTTGAAGATGTTCAAACAGAAGTATCAAAATTTACATCAAGGGGTTGAATAATTAGCATTAGATATATTAGAAAACATTGTATTTTCTTTGATAAAAATGAGTGGTATTTATGACCTGTGGTTGCCCAGCAAGATTCTGCAGATGGCTTCCTTGCATAAATAAGGTTTACAAGGCAGACAAATCCTGGGGCTTATGGAGGACTCTGGCCTGACTCAGGTAAAATGGTGCCTACTAGAGAATATTTCTGTGTCTGCCTTAGCATGCACATCTGAGTCAAGGTGCTTGTCTGAGGACAAAGTGGAGTTTTCCAGACCTTACTGGAGCAGATTCTATCACTGGCATTTTATTTTATTTTGCATGGTTGTTAATAAATTTTAGTGATTCAACAGTATTTGTTCTAACCCTCACTTGCATTGCTTCATATCCCTTGGAAGGCATTTTGTGGATAAGGGTTGTATGTGGCCTATGACCCCTGCTTATCAAACTTGTATGTGCCCTATGACTCCTGCTTATGTTACTTGCTGATTTTCCAGTTTGACTTAGGGTGGTCACAACAATACCTTTCTTCCTACTTTTTTTCATTTCTTTCCCTCCTTCCCTTGCTTTTCCCTCCATTGTTCATTATTTATTTATTGAGGGCTTGCTCTCTTCCCAGCGTTGTGCAAAGCCTGAAGTAAAACTCATCCTATATAATAAAAGGGTAATATGCAAATTGTTCCCATGACCAGGAGTTCCACCGAAGTTTGACCAGTGGGTGGGGCCGGCCCACCAATTGCCTGCAGCCCCTCCCCCCCACCAGCCCCACCCCCAACCGCCCCCCTTCACTCTGATTGGGGCAGGCCAGCCAGACCCCACCTGTGCATGAATTCATGCACTGGGCCTCTAGTCATTTATATTTCGACCCAGTACACAGAAGAAAAGGACTCTGCATGGCCGCACAGTTCACCATAGTCACGAACATTGTGACTCTTGATATTTCACTGTTTTTCAGTGCAAGACCTGGAACCCTCATGGCTACCCTTCTGAATCTTGACCCTGACACTGTGTAGATTTCTGTCATTTTGGTTGTGACCTCTACATGATATAATTAAGTAATGCATACATCCTTTGGGGTGAGATATTTAGATCTGCCCTGTCAATGCTAATTTGGAGGAGTTACACCCGGAGCACAACCTGGAAAGGCAGCTCAGTGAGTGACATTAACCAGGACTGAGGTGTCAAAAACTGCTATTGGAATAGGCAACCGGGGGTCCAGAAAAGTGGGATAATCAAAGTGGAAAGACCTAGATTGGGAAAGATGTAAGGTGACCAAAATGTGACGAGTCCAACCCAAGATTCTAGCTTACTGGAAACTGAGCCCTCCTCCAGTCCTGGGGCTTATCCCAAGCCCTTGAGCCACCTGCTGAGTGGGAGCTGCCTGCCTCTGAGCAGGAAGCTCCCCGAGTATTTTCTATTCACAGCTTGGATGGTGTCTAGCTTGGGCTATAACTCTATTCACAGCTTGGATGGTGTCTGGCTTGGGCTATAACTCTGTAAAGGGCAGAAACTACCTGTTCATTGTTTTCCAGTGTACCCCAAAGATATTCACATATATTTATTAATACTTGTGGATAATGGTGACAGAGTCTCCAATTCTTAAATCAAAGATATCCTTTTTGGGGGGTGTGATTATTTAAAAAAAATTATATTTTCTTACTGCTGTGGGCTTTGTAAGCATGTGGTGCTTAGGTCATTGTGTGATGACTTCACTTCATAGACCCGATTAGGTACTTCATGCCCCATTTGTGTGATAGTGTTTGTGTGTTGCTTTAGCAGTCCAGGTTCTCATTTAATTGATTTGGCCCACTGTGCTCTCTAGGAAAGGCATTGGAGGAAAAGCAAAAGAGAACAAAAACCTGGGACTTTGTACCAGGATTCAAAATCCAGACTCCCTCCTATTCTACGGGCACCTCTAATTCTCGCATTGTTTTTAGACTAAATACACTGTGCCTGCTATGGGCTCTTCTTTCCATATTAATTGCTATGACTTCGAGCTACTAAAATGTCTCATCCATATTCAATGTTTTTTTTAAAATGTAAAATACCCTTAAAAATAAGTCCAAGTAGGTCCCATTGATGTGAAACTATTTTACATCTTATTTCAGAGGTTATCATATACAATCATGTGAATGACGTGCGTAGCGAAACTTCATGGTACCTGTTTGATTCTTTAAGCAAAAACATTAAATATATAAGCCACCAGTTGAAAATATAATTGGACTTTTACTTTCAAGAATCTAAGCACCTATTTTTGATAAAACTCTCTGGTATGTATGTCGACATTGTTACCAAGGGTGTTTTCGGGTGTACCAATTACTTCAGTATCTGTTCTTGAAAAAAAAAAAAACTGTCACTCTTTACTAATGGAACTCAACACCCAGGAGATGCTCATCAAATATAGCATGACCTTAAACTCTCTGCACTTGCGTTAAGGGGCATAGAAGGACCAGGCTGAAAAGACATTAGATGTCTTGTGAGAATGATTTGGGGAGGAGTCAGCAAGCAGAGTGAGTACAGTGTACAAAGAGTAACTGTGCTGGGAAGTTATGGGGAAGAAAAACACTGTGGTTAAAGTGTTTAATGAATAAGTCTGGCTGTCAACACTCTGATGACAGCTCACCACCTCCTCCTCAAATTGTAGAGGTATAATTTAAAAGTAAAAAATAAAACTTGAGAATTTTTCTTATCAGAGCAATACTAAGATACAAAAACAGTCTTTAAAATCAGTACAAGAATCCTTCCCAGGATTTTGGAGGAGCTGTATAAAATAAAGATAAAAATATCTTAAATAAACTCAAGGTTTATTAAGACCAGCTTTACATCCAATGTAGTTTTCTTTTCAAAGAAGAAAAATATTTTCTAATATAATCACATTGGCAGGAACATTAGTCAGACTGAAATTGAGTCAATGAAATATTTCTTCATGATGACCTCTTTCGGTTTATTTAGCTAGTTATACCTGTTCTAAAATAGTTTAAGTTCTTATCTGCCCCCTTTAATAACAGGAGTTGAAGAGGAAGTTTAATCAGCAAATATACCAAATGTATTTTGACTAAAATATAAAAGTAATTTTAAATTTTTATAACTTTGAGAGTCCTTCAATGCTATTAATAACTATAAAATAAAATTAGTTATTTAATTCAGTGATTACCTACAATCATTTAGAACATTTGAAGGTCATGCATTTAATATCCTGCCCTTGTGAAATAAAAGCCCCAAACCTGAGAAGTTAAGTCAGCATATTTTAGTGAGACTTGTCTGCAGGCTGCATATACTATTAGAATAGAAGTGTCCAGATCTCTGTATTAAGGATGTCAGCATTTCCATTAAAAAATAGCCTAGGTAAGGAGTTTAACTAGCGTCCATCATTATACTGCTTCAGCTAGAGTTCCTGAGGCTTAAATACTAAACTCAAATGTGCATATTCTGATTATCTGATTGCTTCAATTAATGAACATATTTAAATACAGAATTTATTTCCTCTGCTAAATATATGTCTCTCTCATTTGTGCTCTGGCTTCTCTTTGGTGAAATAACCATAGTGTGCATTTGTAGAGCTTAACGCCTTTCTGTCTTAGAAAAATTGTGTGTATGTGCATTTTGAAGTAGTGTGATATAAAGGGAACTTTTGAGCAAAGCCTAGTTGCTTCAAATTTTAAAATCCCTTGGTAAAATACCTATTAAAAATATAATCTAGAGGAGACTGAACACTAGGGGGCACTAGAGCCTCTCCTAAACTCTTCGGCCCCTTCTGCTCAAGCTGTCTCCTGGTTCGCATTTCCACTTTCTTATTCGTAATCTTTAGGGGGTAACATCTTTCTTTATATTTAGTTAGTAGATTTGTCTGTCAAAGGGCCAAATATTGAGTGGGGAAATGGCATGTCAACTTGCATTTTCAGGACTGGACAGAATGTACTGCAAGAGAAGCTTCTGCACTCCCACACTGGGGACAGCTGTCTGGCATTTTACTTTTTAGTAAAAGGCATGAATCCTTCAATAAGACACTTCCCGAGATGACCAATGTACTCCACCAATGGCAAGTTTAAATGATCATTTTCTGATATTCATGTCTAAAAGCGGCTTACGGTAAAGACCTACCTTTAACGTGGATGATTCTGTTCCACAGCTGCTCAGTGATGATGAGGGCGGAAACTGACTTCCCACTTGCTTTGTACTCAGACCAATGCAAAGTCTCTGACTTTAGCAGGATTTTCTCTTTTTATTTTTTACAACAGTCCTGTGATGTTACATCAGTTATTTCCTCTACTTATAGATGAGGAACATGACACCCTGCAAGATTAACTAACTTGCTCAAAGATAAAATAGTTAATAAGGGTGAGAACAAGTCCAGAAGCCAGGTCTCTGGGCCACCACAGCTTCCTTAACTTTGATTTATTATACATGGGACATTTGGCTCATGTCCATTTACTTCCAATTTAAAATAGCCTTTCTCTTCTACCTGTCACACCATGTGTCCTGCTTTTGTTAAAAATAGGGTTGCCATTGTTAAAAGGAATCGATAAAGCTAGAAAATATAATGTGCAAGTAACACATTTTGTAATTCTATCATTTGGATAAAAATGTGTTACTTCTAAGAGCCTTAGTGTACATGAAAAATGTTTGCCACATGCAAATTATTTCTCTGTATTTCTTGTCTAATCAGTCACTGAATCTGATAAGCACTATGATAGGACAACCACTATGAGGGATATAATAACACAGAGTATCACTTCCAATGTCCTCGAGAAATAATCAGAAATATACAAGCAAAAAATACACACACACACACACACACACACTGGAACAAAAGTAAGTTTACAGTTGTGTGTATGCAAAATAGTTTATTCTTGTACTATTCTTTATTAATTACTGCATTATTTTCCATACAAACAACTGATTGATCAAATGTGTGATGCACAGTTACCTTGTTTGAAATCTTTCTTTCCTCATTCTTTGAGACGTAATCCAACCACCATTGCTTTGTGATTCTTTCTTTGGCCATCTCAGACCCCCAGCATCTGCTCTCTTACTGAAATCTTAATGTTATTGAGTTATAAGAATCCTTTATGTATTCTGAACACTAGATCTTTCTCAGATATATTAATTGCAGATATTGTCTCCCATTTTTTGGTTTGTTTATTTCATTTTATTGATGCTGTTCTTTGACAGGTTTTTTATTTAATGCAATCTAACTTATTTATATTTTTGTCCTTGTGTGTTTAGTGTCATATTTAATAATCCATTGCCTAAGTCAAGATCATGAAGATTTTTGCCTATGTTTTCTTCTAACACTTTAATAGTTTTAGCCCACAATCCGTTTTGTTGCATTATGTATATGGCGTGAGGTAGATATCCAACTTCATTCTATTGCAAGTGGATATCCAGTTGTCCCAGCAGCACTGTGGTAGAATTTTCTTGGCACTCTTGTGGAAAATAAACTTACCATAAATGCAAGAGTTTATTTTGCAAGACTCTCAATTTTGCCTTAATCAATATTTGTATCTTTATGATAAGACTAGAGGCCCAGAGCACAAAATACGTGCATGGGGTGGGGTGTCCCTCAGTCCAGCCTGCACCCTCTCCCATCTGGCCTGGTCCCTCTCCAGCTGCCCTCCTCTGCAGGCCTGGGTCCCCCCAACTGTCCTCCCCTGCAGGCCTTACCCCTCCCAAATGCCCTCTGCTGCTGGCCTGGTTGCCCCTAACTGCCCTCCCCTGCAGGCCTGGTCCCTCCTAACAGCCCTCCCCTGCTGGCCATCTTGTGGCAGCCATCTTGTGTCCACATGGGGGTGGCCATATTGTGTGTTGGAGTGATGGTCAATTTGCATATTATCTCTTTATTATATAGGACTATTTTGTCCAGGAGGATTGAGTGTGACCAGTCTGTTATGAAGTGATGACTAATGAACTCCTGAGCTTTTTGTATTTATTATCATTAATTAGTCTTATAAAAATTCTGGTAGGGTAGGTGCTATTTATTTTATAAATGAGTACTTGAGAGTTGTCTGATTTAGAACTTACTCAAGAACACAGATCTAATATGGGACATAATCACAATCCAACCTAGGTCTGTGTGATGCCACCGCTGTACTTGTTCCTCAGCATTCATCCATCTTAATTCTTACTGGATGAAAGACAGGCACACAGGCCTAGTGATGCCAGTTGTCACCCTGTATGGGAGGAGCAACTGGTGGTTCAACCTAAACCCTCATAAGAATAAACTTTTATAGGTTTTGATTCTAAGTAGCAATGCGTGTTTCATATAATTTTAGTAAATTTTAGTTACAATCTTAATTACTAAGTATTGTATTACTAAGTTATCTCCAAATAGCTTTTATTTATGAATATGTACTGTTGATTAAACAATGATAGATACACATTGGTATCACACAAATAAATTTAGGGTAAATTAGACATAAGTAGTATTTTTAAAGATCCTTCAATTCTAATTCTGTGACTTGGAGAAGTTAGTACACTATCTAAGGTACAAAAGTGAGTCTGTTTCAGAGCTATAGTGACAACCAAATAAGTTACTCAATATAAAATAAGTATTAGATGAGATGTGATCTAAACTCTTTTCACCAGTTGTAAAATTCTATGTGCCCCAATATTAGTAGACTATTTTCTCTCATCTCTGCTGATCTGTAGTAAGCATAATTGATAGGCAGCTGTTATACAATTATTTTAAAGCTATGAATCACAGGCCACCACAGAAATAGAATTCAAAAATTACTGATTGACTATTTTCTCTCTCTCACAAGCAGACCAACATATTTCTGATCATTTTAATATCTACTTCAGGATGTGTGTGTTTTTTTTGTTTTCCTCTTCAAAAATCTAGATTGTCTTTCACCCTTCTCTCGAAGTACAAGAGTTTTAATTACTTGGACATCCACACATTTGACCATAAAATAGCTATTTAGTTTATCATGTCTTTCTGCATCATTTGGAAAACAAGGCTTTTCTGACTTGAGACAAAAAACATTATGAAAAACTAGCATGGATGATGCTTCCCACTCAGCCCATTAAGAAGAAGAGTGTGTCACACTTGGAAATTCGTCTTTAAAAATATTCATGGGAGGGAATATTGGGGTCAGAATGTTTTGGATCTTTCAATGTGAACTTTGACTGGATTTGTTTACACTAGTTTTGGAGGCGGGTGTTTTCTGTAACAGATTCCTTCAAGATAAAGGAAACTATAGTGTTGTTTCTATAATGGATTTACACTGAGCATGATTTGCATGTCACTATTTAATTCTTACACTATTAGACGTCTTTAGCACAGACCATGGATGCTGTTATTGCTTGAAACCCTTTGAAGGTGGGGGATGAGAGGTGTTTGAAATGTTAATGAGGGAGAAAGTTGAAATTGTGTAAATAATGACCTCTAAGCCAGTACAAAAATATTAGCAAAAGGATATAACAAAGAGAAAAAAAATCAAGTTCAAAGTAAACTACAAATAGTTGTTAGGAACAAAATAAAATCTTATAAAATATTTTATATAGTGCCCAATGTATGGGTGTTCACTGAAATAGAAATAAATGTAATATTCAAATGTTATCTTATATGGTAGTAAATGAATTTTTATGCATCTGTGGCTTATAACAATTTAGTTAGAGATTGACTTAGATTTAGTTATAAATTTCAATTTCTGACCAAATTCCTTAGTTATTATTGAATATATCTAAAGGTCCCCTTCTCTTTTCTCTATGGTTAATTTCTTTGTGCAACACATAACCAGTTAGTATTCTTCAGAAGGTGCTTATAATAAAAATATTGCAAAATATACTCCCCAAATAAAGCTTAAACAGTAGAATGAATAAATATATCAATTATATATGCACTTTGAAGAGATAAAGAAAACCCTCCCATTGGGTCAAAAATAATGGCAGGGAGTTTGCTAAAACAAAAACTGAAATGCCTCATCTAAAATTTTCCAAGATGGTAAGAAATAGGTGTTACAGTTAAAGTACACACGTTTCTTTACTGGCTTAATTATGTTCATTTTCAAAATGTCTTGTTAACTCTTAGTTTGTAAGCCGAGCAAGAATAAACAATTTCGGGCTAATCAACCCTTGGAAGGCTTAGATTTCGCAGTGTGCAAATGAATTGCTATCTGTTGCTTTCTACCCTCTAAATACAGCCCTGATTACCTATGCAACAAGGTCCACAGAGGGCATGGCATAGCATTATGAAATCAGTTACGCCACATGCATCCAGACAGAAGCAGCTCTGCCCAAATAACCCAGGAGGACGGGAAGGACGTCCCCACAAGGGCAGGGCCCAGAATCGCTGCCGAGCACAGAGAACGCTGTAATACACTCTGAACTAGCATCGTTATTTTAATGAGCTAGCTGTAATGTTTAAAAGCACTTGCTTTGGTAGGCAGATTCATAAACTCTGTCCTAATGGGCTCATTTATTAATTTGCCTGAAGATCATTTCTTATGACAAAATCCTAACACATTTAATAGAATGCATCTTTAAGTAACAGGGTCTGAAAGTGTGTTATTTTTTAATTTCCCAAATGTTTCCATTGTGGATTGTGCCAAATGGTTTCCCGTTAATCATCTTCTCTTTATGTTCAGATTCTTAGAACTGTAACTTCAATAAGGTTTTCTGTCACTATTGTTTTGGTTCCTGAGGATGTACTGGTTTTATATATACCGTTTTCAGTTTTTTCTTTCTTTACATTGATGTTCTAATCTTACTACCTGTGGAAGCTTTGCCTGAATACCTCATTTGAAATGTCCCAGCTGCAAGCTTATTACTCTCTTTTTTTCTTACTTGTTTTTTGTTTTTTTTAGTGTACTTGTTACCTTCTTTATTTTTTAATCTCTTTCCCCTCGGTAGAGATTAAGCTTAATAGGGACAGGGACTTTGTTCAGGGTTGTCTCCCTGGAGCCTAGACTAGTGGCCGACATATTGTGGGTGCTCAATAAATATTTGCTGGGGGATGAATGAAAAGATGAAAGCTGAACCCATTGAATTCATATCCATTCACCTGGTCACTTTCTATGACCTAACCTTCAACATTAGTGCACGTCCATCTTGTGAGTTATCCCCATGACTATTCTCTACCATCATTCTGTAGTGTCCTAGTTCAGGCCTTTATTTTTGTCATACTCTGACTCTTCAACACTTCTTCATGATTCTTTTTTGCTTCAAATCTGTCTTAATTTTAGTTCATCTCTTCGATATTCCTGGTCATCTTTCAAGATGAAAAGTGGACGTGTCACTACTGTAAGCTCACCTCCCAGCAGCTTCATACCTTCAAAATGGTGCAGAAGACTCCAACTCTGGCCAATGCCTGGACACTGGAATGGTGGCATAAATTCCTGTTATTATTTTGGAAATATTAAATGATATCCATTAAGATGTAAACCACAAATATACCCTGTCTCATCAGTACATTTTTTGAAGATCATTTTTATTAATGTGGAAAGACCAGTGCTGTACTGATATTGATACACAAGAATTACTGCTTTGCTTGTAACTGCAACACACTGGAAAAAATCTGAGGCTAAATGCCCTTCAAAAAGGACAATACCACCACCTAGTCAGCATGACTAAGTGGTTGAACGTCGATCTATGAACCAGGAGGTCACTGTTCAATTAAGTTTTGATTCCCAGGAAGGGCACATGCCTGGGTAGCGGGCTCAATCCCCAGTGTGGAGCATGCAGGAGGCAGATCCTCAGTGTGGGTCGTGCAGCAGGCAGCTGATAAATGATTCTCTCTCATCATTCATGTTTCTATCTCTCTCTCTCTGCTTCTCTCTTCCTCTCTGAAATAAATAAAAATGTATCTTAAAAAAAAGAAGAAGAAGAAGCCCTAGCCAGTTTTGCTCAGTGGATAGAGCATCAGCCTGCGGACTGAAGGGTCCCAGGTTTGATTCTGGACCATGGCACATGCTTGGGTTGCGGGGTCCATCCCCGGTGTGTGTGTGTGTGGCGGCGGGGGGGGGGGGGCATGCAGGAGGCAGCTGATCAATGGTTCTCTCTCATCATTGGTATTTCTCTCTCCCTCTTCCTTCCTCTCTGAAATGAATAATAATAATAAAACAAAAGCAGCACAATGCTATCAATCATATATCCAGATCACAAAGAATGTGGTAGATATTTATGTACTAAACAGAAGGACTATTTATTATACATACTTAACTGGTAGGAAATATTAAGTTCCAGAGTAATGTCTTAATAAAATATCATTTTGTTAAGGAGAGAGAGAGAGAGAAACAATGAGAGACAGAGAGAGCGGAAGGGAGAATGCATGTTGTAAAGGTATATTTGAGCTTTAAACATGACTTCCTAGTTAAATAATAAAAAAGTACCATACTTATATTTGACCAATATCTCAAGTTAAGTCTATAACCTTTTGCTCTATTGTAATAATATCAGTATCCCCAAAAATGTATATACACACTGAATAATTATAAAGGCAGTGTTTATTAAAATATATTTCATTTTCAAAATTGAACTATCAGTTGTCACAGTGTGTATACATTGTTTTTGTGTGTATATAAGCTTTAAAAATGCAGGAAATGTAGAATTTGATATGTTGAAAGGACTTCAAAGTATATGATTTTTTCTTTGTATAGGTGAGAAACCAGAGGTTGTAGAGAAATTAAATTACTTAATAAAAGTCACATAATATAATAAAGGTGGAATTAAGAACAAATTCCTCTTGACACTTCTTAGACTGGTAGTCTCTACAGTGGACTTATTGCCTCTCTAGGAGCAAATCTACTTCTTATTTGGACTTGATTTTGCTAAATTATTATTGATTGCCAGGCCATTTATATGCAAAACCAGAGAATACTATCCTTTGTCAAGAATAAAAATGGTACCAAAAAAAGCCAAAATAATTAGATTTATATTGATTGAATTTGAAGAAAGCATTATAATTTTTATTAAAGTATACTTAAAATTTACAATTAGTTAAGAAACTATATCTTAATAAACTTTAACACATTGATCACATAAAAAGTATTTCAAAGTTAAACAAGTTCACAGTGAAAAAACTGAAAGTGCCTAAGCTGATATTTTAAGTTAGACAGGATATTATTATGACTGTCAGGACAGGTAATTCAATATGCCAACTGATTTGTCTGATCAATTATCACATGGTAATACAGCTGAGATTTCCGATTCACCTATAAAGCATACTGTCTAGACACGAGCTCACCTTCCCTTTTTTGTTTTTATTTTTGTACTTGGGACCTGGACAAAGCCCAAGAAGATGAAATGCTTCAATATCTACATGCTCTCCTGGACTCCTCTCTGCCATGCATTAATGGCTGCATTTAGCATATTTCTGATTTATTCAGAGCTTTGCAACTGCATTTTTTATCAGGTAAAATATATGACTTCTCATATAGTAGGAAATCTTGCTGATAGAATAACGAAAAATAAAGCCATCTTTGTTGCCTTGGAAAACATAAGGAAAGATAACCACAAGCCAAACTTTTTTGCTGAACCTGGTGCAGACCAGTGTTGCTTACCATGTCTTCTCTAGAGCTCTAGTTGTTCAGAATTGGTAAAGGTGTTATTAAAAAATAAGATGAGGAGGAGGTTTTATAGTCAAATATGTTTGGAACAGCCAGATTTCTCCTGGCATTTAGATTGCATATTCTAACAGAATAGCTTATACAATTATTGCTAATATGATGCCATATCTAAATTGTTTTGTTTGTTTATCAGAGAATCCCTCAACTAGTGTGTTCTGTGGGTTCAGCATTGGGAAGTACTGATATATGATACATTTATTTGATATGCTACATGCAATTAAGGGTCTGGCCAATAGGCAATAGTAAAAACTATTGTTAAGGGAAGGACTGCAGGAAGTTCAAGCACAGACTTGGCATTCTACTTAAGCAAGTCCTTGGGGACTACCTAAGCAAGGTCAACTTTCCACACAGAAATGTTACAGATACTGACAATAAATAGGTTACAGTATAGCAAAGAATATTACATAAAGTGCATGTACTTATTGTTGAATTTAAGATTGATGTACTTATTGTTGAATTTAAGATTATGCTTTGAACAGTTTATTAGCTTTTATAATCATGAATAAAAGAGACATAGTAGAATAGTTGAACTAAGAGATGAATAGAACTCATGTAGTTAATGTTGGCAAAGTACTTTGAACAGTGCCTGTCACATAGAAAGTGACATATAAATGGTTGTTAAATAACATATAGGGAGGAGAGAAGAAAGATCAAAATAGCTTTGAAATATATACACACAGAGATGTATTGCTGAATCCAAATTGCATATGTATTAAACTATTTAAATACCCTTTCTTTCATTTGAAGTTTTAAGTAGTTTATTATTGACATTTCCACTATGATTTACTTTCTCCTACAGTTGAAAATATTACATTCAAATACTCATCTCAGAACATTTTTATTTCTGGATAAATAATAGAGCTGAGATAAATGCCTGTAAACTTACAATGTTTTGAGCATGCTGGTTGCTTGGCAACAGGGTAGCTGGTTCAGACTTTATGAACACTCATTGCTATCATTAATCTATTAAATAAATGTACAAATACATCTTTGTGTAAGTATTTAGTAGATATCTACAAAGAACCCATTTTTGTCTTGCTTTGAACCCACTAGGCTGACTACAAAACACTGAGCTTTCTCTCATGAGATCAGTGAAGCAAACTCTGTGGTATATTAAAATATATATTGCCTTTAACTTTCTAAATTGTAGTTAATTTTTTTTTGGTACCAAATTTCTAAAAGTTTGTGTATTCTCATTAACTAGTTTGGCATATTATACAACTGAAGCATTGGTTAAGTATTAAATATTGTATTAATTAGATTCTCAGATTCTCAGTATCTATTCACTTTGATATATATATATATATATATATATATATATATATATATATATATATATCAAATTATTCCAAAGGAGTAAAAATTTCTACTGTCTTAAAAGTATGGACTACAGTTAGCTATTTGTTGAACTACTGTCTTATGTTTATCCTAATAGTCACAGATACTGATGTGAAATATTAAGTACAGTCTGTTCTCAATTCAAAAGAAACATTTGAAATAATTAAAGGTAAAAATAATAATAAGCATCATTTAAAAACTCTCATAGCTAGATTAATTTATGGGTTCTATACTAGGAACTTAATCCATAAATAAGAGATATTTAATTTAAACCTTTTTGATTGTTCATTTTGTTGCAACAATATCTAACTTTCTGGAGTAGGATATTTTACATTAATAGTACCTTTTGAAGATTTCAAGTTAATTTGCTCCCAGAATGCATCATTTACATAAGAGAATCCTATATTAGAAATTTAAGGCCAGCATTGTTTTTTATTTACTTTTATTATTTTTTATTTTCTTTATTGATTAAGGTATTACATATGTGTTCTTTTCCCCCTACTGTCTCCCCCACCCCCCTAGTGTCTGTGTCCATTGGTTATGCTTATATGCATGCATACAAGTCCTTTGGTTGATCTCTCCCCCCCCAGCATTGTTTTTTAAAGAAAAGGTCATTTTTCACACTTGAATATAAAGTAACTCAGCTCTACTAATGAAATCTATGAGTATAAATAGTGTCTAATTAACTTGCAATTGAAAACACAATAATTGTCCTCAGCATTTTCACCTAGTGAGATCTGATTTCTCTCTTAACTCAGCTCATGCCTCTCCATACCAATGATCTTCCTGTAAGAGCCAGACAGATGTCTTCCCACTGCCTTGGATAGTAAGGATCTCTGCTTGATTAATGTAACCCCCTTGCCTCTGGACTTTCCTTTTTGACCTGTTTCTCTATCATCTTATTCTTTTCATTTCTCATTCCCTCCCCCAGCTTCTCGTGCATCCTATATACATGCATTATGCCTGTATTTTTCCAAATTTGTGAAAAAAAATATATCTTAAAAGTTCTGTTTGTAATTACTACTTCTTAGTATTTGGCATGACATTTTTCAGATATTATAATTCTACCAAGTTGAAGAAGGTCTTTTAGAATGGGTTCAGAAAGATATTACTCTCAGGAAGAATACAATCTGCAAATAATGGCCCCCCAACAAGTAAATAAATCAATCCCAGAGGAGTCAGTGTAAGACTACGGATGATCAGAAAAACTTGGACAATACAACAGGAAGAGACTGGGCAAAAAACACATTTGTCTTGGCCAACTTGTTTAACAATTTCTCACTGGTGTCTGAGTGAAGAGGATATGAACATTTATGTTGGAACGCACTGTACATTCTTTGCAGTTTGGTGTATATGTTCATGCTCAAATTCATGTGTAGTAAAATAATATTACAAAATGTTGGCTTAATTATCCTCGCTTAACAAAGGCCAGGCTTCAGCCCAGTTGTGAGACACATGGCCATGGTCAATTCAACTTCACTTCTACTATTTCATCATTCTGGTGACTAAAGCACATGAAACACAGAATACTAAGACAAAAATACTTACTTCAGTTTGTGGATGCTATATATTGTCTTTAGCAATATGTGACCCAGCTTATTGGGTAAATTTGCCAGCAGGATTAAATTAAAGATAAATTTATTTAAAAAAAAAAACATTTCTTGTTAGAGCACACCTATATCCTCCAAGTTAAAAAAACTAGTAGTAGTATTGTGGTAGAAAATCTTGGATTTTCTTCTTTGTAAATTGCTTTCACACAGGAAATCAATACCTTTGAAAGCACAATCATTCTTTTTGGGAATGATGCATGCTCAATAGTGATTATATGAATAATATTACTTTCAAATCCCCATTTGAACAAATAAAAATAAATAGCTAGATTGAAATATAGTTTGTTTTATGTGATTTCTCAGAGTGAAGCAATTTACATATGATAATAGCTTATAAACCATCTGAAAATAGCCTTCAATAAATCATAGTTTATTACCTTTGGATTCTTTCCAATCTCATTTTTGAGTAGGGACATTTTTTAGGATGTAACAACAATTTTGACTAAAGTGTAGAATACATAAGTAGATGTATTTACATATATATCACAACACTGTTATAGTAGTTACAAGAGCACTCTTTAGGACAAGTAGAAGATATAAAAATATATTTTACAATTAATTTTTACCACTTGATATAGAAACTCATTCATTTGAAAATGCAGAGTAATAAGAATATTCAACTCTCATGAAAAACTCTATTTCAAGTACAGTTGTTCACAGATCAGAGGGTGGATCATTCAAAAGAGGGTTTCCTAGTGTGTGACAAGGTCCTCATTTTCTCTGTCTCTTTTTTTCTCTCTCTTTCTTTCTTTCTCTCTCTCTCATTGAAATTACTGGGGAGACACCGGTTCATAAAACCATATGGGTTTTAAAATAAAATAAAAAGTCAATTTCACAGACTATTAGTCTATCATCTATCTATCTATCTATCTATCTATCTATCTATCTATCTATCATCATCATCTAAGGTGTGTGTGTTAGCCTTTAATAGCCCTATCTACATTGGGAATTTCAGAAAAATGCTATAGGCACAATTTCTCTGATTTATCTCACTTTTAAAATTCAGAGACAACTTCCCTGTGCTTTTTTTTTTTATCAGAGCTTTACATGGGACTTGTGTTTACTGAAACCATAAATACTGAACTAGACCTTGACAACTAGGACCTTGAGAGAGATGATTGATTCCATTTTGTAATGCTTAAGAAATTGCTTACATTGCCTATTGATGAAAACCAAAAATTCCATTTGATTTAGTGGCATCAAGAGAGAACAGCCTCAGTTTGTGTGATGAAAGTTCAACTGTAACAAGATAAAAAATAATGGAGGAAATGTTAGCAGAGTATATAAATTTTGGTTGTCCTTTGAATATATTCGGGTGGCCCAGCGCACTCCTCCTTCTCCCTCAATTTGATATAAATTGTGTAATTGCCTTTTTAGAAATATGCAAGGCCAAAGGCTGGAAGATTAAGCCAGGGAGGCTAAATGATACTACCTCCTTAATTACACACTTTGGTGCTACTACCATGAGAACACAGGTTTGAGGAAATACCTCAGAAGCAAGGAGACACACACAAAAAAAATTTTTTTATCAAAGCCCTTAAATGCATATTGATTCTCTAAAACTGTGAGTACTCTAAATATATGAGAAGGAACCAAATCAAAATAAAAAAATAGTTTGCAAAGGTGTTGAAGAAAGAGAGATAAGAATGATGATACTAGTATTGTCTTTTTAAGGTTTTATAAGACTTTAACTCTTGCAAAATAGGTCCTTCAATAGAAATGATGCACCTTATGGAATAAAGTGTGTGACAACTTATACTAGTACAATCATAAGCACTGCTAAACATCTTTCAACAATAGTGTATGACATGAGTTTCTTGACAGATGAAATAGGTCCTTTTTAAGAAGTAAAGCCCACAATGAAACTAAAAAGTAAAATAATTCCTTGTTTTAAATTTAAAATATAAAACATGTTACCAAACAGATTGTATATGTATATATATATATATATATATATATATATATATATATGTATGTATTTAAAATATATTTTATTGATTTTTTACGGAGAGGATGGGAGAGGGATAGAGAGTTAGAAACATCGATGAGAGAGAAGCATCGATCAACTGCCTCCTGCACATGCTGGGGATTTGCCCACAACCAAGGTACATGCCCTTGACCGGAATCGAACATGGGACCCTTCAGTCCACAGGCCAATGATCTATTCACTGAGCCAAACCGGTTAGGGCCAGACTGTATATTTTTGCAGAGGTAGTAGTTTGGTGTTCTCTACCCCGGTAAGGTCAATTCAATCTCAAAAAAGCAGTGATGTTCTTTTGTGGACTGTGACAAACTGAAGTCATTTCAAGGTGGGGACAGTAGAGGAGTCCAGCCCCTTATTTTGTTTAACTCCATTTCCCCCTAAGGTAATGAACATAATGGCAGAGAAAGCATTCAAGATTCTAGTTCCTATATCCTGGCTATCATTAATTTGCTTTCTTTATCTTTGTATTTTATGTCTGACTGGATTGAAGCAATAATGCTTGGTAAATCAAGATTTAACATTTAATATCATCTTAAATACTCTGAGTAATTTTCTATGAAAAGCAAAATGTTTAGATGTCATTGCCAATAAATATTCCTGGAAGCAAAACTATATCAATACTTGTGCCCACGTCAGCATTTATTTAGGCCAATACTTCTCTGGGGCCCAAGTTTTTCCAAATCTAATGATTCATTACAGAGTAAAAGCATGTAAGCCCTCAGAGGGTGCTTGGAAGGCTGGACATATATAAAAATGCTATATTAACAGTATATTTTGAAGTCCTGGGTGTTGCATTACATCCTCTCATTCTGTCCTGTTCAGCTCAATGCCAAGGAATGTTCTCTGCATTTCACCTGGGAAAAGTGGTGGACATGGTTCTACTCTCCCTTTGCCTGAGGGTGAGTTCCTTGGAGTCACAGTTTAAGGGGGAGGCATTCTAGCTAAGGCTTCATCTTGGGCAGACTCTGGGGTGGGATGTTTCCAGACCTCTCTTACTCTCACTCCTGACAACAAACACTTGTAAAATGTTGTAACAATGAATGGAAATACCATAAACTTTTTGAGTCCTTTCCTCTAAAGAATAAAAAGAGTCCAAGAACATAATCATGAGCCTGGCCAGCATGGCTCAGTGGTTGAGCATTGGCCTATGAACCAGGAGATCATGGTTTAATTCCCGGATTGTGGGCTAGATCCCCTGTGGGGGGCATGCAGGAGGTAGCTGATCAATGATGCTCTCTCATCATTGATGTTTCTCTCTCTCTCCCCCCCTCTCTCTTCTTCTCTGAAATCAATAAAACTATATATAAATATATTTTTAAAAAGGAACATAATCTTAAAGTTTCCTAAAGGAGTTTATTTCGATGTTGTGGAAAGGTAACCAAGAAACTGAGTAATATCAGAGGCAATACTTTGAAAAAGAGGGAGGAAATCAATCCACAATCGGCACAATAGTTCCTTTTCATTCTGTCCAAAAGACCTTAAACTGCCAAATACTGAAAATAAGATTTTTTAAATTTGAGATGGGAGGTGGTGGCTGAAGATAAGAGATTGATTGATTCCTAGCCCATTTAAACACTTTTTCTTGGCTGAAAATATCAGGGAGTGAGAATAGAGATGAATTACCTATGCATTTATTGGCAAAATTGGCCCATGTCCACTAGCACTTTTCTGAGTGGTTCATTCTTGATGAATAGTGTCATGTGTTAAATTGAGTTTGAGTATTCAGTTCATGGATGACTGAACTAAATTTATTCTTAAGCTTATACGCTTTCTAATTGTCTGCATAACCTTATAGCATACTTGATGCTGTATGTTAAAAATAACCAACTTGAACACATTTAGTGGTTTTTTTCCTCTAGTAGCATAAAGCCACCTCAGTATCTATAAAAACAAACTTGAATAGCTGTATATGTGATCATTAAGAAGGTAATAGCTATGTTTTTAGGCACCAATGACTCAGTCACTGCATTACTTCCAAGTGGTGCAATGTCAATTAGAGCAATTGAAGTAATATAATCTGTATGACTCTGTTGCCTTTCACAGGCTAATTCTTGGATTTTGACTACATCCCCCTGTTCACCCCCCCACTCCATAGTATCATCATGAGAAATAGAAACTCTACTAACCCATAAGCACCACCTTCTACACAAAAACTTTCCCCAGTAGAACTCATCTTTCTTCCAAACTTTTCTTATGACTTATTTTAGCACCAGTCATATAACACATGCTACTAGTATATCTTGTTTACATCACCAGCTATATACATAGTCATGTCCCTTTGTTTGTACTTTTAAAATGAAGCACACTTTTATTAAAATAATAATAACTAGAATTTTTACAGCATATTCATTAGAATTAAAGAGATAAATTTTATGTTATGAAAACCCTTATTTTAAGTATCTTTGCATTTAGCAGTTGCAACAGGGCTCTGACCATATGAGGTATTAACAAAGAATCTGTTGAATAAGTGAATTAATGAACTTGTAACCCTTAATCAATAAACTGAATCCTAAAATGATAAAAGAGGAATGCACTACTTTGAACCAACAGAAGTAAGAGGCTTTCTTTAGGATGTTGAACCAAACCACTTATTGACTCGGCCTGCAAATTCAATAATAAAATACAGTCAAACAAGTGAAAAATGGAGCTTTTATGGACAAATATGCAATGTATTAAATGAGCTTTTAGTAAACTTATCACTAATGAATGCTGAATAGCAAAATTGTGCCACTTTTCACCATGGGAGTTGCAAAATTTAATTGTACAAATAATCCATGCTGTATGTTCTGTGTTACCTTTATTCATAGTTTATAAATCAAGAAAAGCATCTAACTTGGCTACTTATAAGCCAGACTATCCAAATGATATAACCACAGCTTAGCTTTTCATTTCATTTTAGCAAGATTCTGGAGAGCATGCTGCTCCTATGTTAAAAATTTATGGCAATAACACTTTTCTTTTTTTTATTTTTGGGAAAAAATAGAATCACCTTGAGAGAGGTCAGCAAAACTGTTCAATGTGTTTGACATTTATTGGCTTTACGTAATTGAAGGTCGAGATGATCACATACAAGATTGCATAAAGGTATATAGTTCAGGCTCCATTGCCAAGACACACTTTTCATTCAAAATCTTTTTTACTTTATTTTAAAATGCAACAGTACACATTTTACTGATTTATTGGTGCGTTTGGAAACATTTAAAACAACTGGAAATGTAAGAGGCTTTGAAAAGTAAGGGCAATCATGAGGCAAGAAAGAAGATTGGACAGGTAGCCTACAGTACAAACATAGTACACATACCACCTAGACCAGTGGTCAGCAAACCGCGGATCGCGAGCCACATGCGGCTCTTTGGCCCCTTGAGTGTTCTAATGCCACTTCTTCAAAATAGACTTGTCCAGGCCGAAAACCGACTTCTGCGTATGGGCCACGAAGTTTCAATCGCACTGTACGTGCATGCCCGCACGTGGTATTTTGTGGAAGAGCCACACACTCAAGGGGCCAAAGAGCCACATGTGGCTCGCGAGCCGTGGTTTGACAATCACTGACCTAGACAGAAGCCCAGCATTCAACGTTGAAAGCAACTGAAAGGACATTTCTCTAGCAGTAGTACCTCGTGACCTACTGTAAAATAAAATAATAATGCCCAATTTGAAAAGTTATGTCTGATTTATCCTATGGTAGCAGCAGCTGTGGTAATAATAGTAACGGCTGTAGTAGTAGTAGCCGGAGAAGTAGTGGAGGCGCCTTACTTAGTAGCAGCAACAAAAGTAGGACCTGGAGGTAAAGAAGGAAAAAGAGCATGACCGTGTTCTAGGTACTGTACTAATGGACTAAGCACTTTATGATTTAGCTCATTTTTAATGCTCAGTAAGTTTTGCTTTTAACACTAAAAATAAAACTTGAAGGTATTGAGAAAGTTGAAGTGTAGAGCCCCCAAATTATATTGTTTATCTTACCTGCCAAAATTCTGAGCCAACTGAGATATAAGACAGATAAAGCATAAAAATAGTTTTTTTTTTTTTATTGAGAAAGGCCTTATTTTTATCTGTGAGCAACTGAGCTCCTCCACAGTGACCTCTCAATGCGACAGGTTGACCTCCCCTGCAGCAGAGTGTGTGCTCCCACCCAGAGGAAGAGAACTGGGCGGACTGAGCCATGAGGGCCAGGCTTCTCCTTCCACTAGTCAGCCAGGTCGGTGATCCCACTCACTTGGGGCAGAGAGAATGTGAGACTGGAGACAGATCAGGAGTGAAACACTAGTGAGTTTCAAGAATGGGAAAGAAATGTGCTGCATGTCCTCCTACGTTTTTACATTTGTTGTGTTGTGTTGTTGCTTGCTTAACCACAAGGCTTGACCATTCGGTTAATGGTCAAAATGTGCGAAATGCTTCCTCAAAGCATGAGGTTGACAATTTATCAAGGAATGTTGTTCACCTTCCAATTCATTATTCCCTCAATGTACATCTCCCAGGTTTGGAGCATCCCCATGAGGTCACTGGTGGACTGTAGAGATTTTGACCCCACAAGGCTTTCTTTTAATAAGTTTGGGTCCATGCTCAGAAGATTAGGTACTATACCACATGGTATATATTTTTATAGTTTATTTCATTATCTTACCTAATAAAAGAGAAACATGCAAATTAACCATCACTCCGCTATGCCCACAGCCAATCAGAGTGAATATGCAAATTAACCCAACAAAGATGGAGGTTAATTTGCATATGCAGGCATGGAGCTTCCGGGAGGGGCGTGAGGCCTGCTATGAGGGGAATGGGGGCAGCAGAGGGAACTACCGGAACTGTGCTCAGGACAGAAGCGAGGACTTGCTGGCTTCCACAGACTTGCTGGCTCCAGGTGGGCTGGGAGCTGAGACCTGCCAGCTCCCAGGCAGCCTGGGAGCTGGGACTTGCTGGCTCTTGGGCAGCTGGGAGTGAAGCCAGGGGAAGGAAGGCCTATTCTTGAACGAATATAGTGCAACGGGCCTCTAATATTATATTATAATACTACTAGAGGCCTGGTACACGAAATTCGTGCACAGGGGAGAGAGGTGTGTAACTCAGCCCAGCCTGCACCCTCTCCAATCTGGGACCCCTCTGGGACATCCCTCTCACAATCCCTCTCCCAACCGCTCACCTGCCTACCTGCCTGGTTGCCTCTAACCACTTCTGCCTGCCAGCCTGATCACCCCCTAACCACTCCCCTACCAGCCTGATCAACGCCTAACTGCTCCCCTGCCGACCCAATTGCCCCTAACTGCCCTCCCCTGCAGGCCTGGTCGCCCCTAACTGTCCTCCCTTGCTGGTCATCTTGTGGTGGCCATCTTGTGTCCACAAGGGGGTGGCCATCTTTGACCACATGGGGGTGGCCATCTTGTGTTGGAGTGATGGTCAATTTGCATATTACCTCTTTATTATATAGGATATTCTTCCAAGAAGGCAGGGCTCATATAAGATTTTCCCTTAGCCTTTGAATCTTAGTCTATTCCCATCCATCATACCAGATATCTCAGGAGCAAATCTCCCTATAAATACTGAGAAAGTATTAACCTGGTAATGAGAGAAGAGAATATCTTTTCAAAATAGCAGAGAAACAGCCCTGAAGAGGTGGAGGGCGTTTTGGGGAAGAGACAAATGGATAGAAAATATCTGAAACTAGCTATTGGCAGTAGCAGATATTTTTGTATGAAATCGTGAATAAAAACACTGGCCAGAACAAATGTGACATCACTTCCACTATCTAATTAATTGTCTTTAAAGGACAAAATCAGTTTGGTCATTAAAGTGTTCAATGGTTTGACTACTGTCACACTTTAATCTGTTCCTTTCTTTTGATTTTTAAAAAAATTTATTGATTGGAGGAGAGAAAGAGAAACATTGATTTGTTGTTCCACTTATTTATACATTTATTGGTTGCATTTTGTATGTGCCTTGATGGGGGATAGAACCCATAACCTTGGTATATCTAGACAATGCTCTAACCAACTAAGCCACCTGGCTAAGGCTGTTCCTGTATTTTGGAGAGTCGTAATTTGGTCCTTTTTTAAGATCACATTTTGTTTGTGTACCTTTTTCAAGATGTAGCAAGTAATATGTCATGCAAATCAGATTTAGTTTAACTTCAACTTTGCTTCCTTAATTAACATAAAGAGAAGATGAATTCTCTTACATCGCCTATAAATACATATTTCATAAGTAGAGCATTTATAAGAGTGCTGAGTATATGCAATGAAGTCTATTCAAAATTGAAGTTAGAAGATGTTTATTCATTGACTCATCTGAGGCAATGTCTTCAATGTCTATTAATAACAAACTATTCTATGGAACAATCTTATAATGGGTCTGATTTTTCTTAGAAAGATATACAAAATTATTTTCTTAGTGCAGAGGGCAGATCTTCCTTTTATACCAAGTCTTTCAATTTCTTCCTTGCTTATTCCAATGAAATTGGTGGTTCCAATAATGGGTCATTTCATACTCAGTAGTCAAGAAAACAGATCCCAAAGTATTAATTTTAAATTCATTTTCTTTTCTTCTTTTGAGGCAGAATATGAAGCATCTGGATTTGACCTGTTCATAATACTAAAAATTTCTAAGGAAGGTAGATTAATTTGTTAAAATAGCATTTACCAGTTTTTAACTATGTGTCTGAGACAATGCTAAAAGTTGAGGCTATCTTAAGGGACATAACTCAGTATTCCAGGATTATAGAGTCTAGTTGTAATATGTGATCTAAATTGTATTTCAGGCAAATAATATAAGCAAAATTAGGAAACATTATATATAGACAAGGAAGGATTAGGAATTAGGAAGTCTAAATACTTAAGGGTTGATACATGGATGTTGGAGTGTAGTTACTGATATAGGTCATTTGTATCATACCTATTTTTATTAAGTGAATTTTTAAAAATCAACAAGAGAAAGATCTTGGGTGGTGAACTCAAATTGTTTAATTCTAGACACAATTTGTAATGTTCCTTGGACATCATTGTGGAAATTGCCCATGAGCAGTTTAAAATCCGAATCCTTGGCTCAGTAAAGAATATCAGACTAGAATGATGGATTTGAGATACATGCAATTCTTGCGATATTTGAAGAATGACTAGTGGGGGTCACCACACCCATTGATGATATATCATCTGTAGAGAATATAAAATGATAGGCATGGAAACTGGTAAAATAAGAAAGGTTTTAAAAGTAGCAATGTCTGAGGAATTCTGTAGAGAGATCAGGGTAACTGTAGGGATAACCTTCAATCTATAGACTACATATAATATCAGACGTATTACTGTTAGTGTTTATATTAAACTAAAGGCCTGGTGCATGAAATTTGTGCATGAGGGGCACGGGGCCCCTCAGAATGGGCTGCACCCTCTCCAATTTGGAACCCCTCGGGGGATGTCTGACTGCCGGTTGCAATCTGGGACTGCTGGCTCCTAACCGCTCGCCTGCCTGCCTGCCTAATCACCTCTAACCACTCGCCTGCCTGCCTGTTTACCCCTAACCACCCTGCCTGCTTGCCTGATCACCCCTAACCACCTCTGCCTGCCTTCCTGATCACCCCTAACCACTTGCCTGCCTGCCTCATCACCCCTAACCATCTCTGTTTTAGCCCCCGCCACCGCAGCTTCATGGGGAAGGACGTCTGGAATGACGTCTAGAAGGTGGTTCAGCTGTCTAGTCTAATTAGCATATTACATTTTTATTATTATAGATTAGGTAAAGTTTTATATTACTATTCTAAGACAAAAGGTGATAAGAACATCTACCTGGAAATGGATCTATTTTGTTGAGCATTGATTGTAACCCAGGCTTAGGTAATATTTCAGAAGTCAAGGTTCTCAATGTTTTCCACATCAGTGCTCATATATCCATTCTTCTGTCTTATGCAGGTTACATTTGGGAGGCTTTGATTAACTATTATTAGCCAACAGGATGACTCAAACAGCTGCCTATGAGTCAGCACTCTCTATACATTGCTAGTTTTATCTCTTGCCCATAGGTGTGAATTATTTTATTCACAAGGGCCATAATGACTCACTTTGTTTCTCTCTGGTTTCTTATCCACTTTCAACCATAAATCCATTTTGAAAGTCCCAACTGACAACTAGGTCAGCTTTGAATAAATCTGGATACTGTGAATTTAGAGTGAATTAACTATTGTCTATTTATCAGAGGAGGAGGGGGCTTGGTTCCAATGTTGTAACAGATTATTCTCAGGAAAAAAATTCTAATTTCATACATCAAACATGTTTACTTACCTTTTATATATATATATATATATATATATATATATATATATATATATATATATATATATATATATTGTTGTTGTTGTTTGTTTGTTTGTTTCAGAGAGGAAGGGAGAGAGAGATAGGAACATCAATGATGAGAATCATTGATTGGCTTTGTCCTACATGCCCCACACTGGGGATCGAGCCCACAACTGGGCATGTGCCCTGAATAGGAATTGAATTATGACCTCCTGGTTCATAGGTTGATGCTCATCCACTGAGCCATGCCAGCTAGGCTGTTTAATTACCTTTAAACAAAAAAACAACCAAGGTGATTACCCAACTCTTGTGAATTTACCTACTCTGGATTTGAAGTTAAATTTTGTGATACCATTAATAATAATTTTTTCTTTCCAATGCATGTGCAAAAATTTAACTGGTTAAAAACAGAGGTAAATTATTTTATAGAACTCAAAACTTTGGAGAAAGAAGTTATATGTTGAGTGTGCATGTGTGTGTGCACTCACATGTTTATGTGAATACATCTTATTTCACCACATTTAATATAGTAAAGATAGCTAACATCCTTATTACTAGGGAAAAGAAAATATCTCACATTACAGATTAGAACACTGAGGCTTGGTAAGTTTAAGTAAGCTCTAATTACAGAGTAGCTCCTTGACTAACTTGACTTTGTACTGCACTCAGCATAGTGACAGTCCATCAGCAAACCCAGCAGGAAGTTTGCTGGGACTGAACGAATGACCATGTGAATCATCACATTATATGAATGAATCACGAGTTACAAAATGAGAATTGAACTCCATTTATCTAGCCCCATTTTTTTCAGTGCACCGTAAAGAAAATAAAAGCATACTTACCTTTCCTGAAGAGTATAAATCTTATTCCCTACATTTTTGTGAATCATATTATTCTGCATGGATCATCATAGCCTGAACCATAAAAATCAATGAGGATGCTAAACGCTAATTTTCACCACTGTACCTACTACAAAATGCAAGTGAGCCTGTTCAATCACTAATGTCTTCTCTACATACATTGAAATTAAGCGTCTGGACTAGTCAGTTTGATTATGTTGGCATAAGTTTGATTGAATAATTTGAAAATGAAAAGATTGATTAAGTGCCATTATGACAAAGAAGACAGCTATTTAGTGTAGTCTTACACAATACCAATTCATGTTTCATGACATGAACTCTAACAGTTATGCTGTTATAAAAAAATGGATTCTGGTATAGTATTGTTGTTCTGACATCTGTTGGTTGGACAGATTGTAATGGTGGAGCAAATCAATTATCTGTGTTTGCAAGTGTCCTCAGAAGAATTAGAGCAGCTCAAAGATTGTCTGCTGGGTCGTTTTCAGATTTCAGTGCTTCCAAAAATGGCCCTTCGGGCACCAATGTTCCTGGAATTTAATACAGCCATGCATTTTTATTCTGATAATACAAAATGTCAAAAACTTCCTCTAATGCCATTTTTAAAAGCTTAATATTTAATTATTATCTAATATTTTCTTTATAGGAAAATACATTATTTTCCTATAAAGAAAATATTTAAATATAAAATTTAATCTCAAGAGTTAGATATATAATCAACCCCACAAGTTTGTATCAAGAATTTTTATCTCCACTTGAAAATAGGCTTTGAGACTATTTTATTACTGTTTTAAGAGTGGCCATAATGTCAACCCTTTCAGCTTGCTGAGAAAATACACAAGGGTGATTATTTTAGTTACAAAATCCAATAGTAAAATATACTAGTTTGTTGAAGAAAATGGCTGGATACCTGAATTCCTGGCCTCATGCATTTTCACAAACATTTTAGTTTTTCAGTGACACAATGGATTTGACTAAACTCCTCTAGCCTTTCAGCAAAATAAATGTTCTCAAAAGCCTATTGTTTATTGGCCCACAGCAACAAGAAAAATTGTTCAGATCCTGATTTTATTCTGAGAACAGAATGCACTTTTATCCTTTCCCTGTAAACAGTATACTTTGGTATTTTGACAACGGAAAGAAATGAATTGCATTATATTATGACCAACGTCATTCCAGAAATGTTACTCTTAGCATAATATGTACTTTCCCCCCTAGAATATAAAAAGCTCTCCATGACGTAAGTATATGCTTGGAACTAATTTAGAGTTACTGAGGCAATCGCTGAGAAATCAACAGCAGAATCCCATTTTATACAATACTTAGGTAAAAGGAATTCTCAGTCTATAGACATAGCCAGAAAGGTCCAGTGGTAAAGTTTGTTACTCACCACTAATTACAGTAAGTCTTAGGAGTCCTCATTTATTTTGAACCTCTCATCATATTTTTCTGCTTCTCGGGCTCTCAAGGGCATATGGAAATATAAAGTATATGTTTGAAATAGTCAAAGGAACTTGTCACATCTTCAGGGGATCTCTCATTTGAGTCAAATATTTGCATCAAAAACTAGTTTGATATTCAATCAAAATGGTAATTTTAGGTAGAAGAATTCAAATATCACATAATTTTTTAAAGATGATGGAAGAATTTTACAAAGAAATCCTCCTACTGCTTGCTCAGACTCATTTCCACTAATCCCCTAACAGGTACCCATGCCTCAATCATATCAGAGGATGTCTCAACTCCTAAATATGCCTTTTTCCTTTTCTCATAAATCCAAGTCCTTACCTTGTGAGTCCTTAGTACTGAATATCATTCCCCTGAACCTTTTTCTGGCCAACTTGTGGTCCTGTAAAACTCACAACCAGCTTCATCTCTTCTCAAACACTTCCCCTGACCAGCTAGATGGAGCCATAACTATATTCTGGGTTCCCACAGTTTCCTATGCACTTTCCTTTTAAAGCTTTTTGTATATGTCTCTGGGTCTATTTTTGTTCATCAGTTTGTGTTGGTCATTAGATTCCACATATAAGTGAGATCATGTGATACTTATCTTTCTCTGACTGGCTTATTTCACTTAGCATAATGCTCTTTCAGTCCATCCATGCTGTTACAAGTGGTAAGAGTTCTTTCTTTTTTACAGCTGCATAGTATTCCATTGTATAGATGTATCAAACCTCAGAGGAAAGGTATGGAAGAGTGGAGTGGGGGCGGGGGGAGAGATCAACCAATGAACTCATATGAGTATATGCATAACCCAAGGATGCAGACAGTGGGTGGTTAAGGCTTGGAGAGGGAGGCGGGTGGAAGAGGGCAATGGGGGATAAAGGGGGCCATATGTAACACTTTCAACAATAGAGATTTATTTTTATAAAAAAAGCTTTTCTTATACTGTATTGTTTACTTACTAGACCATGTGCTCAACGAGGGCAAATTAGTATATTTTATCTTTGTATGTCTAGTTTTTGAAGAATTAATTTCTTTCATCTCTTTGCAGTCCTTCATAAGATATGCCATCCCTGGTGAATCCTCAGCATATGCTATCAGGCTGATGTCTGATTTATTGAAATCTCTCCATCATAAAATCTTGTTTATATTAAATTCTAATATATGTATAATTTATGTCATACCTGTTTTCTAAAAGTATGAGGCAGCTTTAAAATGCACCTCAGGAAATATATATCACAAACCCAAGACTAGGTAACCTAGTAGAATTTTGTGAATCTCATCAGTTGCCCTTCAGTTGATCATCTTTGAATATGTGAATTTATAAACTGGACATTAAACTTCAATGTAAATTTTTTAAGTTATCCTTTATTTTATATTAGACAGAAGGTGACAGTGTGTGTTAACAATGTTAGAATTTAATATCACAATATCACATGCAAAATGTATAAGGCCAATTGAATAACATTACATCATTCTAGGAAATAATTCTTGTCTTAAGTATTCCCAGAGGTGATTCTTGATTTAGTTATTTTGCCAGATGGCTGTGTCAAGCTCTATATAGATGAATATTAGTTTCCCCATGGAGGTATGAAATTATCAAATAAGCCAGGTATGAAAAATCCATGAGAGGAGACTTTAAAACTACAAAATCTTATAAACATGATCCATTTGTATTTGCTCCTACATATATGAATATGGTTTGGGCACTGATTTATTATGAAGAAGTCAATATATATTATGCATAATTACCAGTAATCATCCTATCTAATAAAAGAGTAACATGCAAATTGACCATCACTCCAAGACACAATATGGCCGCCCCCATGTGGTCAAAGATGGTTGCCCCATGGGGACACAAGATGGCCACCACAAGATGGCCTGCAGGGGAGGGCAATTGTAGGAAGTTAGGGATGACCAGGCCGGCAGATGAGGGCAGTTGGGGGAGACCAGGCCAGCAAGGGAGGGCAGTTGGGGGAGACCCAGGCCTACAGGGGAGGGCAGTTGGGGGAGAACCAGGCCTACAGGGGAGGGCAGTTGGGGAGAACCAGGCCTGCAGTGGAGGGCAGTTGGGGGGAATCAGGCCTGCAGGGGAGGGAAGTTGGGGGGGAATCAGGCCTGCAGGGGAGGGCAGTTCTGGGAGAAACAGGCCTGCAGGGGAGAGCAGTTGGGGGAGAACCAGGCCTGCAGGGGAGGGCAGTTGGGGGGGGGGGGCATCAGGCCTGCAGTGGAGGACAGTTGGGGGGGACCCAGGCCTGCAGGGGAGGGCAGTTGTAGGTGATCAGGCCAGCAGGGAGGGCAGTTAGGGGTGACTGGGCTGGCAGAGGAGGGCAGTTGGGGGAGACCAGGCCAGCAGGGGAAGGCAGTTGAGCGGGACCAGGACAGCATGGGAGGGCAGTTGGTGGGGGGGGGGCAGGCCTGCAGGGGAGGGCATTTGGGGGAACCAGGCCTGCAGGGGAGGGCTGTTGAGGGGGGAAGGCCTGCAGTTGTGGGTGATCAGGCCAGCAGGATGAGCAGTTAGGGGTGACCGGGCCGACAGAGGAGGGCAGTTGGGGAGACCAGGCCAGCAAGGGATGGCAGTTAGGGGTGACCAGGCCGGCAAAGGAGGACAGTTGGTGGTGACCAGGCCTGCAGGGGAGGGCAGTTGGGGGAACCAGGCCTGCAGGGGAGGGCTGTTAGTGGAGGGAAGGCCTGCAGGGGAGGGCAGTTAGGGGTGACCAGGCCAGCAGGGGAGGGCAGTTAGGGGTGACCAGACTGGCAGGGGTGACCAGGCCAGCAGGGCAGGGCAGTTAGGGGCAATCGACCGGCCAGGGAGAAGTTAGGCATCGGTCAGGCTGGCAGGGGAGTGGTTAGGGGGTGATCAGGCTGCAGGCAGAAGCAGTTAGAGGCAATCAGGCAGAGGCAGGCGAGCGTTTGGGAGCCAGCAGTCCTGGATTGTGAGAGCGATGTCTGCCTGGTGAGATCGGGCCTAAACGGGTGGTTGGACATCACTCAAGGGTTCCCAGTTTGGAGAGGGTGCAGGATGGGCTGAGGGACACCCCCCCCCCGCCCGTGCGAATTTTGTGCACTGGGCCTCTAGTATCTAATAAAGAGAGAATATGCTAATTGACCATCACGCCCTCACAAAGATGACGGAACCCACAGGCAATAAGGGGTGGCAGGCATGCGGCACAGCTGTCCCGCCCCCAGGCATATCCAGCCGCTCCTCATGCCTGCCTCTCGAGTCTCCCAGTCCCCTTGGCCCCCCAGCCACCCAGAGTTGGCCCGTGGGACGACCAAAAGACTGAACAGCAGGCTGCATGGGGCAACCAGGTTGGCAGGGGGGCTGTGAGGGGTGACCAGGCTGGCAGGGGGGGCAGTTGGGAGTGACCAGGCCAGCAGGGGGGTCAGTAAGAGGTGACCAGGCTGGTGGGGGAGAAGTTTGGGGCAACCAGGACAGCAGTGGGGGGCAGTGAGGGGTAACTAGGCCAGTGGGGGGGCAATTGGGAGTGACCAGGCTGGCAGGGGGGGCAGTTAGGGGTGATCAGGCCAGCGGGGGGACGGGCAGTTAGGGGCAACCAGGCAGGCAGGCAGGTGAGTGATTAGGAGCCAGCAGTCCAGGATTGTGAGAGGGATGTCCCGGATTGGAGAGGGTGCAGGCTTGGCTGAAGGGACCACCCCCCTGTGCATGAATTTCATGCACCGGTCCTCTAGTTTTATAATAATTTCAGAGAGTAAAATTGAAGTTAAGATATGTTGTAACACATGAAGACTATATTAACAGTAAGACAGTGGTGGAGTATATGATTTTTATGTGTTGTTTTTTTTTCTCTAGCTTAGAGCAATCTCTTCAGTTACCCCATAGCAATGGAAAGCTTTTTGACCTTTTTCGATAGCAGATGATGTGTTATTATATTTATTAAATATACAATGTAAACTTTTGATTCTATCCTAGTCTTATAACAGCTAATGTGTTAACTAACAGTGCTATTTAAGAATTTTGTCTGGATAACATTTCCTATATTAATAAAACAAAGTTTTGCTTATTACGACCACATTAACATTTTCCCTTTTGTGGCCTATTTCAATTATTCATATTGACACCTTACACTTCTAATACTTACACGGTTGATTCCTGTATTTCTGTCTATACAACAACAAGAACAAAACCAGGATTGAAGGGATACTCCTCACTCCTCAGCTGGGTCAAAGGCCAAGATCATTTCCCCTGCCTCCGCCAGTCATTCTAGATTCTCTGGGCCTCAACATCACTTCTGCTGGTCTAGGTTGCTTGCCGAACGGGAAAATCACTGAGGAGTCTGAGAACCTGGTCAAGAGGTAATTGCTAACATTGTCCATTCATGGCTAAGCAGGTGTGGAAGCACCAAAAGTTGTCCTAGACTTCCCTGAATCCCAGACATACTCCCCACCACCACTCTACTTCTGAAAAGTAGGATCAGTTACTACTGCCAGTGAAGTAATTTCCATTTAACTGGCAAAAGGACACCTATGGTACTAGGTTAAGTGGAGCCCTCACTGTATCACCTAGTAGAAGGTTCCCCCCCCTGGGAATCGTGATCTTTAACTTGGAAGATCCTCAAGTTGAGCAAATAAGAAACATGAATTCCCCAAGTGTGTATCTGGGAGTGAGAATGAAAGGGGTGACAGGTGCAATCAATGTCTTACCTATTCCTTCAAATACCACAGTGCCCAGCCTGACTTCCAGCTGCCAGCATCCTGGAGTCTTTGCCTGAATGCCAGGGAATTGACTAAAGCCTCCAGGTGCAGTCATCAACAAGTTACTGATGGGAATTATCAATGAGTATCCCATGTCCCTCACTTCTTGATGGTATAACTCACCCATAGGTTTTATGTAAGCTCAGAGTTACTCCACAAGATTCTAGCCTAATGTTCATAGTGAAAACCAAAATATAAATCATTTGTTTTCTAAACTTACTTTTGTTTTCTCATTATATCTATGGCACTTACGTTTTAAATATTTATCTCCACTCCCAAAATCATGAAATAATCTCTGTTTATTCACAAGAATAATAACAATAGTTTCATCATTTCATTTTATAATTATAACAGTTCTGTGAAGCCGGTAATATAATTATTGGATTATTGATAATTGGTTAAAATTTTACATATAATTGACTCCTTTTAGATTTTATTATTTTACTGAAAGTATATTGAAAAGTGAACACTTTAATAGTGGGATTTATATGAGACACATTTTAGAGACGACTAGTTGAGTTTTATGATTGCAACTAAGATTTGTTATTATAATTCTGGCAACAAGAACACAGTATTTTTATTGAATTGATTGGGGTGACACTGGTTCACAAAACCATACAGTTTTCACATGTACACTCAACAAAACATCATCTGCACACTGCATCGTGTGCCCATCGCCCAAAGCAAAGTCTCTTCCTGTCCCCATTTATAACCCCTTTGCCCACCTCCACCTGCCTCCGCTCCCTTTCCCCTCTGGCTATCACCACACTGCTGTCTGTGTCCATGTGTTATATAATTACTTTCTTCCTATAATAATAACTTCACTTTCCTGGTAAATGCTGAGGGATAGTCTTAGAATTATATTTATAAAAGTTATCTTCATAATATCAGCTACATTTTTATATTGCATTGCTGCCAAGGGGTTTTACAAACTAAATAAAAATGTCTTCTATTTTTAATATGAGTAAATAATTAATTGATTTCTAAAAAAAACAACTAATATCCCATTTATGTATAATTTATTTCAAATTAAGTTTAGCACAAAACAAATTCAATATTTTCTAATAATATGTACATGAGAAAAATAATTTTAGAGCACCAGCTATTTCCTCTTTAACAAGGTCTTTGTAGTTTAATTTAGCTCTACAGGATAAAATAAAATGAGGAATGAGAAAACAGGTCTAAATGAAAGATGTCAGTTAACAAAATTTTGAAATAATAAAAACCTCAAATTCAGCTGTGAAAAACATTATCGTTTGTATGCAGTACCTATCTATACTAAAAAAAGAGTATCTATACTAATAAAAGAGTAATATGCTAATTAGACCAGGAGACCTGCCAGAGACCTTCCAAACATTCTTCTGGACAAAGCTCAGGGCTTGGCCGGCCTGCAAATTGCCCCCAAACGGCCCTCAGCCCCTCACCCAGGCCGGCCACACACCTAGCAGGGACCTGTACCCCAATGGGGATGTGGCCAGCCTGCAAACAGCCCTTAGCCCCTCGCCCAGGCCAGCCACGCCCCCCAGCAGGGACCCTACCCTGAAGGGTGTGTGGCCAGACTGAAATCGGCCCTCAGCACCTCGCCCAGGCTGGCACCACCCCCAGTGGGGACCCCCACCCCGATAGGGGTGTGGCCAGCCTGTAAACAACCCCAGGCCCCTCGCCCAGGCCGGCCCCATCCCCCAAGGGGACCTCCACCCTGATTCCGGAACCTCCTTCAGGGAGGAACAGCCAGCCCCCACCTATGCACCAGGCCTCTATCTATACTAATCTCTACTAATAAAAGGGTAATATGCTAATTAGACCAGGAGACCTTCTGGATGTCATTCCGGACAAAGCCATGGTGGCGGGGCCGAAGCGGAAGTGGTTAGGAGTGATCAGGCCAGCAGGGGCGGGGGGCAGTTGGGGGTGAGCAGGCCGCCAGTGGGGGGCGAGCAAGCCAGCAAGGGGGGCAGTTGGGGGTGATCATGATGGCACAGAGGGGCAGTTGGGGGCGAGCAGGCCATCAGTGGGTGCCAGTTGGCGGCAAGCAGGCTGGCAAGGAGGGGCAGTTGGGAGTGAGAAGGCTGGCAGGCAGAGTGGTTAGGGGTGACCAGGCAGGCAGGCAGGCAGGTGAGCAGTTAGGAGCCAGTGGTTCCGGATTGCAAGAGGGATGTCTGACTGCCGATTTAGGCCTGATCCCGCAGGGGGTCCCAGATTAGAGAGGGTGCAGGCCGGGCTGAGGGCCTATGGGAGATGGGCACATGAATTTTGTGCACCGGGCAACTAGTCTATATATATAAAAGCCTAAGTGACTGAACGACCAAATGGCCAAATGGCCAGTCGACCAGTTGCTATGACGTGCACTGACCACCAGGGGGCAGACGCTCAATGCAGGAGCTGCCCCCAGGTGGTTAGTGTGCTCCCACAGCCAACCTCCTGCAGCCAGCCAACCTCCCGCAGTCCCTACCCATGGCCAGCCAGCCCCCACCCCGATTGGCCCTAATGGGGAGGGTGGCCGGCCGGCCAACCTCCCACAGTTCCTATCCCCAGTTGGCCAATCTCCCACGGTCCCTTTCCCTGGCTGGCCGGCCCTCCCAATCAGCCTCAATTGGGGGGAGGCAATGGCCAACCTCCCGCAGTCCCTCCCCCAAGCCAGCTTCCCCCACCAGTCCCAATCACTGGCCAGGCTGAGGGACCCCACCCATGCATGAATTCATGCATCAGGCTTCTAGTAATATATAACAATTTCATTCTAAATTATATTTACACTAGTGGCCCGGTGCACAAAATTCATGCTTGGAGGGGAGGTTCCCTTGGCCCAGCCTGCACCCTTTCCAATCGGGGAACCCTTGGGGGATGTACGGCAGTCAGACCTCCCTCTTGCAATCTAGGACCACTGGCTCCTAACCCCTCTGCCTGCCTGCCTGATCACCCCTAACTACCCTCCCCTGCCGGCCTGATCTTACCCCCAACTGCTCTCCCCTGCATGCCTGATCTCGCCCCCAACTGCCTCTTCCTGCCTGATCACCCCCAACTGCCCTCCCCTGCCGGCCTGATCTTGCCCCCAACTGCCCTCCCCTGCTGGCCTATCTCGGCCCCAAAGGCCCTCCCCTGCCAGCCTGGTTGCCCCCAAATGCCCTTCCCTGCTGGCCAGGTCTTGCCCCCAACGGCCCTCCACTGCTGGCCTGATCTCGCCAACTGCTTTCCCGTGCCAGCCTGATCACCCCTAACTGCCTCTGCCTGCCTGATCACCCCTAACTGCCCTCCCATGCTGGCCTGATCTTGCCCCCAACTGCTCTCCCCTGCAGGCCTGATCTTGCCCCCAACTGCTCTCCCCTGCCAGTCAATTTGGTTCTTTTTTTTTTTTTTAACTTTCTTTTTTTTTTTTTTTAAATATATTTTATTGATTTTTTACAGAGAGGAAGAGAGAGGAGGGATAGAGAGCTAGAAACATCGATGAGAGAGAAACATCGATCAGCTGCCTCCTGCACACCCCCTATTGGGGATGTGCCCGCAACCAAGGTACATGCCCTTTGACCAGAATCGAACCCGGGACCCTTGAGTCCGCAGGCCGATGCTCTATCCACTGAGCCAAACCGGTTTCGGCCCAATTTGGTTCTGATTGGTCGGTTTCTATGCCAGTCAGCATCAAAAGCTCCACCTCCTATATAGCCATTGGCTCCTCACAGTTCACCCAGATTTGGTTCTGATTGGTCGGTTTCTATGCCAGTCAGCTTCTCCAGGCCTATTTCTGGGCCTATTCAGAGAGGCGGGGCTGATGAGCAGCCCTTGCAGAGGCCCAGAGAGAAACAGAGGTGTGGCTGCTGGCAAAGCCTAGAGAGAAAGAGAGAGGCAATGGCTGATCAACAGCTGCTACAGAGGCTGTGGATCAGACCCTGCCTCTCTCTTTGGGCCTCTCTCTGGGTCTGATTTGCAGCCCCCCTTGGAAGTCAGTGCTGGGTCACTGCGCCTGCTCCGGTGGCAGTCAATGCTGGGTCGCCATGGCAAACCAGTACTGACTGCAGGACTGACTTCCGGTTTTCAGTCGAGCCTTCGTCCATCGTTATAGACCCTGGGTTTTTATATATTAGGATATTTCCCCCAAAATTGGTATTTTTCTCAGTGCATCTCCTTGAAGCTAGGGGTCCCACTAACAGTTTGAAAATTACCAGTCCTCATAAAAGTGAGGAAGGTGTTGAAATGATGAATTAAAGAGTGAGTGGAGGAGAGGCAGAAAACAGAGGAAGGGAAGAAAAAGACTTGACCAAGCATAATCCTTGAAGGGGTGGCAAACCAGAGTTGGTCACGGGGAAGAGGAAAAAGCACTTTTGAAGAAATAATATTATTCAAAATGTTAAATGTATGTGACACTTTTACATTTAAAAATATTTTTAGTGCAGTGGAAATAGCATAGGGTTAGGGTTAGGGTTAGGGTTAGGGCTTAGGAGTTAGGGTTAGAGTTTAGGGTTAGGATTTAGGGTTAGGGTTTAGGGTTAGGAGTTAGGGTTACAGTTAGGTTAGGGATTAGGGTTAAGATTTAGGGTTAGGGTTAGGATTTAGGGATAGGGTTAGGGTTAGGGTTAGGATTTAAGGTTAGGGTTAGGGTTAGGGGGTTAGGGTGAGGATTTAGGGGTAGGGTTAGAGTTAGGGTTAGGCTTTAAGGTTAGGGTTAGGATTTAGGGTTAGGGTTTGGGCTTAGGCTTAGGTTTAGGACAGTGATGGGCAACCTTTTGAGCTTGGTGTGTCAATCTTCGCAAAAAAACTGAGTATAACTCGGGTAGTGTGTCACTTTGAAGAAAAAACATTATTTTGCAAATGTTTCATCCTCGGCATGCGGCCTCCTCAGTGGCCACGTGTCATCAGAAATGGCTATGCGTGTCAGTGCTGACACGCGTGTCATAGGTTCGCCATCATTGGCTTAGGATTTAGGGATAGGGTTAGGGTTAGGATTTAGGGTTATGGTTAGGGTTAGGATTTAATGTTAGGGTTAGGGTTAGGATTTAAGGTTAGGGTTAGGGTTAGGATTTAAGGATATGGTTAGGGTTAGGGTTATAATTTAGGGGTAAGGTTAGGGTTAGGATTTAAGTTTAGGGTTAGGATTTAAGGTTAGGTTTAGGATTTAGGGTTAGGGTTAGGGTTATAATTTAGGGATAAGGTTAGAGTTAGGATTTAGGGTTAGGGGTTAGGGTTAGGAATTAGGATTAGGGTTTGGGTTACGATTTAGGGTGAGGATTAGGGTTAGGGTTAGAGTTAGAGTTAGGGTTAGGGTTAGGGTTAGGATTTAAGGTGAGGGTTAGGATTAGGATTTAAGGTTAGGGTTAGGGTTAGGGTTAGGGCTAGGGCTAGGGTTAGGGTTAGGATTTAAGGTTAGGGTTAGGTGTAGTGTTAGGATTTAGGGATAGAGTTAGGGTTAGGATTTATGGTTAGGGTTTGGATTTACAGTTAGGGTTAGTGTTAGGATTTAAGGTTAGGGTTAGGGTTAGGATTTAGGGATAGGGTTAGAGTTAGGGTTAGACTTTTAGGATAGGGTTAATTTTAAGATTTAGTGTTAGGCTTAATTGTTAGGCTTTGGATTTAGGAATAGGTTTAGGGTTAGGATTTAGTGCGAGTATGTGATTTTAGGAATAGGTTTAGGGTTAGGATTTAGTGCTAGTAGTTAAGATTTAAGGTTAGGGTTAGTATTTAGGGGTGTGTTTAGAGTTAGGCTTAAGATGTTGGTTAGGGTTGGGATGTAGTGTTAGGGTTAGGGTTAGGGTTAGAGTTTGTATTTAGGCATAGGGCTAGGGCTAGGGTTAGAATTTAAGGTTAGGGTTATGGTGAGGCTTTACGGTTCAGGTTTAGTATTTAGGGGTGTGTTTAGAGTTAGGCTTAGGATGTTGGTTAGGGTTGGGATGTAGGGTTAGGGTTAGGGTTAGGGTTAGGGTTAGGGTTAGAGTTTGTATTTAGGCATAGGGTTAGGGCTAGGGTTAGAATTTAAGGTTAGGATTATGGTGAGGCTTTACGGTTCAGGTTTAGGGTTAGGATTAGTATTTAGGGGTGTGTTTAGAGTTAGGCTTAGGATGTTGGTTAGGGTTGGGATGTTGGGTTAGGGTTAGGGTTAGGGTTAGGGTTAGAGTTAGGATTTAGGCATAGGGTTAGGGCTAGGGTTAGAATTTAAGGTGAGGGTTATGGTGAGTCTTTATGGTTCAGGTTTAGGGTTAGGGTTAGGGTTAGTATTTAGGGTTGTTAGGACTTAGTGTTAGGATTAGGGTTAGGATTTAGGTTTAGGATTAGGGTTAGGGTTTGAGGTAATTTTTAGCTTTAAGTTTAGGGTTATGTTTAGGATTTAGTGTTAGGGTTAGAGTTGGGATTTAGGATCTGGGTTACGTTTGTGATTAGGGTTGGTTTTGGGTTAAGGATTGAAGGTTAGGGTTAGGATTTCTGTTTAGGTTTAGGATTTGGTTTAATGTCTCACCCATTAGTACCAGGTAGTTGACTCAAAACTCTTATTCTTTGTTCCGGATTTTGAATAATATCAAAACACAATATTATTTCCAAGGATTATTTATGGCAGTGTATGTGTCACTGCACTTAAATTGCCAAATATGGCACCTGTTTATTTAAAGGTCTTTAAATTTTCTTTTTTTCTCAAAGTCCCTACTGTTTAGCAGTAACATAAAATGGGCTAAGTCTTATAAGAGCATAGAGTGTATTTTTTGCATTTTAGTATTTTTAATTCTATTGTTTAGGGGCTGTTAATATTTTACCTTTCAGTTAATTAAAGTTTGTATTAGCACCGTTAAAAAAAGATGCCATTCAACCCTAGCTGGTTTGGCTCAATGGATAGAGCATAGGCCTGCAGATCAAAGGGTCCCAGGTTAGATTCAGAAGTAGGTAGCTCAGTTACAGGCTCCTTCCCTGCCTGGGCCCTGACCAGTGCTCTGCAGGAGGCAACCAATGGTTGTGTTTCTCTCACATGGATGTTTCTCTCTGTCTTTACCTCTTTCTTCCACTCTTCCTAAAAATCAGAAGAATATCCTCCAGTGAGGATTAACAACAACAAAACAAACAAACAAAAAAGATGGCATTTGTATGTACACAAACAGGTTTTTTGTTTATGACTATTTATTTCTATTTTTCATTACATATAAAATATAACATAAATTATGTGGATAATATGAAAATGGGAGGAAATATGGCAATGTCAGTGAAATCATCATTTAGGTCTTTCTAAATTGAAGTTTTTTTTTAAATATTTTATTGATTTTTTACAGGGAGAAAGGGAGAGGGATAGAAAGTTAGAAATATCAATGAGAGAGAGAAACATCGATCAGCTGCCTCCTGAACACTCCCTATTGGGTATGTGCCCACAACCAAGGTACATGCCCTTGATTGGGATCAACCTGGGACCCTTGAGTCCGAAGGCTGATGCTCTATCCACTGAGCCAAACCAGTCAGGGCTAAATTGAAGCTACTAATTGCAACCTGAGTGATGAATATTTTTTCCTTTGTAAGTCTTAACAATGAAGACAATTTTTCAGCATTGCGAAAAATACCTATGACGAAATTGTGATGCACCAGAACATAGGAAAAAACTTTTTCTCTCTTCTGCTAGTTTTCAATATATAAAGTTTGGCCTTAATTCCTTGGATAGTCTTATTCTGTAAAGTAAGACTGCTTAATCTACTGCTTCTCTAATCCTAACGTATAATTTAAAAGCATGGTGTAATCAAACACTTAAATCAATATCGTTTCAGGTATTTGTTGAAATGAATAGTTCATACTTCTCTCGATAAATAACATGATAAGTGTTTAACAATGAGGGATAATAATCTATACTAATAAAAGAAAATATGTAAATTGACTTCACTTCGTGACACCCACAGCCAATTAGGAGTGAGTATGCAAATTAACCCGGCAAAGATGGAGGTGGCCCGCCCCCTGGCCACTCCAGGCCTCTGGGCAGTGCACCTCCTCAAGACCTCCCTGCTGTGCTCCACACCTGTCAACTGTCCGTACAGCCTCCATGTGGCCTAGCCCCCGGCCTCAGAGGCAACCCTCTGGTGCCTGAGGTTGTAGCTCCCAGTGTCTGACATCTCCCTCTACCCCACCCCTGAACCACTGCTCTGGTAAACAAAACCCTAACATTGGAGCAGCCCTGTGGGTGCGAATACACACAGGAGCTTGCTTGGTGCACAGTTAGCACGCCCCGGGAGCCCTGGGCCAGCCAAGGGGTGATAGTAGTGGCCGTGGAGGCAGCAGCAAGTGGCTCAGCTTTGTTTTGAATAGATAAAAGAGGCCAACTACACAGTAACCCAAATTATCAAATGTCCCTCCTCCCTATCTTGCCAAATCAAGAGGGGAGGGGCAATAGGCATGGAGGGAGGGCGGGTGGGCAGGAGGCAGAGGGCAGAGGAGGAAGAGGATGAGGAAGGGGTCCAGTTGCATCCATTTTCTCAATGGGAAAGTGAAATGCACTAGAGCAACCAACCTCTCCAGTCCTCCCCACCTGCCTCACTCCCCCCACCTCTCCCCCTCCGTGCCTCCATAGGAGCGCCAGCGCTGCACAGAGGAACTCTCCAGAGAAGGAGGGCGAGGAGGAAGTGGCGCTGGAGCGCGCAGGGCTTGCTACCGCTGCCACTGCTGCCACCGCTGCACAGGCTGCCGGAGCGAGCCCGCCGAGTGCCAGCAGCCAGGGGAAGGAAAACCTATTCTTGTTTTTTTTTTTTTTAATATATTTTATTGATTTTTTTACAGAGAGGAAGGGAGAGGGATAGAGAGCCAGAAACATCGATGAGAGAGAAACATCGATCAGCCTCCTCCTGCACACCCTCTACTGGGGATGTGCCCGCAACCAAGGTAAGTGTTCTTGACCGAAATCAAACCTGGGACCCTTCAGTCTGCAGGTTGATGCTCTATTCACTGAGAGGAAGGCCTATTCTTGCACGAGTCTGTGCATCGGACTTCTAGTCAAGTATAACTGCAGCAGTGGGGACTGAAGAGTTTGAGGGGTCCCGTGCTTGCTGCTCTTCACTCCCAGGTGCCTTGTGAGGTGACACAGCTCCAGGAAACCGCTGTCCTTGTACGCAGTGATTCCATCCTGAGTGAGATGTGGTCAGCAGGAAGGGTGGGGCAGGGTGAGACCACAGCCACTGTGAACCTGAACTGGCCACCAGGGGAGAGCTTGGTTGCTTATTTGACAGCCTCTGTAAAGGGAAACAAGACATTTTTCATCAGGCTAAATGTTTTAAACGCAATAATTAAACATACTGTACCTTTCTGTTTTTAAATGTATGCCAAATACACATAGGTTCAGTAACCTTACAATATTTAGGACACAAAGTGCATTTGACAACCTGATTTCTAATCTGCCTAACAGGATGGTTTGTGGCAGTGCCAAGTGATGCCATAGCCTCTGTGAGGTTAAGTGTGCTCAGCTGAAAGAAACACCTGTGAGTTCTTTTGATATGGCCCTTGTGTTAGAGAAGAAAACGAAGGGATGTTTTTTTAGTATGAGATTCACACAGCGATGTGTTATTCCCAAGACATTTTACTTTAACTTAGACATCAAATTCTCTAGTTATTGCAAGTGAGATTCAACTTACAATGGAATCTCTGAAGAAGTGAGATCGAATAAACTACTATTTGGATTGTAAAGCATTATCTGAGTAGATTTCAGCAGAAAAAAATAGGATAAACTTATATAAAAAAAGAGTGGTATATGTTTTAGGTTTAATTGTTTTCTTGACTCCTAATATATAACAACTAGAGGCCCAGTGCACCAAATACATGCACTGGAGGGGAGGGGTGTCCCTCAGCCCAGCTTGAACCCTCGCCAATCTGGGACCCCTCAGGGTATGTCTGACTGCCGGTTTAGGCCCAAACCCTGTCGGATCGAGCCTAAACCGGTAGTCGGACATCCCTCTCACAATCCAGGACTGCTGGCTCCCAACCGCTCGCTTGCCTGCTTTCCTGATTGCCCCTAACTGCTTCTGCCTGCCAGCCTGATCACCTCCTAACCACTCCCCCGCCGGCCCAGTCACCCCCAACTGCCCTCCCCTGCTATCCTGATCACCCCCAACTGCCCTCCTCTGCTGGCCTGGTTGCCCCTAACTGCCCTCCCCTGCAGGCCTGTCTGCCCCCCAACTCCCTCTCCTGCTGGCCTGGTCGCCCACAACTGCCTTCCCCTGCTGGCCTGATCACCCACAACTGCTCTCCCCTGCCAGCCATCCTGTGGCGGCCATCTTTTGACCACATGGGGGCGGCCACCTTGTGTGAGGGTATGACAGACAATTTGCATATTACCTCTTTATTCTATAGGATTAGAATTTCTTTAAAAAAACAATAGTTTCAACATTCAAATTTTTAATAAAAATTAATTTTAAAAATAAAAATAAGAACAGTGTTCCAAATATAAAAAACAATAATAGTTTTTTTTAAGTCAGAAACAAGACAAAGATGAATACTACCACCATTATTATTTAACTAGAGGCCTGTTACAGGAAGATTCCTGCAAGAATAGGGCTTCCTTGGGCCTATTCCTGCAAGAATAGGGCTTCCTGCGGCAGGAGTGAAGCAGAGAAGGGAGCGAAGCCCGCCTTGGTGGGCTTCGCTCTCATCTCCGCCGCCCTGCCTGCTTCCCTCCCGTCTCTGCCGCCCTGCCTGCTTCCCTCCCACCTCTGCCGCCCCGCTTGCTTCTCCGCAGCTTCGCTCCCTTCTGCAGCACTTGGCTTCCTTCTATGCTGTCTTCAGTCTTCGCTCTGTGCCTGCGTATGCAAATTAACCACCATCTTTGTTGGGTTGATTTGCATACTTGCTCTGATTGGCTGGTGGGCATAGTGGAGGGACAGTCAATTTGCATGTTTCTTTTTTATTAGTGTAGATATTTTTCTGGAAGTGCTACTTAATAGAATTTGACAAGAAAATACATAAGAGGTAAATATACTGAAGACAAAAATCATCACTATTTTCAGATGATGATGATACTTAGAAAGACAAAGAAAAGTGACTGAAAATATTAGAAACTATAATTAAAAATATTTTAAACTCAATTAAAAATAACCAGTTAGAAAATATTAGGAAATAAAACATTAAATTTAAAATAGACAAAAGATTAAACACTCCAAAATCAATTAATCTGTAATAGTCAGGAGCTATAAAAACAAAATGAACATAATTTTTTGGTTAAAGTCATTTACTCTGAAACCAAAAGATACTTATTTAAAACATGGCTCTACTATTTTTTGATGTATAGCTTTCAAAATCATAGCCATTATAATTATAATTTACTACAACCTATACAAATACTTATCAATGACAATTAATCAATACAAAACCAATCAGCACAGATAATGTAGACACTGATATGAACCTGACATTTCAACCAGGAGGCAGATTCTTATGTAATGCATGCTGCCATTTATGTAGAAAGAAAAAAGGTATGCGTATATGTATATGGGTAGCTTGTTGGAATAGGTACAGCAAGTTCAGCTGGAAGATGCAAGAGTATTGCCTGTGAAGAGAAATTACTTTACGCATGTGAAGAGAAATTACTATAAAAAACTTGTGCTAAGAAAACTCAGTAAAAATGGCTTAATTTTGTATTTCCCACAGTGGACAGCAGTATGGCTTTGAAGTGATTCTACCTATGTCTATGGATCTTTCTAGAAAGGAACACATCCATCCACTACCATACGGATGTTCCCCAACTGGAGTCATCCAAAGTGCCCTGATTTCTGGGGTGAAGGTGGGGCTATTTACTTGTTGGAATAGCTTGGATTTTCTTCAACTGAATTGCTAGGCCATTTAACCCCTGGAAAATAATTAGAGCTCCAGGGTTTGTAGTCACCTTACTTTTTCCACTGTTCATATTTGTACAACAGGGGATGAGGGATCATTCCTGAAGACACTACCATGTCAAAACCAACTTTTTGTAGATGCTACAGTCAAGTGTGAATTGCTAAGGACAGGCCTGCTAATTGCTAATTCTCAGATTCTAAAACAGTTTTCAGAAAACCCTAATTCCTGGGGTGAAGCATTTGATTTTTTAAAACACCTGTTCCAAAGAAGAAAAGTCATCTTCATTTTAACTGGATTAAGTATTTAGTCAAGAGAAGGAAACGGAAATGTATCGAGTGCTCCCAGCATGTCAGTCATGGTGTGAGCGACTTTGCGTGGGTTCTCTCAGCAACCCTGAGTGCCCAGGAGACAACAGGCAACTCAGAGTAAAGTGCATAGACCAAAGTCAACTCTGACAGGAAAGGTCAGGGCCAACCTTCCAGTTTTCTTTCATCTCAAAGAAATCCTGTCTTCTTCATTATAGCATCCGTCTCAATACTCTGACCGGTATGCAGCTTCCTTACAGTTTCTTTGAGATACTATAATACCAGAATTTCATTTCTGCACCCTCTACCCATCAATAAACTTGGCAACACCCATAAGAAGAACCAGTTCTGCCTGCAAACAATGCCTGTGCATTTGTCATCATCAATGTGAAGGTATTACCTGCAGAGCTGTTGTGTTAGAAGGGTAGTGAATTCACTGCTTTAAGTCTGAACCCCTCCAGAAAATTCTGGCAACTTTATTTTCAGGATTGCCTCTACGGATGATCACAACTGCCACAAAAGGAAGGAACCCGGTCGTTAGATCTGTGTTGGGAAGCAAGAGAGTGCATGTCTGTGGGATGGGCATGTCTGGACACAATTTTTGTCTGTTCCTAACAGCTAATACTTCTATAAGTTCACTAGATAATTTGTTTTGAGTGGAGATGGCAGGGTAGAGTATGTCATTAATCACTTTGAAGAGAGGAAGTACAGAAATATGAGGTTTAGACTTTATGGTGCCAAATACTTATAATAATACGCATAGAGATATTTTGAGGCAAGAGCACCTTATTTACAAAGAATCAATTTTTATTTGGACAAGAAGCAACTTATCAATGTCTGAAGATTAATATAGCATCTATTATTGAGGAAATGTGATAATCTAGATGAACATAGTAGCCAGATTTTGCCCAATAATCCTTTCATGAAGTGATAAAAAAAAAAAAGGCAAAAATTTCAGAAGTATCTTGACTTCTTTGCTGCATACCAAACATTTATTTGAGAATTAGCATTATGGCCCAAACAGGACATGGTTAGAAATCAAATGTCACCTAGATCTGACGAAGAGCATTCTTTCAGGAATGGACAATTATGCTCCTGGTACTGAAGGAGTAGAAACAATTCTAGCTCAGGTATCAGTTGATATTTTCCACAGTAAATTTAGCACAGATAACTTTACATGTGAAGAAAGCTGAAAGTTAAACAAAGGCTGGTGAGTCAAGCCAGATATTAGCACGATTAAGGAATTGGTAGTGACCCTGAGGCTGGAGGGACTGAGGGAGAAGGGCAGCCCAGGAGGTGGTCTACCTGGTGAACTTGAAGCCACTGCAGGTCTATAAGGCAGGAGCTGCAGCCACAGAGGGGGCTCAGAAGTTTCCAGAGAATCTTCCAAAACAGAAGCACTCCACCTTCTGCCAGTGCCTCCCATTGGGCAAACTTAGCTGAGAGCCAGAGGACAATGGAGTCTGGGAAGTCTATTGTACAACAGAGTGGAGTAGATAAGGGTGGGGAGTAGATGTGAAAGGACACTATTGAAAAAAAGGCAGGGTTTTAATGGTTCTCTTATATTTCACTTCTATTTGTTCACCACCTGCCTGGTTTGAGGCCTGACGCTGTTAGGAATGTGTTGCTCCACAGTGCTGAGCCCGTCATTGTCTGTGCTTTTTGTATGCCCTGAACTTAATCCATACAGACAACTATGACAATGAAACTTGCCCGAGTTCTCACATCCAGTTTCTGGATGAATTAACATCAAAAGACAAAAGTAAAGGCCCCCTAATAATGAGGTCATGCGGAGCAACCAGTCTCCTGGCTTCAAAGCAACGCCCAGCAGAGTTCTGCTTCCCAGGGAGAGAGATCAGAGGGAGGACCAGGGATTGCACACCTACCTGTGGGTGTCTGGGCAGACGGAAGTCAGGCAGGCAGAACAAAGGCTCAGGGAAGTCACGGGGTGGCAGTCCAGCACAGACTTGAGGTGAGTTACAAGAGCACACCTGCGGGGGGACTCAGGGTTGGGGTAGAGACGGGGCTGTGTCAGCTCACCTGGATGTACAGGGTATATCACATCTGTGTTACTGGAGCTTTACAAGCTGTGTGGTTGAGTTTTAATTTGCAGAGATGAATGCCTCTACAGAACTGAGGATGAATGGGTATCATTAGGATTCACCACTGGGGTCTCAGTCAACTCAACCGTAGAGAGTAACTGTGCTCACACTATTAAATAAATTATGTATGCAAAGATTACTGAAGAGTTAACCAATGAGCGGTGTTCCTGTGTGGTACCTGAACCAAATCAGATATCCTGCTCTTGCTTCCAGATGCCCTTAGAATGGTGTTACATTACAATGACACACCACCCCTTAAACAGTGATGAAACTCTTCCTTGAAGGTCTATTTAGGATGCTGAGGGTGGAGTTTACAGAAATGTTTTAAACTTTCTAGAATATTGTGGGTATTTCCTCTTCCTCATAAAGTTCTACTTGCCCTTGCTGCTGCTTAACCTTTTGCACTCGGATGTCGAGTGTGACTCGACACGGTTAGCATCGGTAGCAGCTTGAGAAAAAAAACAAGCGAGTGCAAAGGGTTAAAGTAGTTGTCTTCTCATGCATGTCCTTCTTCATTCTCTCTCCGCAGCTTCAGCTTCTCTGGGCCACTGGGCCCTTTCTCCTGAAGCTCTAGCTGCTTCTCTCACTTGCAATCCCATCGCCCATTGCTCCCTAAAGCAGCAAGTAGAGTCCTCAGAATCTGCGTTCCTTTGAAAGCTGAGGAAGGAATTGTAAACACTTTTTATTCTCATGTTTCTGTTACACATAAAAGGAGCTGCTCATAATATGCAGACTATTCTGGTATTAATTTTCAAGTTTCCCTCATTAAAAGAGAATACATTCATTGGCTACAGGAAGCTAAAGAAAACACCTCAGGCCCAGCCACGGTGGCTGAGTGGTTGAGCGTTGACCTATGAGGAGGTCAGGGTTCAATTCCCGATCAGGGCACAGTCCCTAGAGTGGGGCGTGCAGGAGGCTGCTTATCAATGACTCTCTCTCTCATCATTGATGTTTTTATTTCTCTCTCCCTCTCCATTCCTCTCTGAAATCAATACAAATATATTTGGGGAAAAAATACCTTGGCAAGTTTCTGCTTGGATCCTCTTCTTGACTAGGCATTGTACACTTTTATCAAGTCAAGGAATATGAGAAAATATAGCTATTCTCAGGTCTCATGGGACCTCCGTTAAAATGTAAATGGAACCTCTAAAGCTAAGAACAGCCCATTAGAAGATAAAGAGCAAGCAATTTACCAGATGGCACTTTCTGGTTTCCTATCTCCCATTGGTCAAAGTTCACTCCATGGGGCCTTAGTTCTCCTACACTGTCTGTGCCTCCAGGCAGCCAATGGAGAAACAAGAGCCTCTATAGGTCAAGTGAGTTTGGATTTCAAAGATCAAGTTTCTGTGCCATTGAGTGACAGCAATGTAGGCATTTTAAAGCCCAGCCCTCAGTCCCAGAGGCTGAGACAGTCAGTGGCATCAGGAGATGAGGGAAGAGATGTCTGGGCAGAATGACAGTACTGTAGGCAGTTAGACAGACATGAGCAGAGCAAGGAGGATGGGCCAGGCGCAGAAAGTCACCAGGATGGAAAGCCCCATGTGCCTAGCAATGAACAATCAATTGTAGGGTGGGACCTTGCCCCCAGGGTGACTTTTCCTCCCCTAGAACATTGGTCGGCAAACTGCGGCTCGCGAGCCACCTACGGCTCGCGGGCCACGGTTTGCCGCTCTGTTGACTAATGAGTTTGCCGACCACTGCCCTAGAATATTGCTGGTCTTGCGGTTTGGACCCCCTGGCCTTTCCTCCCTAAAGATAACATCTAGGCCTCAGTTGTATTTGAGCTGTAGGCCGAGATAAGCAATAAAACTAGCCATGGCTGATGTCAGGCCCAGCTGCATTGAATAATGACCCCTGCCCTGGTGCCGGCCAATCAATCAGTGGAGAACACAACCCTGAAAGGACACACCTGGAAAACTGCTGAATAGTCTATTAAGATCTTTCCCTGGGACCTCCCCTAAAATCTCCACCCTGAAAATCCCTAGGATGGAGGACCCAGCGTGCTCTCCCTCCAGGGAACATGCCCATGTCTTTTCCTTTCCCTTCCCCGTTCCCCGACTCTAATCTGTCCCTGCAGCTGCCATTGAAGTGATATTGATGACACACAAATCTCATCACCTCCGTGAATAAAATATTAATAATTCTTTATGGACTATAAGACTAAAGTCTTAATTCCTTTAGTCCGGCATTTGAGGTCCTTGACATTCTTCATTCAACAAACTGCATCACCATCTTCTCTCACACCTACTCTCAAGCAACATCTCCAGGACTTCTGAGGCTCTCAGCCTTCTCAGAGCTGCTGCCTCCTCTGGGATCCCCGTCCCCCAAGCCTTGAAATACAGACACCCTGAGAGCATGAAGACCCTTCGAGGCAGAGTCAAACTGAGCATGTTCTAATGAAGACCTGGAATCATTATAGCTGAATGCCCAAGAAAAACTCCTGACCTTTCTGACCCTGAGGAAATATCCATTCCCACCCAGCTTTCTTCTGCTGGCTTTGCAATAACACAAAGCCTTTGGTTTCATGGTTTCTGATGCCCTCTCTCAACTCCTCCACATTCTGAACTTCTCCAGTGCTGAATAAAGCAGGAGGTCAGTATAAAAGCAAAACAAGCCCTGACCAGTTTGGCTCAGTGGATAGAGCGACGGCCTGCTGACTCAAGGGTGCGTGGTTTGGTTCCAGTCAAGGGCATGTATCTTGGTTGTGGGCACATCCCCAGTGGGGGTGTGCAGGAGGCGGCTGATTGATGTTTCTCTCTCATCGATGTTTCTGACTCTCTCTCCCTCTCCTTTCCTCTATGTAAAAAATCAATAAAATATATTTAAAAAATAAAATAAAAGCAAAACAATGTTGATATCACAAAAATAAATACAATGTAAGAGGAGAATAGTAAGCAAAGGCATCCCCTCTGGACACTGTAATCAGACTAACATCTCCTCCACCATCCCTTAGGCCCCAACCCCCATTGTTGCTTGCTGGCCGCTCCTCACTCAGCAGGGTAATAAAATAAGAAGTTGTTCCTTAGCCTTACTTTCTAACTTGCTTATGTTCACAGCAGCCACCTCGGTGTCTTCTTAACATATCTCACTATGCCTTCAGCTCAGAAATATTTCCCCCAGCAATTTAATAAAGGGAGCCTTGGCTTCGTGAGGTCGAATGCTGCATTTCTATCAGCATAGACAGCTAATATCTCCACATCCCACTGGGTGGTGGACTCTGAATGCACTCTTTAATCCCAGATTTTAACTTAAGAGCCTGGGACATTTTCCATGTAATATAACACCTTACCTACATCCCCTGGGCTGAATAGTTCAGGTCAATAGTGTTTGTGAGACATAGTATATTCATCTCCAGAGCTCATCATTGCATAGGATGTACATTTTCACACTAGCATGTTGGTTTGTTTTCTGTTGAATGTCTATTTTTCAGATTTTATGTTATTTGTTGTTGTTTTTAAAATCTAGCTATTGGTAGATAGATGTTGTTATACTTGACTCTGAATTCTTTTAAAAATAGGAAGAAATGAGGGAAAATTTAGTTATTCCTCAGGATCCAGGCCAAGTTTTATCTCCTTCATGAAGACCTTCTCATTCTATTTGCCACCAAAACGAATGATCCTGAAGCATCCATCCTATCTAATAAAAGAGTAATATGCAAATCAACCGTCACTCCAACACACAAGATGGCCACCCCCATGTGGATACAAGATGGTTGCCACAAGATGGCTGGCAGGGCAGGGCAGTTGGGAGGGACCAGGCCTGCAGGGGAGGACAGTTGTGGGGAGACCCAGGCATTCAGGGGAGGGCAGTTGGGGGGGACCAGGCCTGCAGGGGAAGGCAGTTGGGGGGACCAGGCTTGCAGGGGAGGGCAGTTGGGGGTGACCAGGCTGGCAAGAGAGGGCAGTTAGGGGCAACCAGGCTGGCAAGGTAGGGCAGTTAGGGGCGATCAGGCCAGCAGGGGAGGGCAGTTGGGAGGGACAAGGCCTGTACAGGAGGGCAGTTAGGGGCAACCAGGCTGGCAGGGAAGGGCAATTAGGGGTGACCAGGCCAGCAGGGGAAGGCAGTTAGGGACAATTGGGCCAGCAGGGGAGCAGTTAGGCATTGATCAGGCTGGCAGGGCAGTGGTTAGGGGGTGATCAGGATGGCAGGAAGAAGCGGTTAGGGGCAATCAGGCAGGCAGGCAGTGAGTGGTTGGGAGCCAGCAGTCCTGGATTGTGAGAGGGATGTCCGACTGCCTGTTTAGGCCAGATCCCAGTGGCAGTCGGACATCCCTCAAGGGGTCCCAGGTTGTAGAGGGTGCAGACTTGGCTGAGGGACACTCCCTCTCATGCATGAACTCATTAGCCCCATTCCAGAGATGCTGTGGACTATACCCCACACAGAGTTGTCAGTGCTGACACCAGGCCAGGCCTTGAGATATGGTCTCATGGCCCCTTCCCAGCATGCAGGCCTTCTTTCCCAGAAAGCCTGGAAGTCTCATTCCAAATTTGGGAGACAAAAGAGCTAGAAAAGATATAAATAGAAAAAGTTTCCTCCATATTGGGGGCCCAGAATTTGAAAGACACATTTTTCTCTGGGCCTGTGCATAATAAAATGTAAATCCCTTTCTCTAAGCGTGGCTGGTTTTTCTTCAATCTTCTGTAACAATCCTGCTCACCTGTAGTTTTATCATAAGCTTGTCTCTTGTTTCTGCACATAGTACATTAGTTCTTTATAATATTACTAGAAATTCATGCATGAGTGGGGTCCCTAGCGGCTGCCAGCTGCTGGCCAGGGCCTCCCTTCTCCAGGCTGCCTGCTGCCGCCCCCTGGTCGAACTCCCAGTGGAGGAGACAATTTGCATATTAGGCTTTTATTATATAGGATATCTCTGATTAACTTGTAATCTTAAATCATCTTTTTATTCTTTTGACACTAGCAAGTAAGGAAACCCACATATACACATGGTTTTTCATCTTGTCTTTGATTTAACACTTTACCTGCAGAAGAAGTCAACACAGTGGAGTTTTAAAAAAGTATTTTCTCACTTGAGTTGAATTGTCTTCCCAAATGTTAAGTCCATTTCACTGCACAACTTGATGTTAACATGTATTTGTAACATTCAATGTGAGAGTTACCCACATGCTGGGCAGAGATAGAAAGATCCTATTTCCAGTAAATCCAATGCAACTGTTGTCCTTTAGAATTCCTGCCCAGCTTCAATTAAACACAGTGGTGGTTTTCACCACCATTTTTTTCTTCTTTTGCCTGAAGAATATTTTCTATAATTACTACTGAAACAGAGATACTCTAGTCCAAAAAAGTGTAGCTACAGCTCACAACTTGCCTTTTAAGTATATGAGGATTAAACTATTTCCCTAAAGATTTCACAAAGATGGCCATAAATAGCAATCTTTCTTCAATGTATATAGTTTCATGTGGGCACTCTACAGACACCGGTAGCTATAGGTCATTCATAAGATTTGAGAGAAAAAGTATAGAGCCAAAGAGTAGAACACAGGTCACGACTTGTTAGTCTTTCTTTTTAAAAATCTGCTCCAAAGCAATCATTATTTCGGCTCACACATAAATCTATCAATGGAAGAACTAATCTGAATTTCCAAGTATTTCTTCCTCTCTGGGATTGACAAGGAAATGAGGATTGTGTGCTTAATACCCTGGTGGGATTAAAACCACTGAATGGTGTTATAGATGGTTTTGTTTAGCTTCACTGTGTTAATACCACTTAGTTGGATGTTTTAAAAGTGAATACAGTTCCCACTTGTAACCTGGAGGTAAGTATTGGAGTAGAGCACCTGTTCTAAACACACCGGAAGTCTGACACACTTCGGGAGTCTAAGAAATGCTTTAGATTTATTGGCTTAACTACAGACGTTTTCTTTATTTGACCACCCCACACGGTGACTCAAGATTAGAATTCTAAGGAAGTCTTTTGTAAACAAAAAATCCGGATGAACTCATTAGTGCATAATTTTTTGAACAGTTTAATGTATATTTGAAATATGTGAAAACAGAGACTAAAATAATTTCATATTATTGCTATGTTAATACTTGGGAAATTACTTTGGGTGAATGTAGATTTGTGATGAAGCACATGCATCCTAAATGGTCCATTTTGTTTATGGCTAAGAGCAGAGGAAAAAGCATTAAGCAACTCTGCAGTCGAATGACATCATTCCTTCCACAATTGGTAATATATTTGTCTAATACACTGAACAAGGCCAGCTATATAATGGCTACAAGAACAGAGAGCTACGTGACTTACCTTCAACTTTCATAAATATAAACCTATGTAGCCTTTTAGTCTGGTCACATACTGGTGTTTACCTATTATGTTCACTATGGTGATGTCCAAAAAGACCTGAATTATAGGAGCCCTTGTAAAAGCTGCAAAGTCTACAGTGTCCTTGTGATAGTGAAGGATTTATTGACAATGTGAAACCTCTACTCAGGCAAAATTTTGGAAACTCTATACAGATGAAGCCCTAGTAGTGCTTGGCAACACATCAAGTTTTATTGTGTTCTATGTTAGTATGCATTAGCATTAATACCACAGCCAAAATATCTGAAAGAAATGTCATCAACTGTCATGAAATTGATCAAATTCATCAGCACTGTTTCTTTAAATGGTTTTATCAAAAATCAATTCAGCATATGAAGCTCTTACTGACTAACCATCTCAAGATTTTAGTTTACTCTCATTCTCCAGGACAAGTCTTAAAAGACAATATTGAACTTCAAATAGATTTCTCACATTTTTGAAGGCCTCTATTAAAACAACTTCAAATAGAGAATTTGGCAAACTTTCATCTATTTTAATAAGACAAATATTTTGATCAACACCTGTCAGCCACCATAAAATACAGATGAAAAACTAGGTCTTTGGCCAAGCTCCTGGGATAAAGAGGATTGAGGTGAGCACTGTGAACACATTGTTCACAGGTTCCAATACTGGAGCAGTTCCCGAGTGGATGAGAATCCAAAAATCATAAAGCCTTTCACTCTCCCAACGATAAGAATATTCAGACACCTAGAAAATAACTCTTTACTTTTGCTTCCATTGAGAGGTCAACATAAAAATACACACTTCATATTCAAATCTGTATTAGTCTATTCAGGCTGCCATAAGAGAATGCCTTAAATAACATAAGTTTGCATTAAAGCAAAAGGAAAGAACAAAAGTAAAACTCATAGAAACAGAATAGAATGGGAGTTGCCCATGGCTAGGAGGTGGGGGATGTTGCTCCGATATTGGTGTTGATGTGGGCACAAACTTTTAGTTATAAGATGAATAAGTTCTGGGGATATAGTGTACAGTTAGGTGACTATGTTTAACAATACTGTTTGAATTTTCTTGTAAAGTAAACTTTAAATGTTCTCACCACCCACACAAAAGAAGGCAACCATGTGAGGTGATGGATGCAATCATTAACCTTATTGTGGTAAGCAACTCAAAACATGTATGTTTATCTTGCATCATCTTGTACACCATGAATTAGCACAATTTATAATTTGTCTGTATAATTTGTCAATTATACCTCAATAAAGCTGAGGAAACAAGATATTACTTTGGAAAGATTATTTTTACATTCAGTCTTACAAAGGGATGCAATTCTACAATACAATCAATTGCATACAAATTTGATGTATCTACAGTCATCACCTACCAATGGCTGCCTGTGGCTGCTGCAATTGCTGTTCTTACAGGCATTCTAATGTAACAGCAGCTCTCTTCGTTTCTGAACCCCATAGACAAAATTTCACTTGGTTCTAATTAGCAAATAATCTTTTGGCAAAATCACTCAGAAGCCTTCTCATTAGTAATCAAAGAGGAATCTTCCATTTTATCCAGAGCTGTGCTATTCTAGAAGTTTAAGTGGATTCCTCAGGTTTATCTTACAAGCACTGTGCTTTTCTCTAGCAGACGCTCATATCTCTCTAACATGATTATAGTCTTATCTTTTCCTCCGCAATGATTTACTTTCAAAAGAGTCTAGAATCACAGTAATTCCAAGAAATCAAATATACAGCTTTGATCACTGTTCACATGATTTCACAGTCATTGAACCGTCTGTGTTTTGTGCCTTTACCATTTTCGGACTTACAAAGGTAATTTAATTGGCTAACACAGTTCTTCTTGTTTTATTTATTAAATAGTTCAGACACACAAAAGATCATAAAAAACAGAAGTATAATAAAGCACATGTAACTACCACCTAGTTTAAGGAAGAAAAAATTACTAAGCATTTTTTCATCCTAATTTAGAGGGAATATAAGTAAACTTGTTTACTGCATGTCAGGCACACATACAGATTCTAAAATGGAAGCTATTCTTTGCTTTACAAAGTCAATGCTCACAAAGCAGGAATACACATCAACAGCGGGTAAAGTGCAGCTTGCTATTTGCAGTCTCTAGAAGTGATACGGACTAGAGCATCTTTCATTTCTTAAACTGTCATTAAACTGTACGTAACCACTGAAGCTATCACCTAATGTATTGATTTATTTTGTTAGTCCACCAGTTTTCACATGCAGTCTATGATATTCACTTGTTCCTCTGGAGTTCTAGCTTTTCATATTTCAATCATTCTTTTTTTTAACATTTATTTTTTATTTTTTATTGATTTTTTTACAGAGAGGAAGGGAGAGAGATAGAGAGTTAGAAACATCGATGAGAGAGAAGCATTGATCAGCTGCCTCCTGCACATCTTCTACTGGGGATGTGCCCGCAACCAAGGTACATGCCCTTGACTGGAATGGAACCTGAGACCTTTCAGTCCGCAGGTCAATGCTCTATCCACTGAGCCAAACTGGTTAGGGCTCAATCATTCTTTCAAGAGACAAGAAGGAAGGTTTTTACTTAGTAACTTCACTAAACTGAATTCATCTCAAGATTTTAGTAAAGAGAAACAAAAATAAAAGGGAAAAGAGATTAGAAAAATGATTGGGGAAAATACTAAGGGAGTGAGTACTGCAAATGAAGAAGAAATAAAAGGTGAAAAACTGGAAAAAAGAAGACATTGCAAAAAAGTATAAGATATCGTTGAACAAATATAAAACAAATGCAACTTTAAAAGAATACAACCCAAATTAAGTGAGATTTTCTTGAAAAAAATTGAAAATACCACAGCTGTACAATAATCCAATCTCTAGCTAAATTATATGATCAATTAATGTTGATGTATGAATCTGTATAAAATAAATTGGGGATACTACTTAACAGAGTTAGTAATGTTTATTTTATTTATTTTACTTTTTTTTTTTTTGTAAAGGCCAGAATGGTGAACTAAATATGATGGAAGCCACCAACCCTGCATATTTAGGCCTATCATTATGGGCTTATAGCTCATCCAAATAGGTCATTGCAAATGGTATCGTAAAGGATATGGCATTTCAGGAGATCTGAAGGTTAAGTAAGAGTTAACTAAATAAGGGGAAAAGACTTTTTGAGCAGAGAGAAGCAGATATGAAATGACTCTCAGGATGGAAGAAGCGCTTGCTCTCTAAGGTACTGAAAGGTCAGCATGTCTGTACTTGCCCGTGTCATGAAATGGCCTGCTTTGGCAGAGCAGGTAAATGTGATCTAGCAGTAATGCTCCTAGGTACTAACACAACTAATTTGAAAACTTATGGTCACACAAAAACCTGAACACAAATATTTATAGTAGCACTATTCAAATTGAGAAAAATTGGAAGCAACCAAGTAGCCATTCAATAGGTGAATGAATAAACAAACTTGTACATCTGTATAATGGATTTCTCTTCAGTACAAAGAAATGAGCTATTGGTTCACACAAAACCAATAATGAATTGTAAATGCATATGGTTAGGTAGAAGAAGCCAGTCTGAATAGGCTGTGCACTGTGTGATTTCATTTATGTGACATTCTAGAAATGACAAAACTACAGACATAGTAGACAGATCAGTGGTTGCCAGGGCTTTGGGGAAGAAGGTCATTGAATATGTAAAGCACAGGGGATTTTTGCAGTAATGATTTATTATATAACTGGAGGCCCAGTGTACAAAATTCGTGCACTGGGGGTGGGGAGTGTCCCTCAGCCCGGATTCCAAGAGGGTGCAGGCCAGGCCGAGGGACCCAACCGGTGCACGATGAGGGCCAAGGAGGGACATGGGAGGTTGGCCAGCTGGGGAGGGACTGTGGGAGGGCTCCAGGGCATGTCAGGCCTGTCTTGCTCAGTCCTGATTGGCAAGACCCCAGCAGCAAGCTAACCTACCAGTTGGAGCGTCTGCCCTCTGGTGGTCAGTGCACATCATAGAAACTGGTCGACTGTCTGCCCCTGGTGGTCAGTGCACGTCATAGTGAGTGGTTGAGTGGCCTTAGAATATCATTAGCATATTACGCTTTGATTGGTTGAATGACCTACCAGACGACCTATTATATAGGATAATATAATATTACATAATACTATAATGATAGATATACAACACTATCTATTTACCAAAAACCCATAGATTTTTATAGCACTAAAGTAAAATCTAGAATATATCAACTAAAGATAAAATAATTTAAAAGTAAAGAGAATGTAAATGATGATAAAAGAACCTGTATGACAAATGTATAAAGTCCCCTAGCTGAGGGAACTGAGGAAAACTTGCTGATCTAGGTCACTCTGAAACTGGGTGGAGATTGTGAAACAAATGGCAAAGGTGTCTTATTCTAGTTGGTAAAATTATTTTCCATAGGAATTAAGAATGAGAATTCCAAAGTCACTGTACATGTATACTGGAATTGAACAATAAGTAAATAGCAGATAATTATTTTCACTGTTAGAGTGGAAAGTTACAGACGAGCAAGGGAAAAAGGTAAAAATGTATATCTGATAATAATTTGCGGAGGGAAACATCAAACATCAGTATGAACTCACCTTGAGCTTAAGGAAGCTTCAAATGAATACATACAGAAAAATTTATAGACATGGGTTAGTATACACACACATATATTTTTTGTTCTGCCATCTGAGGGGTCTAGAAACAACAACTTCAGTAGTAATGAGCACATCTAGCATCCAAAATTTTTTTCTAATATTCTCCAAAAAATATATCAGGATTCCTTGAGTAAATTACTGATTCTAGAGCTGGAGCAACTAAGATGCAAGATGAGCCTGGAGCATTACATAGTGTCTGAAAGTAAGGAAGTGCTCAGAAAACTACAGTGGTAGGGTGTGTCAAAGGGACACAGGAGCCAACCAAAGAGCCCCCATTGGCCAAAGGTGAAACAATTTGAGAAATAAAATAAATATAGAAGTAATAAATTATAACCCAGCGTACAATATAAGTACATGTCCATATTTATATAAATAAGTGATTGAATAAATAAATTGGGAGAATAAACAAAATTCCCATGCAGAAAAATTGTAAGTAATTGTGTAGATGGTTTGTTCTCATAGGGTGGATCATAACCACCCTTAGGTGAGGGCAATATATAGTGACTTCCTTCCAAAGATAGCTACAGGAAGGGAAACCTGACCAGCCCCAGGATCAACAATATTAATATCAGCAGTGATGTCATGCTACTAATATGCAACCTTAACGTTGTAGGATGAGCATAACACTTTTTGTGTCCACACAAAATCATGCAACTCATTCTAATTATGGGAAAACATGAGAGACAGTTCAACTAAGGGACATTCTACAAAATACCTGATCTGTACTTCAAACTGTCAAGTTCATAAAAAACTAAAAAACCCTTAAAAACTATCAGAGTCAAGAAAAGCCAAAAAGGTTTGGATTTAATTCCAGGTCAGGGCACATGACTAGGTTTCAGATTCTATCCCGATAGTGGTGCCTATGGTAGGCAACCAATCAATGTCTCTCTCTCTCTCTCTCTCTCTCTCTCTCTCTCTCTCTCTCTCTCTCAACAATGTCTCTCTCTCTCTCTCTCTCTCTCTCTCTCTCTCTCTCAACATGGGGTGAGGATTTAAAAAAAAAGCCTAAGGGAGACTTGATTATTATCCTGAATGGGATCTTAAACTGAAAAATGTCATTAAGTCAAAAATAAGAAAATTCAATGAAAACATGGGCTTTAGTTAATAATAATAATAATAATAATAATAATAATAATAATAATAATGTATCACTATCACTTCATTAGTTGTGACAAATATACCATAGTAATATGCGATGTTTATAATGGGCAAAACTGGATTTGAATTATAAATGATGTCTCTGCACATCATTGTAACTTTTCTGTAGCCCTAAAATTATAGTTAAATTTTAAAAATGTATCTACACTAATAAAAGAGAAACATGCAAATTGACCATCACTCCGCTACACCCACCAGCTAATCAGGAGCAAGTAAGCAAATTAACCCAACAAAGATGGTGGCAGCCATGGAGCTGGAGTGAACAGGAGGCTTGGATTGCCCCTGGTGATGGAGGAAGCCAAGCTTCCTGCCCTGGACGGCCCTGGCCTCCGCTCAAGGCTACAAAGTTTCAATTATAGAAGATAAATAAATCCCAGATACCTGCTTCCAACTGGCCCTGACCTCCACTCAAGGAGGCGCTGAAAAAGAAAGAAAGAAGGAAAGAAAGAAAGAAAGAAAGGAAGGAAGGAAGGAAGGAAGGAAGGAAGGAAGGAAGGAAGGAAGGAAGGAAGGATGGAAGGAAGGAAGGAAGGAGGGGCTGGGAGCTTGGGTCGCTGGGGGGTGTGGCCAGCCTGCAAACAGCTATCAGCCCCTCACCCTGGCTGGCCACACCCCCATGGCTCGATCCCTGTAAACATCCCTCGAGGGGTTCCAGATTGGAGAGGTTGCAGGCTGGGCTGAGGGACACCCCCTCCCCCGTGCACGAATTTCATGAACCAGGCCTATAGTTAATAAATAAAACTGATCAATTATGCCTCAGTAAAGCTGTTTAAAAAAACCCCACAAAAAAAATCACAAAATAAAATTCAAGAGGTACTAAAAATAATTAGCATTTCCAATCCATTGACTATCCAGGAATTTCTGAAAAAATATTTGATATATAAAAACAAACATCTGCTATACATAACAAGGTGTCTCAATTATTTTTGAGGTCATAGAATGCACTGAGAATCACAAATTTTTTTCAGGATTACTAAATAAAGAATGACATTTCCACATCTCTAGTCATGCATATTCATAATTATTTCTTCATTCTAACCTGTGAGGGTAAAATTGCAATGCAAATGCCATGACCTCCTGATTAAAGCATGCACAGTTCAAGCTCTTTCCTTATCAGATAAGTACATTCCATCTCTGGATCAGTACTAAACATGTACCAAATCATCACTAGACATTGAAAATGGTGACTCTGGGGAGCACTTAATTAGTAAAGAATCCTGTAATCAAGTCAATGAAGTATTCTTTCACTATGTGTAAAAGAAAAATGCTTACTTGTCTTTTACCCAGGGAAAATAAACTGAGATACAGAGATTGATATATAATAATTCAATTTTCATCCAGTTTCCTACCTGTGTTGACAGGGTTGAAGAGGCCAAATTACTTGTCACATCACAATGGCCCAGTTGGGATTTCATCTAATGAAGGGTGAAGGCCTCTCAAAGATTTCTGAGCAACTGTAAAATAGTAGTGAAAAGGCTGAAAAATTATTTTTTTCATTTAATGGTATGCTGTATAGTCCTCTTACCTATAAAGCATGTCTACTGGAAGTGTTCCTTGCAAGTCCACTTGGTTCACTGCATTCTAAATAAGTTTTTTTATTTTTTAAATATCTAAGGACTTAAATATTTAGAACAGGTCCTCAGTAGACTGTAACTACCTTGCACATTGAGAAGTCACGTATGAGATGGGTTCTACATTGTTTGCAGCCAAATCCAATTACTTAACAAATATTCACCAACTACCTTCTAATGAAAGGTCTGTTGCTAGGCAGGAATAATTCATTGCATGAACTAAGAAAAAATATAGAATATATAAAGATGGAAAATGAGCACATGAAAAGATTCTTCACATTATATGTCGTCAGGGAAATGCAAATTAAAACAACAATGAGATAACATTACATGCCTATTAGAATGGCCAAAATCCAGAACACTGAAAACAAATGACGGGTGAAAATGTATGACACCAAATGATGGTGAGAATGTGGAGCAAGTTTTATTCATTGTTGATGGGAAAATACCTATGATGTAAGGGGAGCTGTCAGGTGACAGACTATGATAGGAGCCTAACTACTGTGATAAAGGTCCAATTAAAAAAATCTTAAACTGATGCACAGTTCTAAGAACATTTAGACAAAGCCAATAAGGAGTCCTTGAGCCAAGGTTGCCAGTCAAAGGACCCAAATTGGTAGTTATGGAACAGTCAAAGAGATAAATTACAGTGTAGGGAACATAGTCAATAATACTGTAATAATATTGTCTGGGGCCAGGTGGGTACTTGAAAAAGTCAATGTTTCAGTTGGAGTCCAAAGGCAGGAAAAGACCAATATCCCAGCCAACCAGTCAGGCCTTCCACTGATTGTATGGTACCTGCTCACATCAGGGAGGGAAGTCTGTTTTACTCAGTTATTAATATTAAATTTTTAAATGCTCACCTCAGCCAGAATCATCTTTACAGATACACCAAGAATAATGTTGAAATAATGTCTGGGTGCTGATGGCTCAGTCAATTTGACATATAAACTCACCATCACACAAATCTTGATTCAACTTGCCATTCTGCCTCTAGAGAATCTAGTTGAATCCAGGATAGTGACTGTAGACTAGAGCAGGCTTAACTAAGTAGAAGCTTTGGTTGCACCCGTTATGCCAAAGGTGGTGTCGTTGCTAGAGTATAAAACTTTTGAGAGACAGCTTGTAGTATGTAACTGGGCCCTGAGAGAGAAAGAGCACTTGACCATGGGCACTAATAGGCACCATAAATTCCTTTATCACCTGGCCCCTATAAGCCCAACAGGGTGGTCTTAAGGATACTTTGATGCTCTGGTTATCAATTCAGACACTATGTCCAATAGTCTGTGCTATGTCTATGTATTCTTTCCTCAGGGTAAAATCACCTAAGTAAATTGCCACAGGTGATTTGGGGAAGGGCTAGGGGAATAGTCACAGTATATCCTTGCCATGGTATTTCATGTTGCTTCCTCTGACTGAACCAACCAGTTCTGTCAATGGGTTCTGGATTTCAAAATGGGCTTAGGTCTGGGATCTGAGCAAGTGATTGTGACTTTGTATCACCCTCAGTCTCCTATTCCTCTATTCTTGCATCCTTTTTGTTGTTGATGTTAACCAAAACCAAAACAAACAAACAAACAAAACTTCCCTACATTTCTATAGGGATGCCATGTTCTATTAGCCATCTCCACAACTCTATGTCTAAGAGACATCAAGGCCTCTGCTGCATCTTCAGCTTTGATGGCCATTACAAAAATTGCTTGGCAGTTAAGTACCACCACTTTGCCTCTATTACCTCAGGGCCTTATAATTCCCATGGATTTTAATGAGTCCAAGTATGTAACCGCTTCCCCTACCATTAGCTCCGATCTGCAGAAAGCCACTCCTGAACTTCTTAGTGATGCTGCTGCCCCTCTTACCAGATTAATTAATAGATTTGGTAAAGAGTGTGTTCTCTGAGTCCTTCCATGGCACACAATCCTCGGGGGGATTTTCTTAATCTGCATAATATGTCCATCCCAGCATACCTACTTCCCTTAACCTATTTTATTCCTTTTTCTGCCATCTTCCAGAACAACTCGGCCATTCTACTTTGCTCAGCATTAGTCAAGTCTTCTTTAGACCTCTAAGAAGTATCTTAGCAGAGACTTTGCCACATCTCCAAAGGTCTTTGCCAGAATTTCAAGTATTGAAACCTGAGAACATGCCCCAAGATGATGAATGATTATTAATCCAGTCTTATATTTTGCCCCTTTCACCCAAATACATCCCAGGGGTATTCTCCAAGCTTACGTGAAACAAGCACAGGCTACTGCCATAGTTATATAGGGTTCAAATCCTAGTTCCACTGACCTTGGGCAAGTTGCTTCCTATATCTCCGTTTCCTCATATGCAAAATGAGGATAATATTACTAACTGTCTCAGAGAGTAATTACGTATTAAATGTAGCACCATATGCAAAGTGCTTAGCACTGTGCCTGCACACAGTAAATACTCAAGAAACATTAGATCCTGGTAATGTTATGGCCTTCTTCTTCTTCTTCTTCTTCTTCTTATTATTATTATTATTATTATTCCTCACCAAAGATTATGTTTCCATTGATTTTTTAGAGAGAATGAAAGAGAGAGGGAAAGGCAGAGAGAGAAATATGATGTTATTGTTTGCCTCCTGCATGTACCCTCATCAGGGCCCGGGCTGGGGAGGAGCCTGCTACCGAGGTCTGTGCCCTTGAGCAGACTCAAACCCGGGACCCTTTTGGTCTGCAAGCCAACGCTCTATGCACTGAGCCAAACCAGCTAGGTCGGCCTTCATATTATGGACTAGAGGCCTGATGCACGAGGATTTGTGCAAGAATGGGCCTTCCTTTCCCTGGCTGCCGGCAGCGCCTTCACTCTGGCCAGAGCTGCCCTTCCGCTCCGGCCCAGAGCCACCTTTCTGCCTTGCCATGCTCCCCAGGAGCGGCTGGGGGTGGTGCAGAATGCCTGCATTGTGGCCATGGAGACAATGCAAGCATCCCGCCTGCCTCCAGATGCTTGGCGCCTGTGTATGCAAATTAACCCACCATCTTTGTTGGGTTAATTTGCATACTCACTCCTGATTGGCTGGTGGGTGTCACAAAGGTATGGTAAATTAGCCTGTTACTCTTTTATTAGGTAGATGGGCTTGGCCATTTACTCTCTATAGGCTACTTTAAAGATGTGTGGTTTGAAGTGACCCTAAATAGTTCAACCACTAACAAAATATAGAACTACAAAAGACGCTATGGGTGGCCCCACTCTAAGAACTCTGATGGTTATAGGAAAATGAATGCTGATATTTGTAATTTGTATCAACTTTTCAAAACATTACAAAGTGTGACAACGTCACAGTGGTATCTCTGAGCTCCTAACCTTTGTAGCCAACTCTCATGCTGGTGGAACGTGAAGCATTTTAGAGGCTTCTGTCATCTTTCCTTGGGAACTAGCTGTTTTCACTCAGCTCTAGGGCTGCAAACCATGAACTGTCTGCGTCTTTTAGCTCATGATGAGCTGACCTTTCCCATGCAATAGGGTTTCTGGTTGTGTGTCTTTGAAAATCAGACTGGGAACTTGGGCAAGATATTTTATCAGGAAAAAAGTATAGATTTTGTGTGAATTGTCATAGCCCAAGAGCAGGGAATGTCAGGGAAAAAATTATGTACCTCTTCACAATAACAGATGAGGGCATAGATATAAATAGGATTTAACTAAGTAGTATGAATTAAAGCGCAAGGGAGATGAGCAGGACACACGCAAACTTCCACCAGAGCACACCTTCGAGCCAGTCCCATAGGACCCTCCATGCTAGATGCAATGGTACCAGCCCAAACTGGCCTGGGGTGCAGTCACCAGACAAAAGGGTGGTAAATGGTACAATACCCACAAATCAATAAGCATGATACATCACATAAAAAAAATTGAGAGATAAAAATAACATAATCATACCAATTGATGCAGAAAAAGCATTTGACAAAAACCAACACCGTTTCTTGATAAAAACTCTCAGCAAAGTGGGAATAGAGGAATCATACCTCAACATAATAAAAGCTTTGTATGACAAACCTACAGCCAACATCATACTCAATGGGCAAAAACTAAAAACCATTTCTCCTAAGAACAGGAACAAGATAGGGATGCCCACTCTCACCACTCCTGTTCAACATAGTACTGGAAGTGCTAGCCATAGCCATCAGACAAGAAAAAGAAATAAAAGACATCCAAATTGGAAAAGAAGAAGTAAAACTGTCATTATTCAGAGATGACATGATATTGTACATAGAAAACCCTAAAGACTCCATAAAAAAACTACTAGATTTAATAAATAAATTCAGTAATGTAGCAAGATACAAAATTAACACCCAGAAATCTATGGCTTTTTTATACACCAATAGTGAACTCACAGAAAGAGAAACAAAACACCAACACAACAACAATAAAAACAACCCCATTTATCATTGCACAAAAAAATTAAGATACCTAGGAATAAACTTAACTAAGGATGTAAAAGACCTGTACTCAGAAAACTATAGGACAATGAAAAAAAGAGATAGAGGAAGACATAAACAAATGGAAGAATATATAATGTTCATGGATTGGTAGAATCAACATCATTAAAATGTCCATACTACCCAAAGCTATATATAGATTTAATGCAATCCCCATTAAAATACCAGTGGCATATTTCACAGACCTAGAACAAACTCTCCAAATATTCATATGGAATAAAAAAGACCCTGAATAGCCACAGCAATCTTGAGAAAGAAGAACAAAGTTGGAGGGATCACAATACCAGATATCAAGCTATATTACTAAGCCACTGTTCTCAAAACTGCCTGGTATTGGCACAAGAACAGACATAAAGACCAATGAAATAGAACAGAGAACCCAGAAAGTGACCCAAGCCATTATGCTCAGTTAATATTTGACAGAGGAGGCAAGAGCATACAATGGATGAACTAAGTCAAGATAGTCTGTTCAATAAATGGTGTTGGGAAAATTGGACAGACACATGCAAAAAAAAAATGAAACTAGACCACAAACTTACACCATACACAAAAATAAACTCAAAATGGATAAGGGATTTAAATAAGATGGAAAACCATAAAAATCTTAGAAGAATCCATAGGCAGAAAAATATCAGATATATGTCGTAGCAATATCTTTACTGATACAGCTCCTAGCACAATGGAAACTAAAGAGAAATAAACAAATGGGACTACATCAAAATAAAAAGCTTCTGACAGCAAAAGAAACCATAAAAAAACAACAACAACAAGAAAGCCCACTGTATGGGAGAACATATTTGCCAATGTTATATCTGATAAGGGCCTAATCTCCAAAATTTATAGGAACCCATATATCTTAACAAAAGGAAGATAAAAAATCCAATCAAAAAATGGATGAAGGACCTAAATAGATACTTTTCAAAAGTGGACATACAGCAGGTCAAGAGACATGAAAACATGCTCAAAGTCACTAATCATCTGAGAGATGCAAATCAAAACGACAATGAGGTACCATCTCACACCTGTCAGAATGACTATCATCAACAAATCAATAAATGACAAGTGTTGGCAAGGATGTGGAGAAAAAGGAACCCTCGTGTACTGCTGGTGGGAATGCAGACTGGTGCAGCCACTGTGTAAAACAGTATGGAGTTTCCTCAAAAAATTTAAAATGGAACTCCCATATCCCAAGAAATCAGAAACACCAATCAGAAAGGATATATGCAAAACATGGATATATGCAGCACAATTTACAATAGCTAAGATTTGGAAACAGCCTAAGTGCACATCAGCAGATGAGTGGATTAAAAAACTGTGGTACATTTACACAGTGGAATACTACACTGCTATAAAAAATACCTTTTGCAACAGCAAGGATGGTCATGGAGAGCAGTATGCTAAGCGAAATAAGCCAGTCGAGAAAGATAAATATCACACAAACTAACTCATTTGTGGAATATAATGGGCAACATAAACTGATGAACAAAAATAGGTCCAGAGACAGAGAAACATCAAACAGACCATCAAACCTCAGAGGGAAGGCAGGGGAGGGTGGGGGATGGAGGTTAAGAGATTAACCAAAGGACTTGCATGCATGCATATAAGTATAACCAATGGGCACAGACACTAGGGGGGTGAGGGCATGTACTGGGAGGTGGGGATGTCTGGGGAGAGGTCAGTGGGGGGAAAAGAAGACATATGTAATACTTTAAACAATAAAGAATTTTTTTTAAAAAAAGGGTGGTAAACCATGTGCCAACCACTGGGGCAGGTTGGCATTGGAAATACCAATTAGACAAACTGTGGGTGTTTTCAGAATTATTTTGGAAGGCACATGACCTTGTTGGCTATACCAAGTCTCCTAAGTCAACAGGAGACTTAGCTCTATAGCTAAGCTCTATAGTCAACAGGTAAACAACTGTTTATTCAGCAGATATTAAAGGGCCAGTGATACACACTGTAGATGAGAGTATCTGGTGACATTTGCATGCTTTTGACTCTCCACTCCAGTGTCCTAGGCACATGATATAACTTCTCTGTGAGTCTGCTCCTTCACCTATAGGAACATAGCGATCCCTCATAGAATTGTTGCGAAGACTAAATGACCTGATGCATGTAAAGTATCTGAAATTGTACCTGGCCCATAATAAACTCTCCACTAATGCAGTAATTCCTTTTTATTACGACTGCTCCTTTGATACTGAGCTCTGAATAAAATATGGTCTATGACAGTTGGGGGCTTGTAATTCACCAAAACTAATAACGAACCAATAGTGCTCTGTGTGTTCTGGTCCGATGGAACTCCTTGGGACTCTTCGCCAAGGTAAACGGATGGCTTTATGGGTCTGCTTTATGAGCAAGAATAAATGTAAGAAAGAAAAAAGTAAAGGTACGATTTTTAAAAACAAAAGGAGTTGAAATTTTCTCTTTCTTGTAAAGGAAGAAAATTATTGTTGGAAACTATCCACAGAAAGCTGTCAAAAATTGGAGTGGTTTCTTTTAAGAGATCCATATAGAGGCAGAACATTGCAAGTATATAGAATTTTTTTTTTGCTGTTTTTTTAAATCAGCATTCTGAAATATAGTTTTTCGTATATTTTTATTTAAAAATTTTAATGTTGACATTATTGCAGGGGTACCCCTCAACCCCCTTTGCCCATCTCCACCTTCCTCCTCCTCCCTGTGCTTTCACCAAACCATTGTCCATGTCCATGGTGATTGCATATATTGGTATGTCCTTTAGCTAATCCCTTCACCTTCTTTACCCAGTCACCCTCATTCCCCTCCCCTCTGGGCACCCACCAGTCTGCTCCATGTATCCATGCCTCAGTTTCATTTTGTTCAACAATTATTTTGTTCATTAGATTCCACATAGGAGTGAGATCATTTGCTATTTGTCTTTCTCTAACTGGCTTATTTCACTTAGCATAATATTATCAGGTGTGAGGGGAAGTCTTCCCCAAACTGCACTGGCTGTAAATTAGGAACTGAGAAATGGCTATAGAGAAGCCTTGTACTGACACTAAAGGCACATTAAGCAAGCCAAAGAGCCTCCAAGCATCTCATAACTCAGGCTGGCCATGGCCGGTAGCTTTTAATGGCAGAAAAAGAGCATAACACTTTTTCCTGCCTGGGCTCCATGCCAGGCTGCTGAGAGCGTTTATATGTTTACACATGTGCCTAATCAAGAAGCCTCTCTCAGGAGCTGGAAGGCAAGGAGGTGCCACCAGGTCCTTGAGATACTAAAAGTGAATCCTTTGTCCCAGGGCCTCCTCGTGGTCCGGATGATACACAGCCAGCCGGAAGTATCCTGGGACCAACTCTCTCAGTCTTTAAATGGCAGGTCAAGTCCATGTTTATTAATGAACTGAAAATGTCTATGTCTGCTGGAGCCTGCTCGGGGCTCTCCGAACACGGTTCCCATATCTTTAAAGGAGACAGGAAGTCATTATTGAATTTTGCACCTGGAGATGGAAGGCACTATGGCAGGCCTAGCTGCTCCCTTTAGCTGTGCCTTTTTGATGGGAAATTTTGATCACCTCTGTCGAACAGGTAAAATTGTGTCTCTAGTGCAATGAGGAGCAAATTGAAGACTTTATTGCTAACTCTTTTATTAAATTTCAACTTACCAGCCAATGGGTCACATTGGCTTCATATTTTATTTGGACACGTAGGGTTTTCTCATAAAATCACTATTAGCAATTAGAAGGGAAAGCTTAGAGCCTTTCTCAGAACATCCCACCATTACGTAAGAAAGTACAATGAGGTGTTTCACTTGTTCATTTCTCCTTTTCTTCCTGGATTATTTTTTCTGTGCTTTACTTGGGGAGGGAAGTGGGAGCAGGATGCATGGGGTCAATGAGGGAAAAAAGGGGAACATCTGTAATGCTTTCAACAATAAATTAAAAGCAACAACAACAATGGTTTGACTCATTGCCAAACTAATGCTTTAATGAACTCATTTAATGGATTAATGAAATCAATTCATCAACAAATATTTAATGAGTATGCATCCTTTATCACACAGTAGGATGATGCTATCAGCCGCTCTAGATTTCTGTGCATATGTATATTTGTGGGCAAAAAAAAAAAAAAAAATCAAGCCTTATGACACAGCAAACCATCATATCTTCAGCTGTTTCTATAATCCATCTCCCCAGCAAGGTTATTTATCATTTGTTCAACCAATATTACTGAACATCTGTGACGGTCTGGGCACTGTTTTTTGGCACTGGGGCTGCAGTAATAGACAAAAGCAAAGTGCCTGTTTTCAGGGTGCTTACCTTCCATAGGATACAAACAAAAGCTGAATGACAAAATATAGTGTAATACTAGTAGGTCAGACGCTGAAAGTATTAAGAAGAACATTAAAGCAGGATAAGGGGGGAAAGGATGGTCAAAGAGATCCCATTTTAGAATGGCTGATTAGGGAAGGTGACATGGCTCGGAGGAATGGATGCAGTGAGACCCTGTCCTGATCTCCAGGAATTGCTCCTAAGGACAATTTAGAGAATTCCTAGGAGCAATGGACCCAACTGCTATGTAGCAATGTTTGGCCCAAGGGTTACCTCTTCTGTCCAAGGAGGAAAGGCAAACTCTGGGGAAGAAGCAATGATGCTGGTCAGAGGACACCAGCCCTGGGCAGCCCGCAGCGCCGGGTGGGGGCAGAGCTCAGCTGCGCAAGCTCCACAGAGCACAGTCATTCTTGAGAATTTCTCGTCTCTTCCAAACACAGCCTAAACTCATTTATTATCTCAGTCTCCCGAATCAAAGCTGTGAGAAGGGAACATGTCAAGATAGCAATGGAACAAGATAATGGGTGTAAAAGGACAAAAAGCAGAAAACCTCCTCCTGAATGATTCCCAGTATTGTCACCAAGAAAAGAGTCTGTTAAGCAAAGAACCTGTAGTTCAGCATCTAAGAAATGACTTGTTAGCTTTGCCTGCGTAGGGCTCCTGCTGCTTTACTGGCAGAAGTCACACTCAGTTAACAAATGAGTACCTTCAGAGTGGACCCCGTGAACTGAAGCAATGAGAGTTGTAAGTGACATGCCGTTTGGTTAATGACTGGCTGGGAGGTGCCTCTGCTTACATAATCATCACCTTTATTTTAAACTAACCAAAAATAGGCACGTAACCACAGAGCATCCAAGTTCTGTTATAAATTATCAAGTATTTTATAAAGGATATATTTTATACAGCATTATTGACAGATCTTAAGAGAGCACAAAATTATAGTTTTTATTTCTTAGTGGTAATGAGGGACAGTAATCACCAATCACATGATACTCAGGAGAAAAATAATTCTCACCCCAACGAAGCAGACCCCATCCTAATAGGACAAGATGATAAGGGTAGTCACACTTGTTGTGGGAGTTCTCAAATCCCCCTGTCATTTTTGTTTACTTTCCTGATTTCTTGAATTCATCTTCTCATTTGTTCTCAAATTCAATGAGAAAATTGAGTATCAGAACTAAATAATTTGAGAGGACTCTAACAATGAAATAAAATATATTAAGTAATGTTTATTCAGTGGTGTTCAGGGGACAAAGTTTTTTGCATCCTTGGGATTGTGTGAAATTATTTTCCTTTCAATGTCTGCCGATTTTTTAAAATTTCTAGAAATATCTATTGATTTAATTATTTCAAAACTTTAAATTAAAAAACAAAATTACTTCACATAGCGAATCAAATCTGTTTTTAAAAATATTTTTTAAAGGACAGTTGACACACAACATTAGGTTAGTTTCAGGCGTACAACATGATTCGATATTTGTACACATGGCAAAATGATCTACAGTAAGTCCAATTAACATCCAATTCAAGTCTGTTTTCAACTCAATTTTTTTCTTCTGGTTTAGGCTTAAACTCTTAGATATACAACTAATTCTTTCTGACAGGTAAGACACAAATGTTTGAAGATAATTTTCTTTCTAGTTTCCTCTGTCTTCTCTTCTTGAGTCTTAGCATTTCCATTCTCTTCTACAATGACTCCTGAAACATTACCCATGTTTTTCTTCATCCTGACATTCTCCTTTGATAAGAAATAGCTTATCTGTGGTACTCAAATCTGAATGAAGAGCTACAACATTATTTACTTAGAAAGAAGAAATCTATTACTGTAGCCTATAATAATGATTTCTTAATACCTGAAAGTTGATGATATATTAATGATATGATCATGGTCACAATTTCCTTAATATTAATAAAGGGGAAATTGTAAAAGTGTATTTGTATTTAATATATATCCCTTAGACCATCAGTCATGAGCATATTGGGGTCACACACAAAATCCCAGCAATAAAACAATGTATCCCTGGGCCATCACCATCCTGTAGCATTGCTGGTTGTCAAGCTCTATGCAAATTCTCCACTCTGTCGTGTGGAAATGAGGAGAGAGAGAAGAAAGGTCCTAGAGTGTGTCACCCAATAATTTATTATTTCAGATTCCCACAGGATGCCAGGCTTCTGGCTTCCAGAGGCAGTGTATGGGCTTGCACAGACTACCATCTAGCCAGAAGTTCCTGCTGTTGTCTGAACACTGTCTACCCAGCCCGCCATTTGGACAATCTCTATGGGAAGCAATAATATGGAGCTGGCACAACAGCTCACTTCTTCCCTCTCATGCACAAGCTTCTGACTCCTTCCTTCACCCACCCGACTCCACAGGCTCCATCATCCCCCAGGGATGGTGGTGAGATCCATATGGGTCTTAGCATTTCTTGGGTCTATTTATCACAAACATGTCTATTGCCTATGAGGAAGCAAAAGCCTCCGTCCCCTCTCCCTAACATTGTGCAGTGGACTAGGAAGACTCCACTCATTAACTCAGGATGGAATCACAGTCTTTGTTCTTCTTATATTATTTTAAGGAATTTAATTGGCAAATTCATCCACAGGTGTGTGGTTTTTTTTTTTCTCCTTGGGGAGCTTTTGCTATATTCAAAACAGTGAACAAATAATAAAAATGTGATCCTAAAGCAAAGATAATTTTATTACGATAGTTTTGAAGAGCAGTATTCTGAAGACCAAATAGTTAATGCTAATGTGGGACTTTGAAAATCATGAAAAATGTTCTTTATTCTGATTTCACTGGATTGTCTATTTCTTGGAGACATTAATTCAAACAAAGCACCGTGGAAACAAATACACAGTGATCATTATATTTATGCTTCGTTTCCCCATCAATTAGTCAGTGTGATGGGAAAAGTGCCTCCTTTTCCCACATACAGTATGTGATTTTATCATTTCGGACTAAACTAATGATTTCCCTTAAGGCTCACAAACAATTTATTTTACCATTCCTGATGAAACTAATGATTTCCCTTAAGGTTCACAAATAGTTTATTTTCATTTTTATCAACCTACCCTAATGTGATGGTGTTTTCCCATGCATGAGACTTTTCTTCTCTTAGCAGATTATACCTCACAATTATCATTCTTTTAGTTGTGTGTATGTGTGTCCATGTGTTTAAAGGCACAAGAAGACACGTTTAACAATAAGAAATTAAAAACAAAAAGTGTCAAAATAAATGTTTTCACTTCTGCGATCATTTTCCCCCCACACTGCACAGTCATATAATTTGACGTAAAGAGAAAAAAAGAAAAGCTGAAACTACTGAATCCCAGCACAAGTTAACTTGGAAATGTCATATCATTAAACCAATGACACAGTTTCCACTTTTCTTGCCATAGTGGAAAGAAAGAATTGCGTTTGGTTCTAATATAAAATACGTTGTCTCTTAATAATATGTTAAATTATTACCCCATTTTCTTTGTAACAGATAATCTTATCTCCAATTTTCTTTGAGTTTAGGAAATAAAGGAGAAGCATCAGAACACCTGTGTAATTTCTCTCCCCTCTCCCACCTCTTATTGTCCATTGCATAATAATAAAACGATACAGGTTCAGGAGAGGACTTAAAATACAGTTTTCAATTTGGCTTTTCAAAGGAAAAGAGTCCTGTGGTTATTGGAAGCCTGAGCATCTCAAGTTAAAGAAAAGAGAGGATGTTCGTGGAATACTAACCTGGAAGTATGCAAATGTTTCAGAAGCTACAGTAATTGAGTACCTCCCCCATTCCTCTGCTTTCAAATAGACACAGTGGGGCACGTGGAGTGATTACCAGGTGTTCTGTGTATTACTGAAGGTTTTTGTATCATGCAGTCCTTTTTCACTCCATTGTACAGCAGCTTGTGGTTTGGGAGGGGTTGACCCGATCACAAGCTCTAGTGATAGATATTTTCAATGGTCCTGAAGCAACAACTGCATGCAATCATCTGCCTCTATTGTCCGATTCAATATGGAAACGTCTAAGGCTTGGTGGTTAGGATGCTCTCTCTCCTAGTGGAGGGGAACAAGCAAGAACAAGGGGAATAGTGAGTCATGTTTGCTGCTGGAAGACATGTTGCAAACATCTTGGTAAAAAACTGATGTTACTGACAGCAAAAAAAGAAAGACAGAAAGAAATCCAGTTTTTGGTGACATAGTTACTACAAATTCCATTGAATCGAGTCTTTCCCTAAAATGGAAACCCCTGACTAAAGTTATTTCAGCCAAATTTTTCTTTTTTTGTTTGTTTTGTTTAATCTTATTTGTGTTGTGTGTTTTATTACTTGCAGATGGACACATCCTTACACTGAGAATAGATTACTGATCCCAACTGGAGGACACTTATCCAGAGCAGAGGTCATCTTGTCCTGTTTCCATCTGTTTGTGGGGTCACCCATCCTATAAACTTCTCCTTACTTAAGCACCCCTTTTATTGAGAGAGGATTTTTTAAAATCAGATAATACAGCTAATGTGATTCATCTTAATTTTAATTAATGGTTTTAGCTAGCATGCCTTTCTCACTCTATTTTAGTAATTCGTGGAAGCATATATGTAATATAAAAATATAATGTGCATATATAATTACTATAAGATATAGCATATAAAATATATAATGTATAGTATATAATACCTACATATGCTTTCTGCCTATCTCTATCCCTGTCTCTGCCTGTGTGTTATGACATTTGAAATCAGCTTTTATTACCAAATATTATTTAAGCAATGCTGATTTTTTCATCACTCACCTCTCAGAATCCATAAACGGAATATTGAGATTATGGCCCATGACCTTCTGGTAACTTACTTTCTGTTCTGCCAGCATCCTGAATTTAGAACATTCGTCTCATTCATGTAAGTGCCACCTTCTTAAGCCAAGACTTCCATTAGGTCAAGATTAATGTAACTAATGAGCATTCTGTGCCTGTGTTTAAACCACCACCACCCCCATGGCTCATCATCCCCCCGCCCCCCCCGCAATCTGTCATTATGACACAGTCACCTTTGAGATAATGGATGCGGAGCCAAGTTTAGAAATCCTGTCACAAGCTTGCTTCTCCTTTCTCTTCTCCATCTCACCCCATGAGCCCTCACCCTCAGGATAGCATTATGCCTGTGGCTTTTGATTACATTAACAAATACTCCTTTAATGATGTCTCACTTATTTGAAGATATACCACTTATTTGAAAGTTGCAAGCATTGACCTTAATTCACCTTAATTGACCTGGTTATTATCAAATTCTTCCTGTTTTATAGTTGGACACACTAATGAGAAGAACACTTATTATTTCCTCCCAAAATAAGTCTGACTAATTGGGAGGTTTACAAGATTAATTGCAAGGAGTTTTGCAAAAAGTGCTTGTCCAAGAAACGATCAAGAATTTGGCAGTATACATGCATTATTTTGAATTATAATCCAGTGAGAGCTTAAAGCTACTTTGTCATCCACTTCTCTACTTTAGTATCCGTGGGCATAAAATTCCCTTTAAAAATCAGTAAATTCGCCAGCTCTTGCACATTGTTGGATCTAATTCTTTGACCTGATTTGATACAGTAAGCGTGAGCACTTTTTGAAAATGGCATGTGAATGTATAGCTCTATAGGAAATGCCCAAACAAAGTTGTACAAACTAGCTCGCAAACGCATATGACAATCATTCTTGGAAATAAATAAGCAACCTTAGACCTCTGATTTTTCTTTCAGGCTTATTCAACATAATCCCCATTTGTTTATGTGTTGAAAGGTTAAGATAGAAATTGTGACTGCTGTATTCAAAATGGGAGCGTCTAGACCAGGCAATCAGTCCTCATAGAATGCTCCAGGCGCTCCTGGTTCTGGGTCTAGCCATTTCTCCTGAAGGACTCAGATGCAGAGATACACCGTATCATATTTTCTCAGTTCACTATGCTTTCCTCAAGGGGTCCTGAGTGAGGAGGCCTCACCTTTGTAGAAAAAAGAATTTCATGGTAGCCACGTTTTCAGCAAAGCCACAGCTAAAGTTAATTCTCTCACCTCTTGGGACTCAGTGTCTTTAATTTACCATCCATCGAGACCTACCTGTTATCAGTCTTTATAGAGCCTCTTGTCTTCTAGCTATCTAAGTACTGCTCATTGTATAACTCAGAGGGGAAATGACAGTAGAACAAAGATAGTCACGTGTCAGTCCCTACACATTTCTTCCCATTTCTCACTTGTTCTTCCTCTCACTTTAAGAGCTCCTGGAACTGGAGCTTACCTGAAAGGCTTCCCTACGATAAGTTCAGAGTGAACGGGAGGAAATTTAATAATTAGCATGAAGCATGACATTCTAGTAAGTGTCTACTCCCACAGGTCCTTAGCATTCTAATCCCCAATCTCCTTCTCTGTTCTTTTTTCCCACGTACCTGAAATCTGATATGAACTGAGATACAAGATACACTTAAACAGATACTATTTTGGGTAGTTACCTAATTAATTAATTCACGGTTAAACATATCATTGCTCCATTTGAGCTACAGGTCATTGAGAGGAGGTCATATTGTCCCTAGTGCTAACATAGTATAGTTAACAGATTTATGTGTTTAAGTGATTGATTTAACAATATTGACTTGTCAGAGTGAAAGATGTATTTCCAATTTTTTCATCTCTGGTCCTTAGAAGTCTTACTTGGTCTTTATGAAGTAAGAAGTTATAGCAGGAAGTCACAGCGTGCCATCAGAAGAAAACAGAATGCAGGGAGCTTCTTTGTGGGCTCTAGATCATCAAAACAGCAAAAGGGTAGGAGGGGAAATAGGCATGGTGGTGGAAAATAAATCAAGTTCACTGGCCTCTCCGTTTCATGTAATGTCTCCTATGGTTTCACTTTATATATCACACATAATAGTCTCAAGGTTACTCTAACTTTTAGAGTAGAAACCAGTGAAATGAAGGATCACTGGTTTGAAATTGCCCCTTGGTCCGCTGAAGGTAAAAGCACACCCGTGAGTTCAGGATGTCAACACTATTATTGTATCATCGGCAACCTGACCATGCACATGCAAGTCTTATCACACAGCCTTCTAGGCCTCTGACGGGATGTTCTTAATGCCATCCATTTGCAGATCAATTAAATGAACTACTCAGAAGACCTTATGAACATGCAGCAGCCCTGTAATGAACACCCAATGATAAATATTCCTTAAAAACACTATTTTCAGACACTAACCCATTAATAATTATTGTAATATTAGGGGGTCTTCTCTTTCAGCTAAGACTATCAGGAAATCAGATCCACAGAGGATGTATATTTTCATCTGGAATTGGAGAGGATACAACCATTAAAAAATAACCATCCATCATTTATTATGTGATAACCACTTATACTTCAGTGAAAACCTTCATCAGTCCTCATGTGTGTACTTTCACACCGGTTTGATTTTCTCGAGAAATTTTATTTTTTGTCCCAAGCTGCCTGCATGGATGTCAAATTATTTATTCTTTCTGATAAAAGATGGATGACGCCTATCTAAACTATTTGCCTGCTTAGAGCAGGTTACCCCCAGCTTTACGCTTCTAGTAGTATATTGGGCTCACAGGGTTGCCTTATGAGATTAGCCTAACACAGTTCCTAATATTTCAAAGGGAAAATTTTCTCTCAACCCAAGAATGAGAATCTAAAACACATTTTGATTTTTCTATGGCCCCATGAAATGCTGGATCAAACTGATACACCACTGTTCCAATGAAGAGGCATTTCTGTCATTTCCTCAGTCCATTATCTAGGCTTCTTTTTCTCCTTAAACAGTTGGAATGTATTGGCATGAATATTTTGTTCTCCTTTGATACCACACTCAAGATAGAGGTCCTCAGTTTTATAGTTCAGTCGCAGGAAACCAGTCCACAGTCTAGAACCTTCATATGTGTGCATATACCACATATTGTCACAAGTCGTTGATATCTCATTTGTCAAGATTTTCTGATTTGGGGCATTTGTTCTCATTTTTGAGTCCTAGTGGTGGGTTCTTTGTATCCAGATTCACTGGTCGGGCAATGAGCAATGGCAGGAGACTGAGATGGGACAACCTGTGTCTCATTTATCCTCAGTCTCATGCTTTTTAAGTTTACTCTTGGTAAATTCTAGTTCAACAATCCAAACTTAGCTGATTATCAGTATCACCGATAAGGTTTCAAACACACATTTCTCAGCTCTTTCCCTGGAATTTCTGGCTTAGTGAGCATGGAATGATGCTTAAAATTATCTATTTAAGAAATAATCCTGATCTGAGCACTAAAACTGTCTTGGCACAGTGGTCCTTCAATAAATAGTCAAAACAATACATTAATTATGGAAAATCACTCAATAGTTTTATATCTGTGATTTTTCCAATGCTTGAAAAATTGAGTGGAGTACAAAAAGAAATGAGACCAGTCTCTTGATCTTAAGGAGCTATCTACATTAAATGACTAAGCATCAACTAGAGGCAAATACCTGGTTAGTTCTCAAAATACTGAGTGAAAGTGTTCAAAAAAACTTAGAAAATCAGAGGATGAAAAGTTACACTCATTCATTAGCACCTACTATTTGTGAGGCTAGTGCTTGGAAATCAGAAATGAATAAAACAGTTTCTGAGATCCAGAAATTCTTAGGCAGGTGTAAGATAAACACTTAAAGTAGTCAATAATGCAGTGACATCAACAAACTTCTATAGAAACTCAGAAAAGGGACCGATTATTCGTGCCTGAGATGCTGGTGATGATATTAAAGCTGGAGATTAATCATGACATTTTTACAGTCACAAGGTCACTGTGCTTCAGGATTGCTAGTATCTCCTGGATAACTTTGCATGCACAGTCTCCCCCTTCTATGACATTTGGGGGACCCCAGAAGGAGTTAGGTCACTTAAGCATCTTTCCTGCCTTGATAGGTTTAGAAATGTCAGGTGTAAGGGCCCAGTATTCCAAACTCTTATAGATCAGTAGGCTATTGCATCACCTCTAAAAACCACTTGAAATATGGTTTCAAGTCTACTGGTATTGTAAACGAGATCATTCTATTTTGAAAGGAATTCATGATGTTAATGTTAAAGTTGTATGTTAATCCCTTGCTAATTGAGAAAGGCCATCAATTATGTTTTTCAGTGAATTATGTGGCAATAAATAATACTGAGGTGAAGACATGTATTCCAGGACAAGATTGATATAACCAGGTAGGCCTGAAAGAAGTCAGGGAAGATAAATCTTTCTACACAGGAAATAATTCATCTTGCTGTATGTAGTTGTTGTTATGGCATACTCTTATGAATATTATTTTTAAAGCACTTAAGCTACTATTCTAAAAACTCAATCCCTAAGATATATGTACTACTATGTATAATACTTTAAACAATAAAATAAAATTTAAAAATAAATAAATAAATAAAAATAAATAAATGAAAACTCAATCACTAAAAACCTCTCAATCAGCCTAACATCTCATGCAGGGTGGACTTCATATGGCACAAGGAATAAGTATATCATGACAAGTGCCGGTCTAGAGGTGGGGTGAAGAGGGAGTGAGCACCATGCTGTCTCAAAGAAAGAAATACTTTCAGAATAGACTCTATTCTGATGGTATCAGTATTGCGTATGTGTGGGGGATTCTCTATGGAATAGTAACAATGCATTTCTTTATTTGCAAATTTAACAGGGGGATGATATGGATGTAGTCTGTTCTCTTTAAGACATCTTACTTTGCTTTGAATGAAAGCAGGATATTTACTTAGGACATTTTAGCTATCTGCTTAGATAGCAGAAAGAAATTAGAGTAAGGTAAGAATGCTTAATAGGAACACAAGTTACCAAAGGAGGCTCTTGAGACTTATTGCCGAATATTTTTAAGAATAAGATTGACCAGGGTGTAATAGGGAATATAACAGGGAGATAAACCAAGTGGCTGAGTTCCAGTTACTTTATGGGGGCCTTGAACACAGCTGAAAGGATTCATATTTCATTCTGTGGGTGTATGGAGAGTGACACAGTGTTTCTGATCAGAAAATGACATGATCAAACGTGAGCTTTATTTGTACTATGTTATTAAGATAATAATAACAATAAATATATTTTCTGTATTTTATCTAATTAACTATAACAATAACATTAAAGAAACTGTTACAATTAAATATTTAAGAAGCTCAATAACAGTCTTTTAAATGTAGACTTCTTGACGGTATCCAAGACTGAAAGTTTTCAAACAAAAATCTCTAACATTTAAGCCTAGAGGGGCCTATTAGAAAAAAGTACTTCTAAGATAATAAAAATATCCTAGAATCCACTTTATTTTTTTCTATATAAATTGACATTTCAATGCAGTTTTAAGCTAGGGTTTATTTTTCTTATAAACAAGACTCACGTTTTTCAGGACAAGAATAGGAGTACTATGCTAACAGAAAAGGAGTCAAATGAAGCTAAAAGAAAGTATGGTAGTACTTATTATTCAGTAACGATGCTTTGATCTGCCATTCAGCATTTGTAATGAGCACATACTGATTTTCCCCAAAATATAGGCTATTTTTGTTCCTATAAAATACAACATAGCAGGAACAAGAATTCTAAAAGCCATAACAGGGAAATGCAATTCAGTCGGGACAGGGCTGTCACAAGTCTTCCTACCGTACAATCCGGAATGCTCGTGGTGAGTCTGCGGACATAGGCTGTGTCTGCACACCCCACGCTGGAATACTGTGAAATGACCAGGGAAATTACTGCCATCTGTGCAGCTACTGTTTTAAAATATCAGTGTATGCTTGACTTTTGATAGAAAGGCTTGAGTAGAAAACTTAAAGCACACATTACTATCATTTTATTTTCAAGTTAAAACTGAAGGAAAAAATTCCTTTCCTTAATTGTGGCAGCCTGAGCTCTCTCTAAAATGAAGGAATTGTATTAAAAGTCCTTTGACTTAAAATAACCAGGTGGAGTCTTTGCCTGGCCGTGACGTGGTCTACAATGACTTCGTTCCTTCAACAAATGTCTTTAGTTCCCTTGCATCTGTAGCTACTGAGAAATAGAAATCCATTGTTTTCCTACAGTAATATCAGAGCAAGCAAACAAACAATAACAAAAGCCATACATTAAAAGAAATCCACCAAATTAACAAAATCAGACAGAGAAGATGAACTATCCTGAAGCTCATCTGGAAAGGGTACCAGACACTCCATCCAAAACAATGTATTTTGCCAACAATGCAGGGGATTTGCTGAAAAATATGCTTTCAGCTCCCTGGAACATTATTTTGAGTTCAGTTGAGTACAACAAACATTATTATTGATGAAAACAAAAGGGACATACAGCCTTTGACTGACGGTGTTGTTCTGTACTTTGCTTTCAACTATAAAATATAAAATCATTTGTTGTACCCTTTGCCAGAAAACTGTCATGGTCAAGAATAGAAACTGGAGGCAGACTCGTTGGGCTCAAATACTTCTTCTGCCACTTAGAAGCTGGTGCCTTTGGTCACACTTAACCAGCACCTTCATCATTGTGATGATTAAATGAGTCAATAAATGCTAAGGGCTTGGAACAGTGTTTAGAACATGATAAATGTTCAGAAGGAATCAACAATTATTATTCATAAGCCCGACGTTATAAGAGTGAGATGTGTGTCAGTGTAAAGTTCTCATCCCGGGACTTCAGACACATTGGTTAATTTACTGAAGATCTGATTTTCTTCATCTCTTAAATATGCACTAGAACTATACTTGGCATCACAGTTGTCACTAGTCATACGTGTCTACTGAGCACTTGAAATGGAACTAGTTCAAGCTGAGATGTGCTGTTAGTATAAAACGTGTACCTGATTTTGAAGACAGTTACCTATTCTGCAAAAGAGAGTATAAAATATCTCAATAATTTTTATATTGGTTTGATGTTGAAGTGATAATATTTTGGAAATATTAATTAAATAATATGTATAACTAAAATTAATGTCACCAGGTCACTTTTTACTTATATTTGATATGACTAACAGAGAACTTTAAATTACATATGTGGCTCATCTTAAATTGCTATCAGGCAACACTGCTTTTACTCTTTCTATTTATAATACATTAGAACTCAGTGATCCTACTCTGAAAATTAACAGGTATTAGTCACATATTTTTCTAAATAAGTCAGATAAATCAAGAAGGATAATATAAATGTCCATTACAGTCATTCTCAAATCACATTTTTATTCTAAAATTTCAGGAAATTATGAGATTATGAAATTATCACCTCATTTCTAAAGTAAGAAATGTCATATCAGGTCATTTCATGAATTTCAATTGCCAAAATTCTCCAATTTCACATCTAAAAGAGAAGCCTTTGTAAATCTTTTGATAAACCCAATCAGACACATTTTTATTGATTATAGAGCAATTCAATGCCACCACACTTGTTATCCTATATAATAAAAGCCTAATATGCTAAGTGTCTGGCCATCCAGTCATCCGCTCAACCAATCAAAGTGTAATATGCTAATGATATGCTAAGGCTGCTCAACCACTCACTATGACATGCACTGACCACCAGGGGGCAGATGCTCCAACCAGTAGGTTAGCTTGCTGCTGGGGTCTGGCTGATCGGGATTGAACATGCCCTAAAGCTCTCCCATGGTCCCTCCCCGGCTGGCCAACCTCATGTATCCCTCCTTGGCCCCGATCATGCACCAGTGGGGTCCCTCAGCCTGGCCTGAGCCCTCTGGAAATCCGGGACCCCTCAGGGGATGTTGGAAAGCCAGTTTTGGCCTGATGGCAGAACAACTGGTCACTATGATGCACACTTACCACCAGGTGACAGATGCTCAATGCAGGAGCTGCCCCCTGGTGGTCAGTGCGCTCCCACAGAGGGAGTGCCGCTCAGTCAGAAGCCGAGTTCATGGCTGGTCAGTGCAGCAGCGGTGGTGGGATCCTCTCCTGCCTCCGCGGCAGGACTTAGGATGTCTAATCCCCTGAGGGCTCCCGGACTGCGAGAGGGTGCAGGCTGGGCTGAGGGACCCCCAACCCCCAGGTGCATGAATTTTGTGCACCGGGCCTCTAGTCTTTAATAAAAAAGTTTACTGTTTATATGAATTTCATCCATATTCCTAAATTTCATTAGGAAAATCCCATAGATGTGGTTCTACTTATCAAAGGCACTCTTTCTATCTCTCATGCCTACGAGCTGATTTAAAGATATTTTACAATAAACAGTAGATCCTAATGTATTCTAATACACACCAGAATATATTAGGTATATTAGTATGTATATATTTGTATATATTAGAAGCTCAGTAAAAAATAAGAGTTGTTGTCCATAAGTACTTAGCTAAGAGCCAAAGAGACCTGAAGGTTAAAGTGAAAATGGATCCCTGTTTCTGGTTAGTGCACAACCCATTCGGAAGGTGAGTGTGAGAGAGAGAAGGAATGGTCTCTTGCTCTTTATAAAGATGCAATAACTCAACTCTGAGGTGAACCTTCAGCTGGCTGGAGAATTAAGCTACTAACTGGAAAGAAATCAAGAGGAGGCTGCCAAACTTAGTGTAGATTGCTTTTAAATGCCTGGCAACCAGGCAAGTTCCTTGATAGCACCCAACACTTCATTCTAGCATTCATCCATCCATTTGTTCATAAATTATTTATTGAGAAAACATAACATGTCAGAAAATCTTTCTCTCTTTCCCTGCCCTATTTCAACGTCTAAACCACTAGCCAGTCCTGTCCATTCAAAAATTCTTCTAAAACTCATCCTAACTATAATTTCTAGTAACCTAGACCCAATCGCCACCATTTCACATCTCTGATTTAACTCTTTATACTGCTTCCAATATTCTTCTTCTACACTTTAACACTAGATGAACATGCCCTGAAATTGCATTTCTATTCCCACGTGTTTCCAAAATAACTTTTGGTTCCTAGTTTTCTTCATCTTAAAAATGGAGATGATATTATGTTAGTGTTGAGAGAATTAACTAAGTTAACAGAAGTGAAGTGTTTCCTTGAATAAAATTTTGTTCTTTTCTTTGTTAATGGTGAGTAACATGAATAATGCATTAACTAAAAGGGCAATGTATTACCATACAACTTGACTGGTATGTAATTGTATTAAATCCCTAAAGTTAGGGTTATATTTGAGTTTTAATGAGTACTGACTGAGACATTTTTTCTTTATTTTCCATTCCCTCTATTGTGCTTATTAATCAATTTAATTTGTACTTAGTTTTCTGTATATCTGCTTTCTTAGTAATCAGCTCTAATTTACTGCTTTTTCTATGGGGATCACTGGCTTCCTTGTCCTGTCTCCCTTGACAATGACATTACAGTGGCTCAAAACATAGGAAAAGATACAAGGAAAGTGACAAAATTGTTTTCTTAAGTTATTTTCTGAATTCAACTTCTACAAAAAATAAAGCATTTTTTTCAATTTTAGGAGGCTTTACAATCACAGATTATTCTAAAGGAGAAATTAAGTATATTTTGTAAATATTTCTTAAGGTGAAGTCTATTCTAGGTTTTTCAAAGTAAGTGATACACTGTTTTGGCAAGTTTATGATTTTCATGATTTAAGTGATGGAATATATGCAGTATCTGAAGTCTTCTGGACTATGGAAAGTGTGTTTTACTGCCCCTTTAATCCATTTATAAACTTGAATGATGAATTTTCGTGGGTACTGTGTGAATTCAGGAGTGGAAGGTCAGTTTGTTTTAAATGCATTTATTCTGAAGCTGATTGATACCAAAATAATCTTTGGAATAAACATAAAGAGCATCTTTATCTGAAAGTTCTATATTTATTCTCCCTTTAAAGTGAAAAAATACTTTCCCCATTAGTTTCCAAATTTGATTATCATGCCCATTTTGCACATAAAACTTAAATAGCCCTATACATATTCAGTATTATCATTTTTCTATATAATATTCCAAATCTTATAGATATTACGGTATTAATAATAATTTTGCACCAAGCACACACAGTGTGCTGAATAGTCTATTTTACAAAGCCTAGATGTTGGATCAACTCTTACTAGCTTGAGGCCTTGGCAGATGTGTTCAGAGATGCTGCTGGCAACTCTGTGGCCAGGGCCACAAACAGACCCATCAATTAGAGGTTACTCCTATTGAAATGGCAGGGACTCCTTGTTAAGTCTGAGTTATCCATCAGCGAAACCCGTCACTTTAGGAAACAAAATCTCAATTCATACAAAGTAGTACCTACACCTGGAAATAGAATGGAGATATGAACTAGTTTCTAAAATATCACCAGTAGTAGAGCAAATGGGACCCCAGAAGGTGCCAGGAGTGTGTGATTAGTATCCCACACAGACACAAGGAAAGATGCAACGATGAGTGTGATGCAGTGCAGGCCTTTGAGACCATTCAGACCTATAAGATGCCCCCACGTGGTATCAGCTGTACCATCTGGGTGTATAGTATGTGCAGGCCATTTACAGATTATTTCAAAATAATATTCTCTCATTTTAGACTCTCATTCTAAAATAGCAATTTTTGAAGATATCCAGCTGGAGAGATCTGTTGCTCATCAACGTAAGGAGCAGTTTGACAAAGACACAATAAAAAGTAGGTTTACTCAAAATGCGTTTTCCAAATCTTTGATGTGGTAAATGGCATTGACAGTAGTAGAAGTTCTGTATGGTGTGGAAAGACACTGCCATGTCATTTTTAAGGAAGGGTTTTCTTTTGCACAAGCCTATTTTCCATTTGCGTGAATGCACGCAAACGGCCCTACAGAATCATGGTGAGCATGGACGATGCTCTGGAGACCAACTCCATCAGCAATGACATTCTCCTTGTGCTTTTATCGGAAAAGGTTGTTCAGGGTCTTCTTCTCTGCACTGAATGAGCCAAGAAATTAGCTCACAGCCTTTTCTGATAATAAGTACATGAGGAAAAAGCTAATCTGACATATGGAAATGAAGGCCTCATTGCTTCCTTAACATTCCCCACGGTGCATCTTTATAGTTTCCTCAGTAAAAAAATCTGAAATTGAAATTCTGAAAAGATCACTCTTTTAATTATCCCCAAGACTAGCCAAGTTGGTTTCTAGAGCTTCATCATCCTAGACAATTCTACTTAATCACACAGTAAATCAATGATAATTATTTACACTTGATGGAAGCTTTGGAAAAACAACATAAATAATTTAAGAATGTCATTATCGTATGTAACACATAATACATATGCATTATTTTAAACAAACACCATAAAACCGTGTCTTCTTTGCGTAAAGGACAAATTTCAATTTTAAACTCTTTTTATTTGCAGAAAATACTTTCAAGTAAGGATGTGAAAGCAAGTGGTGCCAGCTATCATTATGTAACTTGGTAATTTCACGTTGGCTAATAACACATGATGATGGTGGTAATCAGGACCACAGTGAATACTTATCCACATCAAGAAACATAACTGAGTTTAACTCTACAGGGAGTAAATGCCAGGGGAACCCATTCCCTCAGGAGAGGTGGGAGGCAGATACATAATTTCTGTACATAATTCCTGAAATGCATGTATTATCCAGTGTGGCTGTGATAACCGACTTTTATATGTAATCACTATATTGTGACACAGAAATAAATTGGTTTTATATTTTTGCTTTGAAACTCATACAGGATATTCATCTCAGCATGAGCTGTGGAACAGAATTGGAAACAGCAAGGCCCACTGTAAGCAATCTTTGCCCCCATATTTCCACTGCAGTTTGCATTGTTTCTAAGGGGAAAAACAACAACAACTGAAATAAGTATGGCTTTTCTTATTTCATTGTGAAAGTTAGCAAAGGGGTGAAAAAGGTAGTGATTATGTATTATACAATGAAGCTCCTTAGATGTCGAAGAATCTTCTCTAAGGAAGCTTTGAACATGGAAACTACCAATCGCAAAAGATATCTAAGGTTATTTACATGATATGAATATGTGCACTTGCGTCTTAGCCTGGGTGTCTGTTAATGCTGTTTAGTATAAAACACCAGTGGTTCTCTGATATCTAAGGTGACTATAACATTTCTTTCTGCTACCACATGACACCTATGGTTCATCTAAAGGAGACACCAGACACATTTTGAGCATGTCACCTTTTATGGTTTGGTTTATGCAGTTTTCTCCAAAGATGGCTTACTCCCTCCACACCCCTCAAAAAAAAAAAAAAAAAAAGACACACAGCATGAAATAAAAATAAAACCATAAGGTTACCAGGGAGCAGTCTGTTCATATCTGAGAAAAAGGCAAACAAACACAGGAGTCACAGTGTTATCCCGCAGCCTCACAAATCAGACTGCACAAGTCAGAGGCACAGTGGTCTTTATAAGGTGTAAGCCCCTTTCAGAGAAAAGGCTCAAGTCTTCTTAAAGTTAGGAGCTAGCTCCAGACAGGGGGGCCTCGTTTCTGTTCGTGCGTTTTGTTTGTACTTGTATCAGAAAATATTTTATTTGTCTGTTTTTATGATGGTATTTGATGTGCTTCATAATGGGGGGCAGAGGACCAGTCAGTCTGCTTACTCAATTTCGAGAGCTTTTAGTATTTTAATAATTATTTAAAATTTAATTGTGATGATGACTGTTATCATTGATGGTTGATTGCTATTTTATCCTAATTAGAATTCTTGAAATGGTAATCTGGTGCTTTTAAAGAGTTACGCAAGGCATTACTAAACCATATTTTGAACTCTGAACTGACTGATGTGTGCTAATGGGATGCCAGGCTGAAGCGGGTGTTAATCAGTGGTTGGGCATCAGCGAGTAGAGACAATAATGGATTGCATTAGTGCAATCATGGTAGGAAGAATGAATCACATCATGTAAGTCTATACTTTAGAGAGTCTATTATGCTCAGCGAATCTAGTCATAGCTGCCAGAAGTAGTTCTCTATACTTGCTTTTTTTTTTTTAATATTTTATTGATTTCAGAGAGGAAGGGAGAGGGAGAGAGAAAGATAGAAACATCAATGATGAGAGAGAATCATTGACCAGCTGCCTCCTGCATGCCCCCTACTGGGGATTGAGCCTGCAATCTGAGCATGTGTCCCTGACCGGAATCGAACCCTGGACCTTTAGTCCGCAGGCCAACGCTCCATCCGCTGAGTCAAACCAGCCAGGGCTGCACTTGCTTTTTATATCCTGTCTCTAACACCGAGCTACACCTCATGCGGTTGGGCACCGCTTTCTTCTCCATAGTGCCGCTTGCTTCTCATAACAACTTTGCTAAATGGAAGTTCTTAGTACTGACTGGTAACTCTGCACAAGATATGATGTTTATCTTTTGATACATACATATATATGTTTGCAATTAAAGACAGACCAAGGCAAAAAATGTTTTCTAGAAAAGAGATAGCAAAACATCTTGATGTTTTAGAAGACAGTAATGAGGAGAAATATGAAGCTGAGAAAAAGTGAGACAGGTTATCTAGAGGTGGTTGCAAAAGTTCCCGAGTGTCCAGGGAAGCAGGGATTTAAGGCTGAGACCTGCCCATGCACATTGTATTCTGATCCAGGACTTCCATCCTTATCAGATCTGGAAGCAAGGCCAGTCCCATGATATCTTTACCCTCATCCACTGAGTGCGTGTGCCCTGCTCCTCTCGGCCCGTTGTCATGAAGAGACTAACATTTAACTTAATCTAAGAATATCAACATGCCATTACATTCACCAGTATTCCCACTTAATGAACAGTTTATCTGCTCACTCATTCAATGTAAAACTACTGACTCACTCAATAATAAAGAACCTACTGAATGCCAAGAACAAATATAGGTTAAAAGTTTCAGTATTTGTTCCCAAAGTGTAAAAGACAGATAAGGAAACAGGTAAGAATACTGGGTAAGTGTGGGATATTGCAAGCTGACAAGGATTGTTATGGACATACTACATACAAGAGACACTTGTATGTGTCTCTGAAGAAAGAAGGAAGCATTTCTGGAGGAAATGACATCTGAACTGATCCTAAAATGATATAGAGTGGTCACCCAGTTGAAGAAGAAGAGTGTCTTTGGTAAATCACTCATGCCATTTTTTGCACACTGAAATTTTTAGCACATACTGTGGGCCAAGCATGCTGCTTAACACTACAGAATTGCTAGGGTAGTGGGAGAAATTTAAACAAGACTATATTCTATTAATCTAAATTATTCTATAATCTATGTCAATCTCCTCTAATTTTCTCCTCTGTAGAAAGTAGAGAATTCAGCAAACCGGAAGTTAATGTAGCACGTATGTAAAACAATCCTTATTTTCCCAAGCATCAGAGCTTTAAGGTACTGAGAGTGCAAGTTTAGACCCATAATCTGTCATCTGCAATTATGCATTTTAAGAGCTCTGAAATTTTTTTTGTTCCTTATCTAAGAGAAACACTTGACTTGAATTGATGTAAGGCTAACTATTTTTTTTTACTCACCCCATTTGTTGTAAATGTCCATATATTTCACTGGATATATTAGCTTATTTGCTTATGGGCACCACCAAGCCACTTTGGAGGTGTATGCATATTAAATGCACATATGCATAATGCATCTTTTTAAAATCTAAAATATTCTGAATTGTGAGACAGAATTCCAAACTTTTCAAATATCAGAATGTAACTTGTTAATGTAGGAAAGGGAACAGGAGGAGAGCTAACTCCGCCCCTCCCAACATTTACACCTACCAGCACACATCATACACAGCAGGAGGAAATCCTACTGAGGAAATGCTAAAGGTCAGATTTAGAGTCAGCATATATTAGAAATGATCACATTTTTCAAAATCCATTAGAACATTGGTAAACACTCTTGCACATGTATGTCTGAGACTAGCACTAGTTATCTAAATATAAACATATTAGAGGCCCGGTGCACAAAATTGGTGCATGGGGAGAGGGTCTCCTCAGCCCAGACTGCACCCTCTCCAATCCAGGACCCCTCGGGAAATGTCCAACTGCTGGTTTAGGCCCGATCCCGGGTATCGGCCCTAAACTGGCAGTCAGACATCCCTCTCACAATCCTGGACCGCTGGCTCCTGACTGCTGGCTCCTAACCGCTCACCTGCCTGCCTGATCACCTCTAACCTGCCTGATCACCCCTAACTGCCCCCACTGCCAGCCTGATCACCTCTAACCACCTCTGCCTGCAGGCTTGATCACCCTTCCCTGCCCCCCCTGCTGGCCTGGTCACTCCATGCAGCTTGCTGCTCAGTCATTTGGTTGCCCCTCACTAACCCCCCCTGCCAGCCTGGTCACCCCACACAGCCTGTTTGGTCATCCATTTGGTTGTGATGGTCACTTAGGCTTTTTTATAGATACATATTAATAATTAAAAAAAAACAAGATCACCTATCCGGGAGTCAGGAAACCTGAATTAGGCTGTGACTCTGCTACTGACCAGCTATGCCATTTTGCAGTTCCCTTATTCACCCTGAGTTTTTATTTGTCTAATTCATTCCACTTATTCATACAAATTACTTATGAGGGCAATAATCTTCCAAATACTGAAGAATTTGCACTATATGAAATCCAAAGCTTTTTTTAGCTCTAGAATTCTTCATATATTTTTTTAATATTTAATGTTGAAATAAAGTTATTTATTTACTTGTCCATTCTTTTATCCATCCATCATTTCATCTATTTTTTTATGTCATCCTAATTAATTTTGTGGGGGGTGGGGTAGTTAGTTCAAAGTCCTCATAGGTTGTATTTAAACAAGATAAAAATGCTCTGAGTTACTTTGCTGCCCCCTTTAAGTTAAATAATCAGCTCCTTATTCAGGTCATTTAAGAAAAGTGTCATAGGAGCCATACATTACAGCTCTTTCTCCCAAGAAAATCAATAACTGAGGAGATTAGAAAATGGTAGAGGGCAAGGGGCAATTTATCTGGAAAACAATTAGTCAGGATGGAAAAAATACAGAGAAAGATATATACATTTTGAAGCAGGAATTTTAGGGGGATATAGGCAGGCTTAGGGATTTTTTAGAATTGGGGTCCATGGGAAAAAACACAGGGCCACAGACTGGGAAAAGGTACATTTCCATAACACCAGGAAGCCAGGTGCAGTTACATCTCCATAAGACAAGGGAGCAGCAATAGGTTTATTTCGGTAAGACAAGGGAACTGGAAGTAGCCAAGAAAGGTCTATGTTTACAAAATAAAGAGAAGGAAGCCCTTCATCCAGAAGGAGAAGAAAGCCCAAAGGGATAGGAAGGAGGGGGGAGAACCTCACATGTCCCATGTGAGGTTCAGCCTTTGAGCCCAGGAGTTACTATAGTAACCAGTCTAAGGGAATAGTGACCAATCAGAGGGGATATCAGGCACCAGGATCTGCAGCCTATGTAAGCCATAGGGAAAGAGAACCCCAGTGGGACTCTTCCCCCTCCCTACATGGGAGTCAGTTCTGTGGGACTTTCCCTCTCCCCACGTGGGAGTCTGTACTTGTTCTTCAATAAATTTCCACCTTTGCTATACCAGTTTTTGTCTGTGGATTCATTCTTCGATTCTGGCAGACCAAGAATCCAGGTTCCAGTCCAAAAATTCGGTATCAATTTAATAATTATATTATGATATACTTATATTTTCTATACATATTAACTATATATAAAATTCTCTGTGTATTATTTTTAAAATTTTTCTTTAGGCAAGAGGGCTTAAGTAATGTCATAGCAATGTACTATTTCCCCTTTTTTTTTTGCCATGTTCCTTAGATTTGTTAACATACTATTTCAGTCAATGTGGGCTATTATAATAAATTACCAAGACTGATTAGCTTATAAACAACAGAAATTGGATTCTCACTGTTCTGGAGCCTGGGAAGGCAGAGATCCAGGGGCCAGAATGGTCAGGATCTGGTGAAGGCTGTCTTCTGGGTTGTAGGCTGCTGACATCACTGTGTCCTCACGTAGTGGAAAGACTAGCAGAGCTCTCTGGGATCCCTTCGAAAAGGGCACAAGTTCCATTCATGAGAGCTCCACCCTCATGACCTACACACCTCCCAAAAGCCCCACCTCCTAACACCATCCCATAGGAGTTAGGATTTCAACATGTGAATTTTATGGAGACAAATATTCAGTCTATAACACATAGAGCTTCAAATGGCAATGTCTGGGACATGGGACCTAATCTTACAGTCACAATTCATATGTTCCTTCTGTCCACCACCACTCAGATTTGTCTTAGATCTATATTTAGCTCTTCAGAGGTTTCTCTAAATAGCTTTGTAATACCACATTAACTAATCAATACCTATTTGAGGTAGGCTCATTACCATTTGTATGCTTGACCTAACAAATGGAAAAAGGCTAAGTAGGAACATAGCTAAGGTCATCTCACTTGAGTTTAAAATAGAACATTTTATATTTGCTCCACTTCTGTGCATTACAATCTCTGTTCTAAGGATATCGCTGACTTATCGGGAGAAGGTAAAATTCAGATTCTAACCAAATGTTCTCAACATACAGTCTATGATTCCTGGGGCCTCAATTTAAGAAGTTGAGGAAAGACAAACTTGTAACAGGATCTGAAGGAACCTAATGAAATAGAAATTTTTAAAGATGCAATAAGCAGGTTTAGGAATTTTTAGAATTGGGGGCCCATGGCAAAAAAACAACAACACACAGGGCTATAGAGCAGAGGTTACATTTCCATAAGACAAGGGAGAGGCAACAGTTACATTTACATAAGATAAGGGAACTGGGAGTAACAAGAGGTCTATATTTACAAAATAAAGAGGGAGGAAGAAAGCTCTGAGGGAATGGAAGAACAATGAGGGAGGAGGGCCTCAGGAGTTACTATAGCAACCAAATCAAAGGGAATAGTGACCAATCAGACGGGATATCAAGGCATCAAGAACTGCAGCCTTTATAAACCATGGAAACAGGAACTCGGTGGGAGTCTATGCTGTGAGATTCTTTCCCCTCCCCACGTGGTAGTCTGTGCTTGTTCTTCAATAAATCTCCACCTTTGCTATACCATCTTCCATCCATGTGTTAACGTAAAAACATTGAAACCTGTAGAATTTTTGTGAGTTTATTTGAGCAAAACTGTTGACATATGCTGGGAAGCAGAACCTCAAAGAACTGAGATAGTGCTCCAGAGAATGGTGGGTTACATTTTTATTTATATATTGCAATCAAAGGAAAGGACATAGGTGGGTTACATGAAATCTACTGGTGATAGATTAGAGAGGTGGGAGAAAGCAAAACGGGGAAACCCCTGGGATTGGATAAAAAGTAAAATGATGGACACATACTTAGGTGGGTGCTGGAGCAATTAACATGATGATAATGAAGGAATTTGTGGTATCTGTCCTGGCACCCAGCATATTTGGTTGTGCCCCAGGGGGTCCAGAAAAAGGGAAGTTACAAGTTACCCAGACACTTCAAGGGTATGTTGTCATAGATGCAAAAAGAGAAGTAGGCTCAGTTAAGGTAAAGGTTGACCTTGTCAGTGAAGATACCGGCCTAGGACGTAATGCCCACCATAACTGCTTTTAGTTAAAGCTTAATTTCAGACCATCCTTTGTGGTTACTTTAGGTCTCTGAGTTTGCAAGACTGCCTTGCAGGCCTCCCCTGAGCTTGTCAGGTCAGCATGTGGCCCCTTTCGTCCACACCTGGATTCATTCTTTGAATCCTTCGGACAAAGAATCCAGGGAACCATCCTGCCCAGGGGAACACCACATGTTCTAGTCCAAAAATCCTGTATCACTAAGACAGGCTTTCCAAAGCGTTAGGCAAGTGGACTGAATAATTGGGGTAAATTGAACGTGTGTCTGCCCATCCTCTGAAAACTCTCTCTACATTTTGGAGAATTTCCCAACTACATGAGAGCTCTTGTTAAGCTTGGATTATATTCACTCTGGCTTGGGAAGGACCAGGCACTTTTTCAAAATAACCAGTCAACCTCCCAATCTTTCCGGGGCTTCTGATGGGTCCTCCCCCTAACCAATCTGTTCCCTAGATCTCCTGGGGGTCTTTTGTTCTTTGTCCAATCTGACCCTTTTCCCAGGCTAGACAGGCAGGCCTCTATGGTCACCCTCTGGACTCCCACTGCACACGAGCTTACCTTCCCCTTCGCCAGCTTGGCTTCTATTGGGCATGCGCCCAGCAGAGAAATTTCTCCAGCTGTTTTATCTTTCCATCAGTAATCCAGGCTAATGACAGGCAATGATCCTTCCTGCCCGCTTCAGGGATTAGGCCTCAATGCAGCGGTCCCCTGGGGAGCCTCTGAATGCTGCAACTTCCTGGTGAAGCGGGCTCAGTGTCCTACTCAGCTCCCAGTTGGTTAGGCTTCTTGATGTCTCATTCCCTTTGCTTCCTGCCTTTATTAATATTTTGCCACCTACAGGAACAGTCCCACCCCAGTCTAATGGCCTTCTTGTTTAATTAATTTAACAGACCCCTAGCATTACCTTAGAGAGTGGTTGGAAGAGTTAAATATCATTTTCTTAAATGCCAACTGTGGTTAAAAATGGATAAAAATAACAATAAGTATGTTTCTTTTACAAATATTTTCTCTGCTTTCCATCTTCCCCTTGTCCACGAAGGACTGAAAAAAATAATCCTTTGCCCTCATTAGGAGATTTTTGTCAAAATCATGTTGCTCTCTCCCTCTCTTGAGTTTACAGCTTATTGTACACTTCAGGTTCCTCTCAATGTCCCAGCTTTCCATATATTTGCCAGTTGCCCCCTTAGTGACTGCTTCTACCCTCTGACTCACAGGGAGCCTCATTAACTCAGTTCTGGGTTACTATCTGCTGACTCATTTTTTCTCCTACAGTTTCCCCTGATCCTTTTGCTTCCTTTGCACCTGGATTTCACTTATCTCTTTATATGCTTACTGTGCATCATTGTAGACTCATGAATTAGCTCTTTTTAGATCTTCAGAATGGAACACGTATTCATGTACAAGCACACATTTAGCAGATTAAGGTAATCAGAAGGTGACTAAAGGAATCACTCTTATTACAGACAAAAGGTTAAAGTCTCTCAACAGTGAAGACTGGACAATGGGAGCTCATGGAATGAAGGGAGTTAAGAGAGAGAGAATGCAAGTGAGAAAACATAAGAGCATAGAGAGAAAGTGGACTTGTTTCTTCAGGAACACTCCTGAGTAGAGAGGAAAATTTGGAGATTTAGGAATAAAAAGAGAAGAAACTGTTAGAGGTGTGGCAAAATTGGTATTTCTGCAAGATTTCTGATTTCTTTTTTAAATGTCTAAATAAAGAATACTCAACTTGTAAGGTTTGTGGATTGATTCCATAGGGAAAGTGATAGATCCTCCCTTCCCCCAACTGGTGGGCCGAGTATGACATAACCTGAGGTCTGGAAATACCTGAGTACCTAACCAGGCACCTTATATGGACTATACATTGAACCAGCAATCAACACCTGCCAAATACCCTAAGCCCATGGTCGGCAAACTGCGGCTCGCGAGCCATATGCGGCTCTTTGGCCCCTTGAGTGTGGCTCTTCCACAAAATACCACGGCCTGGGCGAGTCTATTTTGAAGAAGTGGCGTTAGAAGAAGTTTAAGTTTAAAAAAATTGGCTCTCAAAAGAAATTTCAATCGTTGTACTGTTGATATTTGGCTCTGTTGACTAATGAGTTTGCCGACCACTGCCCTAAGCCCTTGTTCCTATATGACCATACATTAAGCCACCAATCAGCGTGTGCCGAGTACACTAAGCCCCCATTCCTTCCCATTCCTTCCCTCAAAAGGCGTGTTTACTTCTGCACGTGTTGCTGTTCTCCCCTTGCGAGACAGCCCAGCAGGTCTCTTTCCCCTAATAAAGCCTGTAGTCCTGGTTTTCGGCTCCTGATTGATTTCTCAGAAAGGTACTGCCAGTCATGATTTGAGGCAGGGATTTCTACAGGTTTTTTAAATCTGAAGTTGAATGCTAGACCATTTTGAATTATGTGTGTGTTTGCACAGAAATAAATCTTAAATTATGTAGAATTTTTGCCTATTACAACATTAAAGTATTAGCCTGGAAATATCAATAACACTTTTTAAAAATGTATTTTTATTGATTTCAGAGAGGAAGAGAGAGAGATAGAAACATCAATGATGAGAGCAAATCATTGATCAGCTGCCTCCTGCATGCCCCACACTGGGGATCGAGCCCACAACTCAGGCCTGTGCTCTGACCTCAAACTGTGACCTCCTGGTGAAGTATGGTAAAACTGCAGTTTTAACTTTAACTTTAACCCTACTGTTTTGGCTGCTGTACTTATTTGCTTGCTAAAACAATAGAAAAGTTATTTTGATTTTCTGAACTTATGTATATTATCACAATCAATTTAATACTCCATGGATGGTGGTTTGAATATCCCATTGATTGTGATCTCACTGGTATCGAAGCACATTCTTCTGGGGACCAGGACAGCTCAATTACCCTAAATTGTCTCAGTAGCTACAGATAATGAGTTTCGGTTGACTCAGTGGTCCCAGAACCAGAACAGCACAATTACCCTAAATTGCCTCAGTGGCTACAGATAATGCGTTCCGGTTGACTCAGTGGTCCCAAGACCAGGTCAGCACAATTATTCTAAATTGCCTCAGTGGCCCCAGATAATGTGTTTCTGTTGATTCAGTGATCCGTAGACCCAAAACTATGCTTAATCTTTATAGATAAATAACTGGCTTAATTTCGCTTCTGTAACTGCTTTGTGCAAACCAGGTTTCTCATTCCAAACCCAAAGATGTAATATTCTGCCAATATAAGCCATATGTGGCCAGCTTTTTGGGACTGCGAGATCTGGAGCATGTTGCCCCCTGTAGCCACCGGCCTTTAATAAGTGACTCCATAATTCGACTTTTTTGAGGCGTCCTTTGTTAGATTCGGGGTACACTACAACACTGGTTCATAAGTCGATGCTCAACCACTGAACCACACTGGCCAGGCTATCAATAACACTTTTTACTAGAATCACTAATTGAGAGCATGAAGGAAAAAGGACTCCTCAATTAAGGTAGCAGTGCTTGGTTTAACCCTTTGCACTCGCTTGCTTTTTTCTCGATTCCTTTATTCTAATGCTAACCGTGTCGAGTCACACTCGACATCCGAGTGCAAAAGGTTAATAAGAGGATGATATGCAAAGAACCTGAAGACATTTGACTGAAACACTGATGCTACACTTGGTTTAAGCTATTATTAGTTCAGTAAATGAACAAAGCATCATATCCTAGCCTTTATTATGCTAGCAAGTGTGCACCAGATAATCAGCTTGGCTGAATATCCACCAAGGGTTCATATGCACTGTGTGAAAATGAGTAGTTAAAACTGTCAGCCTCACTACCATAGGTGTGTGTGTGTGTGTGTGTGTGTGTGTGTGTGTAAAAAACAGTGGCCAATTAGAGCAGTATTTATTGGGGGAAGACCTGCTTATGTTCTCATTGTTTTTTTCAAGATGACACTTCATGGGCATAAGGTAAGGGCCTATGTGGGATGTAGTTACACAGCTTAGTGTAAAGGTTCAGGTTCCCCAAGGGGGGAAAAACAAACAAACAAAACTTGGATATTCAGAGTGACAGGATAACAAAAGGTTAGACAGAATTTTATAATTCTGCCCTCTAGAGCTAAGGGAAGTAAACCTATCTTGCAGATGCTTAAGGACATAAATCTCCCTACCATTTATCTAAATTTTCAAGTGAGACAGTACCATTTATGACAAACCTTTCTAGTACACTATGATTGTCAATTGTTCAACAAATATTTATTGAGCACCTATGCTCTAGGCACTGGGGAAACTAATGAACAAGAGTGAGAAGTCTTGCTGATTCAGTAGAGCTTACATTTAATGCAACACACAGCATTTCTGGTTGTTCCACTCTCACACTGGCGACCGATAGCAATATGCTGTTAGCACTTTCCTTGTTCCTGACACACACCTCGATCAATTACATTGTTAGTTGCATTGGCAACCATACCAACCTTCTGGTTCCTCAGTCGGGGCATGTGTGGGAGGCAGCCAATCAATGTTTCTCTCCCTTCCTCATCTCTAAAAAGACAATTAAGAAAGCATATTCTCAGGTGAGAATTTTAAAAAATGTAGGGATCATAATCAAAGAATGGAGACAGTTTGTGGGGTGTGTTTGTAGGGGGTAGGGAGGAGACAATAGATTTCTAATTGGTGTTTTAAGATAAACCTGAAGAACAAAAATATTTTAAAAAGTTACAATGATTTGTAGTAAGGTTATCTCAAGGACTGAGGGATTACCGTTTGGTATCATAGGACCTGATAAATTTAAAAGATATTGGAGTCACTTTAAGAATTTAGACAATACGTTATTACAAAACTAGTGGCCTGGTGCATGGAATCCTGCACATTGAAAGGAAATTAATTAGAAGAAAGATTGGTGCTGTAATTATGTTACTGCAAAAAAATTACATGTCAAAATAGTATATATAATATAGTATTGTAAAATTAAAACATGCGTGCAATTGGCACCAGCGAGAGCTTTATATGTATCACGCATGTGCGAGTCAACTTTTATTTTTAAGTTGCCAGTGCACATCATATGGACCGGCCAGTCAGTTGGTCAGTTGAACAGACATATGGTCCATCACTTAGCCTTTTATATATAGATTATTGACCATATTCCCTTTGCTTTACTTTACATCCCTATTAGTGACTATTTTGTAACTATCCATTTGCACTTCTTAATCTCTTCACCATTTTACCCAGTCTCCCAAATCCCATCTCCTCTAGCATTTATCATTCTATTCTCTGTATCTATGTATGATGTCAGTGGGTACTTGAAATATGGAGGGAACACTTTGTAAAGTATATGATTATCTAACCACTAAGCTGTACACCTGGAACTAATACAAAATCATGTTAAATGTCAACTGTAACTGAAACATAAAATTTAAATTAAAAAAAAAAGAACTTGTTAAATTTATGTATCTCTTTGGCCTTATCATTTTCTCCTTTCTCAGTGGTTTGCTGGAACTGCATGATCTAGCCACACATACTTTTCTAGAACAGAGATTTTTCTCCGCTTAAAGATAATAAAATAGGTAAATAGCAAGTGTAAATCACTAACTTGGAATTAAGTTGACAACTCTAGGCTCTTGGGGCAGCCAAATCACTTTGAATTGAGTAAAATATTGAAGAATTTACTAACGGGGATAGCAAACCAAAGTTTGTCCCTCACATTTTATCTATGTCTCTCATTTGGAGCCTTGCAAAAACACTGCTTATTCCTGTTAGAGTTCATTTACACATTGTCCTCACAGATTGGTTAAGTAGTCCACAGCATTGGTGAGATGTATGCTTACCTCCAGCTAGTCACTAAGAAGGTACAGAAGCAAGATGTAGGGCAACAAGAAGTCACAGTTTACCTGAAAAATATGAATCTGTAATCAACTTTTCCAAAATGGGGACATGTAAAAGGCATATGTAATATCTAGCTAATGAATGTTTTCTTTGCTGCAAAACTGAAGCTGTTCTACTGTGAGCTGGTTCAACAATTATTGTTATTGAGATGATCAGGTCACAGCCATTTGTAAAACACTTATCCTCAGTTTTGCCTGTTGCTTCAGATGCAAATTTTTGGAAGCTAAGTTGTGTTGTCAAAAATTTTTAGCAATACATAATCATGTACTGTAGCTCAAAGAATTTTGGCTTCATAGCTGATAGCCTCAATGGCAATATTTCCTATTATTATTTAAGAGAAAGGAACAACTCCTAATGTAGACACCAAATTATTTAGTTTTCTTGTCTTCAGTAGGGTATTTAAGAAGATTATACTTGATTCATTCATTTGTTCAACTGTTGTTGAGTATCTCCTATATGGCTGACATTATGCCTCACCTTTTAGAATGTGTGATTTGTACAGATCACCTTCTCCTCTGTATAAATTACCACCCTCTTTGAAGGTCAGACTGAAACCTGAACTTCACATTAGCAGCTCTACCCAAATCTTAACTTTTCTGGAAGATTCCATCTCCTGACATCTAATCTATCCTTTAAAATGATATCTAGAAGTACATCGCATTAGTTTTCTACTAAAATGCCATCAGTGGCTTTTGCCCATCAGTGAAGTTTGATAGTTTTTAGGGTCATAATTAAGCTTTTCCTCAATCTAATATTGTCTCTATAAAATCTCTTGCCTCCAGTTAAATACTCCTGGAAGAATTAAAGAGCTAATAACTCGCACGAAGTTTTCAGCAATATCAGCTCTATATTATTCTTGGTAAAGAACTGAAGGATTGTTTAAAAAAAAGAAGTAATAATGAAAAGGGTAGTTGAAGATGATTTGCTTTTATGAATTCAAAGGATGAATTCACTTTTATCATAACTGCACTAAAACCTACGTTGTAGGATAGGAAGGAACCTGTCACTGAAGTGAGAAGCTTGCTAAAAGAAAGGACTCGGGTGTTAATCAGATGCCAGAATCTAGAAGAATCAGGTATGTTAAGAGCATTGGAAACATGTAAGCTTTGCATGTCATGCCCAGTGTCAAGAATTGTGTCTACAGATTTTAGGTTAAGCTAAACTGGTAAACTACAGAAGCATCTTGTTTTAAGACAAAAATAGGTCATACAATAAGATTGGTGTGTTTATGTAGTAAATTATCTTCCTTAAAAAAATTACATGACCCTCTCCTTATTATATAACCTATACAATGAGGTAACCAAATTTAATGTTAAAATAAAAGTAAATTTAAAGGCAAATTTCCTGCCATAACAAAGATCTCTCTTCCCCCTCCCCCCCCCCCCCCCCCAAATATGTTAAACCTTTCCCTAAAATAAAAATAAACAGTTCTGGACCAAGCATCTGATTAAACTCCTGGAAGCTTCAATTTTCAGACTCCACAGTTCTTTGATGATTTTAGTTCCATACTTTATCACCTGCCTATAGATCTCAAACAATAATGTTCACCACAGTGGCACTGACTTCCCCTGACCTTAGGTGGGTGGTTTTTTTTTATGTCTTTTTTTTCTATAAATCACAAAGTAATAGTGAGAAGTTTAGATCTCAGATCCTGCTGGGAGTCAAGTTTTGAGAACTGAAACTAGATGAACTTACAAGTCTCAAAGATACTAAAGACATTATAATTGTAGAAGGTGGTTTTAAAGCATCAGTTCTAAGAAATGGTCCTATATCTCCTCCCACAATCTTGCTTTTCAGCAAGAAGCCTGATGATAAAGAAAAGGGCAAGGCAGAAGGTCCAGCTGTTAGAAGCAAGATGCCTGCTTTATGCCCGTGGAGTTCAACAGCACTTAGATACTTACAGAGGTTCAGCTACACAGTCGCACTACTCTCAGAACATCACATAGTCACTGGACAATTCAATAGTTCTGTACTTCAAAGAGGAGTATGTGTGTGTGTGTGTGTGTGTGTGTGTGTGTGTGTGTGTGTGTGTGTGTGATGTCTTTCAGAAACCGGCCTCTTCCTAAAAGTCATAAAAACAAGGCTCCATATGTGTAACCAAACCTGTGTGTGCCTGCACATGCAATGTTTTAGTCATCGTCAACTACATCTACATAGTGATTACTCCACTCCTGAAGATTCTTATGTTGAATCTAATGTTTATCATCAAGTGTGTCATCTTATCTGGAGCTTTACCTCCTCCAGTGCATAAGGCTTCAGGGTAAATTACTAATTGATGCTAATTATTAATTATTAATTAACTGTTACAAGTTATATATTAAGAGTAGGCTCAGGGATACTGAAACACAAGATTATGTAACTCCACCATGATTAGCTGGTGAGTGGTAGAGCCAGATTTTTAGCCAGGTTTTCTAAGCACTGCAGATGTGTAGACATGGTCGATGGATAGAAGCCCATTTATAAAACACTGACCAAATTCTTTATTTTTACAATGTCAGTTTATTACTGTTAGCCTTTTAAAAATGTTACAAAAAGCAATAGACATATTGGACTGATGTGAGAGTAAGGAGCATTGCTGGCTATGACATCAAGATTCATCCCCAGTAAAAAAACTGGTAACACCTAACACATATTAATCCCGCCTCCATTTCGAAGTAGGAAGTGCCAGGAGGCAGGCTAGGAAAGGCAGACGACTGAGAGTAAGTCTAGGGATGGTTCAAGGTAAATTATTAATTGATGGTTTGTCATCAATTTCAAGTTCATAAGAACTTCAAAATTCTCAGCATGAATGGCTAAGAGTCTCGACCAAACTCTAGCGTGGCTACTATCAGTCCAACACTACCTCCCTAGGATGGTACTAGGCCCTCAAAACCCTTGCCTGAGAAAACTCAACATTCCTAAAAGTATTATTTGTTACTGGCAAAACATGATGCTATCCCTCCCCCTATCTCCAATCTCACTTTTCTTAGGTTAGCTACTTTATTTTTAAAAAATGCAGTTATAAATTCTTTCTGTCTCCTTTGAGATGAAGAGCTTGCACTATCAGAAACATCTCAGGGACCTGGGAGCCATGTCTTTGAAATGCAAACATCCAGAGAGACTCTCTGTCTCCCAGTCCCTGTGAGAGGGACTGAGTCTAACTCTGGTGGGCACCTCGTTCCAATGTGCAAAACTACCTCCTTCCTAAAGATATGAAAACTTGGTTTCTCTACCAGATAAATGACAATCGATATGTCCTAATCACATTGACCAAACACCCTAGTACCTTTTTCTAGCATACCCCCTATTTAAACACATCCCCCTCCACCTCCCCAGTGGATTTGAGCTCAGTCTACACAGAGTCTCTCACCCCTTACTGAAGTCATCTGAATAAAATCTGTCTGACTGGCTTTCACAAGCATCCAACTGTGCTTCTCTTTGACACTCATGCTATGATGCCCAATATCAACTTGGCATCCCAGAAATATCCTTACACCTGAAAGTTACCTAAAATGCCCCTAAAATTTATTGAAATCTCTTAGGACTTTACTAGCACTGTATATCCTTCTCACAAATTAATTTACATATGAATTACTTAGCAATCCTGTTAAAATGGGTATATTTCCAGAGTGTGTAGGGTAGAGTTCAGGATTCTGCATTACTTACACCCTTGGAGGTGATTCTGATGCTGCAGGTGCAGACACTCTCAGCAGCAAGGCTCAGGAGGACACTATGTTATACTTTTTGGTCATCTATATATATATAAAAGCGTAATATGCAAATCGACCAGACTGCAGAACGACCGGTCACTATGATGTGCACTGACCACCAGAGGGCAGATGCTCAACACAGGAGCTGCCCCCAGCCTGCAGGCCCCGATCACCTGGCTGGTCGTCCCACACAGAGGGTGACCAGTGGTGGGGGGCAGGGCCGGCAAGCGGGCGGGAACAGCCAACCTCTGATTCCTTCCCCCCAGTCAGCAGGCTCTGATCACCCAATGGGAAATGGAGAACCGGGGGTGGGTGGTGGCAGATGCAGTGGTGCCAGGCAAAGGTGGGTATGAGCAAGCAGGGCCATGATCGCCCCGCTGGTCACCCCACACACAGAGGGTGACCAGTGTCAGCAGCAGGAGGCAGGGAAGATTGGCCCTGATTGCAGGCCAGGCCTAAGGACCCTGCCCATGCACGAATTTCATGCACCGGGCCTCTAGTTGTTTAAAAATGAACTTACTGAAGCCCTTCCTGCTCATGATCCTTAAAATAGAAAATGCTCTCCAATCCCTGTTCTTGACATTCCCTTTTCTCCATTGGTTTCCTCCAAATAATTTTTTTCACTATCTGCACCATTTTGTTTTTATTTATTTATTTATTTATTTATTTATTTATTTATTTATTATCTATCATGTACTTCTTCCTAGAGGGATATAAGTTTCTCAAAGGCATGTGTCCCATCTTGTTCACAGCCACATCTATATCATTAGAACATTTATTTATACACCATAGGAGCTTGAGGAATGAATTGAATGACTTAATGGGTCATCTAAATTATATTTTAAACTAACAATGCCTTTATCTGCTTGAACCTCTAAGGTAACATGTATAACAAAATAAAATAGACACAATGTGAATAAACAGCATAAATTCCAGGCCACATTGGGGAAATAGGGGTGAAAGGGCCAATAAGCATCTTTAGACATTACCATCCATCTGACTCTCTGGCTGCTCAACGAATCAGTTACTACTGGGCAGTCTGCAAGGCCAAGTAATTAATTAATTATTGCAAACTATGGTCCACCTTCATTTTACTCTTAGGTTATTTTTAATTGCCATATGCTGTATTTCAAATTTTATAAAGCTAAACCATTTCTTAATTAATTTGGTAAGTATTCCTTGCTGCTGCCTCTTCCTATGTACTTTTATTCTCCCTAACTCCACATGCTTGCTTTCTGTTATAAAAAGCACTGTAATCTACAAATTTGAGTGTCTGCTCAGCAGTAAGGCTTTGATCCAGCACAGCACAGATCCCTGTTCACATCAGCACTTAGGACAATGGTTGTTAACCCTTTTAATGCCCTCTTTTTTTTTTTAATGCCCTCTTTTTATACCTAATATCTTACACTAGCCCCATTTACTCTCCTGAAATTATGTCATTGATAACATTTTTTTAAAGTTTTTATTTATTGATTTTTAGAGAGAGAGAGGAAGGGGGGGAACAGAAAGAGAGAGAGAGAGAGAGAGAGAGAGAGAGAGAGAGAGAGAGAGAGAGAAACAATGATTTCTTGTTCCACTTATTTATGAATTCATTGGTTGCTTCCTGTATGTGCCCTGACCAACAGAACTACCCAGCCAGGGCCTGATAGCATAACATTTAAAAAAATAAATGAATACCTATAATATTTTTTGTGAAACATGAATGAGATCTAACAAAAGGTATTTATAGTAAAATAAAAAAATAATGTATAAATACTAGTACACAATGATATCAGATTTTTAAAAATTCTCATTTCCCCCATGTCGACCCACAGTCTGAAGGGATTGTTACCTGCTGGTTGGAACTCTTTACATAAAGAATTCTGCTACTATAAGTACACAAGCAGACATAGAGCTTTGCTAGTATGAGTGTACTTGGTATCAGGTGGGTTCTGCTGTCTAAGTTCTGAGAAACATTGATGATGTTCCCTGCTGAGGGTGCTCTGGAGTAGCAGAGGCCGGCCCCACTCCTGTCCTGAGCACCAGATCCCCCTCCTGCTGAGCCATCCTTTGTCTGTTAGAAGGTTTGCTTCTCCCTAGTTTGAAAAGCTGCCTTAGCTTGTTTCTTATTTCTGAATAGGCCACATTTTCTGGTCTTTTCACAATCTTAATACAATCCACACCTTCCCCTCTCCAAATTAGTCACATTCTTTTTGAAGCAAAGGGCCCAGCTTTAATATTGGTGCTATTGTTAATATCTCCCAGGTCAGAAAAGTAAGATTTGCTCTAAAAATGAAGGCCTAAAAATGTCTCTGAATATTTTTTGAAACCTCCCCTCTTTCCCAAGATTGCCTATATTTCTAATCTGTTGAAACTTGAGTTTTTATAACCTAAGACTTCTCCTTTTATCTTCCCATTCCCACAGACATTGTAAACTAATCCCACCTCACTTTTTAAATTGCAATTAAAGAAGATTTTATGGCTTCATTGGAAATGCATATCTTTGCTTAAGGCACACATTTTCAGCTCCATTATAAACAAAAGCTCAGGCTTACTCAACAGGATTTGTCATAGCAAAGAGATTATTAAGTACATTGGTAAAAAAATGTCCATGAGAAATATCTTTAAAGAGACTGAGGAATCTATGAAAATATACCAGAAGGAAAGTAAGGAGAAGGGGGTACAAAGTGATGATAAACATCAGCCCCTCCACAATAAATGAAATTCTATATCCATTATTTTCTAGAAGTAAATCTTCATAAACGTTTCAATGTCAGATTCTCCTTTGTTCTTTAGAACTAATACTGTGGCATCTCCACTATCGAAGTGAATATTGAAAGCCCTCTCAGATATGTGTTTGATCTCCTTCAATGTCACCTTCCCTCTCAACATGTACTGCTCTTGATTTGTTTCTTCAATGTAGACTGTCAGCAAAGGTGGCTTCCCTGTGAGGACCAGGCTGTAGCCCTGTGGATGCTGAAACAATTCCTGGTCAGGTGCGGAGGTAGACGTGTGGAATTGTGTTTATGTAAAAAAGGTGAGACTAGATCATTAAGAATTGAGATGTGAAGTGACTTTGCTTGGGCTGGTGGCTAATCCCCCTAATTTTGCTGGTTTTCATGTAAAATAAATAAATACAGCCACTTTTCATGGTTTTCTTATATAGCATCAGCCTGTCAAATACTTCATAATTTGAGGGGGGGCATATAACACTTTTAGAAATGTCACAACTTTTCTTGCACCAAACCTTGCTATTTTTTGCCATCACAGAAACATGCACTTTGAGAAATATGTTGTACTGGGATAAGGGCAGGGGTTACTTTAGATGGACTATCAGTATCATTTCTTCATAGAAATACAGAATGTGTTGTAAAGTAAATAATCATCCCTTTGAAAAGAACTATGAAAAAGAAGCCCAACTCAATGCATTTGATCATTGTTCTTCTGTGAGTGTAAAAAACAGCTAGATATAAAGCTATAAAATTATTAGATTTTTTTCTTTAAGTTTTAAAAAATATGTTTTTATTGATTTCAGAGAGGAAGGGAGAGAGAGAGATAGAAACATCAATGATGAGAGAGAATATCATTGATCGGCTGCCTCCTGCATGCCCCACACAGGGATTGAGCCTGCAAGCTGGGCATGTCCCCTGACCAGAAATCGAACCCTGACCTCCTGGTTCATGGGTGAATGCTCAACCACTGAGCCACACCAGCCGGGTAGTTATTAGATCTTTATAGATAAACATTGCAGATCTTTAGAATGTTTAGAGTTTGAGTTGTTGGGAAGCTGTCCACATTGAAAGGCTCTCAGAACATGTCTAGCAGACCTTCAGAGACAATCATGAGCCACACATAAAAATACCCACATTTGGTTTGCGATTGCAAACAGTGATGTCAAACTAGATTGTATTAATAGAGCTTCCAGTGAGTTTTGGTTAACTCCCAAATAGGACTTACTCTTACAAGGTAGAGAGAAACCACAGTTGAGAATATTCAGTTCATCTTGCTACAGGTCCTACAGGCTGCTCTGAGTTGGGTGATCAAACAGATTTTGATTCATGCACGTGTCTTTGGGATGTGTGTTTAGCATCGTAAGACAATTTCTGTGAGGAGAGTGATCACTTGAATCTGTGTTTGTTTACAAGCCAATATATTCAATATGTATCTGATTCTTGGTATGAAGATGTATGGAGACTGGATTCTATATAATGTATTCAAACCTATCACTTATTAAATACTATTTACCGTATTTTCCGGTGTAAAGGATGACTTTTTAACCCAGGAAAATCTTCTATACGCCCAGTCGTCTTATACGCCGGAAAATACGGTAATATTTCTCAAATGAAATACTTATCATGTCAGATACTAGAATATCCTACTTTGAGAAACTCGGAATTGCACCTTTTTAATAGGACTGAGAGGGTAGTCCTATTGCTTTGAAAGGCATTACAAAAATCACGAATGTTCTCTTCTAAACAATTATAATAAAAATGTCTTTGTCCGGCAACAAATTTGTGAATATGTCATTAATTTTTCTCTAGCTAGAGAAGCTCATGCGTTTCAAACCCTAGAGCTCTAAATGAAACGATGAAGAACAAAATGACAAAGGCTAATGGAAATGTCAACTGCTTCCGGAGAAGGAAGGAACGTGGCCTTCAGTCAAAAACTCCAAAATGGTGGGGAGGAATGTGGGTCCTCTGGCAGGTTTGCTCCTAAGGATTTAGGCAAGGGAATCTGTATTTTCTCCCGTTCTCTTTTCAAAGCAGTGGCTCTCTTCCTGATGGACTTCATGGCTGTCCAGTTTATGAAATATAGATGCCATTTTTTAAAAGGATCAACATTGCTTATGAAAGTCTCTGCTTTCAAGTGCTGGTAGCAGGTACACTTGACCCTGAATACAACAGTAAATTGTCCTTGCTTCTTCCTATTTTCCTGGAAAAGGGACATATTGAATAAAATTATAGAACTGAGCTGGTGATTCATTGCCTGCAGCCAGTCTCACTTGCTTCAAGTTTTACCATTTCTTTCAGGACTCAAAATAGCTATTGATGCACAGCATTCGAATTTTCTTTAAGGGCCACATTTCTTTTGTATTTAAAGGGCATGCGTAATTTTTCAAATAGGCAGAACACATGTAGAATCTTTGCTAGGTGGAGTGCATGAGAACAAAAGGACCACGTGTGTTTCATGGCACATATTTTAGAGCAGTGGTTCTCAACCTTTCTAATGCCGTGACCCTTTAATACAGTTCCTCATGTTGTGGTGACCCCCAACCATAAAATTATTTTCGTTGCTACTTCATAACTGTAATTTTGCTACTGTTAATGAATCATAATGTAAATATCTGTGTTTTCTGATGGTCTTAGGCTCTACAGCAGCGGTTCTCAACCTGTGTGTCGTGACCCACAGGTTGAGAACCGCTAGCAGGGTCGCCTAAGACCATCGGAAAATACAGATAGATATTTACATTACGATTCATTAACAGTAGCAAAATTACAGTTATGAAGTAGCAACGAAAATAATTTTATGGTTGGGGGTCACCACAACATGAGGAGCTGTATTAAAGGGTCGCGGCATTAGAAAGGTTGAGAACCACTGACCTAGAGGATAGAGGTCCAAGGGGGATCAATCTTGTTCAAACAGCTTAATGTCATAAATGATGAAAGTGAGGCCCACAGAAACAAAGCAGCATAGTGCAATTACCAACTATCAATACTTAAGTTGGAAAGGAAGACACGGAGACTTTACAGGTAAGTCTGAAAGGTAATAGAGATGTTGGTACTTGGAAGTGTAAATAACTCAGGCTTTGAAATCACATGTCTAAAATGCAAATCACGTCACATTGTCTAAATCACACAAGACCGCCAGGAGTGACTCAGGCAGCCTGATGGTGCAGTGCAGTGTCCTGCAAAGGTCATGCTCATTTCAGTCCCTAAATGGCAACATAGCCATTTACAAACAAGCAAGCATCCATGAGGGAATCACTCACCTCAGAGTGGTCACCGAGGCCTGGGGACAGGCTATTTCTTTGATGAATACTCCTGCCCTGCCATTTATCTTACAGATTTCAGGACACCTTCACTCACTGTAATAAACTCTATCTCGAGCTTTTAGATCTCATTCCAAATCCACTTGTGTAGGGAGGTTCTATCCTTAAGCAAAGTCTTAATGAGGCCCAAGACTACCATAAAATGGGTGTGTATATATAAATTACAGGCTTTATTTCTAATTATCTCTAATCCCCATATCCAATAATACCAGAGAAATGTCTGTGTATTGAAGTTGGACAACCATATGCTAAGGAATGACAGAGAAAAGAATTAAAAAGAGAAAACTCAATGTGTACTATACAGAAGAGGTGAAATAGAGAACTAGCTGAGAGCTTATGTTCTGTTTCAATTCCTTTCTACCCTTACAGAATATCTATAATTAATTTTATGTTATCATGTATAAGCCCTCTTGGAAACCTTTAGATGTAAAGATAGAAAGACAGAGTCAAATCTGTACTCAGTAATAAAACAAAAGGTTGGGTTATGTTGATAAAATAAAATATTCATGATTTTAGTTTATTTTGTTGAATTTATTAATAATCTTTATATATTTATATTTGTATGGCTTTGAGCAAAGACAAAAGAAATACTCTACCGCGTCCCTGATCATACAGTTGTTGGAAGAATCAGCTAGTCTACTATTTCCCCAGCAGCAGAAAGACCAATCTTTTCAATAATACATTTCTTTCTGTACAGATTAAAACTCCATACTCATGGGCTTACCTAGGTACAGAGAAAAGAGGTCACTTGTCAACTAGCAATTGGCTTTTACGTTACAGGAATGTGAGTCATTTTTTTTCTTCACCTAAGTATATAGATTCATACATAGATGTAAATAATTCACCCTGCACCGCTGTTAGTTTAACATACAAGCCTTAGCTTTTTGTCCATTCTGTTACAAAGAGAATAAAAATGTTCTGGTTGCACTGAAAGAACATACAATTCAACCCTGCTCACATTTCCCAATAGTCCTCGAAATAAAAAGCCAAAAATGTATCTATTGTATAAAAATATTTCACTACCAAACCCATTTGTCCTATCAAATGTAAACCTTTAATAATTTAAAGGATCAATACATGATCTTAATAAATTGACGTTAACTCTCCATCTTTTAATAAAATAAAGGAGTTTTGTACTGATATGTAAATGGTCTTGCAGTTTTCCCATAGGATCTAGGTAGACTGAACAACCCCTTACTTACACCATTCCTGACACGCCATCCTGTTACCAGCATGGTACTGATAACATTACATTGACTAGCATTGTTGATCCACACAAGCTGGGATCTGTCAGAAATTAAACACAATGACTCATATTGGTATTATAGATATTTTTTCCCACAAAAGGCATAACAGGCAGCATGGATCCATTTTAGAGTTTTTGCTTTTGTTTTGTTTTCTGTCTTTAGGTCTATCTGGGGGCCCTCCCCGTTTAATGTGGGATCTTGCTTAAGTTCTTCAAAGTGTCACCAGGGTCAAAAATACTGAAGACCTCCACTCTAGGCCATTCTCTCAAGTTGGGTTATTTACAGAAGTTGGTAACCAGGGATCCTCCAGTTGTGTTCCAGTCACCCGCCACGTTCCTGGGATGCATTAGGCACAAATCATTACTAAGGGACTCCCTTCAGAGGGAGAAGATGCTCCCGGATTATTGAAAGAGTTAAGGAAACAGACAAATAAACAAACAATGCTCACATTCAGTTCCACCCTGCTTTCCATCACCATGTCTAAACTTTTCTCAGCACTTTTAAAACAACACACTTCCTATCCAAGGCCCATGTTAACACCATATACCTTAAGATTTCCTAACCACTCAGTTACAATATACATAGAGCGAAGCTTGTGTTCCCAACAGACATGATGCTGCTATGAGCATTTCTTTCTTTAAATCAACACCACAGTAAACTACCAACTACAGTGAAGACAGGACACACGGGCAACTCCAAATCAAGCTGTGATTTACAAGTCATTATTTAAATAATAACAATAATAGTAATCATATTAAAAGAAAGTGAAAACCTCACTTCTAGTCTTAAGATAGAGTTCCATCCGAGTCAAACTTAGAGGAATTTTAAGATAGGCAATTAATAAAATTGGTATATTTTTCCAGAAACGAGAAATGCTGTAAGCCTTTCCCTACAATGACTGCTTTTAACCTATTCCTCCCCCCCCCCCGCCCCACAAAAAAAAAAAAAAAAAAAGCATGCAGGGGTATTTTCCAATGCTTGATTATGGCAAGAAGGAAGAAAAGTGATGGTTCTTGGTGTAATACACGCGATTTGTAGAATCGAGCATACAATTTTGCATAAAACATTGCAGGTTAAAATAACATTGTAGGTTGCAAGCCATTGCATTACAGTTGAATAATTGTCACAATTAGGTTTTGTAAAATTTAAAACTCTAGATTTTGAAGTGAAACAATAAAACTAAATTCTTAAGTGATGACTTTGACCTTCATTCAGCACAGAATAGCTATTTTTTATTTGGGCTGAAAAGATTATTTACAACTAACATGGATTGAGTCTTGGTAAAAGTCCAATAACACAGGAAGAGAAATATCCCCTCGCTTTCTGAATGAACAATGAACATGTTTGAGGTGAGAGATACTCCTAACACTGGCTGCTAGTCTCCTATGGGGCCAAGCATATACAACTGTTCTTTAACCTAAGTCAACATGGAAAGCACCAAATGACAATTTAGATCTATAAAACGGGATTTGCTATTCCACCCTCCATAACGAATGATTCACGACTTAGATGCAGAGACACAGCTAATGAAGGAGGTGTTGATTGGTGCCATTCAGTAGCTCATTTGAGCTGCCTTTTAAAATCAGGGCTTTGTTTGCATCGAATCCGAGAACTCTTCCTAAAATAGAGAAATACATATATCAAAGGAATTCAGGAAAAGCAGGTTAAAAATAAATAATCTTACAACAACATTTTAAATCTTTTTTAATGATTGAAAGCAAGGAAGACATATATAACACTGAATGCTAAACAAGTCTTTGAATTTCTCTTGGGATTTTAGATATATATATATTTAATAGTATATGTATATATATTTATATATATATATATATATATATATATATATATATATTACATTTTGCGTGTAGGCCAGAGCTGTCTAAAATATCTCTTCATAATAGGCTATAGGGATGTGTCAGGAGATAGAATAAAATAAGATCTGAGAATGTTCTCGGTTTAGTCGAGTCTGTGTGGCAATCGGCAGGGATCATAAATTTGAAGAAAACCGTGGCTTTTCGGCCTCTGGGTCTGTTTTTAAGACGGAGGAAGGCTCTTTCTGAAGAGGGGCCGCGGGCGGAGGGGGTGCGGGCGGGACTCCCCGGGTGGGGGGGATGGCTCCCGATGACATCTGTCGGAACAGGGTCACCCTCTGGGGGACGGTGCCCCGGCCCGCCGCCTGCAGGCTCCCGCCGTGGACGGCTGGCGCGGGCTGAGGGATGGAGGCCAGGGACTCGCCCACAGTGGGGTGCGGTCTGGAAATCGGGGTGGACGCCTCGTGGGGCAGCGAGGGCTGCGAGGCCGAGAGGGGCCGGACCTCCCGGGTCAGGCTGGCGTGGTGCAGGGCCTGCGTGCTCTTGTGCACGTCGGCTTTGGGCGTGGAGCTGCCGCTGGGCTTCGGGGGCTGCGGGGGCTGCTGCGGGGGCTGCGGCGGCGGCGGCGGCGGGGGCTGCGGCGCGGGGGGCGGCGGCGGCTGGTGCACCAGGGACAGCTGGGACGCCGTCGGGGAGGCGTAGTGGAAAGTTCGGGCGGCCAGCGGGCTCTGGACCGGCGGGCTGCAGACGGCCGTGGTGTAGGAGCAGGGCGAGAGGATGGCCGAGGGCTGCGGGGTCTGCGTGCCGGGGCTGGGGGAGTGCAGGTTGCTAGGCGACAGGCTGGACGCGGGGTACACGGGCGGCGACTGGGTCCTCAGGCGGGAGGTGGGCGTGGCAGCGGAGGAGGCGGCGTTCAGGGCCGGCATCTGCGGGTAACTGATCGGAGCGATGGCCTGCACCATCTCCCGGTCGTGTTTCACGATCTGCTTCAGGATCTCGTTCTCCTGGTTGTTGAAAACACCAGTGTTAAGATCCTTCTGGAACTTTTGCAGAAGAATTGAATTTTTCTTGCCTGTCAGCGAAAGAAAAATAAGCGCTTAGAACGCCTACCCACGACAGGCGGCAACTCCGGGGGCAGTGGCTCCTGAAAGCAAGTCGGTCAGTGTGCCCTGGGGGGCGGGGGGGGGGGGGGGGGCTCCGAAGCCCAGTACTCACCTGCACAAACAGAAGCGGGGTCCTGCCCTGGGCGCTTCCTGCATCATTCTGGAAAAACCCCACCTCCCATCCAGGTCAAGTTGAAAAAACTGTAACGTGGCAAAAGCCATCTTACAGAAGAAATGGAGCAGTGTACAGGAGGGCTCCGGGGCAGAGCCGGGAAGAAAGTGGGTAGGTCTATTTTATTCACCTCACTCTTTGAGGCAGAGGGAGGGTGAGGACAATGTGCCCAAGAAAATGGGGCTCATGAGTAACAGGGCTGGGAAGGGAAAACAGCAAATGTGACATGGCTGTGTCATCCTCAACGAACCAGACACACCTGTCTCACGGGAATGCTGGACCCCAGTCCCTGGGCCTCACCCACTGCTCAGCCAGAAGCAGCATTTTACTGAGCTCCCCCCATGCACGTTCGAGAAGCGAAGGACGTTGTTTTCGACCAGTGTTTTCGACCAGTGATTCTCTACCCTACCTGCATATCAATCTCATCTCTGGGGCTTTAAAACACACGGAGTTCCATCTGTACTCTACCACTTAAGTCGGGATGAGCAGACTTGGGGTCCAGGTTTGGACACCGTAACAGCTAATTTCCCCCGGGGGATTTCTGCACAGCCCTCATTGAGGACCACGTCACAATCGTCCTCTTCTGAAAGGCTGTGAGGGTCTAGCAGGGGTCCTCAAACTTTTTAAACAGGGGGCCAGTTCACTGTCCCTCAGACCGTTGGAGGGCCGGACTATAGTTTAAAAAGAAACTATGAACAAATTCCTACGCACACTGCACATATCTTATATTGAAGAAAAAAAAACAAAACGGCAAAAACACCCGCATGTGGCCCGCGGGCCGTAGTTGGAGGACGCCTGGTCTAGAGTGTGGTGGGCTCTCAGCTCACTCCAGAACTCAGTCACCATAACCATCACCCCTCCTTCCTGCCGCGGTCTCCCCAGGGCTCTGCAGTTAACAGACATTCTGTGGCAGAATAACTACTAGCACCAGGAGTAGGCTGATGAAAGCGAGGGGGAAATCAGTGACTTTCCATGACATCATTCATACCCAGGTGAACATGGTAACTAAAAAGGGAATCAATTTGCCAAATCACTTAATGAAGTATGACATCTAAAGGGACAAGAAATATTTTTGAATGAAAATATATGCTAAAATTTACTCAATGCTGAGAAAAACAATCGTTTTTATTTTACTTTATTTTTGATCTTATTGATGTACAACTGACATACACATCCTATTAGTTTCAGGTTGCAATCATTTTAAATGACTGACAGAATGGATAGCTACCTATCTCTCCTTTCAGAATTGCCCTAACTTCCCAAAGAACAAACACCTCTAGGTTAGGAATAAATGTAAATACGAATTTAGCATATTTCCTTAACTAATTATAATATACATTTATAAGAAATGATGACAATTGAGAAGGATTGCATTTCTTTGCGACATTTCATAATCTAACATCTGTGACCTTGTGGAAAAATACTATGACTTTTATTGTACTGTTAGAATTTTGTAAGAATTAAAAATGCAAATGTTATTGCAAGCAACACTCTGTGGCAGATGATCGACACTGTCTGACACAATTTGAGCTTGCTATAGCAACAAAGTCTAACCTATTCTGGTGCTCTCCTCTATGAGACAAGCCGTTATACAGACTTAGACAGTGTTAAAAAAAATAATAATAATAAATAAATAAATAAATATGCAAATGTTTGGTGCTTACTAGCAATTTCATTGCCTATACTATTAATTACGAACCATGTCATGCAAACCTTTTTTATAAACATAAACTGCAATAAATTAGAGGAGAATGAAGCTGTATCAGATAAAGAGATATTTCCTATTGAAATAACCTAATTTTAATGCTTTCATTAAAGATGTGGAGCTGGTTTAGGAAAAGAATTTATATGCTCAGAAATTAGTCTCTAGTTCTACATGAACATTCATGCACCACAATGAGGGAAGTTATTTTCAAATTAAGTAAAGATGCTTAGAGGAGTACTCACTTCTTTGATGGGCACTATGCCCTGTTAAATCTCTACGCTGTCATTGTGAGTCTCTAAGATATGTGTTAAGTCTAATGGTAATATCCAAATGCTATCTTTTTTCTCCTGACCTAATTTCAGATCCTTATGCAGTCTGTTATCCTATTAACATTGGTGGAAGGAAAGGTGTGAAATGCAGCAGAAAAGTTCACATATCCGTACATCAATCACAAGTCCTTACCTTAATAAGAGTGAAGCAGTTGCAATACCTCTTTGCTTACTTTCAAGTGATCCCAACCCTATCTCCTTTGAGTTCATTGATTCCTTCAACCCACCCTACCTCTTGTCAATAAAATTCACTGTGCACCAGGTACTGTGGATGTAATAGTGAATTAGACATGATCTCTGCAGTTACAAAGCTTAGCATCTCTAGTGCAATTACAACACTAAAAGCAGTGCTGTGATGAAGGAACTTCCCGGGGATATGGGAGAACATACCTGGGTACTCAGCCTATCAGGGGGTGGGGTGTCTAAACTGAGAGAGGAAGACTAGTAGAGTTAAGCAGAGAAAAGGGGCAGAGCATGGTAGGATGGGGAGGAGTATCTGGGTGTGTAAATGAATGCATACTTCTGATGTCACAGTGTCCCAGCAGATCTTGGGAAGTTAACTGCAAGCCAATCTAATGTAACTTGACTATGGAAAGTATTCAACTCTTTAAACTAGTGTAACTAATAAGGCTAATTTATACATTTTTTATTTCAGAGCAGAGAAGACTAAAATAAATTGATATTTGCAAAGAGAAGCATCTATGTAGGACATTTCTAGCAAGGCTTTTTTTCTGCTTGAGTCTGCATTACAAATATTTCCAGAAGTTTCTACTGAGACAGTTATTTAACACAAATTCTCATTTCTTAATATAAGGATAAAATGTGAAGTTGAACCTTAAAATAATCCTTGTGGTAACTTTGGTTTGTAATGTAGACTCAGACATTGGCATTTTAAATTCTATTTTAATGCTATGTAGAGTTTTTATCATTGCTTTTTACCTGAAAATTCAAATTGTATTGGCATCACTGGGGAAATTGGATTGCGTAGCTAGTAAAAATAGAGATGAATAAGTAAACCTAGAACACTGAGAAGAAAAAGTTAGAGCCTCAGATCTTTCTAGAAATAGGGCTACAGCTAACTGCTACTTCTATGCGATTGAACAATCAATCTGTGAACTAGCATCTGGGACTGATGACTGCAAATATGTATCAGCCCACTAGATTAAAACTGAATTGTGCATAAAGAAGACAAAGCCAAAGAGAGTACCTATCCGATCTAGTCGGTCAATGGCCACCGTCTCAAAGGCTCTTCTCATCATCGGATATTCCTCCAGGACCTCATTGAAGTTGTCCACAGAAAGTGAATAAAGACGACAGTATGTGTCAGCTCGAACACTGGCAGTGCGGCGTCCCTTGGTCAGCAGGCAAATCTCTAGAAAATCAAGAAGGACAGATTTGTTTGGTCATTTTCTTTTAGAGGCCATTACAGCCTCCCCAAATTAAAGGTAGAATCTCCTGGTGTAAGAAACCAATGATTAGCAGCATCTTCTGTTTTATCAGCTAATTCCTTTTGACAATTAAAAGTATCCAATTGCCAACACTCAATCTTAAAATATTCATCTTCTTTTTTAAACAATTGAAGCTTTTGGCTCAAAGGGGATGCTGAGACATATTTATCTTTCCTCAGATCCCCATTCCATTCCCCTTGAAATAACAACAACAAAAAAAGAAGCAGGAAGGGAATACTAAATGCACAATAGAGTTGAAAACAGGAAGAAGCCATGCTGAGGTAGAAGTTTTTTTTATGAATTCTGGAAGTGAGGCAGAATGGTAAGAACTAGGAAAATTTCTTGGCACGTGGGATGGGGAAAGAGACAGCTGAACAAACTGGTTGAGCACTTTACAGCCAGATACAGAAGGTTACTGGGGTGGAAACCCTTGAGTGCCTGGCAAATGGCAAAACTGAGAAAACAAGAACTTTGCTTCCAGGGTGACCGTTCCTCCCCCCGTGCATTATGCACTCGTCCTGAGGTTTAGATAGACCCCCTGACTTTTATATCTCTGGTCGTGTGGTTTGGACCCTCCCCTGACCTTTCCTCCCCTGGAATATTGCTAGTCATGTGGTGTTAGAGCCCCCTTAGAGGAGAAATGGAGGCCAGAGATAGCCTCACAGGAACCCCATAGAAGTCCTCGCTTGACCACTCTCTTGAGCAATAAGCCCTAGAGCTATCATGTAGGCCTCAGTTGTTTTTCAGATCCAGGCCCAGAGAAGCAGCAAAGCCAGATGAAGTGATGCCATGGCTGACATCAGGACCAGCTGCGATGACTAATGGCCCCCTACTTTGTAAATGTCAATTTATTTTAATAGACACCATGATCCTGAAAGGACACACCTAGGAAAGCTAATAAATATAATACTGAGATCCTTCCTTGAGACCTCCAGATAAAAGCCCTCAAGACCAAGGACACAGTGCATGCATCCTCTTTGAAGCAAGTCCACTGGTATCTCCTTTTTTGAGTGTATTTTACTTCCTTTTCTCTTAAACTCTAAGCGTTTCGGTGAGACTTGCAACCAGGGGAGCAGCCGGCAGTGGCAGCTCATCCTAGGCTAACCCCCTGAACCTGTCTCCGAGGCCCCCTTTTCTTTGACTTTTCACTGAGCTAACAGCAGCCCTGCCTTGGCTCACTTCTGCCTCTGCGACATTTACCTCTCGGTGAGTCCATGCAGCCCAGCCTGGCTCACTTCTTTCCTATGTTTCTAGAGAACCAAGGCAGAGCACCACCTCCACTTTCTCCTGTTATCTCTTCTTTCATAATCCCTTTCTTTATTTCACTATCGCCACCTTTAATAAACATGTTCTCAAAATCATCTGGACTCATGTTGTGAAATCATTCTTGTACAAAGTTAAGAACCCACACACTAGGCTGGCCTCCGCTTGGGTTGCCAGGGAGCGTGGCCAGCCTGCAAACCACCACAGGCTCCTCGCTCAGGCCGCCCCATGCCCCAAGGGAACCCCACCCTGATCCGGGACACCCTTCAGGGCAAACCAGCTGGCCCCCACCCATGCACAAGGCCTCTATCCTATCTAATAAAAGAGTAATATGCAGATTGACCATCACTCCAACACACAAGATGGCTGCCCACATGTGGTCAAAGATCCTGCCCCCATGTGGACACAAGATGGCCACCACAAGATGGCCAACAGGGGAGGGCAGTTGGGAGGCACCAGGCCTGCAGGGGAGAGCATTTGGGGAGGGATCAGGCCTGCAGGGAAGGGCAGTTGGGGGGGGGGACCAAGTCTGCAGGGGAGGGCAGTTAGGGGTGACCAGGCCGGCAGAGGAGGGCAGTTGGGGGGGACCAGGCCTGCAGGGGAGGGCAGTTAGGGGTGACCAGGCCTGAAGGTGAGGGCAGTTGGGGGCAAACAGGCTGGCAGCAGAGCAGTTAGGCATCAATCAGGCTGGCAGGGGAGTGGTTAGGGGGTGATCAGGCTGGCAGGTGGAAGCGGTTAGGGGCAATCAGGAAGGCAGGCAGGTGAGCAGTTGGGAGCCAACAGTCCTGGATTGTGAGAGCGATGTCTGACTGCCCACCGGGATCGAGCCTAAACGGGCAGTTGGACATCCCTCACGGGGTCCCAGATTGGAGAGGGTGCAGGCTGGGCTGAGGGACACCCGCCCCCCCGTGCACGAATTTCGTGCACTGGGCCTCTAGTATCCTACATAATAAAAAGGCAATATGCAAATTGCATCACTCCGCTACGCCCACGATTGGGCCGGCTGGAGGCGCGGGGGGCGGGACTCAGGGTGGCCGATTGGCTGGCAGTAGGAGCGGGGGGCAGGGACTCGCGAGTCCCCGTTCCTCCCGCAGGCCTAAACGGCTGGCGCTGTGGGCGGCAGAAGACGCCGGTGGCGGTGGTGGCCGATTGCGTGGCTGCCGGCACCAGTTTTCCGCCAGCACCAGTTTTCCTCTGGCCACCGCCCCCCATCGGAGTGCCTCCCAAGTCCCGCCCTCAGCCTTCAGGAGGCGCTTCGATCAGGGGTGGCCAGACGAAAACTGGTGCTGGCGGAAAACTGGTGCTGGCAGCCAGGTGAAGGAAAGTCTATTGCACGAAACTTCGTGCAACGGGCTTCTAGTTTCCAATAAGATCAGTATAAAATTTTTATTCCATATGCACTGAGGGTGTCCTATTTAAATAACTTCTAGGGAGAACTCTTCATTGAAACATAGCTTCCCAAAATATCCTATATAATAAAGTGGTAATATGCAAATTAACCCTCACACCCTCACAAGATGGCTGCCTACGACCAGGCTGGAAGGGGGGTTAGTGAGGCATGAACAAATGACTGAACAAGCAGGCTGCGTGGGATAACCAGGCTGGCAGGGGGGTTAGTGAGGGATGACCAAATGACTGAACAGCAGGCTGTGTGGGGCAACCAGGCTGGCGGGGTCCCATGAGGGGTGACCAGGGCAGCAGAGGGGGGGCCTTGGGGGTGACCAGGCCAGCGGGAGGGGGGGCAATAGGCGACCAGGCTGGCAGGGGGGGCAGTTAGGGGTGAATAGGCCAGCAGGGGGGGTGCAGTTGGGGGCGATTAGGCTGGCAGGGGGGGCAGTGAGGGGCGACTAGGCTGGTGGGGGGGCAGTTAGGAGAGACCAGGCTGGCAGGGGGGGCAGTTAGGGGCAATCAGGCTGGCACACAGAGGCAGTGAGGGGCAATCAGGCCTGCAGCAGGGGGCAGTTAGGAAAAACCAGGCAGGCAGGCAGGTGAGTGATTAGGAGCCAGTGATCCAGGATTGTGAGAGGCATGTCTGGCAGTCCAACATCCCCTGAGGGGTCCTGGATTGGAGAGGGAGCAAGTTGGGCTGAGGGACACACCCTCACAAGATGGCTGCCTACGACCAGGCTGGCAAGGGGGTTAGTGAGGAATGAATCAATCAACAAATGTAAAGCAGAATGACTTATACCAGGGTTGAAATATTCTTCATAAAATGAGGTGCTCACATCTGAACACAACATTCCAAATAGCCATATCATTTTGAGGAGTTTTGACCCTATCCACCAGAAGTCACATTGCTCTTATCATTTATCTATTATAGATTATGAATTTGCTTAATACATTACTGTTTTATATTGTTGGATATGTAAATGTCTCCATTAAGGTTTATACATTCCACTCTTTAACCTCTCATCCCTTTCCCTACCTTAAGAGGTCTGTGTCTTAAAATTCCATTGTGACTTCTTCAAGTGTCTAATGTCCACATATGATCACCTTTACACACTACTATCTATAAACTGTTATCTACTATATATTTATAGGGCTTGTCCTTGGCAAGTTAAAATACTTGATGGACTATCCCAGGAATTCTGAGAAGACCTTTTGAGCAGGTAGGAAACATTGCTAGCCCCATGCTGGCCATGTGATAAAAAGAAGATTAAAGAGGACCTGTTAAGCAACTGGAACAGAAATCACACAAAAATATCAAAGCTAAGAAGGGTAAGAGCATGGTTTCCCTACTTCTATCCAACTCTAAAAATCCACCAGACTACTACAAGCCTTTCCTTTTGATTTTACGTCTACCAACACTCAACTCTTTAAAAGTTAATCAAACACTTTGAATTATAAATGCCTTTAAAAAGCAGCCAGCTTTTAAAAAATTCATCAAATGAATTCAGCTCTTAGATACCTCAAGTGTGTGTGTGTGTGTGTGTGTGTGTGTATGTTCTGAAGTAATATCATGACAGCTTTGTTTTCCTATGTGGTTTAATATGCTTACCCAAAACGAAAAAGGAAAGTACAGCAGAAATAATAGTCTAAATAGAAAATATATTCACTAGGTATTTCTGAGGTGAGTCTACTACAGAAAAAAAAAAAAAAAAAAAAAAAAAGTCTCCCCAATTTTTCTCTGGCTTTCTCTTTTTCTTCATTACACACATACGTATGCACATTCACGCATGAATAATAAAATGGAGATTTAAGTAGACATTTCCTTGGTTTATTTAATGTAAAAGTTAATGCTCAACTGATTCAGACTGGATTCTTTAGTGCAGCATTTCCCACACTTTAATATGCATAAGAATCACCTGGGTATGTTGCTAAAAACACAGATTAGGATATAGTTAGTCTGGAATGGGGCCCGAGACTGCGTTTCTAGCTGGTTCTTAGGTGATGCCAAGGATAGGCTTTTTTTGTAAATGAAAAGTTGCAGTTGCCAGACCTACATCTACACCAGGTTTCCTTGTTTAAGAGAAATTGGGAAAAGGTGGCAAAAAGAAATGGAAATTAAGTGACAGTAGGAATTTAAGTCAACAAATGGTTTTACTGTAACCAGCACCTTGGAAGAAAATATGAGGATACAAAATAAATGAAAGCACACTGACTGATCCTGTCTCACAGAGTTTACAATTTATTAAAAATTCAAGCCTATCTTACATAATAAAAAGGTAATATTTAAATTACCATCACTCCGCTACACCCACGATTGGGCCAGCGGGTGACACAGGGGGCGGGACTCGGGGTGGCTGGGGTGGTGATTGGGCCGGCAGGACGCTGAGCTCGCGTTGCCAGCGGCAACGCGATCTCAGCGTCTGCGCCATGGCTGTGCTGCGGCACAGACGGGCCTCTGGGGCAGCGAGCCCACGTTTTGGAGGTTTGGAGGCAGCGGGGCGGGGGGGGGGGGGAGGGCGGGCAGCGCGGCTCCCCGGGGAGGAGTCTGGCGGCAGTTGGGCCGCAGGAGCATGTGGCGGCGGCCCCAGCCTTCCTGGGTGGGAAGCAAAGGCAAGACCCTGGCCTGGGCTCCGGCCGCAGGAGGACCACGCCCCCGCCCTGCCTAGCCCTAGGGGCCCAGGGACTTCGGAGCTGCCAACCAGTGGACAGACAGCTTACACGTGCATGATTAAATCATGCACTGGGCTTCTAGTTATATATATAAAAAAAGATTGAGAATAATTTCAAAGCTAAACTGTCTGCTAGTGACTTGAATGTTGATTAAAATCTTAAAGTCCAGATAATACAGCATTCATCATAGTACAGTTCTGTACACCTGTGGTGGCATGAAGGGCTTGGCGTGGTTCGGCTCTGCGGGAAGTGTAGAAGTTGCATTGCTTCGCCATGAGGATGGAGAGAACAGGAAAAGAGGAAGTGCGGGGAGGAAGATAGAGTGAAATAGGATCCTGAGCATAGGCTCAGAGAAGAGTTTGGGAAGGGGTTTCATGGAATTGTAAGAACAGCAGCCTCAGGGTCACAGAAGCTTGATAAGGCATAGCGAATATTCCTCCATGAATAAGTAGTCTGGTCTTGATCTGCCGTGTCACTGCAAGGCTCTTCAGGAGGGAATTTGTGCCTCTGAGGAAAGGAGGTCATGTGGAATGCAGTGGGTGTTCTAGCCCTTTAAGTATTGCGCTGTATATGGGAAAGGCACTCCACCTCTCTTTCCCTAGGCCAGTGATGGGCAACCTTTTGAGCTTGGTGTGTCAAACTTCGCCAAAAAACTGAGCATAACTCGGGTAGTGTGTCACTTTGAGGAAAAAACATTATTTCGCAAATGTTTCATCCTTGGCATGCGGCCACCTCAGCAGCCGCGTGTCATCAGAAATGGCTACGCGTGTCAGTATTGACACACGTGTCATAGGTTTGCCATCACTGCCCTAGGCGGTAAATGTGTTCTCTTTCAAATCTTTTGCTTTATGACACAAGAATATCAGTTTACTGTTGGCTTGTAAAATGAACTGAGAGGGAGGTTCTTAGTAGTTAAAATACAAATTTGTAAAGGTTTGTGTAGGGAGCTGTTATAGGGTTAAGCCTCGGACTGACTTGCTGGCAAAGTTACAAACAAGTCCCAGCTTGGAGGGTACAGTCCTCTAAGCATAATTAAGCTTGATCTTGTGACTGCTCCCTAGATCTTTCCTGGGTAGCTAATGGGCTGTGGGAGGGGCAGCAAGTGCTACCAAAACAAGTGAGACTTACAAGAACATTGTAAATTACCTTGTTTGCCCCTGACTATAAATAAAGCATCAGTTTTGCAGTCTGGATCTGTTCTGTGGCCTCAGCAAGGCACAGAAGATCCACCTAGACCCAGCTTATTCTCTTGTCTGTCTTTTTCTTCATCCTTCACTGGCCCTCCCTCAGGCTTGCCGGACCCTTGGCTGTGCTGGCGCGGCCCAGTTTGGTAATATTTGGGTACAAGGCGATGGGGAGTTGTCTGATATAAAGCTTAGCACCCAGAACAAAAGTGTTCTCTTTGAAGAATCACTGTAAAAGAAATTTCAAAAGAACTTGAAAGGTAATGAGGCATCTGTGATTGTGAACCTAGACATTTAAAAAAATCACCAGAGATATCTGTCCTGTGAGTCAGAACTTCAGTTTGTATAGAGTCTCAAGTATATCATATACTAGTATTAATAAGCAACAATAATCTAGCTGGGCCAGCATGGCTCAGTGGTTGAGTGTCAACCTATAAACCAGGAAGTCACAGTTTGATACCCGGTCAGGGCACATGCCTGGGTTGTGGGTTTGATCCACAGTGTGGGGCATGTAGGAGGCAGCCTATCAATGATTCTCTCTCATCGTTGATGTTTCTATGTCTCTCTTTCCCTTCTTCTATAAAATCAATAAAAATATTTGAAAAACAAATAAACAAAAACAATAATCCAAATCAGTAATTAGTTTAGTTAATAGCACAATTAATTGAGGTAAAATGTATTAAGGGATAATAATGAAAAGGGAAATATCTTACAGAATATCTCTGCTTGTATTATCTTATTCTGAATGAACTAAATTTTGAGAAAAGACTAATTTTGAAATAAGGTTCTATCAACAGTCCTACAGACAAATCCAACCATCAAATTTTTTTACTGCTTTTTGTACTGAGTTAAGAATAGTTTCCACATATTTAAGGTTTCTAAAAAATAAATATAAAGACATATGTGGTGGAGACCATACATGGCCCACAAAGCCTAGAATATTTACTCTCTGGTCCTTTACAAAAAATATGGTTTAAATGGATTTCTTCCTCTTCCACATAGATGCCCTTTAGGTTGTCCTAATCCTGGAGGAGGAGGGAGGACTTTCTCAGCTAGGGCTCCTCATGTGGACCACAACACACAGAAAATCATTTCAGTGGTGATGTTCTGAATTCTCACAAGGCTGGTACATCAGCAGTACCAGGCTAGATGCATAGGTGCTAAATCAATACATTAATTATAATATATACTTCAAGACAATAGGGCTTAATTCCCTCTTGGATCTGGTTCCGAAGGGCTGGGGAGTAATAAACTAAATTGGGCGAGGAATAAGTCAATTATAGGAACAAAGATGGACTCTTACAATTTTTGTGAGAATTTCTGTTTATGAGGCTAGTGGATCACCTTTTCTGCTCTTGTGCTAGTGCCAGCTTTCCGAAGGAAAATTAATTTTCCTAATGGATTGTGAACCAGAGTCATGTTAATCTTCATCCTGCAAACAGAGTATTGATGCTCCTGGACATTTGCAAGCTGCCTGTCCCACAGGCTCTCAGTCATGAATTCCACAAAGAGCTGCTGGACAAACATATGCATTAAACAATTGCAAGTGTGGCAGATGCTGGTGATGCACTTGCAAACAAAATGTACTAGTATATGACCCTTGCATTTTTAGAATGTATAGTCTAGCAAGCCCAAGACCCAAGTCATCTCTTATTCCCTCTCACCTTCATCCTTGCAAACTTGCTTTATCTACATTCGCTATCATGCTAAATGGCATTTCATTCAACAAAAGAGAACCCTCCCTTTCTCCTACTCTCCATAAGTAGCTGGACTGTAAATTCCATGGATCCTTCTCCATTGGTATCTTTTCTAATCCTTTTCTGGGGATTGGATTTAATCATCATAATTTGATATCTAGGTTATTTTAAGACCCTCCTGCCTATTTGCTTACACAGATGCCTCCCTCTGTGAGAATACTTATTCCTGAACATACATTTGCTCATTCCATTCCTCATTTTGAAAACCTTCAGTTCTTGCCCATTACCAGCAGGAAGGAACCCTAATTTCTTGCAAAGACATAGACCTGGATTCACTGCCTCCACAGTGATCCTGCCTTCCTCCCACGCCACATTCCAAACATCCGGAGTGCTGTGTGTGCATTTCCCCAAACCAACACACTTCCCTGGACCTCTGCTTTGACACTCACTGCTCCTTCCATCTGGAATGCTCATCCAACAAAAGTCCCCTCTTCCGCTGCCTCCTACTCAGCCATCAGAGCTCAAGCTAGGTGTCACCTCCTTCAGAGATGTTATTTTTATGGACAGATTCCTACATCTTAAGTTGCCGTGATTTTATCTTATGCTCCTAATGCATTGAGTTCTCATGATCTGCGTGTCTACTTGACTTTCTACATGGTTACTTTCTTGAAGACATACTGATTACAGGACACAGTGACTGGCATATAAAGTCTCCATAAAGCTCGTTGAGTAAGAAACATTAATCAAAGCATGGACTGTTAATATTTAGTTGATGCCTATATTAGTTATAACATAATCTATACTTATAAAAGGGTAATATGCTAATTAGACTGGGTCGACCAGACATCTTCCGGTCATCCAGTCCTCCTTCTGGACAAAGCCACAGTGGTGGGGGCCGAGGTAGAGGCGGTTAGGGGCGATCAGGCTGGCAGGGGAGCAGTTAGGGGCGATCAAGAGCAGGGGAGGGTAGATTGGGTCTATCAGGCCGGCAGGGGAGGGCAGTTAGGTGGTTAGGGGCTATCAGGCAGGCAGGCAGGTGAACAGTTAGGAGCCAGCGGTCCCGGATTGTGAGAGGGATGTCCGACTGCCAGTTTAGGGGTTGGGCCTAAACCAGCAGTCGAACATCCCCTGAGGGGTCCCGGATTGGAGAGGGTGCAGGCCAGGCTGAGGGACCCCGCCCACCCCGTGCATGAATTTCATGCACCGCGTCTCTAGTCCATATATAATGTTAATGCCTAGTATATAATAGGTTGAAAATGATTTTTATGTCAGTAGATCAATTAGTACGCTATCGATATGGAATAGGGAAGCAAATGATGAATGAGAAACAGAACATTTTGTTTATGGGCCTATATGTGTATGGGTGTGGTTATTTTGACACACATGATAGAAAACCTATAAAGCCCTGAGCAAGGGACCAGAATTACAAAGTTTAAGAAGATTCAGTCCAGTAGGCAAGCACAGATGATTTCATTGTAAAATACTTTAAAAAAGAGAACAACTGAGAATGCGCAAGAGAGAGGAGATAGTGCATGACAGCAAGGGCCAGGCTGCAGGTTCAGAGCAGGCTTATTGGAGGAGAACATTTGAAGAGTAGTTCAAGGCAGAAAGTTAAGTAGAGGAGAGAAAAGTGTTTGCCACCTGTGAAAATGTTACCATCTGTCTATCAGCTTTGACTATGAGATCTACCTAGAGAATTTCACTGGAAAAGGATGTTTTTCAGAGTTATTATAGACCTTGAGAGAATGGAAAGATGTTGAAAGACAGGGCCAATGGCTCTGAGCACACCACCCTCAGGCAAATATTTACTAAACAGATACATAGGTGTTTGTGAACATGCTGATAGAGAAAGAGACCACTGCAGCAAATGAATGCTTGATTTGTGCCTGCATCCACTTTACCAAAGCTAGTCTGGCATTATACACATAAACACCCACACAGACATATATAATTATTTATGCCTCGCAACCGCCCTGCAAAGTGAGAATTATCGTTTTTTTAAACAGACTACTGCACTCAGCTAAAAGAATTCGATTAACCTACTTAAAGCTAAATAACTAGTTGGTAATAGGGCCTTCATTCAAGCCCCAGTCCCTGTGAGTTCACTCTTATTCCAGCAGGACCCCCCAACCACCTTCCTGGTATTGTCTTGGGCGGATGAAAATGTTCCCCGTAAAGAAAAGAGACTACTTTATTCCACTGGAAGCCCTTTCTTTCCCAACGAACATTTGCAAAACGTCTTTGAGGAAGAAGACTGCGTTCGAATACATTGCTGCAAGGATGAAAATTAAGAGGAACCAGAAACAAAAATACATTCAGTTGATAGCTACGCAGGAGCCAAGCCATCCAAAGCCCAGCTCGGAGCCGGAGCATCTGTGCAGGAAACGCTTGTGTTAACAAGTCCGACTGTGTTTCCCAACTCCGCCAGCCCTTCCCCTTGGCTCCCGCAGAACCCAGTTTACAGAACACATCAAGCGGCGGCTTCTTGCTGAGAGGCGCTGAACGCTGCTTTAATTTCGCAGCCGGGGGCTGGTGCTTCATCATGGACCAGGCACATGAAACTGTGTGCGCTGGGAAGGCCGCAATGCCGGCCAGATGGCAGTTTCTCTGCAGAGGAGAGACCTTCAAGTCACACCGTTAAGTCTGCGAACCGTTTGATGGCACACTCATTCGTTTGGAGGGATGGAGGTTTCTTTATCTCTCCTAAGTGCTCTTCCTTCTTTCCTGTGCCCGATAAGAGTGATGGGTCCATTTCAGGTGGAAAAAACAATCTAGGTCAACCTTCAATCTCTCACACTCTGAGCGGGACTTCCAGAAGTTTCTATCCATAACAGAAGGGAAAATCGACTTTCCAAGTGCACAGTGAGGGTCACGCTTTACTTCGGGATGAACTAGATAATCACAGACCATCAGCAGTGGGTTTCCTGAGGTGAAGAAGCCAAAGCGGCTCCATGTTATTTCTCTCCTTCCATTTGCCACTCCTGTCCCAACGTTTACCTGGCACACTGCTGTTCAGTTTTACAGCTCAGCTCAGATGTGACTTTGTTCCTCCATCCAAGAACTTTATATTTTGGTCTCAAGGTGTCAGGTACCATTCTAGGTGTCTCAGGTGTAAGATGAGTTCCTTACTCTCGTGGAACTCACATTCTAGGAAGGACATAGAAAACCTTACCTAACTACACTTGAATAATGGCACCTGCTACAGGAAAATAAAACCCAGGGAACATATCAGAGGGATAGTGCACGTCTAGAACATGATACCCATAGGATTACTGATGTATAAGGCCTTTTTTTTTATCTGTTTGAATCATTTTTTTGTTTATTTAATGATTAGGTTTTTTCAAAGATTTTCATTTCCTCAGTTGAAAATGTAGCAATTCTGAAGCTCTGATTTCAATAGCAAGTTCTACACTGATAATCCTTCACAACCGCATCCTCTCCTCGGTGCTGTTTTAGCAAATTCTAGTCCCATTCCTGGCAATGCCCTAAGTTACCAATGAGGACCTTTTGTGAGAATGGCATACCCACGCCTTCAGACTCACTGGCAGAGTCAAACCTCGGAGGACCTTTTTCACGGAATAATCACTTCTTTCTTTGCTGTGCCGTTCCTCCTTTCTTCTCCCTGGCTGCTCAGGGCCTCCGGCATTTGGTTCAGGCACAAGCGGACCAATGACACAGCAAATGCAAAGCACTGAACATTAAATCCAAGACATCATTCTAAAATGTTGTCCTCTGGGCTGGAAATGAAATCTCCCCTCCCCTGATGCCATTTGTTTGTCTCGTTTTCACTCTTCTGATATCACTATGGACTTCTCACTCAGAAGCTGGTGGGAGTTAGGTTTATTCTTAGGTATTTCCAACACCCTAAACATATTTTAAAAATATGGAATTCCATATAAACATCTGTGGCTCTTTTCAGCTTTCAGTTACTAAGCTTCTTATTCATTCCTGTGGTCCCTGAGAAAAAATCTCAAGTTGTTATCTGAAAAGGTAACCAAGACCAATTATCACCAGTTTCTCCTCTCTTCACAGGTTTAGAGACACAAGGGCTTGGTTCAAAGAAGTCCCAACTAATGAAGGTAGGGATGCTGATTGTTTTTCCTAAAACAATACACGCCCTCCAGCAGACCTTCAAGGTATAAGTCTCCATCCACATGGTCATTATGACAAATGAGTGATTTCCAGGGGCTCCGAAAACCAGACCCGAGCTAGGACTTGTAGCAACACTACACAGTTCTCTTACTCTTAAGGCACCATGCACCATCAATTCCCATCTTTTCAGATAAACTCTCGTTATTGCTTTGGGAAGACATACAAAAGGCAAATTTAAGGTTTGACACAACACATAGTTAAGAAACTTAATAACACCTAAGGTTTTAGGCAACTGTAAACTTTTACTGGATAAAGTTCAGATTTATAGGGGAGAGGTTATGATTAAGTTTTAAAATTTACTTTGCTGGTTGCTCAAGCAAGAATACGTTCTGTAATAAAAGCCCAAGATGCACAATGACACTTTCAGAATGCATTGGCTCAAGTAGAGTCATTCCCCCTAATTTAGCTTGCCTGGAATTTTCCATTCACGATTATCTGCCCAGAGCATAAGCATTGTGAAGTCCTAGAGTACATACTATTCTTTTCTTCAACATCCTCTGTCCTTCCTCAGTGGATCTTATTGAGGCTTAAAGAGACCCAGTCTGTAAGAAATTAATCTCCATCTACACAGTACACTATCTTGGTAACGCTGTGTCACACAAGGCAAGGATGTGATCAGGCACCTGTGTGTTTCATTTAACCCAAAAAAAAGTCCAATCAGAAAGATCAGGCTCAGGATGATACAATGATTAGATGAAGTCCCTTCTCTCCCTCTGAACTGTGCATTATAGCAGACGCCCTAGCACTAAAGGCACCGACACAAAAAAAACAACTGCGCCAGGTCCAAGATTCTCAGCAACGAGGAATCAACATTTGTCTGGATCACTTCCGTTCTAATTAGAGAAGAAAAAGGGGAGATGAATAGAAAACAATATATGAAAGTATTATTCTGGTTTCTCTCTCACTGGAAAATTTATAATGATAATAATAATGATATCTTCACCTATTTCTATTGTTTCTTTACAAAGATAACCTACTAGGAATTTCAAGCCTAAATATTTATATTGTATTCTCTCTTCCAACTTGTAACAGTACATGCACAAACACGTACATTATGCATATAGAACTGATTTCAGTATTTAATTCAGTATTTAATTAGTATTTTCAGTATTTAAATAACTTCAGATTTCATTGTTCCAATAGTTCCAGTTTTTTGTTGAGGCAGGATGAATTGGTGGTTGTCCTATAGTTACAAATATCTTATAAACTCCCAGAAAATGAGAACTGTTAATGTGCTCATTGTAAGTCCTTACAACAGGAAAGTAAGTACTGAATTAGTAAGTGAACCACTGCATTGTTCAATGAATTCAATTAAGATTTCAAATGCTATTTCTCTACAGAGTCTGATATTTGTTTGACTTTAATTAATGTTCTCATTCATGTCCAGTATAACTGCATAAGTGGGAGTGGCTGTTAACTGACTTCCTAGCATCAAGAATATTTAGCCACATCTTTGGAACCTTCCATTCCTTTCTTTGGGGCACACATACATATCCTAGCAGAGGGGACCATTCATGATATGCCACTGAAATGTCACTGTGTTGTTAATGTGCTTCTTGCCACATACAGTATGTATGTGGGACAAGGAAACTGTTAAAAGACTTCTGGCATTTGAAATTGCTGAGGATATTCCAACATTTCCTTAAATGTATTATACCTACACAATAGGTGATGAGAGGCAATTTAAAGCACCAAAATTATTTCCACTTCAGTATCTTTTTGATGAACTATTCTGACCAGCAATTTGACTCTTTCCTACTAAGTAAATCCAACCGTGGAAAGACCTATCTCCATGGATAATAGACAGGTCAAGACAGTCACACTTAATTGGAGTGTTACTAAATTCAGATTGTTTAACAACAGGCTGAAATAAGTTATGTGTGTTTATATGTGCACAATGTCTTTCGTAATTCAGTCGAAGAGGAAAGAATCCTTGTTTTCTGAAATGCCATGAAGAAACATCACAGGTGAGAAGTTACAAAACCTGCACCTGCTGCGGTAGGAAGACCAGTGGCCAGAGGTGCTGGCCCACCTGTCACCGCGGAGCTCTGGGGCCCAGGCAGCTCTCGGCCCTCGTTTGTACAAGGATTCGATCCCTCCTCGTTCTAAATGTTACAAGAATGTTTCTGAATAATTTAGTTCTTAAAAGCATATGTTTGCTCTTCCATTTCACTGGATTTTGGAAATTGATATTCGAAATGCTAAAGATTATATATTTTTGCAGCTATTTAAATCTAATATGGTGTTATATCAAATATGTAAAATTAGTTAGTACAACGTCTGGCACATTAAGCATGAGTTACTTGGAGAATTTGGACAATCCTACGTGCTATTTCTTGGCGGTGGTGTTTGTACACCCACACTCATGTGTATAAAGTGAGGAAATGAGAATTTTCAGAGGTGAGATGATCCTCAATTTAAAACATTTTGAGATTACTTAGTCTACCCCAGCCTTCACCACTCATGTACATTGATTTTGAGTGAATTCCATTGCTACTGGGCTCAGACTAACACTGACTCAGGAGATACACAGATGGACACATTCTCCAGCGCTGAATTATTTGATGTGAGCACTGCATCAATAATGCCTCAATAATGTCTTTTTTTAAAATCCTCACCCAGGCATATATTCCATTAAATTTTTAGAGAGATAGAGGAAGGGAGAGAGAAAGAAACATCGATGTGAGAGAGAAATATTGATCAGTTGCCTCCAGTATGGGGCCTGAGCTGGGAATGAACTCACAACCCTTTGGAGTATAGGACAACACTCCAACCAACTGAGCGACCTGGCCAGGGCCTCAGTAACATATTTAGGCGTACCTGCTGCTCTGTACTACACCAGCCCCTATGCCTCAATTACTACTAACATCGCCTCACAGACCGTGCCCCAGGTGCTGTGCTGAGCACTTTATGTATGCTAGAATCTCTCAGTCCTCTTGGCAAGCCTGAGGAGGTAGGGATTAGAATCCTGATTTGACGGATGAGGAAACAACAGCCTCTCAGATCTAACTCTGACAACCACACCCTTAACTGTATCTTCCTGTCACACTTTGAAGAACTTCACAACCCGCCCCTGACACTTTCTATTTTTTTCACTACCCTTCAAAAGTGAGTTGTAGTTCATTTTTTTCCCAAGAGGACATGAATCATCTTAAACACAACCTGCCCCCAATTCCTTTTTAAAATCTAGGGTCTTGTCCTTAGAAAACATCCTCAAATATACAGCCTTCTTAAAAAATAATATGGCTTTTAGAATAGGCAAGAATTCATTTTAGATGCTCAGCAAACTTTAAAAGAAGCAAGCTGGCAAAAAGGCTTTTACCACCCATGCAGAATCACGGAGCTGGAAGGCTGTAGAGGTTCTAGCCTGATAATCACTTTGCAGAGGATGCTCCCAAGCCCCTAGGTGTTAATCAAGCTGCCTGGGGACATGCAGGTGGGTCCTACTGACAGATGGGACAGGATCCTTGCTCTGTGGATGCTGCACCCTCTGCCACATCATGCAGCTTCCTAATCATTCCATAGCTTTGTTCCTAAAGACGGAATCTGATCATTAATTTGCAACATTATGAGCGGAGAACCATCAAGCAACAATATAGGCATAACTTCTCAATTGCACGTGGTGCCTAGTTTCACAGGGAGACCTCTGTACCGTTGTATGATTTGGCAATGTGGACCTTCACATGTAAAGTGGAAGGTCGAAATTTAAGAGCATGTAAAACCTGGGCCCAGAATAAAAGCCTCTGTTATTAGCACCCGGGGAAGGCCGCATGGAAAGGGAGCGAGCAAGAGACAGAGTTGAAATGAGGACACAGGAGGAAGCAGCCATCTGTCCCCAGCAGTGAGGCAATGAAGTAACCACGGGACGCCACCCGCCGCCTGGATGAACCTACGTAGAGTGCACTGCTCAGATCCTACACAGTATGAGCTGGGGCATCTCTCAAATCAGCCCTTCGGGGGGTTTTACATGCACGTGCTACACTATGACAATGAGCCCGCATGTGTCCTATGCATATCTGCTACCTCTCCTACAGGATTCAAATGTGACCTTGAGAACATCAAAAAAATTTAACTACTTCCAAACGTATACTTAGTGCCTCAAGATATAACACTTCTTCTCCCCACAGAAAAACGGTCTTACTTCACTGCACTTCACTCTGGGCTGACAGTAGATAGATTAGCAGAGGTGAGAGGAGGAGATAATATTAAAAATAAAAACCCGAAGGCCAGAGTTGCCCATGTAGAGCCTGTACTTGCACACTTGGTTGCAGAATGCTTATCCAGATACACACTTCTCCCTCATTTCCAAACTCGCCTAGACTCCCGAATACCATGAAGTATGATATTGGTCCTTAAAGCCTCACAGCAGAATGATACTTTGCACAACTTTTATCCAAAGAACTCGAAGCAGTTTACTAACGTTAGCTCATGCGTCACACCAGCTGGGATGGCCCAAGAGCAGATCTGCTCAACTGAGGCAAGAGTTTAGCGATGGTGGACGGAGACTCTGAAAGCCCGGGGCGAGGCTGGAGAGAAAAAGACAGGAGCAGCCAAAGAAGGAACCAAAAGAGAATCTTGCTCTGCTCTTCAGCAATAAGTAAGGTTTTACCAAAATGCTAACTCTAATGAGTTTGTTCACATTTATTTTCCTAGAAACTTCTGTTAAGACCTTGTAAGCAAAACAAGAGAGTAGACATTTTATGTTGGAAAATGGAAAAAAATACAAATAGAGATCATTTGTTACAAGCTGGATAACTGACTTAATGATATGAAATGCTATTCAATTAAAGATGACTCCAAAATTGGATTCAATGCCACAAATTTTTATTCCATAAAAATGACATATTAGGGAATGTGCTAAGGGCGAGAATGCACATGCAATCATAAAGTGATCATCTATAAGTTTTCAACATAATATAAATCTTTTAGTTCTGTAGTTTCTGTGCATCTTATATAAAATTTGCAAATAAATCATGAAGAAAAATTAGAGATGGAGAGAAAATAGAAAAAGAGTGTAAATAATATGTGAAAGAACAAATGATCTTAAAAGTATAGCTTTGCCCTAACCAGTTTGGCTCAGAGGATCGGCCTGTGGACTGAAGGGTCCCAGGTTCGATTCTGGTCAAGGGTATGTACCTTGGTTGCAGGCACATCCCCAGTAGGGGGTGTGCAGGAGGCAGTGGATCGATTTTTCTCTTTCATCGATGTTTCTAACTCTCTATCCCTCTCCCTTTCTCTCTGTAAAAAATCAATCAATATATATATATATATATATATATATATATATATATATATATATATATATTAAAAAGTATAGCTTTACTTTAGTTTAAGTAGGCCTTCATTGAAATGCAGACCATTCTTGTCATAACATTTAAGGCATATGACCATTGTGTCCATCAGGATTCTTAGAATGGTTCATCCAACACATTGTTCTTTAACTAGCTCAATATTATCTTTCATTTAAAAATTTTTGTTTAGCCATTATTTCAGTGGTCATCTCCTAGACTTCCTTATTACCATCCAACAACTTACCCAACTTCACGTCACTACTGCTTGTATTTGCAGCTCAATTTATTCTACTGCTCTAACTCCAACAAGTCTTTTACCCCATCAGGATTTCCAGTTCATTAACCTTACTTCTTTTCCACTGCTCACCACCTTCCACATGAACTAAGTTAGAGTGCTTGGTCTATCACGGGGATGGCTTATAGATGCAGCATGGTCTGTGTATGTCCACAAGTCCTTTTTCTGGACACCACTTTGAGTTCAGTTCCTATGACTCTTTGCTCTACTGATATTCTCTTGTTCCCAGACCCACCATGTCTGCGCAGACTTCAGAAACTTTGTTCTTGCTATTCCTCATGCTCTTCCCTCAGATATTTATATGACTAGTTGACTCTTTTTATTAAGGTCTCTGCCACAATGTCCTTTTATTACCCTGCTTTATATTTTTCCATGGCATCTACTATGACTTGAAATTATTACATGCATTCATTTATTTTTTGTTTACTTGGTGCCTCCCTAATCGCATAGACTATTTAAATAGAATTATATCTTATTTATCACTATATGACAAATACTTAGAATTCTGCCTGAAACATTGAAGATTTTCAATATTTACTTGATGAAGAGAAAAAAGGAAGAAATTAAGGAAGGAAAATATATAATTTGCTTCATTTATGGGGTAAATTAACTTTGAAGGCTATTTGGGACTTAGCATGAAATAAAGATTGGAAAATTTACAGGAAGAATAGAGAAAGCAAGAGCCCTTTATACCATTCTGGATACAGTTGCCTTATAAACCCTTTTCACCCATCCTAGCAATCTAAAACAGTTTTATCCAATAGAGTAGGCACTTACACTCCCTGTGAATATTCATATTTAATCCAAATTAATTACAATAAAATGAAATCGCTAACTCCTCATTCACATGAACGCCAATAACTGCATCTGGCTAGTAACTACTTTATTGAACAGTGTTGAGTAGAGAACATTTTCATCACCCCACAAAGTTCTATTAGACAGCATTGTCTAGATTCTATTGCTTTAAATTCTAAAGCTATATTTTGAATCACTAATATAGTGAGATTAATTACAATTAGATAGGAAGTAATTAAAGCATTAACACCGAATTTCTTAGATACAGGAACTGCCTTGTGTTTCATTTAGTGTAGTTTGTAATTTATCATTATTGATTGTATTGACTTCCTATCTTGAGATATAGACAATGAATTTAAGAGTGAATAGGAGGCTTCACTGCCTTTCCTCTTTTAGGGCTGGGGAGAAAGCAGAAGAAGAGATAGAGATAAAGAGTAGAGAAGAGGGAAAATATATCCCATCCATCCATCCATCCATCTATCCATCCATCCATCCATCCATCCATCCATCCATCCATCCATCCATCCATCCATCCATCTGCTTGTTGTACAAGTTCCTACTGAGTGTCTGTGATAGTTCAAGAATTGTGCTTTGGTGCTGAAGGTTTAAATGGAAAGAAATCACAGTGTCTAAGCTTGTAAAATTCATAATGTAATATAAAAATTGACAAAATAATAATGAAACTGTTCAATCACAGGTTAAGGTCAAAGTGCTATGAAAACAGAAAGAAAAAATCATCTGTCTAGGGGAGATAAAATGATAACATTTGAGTGGTGTCCTAAGAATTATGAGAAGCAAAGCATCAGCCTGTAGAAAAAAAAAAATGTTTTTCTAACCAAGGGGGTCAATCTTTGCAAAGGCAAACTTTGCTTACTTAAGTAAGAACACATAGTCTTGGGGGTATTGGTTTGAGGGTGTCTGAAGGAAAAATTTAAAATTGAGATTAGAAAAATAGGTTGAGCCAGATTGTACAGGGCTTGGGCAATTTTGTTAAAGGATTTGGATTGTGTTATTCTTCATATAAAGGGTAAGGGGCACAATTTAGATGAACCTCCTTGCAAGAGGCACCGCTGTGGAGTGAATATAAATACAGAGAGCAAGCAGAGTGCAGGAGCCTCCTCTCCAGGAACCCAGGATTGCAGGCAGACACGGGAAATTCTGAGCCTCAGGCTAAGGGGCCCATTGCTGACTCTCAAATCACTCATGCAGACTGACTGTAAGGAGAAGCCTAAGGAAAACATTGATCTGGGAGATGGTTTTCTCTTAGACTATTCTTATTGGTAATGTACATGCTTTGAAAGTTCTCCAGCTGTGCTTGATAGAAAACCCTGATTCTCTCCACCCCTGAGCTATGCATCAAAATGAAAAAAAAAAAAAAAAAATCCTCCATCTGCTCTTCATTACCAGAAATTCCTTTAACAGCACATGCAAAGTTTATTACCACAAAAAGAAGCATTTGGATAACACAAGTAAAATGTAAATACCAAAGAATATCAGTAATCACAATTTAGCAATTTATGTTTTCAAAAGGAGAAATATCATTAGAAAATTACTCAAACAATTTTATATCCTAAAATGAATCATAATCTGATAGACTTACTTCAGCTGCTATAAAACCCCATAACTGGTGGGGTTTTTTAATAGATACTGAAATTTAAGAACTAGACAGAGGCACATTTTAAAAAATTAAATGCATGAATTAGAATTACACATAAAGATGAGAAAGTACATTTGCCTCACGGGGATTTTATGTTATTAGGTTCAAGTTATGGCCTGGCCTCTAATTATAAAAAGCCCCAAAGGTCTGGGTGAACATCACAGGAATACAAGGAACCAAGAATTGAAATAAGGACTTTTTAGTTTTCTCCTCCTTTTCTTTTCTCTTCCTCTTTTTCTATTTTATTAAGGAGAGCATGCATGATAGCTTCAAAATATGCCTTCTTTTTAAAAAACATATTTCTATTGATTTCAGAGAGGAAGAAAGAGATAGAAACATCAATGATGAGAATAATCAATCAGCTGCCTCTTACTAGGGATTGAACCCATGACCCAGGCATGTGCTCCGATGGGGAATCGAACCAGTGACCTCTTGGTTTATAGGTCAATGCTCAGCCACACCAGCCAGCCTGATCAAATGTCTTCTTAAGGCTCCCCCTGATCTTCATAAGTGTCGCAGACATTGGATTTACTCATCTGTTCTACACGGATGCACTTATACGTGACTTTATAGAATCCTAGGGCTGTGAGGTGAGGATACAGATGCTAACATCTCTCCCACCCAATAACCTAGCTAAACTAGTGATTGTACATTATCTGGTATTTCTAGGTGGGCTAACACCCGCAAAAAGATCTGTCAGAGTTGACTTGACAGCATTGAAGCAAATATTTCATGAGCCTGGCCTAAGGGCAGAACAAATGAGGAAGAGAGAGAAAAATCTCCAAGACTCATTGTTATTCTCTGCTGCTGCCTCCTCTTTGTCCTAAATATAATAGGAGCATTGGGCTAATCAAGTTGTGAATTTACCATCCACCGATTCCTCACACCTTCTAGAAAATCAGCCTCAGCTTTTGGAAATGTATGAGAGGCGCAGTGAACTGTAAGCTAGAAATCAGCAGATCCCTGGTTTCCTACAAACCATTCACAGCCCCCGGGGAGGGGTTGCCTGTCTGGTTGTTCAATCTGAGGCTCTCAACTTTAAATTCCACATGATCCTTATCTGGTCACAGGCATTTGGGACATAAAAATCCTAAATATGCACATTAGGTGTATAAAGTACTTGGCGGTCTCCTGGAGGCTGGCAAAACATTAGACACAGTTAAGCAGCGTTTAATGCCAAATGATTTATCACAGCAACCGACACCGGAAGTGGGCTCCTGCTGGTAGGCTTATTCACATGGCCATACCTTCAGAAAAACGTATTTTGACAGCAGGACAATTAAGAGGCAGAATTAATTAGAACACTTTCGTGTGAAAAGAAAAACGCCCCTTAAGAGGTGAGTGGGTAGAGATACTAACAATGAAACACCTTCCATTAGGAAAACAGAAAATTTTCTTTAAAATTATGAACTATTGAATAAAAAAAGCATCATTTGCAATTTTAATGAGGTATATCAATGCAACAGAATTTTCTCTTAGTGGATAATATATTGATCATATGATTAATAGGAGGGTCAGGTGAGCAGACAAATCTACACTAATAAAAGAGTAAGATGCAAATTGTCTGTACCTTTGCGACACCCGCCAGCCAATCAGGAGTGAGTATGCAAATTAACCCAGCAAAGATGGTGGGTTAATTTGTATAGGCAGGCACCATCCCAGCCACTCCAGGCCTCTGGGCAGCATGGGCAGGCGGAAAGGCAGCTCTGGGCCAGAGCGAAAAGGCAGCTCCAGCTGGAGCGAAGGCGGTGCCGGCAGCCAGGGGAAGGAAGGCCCATTCTTGCATGAATCTTCGTGCATCGGGCCTCTAGTAGACTATAAAACAGTTCAACGTTTACACCCTAGAGGATCACCATGTCTCTCTTGGAAAGCAGTGAGAACGGTGGACAAAACACAAGCTATGGGTTCAGATTCACAGCTGAGTTTGAAACCAGGCATTGTCCCTTTCCAGCTCCGTGCCCCTGGCCAGGTGGTCTAACTTCTCTGAGGCTCATTTTCCTCATACGTAAAAGGAGAACTATAAAATTTTATTTGCCCTGGCTGGTCTGGACAGTGGTTAGACCAAAGGGCCACAGGTTCCATTCCCACTCAAGGTCACGTACATACCTATCTGAGTTGCACATGCAGGAGGCAACTAATTGATGTGTCTCTCTCATGTCGATGTCTTCCTCTGCCCAATCCCCCTTTCCACTCTCTCTAGAAATCAATGGAAAAAATATCTTCAGGTGAGGATTAAAAAATAAATACAATTTCCTTTACAGGAGAAATCAAGAGGGAGTCCAGGAGCTGTTTCTTACAAGCAAGAGCCTCTCTTAGCTCCCAAACTCATTGTGTCTCCATCACCTGGCCCCAGCCAGGAGGACCAGTCTCAGCAGACACTGGATGCTCAGTCACCATCACCATAATTCAAACACAATCTTTACAAAAGGCTAAGGGGCTGACAATACATCTGATAATGTGGCTTATACTTCAGTCATTTCTACATCGCCTTATTAAATTTTTCTTTCTAAAACCTAAGTACCTACTAAAAACATAAGCTCCACACTGGGACATCTTGTCGATTTCCCTCAATGCTGTCTCCCCAGGGCCTTAGGCACGTTCCTAACACACAGTGGACACAGTGCCTGCTCCTTTACTGCACTCCCTCCCCTAGAACTGAACTGGGGAACACTGACTGCCACCGCGCATGTGCTGACCTACCACACTCCCTCCCCCACCTCAGCATAGAGAGACAGAAAACAACCACAAAAACCTGTCTGAGTTATAGAAAAAAAAAGTATTAATCTAGAATTACTGTTCTGTATTATTGTAGAAATAAGTCAGGTTAGGCACAAAATACAAAAGTCCGATTTTGACCTTTCTTTGAATAAGTCCCCTTATCACTTTGGACACTGTGTTTTGTGTACTAATTATGTTTATTTAATCTGGACATCTTAGCCAAGTGGGAAGAGCATTGCTCAGCTGATCCCTGGCTTTTCTGCTGAACTGCCCTGTGAACTGGCCAAGCTCTGTTTACACGAATATAAAATGAGTGTAATACAAAGGTCTGCTCTGTTAATTTCAAAATCTCATATTAGATTCTGAAAGAGTTATGAATTCTAAACCTTAACATGCTAAGTAGAATTTATTATTCTTAGATTCTAACTGCCTTTCATTATCTTCTTTGGTGTTTAAATCAAATAAATATCAATTGTGTGTGTAAAGAGAGATTGCTTAAAATTAAAATAGGGAATATATTGTTTAGAAAAGTTTTCTTACTCTTTTTAGAAATGAGGAAATCCTGAGATACCCAAAGTCATCTAGGGGATCACAAAGTGAACAACATAACCACAAAATTACAGACCAACCTCACTTGTAGATAGAGATGCTACAATGTGTTGAAGAAATAATGCAATAGGACAAAGTAGTTTTTATCCCCAAAATGATCTCATTGGCACAAGGACAATTTAATCGACTTTACTAACAGTTTCACCCACATACATCCAGGGAGGTAAATGTCCCAGCTGTGTATGCAATCTTACTCACATCAGCACACTCAACAGTATAGTAATTAAAAGCTTCTTTGAATGCACAAAACATGAATCAAATGTAGAAGTACATTCTAAATGCATAATAAAACTTCCAGAAACTTCTTTTTAAACTTTCTATGACATTTATAACACCACCCCTCCTTTTATTGCCTCAAAATCGTTTTACCTCCACACCATCTTCTGCCAAACAGGGCTCATAGGCTATACTTTTACTTCTTACTTCACATCTTTCAATTGCTCTCTCTTTTTTCTTCATTCAAACATGAAAGACCCCTTTTGATTCTTAGATTCTCCTAATCCTCTCCTTTTTCTTAGCACAATCTTTACAAAAGGCTAAGGGGCTGACAACACAAACTCACAAGAAGAAAGAAGGGTAGGATGACAAGGGAAGACAGAAACTTCAAAATTGTCCTTAATGGTTGAGCAGAAGTCAAAGAAGCTAATTTTTTGAGTTGTATGTTTTACTCAGCAATAGATTGATGAATAAGAACCTTATGGTTATTTTGATAAATTCAACGAAAGCATTTAATACAATTATAAACCTTTTCTAATAATTATTTCTTAGCTGTTATTGAAGAAAACATCTTAAACTCTTATTATTATTACTAGAGGCCTGGTGCATGAAATTTGTGCATGGGGTGTGTGTCCCTCAGCTCAGCCTGCACCCTATTCAATCTGGGACCCCTTGAGGGATATCCAACTGCCCATTTAGGCCCGACCTGGATCGGGCCTAAAGGGGCAGTCGGACATCCCTCTCACAATCCATGACTGCTGGCTCCAAACTGCTCATCTGACTGCCTTCCTGATTGCCCAAACCGCTTCTGCCTGCCAGCCTAGTCACCCCTAACTGCCCTCCCCTGCCAGCTTCATCGCCCCTAACTGCTTTCCCCTGCTGGTCTGGTCCCCCTCCCGCAACTGCCCTCCCATGCAGGCCTGGGTCCCCCCCCAACTGCCCTCCCCTGCAGGCCTGGTTCCTCCCAACTGCCGTCCCCTGCAGGCCTGGTCACCTCTAACTGCCCTCCCCTGTAGGCCTGGTCACCCCCCAACTGCTCTCCCCTGCAGGCCTGGGTCAACCCCAACTACCCTTCCCTGCAGGCCATTCGCCCCCAACTTCCCTCCCCTGCAGGCCTGGGTCCACCCCAACTGCCCTTCCCTGCAGGTCTTATTCCCCCCAACTCCTCTCCCCTTCAGGCCGGATTCCCCTGCAACTGCCCTTCCCTGCAGGTCCAGTCACCCCCAACTTCCCTCCTCTGCCGGCCTGGTCACCCCCAACTGCTCTCCCTTGCAGGCCTTGTCCCTTCCAACTGCTCTCCCGTGCTGGCCATCTTGTGGCAGCCATCTTGTGTCCACATGGGGGCAGCCATCTTGTGTGTTGGAGTGACAGTCAATTTGCATATTACTCTTTTATTTGATAGGATTATTGTATCATAAAATACAGTTGATTGGTTCTCAACTCATTAATTTGATTTGAATAATTTCTCTTTATAACTATGGAAATTTTTCTGTTTAAATAAATTTATTTCTTGTAACTTTGTTTAAGTTATGTCATTTTTGTGCAGTTATGAGAATGATCTTTAAAGGATGGTGGATTATTGGCTGCAAGGCTGGTCTCGGAAGGAGGCAAGATGAAATGCAACTATGGATTTTTTTATTATTGACACTAGATGTTCCCCATTTACCCCCCTTTGCTCACCTCTACCCAGCCCCCACAACCTATCCTCTGGCCATCACCTCACTGCTGTCTATTGTCCATGGGTTATGCATTTATGTTCCTTGGCTAATTACTTCACCTTCTTTCATCCAGACTTCCCCTCTGATAACTGGTTGGTTACTGTCTAATAAACAAACAAATAAAAGTGTGTCTCCAGTCTAGACTTCCTGAATCAGTACCTCTGACATTTGGAGCCTGAGCAACTTTGACTTTTAAATGGCTTCTCTGATGCCACCCTTGCCATCTGATACCTGAAGGAAGACAGGTAACTACCTGTTAATTTCAGCATGAGGTGGACTTGACCAGGACTCTGCAAAGCTATTAGAAGTGCCATGGAGACACAGAGTTGGGATACATTGATTCAGATGGAGAAGCCTTCAAAAGGGGTAGAAAATGATGACGTCTGTGAGGGATGAACAGAAAGTAACAAGGACCACTTAATAAGGAGAACTTATTTAGCACCTCACTGATGAGAATAAAAAAAGAGTTTCACTAGAATTCTCTCCTACAGGATAAATCGCAGATATTGGAAGGCAGACTTATTGCCTTTTTCTAAAGAAAACATTCCAGTTTTTGGTGTTGAGGAATGTTTAAACATTAAGCTTGACAAGGCCTCATAAACGAAAAACATGCCATTATAGACACTTTTTATCAGAATTCCAATGAGAATTTATATTCCAAACCAAGAAATCAACATTCTGACACCTCCAGAATTCTAAGGAAGACACATACTGAAGCAACTTCATGTCATCTCGGTTGTGTTTCTTTGGCACTAACCTCCGAAGTATGAGCCGTCGGTCAGCTTCATTTCTTTACTGGACTTTGTGATGACTCCAGCAACACCATGCTGAATGAAGTACATTTTTTTCCCCACAGCTCCTTCTCGTATGATATAATCTCCAGGTTGAAACACCTCGAATCTCAACTTGCTCAGCATGGCAGTCACAAAATTGGGGTCAGCGTTAGCAAACAGAGGCATCGTGGCCACAAGTTTCCGACAGTTGAAGTTGACTATCTCCTAGAGATGGAAAGAGTAAACCAACATTAGGAGCGATATTATTCATATCAGCAAGAAAGCATATACTAAAATTATATATATCACATAACATCATAATTCAAATTCAGAACCCAAACCTACATAAATTCTAATCATCTACATGTCTCTGCAACACCAGGGCTCATTTTATCGCCGTGTTGGAATTTTGTATTCACAGTTCCCAGTGTGGTACAGGCATATATTACACATTCAGTACATGCTAATTAAATATATACAAGTCTCAACTTTTACCACTTCGCATTTATTATTCTTTATGTAGCATGAGAACTTCTAAAATGTGGGAGAATTTTAGTCTCTCATATTTTTATGAAGAAAGAAGGCCACATTATTGCCTATTAGCTACATCACGACTGCTTTTGTGCTCCACTGTGTTGAACGATCTAACTCACGCCTACCAATAGGAATTCTGAGATGGGGCCCACTGCCAGACAACAGCTTTTCAATGTTTTTCCCTTAACATTATTCATGTCGGAGTGAGAACCACGGAGAGTGCAGAGATGGGTTCCATAAAGGAGTTTCTAATTCTAATCGCTACTTGTACATTTGGTTGGTTTCTAGGCTAGATCAGAAAACCCCTCCTTCAAAGCCTCTCCTGTTTCCATTGGAAGCCTTGGACTGGAGAGAGGTGGGAGTCCACTTTTCCTGACTTGTTTTATTTCTGGGCAGGAATTCTAAGCTAGAAGAACTACATGTTTAATTTCATTCTGTGGATTCTGGTCTAGATATGTCATCTCTCTGAACCAAACAGGGACCGACCAGCTTTAATCTTGCAAGTCAGATATGTAACGGAATAAACAACAGGCATCTAAAATTTACCACAATGCCATTTCTCAGAAATGTTTTCTCCAATGAGCTCTCAAAAGAAAAGGGTAGGGCCTGAATTTTTTTATCGTGCTTAAGACACGTAATAACTTAAGTAACCTCAGTGAAGAAGTGGATAGAGGGCAAAAAGAAATGGAGATCTGAATTCCCTGCTTTGGGGAAGTAACTTATACAAAACTCTGAATTCCAAGAGTAGGAAAGGTGGTTTCTCTAGTCTTGCTTCATGAAATGAACTGCTATGATCCCAGGATAGGTTAAAAGAATTCCAGCTGATACAGCGGGCACAGAAATTGGGGTCCACCCTGGAAAAGAAGGTCATGCATCCTCAACAAGATCTCATGAGTTTAGCAGAGCAGAGAGGTGTCTCTAATAGTGGAGCTTCATGGAGAGTTTTAAGTATTTAAAAATCAGCAGCAAGAAGCAGAAAATGAACATGGCACAACAAACAAAAGAAAGATGTTATATGTGGCACTTGGTGTGGCATCATCCAAGACCTCATAATGACAGTTGACTGCATTGGGGGCTGCATCCCAGGGCAATTTTGTGGACAGTTTTAACTGGTGCTAAAGAGTTGTGGTGGGTGTTGGGGTTACAGTAAGGTTTAGCACATAGTAAGTGCTCAATAAACATGCATGCATGTATGGATGGATGGATGGGAGGAAAGAAGGTGAAAAGAATGGAAAGGAGAAAGGAAGATGAAAAGGAAAGTAGGAAGTTGGCCTTTCATCAGTAGAAAAAAGTACTCACAAAGCCCAGTTTTATTCCTCTTGGGAACAGGTACCCAAAACGTTTACAATGCTTTCTCAAGCAGCCAAGTGTTATGTGTATAAAAAAATATGTTTTTTAGTATTAGAATACCTCTATACAACAACCACATGAAGATAAATGGTGAAATGGAATGAAAAGAAACAAAGGTATGTCATTAAAATGACTGAGTTGATTGTTTAAAAGGTACTTATTTCACATGAAAATTACACAGAAGAATGCTGTTGGGGAAAGGAAAAATAAGTCAGATTGCAGAGAAAATAAGAGTTTCAAACAAAAATAATAGACTCCTTACACCTATGTTCTTTCATTTCAACTCTACAAATGTTTCTCTTAATTGTTCTCTCACTTTTCATTTTAGAAAAATATTTGAAAGTTTATTTTACAAACAATTACACTGGTGTTTATCTATCTGAATAAGTCCTCTGTGATTCATTGCATATTCAGGGACACCTGCTGGAAGTGCCTAGAGTATGATATTGCTAGGTAATTTCATATTATCACTATTGCTGGAAGGAATTCATTCTCTCTCTTTCTCTCTCTCTAACTCTTATTTCCATGTAAACACTATTTGATTGAAACTGTGAATTCTAACAAGTATTTGATAGGAAACAATGAAATGAGACAATTTTCTTTGCATTTCTCTCCTTTTCATATTTTAGGTTGCATTTCATTGATGACTAAGCCACAATCTATCCACTTATTCCTTATGACCAGTGGGTCATTTCCAGTTTTAGGCTAATACAATAAACCTATTATGAATATTGTTCTTTAAAATATATTTTTATTGATTTCAGAGATAAGGGAGAAGGAGATAGAGAAATATCAATGATGAGAGAGAATCATTGATAAGCTACCTCCTACATGCCCTCTACTGGGGATGAGGCATGTGCCTTGACCACTGTTACCTCCTGGTTTATAGGTCCATGCTCAACCACTGAAACACACTGGCCAGGCTGTTATGAACATTCTTGAAGTGGCTTATAGGCTGCTTTCTCTTGAATAGTTACCTCATGTTGTAATTGCTAAGTAATCAGATAAGCATGTATTTACCTTAGTAGACACTGCCAACAGTTTTCCAAAATGATTGTTTTCCTCACATAGCAGCAACATATAAAGTTCCAGTATCCTGCATCTTTGACAGAATTTGATGTTATCATAATTTTTCCCACTAGCAGGCATGAAGAAATATTATTTTCCCCTTTTCTCATGGTGGTTTAATCTTACATTTATATAACAATGATTAATATTGTTATGCTCATTATGGGTCAGATGAGTACCCATTCAGTGAAGTGCCCAGTCAAGAGTTTCCCCTAATTTTTCCATCTTAACAGTTCTTTTTAGCATCCTGACTGATTTCTTTGTTGGGATATGCATTGCACATATCTTCTCCCTGTATGTGGTTAGCCTTTTCATTCTCAATGGAATGCTTTACTGTTATTGTCTTATTGGCAATTTGTTTAACTCTATGTCAATCAGGAAAAATGGGATTTGATGTATTTAGATGGCTTCAAGGAGTATTTATATTAGCAAATAATCTGTGCTTTGGAACCATGCAGACTGAGACAAGGAGAAAGTTTCAGCAATATTGTTTGGTTATAATTAAAATAAATAGCAATATTTTAAGGCTCCCTTTACACTACAATTCCTTATTGATAACTTAAGTATTATTATAGAAAGTTCCATTGTGTGAAACATTTAGTTTCCCTCCATTCTGCATTAATTTATTCTACACAGTATAGTTCTAAAAAAGTTTAAGCAGGATAGCTATAAATATAATTACCATCATTACAAGAACGAATCACTGAGTAATCTTAAAGAAACAGAGCTGCAGTGACATTACCAAATCCCTGCACCCAACACACTCTGTATTTTACATGGTGCAGGCACACAAGAGCTTTATTCTAAGAACTATATCAGATGGACAGTCAAATGGCATCCAAGCATTAGAAACAATAAGTACATTTGGTCAAATCTATATCAACTGATACTTCGTCACCTAGAACATCCTAAAAATGAATTGTTGCTGATGTTGCCCTATTTTCTCCCCAATTTAGTGACCTGGACTAGTTACAATCAAAACAGAGTAACTAGATACCTCATGGTTTTTTCTTTAAGGCAGGGATAATCTGAAGAATGAACATACTAAAAATAAGAGACAAACTGAGTTTTTGCTGGGTTTAAATACTGACAAGTATTAATTTATTTTACTCTCATAAAAATCCTATGCCTTAGTTATTATTACTACCTTGTATTGAAGAAGATAATGGATTATCTGCCCCAAACCACACATTCACAAGAGGAAGACCTGTGGTTTGTCAGGCAGCCCCGATACCTAATTTAGGGTGTTGATGGAGTATAAGAAGTCCACTTGCCTTTGCACATATCTCCAATCACCACCAACCCTGAAGATTTTGATGTTAACTCTAAATTTGTTCTTTTGAACTTTACACATTTTGAGAGTGTGACATGGATATTTGTTGACTGAAATGACAAACTCATGGCGTTACACTTTTTTATTATTATTTTTAGTCTGTTTTTATTCCCCCTACCACAAGTATTTTAAAATATCTAAACCATAATATCATCATGTGTAGCATGCACGCTCCAGTTTGCCACAGTTTTTAAAACACTGTCTGTATTTAATATCTTTTTACTTCATACAATTAGGCGATCTGACTGGCTTCTTAAATCAACAGAATTTTAAGACCTTTGCATGTAAAGCAATGGAGTGCAAGAAGAGAGCGTGGGATGAGTATCTATTGTTTGTGAGGCCAGGGTCAGTGTGCCCTTCACTTCTCCCTTTCTAAGAAATGCTTCTGGCCACTCACCTCTGGTTCTCCGTACACAGCCCCCAAAGGAACATACTTTAATTTCTTTACATGAAAAGGAAGTGCGATGAAAGAGGAAGGGAACACGATTTATTAAGCACCCATGTTAAGCAGATAGTTTATATGTTATATCTAATTTATTCCTGGGAGAAAACAACCAAAGAATAAACCTGAATTTGTTTTATTTCCCCACATATACAGAAGAAAGAAGATAGTGGAGCTTAGAGAGGGAAGAAATCCATTGCCCAGACCATGATGCTAGAGTATCTCTAGAGAGACTATTTTATCTGACTCCCACACAATTGAGCAACCAACCCCACCTGGGGCCCCCTTCTACCTGGATCAAAGTCATAGGAACTTAGCACCCACATCCTTATATTTCTGTCATTGTCTATGCTTTAGAATAAAACATAGTCACTTTTAGTATAACTCTTTTAATCTAAAACTTGACCCATGTCAGAGCAATATCTATTGCTTTAATCAATTTGAGTGGCACATTTTATTCAATGTACATATTTTCAGGGAAGATTATTAAATGGCAACACATTTACTGTTGTTCAATACATGGGTCTAGATTGAAAAGTAAACAAAAATGACCTTGTTTGTATTTATTTTGTGATTCAATTGCTATGGAAATATAGCTACTTTAACAATTAGTAAAAAAATTTTTTTGGTGGCTTCCATCTCTTTTTTTTAAAAGTGATTTTCTTAGACAGAGGAATGGGGGGAGAGAGAGAGAATCATCGATGTGAGAGAGAAATAATGATCATTGGCTGCCTCCTGCATATGTCCAACCAGGGATTGAACCTGCAACCTGGGTATGTGCCCTGACTGGGACTCAATCCAGCAACCTTTTGGTGTACCGGATCATGCTCCAACCAACTGAGCCACACTGGTCAGCGCAACAAAATTTATTAAACTTAAATTGGTCTTTTATTTTTAATGTAATTCCTAGAAAATTTAACAGTTCCTATGAATTGCATTACATTTCCACTGGACAGAGGTCTGCTGCCATACAAACATGATGCCATGTGGAAGCAGATTTGGACTATGGAAAGCATTTCTAGATTTGTTTTAAAGCTTCATGTTAAATGTTATTTAATGAAGAATTCAGCAAGAGAAACAAAGTATAAATTTTCAATATTATTTCCACCTTGAAGAGAGAAGTGAAAACAAATTGTGAAACTTCCATAGTAAAATGTGATTTAGTTGGACCCTGGAAAAGACAAGACTGAGATCACAAAGCTTCTGAGAAGAGTAAGTCAGTATCTGGAAACGGCTAAAATTAATTTTAAGAGACCTCCCTGAAAGCTCTAAGGCAATAATACATGAAGCATGTGAGGTGATAAAGAATAAGTACAACCAAAACCTCCCTGTCAGCTTCTGAGCAGCTGTTCAGCGTCCCAGGAGAGAGCACTTGAGTGTCCAGTGCAGAGGATGGTACTGAGGCGGGGAAGTGTAGGTTTGTGGGTGTGATGCAGGACCAGAGGCGGGGAAGTGTAGGTTTGTGGGTGTGATGCAGGACCGTTCTTGGGAAATAGCACAACGTATTCAGCATTACTCTGTGGGACCTCACCCTCATCATGGCTCTCACATGGAGATGGCATCAATAAAGACAAAAATGGCTTTAATGGCCTGCCAATGGTGGCATTCTCTTGTATTTTTCTGAGAAAGATGATAAACCTGGGGGCATATTTATGGTATTTTTCTAAAATACAGTTCACCAGGCTTCAATCCAGATTCAGAGAATCTGAATATAAACCTTTAGGGGATATGAGTCAAAATCTCTACTTTTAGCAACACATTCCAAGTTATAAGAGGTGGTGTGGAAGCTATGGTTCCTAAAATAGAGAAGTTCTGAGAGTTTACATTTAGTTGAGGAAGATATATGTATATACATATATATGTATGTATGTATATTCTGTGTAAGATAATTGTAAAGAATAAAATAAACATGGGTTAGTTTCTCTTCCCCCCCTCCCCCCTCCCCCCTCCCTCCATGTCTGACCTTAATCCCTAATTCCAAAACTAACTTGCTCTGTATCCACAGAAAGGGACTCGAACTCTAGAAATCTTAACCTTCTCATCTATAAACCAGAGGGAACACTAGCAACTCTATTGTAGATGACCGCCATGATTAAACAAAGTTCACTTAATGTTCTCTTTTATTAACCTCATAATTATTAAACAATATCTGGTTAAGATCAAATAAATGGTAGAGAATATATATTCTATAAAATTTCAAAGAAATAATGATTTCAATGTAATTTAGTAAGGAGATATAGGTCTGATTAAAAAAAAAAAAGTTGAGTTGGGGACTGTATTAAAGACCAAAGTTGAGGTAGGTGCCAAGAAATGACAAGATGTTCTTAATAAATAAAACTCCCTTTTGGCAAAAATCCAGGCATAAAATACAGGATTCTTATGATAAAGCTGACCTGTTGATACAATAAATTTGAAAGGTGAATTGTAAATTAGATACACATTTCATTTTTAAATAAAAAAGGAAACAAATAGAAATAATTTAAGAAGTAGATTTTCCTCAGCATGCCCAAGTGGATTATATTGATCTGGTGGTTTGTCTTCTAAATTGCACGATGTTGACTGAATGTATAAGAAAATCCAGCCATACAAGCAGATCGTACTGCTTAAACATTTATCTGAACATTGACTTATAAGTTAGGCACTACTTTAATTTCCTAAACTCAAAGCATGTCCTTAGATTTCTGTGTCCTAGCAGGGAGCATTTACAACAAGCTATTTCTTTAGTTGTGATCATCTTGTCTTAGTTTGTAAAGGGAACTTTTATTGCAACTTCTAAATATTTTGAGTATCAAAAATTATGTAATGAATTTCAAAGGTAAGAGGTATTTCCCTTTAATAGAGGGTGGGGTAAAAGTAGGTTTACAGTTATTCGTATGGGAAGAACACAATCCTCTCTAATAAAATGGTAATATGCAAATTAACCATCACCGCTACATAAGCCACGCCCACCAGCCAAGCCACGTCCACCAGCCAATCAGGGCGAGTATGCAAATTAACCCCAATCCAAGATGGCTACAGCCACAGAGAGCAAGGTTTCCCAGGTAACAGAGCAAGCCAAGCTTTCCATAGTCGTTGCAGGCCTAAGCCTCCACTCAAGCTACAAAGTTTCAATTATAGAAGGTAAACAAATTCAAACAAATGGCGGCAGAATGGAGCTTGAGAGAGCAGGCCAGGGTTGCCAGCGGCAACAGGGGAAGCAAAGCTTTCTGCACACCCTGGCCGGGCTCACCCGCTTAAGGCTACAAAGTTTCAATTGTAGAAGGTGAATTAACTGCCACAGAAATGGCTGCCGCCCCAGGCTACAAAGTTTCAATTGTAGAAGGAAAATAAATTCCAGATACCAGGGCCTCCACTTGGGTTGCCAGGGGGCGTGGCCGGCCTGCAAACCACCACAGGCCCCTTGCTCAGGCCGCCCCACACCCCAAGGGAACCCCCACTCTTATCTGTGACACCCTTCAGAGCAAACCAGCTGGCCCCCACCCGTGCACCAGGCCTCTATCCTATCTAATAAAAGAGTAATATACAGATTGATCATCACTGCAACACACAATATAGCTGCCCCCATGTGGTCAAAGGTCCTGCCCCCATGTGGACACAAGATGGCCACTACAAGATGGCCAGCAGGAGAGGGCAGTTGGGAGGCACCCGGCCTGCAAGGGAGGGCAGTTGAGAGGGACCAGGCTTGCAAGGGAGGGCAGTTGGAGGTGATCAACCCTGCAGAAGAGGGCAGTTAGGGGTGACCAGGCTGGCAGAGGAGGGAAGTTGGGGGCAAACAGGCTGGCAGGGGAGCAGTTAAGCATCAACCAGGCTGGCAGCGGAGTGGTTAGGGGGTGATCAGGCTGGCAGGCAGAAGCGGTTAGGGGCAATCAGGAAGGCAGGCAGGCAAGCAGTTGGGAGCCAGCAGTCCTGGATTGTGAGAGGGATGTTCAACTGCCCGTTTAGGCCCGATCCTGGTGGGATCGGGCCTAAACGGGCAGTCGGACATCCCTCCAGGAGTCCCAGATTGGAGAGGGTACAGGCTGGGCTGAGGGACAACCCCCCTCCATGCACGAATTTCGTGCACCGGGCTTCTAGTAATTAATAAACATCAATACAAGAATAAAAAGCTACTTTTGTCTCACCCTGTATTTATGTTGGGGAAATTAAAGGAGTTAGAGATAGAAGGGAAGACTTGCTGAATTAACATAGAGTACCTCCTTCTTAGTTATTATAGTTTTTCATCTTATTAAAGTACTTTTGTTTTAGCAAACAAATTGTATTTTTTTAATCTTTGAAAACAAAAGTAATATACACACATTTCTTAAAATACATACAAAGAAAAAAATCTTTGTATTCTCATCTCCTTAATAAAAGTAATTTAATGTGTTTATGTATGCCCTTAAAATAATCTTTTATTCACCTTAATATAGTTATCACAATATACATTCAATATTTGCTTCTTTTCCCCTACACTTTTATAACATTAAATATTTCTCATTATAAGAAATGGGTCTCATTGCCATTCTTTTCAATGGCCACAGAATATTCCATCTTGCATTACTCATAGTTACATTAAGAAAAATACAATAGCTATAAAGAATACACAGTGGCCTCTTCAACATTGGCAACCTTTAGCATTTTCACCATAACTTGTTTTGAAACCCACCTATATCATTAATTGCTAGATTAATAGTCTCTTCAAATTATGAGCTAAAAAGTAATTAGCCTAAAATCTCTGCCTATACAAATGGCCCATTATGATTAAGTGGCTTAAGTGAAATCGGCCTGCTTGTAAAAGATGGATGGGAACAAGATGAATTTTGAGCTTAATTTAGAGATTCAATGGTATTAATGTTTTCTGTAGTTACAATTTTCATAAGCATCTACTATGATTTTGAGGAGTGAACTCACATTTAAACCTTCCAGTGGATATGTAAAGGAAGTCTGAGATGAATTTAGCCTTAGCCTAGTCCTACTGGTTTGCCTTCCTAGAACACAGGAGCATATTGCTTTGTTAGGTGCCACGCAGGATTATAGCAGGTGACACAACATTCTCATAGCACTCACTTAAATTTGATCATAAAAGAAGAACAAAAAGAGGTAGAAAAAGAACAAAAGGCTACATCAAAAAATTGCATATCGGCAACGGAAGTGTTTGTTATGGACTATATTTGAGCCACACACAAGGGTCTGTGCAGCCTGCAAGCTGTAAGCAAGCTTCGACTTGACAGAGTTAAGCTCACTTGACAGAGTAAAAACAGCTGGATGTAAACTGTCCAACACAACACAAAGGTGGCCATCAGTGCGTTAAAAAAAAAAAATTCTTAAAACAGGACCAGCGGACAGTAGAGTGAATTAATTCTTAGAGAAGGTGATTTGGAGAATTTGACAAAAACCTACATTTGAAATTTCATATAATCCACATAAATTCATTTTCATCACTAACAGGTGAGGGATAGAAATAATCTGTGCCTAACAAGACAGGCACATGTGCATGGACGGCGGGAAGCAGGTGGGTGTCCGGAGACAGAGACCACTCAACACTCACTTTGATGTAGAGGTAGTTAGATTCGAATGGAGCATTGTGTGCGCTGACAAGGGTTTGTTCCCCCCAAATTCACATGCTGAAGGCCTAAGGGCCAATGCCCCAGAATGTGACTGCATTTGGAGGAGAGAGGCCTTTAAAGAGGTAATTACGTTAAACGGAAGCTACTAGGGTAGGCCCTGATCCAATGTTACTGGTACCTTTAAAAGAGGAATTTTGGATACACAGAGACTCCGAGGGGGGCGGGGTGTGGGCACAGAGAAGAGGCCATGGGAGAACTGAGGGTGAAGGCGGTCACCCGCAAGCAAAGGAAAGAGGCCTCAGAAAAATCCAAATCTGCCAACACGTTGACCTTAACCTTCCAGCTTCCAGACTGTGAGAAAAGAAGCTGGCTGTTGTATTTTGTTCCAGCAAACTGAACAGGCTGGGCTGGTCGGTGTGGCTGAAGGATGGAGCTTCGCCTGCTGGGTATCCACCCAGATTCAGCAGCAGCAGCCCTGAAGGTGAGGCTGGGGGTTGGGGGGTGTGGAACACAACCACACACTTCAGCCTCTGAGCTCTTCCAAATCCAGGGGGGAAGAAATGAAAAAGAATATGTTGTCAAATGAAGACAGGATTTTGCTTTACTTTGGTACTGAGTGTGAAGCTTTGGGCCTTCAGGTGACCAGAGCGGCAGGTGGATAGAAATGGCGCTGGAGGAATGAAGTAGGATTGGGTGCTATTTTATAAGGTAGATTGTTAAATTTTCCTAAAATATATATATAACAATATGCATAATTTTACCTATTGAACTATTCCTAGCTGTGCACTTCACGAACATATTCATAATGTTGTGTAACCATCGCCACTGTCTGTACTTAAAGCCTTCTCACCCTCCTCCACAAAATCTCTATAGCCATTCAGCAAGAACTCCCTCCTCCCGCCCCTCAGTCCCAGGTCACCTCTATTATACTTTTTGTTACTGTAAATTTGCCTATTCCAGGATCTCACATAAGTGAAATTATACATATTAGCAAGGTTTTGTAGTCCTAGTAATAAAGAATGCCACTCAGAGGAATACTGGGGTGAAGGCAGTGATGAAGCAATAATGGTAGGAAAACTCAAGGAAAAGGCCCCTAGTCTGGCTCTCCCTCCTTACAGTAATTAGTTCTCCACTCCCTTCCATTTCCACGATTCCCTTTCCCCACATCCTTACTAGCGCCTGTCATCTCTTATCTTTTTTATCACAGCCATTCTAATAGGTGTGAGGTGATGTCTCACTGATTTGCATTTGGTGATATCATTTGCAATGATATCTCATGGGTTTTGATCAGTGAAGTTTAACACTTTTCCATGTACCTGCTCATTATTTGAATTTTGGAAAAAATGTTAATTCGGGTCATTTGTCCATTTTCTAATTGCACTAGTTGTTTTCTTGCTATTGAGTTATATGAGCTTCTTATATATTTTAGATATTAATCCCTTATCAGGTGTGTGGTAAGCCAATGTTTTCTCCCATTCCATTTTCTTTTGTTTCCTCTGCAGAAGCTTTTAGTTTGGTGTAAGCCCACTTATTTATTTTTTATTTTCTTGTTTGTGCTTTAGGTTTTATATAGAAAAAAAATAATTGCCAAGACCCATGTCAAGATGGTTTTTAAGTCTTTAATCTATTTTTTATAATATTTTTTGTTGATTTTTAGAAAGATAGGAAGGAAGAGGGAGAGAGAGAGAAACATTGATGTGAGAGTGAAACATTGATCAACTGCTTCCTGCATGCCCCCTACCAGGGATCGAGCCCGCAACTTGGGCATGTGCCCTGAGCTGGAATTGAACTGGCAACACTTTGGTGCACTGAACAACATCCAACCAACTGAGCCACACCGCTCAGGGCTCTTCAATCTATTTTGAAATTTAGTATATAGTACCTGCATTTCTCTGGTAATGAGTCATAGGCGACTTCCTACATGTCTTCTATTTTTAGTAATGCATTTTAACTTTGCTTCATATTTTTTTAATGTCTTTATATCTTGTCTCCACAAGCATATAGTAAGAATTTTGAGACTGGAAATGACATTTTATTATTTACCTTCCCATCGCACCCGGATTGATGTCCTGCACACATTAATAAATCTATTTGTTTTCTAGAAACTAGGGATGCAGGAGAAAAGCTCTGGCCAGAAGAGAGATGAAGACCTAATTTCTTTGCTCGGTCATGTGACCACGAAATGACCAATCTACTTACATAGCTTTTCTAGCCTCTTGTTACTTTGCTGTATGAGTAGCTGCTAATTTATAATATCTCTGTATAGCTTTACAGCACTATGACTCTAACCTGTTTTAGTTCATTTTAACTATACAAATTTTTAGAAAGTATTTAAAAATATCAATATGTACTTTTAAAAATGATTTAGAATTGCACTAAATAAATACGCATGCAAATTATGCTGTCTTCCCTGACAGTCTATTGGGAGAAGTAAAGGTCAGAAGGACAGTATTATACTCTCAGCCCGATTCATGCTCTGTGAGAATGAAATATACTGACGCCCTATATTCTCCCGGGACACATGATCGGAACCTATTTTCAGTCCCTGGCTCTTCACACTCATTGTTTAAAAATAGATCAGTTCTGAACTTTGGAGACAGGCTCAGGAGGGCATTAACCTCTCTCTCCGCTGTTAAGTTTGCCGTTTTGCTCTACTCGAATCAGTGTAAATCTGATCGTGTTAAAAATAGACTTTTACTTTGTACAAATCCCAACAGGTTCCCATAAGCAGCCCTGTGGAGTTCACTGAATTGGTCCAATTGGTTTTTAGTTTTAACTGTCCTGCCTGCTTTCATTAAAGCGTTCATAGTCCCATTAGCCTAACGTTTCAATGCCAAATTGTTTTTTTAAAATATATTTTTATTGACTTCAGAGAGGAAGGGAGAGGGAGAGAGAGCTAGAAACATCAATGATGAGAGAGAATCATTGATCAGCTGCCTCCTGCACACCCCCTACTGGGGATCAAGCCCACAATCCAGGTATATACCCTTGACCAGAATCGAACCCAGGACCCTTCAGTCCGCAGGCTGATGCTCTATCTACCTACTGAGCCAAGCTGGCTAGGACTCAATGCCAAGTTTTAACACTAAGACATTGCCTCCTAAAAGCCGGCTGCTGAAATGAAGGAAGAGCTTAGAAGCATATTGTTTGAATAAATTCCAGCAGAAATGAGCCAGGACGAGGCTAGACTTGGTGTCCCTCCTGGGTGGGCCTGACACCCTCTGAGGAACCCTAGCACAGCACTGACAACACGGTTATGGATGCTCATTTAGATCTCTGTCTCTCAGCAGGGTGTAGCGGCCATGCGGACTCGGGCTGTACCCTGTTCTTCATGGAATCATAGCAAAACCAAGAACTACATTTACCTGTATTCACTTTGTGCCAAGCACTCTTCTAATTTTTATATATTTTTGCTCATCTAATCTTTATAACAATGCTATGAGAGTTATCATCATCATTCACATTTGCAGAAGAGGTAAATGAGATGCATGTAAGTTATGAAATAGTCCAAAGTCGTATATAGAGTAAGTTGTGGACTCAGGGCCATGCTCTCAGCCCCTCCCTGGTAGGTTCCATTCATTATTTATTATATAACTGAAAGTATATGTATAGCTATTGATGGCACTGAGAATATCACAAAAGGGATTTAAGCCATTCAAAACATAAACCTTTGACTACTTCTGCGCAGCCAGGGGAAAAGAGGAGTATATTATAAATGGATGGAGGAGAAGGGGGAGGGCTCTCCAGGGAGAGCCAGGTCAGGTAATCCAATTCAGTATCAGCCCATCCTTCTAGATGGCCCTGGAGTCCAGTTTTGCAGACTCTGAATTCTGACTAGCACAGACACAGAGCAACTCGACAGTGAAGATTCCAGATTCTAGATAATACATCACAAACTGAGAGCTATAATTTAAAATGCCAAGTTTCTGGTACTATCTTAAGAATTTTTCTCAGAAAATTAGAGTTATTCTTCTACTTTCTGGCCCATGTATTTTAGTGCACAGTGGAATGAGGGTCATTTTTTTTAAAAAGATGACATCACAGTCACCTTGTGGAATGTTGCCGATCCTCCTGGAGCAGGTGTGCCGGTTGGTCGCATACTCTAGCCCCAAGATCAACACACAAATGTACCTGCTGCTCAGAATCCTCACCACCATCAGGTGGCTCACACTCAGGTATGGATGGTGAAACCAGGAACATTTGTTTTATGAGCCACTGACAATATTCTAGTCAGACGGGCATAGCAATATAAGAAAAAAAATCATTTTCTATTGGGTTATAAAGATTGGACAGAGTATTTACACACCTCCTACAATGGTGCTCTACTGAAGTAGCCCTCACGCCCCACGCTAACTCTGCAATAAATCCCTAATGCATAAAACTAGAGGAAGTTCAAAAGAAAATACAAATGACCACATGCAAAATAGGACCTTCTGGCCTACGGTGCCTACATCAAACAAAATCACAGAGGACTCTACAGATGCCAGCATCTGTTTGTTAGATGTCAGAAACAACACTGCCCACAGCATAATCTGAAGTGATACCGAGACAGTTTTATGCACAGCACTGCATAGCTGTGGGTGTCACTTTCTTAGCCATCCAGCACCGTATTTGCTCTTTCCAAGCTCTAACAGTCAATGGTTCTTTGAGATGATTTGCCAAGTGTGAGATCCTTATTTAATTTGCCTTTGTTTATTTATTCAGCACGTATTTATTAAACAAAGTACTATCTATCTAGGGACTGGGATTATGGTGGCAGTTAAGAAAAAGTCCTGCTTTCTGGGATCCAGAGTCCATATAACAGAATGAACAATTAAGAAATAATGATAGAGGGGCTGCAAGACAGTAGAGCGATGTGTACACAAGAAAAAGGCTGATGTGATGAGAATGATGCGGGGAACTAGTTTAGATGACCTTCTCAGGGAAGGCCTCTATAAGGAGGTGACATTTGTGTTGAGATTTGAGCATTACAAATGAGCCAGGTTGAGGGCATTTCAGCAATTTGTCTCCAATGTAAGAATAAGGTAAAGCATCTAGTTTGTGCCACAGAAATGGAAATAGGAGAATGCTTTCAATAAAGCAGTGCTTTTGAGATATCTACTAACTGAATTCATTTGCAAATGCATGATACAAGACTTTTGCAAGGCTTTATAAAGTCACACACATTCATAATTCTTTCTGCCATTTTATACACTCAAAATTTTTTCATACTTAAAAGTCTTCAAAAACATTGAAAATAAAGTCTTGGGTATAAAACATAATGTGAACTTAATTGATTATAAATATAGAATGACATTCATATTCCTAAGCATTGCATTTTAGCTTCTCTATTTTTAAGCAATAGGCTTTTTTTGTGTAAGTTTTGGAGAGTCTGAAGGTAGGACTTTACCTTCACTTTTATACATTCCTGAGTATCCAGGCTGTATTAGCAAAAATCACTGCTCTTAAGTATGCATTAGGATCTGAAATTATGTGAAATACTTTCATAAAAATGAGACTTCCAGAAAATAAAGCATTTTAAGTTAAAAGTCTTATTACAAATATGATGGTTGTTGACTCAAAATTGTACGGACATGATCAGCAATTGTACATGGTGTGTGTATGTGTATACCAAGCACATCATATATTTCTACCTTCTGTCACAGGACATATATCAAAGAATCCAACTCTCCCTGAGTGTCCTAGTTTCACTAATCTGACATTTGTTGTATCAATCATTCAATGTCTTCTATGTGCCAGGTACCTTCTGACACGAGAGGCACAACAGTGACCAAGATACACCTTTGCATAAGTTTGTGCCTCATCTGCCAATTGGAATGCAGCTTTTGGAAGGTGGAATAATGTGTTTCACTATTTTCCAAATATGTCTCATGATCTGTCACTATGAGTTGAATATACTAGTAGCTGGTACATAGCACTCCAATGTAATAGGGAGCAAGATATATTCCCCATTGTTCTTATTGAACTTTTCTTCAGAAAACATGTCTGGCTTGTTTAGATTCAAGGTGTACTTGAATAATGACTTCTATGTCTCTGTGGATGCCTTTCCCTACTTTCCTATCTTGCTCATCCTGCTTCCTTACTAATAAATTCTTAATTCAGTATAACATTAAATTTAGGCTTTTGTGTGAGTCCAATGCCAGAAAAGCAAAGACTGAGGAGCAAATAAACAATTGGAGAACACTGTTTTCACCTTTTTAAGGTGTTAAGTGTGTGAGCATTTCATGCTTCCACTTCTAGGATCTCTATTTTATTAAGTAGCCTTGATTCTCACCCTGTTTTTCATTCTTAATTCTATTAAAGATCATTCACTCAGTACATATTTAATGAGTTCCTAGTATATAGTGGTCACTAGAGAGACAAAGATATTAAGATATGGTCTCTGCACTCAAGAAGCTTATAGTTTTGCCCTAGCCAGTGTGGCTCAGTATGGTCATCCCATGCACCTAAGATCATGGGTTCGATTCCTGGGGAGGCCACATAACCAGGTTGCAGGTTTGATCCCAGCTTGAGGTGCATAGGGGAGGCAACCGATCAATGTTTCTCTCTCACATTGATGTTTCTCTTTCTCACTCTCTCTCCCCCTCCATTCCTCTCTCTCCCTAAAATCAAGGAAAGCATGTCCTTGGGTGAGGATTAAAAAACATAAATAAAAAGTAGGAGCTCATAGTTTGAAAAGAGACAAACTGACAGATAAGGGTAATGACAGAGGAGTGGTCAGGGAGAATTTAGGAAGAATGTTGTGCCCTGCAAGAGTGTTTAATGAAAAGAAGAAGGTAAGCTGAGCAGAAGGGATTGAAGATAGAGAGAGTAGCATGAAGCAAAACAAAGGGGCAATCAATAGCATTCCCCTCTACCCCTCCCCCAAATTATTAATAATTCTCAGCTGATGAAGCAAGAATGTAAAGAAATGAAGATGGAGTCATGCCATGGAGCACTTTATGTGCCATGTCCAGAAGTTGGACTTTTCTTGCAGTGGATAGAAGGTCATGATTAGGTTCTAAGAACAGAGTAACATCGTTAAACTTGAGTTTTATATCAGTCTATAGTAGCCTTACATTTTTTTCCGCTGAGATGAAAGGCAGGGAGAAAAGTTGAGAGTGCACTTCAGCAGTTGAAGTAAAAGATGCTGAGATCCTGAACTATGACATTTGAAAATACAAGGAAAACAATGCATCACCACTTAATGATGGAACAGTTGCAGGAAATGAGGAAATGGGAATTATGCCTGTGGATGGCATTATGAGGGAAAATGAAAGTGGAATATTTCCTACTGAAGATCAGAATAAATGAAAGCATGGCAAGAGCAGGTAGTTAGTAAAACACATGATTAGGAACATTTTCTTGTTATCCTGATTTTATATTACATTGAGAATTTGTAGCACAGAGGAATGCTTTGCATTTAAGCATTCAAGTTCTTAGGGTTTATGTTATGCTCACTTTTTCTATCGTCTTTCTGTATTTCCTCCATAACATTTGATTCTGGAATCCTTACTTGTCCCTGCTCATTTAAAATAAATCCTTAGTTTTATTGTAGCCTCCTGTGTTTTGATCTGTCTTCATCCCTGATACTGTCTCTAGGATTACCTGTATCTCCCTGCTATGGCCTGACCCACCCTCCTTGGAATCTCTCCAGGCCTCAGAGAACCCAACCTGCTTCCAATGTCCTAAGATTCTGTCCCTCAGTGAAGGGGATTTGGATTTAATACAAATTCTGAAATCCAACCAAGAGAGAAAGCTAAGCATGTAAAGAGATTTAAAAACAAACAAATGATATCTTACTTTTTTTTTAAATATAAAAAGAATTGAGTTTTGTTTCCCAATGCAAAAAGATTTACATATTTCTATTTGATTGAGGACTTTATTGGGAATACAAGCTAATCATTAGCATAGCAGATATCCTGCACAGAAGGGCTAGGATGGGAGCTTAAGGGGCTTTATGTGATTTGATTTGGAATGGAAAGACAAAGTTTCAGAGCAGAGAAATGACCAGCTTGTAACCATAAAGGAAGATTAATCTGGCATTGGTGAAATTTTCAGTGGTAGAGAAAACAGACTAAAGGATGAAGGCAACTAGCTATGGTGCAGCTACTCCCTCTGAGAGGAACACAGTTAGGGTGATGGTATTGGGAAAGGAGACAAGGGTCTGCGCATAAGATGTTTACCGCAGTTAATTGATAGCATTTGGTGATTGATTGAATGTGAAGAGCGGGAAAAAATTCAAAGAAAGGACCAAAGTTTTATATTCCACATGAACGTGAGACAATGACTAAAACATTTATAGAGATTTCAAAAGATAATTGTCTCGGCATTGAACGATTACATTACTTTATGAAATAGCTTATCATACGTATGAGGCTGGGTGATATTATGTAGCTTTTAAGAAACTGGAGTTTATGGCAAGAACTTGGAGCTCATATTTACAGAATGGAAATGTGAGGTCAAATAAATAGAAGAGAGTACATTCAGAAAGGCAGAATGTCAAGTCAATGGCTCAGTAATGATTCAGTGCTTTAAGTTGCCCCTCCCCCCAAAAAAACACACACACAACTCAGATGTGTATTTTGTTAATAGTTTAAATGTTACCAACAAGGGCTCAAAAGCAAAGGCCTTGATTAACAGTTCATTGATAACTTTCAAAGGAACAGTTTTGGTAAAGATGTGATCAAATCACAATGCAAGGATTATATTGGGAATCTTTTAATAAGGTTGGTAGTAAAAGAAAGAAAATAGAACAAAGCATTGTAAGAAATATGAACATTAAAGAGAATATTCTTTCATCCAGGGGTGACCTGAACATTCTAGTAGGCAGAGGGGAGATTTCTGGGGAAGGATGAAAAGAAGATGCAAAGCAAAGAAGTGTTGTAATGAGGTTATAAGAAATTACTTGCATCAGGTGAGGTGAGTCTGTGAGTGAATCTAGGGGATGAACAGGAAAAATAAACATGGAAAAAGAGTGGAAATCAGAAAGATAAAGAAACAGTATGTAATAATGATATAAGAGGGTGGAAGATTGGGAAGATGTGGACAACCAGGACACATGAAGGAATTTTCATAACTGGGGATACAGAAATAAACAGTTCTGAGAATCATAATTAAAACAATTTCCAGTATTTACTTTAAATATATTTTTATTGATTTCAGAGAGGAAGGAAGAGGAAGAGAGATATAGAAACAATGAAGAGAGACAATCATTAATCGGCTGCCTCCTGCATGCCCCACATTGGGGATTGAGCCCGAAACCTGGGCATGTACCCTGACCAGGAATCAAACCATGACCTCCTGGTTCATAGGTTGATGTTCAACCACTGAGCCATGCCACCTGGGCAATTTCCAGTATGTTTTTTTAGCAATGAAAAACGTGTATGGGAAAAAATAATAAAGAATAAGGGCAAAAAATGATGTCTTATCATTTAATTCTAATATTTCTTTTGAGCAATGTGATAGCATGGACCTCTGGATTTCCCATCAACAGAGAAAGCAGACAATGACCACACACCAAGGAGGTCCAGGACTAGAAACCTTACCTCTCTCAGAGGATCGTTGAGTTCATTGAGAATATTTTCCTCATCAAAGATCTTGCCTTGGTATCTGTGTTCATAGTAATCATGAATCTTCTGACGCATATCAGCTGGCAACTTATGGAATGACATGTATTGTTCCACTTGCTTATACTGTAAGGAAAGGAAAAAAGAAGATGAAAAACCATTGTTCGGCTGAATGAGAAATCATTATGTTACTTTGCCATATTCAATAACACCTGAATAACAATAACAAAAAGAAGTAATTTTTTAAGGGCAAGGAACTCATGTACTAGGTTTTAATGTCACTATTCTGTGTCACATATTGTAGAAGGTATTTATTTAGGTAAATCTTTCCTGTAATAACCTGAGATGTTATGGCGAGAAGGCACGAAAGGATTTCAGAGTGAGTTTAAGGTTGTAGCCCCGGAAAAGCCAGTGATGGGGTAAAAATAAAATTTTTATACAAACACACACACACACACACACACACACACACACACACACACACACACATTCTTTTTTTTTTTTTTTAATTTCATTTTTAGCTGAGTTCCAAAAGAAGTATGAAGTTGCTCTTTGGGTCTTAATTTGGAGAAAGAATCTGGTAACTTTGGACAATACAAAAGTTTTATCTTAGACCTTACAGGGAAAGAGCAGACCTAATTCAATTTCGAACATCTAGGCAGAGAGCTTGGCAGCTGTTCGCAAGTCAAGAAACAGATGCCTTGCAAAGTAAGAGAATGTGTTCCGCTTCAATTTAGGACCCAGGAGAACATGAGGGTGAGACTAGATCCACCTAATTTCATAGCAGGAAGTTAACTCAGACAGTTAAGTTCATTTAACCAAGAAGTTCTTCAACTTGGGTATTTGGGTGGGGTTGTTGTTCTTTGGGAATGCAGATTTTCAGGCTTAACTCTGAGATGATTCCTTTGATGTACAGGCTCTTGTACACACATGCTCACATACACACACAGAGTCACCATTTTTTTTTAACATCCCTGCTAGTTAAACAGGACATGGTAGCACCAATGTTACCTGGGAGCTTATTAGAAGGGGATTTCAGGCTTTACCCCAGATCTATGAAATCAGCATCTACATCTTAAAAGGACCCCAGATGACTCATCACTTTTACATTTGAAAAATGCCTTTAATATTTCAAAAACAGGTAGTTATGATGCCATACTTGGAAAAAAAAGAGTTAAAGCTCTCAAAATTAGTTTCATTGTACAGAAATAAAATTGATAATAAAAATAAAATAGTAAGTAATAAAACCAGATAAAGATACTGGAATATGATTCTTCCCTTAAACAAAACACATTTGATGTATTATCATGGAAAGTTTTTTCTCAGATCTACCATATAACAGAGTTCAGTCTAGAAAATCTGGGTCTTCTGCCTCCTTGTCTGCACTTACTGTGATTATAATTGCAATTGATAACAGACACAGCTAATGAATAACAGCAATTGAATTCCTTCAATTTTCCCACATACTTCCCTTACATATAAAGTTCATATTATTTGAATGTTCCCTTTGAGAGATTAGTATCGTCTAATGAAATACAATTTTGTCATGAGAATTCCTTTATTTGGTCACCAGATTATCCCCTTGAAGTATTGAAGCCCACAAATGAATATATATATATATATGAAGCAACTAGATTACGATTTAAGCATTTTGAATTTTAGGCACCGATGCTGTCACAGCCATTGTTTATAAATGGCTTCTAGTATGTACCCGAGAAGTACAGGGTTAATATTTCCCAAAGAGCTCACAATCCATATTCCTGCCTAACCTCTGTACGCTAGCTCACTTCTGGAAACCTGGATTCGGTCTGCGGGGCCCTCACCAGCTGGTCCATAGGAAAGCAACTCCCATGGCCTTCTCTACGGACCGCTCTGGAGGGTGAAGCTGATTTGCAACTGTTCTGGAAATGCTCTATCTTTATTTATGGAGACATTTCTGTGCCTAGTTTTTACTCTTAGACAAAAAGGGGGCAGTGGAATATGTGATGGACTTTTCAGGTCTAAAATGCCACTGGAGACCCCCATGGTTAACTTCTGCATTAATGACTTACAATTAACTTACTTGATTTTGATACCATTGTAATTAACCTAGTTATTAATACCAGGAAAAGAGCAAAGGGAAGGCCAAATATTATAGACATATCATTTGGGTAATTTTGCCAGGAAGCTAAAGCTTTACTCTTCCCAGGGAGCCACTGGTCTATTCCCTGCAGATCGCTGGGGCAAGGAACTGTAGAAGGAGGAGAACAGACACATGCCCAGTGGAGTTGGGGTGGCATTGGGAAGGTATTTGCTTGTCAGTCACACCTGCGAACAGGTCATTGGCCAGAATGGGCGTGGCCATGGCAGGGCATGAAATTTGGGATATTTAATCTGTCACACATTGGAATTCGTGGAGTGTAACACTTGACTCCTGCCTTGTGGGGCTCTATTACTCCTCTTCTTGACACTGACCTACATGACCCATGATCATGTTGACCCCCCACACACTGAACTAATGGACTGTAACTAGCCTGATGCTGACCTGGACCCGGCTGCAACATGGAATGGAAACTCTGGACACTGGCTTTGCTTTTAACTTTACTCAACCCCCAGCTACACTTCTATGACTGGAATGGGACTTTGGAAACCCAGGGGTGTCATTCCACAAATAAAAACCACTCATCCTCCCATGCAAGTCTCAGAAAATTCTTTTCCTCAAGATATCATAAGGACCCCACACTCAGCACCCAGTGGGGAAGAGGACAACCAATTTCCCTGATAACAGTTTAACTAGTCTGGCTCAACTAGATCAAAAGCTATGGGAGCTTCGTGGGTGAGCGCTCCCCAAACCAAGGCTCCCTGCACAGATCCTGATGGAAGAAACCAGAGACAGCTCACCCCAGGTGCTCACCCACGGGGAGCTCACTCTGAGAAAGGCGTTGGCTTCTGATGCTTATTTGTGTCTCTTTCTCTGCTGTGTGGTCCCTTTGCTTTTAAACAAAAGCCTCCTATGAGCAAGTCTGGCATCTGATGTGTCCTGTCAAACACCCGGACTTGGGAAAATAAAACAGCGTCAGACAATAGGACCACTACAGCTTGGACACTGACTACAGTGATGAAAGTCCTTTCCGTTCTGGCCAAATAAAGAATTCACTACCAGCCGGTGTCCAGCAGTCTCTGCTTACCCTTCTCAACAAGCTTCCTGCCCAAACACTGCTTGGAGTAGTGAGAATTTTCAACCTTAGAACACAGAGCTCTAGATTTCTCAATTCTTTGTTCGCATCTTAGGGGTGTAAGAGGCAGTGTTAACATTTAACCATGAGGTATTCATTTGGAGGAAATCTGCATCTATGTTCGAAGGCCTAGTCATCTAGAGGAAAAATTAGCTGCTCCATGTCTGTCTCTGGAATTGGAAAACGAATCCTTGATTAGCTGCATACAAATATCACATGTGAAACTTATTTTATTTTTAAGGCAAGTCGGCGTTGGTTGAAATCCAGTTCTTTTCCTTACAAAATTCATTGCATCCCTTTAGGCTTCAGTGTCCTAATCTTCAGCGAAAGGGTGTTAGGCCAAACGATCTACCTTGTTCCTTCAGAACAAAATTTCTATAGGTATTTCTTGTCATTTATTCATACTGAGCCAAGTTTGATTTCTGAGCCTATACTATGCATTTTAACCATTCACTGACATGGGAATTATTGATCTAACAAATGTTAATTGATTGCTGTGTGCTAATGGTTCAAAAGGGGGCAGTTGTCAAATAACAGTACCACCTGGGACATTAGAAAGGCACATTTGTATTCTCCACTTGGTCCTACTGAATTAGAATTGCAAACTCTAAGCAGTTTGTGTTTTAACAGACTCTCAATTCACTAAAATATCAGAACCACTTCGATATGCCAACTACTGTGCTATCTTAGGACATAAGGAAACACTCTGAGTGAGAGTAAGGAAAGAAAAGAAATTCAGTTTTGATAAGTTAAGGTTAAGATGCCCACGGCCCATCCTCATGCATACCTATGGGTCAGATACTCAGGACAGAAAATACACATAGTTGATGACTCAGGGGTCACTAAGGAAAAAGGGGTCAAACAAGGAGAGAAAAGACAAAAAGTAGAACCTACATTTTAAAAGCAGTAGAGTCATGGAGATTGATCAAGGTAAGGGAACTGACATTTGCCAGCAAGATATGCAAGCAGAACCCAATAAAAATGATTAGCACAACCCGAAGAAGGACAAAGTATTGAGAGAGGAATGCTCAAAAGGAATATGCCCTAAGTAAAGCGGTATTGGACATTGCCCAGTGAATTTGGAAATGAGGTAGTAATCCTCCTCAGAACTAACAGAATAGTCTTTTGATACCCAAATATCATTGTATACACTGAAGATGACTAGAAGATAGGAATCACAAGTTATACTCTTAATTTTATTACAAGAACAAATGACATAATAATAAAAATTAGTAAGTTAAGTCAGCTGGAGCTCTTAGTTTATGATTCTAACTCTAGTCTTCAAATCTATAAAACATTTCACAGAAGTAGTTAACTTTTTACTGAAGTCTGTCTCTCAGAATGCATGGAATTACTGTACAACAATGTGCTTTCTGGAATCTCAGGAGATTTTTTACAACGTAGCCCATGCTGACAGCAAACACTTAACCTGTGGGATGTCTCTGTGTAACTTGAGATGGCAACAATAATTGTCATTGCATCACTTTTTAAAGTTTTTATATAGGGAGACTCCAAATGATTCTAGAAATAATGATTATAGGTCATTGCCACCAATGAGCCTCCTTGGCAGAGAGCAGCCAAGATTTTGGAGATGACAGTGATTGCTCCCAGGTAACCGAAGACTGGACTACTTCCTTCTTTTTATTATTTAGCTTGCCTTGAAAATGACCAGATTCCAAAACGTTTTCCAAAAGTCAGGGTAGCTCTGTTTAAGACTTAACTAAGCAAGTAATTGAAAAAACAAAAATAATGACAGGTCAGTGTATTTAAGAATTAGAAGAAAATGCTTAATTACCAAGTAAATAAATTATTCCTATAAAACACTCTTAGAAAGTTAGTTTAGTAATCTATGTATATATAAAACCAAACGATTGGTCGACCTGTCGCTATGACACGCTCTGACCACCAGGGGGCAAACACTCAATGCAGGAGCTGCCCCCTGGTAGTCAGTGTGCTCCCACAGCCAACCTCCCGTGCCGGCCAACCTCCCATGGTCCCTCCCCCCGGCCAGCCGGCCCTGATCGGCCCCGATTGGGACTGGGTGAGACAGCCCCTCTGGGCTCCAATTGCCAGCCAGGCCGAGGGACCCCACCCATGCACGAATTCATGCACCAGGCCTCTAGTTTTAGAATAAAAGTCAAGAATATAGATGATTTCTAGAAATTGAAACATTCATTATCATTATAATAGAGTTTAAATCTGTGCTTGAGTATTTTAAAATCCTTTAGAGTGTTTTACTGCTCTAAATGGCTTTGATTTTTATTACTGCATTTTTTCCAAGTGTGTGTGCATATGAAAGTTATTGTGATTGTTAATTACAGATTTACAGATTGACACACTGTGGTAACCTAATCACACTCTCATTTGTCAATAGGATCATTTAAAACATAATGTGCTATCTAAACACTCTTTTTTAAAATTAAATTTATTGGAGTGACATTGGTTAATAGGATCATAATAGGTAGGTTTCAAGACACTACCTCATACATGTTAGAATGACTATTATCAACAAGACAGGTAATGACAAGTGCTGGAGAGGTTGTGGAGAAAATAGAAGCCTCATTCACTGCTGGCAGGAATGTAGAATGGTACAGCCACTATGGAAAACAGTATGGAGGTTCCTTTAAACACTCTTATTTAACACCCCAACAATTTCTTTCACTCACAGATGATGACCTTACCTAAAATTTTAAAAAGAAGTAGAAGCTTTCCAACAAGAACATCTATTAACTCATTTAGAAAGATACCTGTTTTTTCTTCTTGCTCTTATAACTATGAAAAAAGTGTCTTTCCTCTCATTTGAAGTTAATCTTTCAACTATGTTAAAAGATTAGCCCTCCTCAGGAACATTACCCTGTGTGCTATAGTATCTATCTTACAACTTCATCTTTCTCTGTACGTATTGGTTCTAGCCAAATAGCTTTCAAATATACTTGCCTTTCATTTCAAAGAATAACAACAACAATAATAATAAGTAATTCTTAGATATTACAAACTATTTTCCAGGCACTCAACTAAACAGTTTATTCATGTTTGCTCATTTAATCCTCACAACAACCTTATAAGATTGTATCATTATATTCACTTTACAGATGATGAAGCTGAGGCACAGAGGATTTAAATAACTTGTGTAAAGTCACACAGCTAATCAGAGTTGAAGTGAGGATTTGAACCTAGGCCATCTGGATTCAGTTTGTGCTCTTATTCATTACCTGATATTCCTGTCTTCAAAAAAAAAAAAAAAAAAAAAAAAGGATCTCAATTGAGCATAAGCAACCCTAAATCTACCACCCAATTTTTTTTCCTTCCCTTTCTCAACCAATTTCTTAAAAAAGTGGTCTATACTCATTATCTCACTGTCTATTCCTCTTAGAACTTTAAACACAGATTCATAGCTTCCATTCCTTCTACTCCACTAATACTCTTACATTTAAATGGTTTCCCAATGATTACCATGATAATTACATGCTTTGTAAAGATACTCTTATTTGGTATGAACAGCAATGGACACTAGTAGCTGACCCTGCTGATGCCCCATGTAAACCCCTGTCATTGCCAGGTAGCCACCTCTAACTTCAACTATACCTATGCTGGATAGTCCATCTCAGGGTTTCTGCCTGAGAACTTTCTGAGAAATTTAGAAAACTTGCTCAGCTTAAGGTAGAGTTGCATGGAAGTTTGAGAATGGGGGAAATGTAGGTAATACTACCCAGAGTAACATTCAATCAATGAGAAATTGGAGTCTCCAGATTTATGTCATAGCCTCCCCTCCTTCAGGTGGATTCTGCATCTTTCCTCGAGGGCATCAGTGGGACCAAGTCCACTTGTCTATGTTGGAGAACAACTCAATCAAATATACTTCATTGGCTTTACCCAAGTCTTACTCTTTGTGCTCCCCATTCTGCTTCACGGAGAATTCTGCTTCTTAGAATTATTCCCCAATAAATTACCTGCGCCCAAATCCTTTTCTTGTGCTCTTTTAGGAGAACCTAAATTAAGACAACATTATTATTGATCCCTTCCTTCAGAAGGGATCTTAGCCCCTGGCTTCTATCTTCTTGCTTCCTCTTTCCTCTCTGGTTGCTTTCTGTAGTCTTATTTGTTGACGTCTCTTTATATGTTGGTGTTTCAAAGGCCTATCCTTACAGACTTTTAAAAATATTTGATCTCACATATTTTCCTTGAGTAAGCTTTCCCTCACCTGACTTTAGTTACTATCATATACTACTGATTTCCAACCAATAACCCTAGCAGAGATTGATCTCCAGACTCATCTGTCCATCTTCTACTTGAGCATCCACCTTTGAAACATGTCTCAAAGCACATCAAACACAACATGCCCCCAACTGAGGTCATCTCCTTTCTCCCCCACACCTTCTCTGTCCAACCAACAGCCTAAGCTGTAGATCTGGTTTAGAGGATAATCATCTCCCTGTTTCCAACACATTTTACCTTTCTTCTCCATACATTAACCACTTTGCCACTTTTGGAGTCCACTTTCTATGAGTATTTTTCCCTACCACCTGGCTTGACTCAAACTTTAATGAACATTCAGATAACCTGGGGATCTCACTAGCATGAAGATCCCTATTCAGGATGGGTGATGCTGGAACTGAGATGTGGCATTTCTAACAATATCCTAGATCAGTGATGGCGAACCTATGACACACGTGTCAGCACTGACACTTGTAGCCATTTTTGATGACACGCGGCCGCTAAGGCGACCGCATGCCAAGGATGAAACATTTGCTGCTCCTGAGGATGAAACATTTGCGAAATAATGTTTTTTCCTCAAAGTGACACACTATCCGAGTTATGCTCAGTTTTTTGGCGAAGTTTGACATACCAAGCTCAAAAGGTTGCCCATCACTGTCCTAGATGATGCTTATGCCAGTTATCAGAAACTCACAGTAGAGCCGTCTCGATTAGATTAGGTGGGCCATTTACCAGGTAGTATCCCTCCACACCAAGCCTACACCCTGGCTCTTTTCCCACTATCATAATTGCTTATTAAGTTTTCTATATTCTCCACTAGAGCACAAGCATCTTGAACTGTATTTTCACTGATGTATCTCTATTTTCTAATACAGTGACTCACATATAGTAGCTGTTCAATATTTGCTGGATTAGTTATATATGTTCTAAAATATCTTTTTTTTGTAAATGAATATCATTAGTCTTGATTGGGAATCAGATTTAAATTACATTTTGAAGTACTACCAACATGTCATCAAACAGTTTTGTGTGATAAGACCAAATATATGTAAAACATTTAAATTCCTTACTTCTTTTTTAAAAAAATCTAATTATTCATTAGAAAGAAAAATCAAACACCTATTAATTGTGACAAAAATGTCTATCCCCCTTTCTCCTCAGGAGTATAATATGCCTTATTTGAAGTAGTTTAAAGATCTATAACTTAGTTCATTGACTTGACTTTAAATGAATTGTCATTTAATTTTTAAAAATTAGATGCTGAAGGACAAAGTGTTTCCTAAACTATGAAGTCTGCTAGTCATAAATCTAGAGGTAATATTTCACACCAAGATTAAATTGTATAGGCTACCCATGATTACAGCTTTTATCCTAATAATTTGGGTTAGTGTAATTAAAATGGTATACATTTTTAAAAAATTGTGTGCTTTGAATGTTGTCACATTATGTCCTTTGTGTGTGTGTGTGTGTGTGTGTGTGTGTGTGTGTGTGTAAAATTATTCAATGAAAGATGATAGTTTGGTCTTTAATCCTGCACTGGAAAGATATATTCACTCTCTGTAATAGAACTGAACATTTCTTTCACCAATGCCCTCTTTCTACCACCCTTAACCATTTAAAAATGTTTTTATTGATTTTAGAGGGAGGAAGGGAGAGGGAGAGAGGGATAGAAACTTTAATGATAAGGAAGAATCACTGATCTGCTGCCTCCTGCATAACTCCTACTGGGAATTGAGCCTGCAATCTGGGCATGTGCCCTGACCTGGAATCAAACTATGACATCTTGGTTCATGGGTTGAAACTCAACCACTGAGCCCCACCAGCTGGGCCTCAACCAATTCTTTAAGCTTTCAGTGATGGGTGGTAAATTATTTACATAAGCCCTGTATAATTATGTGCATTAAAAAGATTAATACTTTGAAACTAAGGATGTCATTTAAAATATCATGGACATTCTTCATTATTTTTGGTCAAAATATTTCTTAGCATTAGTAACAGCTTGATTTGCTTTTGGAAGTCTCTTGTTTTTTAATATAACTGTTTCTATTCACTGTCCATGGCTTTCCAAATTTAAAGCAACTGCATATCTGAGGATAAACAATAATAACTAAGAGTAAATATCATCTGGAGAATAATTAAAAGATGACAATGAATTAAAGATTCATCGCCATGGAGAAACAACATATCTGATGAAGAAAGAAGCTTTTACAATACTTAAAATGAGTACTCCTCTGTGTTAGTTTGTTTTTCAAAAGTGAGTAATTTTAACAAAGACTAATCCCATCTATACAAATTAAAAGCATGATTTTCGTTAAGAGCATAATATATAACAAGCTTGAAACAGATGTGATTATAGTACTTATCATGTCTGACATGATGTGCTATTGAGAAGCAATGAAGCAGCACAAATGTATATTAAACACAGCCAGTCAAAACCCACGTTTCAGACCTGAGTATTGATCAGGTGTTAGTCTTACATGGAACAATTTAAAACCCATGTTAACCCACTGGGGAAGTTACAATATGTACTAACTCTGACAACCTTAGGAAATATCTACCAGAGAGTAAGGGGATGTTAGGAGAAAGTGCTAAGTACTCTGCAGAATGAGAAGAAGCATAGAGGTCTTGTTTAAGCAAGGTCAAATTTTAACAAAAGGTGAATATTGTCAGTTGATTTAAAAAGAAAATACACACAAACATACATACATATGTTTGTATTTTATGAATATACTTATCAACATACAGAAATATGGATTCCTGAATATAAGTGTACAAAGTGGTTTTTAGTGCCAGCATCATAACATCATGATTAATAATACTAGGGAAAAGAGATACTTTCAGAAAACCAGTCATGGAATTTATAGTAAAAGGAAAGGATCTGAACCTTATAAACTCAAACACTATGAAACTAGTAGTCATGGGTTAATAAAAAATAAGACATCGTAAGTTCCACCATACATTTCCTGGAGTGCTGAGAGAAGACAACGCCTTCCAATTTAACTAGCATAAATTCGAAAGTGCCTTGTTAAAGTTAGAACCATTTAGCAAGAGTACAAAACAAGCTTGCAAGAGAAACATCTTAGCAGCAGGTGAGAGCAGCTGTTCACTAAAATATAAGGCACCTTCTGCAAGGCCAGCGGTGTCAGCCACCATATGAAGATGAGTCAAGACCTATGTGTTATTGGGCAGGGAATGGACTGGCTGTTACTGGCCAAGCAAAGTGAAGAGGTAGATCCAAGAAAGGGACCAATGAGCCACTGGATACCCACAGTCAAAGCCAGGTAAGCAGAGACAGCAAAGCGAAGGAGTTTCGAATCCCGTTCCACTCTATCATATGGTGGGTAAAGGGGCCAGGGGTTCACATTGCTTCTAATAATCAGCAAGATTTTTTTGTTAATTTATTTTGATAGGACAAGTACAGCTTTTGTTTCACTTAGTAAGTATTTATGGCCTTAAGGTGTATTTTCTCAAAATAAAATGAGGCTTCAAGATGGTAACACTATTTATTTTTTCTTTTCTTTTCTTGGGCTGAATGACCTTAAGGAGGCGCACTTGATCAAGAGTCATTGCTAATGGGTATCTTTTTAGCTAGATGGGTAGCCAGCCATTTTCCTACAGTTTAGTTGGGAAGTAAGACATTACAATAGAAATGATAAGTGATAGAGGAATTGGAAAAATACTCTAGTGCCCCACTTCTCTTCATAATCAATAGTCATCGATGGAGAATGTTGTCAGCTTTGAGTTTCCTAGATTTCAATAATAGTATATGTTCACTGAGAAGTCTTAAAAGTATATCTGCAGTCTAGACCTCTTTCAATCAGATTCTTTATGTTCAATTACCCGATTGGTATCTCCTATTGGATGTGTAATTAGGAGCTGACAGTTGACACATACAAGGCTGAATCCTCCCCCAAACCTCCTATCACCATAGAATAGCTCATGGCTGCATATCACATAATGATGACTTTCTACCAGTAGCTGAGATTGGAAACATTGCATTGCTTTTGCCATATCTCTTTCTCTTATACACTACTTCTGTCAGTGAATTTTATTCTATGCACATATTTTTTAATTTATATCTTTGTTAAAGTTTAATTTACATAGAGTAAAAATTCTCATTTTAAATGTACATTTTCATAAGCAATCAAGTTTTAGAACATTTCCATCATTCCCCAAAGTTCCCTCATTCTCTGGGTGGTTATCCCACTTCCCCACCACTGATCCCAGGAAACTTCTGATCTATTTTGTGTCACTTGCTTTGCCTTTTCTAGAATTGTAAATAAATGGAACAATATCATCTTCAATCTTCGGCCTCTGGCAGTTTTTCACTTAGCATGATGTCTCCAAGATATATCCATGTTGCATATATCAGTATATAATCTTGTAATGTTTCTATTGCTGAGTAATATTTCTGGATCTTTTATAATATACTAGAGGCCCAATGCACGAAATATATGCAAGAGTAGGCCTTCCTTCTCCCGGCTGCCAGCACTGGCTTCCCTCTAGCACCCAGGACCTGGGCTTCCTTCCAGCCGCTGGCAGGCACCGGGACCCAGGCTTCCCTTGCAGCTCTGGCTTCTCCCAGAAGGACGGAAGGACATCCAGAAGGACATCCGGTTTAATTAGCATATTATGCTTTTATTATTATAGATTCACCTAGCCATCTCTACTCCTGAAAACTTGGTCCAAGTCATCATCATCTCTTATACGGGTGACTTCAAAGGCCTTCTCACTGGATCTCTCTGCTTCTCCTTTGGACTACTCATAATTTCTTCTCAGCCCAGGAGCCAGTGTTATCCTTCTAGAATGTAAGTCTGCCCATGCCATGCTTTTGTTTAAAACCTTCCAAGTATTCCAGTCTTAGAGGAAACATGTACATCTTTCAATAACCTACAAGGCCACAAGTGAGCGTGCTCCCAATACCTTCTCCTACTATCCTGCCTGCTCCCTGAGCTCCCATCTGATTGGTGTCCTTCGCCTGGAAATACAGGAGAATATCAAGAGTATCAGGAAGTACAAGAGTCCCAGAGAATACAGCGAATAAATACACCACATCTTCCTGCATCCTGTTTCCTTCATGGAGATAAATAGAAAGCCTTGTGGCATTAAAATAAAATAAATTGTAGAACATCGTGTACAAGTTTAACTTCTAAATACATTTTCATATTGAGACAGGTGGCTTTAGTCTATACCCCAGAACACTCCAGTGTGTGTTTACATTTCTCTGCATTTTAGTCGCACAAGGTAAAGAAGTGTGAAAGTCAGGGACTTGATCATTCTGGGTCATGAGCGTGACGAGTTTTAATTACAGCGTTAGCTGAGCTGAGACCGACGTAGGCGAACCTCTAAGAATGGATAATTTTAGCTCTGTATTTTGTTAAATCGAATTTTCAAGTCTGTAACAACAACAACAATGACGGCAACAAACCATGCTTTGCAAGAGGACTCTGGTGTGACGGGAATGTTCCTTCATGGGGTGGAATTCAAACAGACACAGCCCTGTTTTACTTGGAGAAAATGAAAATGGTATGGGAATTATAGTTCTTTTAAAAATATATCCCTGGCTCTGGTTTACTGCTAATGGAGTATATGAAGACACTACAGTGTGAAAAACAAAAGACTGTTTTAGTTCTTCAAACAGATAAAACATTATATGAAGCAATCAACTAGTCAGTCATATGAATAATAACAAATATATTCCTCTAATATCATTGAACAAATAAAAAAGCAGATACAAATAAAACCCCTGAAAATGAAAATAAACTTTGGATTAATAAGATTTTAACTAAAAAACTGGACACATCTCACTCCCAATTTTCCTACCTTAAAATAACATTCCAGCACTTTATATATTTTCTATATTAAAGCAGATGGTTTTAGTGCTTCAGAAAATACTGAATACATTTCCAACATAATACAGCTCAGATTAGAAAAATGATTGATATATAAATTTTTCACATCTTTTCTGCACTTTAGCATCAAGGGTGGAAGGAAGAGATAACTAGAAGGTTATAAATAACTAAAAATGGAAATCACATTTTTAAGTAGTAGCACCTACATATATTATTCTTGTTAATTTAAGGTTTTTATAATTATAATTTTTTTCCTATAGTGGACTAACATTTACTAGTCATTATAGTCATACATCTCTTTATTCTTCTCCAAGTACTTTCTCTACAAGTCTGTTAGGTCACAGAAGATAGTGACAGAGCAAAGCCTAGAATACTTTTCTCTCGACTGCAGATTTGTGCTCTTAGCTAAAAACAAAACACATAAAAATGCTAAAAATAAATACTGTTTCATATGTATACCGTGTAAAAGAAATAAAGGGCAGTAGAGTGATGACTGGCCCATTTAAGAACTTGGGCTCTCCTTTTTATTGATGCTCCTTCAATGTGTTTAGTTGTTGAGGAATTCTTGGGATGTCTTATTTTTATCTAAATAAATAATGAGGAAAAGAATATCTCAAGGCTAGAAAAGGTACAGAAGTTAGGCACTACACTGAGTAAGCTGATATGTGGACAGCATTATTAGAAAGCAATCTATAGCTTTAAAAATTAAACAGGTGATGATAGTAGTGATGATAACATTCCCAGGGTGATTTCCAGTTTCCAAAGAACGTTTGTTCTTCCCAACAACCCCAGGAGGCAGGCAGGGCAGGCTTGCATATGCTTGTATCTTCATGAGAAATTGAGACTCATAGGAGGGAAATAGCATGCCTGAGGCCAAACAGTACTTTCACTGTGGGGCTGGGACTCTGAACCACGTGCTTCACACACTGAACATATGCCCATGTTTCCTGTGAATTTTGTATTGCACATCGCTCACGAAGCAGTAAAAATGTCTTCTGACTTCCTGACATGACTATTTTTTAAAGGCTTCCAGGGGACTCAGACGTGCAGCCCAGGTTGAGAACTGCCGGTTTAAAATACGAAGAGAGCAAGCGGGAGTTTGTAACATGAGGAACATAGGTCCTCTGAGAACTGCTGGAGGAAGGCAGGATGCTACCCTGGAGGAGAAAGCAATTGAGAGACAGGGTTTGACCTAGTGTTCTCCGTCGTCACAGCAGAACCAGGGACAGTGGCTAGAAACTCTAGAGACAGATGCCACATTAATGGAAGGTCTGATGTTCATCACACTCAAACATCCTATATAATAAAGAGCTAATATGTTAATTAGACTGGATGGAGGGACGACCTTCCTGAATGACCAGTGGGCGGGACCGCAGGGCTGTGGGGCTGCAAGGCTGCGAGGGCTGAGGCAGCCGGGGCTGCGAGGGCCGAGTCCTTTGCACGAATTTCGTGCACCGGGCCTCTAATTTCAAAATAAATGTGTGCTCTGTCAGGTGGTAACCTCTGTGTTGAGGAAAGTAAAGAATGGACAACTATGAATGGAGGACATGGAGGAAACCAATCATGAAAAAATTAAGAGAAAGAAGAGATCACTAAGATTTTGAGATAGTTTTATACTTTCTCATTTATCTTGAACCTAATTTCCATTCTTCAGTTTGGTGATTACTGCAAATTTTGTGCATTTGTTATTTATTAATAATTTTTTAAAAAATGTTCTCATTTAAAAATAACTGATACTGCCTTATAAAATTTTAGGACAAAATGTGTTTGCATGGACCAAAATGTGTTTCCTTAATGCCAATATGCATGTCCCCATTTAAGGGTATTTTAGGAGAGAGATGGCATATGTTGGAAAGAACTCTCCCATTGGGGACACTCAGATCTGAATCCAAATTTCAGCTCTGTTGTTTTGGGTTACATGGCCTTGAACTAGTAACTGGACTCCAAAACAGAAATTACAGAAACCAAATCTGAGAATGAAATAAGTGGTGCTAAGTAAATATTAGTTTCCTAATATATGTCTGATCTAACTAGAGACAATGTCCTGCACTGGCACAATGACGCGCGTGTAATATGGCCAAGGAACTTCAAATAGGAAAGGGTACAAGATTAAAGTATTACGTAAACATATTACAATTTTTTTTAAAAGGAACATAAACATGTTTCTTTGTCTCCCCAAAGATCTCAAATTTGGAGATCTCTGCACTCCACAACTCAAACAGCTTTAGAACCTTGATTTGTAGGTCATTTTCCAACCCTGCACTCCATGGCCAGAACATACTGGGTGTGCTTTGAAATGTGCTCTAACCATGCTGAATCCCATTTAAATGGTCCTTGATGACTCATGGTAATCAATATGAATAACACCTCCATACTATACTTAGTACAGTAGTTACTGCCTGGATTTTTCCATATTTCTGTATTGCATTTTCCTGAGGCTTCTACTTAATTCATTTCTCATTTCAGTGGCTCCAAGATGTGTAGGCCTGTTGTCTTTCCACAAAATTGTCTTTGCCAATTGCTGCCGATGCTGCTCTAGCTCTTTTCCTGTGATAGATAGGATCCATTTTTATCTGTAACTTTCCAAATATTTAGGGGTCTGTTTTGCACACAATCACCTGCAGCCAAGTCTTTACAGCCTTTGTCAGACTCCAGTTCAAACTAACCCAGAACAAAATTAATGGTTTTTGGTAAAACCAGTCAAAGAGATGTTAAGTATTTGAGGAGGCAATGAATGCAACCACTCCTTATACCTATATGTTGACAATGTTTTGCCTAAGATTTAGGGAGGTTTTAGTTTAATGATCTGGAAGAGATATTAGCACTCCTATATTACTGCAGCACTATTCACAATCGACAATTTCTAGTAACAGCCTAAAAGTCCATCAATAGATAAATAGATTTAAAAAATGTGGTATATACACACCATAGAATACTATTTATCCTTAAAAAATAAGAAAGATTTCCAATATGCAAGAACATGGATAAACATTTATGGCATTGTGCTAAGTGAAAGACCAGTCACAGAAAGACACTGCAGGATTCCAGTTACATAAGTATCTTAAATAGTCAAGTTCATAGAGTCAAAGAAGAAAAGGTAGTTCCCAGGAGCTGGAGGGAGTAGGAAAAGGGGAGTTATTAATGAACAGGAATGAAGTTTTAGTCAGCAGGATGAATGAGCTCTAGTTATCTGCTGTACACAGTCAGCAATAATGTAGTACATACTCAAAAATTTAAGAAGGTAGATCACATGTGTTTTTATAACAATGAAATTTATAAAAAGAAAATTATGTATATTTTTGAAAATTTTAATTGACTTGAGAGAGAGAAACATCCCTTTGCCATTCCACTTATTTACACATTCATTGGTTGATTCTTGTTTGTGCCCTGACCAGGTATCAAACTGCAACCTTGACATACTGGGATGATGCTCTAACCAACTGAGCTAGCTGGCCAGGGCTAGAAATATTTTCAAAATATATTAAGTGAAAACGCAAGAACTTGAAGAACAAGTTAAAGTTTGTGAATTCAAGTAGCTTTACAGTTGTGAGCACCCAAAACACAAGTTTATTCTTGTATTATTATTAATTATTTTGTATTTTTCCATACAAACAACTGTAAACCTACTTTTGCCCCACCTGTATATTGTGGATAGCTAGTGCACACTACTATGCCCTTCTCGAAGAATGTAAATTATATTGGGGTGATGTTATTGGGGCATTAATTAATGTTCTAACTTGCTGCATTCTAGATTATTAAATATGCTTATAATATGTGTAAAAATAGTTGAAATGATAAATTTTATGTTATGTATATTTTACCACCAAAAATAGGAAAAACTACTGAGCATAAAATTTCATTTACCTGACATTTGCTAACACACCAGTGAATTCCTTGTCTGTGTGCTCTTGTTAGAACTGAACCTCCTTTTACATATTTCATATACTATAGATACAGTAATATTATATTTTGATGTCAGAGGATCATGAGGTGATTTTTGTTTGTTTTTTGTTTTGTTTTTTTGTCACTTACATCACAGGAAATTCCTGGGACTAAAGGATTAAGACATCCTGCCACTTGTTCAAAATGAGGTTAATGCCCTCACTTTTTATACAACTAAAAATTATAAAATGTTATTTCCTTTTCCAAAGTAAATGGCAGAGTAAGGGTAAGTGTGCTGTGAGCATGGTAATTATGAGCAGCTATCTTCAGCTGCACTAAATCACACGGTGTTTCCAATTAGAAGCGTTGTTATCATATCGCAAAGCTCTTTTTCAAGGGAACAAAGCTACATTTCTTATGTAATTCTTACAATCAATTTATGTAAGAGTATTAATAAGTATAAGATTAGCAAGTGCAGAAAGGTTATATTAGCAAGTGCAGAAAGGAAGAACATAGCCTATTAATAAGCTATATTCCCATATAACCTTATGCCTTTGACGATAACTTAATATTTTTCCGAAAAATCAGAGAGAAATTCTCAGAAGTCACAGAATCCAATATATTCTGTAAGAATTTCAGCTAAGTTTATAAAGGAAACAGTAGATCCTAGGGTTCTCCCCACCCCAATATTGTGAAACACCACAGCCAATATTATCACTCAAAGGTCCTGGTAATATTTTACAGGTTATTATGCAGTAATACATTTTGTATGTTTAATGCCACCACTTCTTCTTATAAACCATTGCAACTTATTGTACTAATTTTCATGAAAAAAAGAAACAATTATTATTTTAAAACATGAATACATAATTTTAAAATCTACAAATAGGTTTAAAATCCATGAGGAACTAATAAAACTATTAAATTTTATTCATTTAAAATAATGAGGTATTCTCAAGATCAATCCATGTTGTCACAAATGACAATATTTCATCTTTTCTGATGGCTGAGTAGTATTCCATTGTATATATGTACCACATTTTCTTTATCCAATCCAAAATTTTGAGGAACATCCGTAATGTTGTCCTTAGTGGTTTTACCAATTTACATTCCCACCAGCAGAGAATGAGGGTTCCTTTTCCTCCTCTCTAACCTCTCTAACACTTGTTATTACTTATTTTGATGGATCTTGAGAATATCATGCTAAGCAAAATAAGTAAGACAGAAAAATTCAATATGATTTCAATTATATGTGGGATATAAAACTGAAAGCAACAAATGAACAAAAACAGACAAGAAAAACTCATAGACACAGACAACTGTATGATGGTTGCCAGAGAGAAAGGGCACAAGGGGGGGGGTATGAGTGAGAGGTAGTAAAGGGTAAATGGGGTCAAATATATGGTGATGGAAGGAGAGTTGACCTTGGGTAGTGGGCACACAATGCCATGTAAAGATGATAGAAATTATACACCTGACCTATATAATTTTATTAACCAATGTCACACCAATAAAGAAGTATTTCTTTATTCCAACAAAGAAGTATTTTCATATACTTCTCAAGAAAAAAATAGAATTTATAGAACATTTGCTAGCAAAACCCATAAATTGACTTATTTACTCACATTCTAAAATAGTGAAATTCTTTGCATCTGGAGATAAAATCTATGAGTCATTTATACCAGTTTCTCCAACTACTAAATAAGAAAAATGACTCCTTTAAAAGTTTGTTGGGAGATTTTAGCGATAAATGCCAAACAGCTGTATTACGCCTCATGTTTCCTGTTAGAACTCTAGGCAGTACTAGAGTTTTGAAAGGATGTTTGCAGTGGCAGGTACATTTGCTTTCAGATAAATGCAAGGTTTGTGTATCCATCTGATTGACAAACATAATAAAATATTAATAACTCTCTCAGACTTCTCAATTATGCCCATATCAAATACAGCCAAAGGAAAACTTTGGGAACAATATAAAATCTGTAGGGTGCTATTTTATTCAGTAATTAAGAATCATAAAAATTGATTTTCTAAAGTGTATATTCAGTATTTATAAAGCCAACAAGCACCTAAACTGCACTGACAAAATAATTTTTTAAGTGAAAAGTTATTTACCTTTGGAAGCAATGCTCATTGGCAATCTAGTACACTAATACAAGAGCTCAACTAATGAGCAATGCAATTAATCTGCTCATTCATTGTTTGACTTGAGTATCATCTTTTTTCAGAAAACATTGTTTCTACAAATGCTGCAATGTTGGAATAGTAATTTTGGGAGGATGGAAGAAAAATGCAGAGGCCAAGCTGCAAATTACTTCTGAACATCGTATCCTCTTTAGCTACGGGAGCATCTCTCCAAAGCACAGAGCTGGGAACTAAGAATGGTGCTTTGTCTCTCTGCCACTCTGCTAGTTAGACCTGCGAAGGTGGAATATGATTCAATCTCTCTGTTTCTCAGGTGAATTAATTTAGAGTAAACTCATAATAAGGATATTTACAGAGAAAAATCTTTCTTCTTTCCCTTGCTGGAAACTTCAACACAATTTAGTCAGCAGCTTTTACGCTATGAAAATATTCATGTTAACGTTAGCATTAATTATTTTTATGGTAATTAGCCATTTAAAATGCGGATGTGTTCTTACAGATCTGCTCTAATACTGGTGAGTGCCATGGACACTCATTTTCAGAATGTTATTTTCTTTGTAAAAGACTTGTGTTGGATTCAGCTTCTAATTACTCATATAATGAATAAAACACAAAAATCGGATGCTATTCTATCATATTTTATAAAATTTGGAGCATTCTGGTTTTAAAAAAAGTATGTTTTTATTTATTTTAGAGAGAGAGGAAGCTAGAGGGATAGAGAGATAGAACCATCGATGAGAAACACTGATTGGTTGCCTCCTATACACCCCCCACTGGGGGATTGAGCCTGCAACATGGGAATGTACCCTGACCAGGAATAGAACCAGTGAACACCTTAAAACATTTTTTTAAAAATTGATTGCAGATTAGAAGGGAGAGAGAGATAGGAACATCAATGATAAGGGAGAATCATTGATTGGCTGCCTCCTGCATGCCCCACTTTGGGGATCGAGCCTGCAACTGGGGCATGTGCCCTGACCTGGAACAAAAACACTGACCATGTGGTTCATAGGACGATGCTCACCCACTGAGCCACACCGGCCAGGCTGGAGCATTCTTCTAGGTTTTTCATTTTCCTAATAGAAGGGATTCTCACTGTGATTGCCTACAGAATACTTTATTAAATTTTAGCAGTTTGGAATATAGTCACCTCAATCATTTATGAAAAGAAGAGAGAACTGATTTGTAGATTTAATTTCCTAAATTTTGTGATTTCTCCAACATACAACTTCCTGGAGCTCGCATGACTAGGAGGCTATGATATTATTGCCAAGAACTGGGAAGCATGAGTCATCCAATCAGAGAAGAGTGTTCCAGAAAAGAAAACTTCCAGACAATTAAGACTTTTACCCTTTCGCCCTTTGAAAGCATTTAAATATATTTCAAAATAACCATTTCTTACATCCCTTGTAAATTTTCCTGATGTTTCAAGCAACATTCACAACATTTTTAAAGGTGTCTTTCAGTGTTTGCCAGGATTTCTGTGTTTGTTTCAAAGTACTAAAAAGTTTGGATGAAAAATATGGAGGAACTAAACAGCAATGTCATTTTTTAAAAACAAGGTAAGTTCAGGTAAACTGGAGACAAAATGGCACAATTATCATCTTCCATTTGAGCCCCACATGGTCTGCGAATGCTCACTGCCCTGCAGGGAGCCTGAGCTGGGCATCCTCTTCTGGGTACAGTGATTGTGTGATTTGGGGCCTCCTCAGCTCTTACAGCGCCTACTACCCACAGTTCTCCTGTCTGTAGGACCAGCTCAGATGTACAATCTGCCAGCCAGATGACACCAAAACAGAAGGAACTCTCATTGAATTAAAAATACATTTTTTTAAATTGTTCAAAATTCGGTGGGGCTCCGATGCGGGATGGCCAGCTGTGCCGATGAGGTGTGTTCCTACACCGCTAGACTGCCTCGTGCCACGTGGCAGGCTTTCTAGCTGCTGAACGTGGTTTTGATATTTTCCTGTGCCTGCTCTTGCTTGTAGATGCTGTTTCTCACTATGCATCTGCTTTTAGCAGCTCTGCTTCTGCTTCTAACATGTTGCTTTTCCACTAAATTTGGAGGTGAACCTTAATTCAGGATTCAGAAAGATATTACCACTAGCAATCTGGGCTGCAAGTAAAAGAGAGAATTCTGTCAATAACTAAAAAATAATTCAGTGCTCTCATGATCAGCCCACTACTGTGAAATGAAAAAAAAAATTACAACATTAAAATGAAATCAGTATTTTATGGTCTCATTGGGGAAAAGTTAAAATAATCTATTTGCCTCATTTAAAACACATCTTGGATCTTCTCTAAACATCACTTAATAAAACTATGATACTGAAGTTAAAGATCACTTTCCATTAAATATGTTAATGCTGCTTTAATAATAGCTTTTCCCCAATTTCTTAAATAACATTCAAAATTTAGTTCATTAACTTTAATAATAACTCGGTGAGGTAGGAGGACAGTGAGAAATCTTTTAAAATGCGTATACTAATCTAGCGTAGTTTCACTTGGCAAAGCTTAATTGGTGAATGGAGAATATAGTCACCTATCTCATATTATCATCTGAATATATGTTTCTTTCCTTTAAGTGAAATATTAGTATAGTCAGAATAAAAAGATGAAAATATTTTGTGTCAGTGAAAGACAAAAACAAACATATGATTTCACTTAAATGTGGAATCTGAAAAAACAAAACAAACAAATGAACAAAGTTGAAATAGACTCATAGATACAGAGAACAGACTGATGGTTGCCAGAGGGGAAGAGATTGGTGGACTGGGTGAAAAAGGTTAAGGGATTGAGACGTACAGACTGGTAGTTTCACAATAGTTATGGGGATGTAAGTTACAGCAGGGCAAAGATAGTCAATAATATTGTGTAAACTCTGTATGATGCCACTTGGGTAATGGAAATATCAGGAGGAACACTATGCGAAGTATATGATTGTCCAATCACTATGCTGAAACTAATACAAAATAATATTGAATATAAACTGTAATTGAAAAATAAGAAAAATAAAAATGGTTGATACTTGCTTCAGTTGCATATCAAATTGTATTTCAAGTCACACTCTCAACATACTTGGTTAAAAATTCGTAATTTACCTCATTTCATACATTCTTTGGAAGGAAAAAGAAGTCTGATTTCACTAATGTTTATTTAAAGAGTCTTTGTTACCCTGATAGCTAAGACACAGTGCATAAGAGGCATTCTCAATAATGCACTCCACGTTTACTAACAGAGAGCTTAATGGAAGACATACGTTCTCCCTCCATTTTATTTCTCCATCACCTCTTGCTCTATATATTTGCCCATTCTCTAACATCTATCTTATTAGTCAGGCCTCATAATTCAAAGCCCCAAGGGCTCTCCATTGCTTACCAAACCATGCACTGATTCTTGTCAGATTAGTGGATCCCTGACTGGCTTTCTGCCCTGTGAATGTGTTTAGCAGTATGTTTATGTCTTATGACACAAAGGACATCAATACAGTACAGCAAACCCACTTGAAAGAGAACTCCAGGGAGTAGATTCAAATGAAAATTCAAACATTTCTAAAAAATTAAACCTATATATCAATCAATAAATAAAAGAGTGGGAAATGCAATGAGCCATTACAAGAATCTGGTAGATGTGCAATACATGATTAAGTGTACGCTGTAAAGTACCAAATGAAGGGTTGGCAAGGATGAATCTTTAGCACTTTGCACACACCTGAAACCATGAACACCTACAAAATAGATGCAGGAAATTTCAACATATAACAGAGAACATGGGTATAGAAAGTATCACTTCACGAAAAGGAATACCGTATCTCCCAGTGGGATATATTAAAATATAAAGGCAGAAAAATCAGTGGTTTAAGATACTTACAATTAGCAAAATTATATTTTTCTCCTGAGTTGAATTAACATCTTCAAACTCCCTCTCTTTACTTGTGACTCTATAACAGTACTTACTTAATGTAAAAATAAGTTCCCAGCTGAGAATGTAAACTGTCATCATTCTGCCAGGAGCCTAATTTGTTAGCAACTCAAGTGGCCACATGACCCTAACTCCAGGGCTACCGCACCACTGTTCCCAAGGAGAGAATCCCACAGACAGCCCCTGTCCTCGGAGCTTCCTGGCCAGAGAACGCGTGGTGGCACTAGCTAGCACTTTGAGTGGGATAAATTCAGCTCCCAGGAAGAAAAAGGATATGGTATAGCGGAATCGGAAATCTTTCCAACTAATTAAGGAGCCATGTGGGAGTTGTGCTGGCGGCATTCTCATTTGTAAAGGAAGGAAGGACGCTTTTGCGAATAATAAAGAAAAGCAAGGGAAACAGTTTGCTGAATGCACATGGATTTAGAGCCGAGTCTCCCCCCTAACAATGCTGCCCATGCAAATGAGGTATCAAGCTCTTTTTCATTTTAAGCTCCGGGTGGATATGATTTTCCAAAGGTCAAGATCAATATAACATCAAAGCCCCTTTGTTCTCTGAAGACAAATACTATCAGAGCCTCCAAATCAATAAACCAAATTAGCAGCTCAACAAGCTAAATTTCTTGATATAATGAAGAAAGGTTGCAAAACAGGTGGTCACTGCTGCTTTTGTCTTCTTAACTGAATAATAGGATTATTTATAGACCGTTGTGGCCGTCACTCCAGATGTTTCCTCTTTGCTTTGCCATTACTCTGGTAAAATATATTTTTTAAAATTAAAGACTCAATTACATGAGAGCAGCAACCTGCTCCCCCATCCACCTTCCTGAGACAGTGGGTCCATCATGGCCTAAAGACACACACACTCCTGATCAACCCAGCAACTAAGAAATCCCTTCACCCCCGATGAAAGACACTTAGATAATAACACACCTCTTACTTACAGGGAAATCAAGGCCAGAATTCCAAAGGGGAAAGCATATTGAAAATTTAATTTCTAAAGTGATGTGTTTATGTCAAACACATGTATACTTACACCTGCCATCGATTGCTGTAAAACCTGAGGCAACATGTTTACATATGCCTCAATAAAATACATAATATATTTTGTAAAAGATGCTGTCATGTATACTCAAGTGACAGCATTCAGAAAAGCATGAATTATGACCCCTTCTTCTCATTTACACTAGAATAAAGGCTGGACACCCGTAGTCACTCTGACTCCTCAGGGTCCCATGTGAGTACTACTGTATCCTCAGCATCACTGTACTGAGGTTACTATGCATGGGCTGAAATTCACATCAGCAGAGACACAGATCTGGCCACCACGGTGGTTATTCCCCCCTGGACAGATAGAATATACACAACAAACAGATTACTATGGGTTGGAATAACCAGGGAAGACGTCACAGCCTTCCAGAGAGAAGGACAGAAGAGAAACATCATTTCTTCAATGTGACCTTTTCTCCTTTCTCTCCTTTTGATTGAAGCTGGCCTCATCCAGCACCTGCCTCACCTGCCTCCTTCTCCCTTGTACATTCACCCCCTTAATCATTACCCCCGCAGGACAATGAGGTTCTGATTCGCACCAGACAGTCACAGGAGGACAAGCATGTAAGGGGTTAGGAAGAAAGGAGGGGCAAGTCAGAAGCATCTGGTTTGTTGAGAGAACAATCATTATAATTGTCTGGCTAGAAAATAGACAGTTTAAAAGTTGATTTGGCACCACTCCACATCCACCCAAATTCTTCCTGAAGGCCTTATTACGGGGGAAACAAGTATACTAACCATAATCACTTTATTGGCAATGGCCTGTAGTGTGCTTGATTGCAAACAGGACTTGAGTGGATTGAAAAGGAAAGCAGAGCTTGGTGCCAGCCTTTGTCTCTGGTTATACCATTAGCTTTTTACAAATTTGGAAGATTAGACTGATTTAAAAAAAATGATTTCTACGGAATAAGAAATGTATGTGATAGTCCTGATTATAGTCCTTCATTTACAAGGAAAGACGAAGGATTGATGGCTTGCCAATTTAAACCTCAGAGTGAACGCTGAACACCAGCACATTCTTAATGGCGACTATAAAAGGTATTCATTAGAGCTTGCCTCTTTTACATAAAAAAATATGTTACTAATGGATATATGGCAGTGAAAATAATATCAATATTAATTTGTTAGGCATTCATGGCAGATGGTTCTGATAACTACAAAATAGGAGGTTCCTCAAGAAGTTAAAATTAGAATAATGATATGACCCAGAAATTCCACTCCCAGTATGCTTAACCTCTATTAAGCACTTGTAAGATGAAGAGGTAAAAAGTTAAACAGGGTCAAATATGTGGTGATGGAAGAAGATTTGACTTTGGGTGGTGGGCACACAATGCAATGTACCGATGACGTGTCATAGCATTGTACACCCAAAGCCCATATAATCCTATTAACCCACATCACCCCAATACATCTCATTAAAACCCAAAACTTGATCATTTAAATTATGGCAAACATCATAATAGCTTTCTTTGTGAATGTCTATGATTACATCATTGAATGAATTAGGTTTCCAAGTTATACCTGGTTCATAAAGTAGATCTAAACACACAGAAATGGTGAGCCCACTTAATATGCAATACAATGGTAATAAATGCCGTGCCGGAATTTGGAGAATTCTTTGTATTTGAGAAAATATGTTGTAATGTTGTGGACAAAAAGGAGGTAGGAAAAGAGCATTTTTATGAAAAACAGTATCAACTAAGAGGGAAAAAGAAAGAGCTTAATAGAAACATACACTGTGTTGTAGTCTTATCTTAAATCCCCATAAATTTAGCCCCAATTCCTTTAAGGTACAATTTTCAGTCAAAGTCACAGTTGTATTCATTCTCTTGTCCATCATTTTGGGCTTTGTTCTTTACAATTTAATTGGAGGCTTTATATTAAAATGAACCTCAAAGCAATTCTGATGGTTCATTTTTTCATTGCTTTAGTAATAAAATACCACTTGCTTTTATAACAGTGGGTGGCCATGTAATTACCATCAGGAGAAATAAAGTACCCAGGTTCCCTTTCTCCTATGGTGTGAGTACAGTGTTGAAAACTTTCACAAATAAAACTGAAACGACCTTTGACTATTTTGTAAGGAATTATAAGTCTAAGCCGTGGTCTCTCACCAGAAGTAGTGTTCTGGACCTATCTTAACTGTTACTTTCAGAAATACTCTTTGGCAAGGTGTATACTACATATTCTCAGGTTCAACAGAGCCCCTATAGAGTAAATTATTCCTTCAGTGATGAAATGTTCTTATTTATCTCTCAGAGCGTTACTTATGTTTAGTCAGGAATGTAAGAACTGTTTGATAGTCCAAGGTCTAGCCTCAGCCAAAGTTGTTCAGCACATGAAAAAAAAAAATCCCAGAATAAATAATTGCATATATCTACTTTTACTCTCTCTTTTGAGCAATTTCGAGCGGCAATCATTTTAATTAACAGATGGTGTATATGAATGCATGATAGCAGCTGTTAATATGCATGTTTAAGACTGGAGAGTGTGGTGACTTATCAAGACACAAGGGCAACATATGTTGAGCTAAGCATACGGATTGCAATATGAATTACGATGCCAATACGCAGGGGCACAGAGGGACACACGCAATGGACGCCTGTCCCCATTTAATCAGCCAACATTTTCTAACATATACTAGAGAAGGCTTTCTATTATTTTAACTGAGGGAATGCGATAGATCACGAACCTTGATAACACCTTAAATCAGCTTCAGACATTTTGAAACATTTAACTATTTTTCCTGTGAGTGCAAATTCAGAGGCTTTTTCTTTTCTTTTCTTTTCTTTTTTTTTTCTTTTCTTTTAAGATTATCATTCAAGAGAGAAATTGGAAACAAATGAAAGCTATCAGGACCATCTTGACGAAACCTCAAAATATCGAAACAGATTGTGTTTTCCTGCTTTAAACATTTTATCTCATTACACGTTTACACGTTTGAAAGAGGAGATGGTTTCGTTATCTTGAACGCTATTAGTTAAATTTACAAACTAGCTGGTTGGAGAGATTAGAGAGAAAACACATTACCTTCTCTTGATACTGCCGCCTGGAGGAATCCAGAGACTGGATCAAAGCCGTGGCGTGGCCCACGAACATGGCGTAGCAGGTGGCCCCCACGATCATGCTGAGCATGGTGATCCACAGGTCCGACATGCTGACGGGGGCCTGCGCGCCGTACCCGATGCACAGCATGTGGCTCATGGCCTTGAAGAGCGCATAGGAATACTGCTTTCCCCAGGAGTCATTCTGGAACAGAGGAGAAAGAGAACATGGACTGAGCCAGCAGGAGAGCAGAGTAAAACGTGAGTATTCCAGTCACTGAGAGTGGAGACACCTGCGAATGCAGCATTTGCACAGGTGTCTCCCCTCATGGCTCATAGACTGACTTGATGGTTTCCAAGCCTGCCTGGCGCTATGACCTAGACATAGTCCGCTGTTCAGACAGGCCTCTCTATTCAATTCTAGGTTTGTTGTTTTTAAAACTAAAATCACTTTTGGGACAATGGTGTGGGCATCACATAAAAATGCCAAGGATGAATGCTGATGAGCTCATTTCAAAGTTTCCAGGAAATCTGGCCTTTCTAAAGTCCGTAATCTCATATTTCTTATAGTTTTGAAGTCCTTAATCTTATATTTCTTAAATAAAAAAATAAGCATTTTGAAATACAAGTCTGATAAATGTAAAGACTTCCCTACAAATGTTAGGGTTGATGATGAATCTCATTGGCTTTTTAAAAAATACTAAAATAGATTAAAATAAGCAAATAATATCTTGGCAAATCTCTGGAGAAAAAAAGGAAGATGACTTCTGAGATTAGTTATTAGATGCAGTTTATGATGTCATTTCAAAAGTTTATTCCAAGCTCAATTCTCCAAAAATAATCTATTCAATATAACTTATCTACCCTTTGATAAAATTATAATTTTTTGTTTAATCTGCATCAAAGTCCCGAGGCCTGGACTTACATAATTTATGAAGCCCACTATAAACTGAAAGTTTGGACGTTTTAGTTCAGAACTAAGAAAAAAACACAAAACATTGTTAAAGATAAAATATATAAATATTTTCCCATTAAAATATATTATTACAAATCTTAATGGGGTAATAGTGACTGATTAGTAACAACATAAAGGTACACATTTAAAAATAATATTGTGGTATGATTATGCATCATACAATAAATAATAATACTGTATTATTGTGATATCTTGATTGGTCACACACTTTTCCTGGTTTATTTTCTGTAAAGTCACTTCCTAGGTATCAAAATTCATTCAATTAGTAATTTCATTTTTAATGATAAAATCGAAAGTGGCATCAGTTGCTTTTGGCTAACAAGATCACAAATAATTCTTGATCATTTTTTTAATTTCAAGAAAGATCTTTTTGTTAATGCAACTTTTTCTGGAGTTATTAAGGGCATTCTGTAGACTGTGATAACATTGGGATAAATTTCTGATAAATTATTTTAACATATAAATATTAGTACACTGGAGCTTATTCTCATAGAAGAATTTATCTATAAAGATAAAACACTTCATACAAGTCAGTTTCATGTATGGGTAAATGTGATTTTTTTTAAATTAATATTTGTATGTTAATTATAGTTTAAAATGCAAATTATAAGAAACTAGAGGCCCGGTACACAAAATTCATGCATGGGGTGGGTGTCCCTCAGCCCAGCCTGCACCCTTTCCAATCTGGGACATCCCTCTCACAATCCAAGACTGCTGGCTCCCAACCGCTCGCCTGCCTGCCTGTCTGATTACCCCTAACCGCTTCTGCCTGCCAGCCTGATCACCCCCTAACCACTCCCCTGCCAGCCTGATTGATGCCTAACTGCTCCCCTGCCAGCCCAATTGCCCCTAACTACTCCCCCCTGCTGGCCTGGTCACCCCTAACTGCCCTCTATTGCAGGCCTGGTCCCTCCCAACTGCTCTCCCCTGCTGGCCTGATCGCCCACAACTGCCCTCCCCTGCTGGCCATCTTGTGGTGGCCATCTTGTGTCCACATAGGGGCAGCCATCTTATGTGTTGGAGTGACGGTCAATTTGCATATCACCTCTTTACTATATAGGATACTTGTGCCACGCCAGCATGGCCATGGGTGAACCTGAGGGGTGGTGGTGAAGGATTAGAAAAGATAGAGAAGAGAATAAAGCTGGGGCTAGGTGGGATGCTGCCCTCTGATTAGAGAGACAGTACCACAGGCTACAAGCCAAGTCTTTATTTCATAGCCAGATTCCACGAGGCAAAGTAAGGACATGGTCAAGATGTTTACAATGTTCTCCTGGGTTTGGAGTCTAGTCAATTACATGCACCTGATCAAGCTTTGTTTACTTGCTGCACCTCCCGCAGCCCATATCACTTAGCCACATGGGACCACAGGTTCGGACCATAAGGTCAAGCTTACAATTATAGCCAAAGGCATCAAATGTGATGCCTTTGGCTATAATTGTGCTGGGACTTGCATGTGGCTTTGCCATGAGAGGATCATGCACTCTCATTAGTCCGAGGCTTGAACCTGACCAAACACTGTAGTGCTTTCCAAAAATAATAGAGATGTACCCTTCACCATTTTTCCCCAAAGGTTACATCTACAATATATGTCACAGTCAGGAAATTAACATGGATACAATCCAGTGATCTCATCCATATTTTAATAATTTACATGTACTCATATGTGTATGTATTTGGTGTTATGCAATTTTATTGTCTGTGTAGGTCCATGTATTAATCAACACAGTCAAGATACAGAACAACTGCATTCCTTCTATTGCCTTTATACTGAATTTGATGTAAATGTCTCAATGGTATTTTAATATTTTCTCTAACATTTCCGGTAACTTGTTGAAGTCCTATAGGAAACCAAAAGTAGCTTTATGATTTGTATACAACCCAAAAATTCCTGTTTATATATTATTTCTCCTTATTTTCAATTACAAGAAAGAGTTTAATTTAAAAAATTATCTCCCTTGTTAATAATTAGCTCATTTACAGCTTCACATGAAAATAGTGTTATGTTCCATCAAATGTGATGATCTTTGAATTTATTCTGTATTTCTAGGCTGGTGGATATTTGCTTTGCAATGTTGCAGCTGTTTTCAAAACTGGGCATTGTAAGCAACAAAGAATTCTAATAACTCCCTCAAATGCTTTATTACAATGTCCATGTGTATTCTCTATTTTGTAATAATTTATTGGCAGAGTTTATTGCCTGAGCTCCGCAGACACTGCCTTGGAACTTAGGCAGAAGATTTAATATTTATGTAGAGACTGCAGGAATAGGCTCCTGGGAGTGACAGGCAGCTGGCCTCTCACCGTGGGTTCTCTCCCCGTTCGCCTGAGGGGAGCTCCTCCTATCTCGTTGGCGGCCATTGCTGCTGCTGCAGCTGCCATTGCCATTGCTAGCCTGGTGAGCTCTGCTTTGGTGGTGCTGGGAACACAGCATCCCAGACTGCTGAGGCATGCCTGTGTGAGCCTGCTGCCTGGCCAACCACTGGCTCTGCACTGCCTCCTGTGCCTGCAGGCCTGGCCTTGTGTGTGCCCAGCTGCCCCCTGCAGCCTCTGCTCATCATGTCCATGCCCCACTGTCTCAGGGGACTGCACTTGAAAAACATAAAATAAAAAATAAAACAATTAAGAATTTCAAGATAGCAGCATCAGAGCATTAAACCAAACACAGGGTCCTGCTGACAGTGTCCTTGAGCAACTATAACGTCACACCCCACCCACATGCCCAAGAAGCCATTCCTACCTCAGTCAATAGCTCTTGCATGATCAGAGATGTTTAAAGTTATTTTAAAAATATTAAATATACTAGTAGCCCATTTGCAGGAAGAATCCTGCAAGCGGCCGTTGCAGCCACGTGCGCTGCCGCTGCTGCTGCTGTTGGCCTCCGTGCCTGCACCCACGCGCCACTGCCGCCTGCCCCGCTCTGCCCCGCCTCACCCGGGCTTTCCCTCTGGCAGCCACCTTGCTTTCTGCTTTTCCTCCCTCTTCCTTCTAAGTTGTCTTCAGTCTTCACTCCTCCCTCCCTCAGCATATGCAAATTAACTGCCATCTTTGTTGGGTAATTTGCATACTCGCCCTGATTGACTGGTGGGCGTGGCTTTGGCTGGTGGGTGTGGTGAAGGTGCGGTCAATTTGCATATTACTGTTTTATTAGGTAGGATGTGGGCACTTTGTTCATATTGTCATGGGGTTTTCCAAAATCAAATTTATAGAATATAAAAATTGAACATGACTTTGGGTATGATGGGCACACAGTGCAATATACAGATCATGTATTGGTTAGTCTTATTAACCAACTGTCACTACAATACATTTAATAAAATAAATAATGTTGATTTGTCTAATGTGTAGCATGCCTTCATCACCAAGTGTGCCTTCGTGTGTTAACATATTAGATTCCCCGAGCTCATGCTTCTCATTCTTCCGTGTATCTTTCTTTACTCTCTGGAGGGTTCCAAAAAAGCTTGTCAATTGGAAACCCAATAAACAAACTGATAAGTAACAAAAATGTCTTGGTGGCCATTTGGAAACAACCAAAGTGTCCTTTGATAGATGATTGCATAAAGAAGATGTGGTACATACTTACAATGGAATACTACTCAGCTAGAAGGAAAGATGAAATTCTGCCATTTGAGACAAATGGATAGATCTTGAGAATATCATACTCAGCGAAATAAGTCAGAAAATATTAACAACCATATGGTTTCACTCAAATGTGTGATATAAAACTGAAAGCAACAAATAAAGCAAACAAACAAAAACTTGTGGACACTAACAACAGTATGGTAGTTACCAGAGGGAAGGGAAGTGGAGATTAGTAAAAGATAAAGGGGGTCAACTCTATAATGATGAAAGAAGATTTCATTTTGGGGGGTGGGCACATAATGCAATATACAGATGATGTACCATAGAATTATACACTTGAAAATTATATAATCTTACTAACCAGTGTCACCCCAATAAATTTAATTTAAATAATTGAACATTATAAGTTTTAAAAGCCCAACCTTATTAACTTTGGACTTGCATGTAGATGCTGCCAAAAATAACAAATCCCATTTGGTTGAAAGAGTTAAGTTTCATAAAGTGAAATTCATTGTTATTTACTTCTAAAATGAGGTCAAGCTGCCATTTATCTATCTATCTATCATCTATCTATCTATCTATCTATCTATCTATCTATCTATCTATCTATCTATCCATCCATCTACTTATCTGTCCATTTATCTACCTGAAGAGTTTCTCATAGATCAGCCAGTCTAAATTATAGAGAAGATATGTAAGAGAATAAGGAATACACTAGGAAACAGAGTGGAGGCCAGAGTCAGAGGGGTGAGAATATTTTTCAACGCAATCCAGGAGGCCGCTGAAACTTTTTCAGCAGGGAAGGATATCAACTGAACTTACTTCAGGAAGATGGATCAGGAAGAATTGTTGAGCAGTGGTTCTCCACCGAGGATAACTTTGTGGAGACAAGGTTGCCACGGTTACCAGTTTGTCTGGGGAAGATTCTGTGGTTTGAACCTAGGCGCTCTGGCTCTAAAGACTCTGCTACTAACCACTACAGGATATGGCTCTTGGTTTTATAAACCTACCATGCTGATAATTACAAGAAAAATATTAAGGCTGAGAAATTAACTGCTCAGCCCAAATCTCACATTTAAATTCTCATTTAATATAGTAAATTAAAGTAAAGCAAAGAGGGACCTAAAGGAGGGAAAGCTAGGATCTGAGAGGGTTTTATGAAAATTCAGGGACATTTCTATTACCAATATACCACATTTCTTTTATTACATGGCTGTTCTCTTTTCATCTTTTAAAATGGACTCTCTCCTATTTTAGTCTACATAAATAATAATAACACACATGGGAGATTGTATAATCAAAAAGTGATTTACGATATCATCTAAATGTTACCCACTTACATACAACTTGGATCCCATTAAAAGTAAAGAATAAGTTACCTGTGAATCCTGATTTAATTAGGGTTTATCTTGTTTTTAATTTTAGGTAAGGCTTTATTAACAAATTGTTCCTTATAGATCAATTTCTTATTATTCAAAAGTGTTCACTCATTTAATTCATTACTTCTCTGAGGCATCATTGAAATTAATTAATTTTTGAGGAAGACATATTAAGCCAAATTAACAGTAACATACATAGGTAAATTTGATTATCCCATCTGGGATCTTTCATGTAGAAAAAGGTATATTTTGAGCTTTCTCAAGGTTTAACCTAAAATACTTTCTAGGCATCTGTTTTGACACCTTGCTTGTATTGTGGTTGAATTTGAGTGAGGATGATGGGCTTTGGCAAAAAAAAAAAAAAAAAAAAAAAAAAAGAGAAAGAAAGAAAGAAAGAAAGAAAGAAAGAACAAAAGAAAACATTTATTCTAGAGTGTCCTTAGATCTTTACCATAAAAACAAAAGTTCTCCAGTTTATCATCTTTCACTTGAACTGAATATTTTGTTAATTTAGTAGCCAACATATTGTATTATTGAATACCTGAATTAATTCTTCTTTGTCAATTGAAAGCAAATGCAAGTATGAATATGTTAAGTAGGTAAAATCTTAGCACAATCTAACATATAGAACTTAGAGGCTCAGCATCTATGCATCAACTGCTGACTCTGAAAGGATCAGAGAGATACACAGCAGTGGAACTAGAAAGCCAGGGAGAGAATGAACCCTGCAGAGCTAGGTTACCAACTTTGAATCACTCTGTTCAATTTACTTATTCAATCATTGAATAAATTTATCACCAATATCAATTACAGCAATACCAATCAGATAAAAGTTACATTAAGAAGTTCTCCAGAAAAGGAACAGAGCAGAGCAGAATCCGCCTGAAAACACAAAAACTATAGCATTACAGGTTGCCAATCCCAAAGAGTTTCCAGTCATTGACTATGCAATGACTATCCCATATAATAAAAGGCTAATATGCAAATTGACCGAACAGCGGAACCACCTCACTATGATGTGCACTGATCACCAGGGCGCAGATGTTCAACGCAAGAGCACTCCCACAGGGGGAGCGCTGCTCAGCCAGAAGCCTGGCTCACGGCTGGCGAGTGCAGCAGCAGTGGTGGGAGCCTCTCCTGCCTCGTCACAGCAGCAGCGCTAAGGAGCCCTCAGGGGATGTTCAACCACCAGCTTAAGCCTGCTCCCCACCAGCAGTCGGACATCCCCCGAGGGGTCCCGGACTGCAAGAGGGCACAGGCTGGGCTGAGGGACCCCCCTACCCCCAGTCTGTATGTCTGTATATAAGAGAACAGTGAGGATAGTAACAGCTGGTTTCTATCAATTTCACAGTGCTAAAGTATGACAACCATGAATATAGACTTTGGGAGCAAGCTTTATACTGATTAGTGATTGAAAGAGAATTACTACTATTTTTAAGTATTAATTTGAGATTTGTTTATTCTTTGAAATATATCCCCTAGAATTATTAGATTCATATATTTATTATGAACAGAAATATTTAAGAAACATCTTTGAGAATATTTGTATCTTAGCTGAATGAAACATTATTTGTGACTTTTTGTTACAGATCACATTAAGTTGTAATGTCAATGGGAAGAAAAGTGGAGGTCATCTCAATGAGGCCATGTTAAGTTGAATTATTCAGTAGGAATATTATTCAGTACAAGCATTCCTATTCATTAGAAATATATATGGCATTTCCCATAGTATAGTGCTGTGCAAAGCAAGCATTAACTCCAAAGTAAGCAGGAAGAAAGAGAGCCTACCAGTATTACACTTTCTTGGATTTCACAATCTGTCAACCTTGTTACATATGAGTACTATATTTAAAAATCTATTAGGAAGTACTGAATTATTTCCATCAATTCACAAGACAGAAGCTCTTTTATTCTTGGAATGTATGTATATATATATATTCTTGATAGCAATATCTCCAAATAATTTAAATACCATGATTTCTATGTTGCCCAGCCGATGTGGCTCAGGGTTAAGTGTAGACCTATGAACTAGGAGGTCATGGTTCAATTCCAGGTCAGGGTGTGCAGGAAGCAGCCAATCAATTATTCTCTCTCATCACTGATGTTTCTATCTCACTTTCCCTCTCTTTTCCTCCCTGAAATCAATAAAAATATATTAAAATGTTAATAAAATTTATTTAAAATAATAATTACATACTTTTATTTTTCAGTTGGAGAAATTTATTTTTCTTATTTGTAGTGCTATGACCTGCGTACAAACATTTGTACCTGTGGCACCAATCCCTTTTCATTACAGGAGGGTTCACACAGTTTTTAGAAGTAAAATGTAAAGTTGGTGCATAACTAAACTTCTGTTGCCATATAAAGAATGATGTCTGGCCTGGTCTTTAGAGCTTAGTCTAGACTTGTTTTCTGGTCAATTAATCCCTCAAGTTCTAAGTGTACTCTTTCCTGCTTCAATAATGATGATCAAACACAAAATTTGCATTAAGTAGATTTGTAAATTAAAATTTAATGATGCTTGAGATAATGGATATTTTTCCATATTCTCTTAATGTTAGTGTATTACTTTAGAATAAAATTGAAATAATCAGTAAATTATTTTTTAATTTGGCATATATATTAACCCATATTTTTATACTAAGCGTCCATTAACACTTATTATAGAAAGGCCCCAAATCAGACACAATTTTAAGATTTTGAAGTTAATTTTTCAATTACAATGAGCATTTAAGCAAAATATTTTCATTTGTTATCTCTTGTCTTATTTGTACAAGTAAATATAAGCACACATACTTTACATATTTTTGCACATGTAAGTATTATAAACGTATCTATAATATATAAAAGCCTAAGTGACCGAATGACCAGACTGACCAGTCACTATAACACACACTGACCACAAGGGGGCAGATGCTCAATGCAGGAGCTGCCCCTGGTGGTCAGTGCACTCCCACAGCAGGAGCACTGCTCAGCTGAGACCTGTCCTGGTGGCCCACCAGCCTGCTGGCAGCCACTCACTCCCTCAGTAGTCCTGCAGGTCCAATCTCCGGAGAATGGGCCAGGCACCAATGGACCAGCGCCATCGGCACGATTCCAACAGCACTGCCAGCCTCCTGGAAGTCAGCCTCGAGCACTGCAGTCACTTCCCCTCCCTAGATGCTCCGCAAGGAAGAAACAATATAAAAGCAGCCGCCAGGTGGCTTCCGACAACCATCACGAATGTCAGCGAGACGGATCCAGATCCCAGGCAAGCAAGGGCATCCTACTGTCCGCCCGGAGGGCAAATCACATTCTGGCCTCCCCCACCCTCCTTGGTACCCAACCTGTGCATGAATTTGTGTACCGGGATTCTAGTCTATATATATAATAGCCTAATATGCTAAGTGTCCAACCGATCGGTCACTATGACGTCCTCTGACCACCAGGGGGCAGACGCTACAACTGGTAGGTTAGCTTGCTGCTCGGGTCTGGCCGATTGGGACTGGGCGAGATGGCCCAGACATGGCCTGGAGCCCTCCCGCGTCCCTCCCTGGCCTCTAAAATATTTCTTCTAATTAATTTCCTTTCAATGTGCACGAATTCATGCACTGGGCCTCTAGTTTTATATAATGCATAAATATAAAGAAAAAAAAATCAAAGTTAGTAACATACACTGAACACTTAACTCCTTACAAAATAATATTACATCATCTCACTGCTCCTTATAACATTCTCGAAACCCGATATTATTCTTCAAGGTAAGAAATGCAGAGCTTAGAAAAAGTAAAAAAAAATTACTGAAAGCCTCACACTTGTGGGTGCCAAAGCTGGAATTCAATCACAGGTCTGTTGGAACTAAATATAAATGCTCTCCATTCCAAATATCACAGCCACATAGTTCCTAAACATTTATATGAGTAAAATCCATGATAATTACAATGCAGTATTGTCAAGCATTTTAAGAACATAAACATCGCACAGACATTCTTCAAGTATTTGTTTTCAATTCAACCAAGAGAAGGGAACCTCTGCTCCACCGTTAGGGAATTTAGATGAAAAATTATCTCAGGTTTTCATCAGAGAAAACCTCTAAGGGAAAATTCTCTGGAGAGTTCAAGGTCAATAAGATGATTCGGCCATCCAGTTGTACTTCATGTTTATATTTTCCTGTTAGCTGAGAGCTCTCAGAGCGCTCTCCTCCTTCCCCCTCATCCCTAAGCCTGGGGTGGAGCCACCTATCCTGTCATTTAGTGGGGACAGTGCTCTGGAAGGAAATCCTTGCCTGAGGCTTAATCCTCCAGACACCATGGAAGGTGCATGTGACACAGGGAGGCAGGTTCCATCTGAAACACCAGTGGTCTGGGTGTTTTCACTCAACGCCTGGCCAAAGTAAACTAAGCCGGGATGCCCTTTCGTGCAAGTGCTATTGTTTAACCTGAACTTTTAAATTAATTTTCTGGATTTTAGTAAAACAGCTCTGCACTGCTGAGCTACAAATTAGTGGATCATCTCTTTTGATAGCATTCTCAAATAATTTACCTCTGCTCATTAAATCACGAGGCTTTAGCATATTAGCCGTGCAAAAACTACTGAAATTAAAGGGAAAACAAAGAACCACAATCTTTTCCAGGCTCAAACTTTGGTTCTTAGTAAAGAAGGTAGCACCAGAGGCAAAAAAGGAGTGGGAGACATTAAGAACATCTTTTCAGCCTGATTGGAACCTTTGGGTGGTTGTTGTTAATTATTATTTCTACAAATGTTTGTTACCATATAAAAGAGTGAGGCATTTGCCCTTGCCAGCATGGCACAGTAGTTAGAGCATTGGCCCCTGAACCAAAGGGTCATGGGTTTGATTCCTGGTCAAAGTCATGTACCTGGGTTTCAGGTTTGGGGGTATGTGCAGGAGGCAACCAATCAATGTGTCTCTCTCACATCGATGTTTCTCTCTCTCTTTCTCCTCCTCCCTCTCTCCCTTCCATTCTCCCTAAAAATTAATGGGAAGAATATCCTCAGGTGAGAATTAACACACACACACACACACACACACACACACACACACACACACACACAATGATAAAAGAATGAGGCACTAGATATTTTTAGGTAATTTGCATATATGCCAATTATATGTCAATTTGTAGGACAGATTGTGTCATGTAGAAAGAATTTATACTTTTTATGAAGATAAATTGAGAGGCTTTATATAAAGTGTCTGTAAATAAAAAAGCTAATAAATGTGATGTGTATAGTGTTTTCCACCTAAAGTAGTTTTGTAAATGAGGGTCTATACTTACTAATAGTGTGTGCATATGTGTGTGTGTGTTTTAATTTAATAGACATGTTTAGAGCAGTAGTTTCTACTGTTAGGTAAAATTCCAACCTCTACAAATATATAAATCTTGAAGAATTTTATTAAAATCCAATGTTCAGAGTTAGGCATAACTAAGATACAGAAAAATTTAAACCACGGAGAAGAGAAATGCGAAAGGTGACAAGCTCACTTAGTATTTGGTTATTTACACTGAGATTCAAAAGAGCTTTTCCATTATCACAAAGTCAAGCTCTCACCCATTACAAATTCTGAAATCCTCCCTTTTAATGGTAGAATTTTCCCTTAGTATTGAACATATCCATGTAGGTTTTTTGTTTGTTAATTTGTTTGTTTGTTTGTTTTTGTAATTGGAAAAATATAAATTTATTTATTTTTTAAATGTATCTTTATTGTTGAAAGTATTACAGATGTCCCCTTTTTCCCCATTGACCCCCTCCTTCCCACTCTTGCCCCTAATTTTTTTTTAAAGCAGAGGCTAGGAGATAAACATTCTCTCAATGCTTACCCCGGGTGGAGGGGAGCTATGGGGGGGGCGGGGGAGGGAAGAGGAACATCTGTAATAATCTGAAAAATAAAGATTTATTAAAATAAAAGAAAAAATTGTAAGCTATTATATATCCATGTAGTTTTGATGTTATTGAAAACAAACTTCTCCTTTTCTTTTTCGATTTGGATTTGCTACTGTGCCTGGTTTTCTACTATCAGAGATAAGAAGAGATAATGAAATAAAATAAAAGAATCAACCCAGCTCTAACTGGTTTGGCTCAGTGGCTAGAGCGTCAGCCTGCAGACTCAAGGGTCCCAGGTTCGATTCCGGTCAAGGGCATGTACCTTGGTTGCAGGCACATACCCAGTAGGGAGTGTGCAGGAGGCAGCTGATCGATGTTTCTCTCTCTCATGGATGTTTCTAACTCTCCTTCCCTCTCCCTTCCTCTCTATAAAAAATCAATAAAATATATTTAAAAAAAAAGAATCAACCCACTAAACATTTGTTTTCCTATAGTAGATTGACTTTTATTTATACATTCATGGAAATTTGGAACTCTAAGAGATCATAGCAAAAATGCATTTGATTTTTCTATGAGCAAGCTGAGTTTCAGAATCCCCATGATCATAAGATGAAAATAAATACATAAGTAAATACACACACACACACACACACACACACACACACACACACACATATATATATATTCAAAGCACCCAACTTTATTTTTATCTAATAAGCAAGAAACAATAAACCTAAGGACTTGTCTGGTTTGTCTAAGAATTGAAAAATAAATCTTAGTATTGCTAAATGCCTGACAGTATCACTTTAATTTTATTTGCATTATCACAGTAATAACCATAAAAACACCACTAGCAAAAGCATTGAGTTCAATTTATGTAGATCTCTTACAATAAGAATCTAATAGGACTTGGTGATCATCACAACAACCTTATAATAGCCAGCACAGCTTTCATTATGTTCATTTTACTAATAACGATGAAGTTCAAAGTTTCCTTAATTTGCCCATGGCCTCATGGTAAGAAGCAGTATCTCTCCATTGGCCCATTGTGAAAACACTTTTAAACTGTACCTTCATAATGGCTATCCTATACTCTGTACACATATGGGCATTTAAGAGGTAAAATCAACCATGGTCTGGTGAAACCATCTCCATTCTGAAGTGAGAGTACAAGTTAAACTTTTGCACTCAGATGTCGAGTGTGACTCGACACGGTTAGCATTAGAATAAAGGAATTGAGAAAAAAGCAAGCGAGTGCAAAGGGTTAAATTATTACAATACTAGGGGCCCGGAGCACAAAATTCGTGCACTGGGGGTGGGGGTCCCTCAGCCCAACCTGCCCCCTCTCACATACTGGGAGCCCTCAGGGAATGTCCTACTCATGGCTTAGGCCCAATCCCCACAGGAAGTGGGCCTAAGCCGCAGTCTGGCCTCCCTCTGTGGGAGGCAACCGGGCTGGTCAGGGGAAGGCACCAGCCCCATCACCCTGCTGCTACAGCCACTGCCAATCACCACAGCCACCAAGGTGTTTTCATCAACACGACTCCAGTCCCTTCACCAAGAAAAAATGACAACTTTCTTTAGGCATTTTCAAGATGTGTCTTTCATAGGCTATGCATTTCTTTCTTTCTTTCTTTTTTTTTTTTAATCCTCACCTAAGGATATGTTTCCATTGACTTTTAGAGAATGTGGAAGAGAAAGGGAAAGACAGAGGGAAACATCAAAGTGAGAGGAACACTTTGATTGGTTGCCTCCTGCATGAGCCTTGATCTGGGCCCCAACAGGGAGGAGCCTGCAACCTAGGTACATGCCCTTGATCACAATCAACCCAGACCCTACTGTAGGCAGGCAGAGGCTCTATCCACTGAGTCAAACCGGCTAGGGCAGGATATGACATTTCTTAGCCCTCCAGCAGCGGACCTTCGTTTTTTTCTCCAGAAGTGTGGTGGAAAAACCCTAGATAACCTTTTTGGATTCTTATTACCCAAGTTACTAAGAATATTACCAGTGGCATAAAGGAAGCTTAGCCAATGGGCAGTCAGAAAAGGTGTTTCCTCTGTAGTTCACACCAATCATCGGCTGTGTCCTGCCCAGGCCTAAAGCCTCTGGCCAAAGCTTTAGGCCTGGGAAAGGGACCTCCAGCTCCTTGTGATTGCAGATACCACCCATTGGGCAGGGGACCCCAGCTCCCTGCAATCCACCACAGGAGCAGAACCCCTCGCAGGAGCGGACCCCCAGTTACCTGCGATCCATAGCAGGCTCCCCGCTGGTGCCCAAGGACGGAAAAGCCTTGGGCTCGGCTGCACCCCAGCTTCCCTGCCACGGTTTGTAGGAGCTGACCCCCAGTTGCCTGCGATCCGTCTTAGGCTCCCCACTGGTGCCCAAGGCCGGAAAAGCCTCTGGCGGAGGCTTTCCTGTCCTTGGAATCGGCCGCACCCCAGCCTGACTGCCACGGATCGCAGGAACCGACCCCCGGTTGCCTGCGATCCGTCTTAGGCTCCCTGCTGGTGCCCAAGGCTGGAAAAGCCTCCGCCAGAGGCTTTCCCGGCTTTGGGCTCGGCCGCACCCCAGCTTCCCTACCACAGATAGTAGGAGCCGATCCCCGGTTGCCTGCCATCCCTTGCAGGCTCCCTGCTGGTGCCCAAGGCTGGGAAAGCCTCCGGTGGAGGCTTTCCCGGCCTTAGGCTCAGCCGCACCCCAGCATCCCTACGATGGATTGCAGGAACAGACGCCCAGTTGCCTGCAATCCATGGTTTTCTGGTGGGCGTGGCTTGTGGGTGTAGCAAAGGTATGGTCAATTTGCATATTACTCTATTATTAGGTAGGATTTCTGGGTAAAATGATGCAGACAGCCACTCTATTGCTCTCTGTATTGCTCAATACTGGCATAGAATTATCTATTTCAGGCAAATATACTCTTATTAGATCAGTGGCTAATTAAATATATATAAAAACATCCCAGTAGGCCAGCGATTTTCAACCTTTTTCACCTCCTGGCACACACAGAATTTTTGCTAATATTCTGTGTCACACCAAAAAATTATACAAAGGTATAATATTGATTCATTCACACTGATGGCTATTATGTTCATTGCTGTCATTTTTTTATTTGACAATTTAAGGGAAAAGAGGTCAGTGCCCCTGACTCAACAGGGGCACTGTTTAAAATATTCTTGCTGCATACCAGTTAAAATTCTTGTTGCCTTAGGCTAAAGTTGTTTCAATCACTAGTTTACCAGGAAAAATTATTGTGTTACATTAGAAAATACTTTTACAATTCTTCTTCTTATTTAGAGTGAAGAAATAAACACACAAATCAGCAACGGTACATGTTACTTAACTTTAGAGGCTTGACCTTCCATTGAAGACAAGCAAATCAAGCCTTCAATTATATGCTAGAACATGGTGTATTGATTATGCAATCTAACAAGGTAAGCCTAGGAAATCCTCCACCGTGTACGGCTGTGTAAGACGAAGAAAGTATTGAGCACTTACATGGTTATTTTTAGAAACCTACCCTCCAACTTAGAGCTCTTATCCTATGATGTGCATTCATTGTATTAGTGGTATGGCTTCTGTGTCAAAGGTACTGCTCTGACCAAATATTTTTCTTTGACTTCTAGATTCACATAAGCCTTATACACACAGAAGTTTACAATGTGTGGACTCCCCAATCTCAGGTACAACTTCAAAGAAAATTAAAATATCATAAAGTGAGGCAAGACGCAACATCTTGATCAGTAGACTCAAACCTAATATTGTTTTTATTAGTACAGTTACTTAGAAAGGTTAAATCCCCAGGGTCTCAGTTGTCTCTGATAAATCAATTCTCCACTCACATTACATTGGAGTGTGTGAATGTGTGTGTGTGTATGAAAGAGAGAGAGAGGGGAAGAGAGAGAGAGAGAGAGAGAGAGAGAGAGAGAGAGAGAGAGAGAGAGAGAAAGAAAGAGAGAGAGAAGAAATTGCTTTTTAAGACTCAGACTATCTTCTTTCAGCCATATCCTTGAATTCAAATATAGACTGATTTGGATATTCATAAGAAAGGAAACTATAACACAGAAAGAAAATAATTCAAAACAACCATTTTTTTCTTTCTTATTTTCTCTCTCTCTTTTTTCCCTTTCTCCTAGCTCTTTTAAAAATATATATTTTTATTGGCCCTAGCCGCTTTGGCTCAGTGGATAGAGCATTGGCCTGCAGGCTGAAGAGTCCCAGGTTCCATTTCTGTCAAGGGCACATACCTCAGTTGCAGGCTTGATCCCAGGCCCTGGCCAGTGTGCATGTGAGAGGCAATCAATCGATGTGTCTCTCTCACATTGATGTTTCTCTCTCTCTGTCACTCTCTAAAAATCAATAGAAAAAAAATCCTTGGGTGAGGATTAAAAACAACCACAAAATAAATAAATAAATAAATATATTTTTATTGATTTCAGAGAGGAAAGGAGATGGAGAGAAAGATAGAAACATAAATTATGAGAAAGAATCATTGATGGGCTGCCTCCTGCAAGTCCCCAACTGGGGATTGAGCCCGCAACTTGGGCATGTGCCCTGAGTGGGAATCGAACAGTTACCTCCTGATTCATAGGTTGATGCTCAACCACTGAGCCACATGAACCAGGCATCTTCCAGCTTTTATTTCTATCAACTTACAAGAATATTAAAACAATGGTGATTCAGACATAATTTCCAATTCCAATAAGCTCCTTTCAATTAATTAAAATTAAAACAAAAATACATGGATAATTATCCCATATTCAACTACAACATTGCCATGGAAAGAAAATATTAATGTGAAGGTGGTTTCTTTTTTTTAAAAATCCTGCCCCGAGGATATGCTTCCATCATTGATTTACACACACACACACACACACACACACACACACAGAGAGAGAGAGAGAGAGAGAGAGAGAGAGAGAGAGAGAGAGAGAGGTGAACATCTAGGTGAGAGAAACATTGATAGGTTTCCTCCACCCTGACCAGGGATCAAACACACAACCTGTGTATGTGCCCTGACCGAGAATTAAGACTGAAACCTTACACATATGTAATACCTTAATCAATAAAGAAATTTTAAAAAATAAAATGGAAAAAACAACAACAAAAAAACAAAACCTGAAACCTTGCAGTTTACAGGACAACACTCCAACCAACTGAGCCACCCAGTCAGGGCAAAGCAAGTTCTCTTTGAACTGCAGTGGATTCAATTTGAAATCATGCTGATGAGGATATTCTGTAAATTTTTAATGCATAGAAAAGAAAACGAAGGTTATTGTACTTTTAGGAGAGAAGCAGTTTTTTCACTCTATTTCTGCATGATACAAAATCATACCTAATAAAATGGTAATATGCAAATTACCATCACTTCGCTACGCCCACGTTTGGGCCGTTGGGAGGCTGGGGGCGGGACTTGGAGTGGCCGATTGGGCTGACTCACGAGTCCCTGACCCCTGTTCCTCCTGCCGGCCACAACGGCCAGCGCTGCAGGAGGACCCATGGGGCCAGCGGAAGGCGCTGGTGGCGGAACTCGGGGTGGCTGATTGCGGGGCTGAGGCACCAGTTTTCCGCCAGCACCAGTTTTCCTCTGGCCACCCGCCGATTGGAGTGCCTCCCGCCAGCGAGATCGGCCACCCAGAGTTCCTCCACCGGAGGCGCTGGAGGAACTCAGGGTGGCTGATCCGGGAGGCATTCCGATCGGCGGGTGGCCAGAGGAAACGGCGCTGGAGGAACTCGGGGTGGCCGATCGCGCTGGAGGCCAGAGGAAACGGCGCTCCGATCAGCGGGTGGCCAGAGGAAAACTGGTGCTGGCAGAAAACTGGTGCCAGCAGCCAGGTGAAGGAAGGTCTTTTGCACGAAACTTCGTGCAACGGGTTTCTAGTATCATAATAAAAAGGCAAATGCTACCAGAAACCGAGTGTCCCTTAGTCCTTTGGTAGAATTCCTTTTTGTGTCCAATTCTAATATTACCTACTGCCAACCCCTCCTGCAGCTCTGACCACTTGGGTGTGAGGCATAACGATTGGTGTTTTCTGAGGGGAGCTGACACTGCTTGGTGCGAGTCCTGTAAAAGACTGACCTATCCCATCCGAGGCAGAATGCCAGGTTTGCGGCACACTGGCAGGCTGACCTTCAGGAACACATCCACACAGGTCCTACACTTGTCTTCCTTCACCTCATGAGACATGGAAGGAAATGACACGACGGCTTACTGGCAAAGCCAGAGGATGCCTTAACAATTAGCAGCATGCAGCTGTCAGTCCATAGGGACAGTTCAGAAATAAGAAGTAAACATTCAAAGCTTAATGGTTTCTCTTGTGCACCACCTCCATGACTCATGCCAGATTTTCCCAAGCTGGTTGTAAAATGATTGATCTGCTCCAATTCCACCCTCACGTGTCTTTAGACACAAGTGACATAGGTTAACAAATCATCTCTGTGTACTTGGATATGGGTGTATGTGTATGCCCACCCAGGATTGCTTAGTAAAGGTGAAGCATAGCGGTCTCCCTATGCACCACCAGTGTGCTGAATCACATGGGGGCAGTGTGATCCCTGGCCCCTGGATAGTGGAAACTGAAGAAGCAGTAAACCTCAGTGAGGTGACTTCAATCACACTCAAGATGAAAACTGGGAAGAGAGTATCCAATTCTCCAATAAGAGAATCAAGATAAAGATTGCCCCACTCAAAATCTCTCTCCTATCTTCTAAGTGGCTAGAAAGTCCTTTGAGTCTCTGCTTTACATAAGTCAGGTCAGTGGCATTGTCTCTGGAAGGTCACAGTTGAAATGCCTGTGCATTACCTATAAGTCAGTATCCAAACATCCTCTTGCTGTGGCCTATGGGATCCTTGGCTGGTCCCAATAGGGTTCAGGGTTGACTCCCAAGACTCTGAAACAGGGTGAGATAGGCTGGCTCAGGGGGGATAGAGCATGTGGAGCATCCCTAACAAATTCTTTCTTTTAAGGAAAGGCAGGGATTGAATGCCATAAACTTGAAAGAAAATATCAGAGGCAGGACCTTCCAGTTGAAAAGAGACAAAATTAGAGTCATTGTGTATCAGGTATATAAGAGGGCTGCAGCCAGGTTGCTGTTGATTTGGTGTGTCCATGGCTTGCCTTTGGCTATCACTGAAAATGGAATGGCTCTCAGAATTCCTTTCCATGCTCTCTTCTATTACAGTGAAGTGGCATGCTGGATTAGCAGGGAGTTACGCTAGCAGGTTGGCAAAGGGTGAAAAATCAGGTCTGTTGCCGTATGAGGAATAGAAGAGCTTAGAGAAACTTAGAGGAATAAATGAGTAACAGACAAAAGAGTAAATCCCAGAGCATTGATTATGCAAGATGAAGGTGGAATCCGAGCAAGGGGGGTAGAAAGAAGTATCAAAAGAGGTCAGAAAAAAAGATATTAAAATATTTCAATTTAGTTATTTCAATAAACTTACTAGACATGAATATTGTTGAAACACAGGGCAGCTTTACCTGAAGAGGTGAAATGTAGTGACATTCATTATAAAACAGTAGATGCCATGAAAGAATAAATGACAGTGTTACTGTTAATATTATTAGTCAGCACTACACATTCGCAATGACATGGTTGCCTGTGTATCCCAATTATACTGCAAATTTGAGGATATTTATAATTGATTTTGGTTATTTTTCTTCATAGTTTGTTAGCTACACTATGCAGGAACACATTATTGCATAAGTAAGATGAATTGGTATTTTGACAAAGTCAGCTAGAGAACTATGAGAGGTAGAAAAAAAGCAGAATATTTAGTATTTGGAATGGCAATATAATCACAGGGCAAGGGACAGGACATTTGGGTTAGAGTAGTGATCTTGATAGCATTAACCATACAGGGAAATAAATTATTTCAGAACACACTAAAACATTTAAGACAAATTTGATAGTGAACTAAGGCACTTTGAAAGGCAATCATCTACTAATTAGACTAAATATTTATAAAATGGGTTCATGGTAAAGTATCTCTTTAAGAAGCTAAAAAGAAAAAAAAATCCCTATGAATATAAACTACAACTCACTCAACCTAAGCTAAACGCAGAATTCATGTATTTCAAAGCCCAATAATTTGTCTTCAAAATTTAAGAAAACCAACGAGCCTTGTTGTACACCCTGGATATTAACAAATTAGGCCATTTGAAATAGCAAGAAGTTCTAGGAAACAAACCCTTATATCAAATTGTCCACTGTTATCATATCAAAATATAAATCAGAAGAGATCACCGGGGTTCTGACACTATTCACTAGATTAAGCAGATATTTGTTGTATATTCTTATTACTATTGAGTGAACTATGACCATCCTTGTATCAAAAATGTACAGCAGTGACTTATATGAATAAAATCTTGGAAAAATATAGAAGAAGGGGAAAAGGTAGGTTTATAGCTGTGAGTCCACAAGGTACAGAGCTTATTTTCATATTATTATTTATTAACTAGAGGCCCGGTGCATGGATTCATGCATTGGTGGGGGTCCCTTGGCCTGGCCTGTTGGGGGATTGGGCTGAAACTGGCTCTCTGACATCCCCCGAGGGGTCCCGGATTGCGAGAGGGCGCAGGCCAGGCCGAGGGACCCCACCGATGCACGAATCTGTGCACCGGGCCTCTAGTATGCATATAAGATCTTTGGTTAATCTCTTCCTGCCCTCCCCCCTTCCCCCTTCCCTCTGAGATTCATCAGTCTGTTCCATGTTTCAATGCCTGTGGTTTCCACTCCTGCATTGAGCATCTGGCCCCTGGTGCTCAGTGTGTGTCATAGCTACCGGTCGGCCGATCAGCCAGTCGCTTAGGCTTTTAAATATATGGATTACTGTATTATTTTCCATAGGGACAACTGTAAACCTGCTTTTGCCCCACCCTGTAAATGACTTGGTGACCGTGTTCTATCATGTTACCATAGCTACCTTGAATTATGTTAGATGTTGGAAAGCCACATGCCTGCACCTGGACCACAAAGGAAACCAGAATTTCTCTTTAAGACTCAGGGCATTTCCACTGTGATTGTGATGTGAACTTTAAATTAAATTAAATCAAACAGATGCCCTTAGCAGTTGGAGCAACTACTCTCCCAATTGATATCTATACAGCAGATGGCACAAACAACTCAGCATATATTTAAAAACTGTTATAAAAACTGAAATAATGTGAAGTCTTTCAAATGCATTCGGCATTCTTTCCTTCATGAGAGCCTTGTCTGTGGAGTGGCATCCCTGGCTGGTTTACAGACACACTGTCATATATTTCCCTCCTCAGAATTTTTCTCCCAGAATGAAGTCAAAGGTCCCTCCACAATGACATCTTTATAATTTCCTGGGCTCCAAGTGTCAATAGTTAAATTTGAAAGACACTCTAATTGTGCAAATAACATATTTTACACGTTTCCTTCAGGAAACACTGGAACACGTTATCAACATACAGAGACTGACAATCTACCGGAAGTTGCTCTGGCTTCCCTCAAATGAGGATGCCACATCTAACATTGACATTGAAGGGAGAAGTGTGGTCCACTATGCAGACTAACCCAGTGAAAACAGCTCTGAGAGATCTCGCAGGTGGCACATATTTGAATATGCAGTATTATTTATATGGTGTTAATTAGCTTCTGATGATTCTTGTGCATATCCCAAACAAAATATAAAACAACAACAACACTATTTTTGCTTTCCAAAACACAAGTAATCAGATATGATTGTTTTCAATCTGCTCCAATCTTCTGGTTAGGGTAGATAATCCAAGCAGCAGAGACTTCTCTGTATAAAAATAAGCCATGAATCTTTGGTGAACAGGGACACTGAATGGTTAGTATTCCTCACTACCCGTCACACATTAAAAAGAGATAAAGGCAATGTCAATATTGAGTTGCCTAATCTTAGAATTTCTAGTGCTTCCCAGAATCACTCCCCATGTGTCAATCAAATAATGGAGAACACATTTAAATACATTGAAGTTCGGATGTCCTTTGCCGACAACCCCGGAGTTGGTTTGACCTTGTATAAAACTCAGAACTGGGACAGTAATGAGAATGTTCAGGTGAGTTTTTCCTTAGTGCGTTGGCAGGCACGTAATGTGTAGCCATTAAACATCAGTGCCCTGACTTTTTGATGGATGGCCTGAGGGATGAAGTGTCTACTAATCATTTAGTATTAGATAAATTGCCGCTAATAATTTACTTTTCTGCCTCCTATGTTAACGTAATGTTTCTGTAATATTTTATTGTCTGGGAAAAAACCAGCAATGATCAGGGGAAACATAGATTTCAGTATTTGGTACTAAGTTAGGTCAAGGTCAGAGTTAGGGGTGGAATCTATGTAGTTTGGGCTTCCGAGGTATTTGACTTTTAAACTGCTGATTTGTAACGCTGCACCTATTGCAGAGCAAGGGATCTCGTCATATCCAGTTTCATCGCCAACATAAATACAAGGTCATTGCCTCCAGCAGGTGACTGAAGAGAATACAGTGTAATCTTAATTGCGACCCCTCAAAACAAAACTAAGAATTTTCTCAAGGCCTTTTCAATGTACTAAAATATGTAAATACGTAAAACAATAGGTTACTCATTGTCGGCTATGATCAATTTAATTTGGCCGAGCAGACAGAAGCAGCTTCCTTAAATAAGAGCTACCCAGGGTCTCATTAGTGCAGAGGGTAGGAAATGAAGGTCATGCTAAGGTGTATGACTTCATGGTGGAAAATTTTAATCCTCCAAACACCTCCCAGAAAAGAAACCCAAAGCAAGAGGAACAACTGTCAGACAGATCTCAACATCTCATTTAGACCACTGGACAAATGGGAAGATGGAAGAGAATAGAAATTCTAAATCTACCGAGATGTATAGTTTTACAAAGTAAGGTTGACAAGGTTGGAGACGGGCATGGGATGCCTCTTATCAGGGTGGCATATAGAATTATTAATACACAAACCTGCATTTGGAAAAGTGGGCACCTCCGTATTCTAACGTGGCAGTTTCATGTGCATTTCATCTCAGAAAAAAAAGCCAACTAAGGTCTGTGAGTTGATTTTACAAAGTGATAAAAATGCATTTCTCTATTAATTTTTTTAATCCTGTCTTTTCATACTTAGAATGATAGAATGAAAGTGAGTATAACGTATTCTGTTAAAATTCAAGCAAAGGTGAGAAAACATGTTCATTAAACTATATTTATTGAATAATATGCAAACAAAGATGAACCATGTTTGCCTATTATATGCTTTATTTATTTAAATATATAATTAAATACATGTTATATATGCATATATGAAACAAAGGCAGTAACCTATCACAGAGCTCATCTGAGCCAAAAAAAAAAAATAATTCTAGTAGCATTCATGCAGTCTAATCTATTTAATATTGTTTTGCACACAGCTTTTAAACCCAAGCAATATGAGCTTTGCTAAACGAAGTTATGGTAGGAAAAAGGTCATGTGTTCAGGCTGGCAAGCCCATGAGGAAAATAACAGTAAGATTCCATTTAGACTCTGATGCTGATAAATCCATATAACTGTCAGCAGCTGGGTCCCAGGCTTAAAGACAGATGTGGGAAGAGAAACACAACTGTGGAAATGGAGGCAAACCCTGTGCTTAAGGACATCAGCCAGCTGGGAATCGCTTCTCAGAGCAGAAGGTATCAATCAAAGCACTTCGCCAGTAGGGAGTTCTAATTCCTCTCTTGCAAAAGCACTTTATTTAAATTGGGAGCTTAACAGCTGCTGCTATATGATGTTGGCATGACCTGACCCCAAAGTACACCAGAGCATAAATTACACATTTCCATTGGAGTGAATGCTCTTCACCAGAGAATATGGGGAGGAAACCAGTGCTTCTTTGGGCTTCTTTTGCATACATGTCCCTTTATGTCAGGAAACATGAATGATGACCTAATGCTTTTGCAAGCATATCTTGGACACTTGAAGGAATTTAGGATGAACATCATACTGAGGCAGTCTGGGCTTCCTTAAAAGGATCGAACATCTCATGATTTATTTGGTACTCTATGACACTATCCAGCTTCCTGTGCTGAATAAGCCTAAAGGATGCCGAGTTATTATTACATATGGCAAAGTCCTGAGGAAGGGAGGGTTGCCTGGAAACCCTGCAGCAGTTTACAGAGTGGCTGTTGACCTAGGACTTGTATGCAGAAACTAGGAGACAGGACTTCCAATTCAAGAAATCAGGATTCTGTGGGAGAGGTGACACCCTCAACTCATGAGAAATGAGAGATGCAGAAGCTAAGAGCAGGATGCCAGGCGGAAGCCCTGAGGTGTGCTGATGATCAGGATGCTGGAGCAATCAAAGCCAGAAGTCCCGTAAGACAGTGGCGTGAGTGAGGGTTTCTATTGGAGGCCTGAGAATATGCCCCCTCCTAGAAATGTGCTTGGCCTCCATTCCCGTCCTTCACTCTCTTCTCTTTGGTCAGGAAACTGACCAGAATACATTGCAGCAACAGGTCCTCTTACCACTGACTTCAGCTGGCTTCAGTCCATGGGGAGACCCTGACAGGTGATCAGAGGGAGGAGGGGGAATGTGGTCAGGATTCTGGGCTCCACTTTGAACAATGTGGGTTGGTTGGGGGGTTTTCTATTCTCTTGTGGATGCAGCCCCACCTAAAGACACCCTTTTCTGGGGTTTAATGCTACTAACAGTTCTGGGATTACTCTCCCTGGGAACCCTGCTATCCCTTGTGGTCCCCAACATCCCACTCACAACTGGGTAAGCAGTCTCTTTTAAGCCTTCCCTCAACTTTGTAATTGGAGAACACCATCTGTTCTCTGCTGGGTCCCAGGCTGTGTAGTGTTTCTCAGGCCTTGGGCAGAGAGGGGAGAATCCACGTGGGGAAACGGAAATACACTTAGCCGAGAATGAGGAAAGTTTTTCTCAGGAGATCAGTCACTAACAATTCGACCAACTCAAAGTCATTTACCTTCTCTGGGCATCTGTTTGTTTGTAACAAGCCAATGCAGACTTCTGGAATCTCAGGCTTATTTTTTCCTCTAATATTTTATATTTCTATTATTCTAGACATGGAAACAATTTGATTGACAAATCTGCTGCTCATGACTTCCTTTGGGTGCCTGCCAGCCTCCTTTGCGTTGCTGAGATGTTAATGGAACGAACATTAGGCTCAGACGCAGGGGCTAGGCAAGATCACTGCATGTGGTATAAGGGTAAGAAACTCAGAAACCTTCAGTGAATCCTCTATCTTCTAACTCAGCTCCTCCCAGCCCAGCACTCAGGGCCCCACAGTGAGGCTCCAGCCTGGTTTTCTCACTTTCTGTCTCACTTCCCACAAACTCTCCACCCAATCACATTGCTCTGACTTCCTACCAGCCCTTATACTTTCAGGCACCAACATTCCTCCTAAGGGATATTTTTGGTCACTACATTCTACATGTTTGAAGGCTCTCTTTCCTTTCTGAAAATTTAAATCCTATCCATCTTTCAAAATTCAGCTCAACTTTCACGTCTTCCTTAACAATATTTCCTTACCATTCCTATAATAATTTTTATTTGTAAAGAAAAATTCACTTGCTCGCCACTGTCTGCCAGGACTTATGTAGGATCTGGCCCACCACAGCTTCAGTAAGAGTTTCTGATGCCTGACTCCAAAGCATCCTCCACAGATCTGCTGGGCTTTTCTGTAAATTTGCATGCTTCTATTTTCCCAGCTAAAGTTCAAACTATGTCTATCTATCACTTAATTCCCTGACCTGGCCAAGTTCATTGCTTATAATAAGTACTTTAAAATGATAAAAATAAACACTAAAATTGTGATTAAAAATACCTCAACATAGTAATTCCCTTGCTTTTATGAATACACCAAGAAACCAAGTGCTAATGGCTTTTGTTGAAATTAGGAAATTGATATTTATCTTCTGAGTAAGGTCACCTAAAAGTTAGAGGGGAAAACACAAATTTACCAAAATGTTCCAAACATTGGAGAAAATGTTTACTTTCACTGTGTCACATGGCGTAGAATGCTACTGTTAAATTAAAAATATTGTTAAATTATTTTCCAAACTGCATTTGGGGATTTGTTTTCTTTAATAAACTTAACATAAGCCCAGAATACATATTTCACTTTGTTTATTGCTAATGATGTTGAAAATTTATCTGAAATACAGAAGTATAGCTTTAGCATTTTATATCTCAATTAACAAATGCATTATAAGATTAAATAAATAACTCAAAAGAATAATAATTTCTATGGCTACCGTCTATTCATTCATTTTTCTCATACTGGGTGTGCTTCTCATACCAGTGTTTTCTGAGCTGACTCCTACACAGTGGTCAGCTCTATTTTTTCTTAGCATGTTTTTCTTCCTAAATTGCTTTTTACAGCTGCCTGTTTCCAAGATACCAAGAGTTGAATACATCATACTTGTCTACCCTTAAATGTCAAACAAACAAACCCACACAAACCTATTGGCTGTCCCCAGAATGTTATTCACTGTCATATCTTTAAAAAAGAATTTTTGTGAACAGTGGTCTCAAGCTTTTAGTTTGTTAAAGGAATCATTAAATAAAAACCTTCCACAATTTGCTGTGCTCAGGGTTAACATTTAAGCCTTATAATTGCTCTGCTGAGAGACATTCTTTTGCTTCTTCCTCAGGTCTCTGGATATTTCTGGGTTCTCTATAATCTATTCGGCCTTTCATTTCAGATAGTCCTACTTTCTCTTGCAAATTGGCTTGCAAACACCAGGTGTTTGGTTAGATCTGACCAAGTTATAGTTTTTGAAGACATCATTTGTGAACAAAATTTATTGTCTTAATCATTACATTGGTTCAATTACTGGTGTTGCAAAACTAAGATATTTCTAAGATATGAACCTGTATAGCAAATGTATGGTTCCACTAACTTGCTTTTATTTTTATGTGTGCTTACAGACTACAAGTTATTTTTAAAAATCTTTACAATTAAAACAAAGCATAACATGCTTGTAAAGAATGTAGGTCATCTGGAAGTTTGATATATAAACTAGAAAAACACTATGCTATAATTGTAATTGGCTAGTCCTATCTAATAAAGATGGATTATGCAAATTGACCATCACTCCACGACAAAGATGACGGTGCCCACAGCCAATAAGGAGGGAATATGCAAATTGACGTGACAAAGATGGTGGTGGCCGGGCAAGGACACTTGCGTCATTGCCATGGTGATGACACAGGCGTTCCACCCCATCCCGGCCGCTCTGGGCCTCTGGGAAGCGCACATGCACAGGCGTGGAGCAGCCGGGGCAGGGCAGGATGCCTGCTATGGGCGGGGAGGGGGGGTGGAGGGGATGGGGTTAGAGGGAGCTACAGGAGGGCAGCTCCGGCTGGAGTGAAGGCAGAAGGCAGCAGCCAGAGTGAAGGTCCAGGTCCAGGGTGCCAGAGGGAAGCTGGTGCAGGAGGGAAGCTGGTGCCGGCAGCCAGGGGAAGGAAGGCTTATTCTTGCATGAATCTTCATGCACCAGGCCTCTAGTTATTAATAATAGGAAAGGAGTAAAGGGAAGGCCAGGCATTAAAGGCATGTCACTTGGGTAGCTTCATCAGGAAGCTACAATTTCACACTCCCGAGGGAATACTGGCCCATCCCCTGCAGATCCCTGGGGGAAGGGGTCCAACAAAGGGGAGACAGATGCATGCACAGTGAAGCTGGGGTGACATAAGGGAGGTACCTGCCACTTGGTCAAACCTGGGGACAGAGATGGTTGGCCACAATGGGCGGGGCCACTGCAAAGCCATGAAAATTTGGGAATACATAATCCCCTAAACAAAAGAATTCCCTCTCGTGTTGCTTTTGTGCTCTTGGCTCGCTCTTGGTCTCCTTGCATTCACCCATGTTTCCTCCATAGCTGTTTTAAAGTGAGGAGGCCATTTAATCCCTGAGGCCCCACGTGCAATGGACTGATGGACAGCAGTGGGGAAAAGTAAATTAAACCAGCTGATGCTGAACTGGACCATGCAGACATGGAAAGCAAATGCTGGGCCCTGGCTCTGATTTTAGCCCTGCTAAAGGCAAAATGGGACTTCTTCCTCGGCAGGAAGTGAAACCTTGGAAACGTGGAGGTCTGATTCCACAGTAATAAAGCTTTCTACAAAATGGTATCCTCCCATAAGAGTCTCAGAAAAAAATTCTTTTTCTCAGGATATCACTAGAAATCCACCCCCACTCGCAACCAAGGGAGATGAGGACCTCTCCTCTCTGGTAACACTTCCAAGTTAATCATTAATCCACAAAAATGTTGATTCGTTACCATTGATGAAACTACCTGATTAAAATTATGGTACAACATGTGATGGCGTTGTCGCTAAGTCATTTGAAGTACAAAGAAGTATTTCATGTTCTGGCTCTATGAGCCCTTGGCTCTGCGAACAAATCCTGCTTTTCTAAGACTGTATGGAGGTAGGACTTGATCACTTTCCATTTTCAAAATTTCTGGGCATTATCTGAGGGAGAACATTATGTCTTTGTCCTGTGAAGTCTAAATTATGGTGGAAAGAGCATGCACTTGGGAGTGAGATGGTTCTTAAGTAAAATTCTTGCTGGGCTTCTCGCTAGCTGTTTTACAGTGAGGAGGCCATTTACTCCCCGAGGGCCTGTGCTGTCCTTTATCAGACTGTGCGTAAAATGTGCAGAGTCACTCCAAGGGTTAAATGAGATAGATGCCACATGCAAAGCTCCTGGAACGCAGCGGAAACATAACTTGTGGATACCACAAACAAGATTACTATTCTACAAAGTCTCCCTCTGTAAAAATGAAGCGACATTGTAATATTTGAAATCGTTTTAGCCTGTTTCAAATTTTCTGCTATGGATGCATTTCTGCGGTTAGTGCTAATACGTTTTGAATTTTCTCTAATTTAAAATTTTGGTTAATCTTATCAAGAGTCACGCAGGCCATTGTTTCCCTTCTGGTCAGAATATCTGCTTTTTTTTTTTTGATCACTTTAGTGCTAACTTAAAGCAATGAAGAAACATTCATTTTTTAAAAAAATATTCAAGTCACTTTAATTTACCATGGTCTCCTTATCGAACTTGCAAACACGTATTATATTAGTATGCATTGTATAACGAGTGGTTAACAGCTGATTTGTATAAGATTTAATTATTAATTTTGATTCATAGTAATGAAGGCAATTGTACATTTTTATATTAAACATTGTGTATGGTTTGTAATGATTTAATATCTCATGTATTGTTAAATTCATGCATTATTACCGCTCTGCAACTTTTGAAAATCAAATTTTGCCTGGGGTTGATACAGGAGAAAGAAATAAAGGCAGGAATTAGTAAATTGCCCCTGGATAATTAAAGGAGTATAATAGACTAAACTCTGTTTATTGAAATCTGTTTTATAGCTAGGGAAGTTTTCATTTAAAAAAGCTCAGATCAGCCAAAACCGGTTTGGCTCAGTGGATAGAGCGTCTGTCTGCGGACTGGAAGGTCCCAGGTTCGATTCCGGTCAAGGGCATGTACAATGGTTGCGGGCACATCCCCCGGTGGGGGGTGTGCAGGAGGCAGCTGGTCGATGTCTCTCTCTCATCGATGTTTCTAGCTCTCTATCCCTCTCCCTTCCTCTCTGTGAAATATCAATAAAATATATTTAAAAAAATAAAAATAAAAAAATAAAAAAGCTCAGATCACAATGACATCCCCAATAACATCCCTTATGCACAGCTTGCTGATGAGACCATGTTTTAGTCAATGCGTTGTTTCTGGGCACTAAGGTGTAGCCGCCTGTACTTCTTTCTCTTCCTACCTCCTCTTTTGTGGCTAGCCAGCGAAACATGCAATTTTTAGGTGCTTTGCTGCAGGTTGAAATGTTCAGGAAACACACTTTTCAAATGATTTGGTTTCCTAACTTGAAGTGAAGCTAAAATGGAAAACATGTCTTTCTTCATTTTGCGTGTAAGACACCACCTGCCTGGTGCATAGTAGGTACCCAGTTAACGTCTGTCCAACGCCTGACTTCAAACTGGAAAAAATAATATCACAGAGGAGAACATTATGAAATCTGTTGGTTCACCCTCCAGCCTAACCAACATGATCTGGGTGGGGGGCGTGTTAACCCAGGCGGTGCATTAGCTGACGGTTGAGAGTGATGTCCCCGTGGCCGAGTACCCCAGGGAGAGATTCTCGCTTCCTACGAGGGGCATTCAGCAGGCATCAGGTGCTTTTCACTTCTCTGGAGAGAATAAAAAAAAATAAATTTTAAGTTGCTTATGAGAGATTTATATATTTAATATTGGAGCCTTGTGACACAAAGTAATGATTTGTGGAGAAAGTGGTAGCATTTTTATTTTTCTAAAAGTTTTCAAGTTTACAGTCTATTGGTAACCTCTCTAAGGGACAGCGGGAGTCTGCCCTGCACCACATCTGCCCGGCACAATGTCAATTCCAAAGGCTCACACTGGAGGTGAAGTAGACTGTTATTCTTTGCACATTGGACAGAACTTAGTCAGTAGGAATCCAGAGGGAAAGTGAAACAAAATTCAGATCGACAGAAAACAGAAGTTCAACTACAGATAGGCTTGAGGCAGAGAGTTGAGATTTTCCAGAGGATAAATTAAATGAAAGGATCATCAGTCTGCAGCGGTGTAGGGTGAGAGGTATTTGGCCAAAGTCTGAACTATGATAAAGAGCAAGGATGAGTTTAAAACAGCCAGCTTTGCCACAGTTGGGTCTACAGGACCATATTGCTAACGGCTAATATTTCGAGTGCTGACGCTGCCAGATGTGCTCATTTATAGACAGCATTTATAAATATCACAACAACCCAACAGAGTGGGCGTCACTGAGTTTTTGAAACCATGAAAAGAAAAAGAATGAAGTGTTAGCTCCATCATATATAGTATCCCCAGGTACCAGCAGAAGTGTGCTCCACTGTGTGGATGCTGGACACCAAAGATAGCACCGACCCCTATGTATCATCTGCTTTTTCCCAGACATACACACCTCTGATAAAATTTAATTCATAAATTATGCACAGTAGGAGATTAACAACAATGACTAATAATAAAATGGAGCAATTATAGTAATATACTATAAGGGAAGTTAGGTGAATGAGGCATTATTAAGTAAAACAAAGGCTATTTAACCACAAGAAGGGCGATGCCAGGACAGTGGATCTGATCACCAATACGATGACTAAGTGACTGCCTGGTGGGCAGTGACTATAGATAAGCTGGACACACCCATCCTGGGCGGGGCGAAGCAGGACAGTGAGATTTCATCAGGCCAGTAAGAAATACTGTGCAATGTAAAACTTATGAACGGTTTATTTCTATAATTTGACACCTTGATCTTGGACTCCACAGCCTTCAGAACTGTGAGAAATAAATATCTGTTGTTTAACCGCCCCTCACCCCCATGCATGGCATTTCTTATGGCAGGCTAAGCAGACTAGGACCCTAAATATCTGACATTGTTCCAGATGTTGAGGAAAATAGCTAAGCCCAGAAAGAGCTTTGGAGGTTTGGAATTGGACACACACAGAGTTAAACCTCAGCTCTGCAATGTACAGTGGTGACATTAACAACTCCGAGCTCCAGCTGCCTTGCTGTAAAATTGGGATCTGCAATGGGCGCTGCGGAGTTGGAGAGGACTGAATGACATCAGGAGCACATAGGGGCTCCTAACATGCAGCAAGCACATTACCAAGTAAAGCACCACGCAGCAGAAGAGCACTCCCTTCAATCTGGTGTACAATAGGGACTAATACGATGCTTCTAGTCCTAGCCCTGGGAAGGATGTGCCTTTAAAAATATATTTCTTTATTGATTTCAGAGAGGAAGGGAGAAGGAGAGAGAGATAGAAACATCAATGATGAGAGAGAATCATTGATCGGCTGCCTCCTGCACGACCCCCACTGGGGATTGAGCCCGCAACCCAGGCATGTACCCTTGGCCGGAATCGAACCTGGGACCCTTGAGTCGGCAGGCTGACGCTCTATCCACTGAGCCAAGCTGGCTAGGGCAAGGATGTGCCTTTTAGTGATGTCTCTTTCATAGCAACCTCCATGAAAATCACCATGCACAGCACCAAATGCCTAATACAAGTTATCACACGAGAGAATTCTGTGATGTTCTGAACTTCTCAGGTTCAGGAGCATCTTGCCTAGTTCAGGAAACCGTAATTCTCCTGCGTGACTAGAAGATATGCTTCAATGGATAATTGCTGTGCCTTCTTACCGCATCATTACATTTTTATAAAGCACTCTCTCCATTTGACATATTGATTACTTTATGTACTCAGCTACCAGTGTCCATCAGAACTTCACTGCAAGGTCACTACGGAATGCTTCCTTCTCCCTTTAGTGCAGCTTCCCCTCCTCAGGCAAGTGGCAGGTGATGGAGGGAGGAGATAAACACCAAAAGGGGGCCTGAGTTTAACTTCTTTCCTTGAACTGAATTATGATACTCAAATCTCTCTCTCTCTCTCTCTCTTTCTCTCTCTCTCTCTCTCTCTCCTCCCTCTCTCTCTCTCTCTCTCTCTCTCTGCAACATCCCTAGAGACACATGGAATCCGCTCTGTAGGACATCTGCCCCGACACCATTGCAATTCCAAAGGTTCACACAGAATACAATTCCATAGACACATCAGGTGGCTATAGTGCACATTTGCTAAAAATCAAATTTCAGATAAGGAAAATATATCAGGGAAATGTAATGGGCCAAATGATACCTTAGCCTTCAAATTAAAGACCTTGATTTAATGTTTGTTTATTTTTTTAGTAAGTTTTCTTTTCTATCACATGAAAATAAATATAATATGTTAAAATGGAAAATAGTGCAAATATTATTGTTTGTCTCTTTAGAGGGAAACAAGTCCAATTGAAATCTCCCTTTAAACGAGAGTTCCATTTTATTTCCATGACGTTATTCTGGGCGCCCTGCAGCAATACATGAGCAGACGAGATAGAGAATGTGGCCCACAGGGACTGGAAGGTCCTCTCCAGTTAAAGCAGATCACCAGGAAACCAACAGGATTGGCTTTTATAATCATAGCAGGATTTTAGAATGGGTTTTCCAAGACTTCATTTGATATAAATGCAAGTACATTGAATTCTTTAACAAGACTTCCCGGACGTAAGGAAATTAAAGGAGATTAAAAAGAAAAATCAAATACTAACATCTGAAAATCATTATACATGTTGACTAAGAATCAGCTTCAGTTTGGAATAAAGGTTGAGATTCTCAAATACTGATGACAAAAACGTAAGTCAAAGAGCTCAAACATCACTGGAGATTCGAGACAGCTACACATTAAACATTTGTTTTGGTTTCTCTTCACTAAACGTGATACTTGAAGAAATCAAGCTTACCCTCATTTATTCCTTTTATAGCACCAAGTTCAATGAGGACATAGGACTCCCAGGGCAGGATAATGGACCTACCACAGTGCTGGGTGCAGAGCCGACAATCAGGAAACATTTGTTGACTGCCTAACATAATGAAATAATGAATCTCCCAGAATGATCTCTCCTTAGAATAGCATGAGGTCTGATAATGTTTATATCTAAATTAAGTACTGTTCCTCCCCGCTTCATGACCCAAGACACTTAGGCCTGTCTTCTTACCCCAATGCCAGGGAATGTCACGTGTTCTCAAATCAGTCTAACTTACTTATGCAGTCCACGGTGCTTCCTTGCCCTCCCAGGGGGCAGCGGCTGCTGCCCCACTGCCTGACCTCACTAGTTCAGGTCAAGCTCACGGGCTGCTGCCCACCTGGTGCTGTGCCCACCTGCCTGAGCTTCGATCACACACAGCCCAGTCTGCGCTGCTCCGGGCTCCGCTGCTCTGTCCCAACCACTCGCTTGCTGCCGACTTACTAGGACATCTGCTCCCACACTTGCACCTCGGTGCCTGGCACTCTAATTTCCCCTGGGAAATAAGAACATCGGATTCCCTCCTCTGGGTCCTGTCTGCCCTGGAAGGGGCTCTCACAGCTCAGAAAACTGGGTCTCATTGAGCTCCCCCTGTCACAGAGCATAAGTCCCCAAATCTCCAAGGCCCGCTGTGACTTGGCTGGCCCGGGGGTACCCTTCCAACATCGTCTCTCCAGCCACCAGTCAGCCCTGCACAGGCTGTCCCCTCCTCCTGGATGTCTCGCCTTCCCGATATCTGCATAACTCATTCTGCCATTTCTTTGAGTTCTTGGCTCAGATGCCATCTTTTCAGAGGTGGCATCTAAAAACCATGCTGTCTTAAATAGATCTGCTTGACCCAGGTCACTGTGTTCTGTTCTCTTGCTTTAGATTCTTTTAATAGGATTTGTGCTGTCTGGAATTATCCTTTACAGCTCTTTATTTTGTTTATTTTCTATTTTCCTGGAAAAAAAGACAACCATGAGGGCAAGACATTGTTTTATTATCAATCTGTTTTCCCGCTACATCAGCAGGTACAAAAATAGTCACTCAAAAAAAAAAAAAAAAAAGGGTAGGTAAGTAGATAATCCGTAAATACTCCCAAGTTAATGACAATAGGTGGGTACAAATTAGTCCTGCGGTATGGGTGAGGGGGATTACACCTAATCGCATATACAATACACTTCTCCAAGTCTTTTTCAGTCCAGCCTGAACACTACATCCTTACAAAGGAAGGGATCTTCTTTATGATAAAGTTAAGATGCTGGATATATTTTTTTAATTTTATTACTGGCATAAGGATGATGCTTAATAATCATCCTTAATAAAGCTCTTCATCTGGAATATTTAGAGTCTAAAGCTTGAATTGCAGGTCCCCTGAGTCAGGTAACTATGGCCCTAGCTGCAGGGAAGTTCTAGGTCTTGATTTATTAATTAATGGGTTGCTCACCAGGTATTTCTCGGTAGTAGACAACGGGGGAAGTGAAGACCATAGTTTTTAATTTTGAGAAAACCCTTCACAACAGAATCCAAGTGGTCAATTTTTTACTGTTTTTCGTACCAAAATTGCATTATTTTCCCCGTGAAACGACAAAGAATTCTCGTGAACAGTGCTGAATTAACAATGGTCTTTCCTTTTTACACTTTATGTATTTTGTCAAGGCCAGTTTTCTCAAATCATAACCTTTTGATAGTTTATCATACTATTTAGAGAAATTGTCAAACCAATTAATTCATGTAAAAGAAATTGAAATCATGTAAGCGGTGTGATAAGTCCAGACTGAGCCACAAATGTGGACAAATCCCCTTTCTCTCATTTTTCCTGGTGCCTTTCATTAACTGCTTTTCTCCTTTGTAAATGGGGAGGAATGGGAAATTCTGTGAGGGCCTGAGTCTGAAGGAAGAGACCAATATTTGTAGTGACAAAGCCCATATTCCTGGTTTCCACCTTATGAACTAACTGATCACTTGCAGAAGTTGGAAACTGAAGGTCTGCTGGGCACCATTGGGCATTAATTTCCACCTGATAATCATCAGCTCGATTTGAGGAGCAGCTGTGTCCCTTGGTCACCAGAGGCAAGCAGCTGCTTTTTGTCTTACAGTTGGTCTAATTCACACCTCAGTATCACTAGATTGGCTCCTGTAGGCATTTAAGTTTGCTATCCATTTTGAAATCAGTTTAATTAGGTCAGACAATGGTTGAGTAATACCCTTTGATCAAATTGGACTTCATTAAAAAAAAAATATTTTTCAAAAGTTAATTTCATTTGATAGTCTCAAGTCGTCAAGAGCCTTTGAAAGAATTTTCTATGTGCAGTCAAATTTATATATTAAATTTGTAGTATTTTTAGAGAATAACGTTTTCTAATTATTTTTATTAACTTAGTTGATCTTGCTAGTAATAGGGTATTTTTTGGTTTCAAAAGTTGGTGAAAGATTTTTCTTTTCTGTCATGATAAATGGAATATTATAAACAATATTAAATAACTATTTGACATTTAAGATTTTTTTGGATAACCATTGTATATTCAACTGTTTTATGCTACAAAGCAGCATAGTCTTGAGCACTGGGTTGGGCTAAACCTGCATTAATTTTGTACTAGAATTATTTTTTAGAATAAATCTCAGACACTTTCACCATTTCTCTTGCCATTGAACTCTTTTTCACCAAGCTATTGGGAAATAAGTGAAAAAAAGTAAGGCTGTTTAAGGCTTTGATTAACTGTGTTTTATTAATATTAATCATATGTGTTACAGATATTTGGTTAACCAGTTGTTTATTTCATAGAGATTTAACCCTTCTCACTAAGGTTTGCTCTGGATCCTCTAGAAAATGTAATTTCACAAATTAAAAATTCATAGAGGGAGAATGAGTTAACTTATTTATTATCTATTTTATCTCTAAATAAAGACATGAGCATTTTGGGGAAGCTGTAGGTTCAATTTTCCATAACTTGGTAGCAATGAAAATAATCAGCAACTTTACAAGCAGCTGCAGCACAATGTAAGGTTTGGCATTATTTTGGGTGAAGTCAAGTGTGAAATATGCAACTTCTCACTTCCTGCAAGTTAAACAGTAAGTCCATCTTTTTCTCTGTGCTCCCAATAGCATGGAGAAATGTGCTATTAGGCAAATTATTAATTTAATCCAGAATAATACTTTTGTTATAATTTTAAATATTTTTCTTATTACTAGTAATAAATAAAAATAGAATAAATACTTATAAGATGTTAACAGTTTTTTGAAGGAGGGCCACACACTTCTAAGTTTCTCGGGGCGTTTATCACTGTGATCTATCACAAAGAGGGATAGAGTTTTAAGAACTAAGTTCTGCTACACCTTAAGAGATGCGCTGCAAAGAAAAACACATTGCAAAGCAATGAGCCCCTTTCCTGTTTATACAATTGAAAAGATTCTGTGTAAAGATAATGGCATCTCTTTTGTTCAATCTGGCAGGATTCCATTCTTCCTGGCACACTCTTCATGGGTTTTTACAATCTGCAGGAGCATTTTAGTGCTTCCTTAATACCTAAATACTCTGTCAAATAATCAAGAGAGTTCTTTGAGAAAAAGTGGTTATTGAAAAACAAGTTAATTATTGACATGTCACAATGTCCTTAATTTATCTTACATACAAATAAATTTATAAGTGGATCTAAATTAGTTTAAAAGCATCATATCAGGAATAAAAGTAGATAATCAGTGAGCATTTACCTTTCAAAGAGATAATTAGGTACCTTTTGGTCAGAAAATAATTGCCTGTAGAATTAAAATTCTTATAACTGAAGGCTCCAAATTAAACTAAATATTTTTCTTATAAAAATACTGTTGGTTAGAATTTTCTAGTTAACATGGGTCTTAATTATTGATATACTAGAGGCCCAGTGCACTAAATTTGTGCACTGGTAGGGTCCCTAGCAGCAGCTGGCTGCCAGCCAGGTACCCCCTCTCTCCCCCTCCCCCACAGCCTGGGGCCTCCCTCCCTTCCCCTGGCCGGTCCCATCCCCTGGTCAAACTCCCAGATGACCTCCCGGTTGAGAGGACACTTTGCATACTAAGCTTTTATTATATAGGATATTGAAACTACAGCCACTAAAACCCTATGTATTTATCACATCCTTGCCTGATTCCCGTACTTGTCCTTGCCCTTTTTTTTTGACATTATTAAAGACCTTTTGTTCTGCCACATAAAAATTCCATTCTATTAGACTCAGTTCATCATTCTTTTTAACAAGACCTTCTTGAATATGAGTCTATAACCCAGCATTCTCTTTTGATTTCTGTTAGCTGCATCTTCAGTGACTGCAACCAGGGGGTTATTAATATGTTGAAAAGACATTGGATTATTATGTTGAAAAGTGTCATATCCCACAGAGGTACACTAAACATCTTCTATGTTGATATCTATCTATTAATCTGCACTTTGGGGTGTGAAAGAAAAAAAACACACACAACACTCACTCAACAGCTATTAACCCACTCAGTTAAATATTCTATTAATCCAAATATTTGATAAGATATGATGAAGAATCTGTAGAGAGCATTGTATAAACTGTTTGTATTAGTCTAATGATCATTTTAGAAAAAAAAAAAGTGGACTGGTATATGTACATAAAGTTTTCAACAATATTTTTTCCTCCCATGATAAGCTATCTATAAATGAAGAGAGAATTTAAAAAAGGAAGATTGGTTATGACTTGGTTTTATTAAACAAATGCTTGTTTTGACCACACACTACCTTTTCTCAGTGCTCAAAAATAATTTCTTTTATAATTTAACTAGAGGCCTGGTGCATGAGATTTGTGCAGTCCTCAGCGCGGCCTGCTGTACCCTCTCGCAGTCCAGGAGCCCTCAGGGGATGTCTGACTGATGGAGAGCGGGCCTAAGCCAGCAGTCGGATATCCTTAGTGATGCCATGGAGGCGGGAGAGGCTCCCGGCACCGCCACTGTGCTCACCAGCCATGACCCCAGCTTCTGGCTGAATGGCGCTCCCCCTGTGGGAGTGCACTGACCACCAAGGGGCAGCTCCTGTGTTGAGTATCTGCCCCCTGGTGGTCAGTGTGTGTCATAGCGACCGGTCGTTCCGCCATTCAGTCGATTTGCATATTAGCCTTTTATTATATAGGATGCGGAGTCTTGCTTGGAATCAACATCCAATGTATCAGGCTGTAATTTGCAGCATTTCTTTGTCCTCTCTATAAATGCACACATTATTTACCTACCCCATGGACAAGTGGTTCATCCCAATTTTCAGTTTGTGAAAGATCCTGTGCAATTAGCCCACCATCTCTTCTTCACGATATCTTCACCTTAAGGTGCACTTCACATGGGCCAGGGAGCTGGGCTCACCTGGAGTACCAAAGTAGTGACTTTGAGTTCAATTTCCCTAGAGTTTATCCCTGTATACTCAGTTCACCTTCACAGAAGACATCCTTACACAAGACTGAAGGTATTTCACTTACACTCTATCATTTATTGGTCTTTGCTCCAACTATTACTAAATGCCATCAATGTTTCCCTCACTCTAAAGGTTATTTAGATGCTATCTTAGATCCAGTTCTGTCACTAACTTCCTGCTTGATCTTTGACAGATGAGTTGAATATCTCATTCTTAATTCATAATGTATGTTTTCATTGGTGTTTGCATATAAAAGTACCTTCAGGAGAAGTCATGAATAAAATCTTTAAAAGTTGAAGATTAATAAAATCTTTAATTTCATTTGCCTAATATTTACTGATTACTGACCTATGCCAAACTTCTCCCTTCCCCCCCCCTTTTTTAAGAATTGATAAGATAGTTGAGAGCTGAATTACAAAAGTGCTAGAAGGAATATAATCATCACTTAATGGAGCTTTAATTATTTAGTTTCAACTTGGGAGTAGTGAGGAGTTAGCAATGGGTACCACTGAATGGGTACCACCTGAAATGGTATTTTCCCAAGCATCTTATAATTCCATTTAGCTAAATAAGTTTTTACAAATATGAATCAATAGCCAGACTTAGGACACAATTTGTTTTTAAAAGTCATCTAAAGGACAAAAATACAGTGCATGCAAATTGAGATCATCAAACTGAATTATATTCTCATTTGAATACAACTGAAATTAAAGATTTTTCTACCTGAAGCCCTTCCCTAACTTGCAGGCAAAAGGATCTTAGATGACCACACTGATCACAATGGCAAAGGCTAACACAGGTGCTCGGTATGCATATGATTGCTTTGGTGGTCAGTATAAGTAGCTATCATAATCAATATCTACTTTTATCTTTAGAATATATTTAGAGAATACTTTATTTTTTTATTTTTTTATTTTAGAGAAAACTTTTTTTGATCTTATAATATATTCCAGAAAATGATATTGGAATACATACACTATACAGTGGTTCATGATTATATATCTTTTTATGAATTACAAAGATATGATGGTGAATTCTCAAATTTTCTTCCGCAATCTTTCATCTTTATCTAGCTTAGACAATTAAAGTAAATGGTTAGAGCCCACAGATGGATATGCTCATAGCTCTATACATAGAGTAGGAGACAACAGGTTATACAGGGAAGCCAGGTGTTAAGTCTCACTGAGATGGAGCCGAGTTTCTGAGGCACCTGGCTGGTGATGCTAGAAGAGTATTTAACTTTGGTCTTACTGGACCATCTCTATGCCTTTAAAGTATAAAGAAGACCAGCTCATGATTCTACTACATATTCCCAAGGTCTTATCTGATAAATTGGCTATGCTAGTTGGCATGAATGGTGCTGCTTCTAGCCATTTGTTGGTTAAAATGGAAGAGCTGGTCTACATAAGAAGAACAAACACGTTTGATACTTCTGTATTGGTCTTGGTACTGGTAAGGCCACTTAATGTAGTCTTAGCCAATATGTAATTTAAGTAATACCCTTTATCCTTCTTTAGATGGAAGGATAATTCACGTTAACACTTTCTTCTCATACATATTTCATTTGAAAACAAAAGACCAGATTAGAACTAATTTCCATAGGATTGTTCCCATAACTGGGTACATGTCTGAGAAGGAAGAATACAGTAGGCGAATTGTTTCTTCTGTGACGAGGTTTCTATTCAATAGAGAGCTGGCACCAGGCTGGTTTTCCTATTAGGCAGAAATAGGAAATTGGATGGTGAAGAACTACAGCACTCAGCAGGCTGCTAACCTACTTTGTTATTATAACTCATAGGACCTATGAATGCATTTTTTTCCCAGTAAAGCTACATAGTGACTTGTCAGCAAATTAGTTACTTCTTATCAGGACTTTAAAAAAAGTCTGTGGCAATACATTCTATTTAGAAAAAAAAATCAACAATGTATTAACACAATTTCTAATTTATAGAATTACAGATCTACAATACATCGCTACACCTCAAGAGAGGACATATATTTTCAATTAAGATATTTTAGCTTCATGTTTAGTTATATAATCCGTTATATTATTTCAATCAATCATTATCTAAGTAGTTCATTGGGCTCTGTAAAAGAAAAAGTGAACCAATTTTAACTTTGTCTTTGTATATTTGCTAGAGTATGAATAGATAATATAATAATCCCAGTTTTCAACATTCTGCTTGGGTATGGAAACTTGCAAATGAATGACATATATTCCTTTTTTTCCAAATAATTCCCTTAAAGTAGATACCAACAAACAACTCTTCCTACTCTAGCGCCCAGTGTGCCTGTGGTGACTATACCTGTGTTTGAGCTGGAAGTGACTGACGTGTCTCAATCCCCATTTGTCAAAATTTCCTGATCCCAAACCAGCTGATAGTCATTGAAATAAATGTCTACCCACTTTGTGTCCCCCAACCTTCAGTTTATACTATGCATAGACTTTATCTTAGGCCACGGGACGCTGCCACTGACATACCACTCTGTGAAGTGAAGAGAAGTAGTACTGTCTGGGTGGCTAAATTAGAAAAAAATGATAAAAAGAGGCTTGTCTGAAAGTCTGAATTTTCATGTGTCCCGGGCTTGGCAGGCAGAGAGAGGGCTAGTCCCGGGTTCAGGAGTCTCTGGGCTATGCACACATTTCAGAGACCTCAATTCACGTTGATACTAATGGCTTCAGCATGGAATTTCCTATTTTACTTGTTTATAAATTCCTTCAGAGAAGAGCCTACATGTTGATAATCTCTTAATTTTAGCTTTCAGTTAGGAAGAGTGGTCTGAACGAAGCCGTATAGAATGTGAGCACTGGTGAGGGCAGGGGCTGCGTCTCATTCCCTACTGTGCGTTCAGGGTTTAAGATCATGCCTGGCCAAAGGACGGCACTCAGGGAGACGGCACTCGAGATTACCTAAATGAAAGAATAACACACACACACTCGTTTCAGAGCTGAAGTACAGGAACTTCAGTGCTTTGCCTGAAATCACCGATGTTTCAGTGGTAGAGGCAATTCTGGAATCCACGACTCTACACTCAATTCTGTCAGCTTTTACCCTTTCTAGTCTGCCATCTTGATGAGTTAGGATGGATTAGCTACGTCAGGGAGTGTGTGACAAAACGCATGCCTCTGGAGAGGATCTGGAGGGTTGCACACCAGCTTTTTCATGCCTAGACCTGCAAGTGAAAGGTGACACAGCCATTCAGAGACCCTTGAACATACTGATCAGAGGGATCCATTCAGCTGGAAGAGAGCTGGGAAGATTACATGGTGTGACTGTTTGGTTGTCAGTAAGTGTCCCTGACACATTCTCTCAGACGAAAACAAAATTGGATTGTTGCCTAGATCTTCTAATCAAATCCTTTATTTTCTCTACATAGGTTTTATTAATTAGACTCTCCAGACATTTTATATCTCTTTTTTTCTCTGATATTCGTAGTTAATATGGCTCACACATCTTACTTTTTTTCTGGAATATATTATCTTATGTATATAGAACTGAAGAGCATTAAAATTTTATGAATTTTGTGTATATTGCCCAGGAGTTCGTCAAGTGATTACTTATTTTTGAAGATATAATTTGATGTACAATTATTAAAGCAAAAGTCATCCAAAGAAGAACACTGAAAATGCATAAATAATATAATAACTCATTTTCAAATACTGTTAATGATTACTCACTTGATTATAAACAACGAATATTTTATTGTTAGCAACCTAGGCAAGGTTGGCATCGGATCTGTGTGATATCTGGATATATATAAGACATATTACCTGATCTCTAGAGTGGCATCTCAGGATAAAATAGTGTGTAGATTTCTTCAAATCACAACAAAATAAAACATAATGTATGACCTTGACTTGGCTTAAAATATTTTGATTAGATTTCTCAAATAAATATGAGTATAAAACTAGAAATACATTTCTTATCCTTATAGCTCTTGTAAAATAAAAACAAAAAGAAATTTACAAAGCAAACACTAAAAAAAAAAAATAAATGTATCTTAGCACAAATCTACTGTGATGGATGATGTTGTTTTGCTGAAACCAGATAGTTGCATACAATCTCTTACATAATAAAGAGGAAATAATCAAATTGACCATCACTCCAACACACAAGATGGCTGCCCTCATGTGGTCAAAGATGGCCGCCACAAGATGGCCAGCAGGGGAGGGCAGCTGTGGGTGATCAGGCCAGCAGGGGAGGGCAGTTAGGGGTGACAGGGCCAGCAGAGGAGGGCAGTTGGGGGCAACCAGGCCTGCAGGGGAGGACAGTTGTGGGGGGACCGAGGCCTGAAGGGGAGGGCAGTTGGAGGGGACCAGGCCTGCAGGGGAGGGCAGTTGGGGGGGACCAGGCCTGCAGGGGAGGGCAGTTGGGGGGACCAGGCCTGCAAGGGAGGGCAGTTGGGGGCAACCAGACTGGCATGGGAGGACAGTTAGGGGCGACCAGGCTGGCAGGGGAGGGCAGTTAGGGGCAATCGGGCTGGCAGGGGAGCAGTTAGGTGTCGATCAGACTGGCAGGGGAGTGGTTAGGGGCAATCAGGCAGGCAGGTGAGCAGTTGGGAGTCAGCAGTCCTGGATTGTGAGAGGGATCCCAGATTGGAGAGGGTATAAGCTGGGCTGAGGGACACCCCCCCCCATGCACAAATTTCATGCACCGGACCTCTAGTGTAAATACAGTGCTGTTATGGCACTAATTATTGTAGAGTGTATAGTTTAACACAATACAACCGTAGGCTATATAACAAATGATTAAGTTTTCCAACTCATTTCTCCTTTTGACTCCAGTGAAAATTTTGTACCACATTTAATATATCATTTAGCTTTCATTTAGTATAAATGGATTGTTTATTTATTTACCCATAAGCCAGATCATTTTAAATAACACCTCATGACACAACACACTTCAACAAAAGCAAATCCAGACTCCATAGTTAGGTCATTTAGCTGACCCGATGTTCATAATATGCTCATGTTGAAACTTTTCTAACTATTGCCAGTGTTTACGAGATTGCTGGGGGAAACTTGTGGGATCCCTGAGAGTAAACTTGCAGACTTCAAGGAGAGAAACATGACCCTAGGAACGTATTATTTAGCTACAAATCCTTCTCTATTTATTCTGGAAAATCATTCCCTAAATGCCATAAAAATTAAAATGTTAGTTTCAATTTGTCATAATTTTCATGTTCTTAGATTCTTAAAATAAATATTTCATATTTGTAATTTAAACCAAAAACCATTACTTCTAATCCCTTGAATAATGAACTAAGACAATGTTAGTGTGATATGCCTAAATCATAGTCACAAAATACCATGGGAATGACAAGATTTTAAAAATTAATTATATTATACATTAATTATCACACTAATACAAGATTTTCATTCAGCTAGAATTTTATAATTCAAACATTTCTTGAATAAAACAAAAGCAAATATTACAAATGCAAAGCAAGATTAATTCCATTTCTGGTAGCATTTTGCTAGTCAAATCTCCTATTTCAGCAATTCAAATAATCCACCATGGTATTGACTGACTTAAAAAACACACACATATAAATAATTATTTTAGTGATGAATTAATAAAGATTGCAAAGGAAATAGCTTAGAGGGACTGAACCTACTTCTATGGAATGAAATGCAGATTAGAAACAGTTAATATAAGAAAAAATATATTGAATAAATAACCCATTAAAGATACAGAATAGTTATAATATGAACTCTGTCTCATCATAGGACATATATGGATAATTAGTTAGTGATATATTGGTATACATAAAAGTATAGATATGAATGTGATTATAGTTAAAGAGAATTTTAAAAAAATATTTGTATATGGATATAAATAACAATGCAAATGTGGTTAAGAAGAATTTTTAAAATATATATATAGAGAGAGATAAGAATATAGCTATAAATGCAAATATGGTTAAGAAAGATTCAAAATGATATTTAAGGATATAAATGATTTAAAATGAAAGATGTTGTAAAGAAGGAAGGCACAAGGAATTCACTAAATTTTCTCATAAATAATTTAATATCAATTTCATATGGACAATGCATAACTTTTAATCCAATAACCAAGAATGACCAGTGTCATCTGCACTCCTCCTTGTCTGGTCCCTTAAGTTTGCCTTCCCAGTTTGACTTTGTTTTTCTATATCTACATCTCATATCAGGTGCCACTTTTTAGTTTCACAGCTCAAATGCTGATTTTACAGTGAGTTTCTACTGCTACTTGTGTGTTGTGACCAAAGATTCTATCTTTCATAAATACCTTTAAATAAAAATATATATATATATATATATATATATATATATATATATATATATATTTACTGATTTCAGAGAGAAGGGGGGGGGGAGAGAGACAGAGAGAGAGAGAGAGAGAGAGAGAGAGAGAGAGAGAGAGAGAAACATCAACAATAGGAGAGAATCACTTATCAGCTGCCTCCTGCATGCCCCTCATTGGGATCGAGTCACAACCCACCTGGGGAATGTGCCCTGACTGGGAATCGAACCACAACCTCCTGATTCATAGGCCGACACTCAATCATTGAGCCTTCTGTCTCGGCTTTCATAATTACTTCTAACTGTTCTTTGTAATCTGTACCATACAAGATATTCTAGTGTGGTTTAGAACAGAAATTGTGGCATCAGATAGATAGGCATTCTAACCTTGGTTCTACAATCCATACTCATGATGTGACATTGGATAATTAGTTTAACTTCTAAAAATAGGGGAGGACGGTGCTTACCTCTCTCTGTTGCTGTGAGGACTAATAAGAGAGCATATTGTGTATGTATATTAAGTATGACATACAAGTGTAGGGAGCTTTTTTCATACATTAGATTTTCACTTCTCCTTTATGACTTTTTATGGAAAGTTTTCTAGAACACAAAAGCTTTAGGACAGACAATACTATCTCCAAGGTAAATGACACCATCAAGATTCTCTATTGGTACAAAAATGCCTTTTTTTATGGTTTTATCTCTTTCCTATCACCAATATTCACAATTTCACATATTTTTTTGTGTGAAAATTAGCTTAATTTTCACACCAACTTAAATGTTTCCCATCCTCAATGTTTGAGTTAAACATAGAAATCAACTTAAATGTTTCCCATCCTCTATGTTTGAGTTAAACATAGAAATAATTGCAAAACAAATTAATCCAATTTCACAAGTAAACCTGCAGCCAGAAAAAGACCCAAGAAGCAAACTGTAAACTCAGGAAACACACTTTATACAACAACTAAGCCATAATTAAGGTTTGATGATGTGAGATTAAACACACACACACACAAAGGAGAACATGCAGACCAATCTAAAGAAAAACCAAACATTAACATTTTCTTCATTAAATATGCTTATCACTAAATATAATAAGTAGTATATTGCCCTACATTATAATTGTACAGTTATTTGGACTGTATGGACACCCCAAAATACCCTTTTAATAAAGACAATTGTTATTTTTTTGAAAGAGAGTATCATGCTAAGTAATATAAGTCAGATGAAAAAGGACAAGAACCATATGATTTCACTCATGTGTGGGATGTAAAATGAAATGCAATGAATGAACAAAGAAACAGAAAACAAACTCATAGATACAGACAACGTAATGGTGGTTACCAGGGAAGGAGGGGGGAAGAGGAAGGATAAAAAGGGTAAAGGCAGTCAAATACAAGGTTATGAAAGGAGACTCGACTGGGTAGTGAGCACACAACTGAATACACAAACAATCCTATATAATAAAAGGGTAATATGCAAATCGACCAAACAGTGGAACAACTGGTCACTATGACACACACTGACCACCAGGGGGCAGATGCTCAACGCAGGAGCTGCCCCCTGGTGGTAGTGTGCTCCCACAGGGGGAGCTCTGCTCAGCCACTGGCGAGTGCAGTGGCCTGCCTCCGTGGCAGCGCTAAAAATGTCCGACTGCAGCTGAAGCCTGTTCCCTGTGGGGAGTGACCTAAGCCATCAGTCGGACATCCCCCGAGGGCTCCCGGACTGTGAAAGGGTGCAGGCCGGGCTGAGAGAACCCCCCAACTCTCTGTGTCCACGAATGTCGTGCACCGGGCCTCTACTGTATTATAAAATTGTATACCTGAAACTCATATGTTATTAACCAATGTTACCCCAATAAGTTTAATTGAAAAGACAGAAATAAATAAAATGTAATGCTAGAAGAAAATATGAGAACTAACATAAGTAGAACAAATATTTGCAAATGTATATACGAAAAATATTCACTATTGTTTCACTTCTTTTGTGAGTGTTGCACTATTTAGAGCAAAACATATGCTCTTAGACTTAATGTGAATATGGTTATATTTAACTTTATAAATCAAATGTATACTTCACATATTTTAAAGATATTTTCATATCTTTTAGGGCAAAGTTTAAATGCTACCTTTGCAATGAAGTCTTCCCTAGAAAGAATTACTGTTTGAAATATCATTGCCCCTTATAACCAGCTCATTTGCTTTTATACTAAGACACATGTCTCTGTACGTTTAAGAATGCCTAGAATTGCATGTCATGAATATAGTAAATGCTAAAATCAAGTTGAAAGAAAGAAGTTATTCTAAAGAGTAGGCATTTAAGAAAAAAGATTTCCCACTGAATTTAGAGCTAGAGGAAGGGAGAGGGAGAGACAGAAACATCGATGTGAGAGCGAAACATCATGTTACCTACCAGGGATCGAGTCTGTAACCGGAGCCTGTGCCCTGACTGGGAATCAAACTGCCAGACTTTCGGTGCACGGGAAGATGCCCAAACAACTGAGCCACACTGGCCTGGGCAGGAGTAGGCATTTTATTTATTTATTTATTTATTTATTTATTTATTTATTTATTTATATTTTTATTGATTTCAGAGAGGAAGGGAGAGGGAGAGAGATATAGAAACATCAATGATGAGAGAGAATCATGGATCGACTGCCTCCTGCAAGTCCCCCACTGAGGCTCAAGCCCACAACCCAGGTATGTTCCCTTGACCGGAATCGAACCTGGAACCCCTCAGTCTGCAGGCCGACGCTCTACCCACTGAGCCAAACCAGTTAGGGCAGGAGTAGGCATTTTAAAAGGAATGTTGTACTATGGTTATTTGTGTGCATGTTTGTACCTGTACCTTTGAAATAAAATGCCTCAAGATACCAGAGTAAGATACCTAAAAATAGAGGCTGTACCATATACGAGTACATCCCCAGGAACATTTCACGTAGATGAAATTTTGTTGTAGAAAAGAAACATAACATCTGATTTTCCATCCATGGAAGCAAAAGGAAGTTTTCTCTAAACATCGGTGGGGGGAAATTCTAACAGAAACAGGTAACTCTTTGGTAGGGCATTGCAAACGTGGAGTGGGACATAACAGGAGGGACTTACGACCATCTTGTTGAGCGACACCCAGCAGTCGGAGGGGAAGTCCTGCAGCAGCGGCACCAGGAACTGCAGGCAGCCGTCCCAGTGGCACAGCAGCAGCATCATGCCGATGAGGTTGAAGATGCGCACCACCGCGCTGGCCAGGTCGTAGGTCATGTGGAAAATCTGGGACCAAAATATAAAGTCGGTTCTTATAATCAAAAATTTTTAAAAAGTCAAGAATACTACCAATGTCAGTAGTCATTGATATTAGCTAGTGTAAGTACCGATTTCATAAAAATATGAGAAGGCTTTTACAAAGAGAAACAGAATCCCATGTCTTTCTCTCTGCCCTGAGACCGGGCATTCCGCTTTCTGAATATTACAAACGACTGTGGGTCCTCTGCAAAGAACAGAGATAACAGAGATATATCAAATGTATGGGTCACGTTTAAAAAGCATTGGTTTTGCCCAGCCAACGTGGCTCAGGGGTTGAGCATCAACCTATGAACCAGGAGGTCATGGTTTGATTCCCCAGTCAGGGCACATGCCCGTGTTGTGGGCTCGATCCCCAGTGGAGGGTGTGCAGGAGGCGGTAGATCAATGATTCTCTCTCATTATTGATGTTTCTATCTCCCTCTGCCTTCTTCTCTCTGAAAACCAATAAAAACATACTTAAACAAACATTGGTTTTGCAAGTAATTTTCATTTATGTTCTTCTGGGCATTTCAGCAAAGCTGCTTTAAAACATGATAGCAAAATTGACAAGTGATAACAACCCTCTTTTTTGTCTCATTCCTTGTTAAGATAATGAACTTACTGAAGGACAAAATAATAATAATAATAGTAGTAGTAGTAATAAGCTAAGAACTAAACACCACTGACAAGGGGAGTTTAATTGTAAAATATAAAGACTGAGAATTAATTGCAGTTAATTTTTAGCTATATGAGTGCAATTCTTTATCTGTGTATATTGAACATGAATAGTAGCCTTTGAGATAACAATTCCCTGGATTTGGTTAAAAAAACAGTTGAGCAACATTTAACAAAGAATAAAATCATTATTTCCATTTATATTGCTTGCACGGTATAGGCTAACCTTTTCTATGAATCTTTCTAATTGACCTTTTTAAGAAATTAATAAATATGGCTACACTACATATGCAAAGACGCAGCACCTGGAGATATATAGAATCACATTTTGTATAATTCTCAAAAGAATAACTTATTTTGGAAGTAAGAAGGACAAGTATTGCAAAATTGAGGAACAGAACAAGCCCCACAAAATTTGTATTTTGATTTAGAAAACAGATCTTTGTAAGGAAACTTCTATAATTCTTAATAGAGGTAAGAGGTCAGGATTGCTGGAGTTTTTCTGTTATAAAATTACCAAATCTGTCTTCAATTAAATGTTTTCCACCTTGCTCCATTTCTATTAGCCACTAATTCCTTCTTTAAACAATCTTCCTTTTTGACACAGTAATTACAGTGAGCAAAAAAAATAATCTTGCTTTGTGGAAAGTACGCACTGTTCTGAATTCCTTTCAAAAGTAAGTTTGGGGTCCTAGATTTAAAGGCAACAGCTCATGTATTTTGACATTCAGACAGCTATACACATAATTTAATTAAGGCACTGAGAATTTCATTTTCCCTTAAGTTATTTTTAATTTGTTTTTGTATTTGGCAAACCCATAGAAAAGTCCTTTTGATGTTACTGCCTGTGATATTTCTTGGTCACTGAATTTGTAAATAGAAGTTGTATAACATTTTCATCAAAAATTTCTCATTAAAAGTAATATAGTAAGACATAGTAAAAAAGGTTACTACTATTAAAGTAGAAAAAAATCACCATGGATTAAAATTTTGTTGTTTAGTAATAGAAGTCTATATTTATACCTAAGTATTTCCTGATAAAATAGTTCAATCTAACGTTTGTGCATTGTTGGAAATTAGGGTAAAATGACAGAATGTGAACTCTGGAGCAAACAAGAAACTAATTACCTTTCAACTGGATTCCTTGAAGTAAACAATAACTATGTGAAACCCTCGTCAAAGTCTGTATATTATAAGCACACAGGTAGCAATCATTGTTCAGTTACAGACCTTGGAGGGAGATCAGGGCTGTCAGAGGGACTAGTGCCATTCTTAGTAAAGCTGACCTTCATGAATTTTCCATTTTGTTTTTATAGAATTTGATTTTCTCTGTGAAATCTTCAGGGATTATTTAGTGAATTAAAGGTAACATATGCTAATATCCACCAATGCCTTTAGAAAAACCCTATTACTTCTGAAATGTTTTCCAGAGTAACATAAACACTATTTTTATAAAGGAAGTTGTGGGGGAAAAATAAAGTCTTTCATAACATATTAGAAACACATTGTTTCCATTTACTTATTTATTATTTATTTATTTATTTACTTACTTATTTATTTTTGGTGCTACATGTGATTAAGGAACTCCTACTATATCAGGAAAATCCCTAGAATCAAGCCTGTCCTCTACCCCATTTCCATTCCCAACCTCACAAAGCTAGCATACGGTACTTGTCCAAATTTATATACTAAGTCTACTATAAAGAGCGCTCGGCAATAATTCACATAATTAATTTCATAAACTGTAAACTGTCTCCCCTTTTGGCTTTTAACATTATATGTTCAAATGTGATACCACTTTTTGGGACTACCTAAGTTTAGAAGAGGCAGAAGCAAGCTGGCTATTTTGACACTGGTTAGTATTGGAGGCTAATTTCAAATAGTCAAGTCCAAGTATCTCCATCCTGATTTATCTACCTGTCAGAAGAACGTCACGATGTACACAGTGCTCATTTTGATGTTTACACACATGAGTGTGTGTAGTGCCTGCCAGGGCCCCACCTGGTTGTCTCTTGAGCTCCTATAATTCATCTACTCTGACAGGCACAGTCATCAATCACCTGGGGCCAGTTGCTGAGATTATTAATGGCCCTGTTAAAACCTTGCTCATGGAATATTTGGATTGAGAAGATCATTTTCTTATGGAGCTCAGACATCTGTAGACAGTCAAGCTAACCCAAGACGTAAACATCTGATCTAATTTGTGCATTGCCACAACTTCTCAGTGTCTAAGTATGGCGTGTGGTGTAAATCTAAGTGCGACATTACTGGACTCTCTGGTCAAGCACCATATACCATTGATGACAATAGCTTCTGGGTTTTTTGGTGTGTTTTTTTTTCCCCATCTACAAAGTGAATATCTATTGTGGAGTGATAAATTCTTGTCTAAATCAATTATTTTAATACTATTTCCTGCAAACTTGACTTCACACAAAAATAACACCACAGATGATGCTCAGTAAACTGTTGAATGAATGAATGAAAATGTTGCAGGTGTTTAACAGAAAGAGCATAAGTAATTGCTTATGATTTTAAGAGTGTGACATTTGCTTCTGTGCTTTCAATCAGGGAATTAAAAAGTTAATTATTCTCTATCTTCCTAGTGATCTGACTTAAAACCTGATTTGCATGCTCAGGGTGTGGGTGGCAGAAAGATAGGACGTTCTGACCACTAACAATATGCTTTTAAGTGGCATTTATAAGACTCGACTGGATAAAAAGAAGAATTAAAATAAGTTTTAAAAGCAACTCTTTCATTTCCTTTTCATTAAAAACTAGACTACAAAACCTATCAGTGGAAGGCTCTTGCTTTACATTTGTTCAGCTCAGAACTCTGTGTTGTTCATATGACTCAGTGAAAGAATAGATCTGGTCTCAAATCCCCCCTCAATTATTTTTTTTAAATTTTTATTGATTTTAGAGAGGAAGGGAGAGGGAGAGAGAGATAGAAACATCAATGATGAAAGATAATCATTGATCAGCTGCCTCCTGCACACCCCTTACTGGGGATCAAGCCCACAACCCGGGCATGTGCCCTGACTGGGAATCAAACCCATGACCTCCTGGTTCATATGTCAATGCTCAACCACTGAGCCATGCCAGCTGGGCCCCCTCAATTCTTTTAATAATATTAGAGTTCTGCCCAGTTGGAGTCCAATGACTCCAGATAAGATAGCTAATCAACTTACCAAAACTAAAAAATGCTCTGATTAAGATAATTTAATTCAGAACCCCCAACCCTGCCCTAATGTTTGCAGAATTGTTCACCATATGTAAAATTTTTCTCAGGAGCAATGTATATTTATTCTGTTTCTAAAAGGCCAAATCCCAAACTGCTATTTGGCAGATATTCATAAATTAGCTGAGTTCTTTACAAATGCTTCCACATTCTTTCCTGATATACTCGTTTCAGGTGACTCTCACTCTAATAAACCACCTATGAAGTCAGTGGGCTGTAATCAATCCTTAACTATTTATTTGATCTACTATGTTTTGCCTAACCACAACAATTATGAAGAGCAATGTAACACTTTTCATAGCGTTCAGTGATCTGCCCTTAGTCTTTGACTTCCCAGAAGGGGACCATTTATAGGCTAGATTGCTTCTATGATCTCAAAATTTATTCAAGGGTTCGAAGATGCCATCAGAATTCTAATCAAAGCAATGTTAAGAAAATAAAATGGGCCAGGAATGGCTCTCTTGACAAAGAACATTCTTACTGTTAAGGTATAAAACATGGTTATGTTCTTTGGTTTCTCTTTATAAATTTACCAGAGGCCTGGTGCACAAAATTCGTGAATGGGGGGTGGGTCCCTCAGCCTGACCTGCACCATCTCCAATCTGGGAGCCCTCAGGAGAGCCCTCTCTAATCCAGGAGCCCTGACGGCTTAGGCCCACTACCCGTGGTTCTCTGCTCTCTGTGGGGCCTGGAAGCTCTGGACCCGCTGCCCAGAGGCTCTCTGCAGCCCAGAGGCTCTCTGCAGCCAGGGCGGGATGCTTGCCTCATTGTGGGCATGCAGGAGGAAGCCAACTGGTGGTTCTCTTTCACTGATAATGTTTCTGTCTCTCTCTCTCCCACTCCTTTCCTCTTGGAAATCAATGAAAATATATTAAATTAAAAAAAAAAGAATGAATGAATAAAACAAAGCGAAAAACAGCCATTCTCCAGATCATTGTCCCAACCCCTTGAGATTCTGCTTCCTGGCAAGTGTGGACAGTTTGGCTCAAGTAAACTCATAAAAGTTCTCTACAGGTTTGAATGTTTTTACATGAACACGACATATATACCTGCTGGTTTCTGAGGGTGAGGCAACAGAATCAGTCCATGAGGTTTTCTGTGAAACTGTAGAGGAGTCTGTTTTTGCTGTCAAAAGCCAGGTCACCCTTAGAAAGAGTGTAGAAAATGGGATTTACAGAGAGAGAACAGACAGAAGCAAAGAGAGGGATGCTCCCGCACTCTTTTCCACCCAGACAGGCTGGTTTCTCAAACATCCTCCCTCCCTGAAGTTGGTGAGCTGCGGCCTACGGGTGGGGGAGTCAGAGAAGCCTGAGTTGAGGTCCAAGGCTCTGACATCACTGGAGAGCTTTCTGCATTTGAATGAAGCCTTGGAGTGAGATCCATTGGAATGAATCGCCCTGACCTCCACTCCTCCCGCTTGCTCCCTACTCTACCTCCAACTCCCAGAGCCCAGGATCTGTCTGCTCCCAACTGCCTCCCCCGAACATGCCAGGTGCAGGTGGATCCCAGAGAGTGGGCACTGCTCCCCACAGCAGCGCCCAGCTCCGGAGGGTACCAGCGCCCTGCAGCCTGTGGTGCTGCAGTCCCAGGGACAGCAATACCCAGCAACAGTGGGTCCTAAGCCTCCCTCCAGACACAGGAGGAAAGACAACCTAAGCAGCAAGCCTAAGGGATGCCCAGGAGGGACGTGCTTGCTGAGCTTCCATGTAGAAGGCCGCGCGTGCACGCTGCCCAGAGGCCCTCCGGGGCTGGGGTGGGATGCTTGCCTCGAAGCAAGCGTCTGGCCCTGGCTGCTCCGCAGTGGGGACGGAATGCTTGCCTCATATCTGCGGCGATGAAGCAAGCATTCCGCCAGGCCGCTCATGCTGCCTGCTCTCAGTGGCTGCCCGCCCCCCCCCCCCCCCCAGGACTGGGGCACTCCGACAGGCTGAGGGGACTGGATGCTGCCATCTTGTGGTTATGGGCGCTGCCATCTTTGTGACTGAGTGGTGGTTAATTTGCATATTACTGTTTTATTAGATAGGATACCTGAATAACTTGACATATCTTTTTGATGGAGCAGCTATATGCCATGTTGACAATATAATGCAAGAAATATAAACATTTTGCTACTCAGTCTGTTTCACAGCTAACATCCACCTAGGATTCAATATGTATTGTCCTAATCAATGGTAAAATCAATATCGTAAAAGTCCTACGGCACTTTCTGCAATTCTAAGCTTAAAAATGATCCAGGTTATCTTACCAGGTTTTGGGTACAAAGAGTGGATGAAACCTTATTAAAGGGTTTACTTGGTAAACAAGAAAATAGCAGTCTCCACAGTCACCTCTGTGAACACTGATCGGTGACTGCAGTCATTGGACTAATTTTTTAGCCTCCTGCTTCATCTGGGATCTCCTTAGGAACGGCCAGCCCATACCATCAGAAAAGTCAACTACTCGGGCCTCTCATCTCTAGATGCCTCTGTAAATACCCGAAGGCAATGGTCCACTCCCCAACCTCACACACCGATGGTCAGGGCCTCATGCTGTTGGATGCTTTTATCCTGGGTTCTTTGTTTCATTGTCCCTTCCAAAAATTCCCTTACGTTATTTATTAACATTCAACACCCCCAGTCTTTTAATAAAATTCTTCCTCTCCTTCTTGGCTTGTGGTTCCCCCTCACTGTCTCCCCAAAGATTCTCCAGTAGTTTTCTTAAAGAGTTGGTTCAGTTCTTTCATATTTCATCAGCTTTAGCTTCTGATGGCAATGCCCTCATTTTTCTATCTTCCTTTTGCCACTTTCAGACAATTATTTGTCTTGCTGTATAAAAAAAAATCCTCTTTCTTTAGTGTTCATCTACTTGGCTATTCCACCCATAACCTCATTCCTGGCATTTATCAACCTCTCGGTCTCCACCCACCACACATCTCCATTGATTAAGGACTGTTTTTCCATTGATCAGAATGTCAACTTTTGATCAGTCAAAACAGTCACCTTCTGTACCTGAGCTACTGAAGATCACTGGAGAGAAAATGTAGACTGTGGCTACATTATTTTTAAGGGTAGCAATCTTATTTGAGGCCCTTGGCTATGATCCATTTCTAACACCATCTATCCTATATTTTCTCTCTCTCCATTTCCCTTAAACTAATGACTGTTCTGCTCAGTTTTGGCTTATAGTTTTACCTCTCCTAGAGGAAAGAGGCATTCTAATGTTTAAGATTCTTCAACTCTGCCCTCCCACCCCTTCAAACAAACAGATATCGGCAGCTTTTCTTACTATTTTTTTTCCTCATCTCAGAATAGTATGTCTTCTATTCACAACAAGTCCTTCCTAATTTTTAATACTAACCTGATCTTATTTTCCCTCAAGAACCCAAACAATTAGTTCAGAGTTCCTCAATCCAAGGGATCCCCCCTCTCTGTTGTGGACAGGCAGACACTTTTGTAAAATATAGTACAAATGAAGCAATATAAAAATGAAATTAAAAAAGGAATGTGATGTAATACTAGCTACTGATTATACTACTGGAGATGATAGCAAGAGCAAATTGCTATAATTACTTCATTACTTTTTTGTCAGAACCATTAACTTTTCTACACTAGCTTTACCCCAAACACAATTTCAGGTTAAGGTAAGCACTAAAATATTGATTTAATAAATATAACTATTTTTTCCTGAAATTCTTCTTTGGCAAATCTTATCTTGAAAACTCAAATTAGAAATAAAAAAATTTTAATATAAAATTTAATAATCTCTTTCCTTCTTTAGTACATAGTAGAAAATAAGAAACCAACCAGAAATGGCTACATAAGTATGTGTGAATGTGTGCCCGTGTGTAGAGAAAGAGGGTAAAAAAAGAAAATAACCATATCAGCAATAGCTTATGAATTCTGCATAGGTCTTGTGAATGAATTTCAAATGATATTTCCATAACACTGTTTTTGGGACAGGGTTGAGGAATAATTCATTTTAGACATAACATATTGCTAACAATAGTCTCATTAGTATTTTTATAGTTTCATGCAAATCTTTTGCTCGCTCTCTTTTGTATAACTGCTGTCTCATCAGATTTGTAATGTTACATGCTCCAATAAGTACAAACTTAGTTATCTCTACATTTTGAGCTACAGATAGTGTAATTATTCTAGTTTTTGTTACTAGTTCATTTCCTCAGTATACAAAACCAATCACATAAATTTGCGGAATGGAGAAATGCACCTAAACTTGGTAAGAAGAGATATTTTACTTTGGAGAATTCACTTCATCAATTTGTATTTTTTAATTCATTTAAATAATGAATGCTCTTAAAACAGAGAGAATTCAGTCCCCAAGCTCTGACTAAACTATCAAAGCACACAGAGCAGAGGATGTTTAAACACATTTTATGTACTCTCAAAATTGTTCTCCTATAGACTGACAGATATACAGTCAGTAATTATCTGGTAATTGCTTTGAAATTAGCAAGTAAGAATATGCCATATTTTTCCATTCCATTCAGATGTAATTTAGAAAGAATTTTTGCACTAATCCTCAGTTAACCAAATTCTATTGAATTGTCTCTAAGACATATATAAAATGCATAATATATTTTGGTGGTCTCTTGCTAACATATTTTTAAAGTATACCCCAAATGTTGTTATTTCTTCTACTTTATATGAATTCTGTGAGAAAGAATCCACTCCAGTGTTTTAGGTGTCATATTCATAAACTTTGTTAAATACACAGGTAATGATAATGTTTGGCACCTCAACTAATTTTTTTTTACTTAAAATGTTGAAAATCATAGTGTTTATAGGGTGGTAAATTTTTTTAAATTTAGCTATATATACAAGGTGTCCCAAAAAATGTATACACACTTTAATAGCTGATACCTGAATTTTGAAAGTGAAATGTATTTTAATAAACACTGCCTTTATAACTATTTAAAGTGTGTGTATACATTTTCTTGGTACACCCTATATTTTAATTAAACATTACATTGCTAACTACATAGTATATAGTGTGTCCAAAATATGTATACACACTTTAACAGCTGATAACTTACTGAATTTTCATTCCTTTTCAGGTTTAACTGATTTGATATAATGGGTGAAGCCAGACTAAGCTTTGAATAAAGAAAATTTATCCTAAAATGCCACTAGACTTTTTATGGGTATACATAAAAGATAAAGTTTACAGTACAAAACCGGCAACAGTCGAAGGATTGAGGACACACAAATACCGAACAAAATGATTCTTGATGTTTATGAATCCATTGCTTCACATTATCAGTAGTGCCTGGACCAGAACAGTCATTAGTTTGAAAAAAGGCACTGGAAAAAAAGTATTCATTTCTGTAGATTATTTCAAATTTTGAAAATGAATTGTATGTTAATAAACACTGACTTTATAATCATTCAAAGTGTGCATACACTTTTTGGGACACCCTTTGTACCTTTTTAATTTTTGAGCAATTGTTTTTTTAATAATAGAGATAAACAAAGTTCACATGAAATAAAAAGGCACCAAACAAGAAATGTTGCCATGTCAGGACTTCAAAAGTTGTCTGCTGGGGACACACATGGCCTGAAACCAGGGGACTGGCGTTCTGGTCCTGACTCCGCATTAATCAGTTTCCAAAATTTCCCCTTCGCTTTTCAATGAAAAGAAAGGAGCTACAGCAAGTCACACCCTTTATTTTAGAAAGAAAAAAGTACAATGTTAAGAAATGGAAACTCAAGGAAGCCAACATACACACGCACAAGTTGAAAGGTACACAAGAGGTAAAACACTAGGTTATGTAAATAATGTCCCTAAACCTTTGTTAACAAATTAAATAAAACTGCACAATACAGCTGTCATCAGATAAAATGTAGTAGACACCATTATATTTGGACAAATTGCCCAGTCTAGTCTTTCTCAACATCGACAGTCTCGAAATGTCGGGTGCAAAACAGCACGTGGCAGCCTTCTCCAGGAGGCTCCAGGAGCCGCGAGAGGGACAGCCCTCTTCTGAAAATACAGCTCAGATGAAAACAGCACTCCCCCATCCTCTAGCCATGGCCAGCAGCCTTACAGCACGCATTGGCATGCCACCTGGCTGCGCTGGCCACATGAGCCAGTCGAGCCTGAAACACTAATTTATTTGAGTGGATGTGTGTGGGAGATGCTCTGGAAGAAGAAGTGGTGCTGGCAAATGCCTTCTGAAAGAAACCACTAAGTTCGTGTTGTGGGCATGAAGACAGTAAAACAGAATGGCAATTTTTAGTGAATCCGTCCCATATTCTGACATTTGACAAAACCCAGTAAGTGAAAAAACACACCATATTATGACTGCAACTTCTCAAAAAGAAACCAAAAACTTAGAAAATAAACAACTTTTGGCAAAGTTATAATGCATGCTTTCCTCAATTATTTGCATTATCAACCCTATTATAAAAAGACTTATTCAACTCCAATGGCTAACTGCATGTTCTTTCAGGAATGAAAGAAGGAAGGAAGGAAGGAAGGAAGGAAGGAAGGAAGGAAGGAAGGAAGGAAGGAAGGAAGGAAGGAAGGAAAGAAGGAAGGAAGGGAGGGAGGGAGGGAGGGAGGGAGGGAGGGAGGGAGGTTAGTTCCCAGTTTAGAAACAAGTGGTACATTTTCCTAAATGGGAACCTTTGGGATTATTATATATTTTACCAAATACTCTTTGTGATAACAGAATGGAAATTCTGATTTGAAAATAATCCAAATCCGTATCTGCAATGAAATACATTTACGTACAAATTCTGTTTGTGATTTTAGTATCCTTTAATTCCAGAACATCTGTCATCCTTTGTCATATCCTGGTTACATGACCAATGTTCATATAGACATTTTCATCATTGTAGTTTATACTTATTCAAGCTTTTTATCACCAAAACTTACTTCTCTGAACACATCTATTTTTGTCTAGTTTATATTTTTCACTGTCTTATTCTTCCCAAACTGTCTTTTGGTTTGAGATGGCTAATCTTTGAAAAGTCCTATTTTCTTCCATTCTTTTTTTCCTCTGCTCATCATCACTTCCTTATCTAGTCTGACACAAAAAGCCATTATTTCAACCAATGTCTTATCAAAATTGTCAATTCCCTTCTCTGTTGCATTCCCATAGTAATAGTCTCTTCTAAGATTAACTGTCCACCATCTCACTCCTATAAATGAGCTTCCACATGTACTACTTTTGGTCATCATAGTTGAACATTTTATGATTCTCTCTTCTACTGTCTCCATTAAAATATAAACATAATGGGAAGAATCACATATAACTATCTTAATTTCTCCAGGTCTTTGGCTCAGGGTTAATTTTTTTTAAAATAAAAAAAAACCTAGAGTTTGCTTTAAAAGCAGCTTAATTTCTCAGAACAGTCTCAGGGTTAATTTTGATAAACATATGTTGAATAATCTACACTAATATAAGAGAAACATGCAAATTGACCTTCCCTCTGCTACGCCCACCAGCCAATCAGGAGTGAGTATGCAAATGAACCCAACAAAGGTGGCAGCTCATTTGCATACGCAGGCACGGAGCAAAGACTGAAGACAGCATAGAAGGAAGCCAAGCACTGCAGAAGGGAGCTAAGCAGCGGAGAAGGGAGGGAGCAAGGCAGCGGAGACAGGAGGGAAGCCCACCTCGGCTGGCTTTGATCCCTTCTCTGCTTCGCTCAGGCCACAGGAAGCCCTATTCTTGCAGGAATCTTCTTGCAATGGGCCTCTAGTTGGATAATAAATGTGTGAAATCTACCACCTGTCAATATTAAGTCAATTTCATGTTTCTATAAAATAAATAGCAGGCAAAGATTGTCACCCAGGTGTCACTTACTTAAAAATAAGAAAGCAGCTCCACTGGTGTGGGCTTAGTGGTTGAGCACTGACCCCAGAACAAAAAGGTCACAGGTTCGATTACCAGTCAGGGCACATACTTCGCTAGGTTGGGGGCTCAGTCCCCAGTGGGAGGCTGTGCAAAAGACAGCCGATCGATGTGACTCTCTCATCGATGTTTCTATGTCTCCATCCCTATCTCATCCTCTCTCTTTAAAAATCAATAAAAACTTATTTTTTTAAAGAAATTAAAAAAATAACAAAGCAGTCCTGGAAAAAAGGAACAAAGTCAGAGGTATCACACTACCTGACTTCAAATTATACTACAGAGCTACAACAATCAATACTGCACAGTACTGGCAGAAAAACAGATACACAGCCCAGTGGAAGAGAATTGAAAGCCCAGAAGTAAAACCACATATGTATGGGCAAATAAGTTTTGACAAAGGATTAAAAAAAATACAAAGGAATAAAGAAAGCCTCTTCGAGAAATGGTGCTGAAAACATTAGAAAGCCACATGCAGAGGTATGAAACTAGACTACAGTTTGTCCCCATGTACAAAAACTAATTCAAAAATCTAAGTGACCTATTCTAAATGACATGCAGGGTAGGGCAAAAGTTGTGAGTACGTGAAACACATAGTTTATTCTTGTATTATTTATCAATTATTGTATTATTTTCCATACAAAGCACTGTGAACCTTTTTTTGCCCCACCTTGTATTTATTTTCTTATTAATTCCAGTGGAAACTAATTGAAATCTGTTTCTTTGTTGTCTGAGTATCAGTAATGTTATAGTGGCTTGTATAATAAGCATATAAAATAAACTAGTGATTAACTAAATTTTGATTACACATAACGATTGTATGAAAACAGTTTTAATTACTTTTATGTTCATTGTCACAGGCTCTATAACTATAAAATTATTATTAAATAGAAGAACTCAGTTTCTATGTTCTGAATACACGCTATCATTGCAGAATTTAAAATATATTGCAGGATTGGAAATATTTTTTTAAACAATGGTGCAAACTATTTTGAGTTTTTGAGACTATTTTAAATTAACTGACATATTGGTCTCCTCTGATACTGAATCTGACAACATGAACCCCATTGTGTTTTAAGTGTATTTTCCAGATCTCTTATCAATTTGAGCTAGCAGGCTAACCCTGTAACAGATGCTGAGCCTGAGCCAAAACACATTCTAAAAAATTGGAGATTTGGACTTATTCCTATTGAGTTGGCAAGAGTGAAATGCAATAGAATTCAGTACTTCTGACAAGCCCTAAATGGAGGCATCCAGAAGGTTACTATCATTATTATCCAGGCTTTCACCCAGAATTCAGACTCACAAATCACTGTCATGCTGTCTGCTAAATTCAGCCTTGATTCCGGCTCCACATTAGTTCATTCCTTTGGTATATTTTTGTAGTAGGAGAGTTAGCAGAAGAGAATGCTTTTGTATTGTGGTGTATTCAAGGCCCCAATTTCTGAGTCACATATCCAGAAAGAGAGGAATTCTAAGACTTTTAGGATTAAATTTTAAATAAAAATATTTACAAATAAATTTTTAAGAGCAGCAGGTGAGGACAGCATTTTTGCCTGAAGGGGTAAAAACATTCTCAGTGCCACAAAGTTGTTCTAAGGATTTTACAACCTTTATTGTTAGCCATCAACCAATCTCACAGGTAACCAGTACTTAAAAGGGAATGCGACTGATTGGACTGTGTCCCCCCAAATTTCGTGTTAAAGCCCTGATCACCAAGGTGATGGTAACTGGAGCTGGGGCCTTTGGGAGGTGATTGGGTCCAGAAGGCAGAGTCCTCATGCGGGGATTAGTGCTCTTACAACAACAGACCAGAGAGTTTGCTCTCTCTCTCTGCCATGTGAGGAGACAGCAAGAACATGGTCATCTGCAAACAGAATTCAATCTGCCAGCACTTTGATCTTGAACTTCCCAGCCTCCACGACTATGAGAACTACATGTCCTGGTTAAGCCACTGAGTCTATGGTATTTTGTTATAGCAGCCTGAGCTGACTAAAATAGAGAGGTATTAATTTTACTGTTAATTTTCAAATCAGAATAGGCATATTCAAGTAGCAAATTTGAATAAACAATATATGGAAAAATAAGTCATGCCTCTTTAAATATTTAACTATCGTGTTGGCAATGAAACTTTACAGTGATACCACTATTGAGGGGTATGCAATAAAACCAGAATTAAGTGAATATTATGTATTCATGTAAAATATGTGTTTTTAAATATCTAACAAAATTGTTTGAATTTTATGTTCAAATAGACTTGTCTCCCAGAGCATGGAGAGCAAATTCAGGTCTAATATCTGGACTAGGTGACTATTTAACTGTTGATAATATTTGGGTATAGTTCTTCCTAGATATACGTCTATTAATATACATTTTTCTATAATTATGTATACATATTTTTTAAAATTTTAAGAGAGAGTTTATTTAGAAAGATACAGAGGTAGTAGAAGTGAACCAACTGGGCTGCGTGGGCTCAGGAAACAAGTTACAGAAGCACAAGAAGGGCCCTTGGCGCTCAGGAGAAGGCTTGGCAAAGGGGACGCCCCCGGGGTAGGAGAAGGGGACAGGAAAAGCTCCCCTGTGCACCCTAAGAAAAAAAAAAATTTTTAGTGGCGAAATCAGTGCTTCCATTTTTGTAAACAGTCTTTCATTCAATAATACATATGGGTTCTAATTGCTAATATGCCTAAAATATCTGCCTCTTAATTGATTGCATACGTGGGCGAAAGTTTATTCAATCAATCCGCTATGACTGAACATTTAGTGAACCCTTTTAAACACTGCTTAGAATTTTGTAGTTGAATCCCATCTACGAGAGGAAAAACCAATGAATGTCCCCAGCACTGCTCACCTGACTCTGATACTCCAACCATCTCCTCTATTTAACAGTTTCATTTCTCATCATTCTAGAATTAAATCATCTACAGATGCAGATAAAGTTGACGTAAAGCATGCCTTTGGGAGATCACTTGCATCTGTTAACAGGGATAATTTTAATGCTAACTGATGTGTTACTTGCTTCAAAGAGGAGATTCAAGGTCACTTACTCATCCATTCGTGCCTGGAAGGCGGACCCTATGCTAAGTACTGAAGCATGGCAGGTGGTCAAGTTCAGCACATCCCTGGAACATTTATTCTCATGTAAGATGAGCTGTTGTTCCGCTTGATTAATTTGGTTTAAGCAAGGGAATGTTAAAATTCAAATAGCCCTAGAAAAATTACACCTGACAGGCTCATCTACTGGGAAAGAAAACAACCCGGTGAGGGAGAACACAGGACTGTGGGGCAGAGAGAAGCAGGGGACCTTATCCTGGTGACATGCTACAGGCTCCTGAGCATAGCAGGCAGCCAGGAGGTAGCTGTAAACCGGGTGGGCCTACAGGTCACAGACCAACCAAGAGCAGACACACACAGCGGACGAAGGGCAGCAGTAGACATCAGCTCTAGTGTTTCCTCAGCGGTACTAACCTGTACGTATGGCAGCTCTGTACTAGTCTAGCATTTAATATTTAAATCAAGTATGGCGCTATATAAGTGTGTCAATATTTAAGAAGTTTACTATTTAAGTGAATATTATAAACCTTTTACTTATATTTACACAAATGATTTTAGAACAATTATTTGTCGTGTGGCATTAAAGCTTTCTCTTAAGAGTAGATAACGCATCTACCCCTCAAAAGCATGTGTACCTTTCACAAAGATCAAAGAATATAACTTCCCCAAGAAATGGCGAATTTGAGAGCACGTCCCATCCTTCAGCTGGTGGGGACTGCAAGGCTGTTCAGGAGTCAATCATCAGGCTCCTGGTGCCCCTGGGGCGAGGGACACGGTTCAGCTGCAGTGAAAAGACCTATGACATGAACGTCCATGCCACCAATATAGTCACAAGAAATAAGCTCAGAACCCGGCAGCCGTGTTTCCTGGGGTTGTGAGGCCTGGAGGAGACAGAACATGCTCTGATAGTGGTGAGTGTTCGCTGAAAGGTAGGCTCATTGTTCATAATCAATACAGCCCCAGGCAGGCTGCTGAATGAGCAAGCATCTCTTAAAATCATAGTTTCTTAACAGCAACCTTCATCTGCAAAGGTGTCATCAACTTGTTCTTTTTTTAGAGGTAGAAAGAATGGAAGCCAAAGAGAATCAATGCCTTAACCATCACAAATATAAAAAGCAAGGCTGGTACTTTTTACTCCCGTGAGTGCCTTTCCCATTTACCCTGATCAATTTCTCTAACTCTGCAACTGGCTTTTACCTTCAACATACTCTGAGGCGGTGTGTGTGTGTGTGTGTGTGTGTGTATGTGTTTCTATTCTTTTCTCACATTTGTAATGTATCTTTTTATCTTGGACATCCCTGATCATCTTGAAAGCAATAAATCATATAAGGGAAAAGGCACATTAACACGTTGGTTTCTCTGCATTTATAATTGAAACCTAGTTTTAAAAATATTTATCTTTGAAGTATAAGAATAAAAACGCACAAACACTAACAATTGCCAAATTATTCATAAAAATTTATTAAAGTATTTTTAAAAAGCCCTTTTCATTGAAGTTAATAGAAAAAGGCTTAAGTGCTTTGCAATTCAAGTGGGCAATTATTTTCAATAGAAAGCTCATATCCTACTTGTCACAATAAAAGCCTAAAAATAAAAAGCAAATGTGTCTTTCACTGTGACACGTTTGCTTTTTATTTCATGATATCACACAATGATATAAAATATGCACAACAGAATTTACTTCAAGGCATGATTCCATTTAATTCTAAATCGAATCAACATATAAAGACAATGCAATTCTGCATTTAAAGATAATTTCCTGCTCTTCATTAATAGCGTCTTCTTCATTTTTAACTATTTAAATCTACCATGAAAACTTGTCTTTAAATCTATCATCTGTTCTAAAACTAGAGTATAATAATAGAAGTTTAGGATATCCTCTCTAATAAAACAGTAATATGCAAATTAACCATCACTCCGCTACATAAGCCACACACACCAGCCAAGCCACACCCACCAGCCAATCAGGGCGAGTATGCAAATTAACCCCAATCCAAGATGGCTACAGCCACAGAGAGCAAGGTTTCCCAGGTAACAGAGCAAGCCAAGCTTTCCATAGCCATTGCAGGCCTAAGCCTCCACTCAAGCTACAAAGTTTCAATTATAGAAGGTAAACAAATTCAAACAAATGGCGGCAGAATGGAGCTTGAGAGAGCAGGCCAGGGTTGCCAGCGGCAACAGGGGAAGCAAAGCTTTCCGCACACCCTGGCCAGGCTCACCTGCTTAAGGCTACAAAGTTTCAATTGTAGAAGGTGAATTAACCCCAACAGAAATGGCTGCCGCCCCAGAAATGGCTGCTGCCCAGGCTACAAAGTTTCAATTGTAGAAGGAAAATAAATTCCAGATACCAGGGCCTCCCCTTGGGTTGCCAGGAGGTGTGGCCGGCCTGCAAACCACCACAGACCCCTCGCTTAGGCCGCCCCACACCCCAAGGGAAACCCCACCATTATCTGTGACACCCTTCAGGGCAAACCAGCTGGCCCCCACCCGTGCACCAGGCCTCTATCCTATCTAATAAAAGAGTAATATACAGATTGATCATCACTGCAACACACAATATAGCTGCCCCCATGTGGTCAAAGATCCTGCCCCCATGTGGACACAAGATGGCCACCACAAGATGGCCAGCAGGAGAGGGCAGTTGGGAGGCACCCGGCCTGCAAGGGAGGGCAGTTGAGAGGGACCAGGCTTGCAAGAGAGGGCAGTTGGAGGTGAACAACCCTGCAGGAGAGGACAGTTAGGGGTGACCAGGCTGGCAGAGGAGGGAAGTTGTGGGCAAACAGGCTGGCAGGGGAGCAGTTAAGCATCAACCAGGCTGGCAGCAGTTAGGGGGTGATCAGGCTGGCAGGCAGAAGTGGTTAGGGGCAATCAGGAAGGCAGGCAGGCAAGCAGTTGGGAGCCAGCAGTCCTGGATTGTGAGAGGGATGTCCGACTGCCCGTTTAGGCCCGATCCCACCATGATCGGGCCTAAACGGGCAGTCGGACATCCCTCCAGGAGTCCCAGATTGGAGAGGGTACAGGCTGCGCTGAGGGACAACCCCCCGCCGTGCACGAATTTCATGCACCGGGCTTCTAGTAATAATAGAAATGAGTACAGGCATCCATGTATTCCATTATGGATATTACATATGTGTATATTTACATTATATTTTATACGGGGCATCCCAAAAATGTATACACACTTTAACAGCTGATAGCTCAATTTTGAAAATGAAATATATTTTAATAAACACTGTCTTTATTATTCAAAGTATATGTATACATTTTTGGGACACCCTATATAATACATATATGGATGATATATCTTTCCCTAATGATAGAAGACACCAGCTATAAATTAGAATGTACAGAAAGAAGCCTTAATTATATTGTTCAGCACAACCTTTTTTCTTTATTCAGCACTTTATACTTACATAAAAATATAAGCTGGAAAAAAAGTAGCTTTTTACTCCACTTAATAACAGAGTTTTTGTCTTTTCAGGGAAAAGGGGGCTAAGCTGTAATATTCACAAACAGAAATGGCATTTTCAGATGACATATCTATGCGTCTAGAATAAGCTCACAAAGAAAAACAATAAATATTATTCACAATGAGTCATAGTTGCACCACCACTTATTTTTGTAGAACTACTTCAAAATATCTTGTCATTTTAGCATTTTTTTAAAGCTTTGTCCCCTTCTCTATAATTTCATCTAACTCCTTTACAAACTCGGGTCCCAGGGCAGCCTTTATTTCTTCTGGAAAATCTTCCCAGTGGCCCTTATGTACTGGAAATCTTCCCCTTCGTGTTCCCACAGCACCTCGAGCTTCATCTCGGCACTTATCATGCTGCGGCCTAATTGCTTGCTTATCTGTCCTCTCCTTTGGACTGTACATTCCATGTATATAAAAACTATGGTTTGCTTTTCATTATATTCCTAGTATTTTACATGTATTTTCAGCTTTTCATAACATAGTAAATATTTGGTGAATTAAAAATAAGATAAAAAAACTTGCAAGATAATAGACCTAACTGATTTCACTCCATACTATTTCCAGGATACATTTCTGACCACCCTGAAGTAACTCAAATGAGCCACTGTCAACACATCAGGAGGTGACATCCAGTCTAGTTACCTGCCCCTTTGCTTGCATTTGCTCATGTGTCAGATGGAAGGCAGGAAGCTCTGGGTGCAGAGTGACAGACTAGAGGAGACCAGACCTGGGAGGGTCAGCGAGAGGGCGGTGGAGTTTGGAGACGAATGGGAATTGATTTCTGCAGTGACTGAAAATCTCGGTGGGGCTGGTGCCTGGAGGACTGAGGAATGGGAAGGACTGGGAACTCTGATGTAGCCACTGACATTAAAAGGAGATCGCCTGGGATGTTAAGGGACAAGTGGCATGAAGAGCGAGAGGAGAACCTTCTGGAAGAGGCAGGTGTGTGACAGGGCAGGCTTTCCAGATTGTGCTCTGTCCTAGGTACCCATTCCATTTTCCTGCCGCAAGCGCCCACTTTTCCATCAAGCCAATCAGCTGAGGTGGGTGCAGTTTGATTGAGGGAGAGGGAGGAGGGTTAGGATGTTTCTGGTGTGTCTCCCTCCCCTCCCGCAGAAGAATCACTGTGCCGAGTCACAGGTAAGAGTCTACCCGTGTCTGTTACTGACTGTAATTTTGAGTAGTTACTTTACTCCCGGTCTGTGTTTCCTTATTTATAAAATGGGGATAATAACGTTACCCATTGTGAAGTGTTATGTGGAAGATTAATTGAGATCCTCAAGAAAAATGAAGATAAGCATTTGATAGACAATAAATGATCTTGGCTAGGTTTGTTATTATTTCCATTTTCTCTCCCATTATCCTATCAGCATCTCTCTGTCCTGCTATCATTCATTTGCTAAATTACACTCTGAACCCACTAGTGTCAGGAATCTGGGCAAGATGGACAAAAGCGCAAGGTGGAGCTGGCAGCATTCCCGACATTTGCTGCTCTCCCGTGTGCTGCGATGTCGGGGATCAGGAGGTGAGCAGGCTCCCAAAGAGCAGTGGCAGCAAACGGCAGGAAAGGGGGCTCAAGACCCACCATCTGTGTCTGTCCTGGTCTTTGATGCGGACCAGGGAATTTCCTCTATTCTACGTAAAAGGCTTTGCTTCTGCAGCTGCCGACACTCCATAGGCCTCCCTCTCAGGCTCCACTCTCAAACTCCATAGAAATTCTGGATGTGGCACTGCTAAGAACTATCAAAAGAAGAAGACTTTCCACAACAACAAGGCTGGAGGGAGGGGCATCAGTGACTCTAGGCCAGTTCAGGGGACTCCTAAGGGCATTTTTGATCCACCCCAGCCCCGTGGACTGGAATCTTCTAAAGCTATATATTATGCAAACCCCCATTCTGTTCTTACACAAACTAAACTTTAAGCATTATTGGTGTCTGCACACTGTCCCAAAGCTAAGGCACAGCCATATAGAGGCTACTAGCTCTACCTATTTGCTGAAACAGTGTTAGGTAACTGATCTAGCTTACAATATAAAATATGGCAGAAATTCCCCGTTGCCTATTCTAACCCCCTTCACCCTTTCTTCCTTAAAGAAACATTATGTTGATAGTGTCAAAAATGTTTCTAGTCAGAAATTACATTTTCCGTGCCCCCTCATAGCTAGGAGTAGACAACACAATACTACCAGAAGCAATGAACCAGGGCTTCTAGGAAAGCTCGTGAAGAAGGGAGGGGGGTGACGCGAAGGGTGGGGGGGTGGGGGTCACTGTTTGCCCTTCCTCATCTTCCTTTTAAAATGAGGACATGGCCCTAACCGGTTTGGCTCAGAGGATAGAGCGTCGGCCAGGGGACTGAAGGGTCCCAGGTTCGATTCCGGTCAAGGGCATGTACCTTGGTTGTGGGCACATCCCCAATAGGGAGTGTGCAGGAGGCAGCTGGTCGATGTTTCTCTCTCATCGATGTTTCTAACTCTCTATCCCTCTCCCTTCCTCTCTGTAAGAAATCAATAAAATATATATTTAAAAAAATAAAATAAAATGAGGACATGAAGGTGAGGGCTCCAGAAGTTACATGGTGACGATAATGCCACCTTCATAATGGAAGCCAAGGGCGAAGGTTGGTGGAGCAGAGAGAACTGGCCCGGGGCCCTCGTGACGTGGAGCTGCGTGGGTCCTCTGGACTGGATGTGTCATTCTGGGTCAGCAGTAACAAGGGCTGAATCTGTCCGGACTGAGGCAGAACTTACACTTTTATAATGTTTTTCTTTTAAGAAAGAGATTAGAAAGTGTTCACAGCCAAGGTGAATGTCAAGGCTTGGTCCAGAAGTGAGTCTTGATTCAGTGCCTGAGCTCAGGTGAGTGTGACCCAGAAATCATTAGGGGAAGAGCTGCTCTGAAGGTCTGAGCACCTTCTGTATATAGGGCACAGGTGGCACTTGGCACCTCGAGGCCTGGCCTTTGGAGTCATGGCCAAAACTCAATTTGGGTAAACTCATTACCCATACATCTGCCCTAATTTCCTGCGAGACTTCACTCAGATATGTAGTCGTCTGCTTAGCTTCCTTATGTTATCACTTATTACATTTACAAATGGAAAAAAAAAGCTGTTCTAGGAAAATATCCAAAAGCAATTGATTGGTTTGCCCTTCAATGCAGGCTGTAAAAGAATTAGTTTACTTCAAATAAGTGATGACTGTGTGCTATGTGAATATCTCCCACCCACACATTATTCCAGTTCCTTTTCCTCAGGCGTATTTTGCTCAGTGTTAAACATTGAATAAAAACCACATTCATCTCCTCTTCTTATCTCTTTCCCAGTTTTCTGATTTGTCTTCTTTTTTTTTTTTTTTTTTTTGGCTGGGGGAATGCATAATTAAAAATCTTGGGACATTACTAAGAAAGATGGCGAAAGTATATAAAACAATAATAAAGTGAAATTACGTGTCTTAATAAAAATTATGATGAAGAAATAAAACTCAGAAGCAGGACAAACCAAACTGTTCTCTGAGTGCAATGAAAAGGTCCACAGTGTGGAATCTCAGAGGGAAGGTGGGAGTGGGAGGGAAGAGATCATCCAAAGAACTTGTGTGCATGGATGCATAACCCATGGACATAGACAATAGGGTGGTGGAGGCCTCGGGTGGAGTGTGTGTGTGTGGGGGCAAGCTATAAAGGGTCAATGGGAAAAAAAAAGAAGACATGTAGTACTTATAACAATAAAGATTAAAAAAATAAAAATGTTTTCAACTTGTTTGAATCATTACAAATAATTTCTGCTTTTTAAATTCCCATAATTTGTGTAATAGTTTCTTAACAAAATCTTTAGTGTGTAATTTAAGTGAAATATTTTAGAATTGTTGTAAAGGTATATTAGTATAAGAAATTATAGAGGAAATGAATTTATTTTTAAAATTGTTATGAGTTTTTAAAATTAAGAGATAATTCATATAAATCTTCAAATATGAAGCCAATAATAGTAATGAAACCATTCATTTCAGTTGCTAAAGCAGATATACCTATAGGCCAGGTGTTTAAAATTCAGTCTCTGCTTCTTGATTCTAATGAGTATTTCTTCTGCTCCCACAAGCGGTCTGCAATTCATCAAGTGCCTTGCATCCCCTTTATCAGTAATTGTTTCTTGCTCTCTTAGGCTGCACAACTGTAAACGATATAAGAAAACCTGAAACATTCCAATGCCAAAACAGCAGTGTCACGACGTTAAGAACTTTAGGTCACTGTCAACCATGTGGTCAACAATCACTGTGGGTGCTGAAAAATGTTTCTGATTCATCCGCTGAGACTGAACACCTAGTACATAAAATCAGTGGCTCTTTAAGCATTTGAAAATGGTGAGCACATGCTTTTTGCTGTGCTCTGCACTTGGTGAGTTTATATGAGGGTGGACGTTTTATGTGGCAACTCATACTCGGGATTTCTTAAAAATATGCTTGTTCAACATCAATACATTTTTGACAAGAGCACTGTACATTCAAAAGTCCAGTAAGAGGACGGATACTGTGCAGAATCATCTCTAGATGTTATTTTGGGGTTGCATCCATGGGGCCCCGTCACTATCTGGGATAGAGGCAGGCTGTTTTACAATTAAAAGGCATATTCTGTCGTGGCTTTGCCTAATGCGAACATCACGACCATGAAGATCCATTGTCATAAGTCACTTTCAAAGATGTGCATATACAAGGGCATTTTCTGAATTTTATGACTGCTAGGAAAATAGGCAAAATAATGTTCTTGTTTTAAGTTCTATGATTTAAACTTTTTAAAAATATTTTCAAGTAATCCCAGGAATATTATTATGAATAAGTATGTTACATAATCAGGTTTGAAGAAAATGCATTAAAAACTTAGCAAAATTATTTCTTTCATATGACTATATCTGCATAGGTAAATAAAATCAAATCAACATATTCAGGCCAAGTTTATAGAAAATGCGAGACTGACATGTGTACCACGTGGGTGAATAATCTTGGAAGCCTGGATAATAAGGTCACAGACTGAACCACTTGGCCGGGTGACAGAGAAGACACACAGGTCTTGAAATGGAAATACTGTCTTAATTTTTGCTATTTTTAATTGATAAAAGTAATTTTCACAGTTATGAGAAGCTGGACAACACTGTAAATATATAATCTTACCTGGGGAGTATGGGGCATTGTTGAGAATTGTCAAAATATGAATAAATGCATATAGGACATAACACCAACGCCTGCCATTATTCCTTGTTCAATTCATGGCTCAAATTTTACATTTCAGTGAGGCCCTCTCTGACCACCTGGTTTATTACTAAAAACTGCCTTCTCCCAACACTTCCCAACCCCTCTTACTGTTTCCATACTCCTGACTCTCTTGCCCTGCATTGGATTTTGTTACATAAAACTTGTAATTTCATAACATGTAACTTATATATTATTATGTTTATTTCTACATGTCTTTCTATTAATATAAAAATTCACAAGAATGGACATTTTTTTCTATCTTTTTCACTGACAGATGCCAAGTACTTAACCACTAAAATGCACTTAATAGTAGCTCAATAAATATTTGTTAAATTACAAATACTTTGCATTAAGGAACATTGGGCAAGAATATTTAATTTTTCCATGTTATAGAAATTCACATCATGGAATGTTTATATTCTGTTGCAATACAAAAATAATAGCACATGTCATTTGTTCTTTCATTGCATTCTGAACAATATTGCTTTAAAATATATATGGTATTTCCATGATATCATAAAATGTTAAAATACTATCAGGGGCTACCAGAATTCGTAAAAGCCAATCTTTAAAATCTGTTCTGATAATCTTCACACTGGGAAAATTGTAGCCATTCAGAAATTCCAAAGGTTTTAGTCATATTGTGCTGGAAAAGAAATGGGTTGCCATGGAACCCGGGAGAACATACCCAGAACACTGAATGTATGATAAAAAATATCATAGCTATTCTATTCCTCCATCCATCCCGATGCTTGGTGTTTAAGTATTTTCACTTAGTCTGTGATGTGATATGGAGTCTTGTGACCACAGTTATGTAAGGAAAATCGGGTAACCTCATGCCTTCACATCTCACCTCAAAGGTCCCAAGGTTGGTGTCATGATAGGTTCTAGCCCCAAAGACTTAACTGTACGATTTGCTGGGGAAAAGAGTTACTGACTACCTGCCACAAAACCCACTCACACCACATTTCTGCCCCCACCGTGTATGTCATGACGTATTGGACAAGCCTGGCATGCACTTCGTTGATTCTGGCACAGGACAGGCCTCAAGAAAGTCCCAAGTATGGAATAGTTCATCTTGAGTTCAGAGCATGGGGGACACTGGGGATGGGCTTCACAGATGACAAGGATGCTCTGTCTGAGTTCCCATTTGGAATAGGATTTCCAAGGCCTGAAAGAAGGTTCAAGTACAGCATCAAGTAGTCAGATGGGAAGTTTCATTGGATTTGGGGGAGAATGTGTAATAATTTCATGTGATGGGTAGCCAGGCATGTAGAAAAAACATATGCACATGAGAGAATAAAACAGAATAGTTAAAATGAACAAACAAGTAAGTTAATGGGAAGAATCAAGTGTTTATCTCTTCTTTCCAATATGAACTTTATTACAGGTCAATAGAGTATTTCATTAAATGCTAGGCATTCAGAAAATAAATAAATAAAGAGTATGTGAATTGGAATTACAGTTTTGAAACCGTTCATGAAATAATGGATTTAGGTAGTGGCTGCTAAGATCACAAAGGGAGAGACATTATGTTCCTTCTGGGATAAGTACACACTACTACCTGCCGTACAGCCTTGCCCCCAAATCAAACCTGAATCTCACCACCAATGTAAAAGAAATCAAGTGAAAAGAACGTTCTGAACTTAGCAGACTCCAGACTTTCAAAACTCTCAAAGCAAATCAGTAGGTTTCTCAAAAACAACAAACAACAAGGGAAGGAGAGAGAAAGAGACAAAGACAGAGAGAGGTTGATTAATGTTAGATCTAGATTTAGATGAAAAGATATTCAGGGTACATCTTTATTTCAATTCTGATTAGGAGAAAGTTTTACATACAAATAAGGGAAGACAATGGGGAAAATCTGAGTACTGAATATGTAATCAAAATGAAATATTTTTTATGTTAGGCTTGTAACATTTCATTATTTTAAAATCCAAAATTTAAGTTATATATTAAAATGTTTATAAACTAAATGGTATTATATCTGAAATTTCCTTCATAATCATATGGGAAGGGAGTTTGCATAGAGATGAAAATCAATGGGTTGGAAAGGCAATGAAAAACTCCCATTGAGAACAAATTGTTTGCTTAAAAGTCAGTTCTTGTGATGCTTGTCTTTCTCTGACTGGCTTATTTCACTTAGCATAATACTCTCCAGGTCCCTCCATGCTATCTCAAAGGGTAAGATATCTTTCTTTTTTTACAGATACATAGTATCACATGAGTCCACTTATATGTGGAATCTAATGAACAAAATAAACTGAAGGCTGGAAGTGGGGAGCAGGTGGCGGGTAGAGGAGGTCAATGGGGATAAAAATGGGACAGCTGTAATACTTTCAACCATAAAGATAAATTTTAAAAAGCAGTCAGTCCTGTATAGAGATCCGTTTAATTACTGAATCAATAGTTATTCTTCTTTTCCATTAACTTAATATAAATCTTGATTATTATGTCATAAAAACTCAATGAGAATAGAAAATCCTTATTAACGCTAAAGAAAACCTTTAAAAATCATTATAACAGAAAATATAATACACTTAGCAGCTACAAAATTGCAAACTAATGGTGAATTTTCTCTTTCAAGAATTTATTTTTAGTATAGTTGACATACAATACTATATTAGTTTCAGGTGCACAACATAGTGATTTGACATGTACCTTAAAATGTTATCTAATGGTAACATTTCTTAATGAAAATAATAGTCCAACAGTCCCCATCAAAATAATAAAGGATATACTGTTAATAAGAGGATTCAGGAGATTATTAGCTGTGAGGTTAGGGAGCTAGGACAAAAATGGATTTTTTAGAGAAAACGTTTCATAGTGATTCAATTAGAACCGAATGTGTTTTTATGAGCGAGCATAGACATTAGCATGTTTACATCAATTTTTAAAAACTAAGCAGGACATCTAGGTTTCACATGAACATGGACCATACTCAGGTGAACACCTGCCCAGCTTAGCGATGCCCCATGGTTTCTGCCCTTTCCCTCCCCTCTCCACCTGCCTCTCTATTGGAGAGGGACACAGCCAAGTTCAGTTCATCCCTGCTCCACACAGCTTCCCAGAGACGCTGCCATCTGGCCCAGTCTGAGCATGGTTCCCGCTACAACTGTTGCCATGGCAGCAGCTGAGGGCTAGGACTGGACGGGAAGAGAAGGAGGGCACTCCACGTCCACGCTTCTCGCTGAGGTTCTGAAGTGGTTCCAAGGCACGCTGAGAGTTGTGACGGAAGAAATAGTTTTCAGAAAAGATATCCACCATAGAGAAACGCATGTATTAATAAGAAACATTTAACCCTACAAATAGAGAACGAAGGAGCTCCCTGTCATAGTCAGAAGGAAAGACCTAGACTTTTTTTCTTGTTGTTGTTAATCCTCACTGGAGGATATTTTGCCCATTGATTTTTAGAAAGTGGAGGGGAGGGGAAGAGACACAGAGAGAAACATTGATGTGAGAGAGACACATAGACTGGTCGGGGCTGGGGGGTCAAGCCTGCAACCTAGGTACCAGGTTTTGAACCTGCAATCTTTCAGTCCACGGGCTGGCGCTCTAACCATTGAGCAACAGCCTAGGGCCAGACATAGACTTTCTGATGAAAGGGTGAAGGTCATGATGGAAGATTTTTAGGCCTCTATGGATGGAGGGGAGAAGACAAGCTCTAAGCACAGATATTAGATCAATGTTTGGAAATTCATTTTTAACTAAAAATCATGCACCGACTCCTCAAATTGCCACATTGATATTTGAATGTATGCAAAGGTAAGCGTTTTCTAACTATTATAATTCCATGTTAAAAATCATTACCAATATTTAATTCCTGATTTAAAAAAAACCCATACAGTATTCCTTCATGTTTCCAGAAAACTGCATCCTATCAGAACGTCGCCAAAAACTTATTTTAATTGTATAGGTTCTGAGGGTAACTGAAGGGAGGGGGGTATACGAACACCGTGTGCAGAAAGATAAGCCATCATAAGGCAAAACACTGAAAACTTACAGGACACGGGAGATCAATGAATTCTAATCTTATTTTTCAGAAAGCCTAGTGTGCAGGCTTTTGGCAGCGAGGAGGACTGCTGCCTCTTGAGGGTCCTATGATGATTATGACTTGGAAATGCATCCCTCAAGGTCATCTTGTCTCTCTTCACCTCCAAGGAGGACTACAGAAGCACCCCAGGCTAAGGTGCCCTGTCCTACTTTGAAAGCCACGGCGAGTCAGATGCTGCTGCCTGTTTCATCAAAATTATTCTCTTTGTTCATAATTTTAGCCTTTTTATAATTTAAATTATAGAAGCTAGATGACCAACTTTTCCTCAAATATTAGCACTACCTCTGTTTCTATAATCAACATTGTGCGTTGTCTTTTGTGAACGAATAAGAAAAAGAGAAAGAACAGATGAGATGCTGGCAAGCACAGCACTGCTCGCTTCAGGACGGAGGGCAGCCTCGATGGGAAGACTGACATTTTCACGCCTTCTCATTAAAGGCCAGGTGTTCCTTCATCAGATCTGTGACTCAGTATTAGCCAGTAATGTAACTTGGGCGGTTATAATGGACATTTGAGACATTCAGAGAATGCCAGGGTGCCGTTTTCTAGGAATAGTGAATGATGCACAATGTTCACAAGGCCAAGTGTTTGCCTGCAGGTCGAAGCCTTTCAACAGTCCAAACAGCCACGGCTGGGGAACAAATGGTTTTATCCGCATCTCGTTCACTATAATTTCATCTGAGTGTTCAGCCTGCTTTTTACAAATGCCACTCTTATGGTCAGTCAATTCTTCAAATATTTACTAAGTATCCACCCTGCCAGAGGCACATTTTCCTTAATTTCAAGGTCTTAAAACATGATCAACACACAACATGGCCAATATACTTCCTCTCTGAGCCTTATGCATTATTACTCTTAATATTAGCATTTAAAATGTCCTTGTCACTGTGTCCTTGTCTGATAAATCAATCTTTTACACTTGTTGCGACGAGGGCACCTCCACCCAAACAAGCACAGTGAAATTGTCACACAATAATGCAATGTCCCAGAGGTGAAAGTGACCCAGGGATTTGGTTGTTGTGGCAGTGAGACACATTTAGGTTAGTTGGGTTACACAGCTGTATATTAGAGTATTCCGCATGTGTCTTAAACATTCAACTAGCCATGCTTCTAGGCTGGGGAAGAGAGATACATACAGGGAAGAAAGAATGGAAGGAAGAAAGGAAGGGAGGAAGGGAGGGAGGGAGGGAGGGAGGGAGGGAGGGAGGGAGAAGGAGGAGAGAGAGAGAGAGAATGGGTGAGAGAGAGAAAGCAAGCATTTGAACAGTAGGGGACTCCAGGCATTGGCCCCCTGCAGACCTCCCTGCTGCCCTGTGTGCATGACCTGCCTCACATGTGCTCAGGTTCTTTCCTCTCAGTGTGGATGTGGCCCCCACAGTAGAAGCATCACAGTGGGCCAAGTGTGACTCCAGTGTTTAAAGGATAAATGATATTACTTAATATTGAGACTGAAGGTTTATAGGAGACATGGGGTGACTAAGACTTCCTGGAGAAATCAGGGAAGACTTCCCTGAAGAGGTGATGATGCTTCAGCTGAGTCTTAACAAACAATTAGATGTCCATGCAGACCACAGAAAGTGAAGGGCATCTCAAGGAGAAGCATGTATACAAACATGACAAAAGAAGTGAATTGTGTGCTCAGGAAAGTCCTTCCTAGTACATGACTAGAATACAGCCTCAGTAGGTCAGAGACTCTTTTTACCTTGTTGATTTTTAATTTCTTTCTAGCTCCTACTAAAGAACTTAGCTCACAGGAGGTGTTTAATAAATCTTTATTTAATTAGATGTAAGTGGCTGAATCACATAATCATCTAAAATGGGAAGCTGTGGGCAACAGGTCAAGAGGTATTAAAGATTCATACCATAAATCTATTATACCAAATGTAATTAGAATTAGATTTGTGTGGCAGGAAACCCCAAATAACAAAAGGTGATTAAAAAAGAAAATTTTATGCCTCTCTTTTTTAAGTGTTGGCCCCCTAGGCCTCCCGACATGAAGAGCAGGGACCAATTCCTTGTATCATGGTCTCATACTTATCACAGCTGCTCTGGGTCCCCCCATATTCACATTCTAGCCAGGCAAACAGAAGAAGGGGCAGAAGGACATGCCTCCTCCATTTAAGGACCAGAGAGATATACTTAAAGACATCAACTTCATCAGTCTTCAGTAACTGTCATATATGGCCACATCTACATGCAACGGGGCTTAGAAATGTAGGACGTATTGTTGATATCCATATACAGTTTATATTTAGGGGTCCTATTAAGAAAAAAATACTGGGAACAATTAACAATCTTGCATACCCAGTTTAATGAAGTTTGGACTTGATCCTATAGGGAACATGTTCTAAGGACTTACTTAGTTTGATGAAACTTTTTGAGGTAACTTTATAAAAGTAATGATAATGTACCCCCAGTAGCAATGAGCACACCCAGTGCCTAGATTTTGTTTTTTCATGCGATTTTCCATGATCTCCCAATGGCCCAAACTGGAAGAATTTAAGCAATAAAATAAATAACATAGTAGTGGATCATAATCCAAAGTATAAAATAAATGTCCATGAGTTCTTAATAATGTAAATACATGATTGGGTCAAACATTAAATGCCAGAGAAGAGTGAAATCTCCTTTGCAGAAGAATTCTAAATAACTCTTCCCCAAAAAGACGGAACATGGCTTTCCACCGTGTAAGTGTCGGCTGCACATAGTGATGTCCTTTCAGAGAAGACCGCTTGGAAAGGGAGAAAAAATAAACTTTAATGTGGAGAAACCTGGAAGACACTACCTCTGCTTGATGATCAAGGTCAACATTATCAGGGATGTCATAGTCACAGCATATACCCTTGATAGGAGGGAACCATAAGAGAATGGATGGTGTCTTACCTCCAAGGTCGTCTTCCCCAAATCTCACAACTCTTGTCTAACCATAATAAAAATATCAAACAAACCCTAATTGAAAGACACTTTATATAATACTAGAGGCCCGGTGCACGAATTTGTGCATGGGTGGGGTCCCTCAGCCTGGCCCTTAATTGGGGCCGAATTGGGGGGGGCAGCTTGTGGAGTGAAGGGGCTGTAGGAGGTTGGCCAGCCAGGGGGAGGAACTGCAGGAGGTTGGCAGGCCTGGGGGGAGGGTTTGCAGGAGGTTGGCCAGCTGGCCCCCCTGATCTGGGCCGATGGGGGGGGGTGGCTGGCCATGGGAGGTTGGCTGTGGGAGTGCACTGACCATCAAGGAGCATCTCCTGCATCAAACATCTGCCCACTGGTGGTCAGTGCATGTCATAGCAATCAGTCTACCAGTTGTTTGGTCGTTCGGTTGCTTAGACTTTTCTATATATATAGATTTTCCTCAAAACTTGTCAACACTGCCATTGAAAACAAGGAATGTCTAAGAAAATGTCACAGTCCAGAGAAGCCTCTGGAGATGCAGGACTTAAGGTAATGCAAATTTTGGACAGGATCCTGGAACAGAAAAAGAAGATTAAGTAAAAGAAATTGAGCAGATCTAAATAAAAGTATGGACCTCAGTTAATGATAATGTATCAGCATCTGTTCATTAGTTTGCCTGATGCACCAACTATGTAAGATGTTAATAAGTAGGAAGACTGTGTGTGGGTTATATGGAAACTCTCTGTTCTATCTTTGTAACATTTTTTGTAAATATTAAATCATAAAGTGAATTTTGTTTCAAAAGTTATAGTGCTTAGTTTCGGTTATGTAAAAAGAATCTGAATTTTAAAAAAATATGTATTTTTATTGATTTCAGAGAGCCAGAGAGATAGAAACATCAGTGATGAGAGAGAATTATTGATTGGCTGCCTCCTGCATGCCACACACTGGGGATCAAGCCTGCAACCCGGGCATGTGCCCTGATTGGGAATCAGGAATGGAACGGTGACCTCCTGATTCATAGGCCGATGCTCAACCACTGAGCCACGCAGGCTGGGCAGAAGCTGAATTTAATTCATGGCCTGGAATGTTAAGGAGAAGACCTTCACCCTCACATAAGGTCCTCACGTCCTGTCAGCGTGGGAGCAAAAAGCTGCCTTTCTTAGATGCATTCCCTGTCTCTTCACTCTCTATGCACAAAACCCTATTTTATCTCTCCCCCTTTTACTTCAGACTGCCATATGAGAAAGCTATCTCCAGGCCCATGGAGCTGTTAACAGGTTAGTATAATACAGACAATTAGATGATTTTATTGATATGTATCGCGTCAATACCTTAGGTAAAATGAAGAGCTGTGCAATCTAATTTTTTTCTATAAGACAACACTTTAAAAAAACACTCATGTCCCACACATTTTTATTTTTCATTGAGTTGGCTTTCTTTTAAAAATATTATTCAGAGGACAAATGCTCTTACACTGAATTCACAGTGGCCATTGTCACATTGATAATAAAACGATTCTATCAACATATTCTAAATCTTACAAAGGACTCAGAATCTTAAATGGACTAGAAAAAAAGATTGGAAGAACTGCTAATTGTACCAAGTTGCAGTAAAATAGAGTTTATTTAGCAAAATATAGACAAGTGAGCTTGCAATGAAAGGTGAGCGTGAGCTTTTGCAAAGAGTGAAAGAATATTTAATAGAATAAAAACATTTCCTCATTTATTAAGAGTAACTTACTAAGTTACAACTCACGCCACACACTGACTTAAAAGATGAATAAAGTATAGTCTCATCTGTCAAAAATTCACTGCCCTGATTCATAAAACACACACATTACAATATAATATAATGTGGATTACTTCTGAGGAATGTCCACAGAGCAGTAAGAAAACGTAAGGCAGTGGCATTATTTAAAACAAATGCTATAGATCGTGGCATTACCAGTAAACCTGAACACATCCCGATAACGACTGCAGATTACATCTTGAAAACACAGAGACCAAATAAGTCACCTACTTCTGCTTTGGAAATAGCTACTGTTTAAGAAACAACAAAGAGTAAAATGATAACATAAACAATTCAGGAGAAGCCTTGGAGTGAAAGCTTATGGGAGAGCATATCAGATTGTACAAAGGAAGGAGGAAGGAGAGTGGGAAGGTAAAAAAATATGCCCAAACTACATCACCTACATGATTAAATTGCTAAATCAAAATAATCCTTACCTGCCCAAAGACACGTCTTTAAATGTATGAAATTGTCCAGGTTAGTATAAGCAGATATATAGACTCACGTTATAGACCTCCATAAATTAGCCCCCACATTAAGGCAGATTAGTAAAAATTAGAAACTTGCAAGTTTCTCATAATATAAATATTTCTTTAAAAGACACACATTATCCGAGGCTAAAGGATAAAATATTTAGCATTTTGATTAGTTGCCTTGTTTCTTTATTTTCTGGCTAATAAGCTCTTTCGTGTTCATTGTTCCCTGAACTGGGGAATATATCAAGCACAACAGGTTGAAAACATCTTAAAATTTCTCCTCCTCAACTTCAGAATTAAAAACAAATAAACTATGGTTCTTTATATATTCCTACATCCCATTACTGCTGCTTAAAAATCTTACACTATTATTTAACACCCTTTCGAATCAGCAGCCCATGTTGTAAAAGTCTCCCTCAAATGCCCCATGCTGTCTTTTTTAAAGTCATGTCTTTCCTTCTATTTTCTTCCTACCTCCTTATCATTCCTATTTGAATTTCAAAAATAGCCTCCTTACCATTCTCTTCACTTACAGTATTTCTGCTACAAAACTATGGCTGTGGTCAGAATGATCTCCATAAACACTAACTTGATCATGTAATTCAAAACCTTCAAGGACTATTCTTCAAATAAGAATTAAGACCAAATTTCGTGCTGACTGCAAGACCTGCTCCAAATCTATTTTTCAAGGATTATTTCTCTCCCAATATTTAATCATTTTTAATCAGGAAACTATCCTTCCCAACATTATTTCCTTCTTGTTAATCTGATCACTTGAAATAACTTTTGCCTCATCACCCCAGCTGCTGAAATTCTACCCATCTTTCCAACCAGAGGGAAAATATTTTTAATAAACTTTTGAACAGAATATACATTTGATGAATGTTTACAGAATTGATTTGAAACATATTTTCCATATTCATGAAAGAAACTCTTGAAAAAATGGCCTCTACCTGAATAACTTAAAAATAATTCATTGCTAATAATTCATTGCTTCCTGAGGCAATTCATGATAAACATTCTTCTTGAAACTTTCATCTGTTTGCCCTGAAAATTCTGCTGATATTGGAGTGTTTTAAGTGTTCTTTGTGGTAAATTGAATTGGTAATAAGGTTCCTTATTTATTTTCTGTTTACCCAATGATAGTGTAAAGATAAAAACTTTTTTGTATGCCTCTCTTTTTTAAGTGTTGTATATTAGAGTATACTGCATGTGTATTAAACTTAAAAATTCAACTAGCCATGCTTTTAGGCTTGGGAAGAGAGAAAGATACAGAAAAGAAAGAAGACTAGTATCCCCACAAAACCTTATTATGGTATACAGACCATATGTACACAGTTTTCATTTTAACATATGGAGTACAGAAGGAAAATCACAGCTGACGTCAAAACACATGACAGCTGCTGCTGCTCTACATTCTGTGAGTCCATCATGCTGTATTGGTCTTTGTCTTATAGAGAAACTAGTTACTTGCCCAAGACATTCTAATTGTCAGTAATGGGGGCTACTTTGTTGTACGGTATCAAACTAAGGAACATCAAGAATTAGCATAGTTGCCCAAACCCATCAGCAGCAGAGTCATTGTTGAAACTGACAGTCGTATGTTTCTGAATATCTATTGATGTCTTAGAGAAACATGAACAAAATCATAGAGCAGTAAGTAGGATTCAAGTCAACTCAAGAAAAATGTATTGCAATTCTACTCTATACAAATCATTGCCTTTATTAAAAAGATTAGAGGCCCAGTGCATGAAAATTTGTGCACTCAGTGGGGGCCCTCAACCTGGCCTGTGCCCTCTCGCAGTCCAGGAGCCCTTAGGGGATGTCCTATAGGAGGCGACCAGGCAGGCTGATCAGGGGATGGCACTGACTGGCCCCACCCCCTTATCACCCCTCCACCACCGCTGGTCGCCGCTGTCCTCCCCCCCATTGCTGTCCCCTCCCTCTGCCCGCTGGCATGTGCCTTGGCTGGCCTGGTGTCACCTGCTCGCCGGCCCCACCCCCCTGCTGACTGGTTGTTCTGCCGTTCGGTCGATTTGCATATTACGTTTTTATTTTATAGGATACCACTCTTGCCTTCATGGCTATTATCACATACTAGGAATGCCAAGTATATACTATTATAACAACTAGAATAGCATAATGTATAAATAGATGTAGTATTCATTCAATGGTACCATCATGAGTGAGACCACAGTTCTACTGAAGTCCCACATAAAGTGGATACAGAGAAAGAGTTCACCTGGCCTGCCACTTCTCTATCGTCAAGCCATAACCACATTATGAAATATCATATCCTTTCAAATTCCGAGAGCACCTGCTACTGATTTCAAATATTAAACATTATAAACTTTGGAATGTAACTTATAAAAGTAAAGTTGAAATGTATTTCACAGGATAAAATATATACCCCTCAAAATACTTAAGTTTATCACCAAAGATTGTTTTTAAATTCTTTTAAAAAATGCAGAAACATTATCTCTGAATTCAGAAAGTAACTCTCTATGATATATAAATGCCAATCAACTTTTCACTATGTAGGAAAAGAGCAGTGATTTTTTTTAGTATCCTATCTACTTTCTTATTTCATATTAATATCCATCACATACACCTCATCCAATGAGATTGTCTACTTTATCATTAAACAAACTCACAGATCATTCCACTGTCTGCCATTCTGTACAATGTGCCCTCACTAAGGTTGACTTTTCTAAATCTGACACATTATTTTAGGCTCAGTTTACATCTTCTCTCCTGAATCAAGGAGGACTGACTCACATGGTCTGCATCCTATTACCTCTGTTTTTTTATCTTCTTTTTTTAAAAAAGGGGGTTACATAATGGTTTGAGTTTCAGCAACTATCATGTAGGCAGGTGGACAAAAACCATACCCTGAGAAGGTGGCTCAGAAAGCTAAAGGGAGATTATTGCATCATGATGGAATACTGTTTTCATCCTACCAGTTTTTCACTGCATATCTTTGGACTTATTTCAATGTGGAAAAACAACAACAGCAACAAAAATCAATCTTCAGCTATTGTAATCTACAGTATTTGCTATATGTAGTCTAATGCAATCCTTATTGATACACCCTCCTAAGTACTGCCAGTAATAAGAACTTCAGATAAATTTCTCTTAAACCCAAGAAATCAGTTTGGATTGATGACACTTGATTTAATTGGTTCATGGTTAAAAGGTTCATATTGCAAGTTAATTTATTCAGTTGCCTAGAGAGTGAGTCTAAGACAAGTTTTTCTTAAAGAATTTACCAGAAAGTATTTCTCTTTAAATTACAGGCTCTCTGTGTAATTTATTAACATTTCCTTTGGATAACTAGTGCATCTGGCAATAATTCTTTAATTTTTTTTCAGGCTAATATTATTGAGAATGTAATCTATAATGTAGACACTTATTTATTCCTGTTGGCATTAAAGCAGACCTTAAATTGCTATGGGCAAAATCTCAATTCCGTTTGTAGGCATCACATTTATCCGCATCAACAGAGCAGTTGAAGAGCTTTTCCTTCAAGCTCACGTCTAGTCACTTCGCATTGCTCAACACATCAGCCTCTGGGCAGAGGCATGTGGTGTGGCAGCTCAGTCACAGAACTGGTGGGTTCTCACTGGGCACCAGGCAAAGCTTCCGGTGTCACAGGATGACCAGGGCTCTGAGCAAGGCAAGCAGGACTTGGGAGAGGTCCTGGTAAGAGAAAAGAAACCCTAACATCCACACAGATTGATAAGAGCCTGCTGAGAAAGGTGTAGGAAGGGATAATTCTGATAGACATTTCCTTCAGGAGACGAAAACAAAACTGCACATGAGGGAGATGCGGGGAGAGGAAGAGCTCAACCTGGGGATCATGACTCAGCAAAAGCAACAAAACTATATCATAATGTACTTTGAGCCAAGAAGCTTTGAAGAAGAGGAAGGGAATCTTGGTATATCAAGAGCAAAAAATAAGAGAACTCTATAAGGTCCCAGACACAATGGAGTTTCCTGAGATAAGAAAAACAGAGCAAATGGCTTCATACAAGATTCTTAGGGGCCCAAAGTGGACACAAGGAGAAGCATTTAGATATAATGTCTAATTTATATAAATATAATTTTCCCACAGAGTACTAAAACCATCCTGGTGCCTGAGAGGTAATACAAAAAGAAATCCATCAAAACCAAATTATGCATGCACACACAGACACACACACACACACACACACACACACACACACTATGTGAAAAAATCTTATACTCCATACAGGTCCTTTTGCTGTCCCACAAAGATTACAAACCCCATTCTTACAAATCTCTGTATATAAAACCAGAATTATCATGACCCACTATCTACTAACAAATTAGTAGGGTTCTAGTGAGGAAGTCGTGTGTGTGTGTGTGTGTGTGTGTGTGTGTGTGTGTGTGTGTTGTACATACAGGGTATCCTATACTTGTCAGAGGAAAAAACACACACTTTTTTTCTGGACCCAACAGCTTCCCTGTCTCATACAGGCATTTTGAACTTCTTGTAGTGCGGATGGTCTGTGGTCTTCTCATTATCTTAATGAGTTTGGAGGAGAAAACTCAGATTCTGACTCCCCAGTGTCATTCAATCCCAGGATCCAGGCTTTGGCTCTCGTTTCTCCTTGTAGAATCATTATAGTCCTTATAATAATATGTTTTATACTGCCTATAATTAACATGGCATACACACACACACACACACAAAGGTACATATAGATGCTCCTCAACCTATGACCTAATAAATCCCATCTTAAGTTGAAACTATTGTAAGTGGAAAATGCATTTAATACACCTAACCTACCAAACACCATAGCTTAGCCTTGCCCACCTTAAACGTGCTCAGAACACTCACATTAGCCTCCAGGTGGGCAGAATCATCTAACAATGAGTACACTGTAGAACCGGTTATTATTCACTTTCAGGACCACATGGTTGACTTGGAGCTGCAGCTCATGACCACTGCCCAGCATCATGAGAGAGGATTGTGCAGGACATTTATAGCTGGGAAGGGATATAAACTGGAAGTATGTTTTCTACTGAATGTGCATCATTTTTCCACCATCACGAAGTTAAAAAATTGTAAGTTGAACCATCGTAAGTCGGGGACCGTCCATTTATACAGGGTAGGTTTATAATTGTTCATGTGGAAAGTAATACAGTAACTAATAAATAATTAATATAAGAATAAACTGTTTCGCGTAATCACAACTGTAAACCCCCTTTTGCCTCACCCTGTATTTTTAAACAGTTTCTATCTCATAGCCTGACTTTCTGTGAAACAACATGTTCACCTTACCAGTTAACAATGTTATCAGCATTCTTAGTACTTGTCAGACTTAGAGTCACTGCCTATAATATCGATGATACAGTTATTATGGACATAAATCATAACCTTACCAAAGCCAATGCATATATTCTAGGCGCTGTGAATGGATGCCTTGATTAACTCATTTTGGCGGATGCCTAATTAACTCAACTCTTCTCTTATAGATGCAAAGACTCACGGTCATCAGTTCTGAGTGCTATTTGCTTAGCCTGCTTCACCGGAATAGTCTTTAAGGAACATTATTTGGGCATTATGCCACTGGCCACAAGAGAATATGATGCAAAACATCCTTATGGAACTCACTGTTTAATTATCTGTAGGAACATATTATAGCCACTGTTCACTATAGGACATGCTCGCTGTTCAGGAGGACTCACTGGAGACTAATATTTGCATCTGGTCTCCATTTCTGAAATAAACGTGCTTTGCCTAAGTAAATAGCATGTATTTAACTTCTGGACACTGTGATTCATGTAACTGACCTTCTTTCACCATTACCTTGTCTGTAAGAAAGCACGTAACCATACTTGTTATCCACCACTTACAAATACATAGTGTGAGTTTTTATGTACTTTTCTTATTCCTACATTCATGTTCCCCCCCGAACTTATTATCCTTTAGTTTTAATTTCTTCAACTATTATTTTTAAACATGTTGTGTTGCTTTCTTTTGTTAGCTACCTGAAGCTTCTTTTACTGTGGACAAGATAGGATATGCAAAGATTTTAAAAATAAATGTTCCTCCATGCATCCACTCAATATGTACATTTTGAGGCCTTACGTTATGTCAAAATGTGTGTGAGGTGCTGTCTTTACAATAGAGAATGAGGAGGCTTAGGGAACTTCTCTTATAGATGCAAAGACTCATGCGAACCTTAGACTATAATGCAATCAGTGCTAGCATCTGCACACTGTCCAGTAGCAGAGAGAGCAGAGGGTCATCAGTTCTGTTTGGGAGGAGAGGTGCTACATCAGTCAAGGTCCTGCCAAAAAAGAGGTGTCACACATGGCAGATCCTTTCATAAAAGGACATGAAGGGCTCATTTTAAATGGTGTGCAAAAGATTTCAATGAACAGGCAGAGACGATGCACGTCCCTGCTCCCTGTGAACACAGCCTGAAGATCCAAGGAGAGGGGCTCCTAGAATCCAGAGGGGACCCTATATGGGAAGGGCACCCTAAAGAAGAGTGCAGCCAACCCCAAGGTCTTTGCCAGGAGATTACCTGCCCTGAGGCTGCCTGCTCATTCTTTCCTGTGACCTTCCAGTGCCTCTCATTGGCTGCACTTAACAAAAAACCAGGGGGCCAGTTTATTAGTCTCCAGGGGCTGTGGCAGCCAAGTGGCTCAGAACAACTGACATGCGTGCTCTCACAGTTCTAGAAGCTACAAGTCCAAAATCAAGGTATTGGCAGTTGGCAGGCTGGTTCCTACTGATGACATGAGAGAGAATGCGTCCCTGGCCCCTCTCCTAGGTCCCATTAGCTGTAAGAATTTTTAGATTACAGATGACATTCTGTTTTTTCCCCATCACATTCTTTCTATGCAGGTCTGTCTCTGTGTCCAGATCATCCATTTTATAGGCTCTCAGTCACACTGGACTAGGCCTCATGCTGATGAATCTCATTTTTACTTGATTACCTCTGTTATGACCCAATTTCCAAAAAGGGTCCCCTTCTGAGCTACTGGGGGTTGGGGCTTCAATAGGTTTGAGGAGACACAATTCATTCCATAACAGCAAGAAGTTCCACAAATTTTAAATTCATTTTTCATTTTCAGTTGACCTACAATATTATGTAAGTTTCAGGTGTACAGCAAGAAATTAGAGATTTATATACCTTAGGAAGTGACCACCAGGGTAAGTCTAGGATCCATCTGACACCATGCATAGTTATTACAATACAATTGACTATGTTCCCTATGCTGTACGTTACATCCCCATGACTATTTTTATAATGGCAAATTGCACTTGTTAATCTCTTTCATTTTCTTCACCCATCACCTTAACCTCCTCCTATCTGTCGACCATCAGTAGGCTCTTTGTATCTATCCATGTGTTACTATTTTGTTCACCTATTTTGTTTTTTAGATTCCACCTCTAAAATCACAAAATCACATGTATTTGCCTTTCTCTGTCAGAATTATTTCAGTTAGCATAATACTCTCTAGGTCAGTGATGGGCAACCTTTTGAGCTTGGTGTATCAAACTTTGCCAAAAAACTGAGCATAACTCGGCTAGTGTGTCACTTTGAGGAAAAAACATTATTTCGCAAATGTTTCATCCTCAGGAGCAGCAAATGTTTCATCCTCGGCATGCGGCCGCCTCAGAATTGAACCTGGGATCTTTCAGTGCTGACACGCGTGTCATAGTTTCGCCATCACTGCTCTAGGTTCATCCATGTTGTTGCAAATGGTAAGATTTCATTCATTTCTATGGTTAATATTCCCTTGTATACATGTACCCCAGCTTAATGCTTTTGTCTATCAATGTACACTCAGATTGCCTCCAGATCTTGGCTATTATAAATAACTAGAGGCCCGGTGCATGAAATCCATGCACAGGTAGGGTCCCTAGACCTGGCCAGCTATCAGGGCCGATCTGTGGGGCGACCGGCAGACCAGCAGAGCAATTGGGGGACCCCTACTGGCACCTGCCTTGGCTGGCCTGGGGCCCGTGAGCTGGGGACAGCTCCTGCATTAAGCATCTGCCCTCTGGTGGTCAGTGCATGTCATAGCGACTGGTCGTTCCAATAGTTGTTCTGCTGTTTGGTCGATTTGCATATTAGGCTTTTATTATATAGGTCTAGTGGTCCGGTGGACAAAATTCGTGCATGGAGGGGTATTCCTCAGCCCAGCCTGCACCCTCTCCAATCTGGGACCCCTTGGGGGATGTCTGACTGCCGATTTAGGCCTGATCCCACAGGCCTCTCGTATATCCTACTCACAATCCATGACTGCTGGCTCCTAACCACTCAACTGCTTGCGTGCCTGATTGCCTTTAACCACTCTGCCTTCTGGCCTGATCACCCTCAACTGCCCCCCCCTTCTGGCCTGATATGCCCTAACTGCCCCTCCCTGCCAGCCTGATTGCACCCAACTGTCCCCCTTGCTGGCCTGATCGCCCCCAACTGTCCCCCCCTCCCGCCGGCCTGCTTGCCCACAATTGCCACCCTGCCAGCCTGCTCACCCCCAACTGCATCCCCCTGCTGGTGTGATTGCCCCCAACTGCCTCCCTGCCACCTGCTCGCCCCCTACTGTTCCTTCCCTGCCAGCCTGCTCACCCCCAACTGCCCCCCCCTGCCGGCCTGCTCGCCCCCTATTGCCACCCCTGCTGGTGTGATTGCCCCCAACTGCCCTCCCCTGCTGGCCTAACCGCCTCCTCCTTGGCACCACCACCATGGCTTTGTCTAGAAGGACGTCTTGAAGGTCTCCTGGTCTAATTAGCATATTACCCTTTTATTAATATAGATGTTGCAATTAATATAGGGCTATATATGTATCTTCAAATTAGTGTCTTGTGTTTCTCCAGATATATTTCCCAAAGTAAAAATGCTGGGTATTTTGGTAGATCTATTTTTAATTATTTTGAGGAACCACCATACTGTTTTCCATAGTGGCTGCACCAATCTGCATTCCCACCAAGAGTTTATAAGGGTTCCCCCTTCTCTACATCCTTTCCAACACTTGTTGTTTGTTGATTTACTGATGGTAGCCATTTGGACAGGGATGAGTGATAGCTCGTTGTGGTTTCAATTTGCAGTTCCCTAATGATTAGTGACATTCAGCATCTTTTCATATGGTTATTGGCCATCTGTTTGTCCTCTCTGGAAATGTCTGTTCAGCTCCTCTGCCCATTCTTTAACCAGATTGGTGGTGGAGTTTGTGTGTGTGTGTGTGTGTGTGTGTGTGTGTGTGTGTGTGTGTGTTTAGTGTTAAGTTGTATAAGTTCCCTATATATATTTTTCAGCTTTTTTGATTTTACATAATCATGTCAGCAAAAAAGAGCCCAGTGGTTTTCAATAATCTTGAATCCACTATATTATTAAAGAAGGGAATTATCACCTTTGGCAGAGTATTAGAGACTTTTTAAATTTTTTAATTTTACAGAGTATTAGAGACCTTTCAGTATAACTAAAACTCAGATGGTCTTAAGAACATTTTGAAATCTAGCTGCTCATGGATGAGATCACTTTAATCAGTTTAAATTATTCCTAAATTTTAAAAGACTATAAGCTAAATGACTTGGAAATCTCATTTAGCTGTACTTCCCTATCTTAACTAATAGCTAAAAGCCTTGATCGTCTTCCATTATTTTCAAATGTAAGAAATTTACTTTCCTTAACAGTCTTTCTAATTTGATTCCCCTAAATTATTACAAATGTCATCAATCCAGTTTGCTTTTATTACCATCAGCTTCATTTTAGGCCACATTTTAAAACATTTTCAACACGTATAAATAATTAAATATCTGTGTCAATTTTAACAAGTTATAAAAATTACCTTTAAAATCTTTGGCCAAAATCTCCACTGTCATAAAAATTAATGTTAGATTTACTAATTTGAATTAAATCTCACATTGAATTTCAAACCTGTGCATAATGAACCACAAATCAGCAGCCATTTCAAAGTATAAGCATTTATCACTAACATTCCCTTAGCATCCTGGTTTAGAAAAAAAAAAAGTGATTTGAAGAGATAGTTAATGATGCTTACATTGCCAGCAGTTTTACCCAGAAGATTCTTTGATTTAGAAGAAATTCTTTTTTTTTTTTTAAATATATTTTATTGATTTTTTACAGAGAGGAAGAGAGAAGGAGAGAGAGTTAGAAACATCAATGAGAGAGAAACATCGATCAGCTGCCTCCTGCACACTCCCTACTGGGGATGTGCCCGCAACCAAGGTACATGCCCTTGACCGGAATCAAACCTGGGACCTTTCAGTCCGCAGGCCGACGCTCTATCCACTGAGCCAAACCGGTTTCGGCTGATTTAGAAGAAATTCTTAAAATATGAGTTTCTTTTCATTAATATACTGAAGAGAAAATTTAAAATGCAAGCACTATTATCCTAACTCTGGTAAAATTTCGCTTTTTCCTAACTTAAGAATAAAACGTATAAAATCTAACAGTTTTTCTACTGTTATAAATTAAACTTGTAAAAGAAAATTGGCCTTTTCTGCAACGAATACACACAAAAAAGGGGCAATATTTTGTTTTGCTTCTGAGTTGGAGATAGTTGAACATCTGCTTCAAGTAAGTGTAACATGATAAAAAAAATAAAGAAGGTATTACTTTACATAGTAGTCAATATATTAAGCCCCATACAAACTTAATTACTTTTAAACCCTATTTTGAAGACAGTCAGGATAAACATTAACAAATAAATATGTTTAAAAATAATTATTAAATCCCCCAAACCAAGTTCAAATGCAAAGGAGGAATGTGAGGATGCAAGAGGGTAACTGCATGGCTAGGGTTTCAAGTCCATTACTGCTCTGCTCTGTCCCTAGATGCTCATTCAGTCTTGGTCTTCTTGTTGGCTAACCTTCAGCGACTCAAGGAATTTACTATAAACCAGTGGTCGGCAAACCCATTAGTCAACAGAGCCAAATATCATCAGTACAACGATTGAAATTTCTTTTGAAAGCCGAAAACCGACTTCTGCTCATGGGCCACGAAGTTTCAATCGCACTGTACGTGCGCACCCGCATGTGGTATTTTGTGGAAGAGCCACACTCAAGGGGCCAAAGAGCCGCATGTGGCTCGCGAGCCGCAGTTTGTCGACCACTGCTATAAACTATCAGAAACCCATGGTCGGCAAACTGCGGCTCGCGAGCCACATGCGGCTCTTTGGCCCCTTGAGTGTGGCTCTTCCACAAAATACCACGGCCTGGGCGAGTCTATTTTGAAGAAGTGGTGTTAGAAGAAGTTGAAGTTTAAAAAATTTGGCTCGCAAAAGAAATTTCAATCGTTGTACTGTTGATATTTGGCTCTGTTGACTAATGAGTTTGCTGACCACTGCCTTAAACAGAAAAGATGAAGGAACTTTGGCTAAGTTTATCTGACACTGACTATGGGTCCCAGCGTCTGAATTTGGCATCCAGCCTCCATGAAGTATGTTAAACTTTCCATCCTGAACAATCTGTCTGTTGTCTTCTAGATCCTCCAATCCACCTTTTTGTGACCTGTTCCAATCCCTCCACTTCTTCTGTGCAAAGGCTAGACTTCTGCCCCTTAATCCAGGCTGCTGACTCTGGCTTTGCCAAGCAGCTCTTCTGTAGATGACCATGAGTTCTGAACCCCTGGTCTTAGAAATGTCTTCTCTCCCAGAGCTAGCCCTTCTTTTGGATGTCACCCTGCTCCAATCTCCCAGCTATCTTGATTCATCTCCTGGACTAGACAGCTTCCTTCCTGGGCCCAGAGCTGGGGATTCTGTGCCTGCATTTTCTGGACTGCCATTGCACACAAGCCTTTATTCTCGGTTCCTTATCCACCCATGTGGGTCTTGGTTTAGGTCCTATGTTCCAAGCTGAGCAGCCAGGCCCAGTCACAGGCTTCCAATGTATTATCTCATTTAATCCTCTTGCCCTCAAGCAGTACCCTCAGTGTTATTTCCTCCAAATTGTAGAGAATGTAAGGAAAGCTAAGTAAAATTTTTAAGGCCCAACTTGAGTTTCTGCTCTCTGCTGAAAAGTGTTCCTTCCCTGCTTGCCACACACCAACCCAATACACGCTAATATTCACACATTATTATTATTATTATTATTATTATTATCCTATATAATAAAAGACCAGCCACGATAAGTGAAACGACTGGAACAACCAGAGACCAGAACCACCATGGCCCCTCGCTGGGCTTGCCCCGCCCCCAAGTAAGTGGTTAGGGGCGATCAGGTAGGCAGACCAGTGGTTAGTGGTGATCAGGTAGGCAAGTAAGTGGTTAGGGGCGATCAGGTAGGCAGACCAGTGGTTAGGGGTGATCAGGTAGGCAGATGGCCCCTTGCAGGGCTGGCCCCACCCCCCAGCAAGCAGTTAGGGGTGATCAGGCAAGCAGGCAGAGTGGTTAGGGGTGATCAGGTAGGAAGGCAAGCAGTGGCAGTGGCGGGGTGGGGCCAGCTGCTTGCAGCCGGGGGAAGGAAAGCCCCGATAGGCCCTGATCTCAGGCCAGGCCTAGAGACCCTATCCGAGGGGTCCTTGGATTGTGAGAGGGCGCAGGCTGGGCTGAGGGACCCCCACGAGTGCACAAATTTTCATGCAGTGGGCCTCTAGCTTTATATATATGTATATTTATTGATTTCAGAGAGGAAGGAAGAGAGAAAGATAGAAACATCAACAATGAGAGAGAGTCATTGATCGGCCGCCTCTTACATGCCCCACATTGGGGATTGAGCCCACAACCTGGGCATGTGTCCTTGACCAGAATTGAACTGGGGACCTTCCCGTCTGCAGGCCAATGATCTATCCACCGAGCCAAACCAGCCAAAGCTACATTCACACCCTTTTATACATAGATTGAGACAGATACTCTTCTTTTGGGAACAGAAATTTCCTTTACATCATTGTTATCTCATTCCTTATTTATCTTTCTGAATAAAATGTGAAAAGACCTGGAGTAGAGACTGTGTTATATTAATTTTTATGTTATCATTGCCTAACACATAGTACACATTAAATAAATGTTTATTAGCTTAAATTGGTGAAAGTACCATGGCCTGGAATGGTGGAGATGAGATCTAAACCAAACTACATTTGATTTCAAAGTTAGAGATGATTGTTTTTTTAACCCAACAATATGCTATTATCCTAGAAAAAAAATTAAATTAACAATAAAATCAATAAGTTTCTTTAGTTTCATTTATTCCTTTTTCAGTATGTAGGTGGGTTAGTCTGGTGTTTTAATCTTATGGATAAATTTAGGTTAAACAGTGAAAATCATCACCTGTGTACCAGTGGGTTCTCAGACACAGTAAACAGAATAATTAACTACTTAAGCAACCTGATATGATGCATTCTGGAATAATACTTTTCCTTCAAATACCTGTCTTATTTCCTTTCTAAATATCACAGTTATTGAATATATTAAAGTTCCCTGTTTTGGGAGTTACCTATTAACATTCCTGTGAACCACATTACCAGTAGTTTATTATATAAATACTAGAGGCCCGGTGCACGACATTTGTGCATGGGGGTTGGGGGGTGGGTCCCTCAGCCCGGCCTGCACCCTCTCGCAGTCTGGGACCCCTCAGGGGATGTCCAACTGCTGGCTTAGGCCCATTCTCAGGGGCCTAAGCCAACAGTTGGACATCCCCCAAGGGGTCTTTAGCGCTGCCATGTAGGCGGGAGAGGCTCCTGCCATTGCTGCTGTGCTCGCCAGCCATGGGCCTAGCTTCTGGCTGAGCGGTGCTTCCCCTGTGAGAGTGCACTGACCACCAGGGGGCAGATCCTGCATTGAGCGTCTGCCCCCTGGTGGTCAGTGAGCATCATAGCAACCGGTCTTTCCACCATTCGGTTAATTATTTGCATATTAGCCTTTTTTATATAGGATAGTATTAAAGTTATAGCAAGTGTTTTGGACCAGGACTGACTTGTAGCCTATAGGCACCCATATGGTCAGATGCCTTTCATTACTGTGCTTTATGAATTAACAAATAGTTTTACTAATACCCCTCTTCTAATGTGGAATTTTTAAGTTTAATTTTTGGCTCTTTGAACAAGTTTAAGAGGAGGTAAAGTGGGCATCATTATATTGGTTTTATCAATGTTGACTCCATTCTCAGGGAGTTTAAGTAACCTTCCAAAAGCTCGTGCTGCTTAAAAAACATTGAAAACAAGCAAAAGCCTCCAGAAGGAGGAGACAGAAAGACACCAAAGAAAATACTGTTTCTTTTAAAATTTTGCCGTAGGGCCTACACTGCCTGAAAAATCCAGGAACTATGACAAGAAAAGTCTTCCCAATGTCTTTGCTTGTGATTTTGTGTCTCAGTAAAAAGACATAGACCACGTCATTAAAACTGAAAGCATACGCTCTGAAGGCAAATCTAATCAGTGTGGTAATTAAGGTAATTGCTTATGATTATGAAAGTAAAGACAAGTAAAAGTTAGTAAAGGTGCCATTAGGTTTGTGGAATCTACACGTTTAATAGAGACAGATGGGGCAAGAAATATCATATTCTTAAATGAATTCATGCACAGTAAAGACTGACATAGACTTTGAGGGTTTAAAGTAAAAGTAGGACATTGTAGGTCATCTATTGTCACCTCCATTCCGGTTGAACTGATGATTCTTAAAGTCCCCAAGATCTTTTCTTCACTCGCATAAAGGAGAAAAAGAAGCTCCTCACGACGCACCGATGTCCTATCATTTCTCTCTAGTTCACTTACTTCAAGAAGCCCTTTCCCAAACATTTCAATCTTTTACTATGAACTAGCTCTAAAGAAAGCAGAAGAAAATCTATCAGCCAACTAAACACACAAACATTATTATCATTACTAGAGGCCCGGTGCATAAAATTCGTGCACGGGGGGGGGGGGGCTGTCCCTCAGCCCAGCCTGCACCCTCTCCAATCTGGGAGCCCTCGGGGGATGTCTGACTGCAGGTTTAGGCCCGATTCTACAGTCGGACCTAAACCGGCAGTCGGACATCCCTCTCACAATCCGGGACTGCTGGCTCCCAACTGCTCACCTGCCTGCCTGCCTGATCACCCCCTAACCACTCTCCTGCCAGCCTGATTGCCCCTAACTGCCCTCCCCTGCAGGCCTGATCACCTACAACTACCCTCCCCTGCTGGCCATCTTGTGGCAGCCATCTTGTGCAAGGGTGTGAGGGTCAATTTGCATATTACCTCTTTATTATATAGGATGATGATGATTATTTTTTTAATCCTCACCCAAGGATATTTTTTCATTGATTTTTAGAGAGAGTGGAAGAGAGAGGGAAAGACAGAGAAAAATATGGATGTGAGAGAAACACATGGATTGGTTGCCTCCTGCACACAGCCCTGACCAGGGACCGGGCCAGGGAGGAGCCTGCAACTGAGGTGCATGTCCTTGATTGGAATTGAACCTGGGACCCTTCAGCCCACAGGATCCAAACCAGCTAGGGCCAAACATTATATTTTACTTTACTCTTTCAATATGTATAAGCTAACTAACCACTAATTAGGTAGATGATGAATAATGAGAGCAAAGCAGAGCCTAGATAAGGCCAATGTTCATGATTTCATTAGACTATTGAGAGGTGGAGGAAAGTACAAAGGTCTCTGTGGAGGTTCATTCCAATAGTGACATTGTCCAAGGCCTTTTATTCTAGGCATAGGTTACTGTTCACCTAAAATATGCCAAAGTAAAAGAGAAAATACTGTGAAGCTTAGAAGGAGGCAGCCAGTAATTAATGGTGACTGGAAAAATCCGGGAATGAGGAGTGAAATTGAACTCAAGGCATTTCAATCAGATCCAAATGACGTGTTGGGCAGAACACCAAATTAAAATAGTCAAAATCAAAAGCACTCATTTAAATTAGAAACAGCTAAAGATAAACATTTTCTCATCTTATAGGCTCTTAAGGAAATCTAGTATTTTCCACTGTTGCCAAATCACTTTTTATGTGTTATTATGAAGATTTGGTTTGCAATTTTACACCTCTATTCATTACAAACCAATTATAAATATTTCCATTTTAAAAATAGGGTTAATCTTTATTTTTTTCTACAAATTTGCTAAATCTTCCCAAATTAAGGTGATACATTATAGATGAACCTATTTTTATAGATTCCTAAAAAAACAAAAAAGTATATAGAATGTGGTAAGGTGATTTTCTGGATTTTCTTATATCTTATCATACTTATAGTTGTATTATCTGTATTGCTATTTCTACAATACAAGCAGACATAATAATAGAGGTGATGAATAATGAGAGCAAAGCAGAGCCCAGATAAAGCCAATGAATTGATAGATGAATACAGCAGACAAAGCAATGCTGACTAGAAATCTGAGTACATGGGGTGAGTTTTGACTCCACTGTTTACTGAATATGTACCCTCAGGGTAAGACTTTTGCCTCTCAGAACCCTGTTATGAATATCAAGAAAAATGAGGTCCCACTCCAACATCACTGACTTAATTCATGATTAAAAACACTGTAAAACATACAGCGCTAGATACACTAAAAAATCAACACAGGCTTACTTCAAGTTATTGTGATACTTAAAAGAAAGTTAAAAAAAAACAGTGCCTTCAGATTATACAGTAAACTGATAATCTACTGTTACATTTCTAAATATGGCAATTGGTGGCTTTGGGGGAATGACTGCTCTCATTTACCGTTCTCAGTGCTCTAGAGCAGTTTTAGAAGACTTAAGTGGGAAATAATCTTATATTCCTTTGAGAAAACAAGCAACTATTTCTGAGTAGAGAAGAGGGGATTCTCTATCTGAAGGAATTGGCATCACCAATTTTACCCAGTCATCCTTCAATTAGTGACAAAATATTAATTTAAAAAAACACAGGTGCTTTCTGGATGGGCAAAAACTATTGACATCATGTAATTAATGAGTATATGTATTTTGCAATGTTTCATAACTTCGGACTCTTAATGTGGATTCTATGAATAGTATGCTTGGGTAAAAAATATTATAACCACAGAATTCTTGGGCTCTTGGCTTTCAAGGTAACTATGATCTGAAGAGTACTCCTCACTCCCAAAAGGACTTGTCATAATAATAAATTTTAACTTTAATTAAATTCTGTTTTCCAAAAAACATAAACAAACTAAGAGGTTCATGTGTAAACCTTGTATTGACTTCATGCGATAGGCTCTATTATTATCACCTCCATTTGACAGGTAACATATCTGATGACAGAGGGAGGTTTCCATATTTTTTCCAAGGTTACACATCTAGTAACAGGTGCAAACAGGAGTGATCCAGACAGCCGAGCTCCCTCGGGGCAGGGGACCAAAGGCGGACACAGAGACTGGTGGTGGGAGTGAGGGCTTTCCTAGTAAAACATCTATTAGGAATTTGAATGTCAAGAAATACTGGGTGTAGTTAACCGATCTAAAATTAAAGAAATACACATACAAAATCATCAACTCACAATAATCAATAATCAATAATTATGCTTAAAACTGTAAAATTACTTCTGCCCCAGATTCACTTGTTTCATATAAATAATCTATGGGAACAGTGAAATTGAGTAATCCCCGATAAATGTTTCTCCTTGTTGAGTCTTCCCCTTTAATTGACACTGTTAATTCCACTTCTTGAATGTTTCTCTAATTCGTTCTGTTCTCTCCTTATATCCCCCCTCCTTCTACCCCTTCTACTCTAATTGCCCTTGTTCTGGGCTTTTCAAATAGCCTCCCCACTGAAATGAGTCCTCCTTGAAGCCATACACCTGATCCCGACACGCCACTGGTTCACTTTCTTACAAAGATAACCTTGGAGGCATTGTGGAGACGAAGCAATGTTGATGAGGGAGTTAGAAGTGAGACAGATGTCAAGTTCTATTCCAATATGACATACTGAGCTGGGTTTCCAGGGCATAGTCAACCTCCCTCCTCTATGTTTCCATCATACTTTTTTCATATGATTTTTTGCCCTCATCTCAGTTTGATTGTTTATTAAATATCATCTTCTTCACTTCTAGCCTGTAGGCCTTCAAAGTCAAATGTCACGGATCTTAACAAAACAGGAGAGGCTGGACTATTTGTGGCCATGCTTTATAGTACAGGAACCTGGAGCCTCAATAGTTTGTGCTTGTATGCCAGAGCAGACAGAAGTGTTCGAACACAACAGCAATCATTCTAATAGCCTGTTTGGGCCTTTTTCTTTATTATTTACTCCATTTTTATAAGAGAATGTCATTTCCAACCTTTAATACTCAGCTATTAAAACTTGGCATTATAAGTTACAGCCACTTGAGTGTAACCTAGAAATCATTTATACTCTATTTTGTTCATAAAAACTCGATTGAGATAGATCATATTTATGAATCATGGCTTTAGGTATATTCATTCCAGCCACCATTTATTTTTGGAATGAAAGAAAAATCTACCCTTGAATTGAAACAAAGTGTTGTATATGTTTTATTCTTATCGCAACCTATGGTACTAAGGCGCTTCTAAACTGAGAATTCAAAGATTAGGCCACACTTTGCTGACCTTCAGCCAAGGCGGTCGGGATCTCTCCACTATGTTCATTTGGGTCAGTGTACAATATTCTGAGTTTTTTTGGATACAGGATTTTTTTTATCACATGCCATTTAATTTATTTAGACAGTGCTTAACCTGCACTTTTCCTCACAAATGGAACTGTAGAAAGAAAAAAATGTAATTTGCTGAGATCGAGTGCGTTCCAAAGCATCGATTCTCTCTTTCTTGAAAACTGGCCTTATTCGAAGTGGCTGGGAGACAAAGCAGCCTGGCCTGTGCTGCACCTGAGAGCGTCACCGACAGAGACAAATGAGCCTGATGAGCTCCGGGGAGTGTGGCAGCTAAGGCTCAGAGCTGTTCGGAAGAGCTGCTTCTCCGAGGGCACGATCCGAACATGTGTCAGGTGCAGAATATGCTTTGGAGAATGAGTGCCATTGGTGTGTGTGATGCGTGCCTTTTTACATAGCGTTTTCCTTTTCAGTGAACACGACACATTTGTTAAAATAGAACTGGTTAGGGAAATAAAAATCCTGACTTGTTCACAGTAACTCAAAAATACAATCAATACACGCACACACAAGGAAAGAAAAGCAAAATCGCCTCACGGAAGTCTAGGACTCTAAGCCAGTTCCTATATCCCGGACAATGGGTTCATGCCAGGGAACTGCCTTATTAAAATGTCACTTCACGTATGTCTGAGTGTAGTGATGCGATAAAGCACACGTCTTCCTATTTGCCAAGGATTCTCCAGGGACAGCCTCACCTGGCTGCTTTGCCTTTGCAGGTGGGTGGCCACCTGTTGATTGCTAGCCTCACTAATGTGCGCAGTATTGTAGGGAATAGGAAGTGTATAAGAATGTTCATTTCATGGGATATATTCCTAGAAGTGGGATCACTGGGTCAAATGGGAGCTCCATTGGACATATGCACCCCTATGTTCATAGCAGTACAATTTGCAATAGCTAAGATTTGGAAACAGCCTAAGTGCCCATCAGCAGATGAGTGGAATAAAAAACTGTGGTACATCTACACAATGGAATACTACACTGCAGTAAAAAAGAAGGAGTTCTTACCACTTGCAACAGCATGGATGGACCTGGAGAGCAGCATTATGCGAAGTGAAATAAGCCAGTCGGAGAAAGATAAATATCACATGATCTCACTCATTTATGGAATATAATGAACAACATAAACTGATGAACAAAAACAGATCCAGAGACAGAGAAACATCGATCAGACCATCAAACCTCAGAGGGAAGATAGGGGAGGGTGGGGGTAAGGGGGAGAGATCAACCAAAGGACTTGTATGCATGCTTATAAGCCTAACCAGTGGACACAGACAACAGGGGGGTGAGGGCATGAGGGGGGCGGATAGGGGAAGTAATGGGGGAATAAGGACACATATGTAACACCTTAATCAATAAAGAAATTAAAAAAAAAAAGAATTTTCATTTCGCCAGAACTCCCTGCGCACCCTCTGACAGGAGCACAGCCAAACTACACGGAGTGTGGCAAGGACCAGAGAAGGGCTCCCTCTCTGGGTCAGTGAGTGCAGGGGAGAAAGCCTTCCCTTTGGGTAGCGTGCCAAGTGAGTAAACCTGGAACAGAACTTGAGCTGGAATTCAGCCCCACTCATCCCTCAGACAGGGGCCTCTGCATGTGCAACCTGCAGCATCCCTGCGAAGAAAGAGAGCTGGCATTGAGGTGATTGGTGGGTGCTGCAGGGCACAGTCCGATGGGATTGAGGCCATCTGCTGAGTGGCCAGTGGAGGGGACAGGGGAGAACAAGAGCGGCACAGTGCTGGCATTATTTTACAACACCACAGCTAAACATGTTTGAGAGTTATAAGAAAATTCAGTTATACGGGGCACAGATTTCTGCTCTCAGCCACCTAGCGATGACTACCCAATGTCCACATCATTTTCTACGAGATGTTTATTTAAGAAAGGAAAGTTATAAATCTATGGCTGGGGTGGGGATTGGTGTGCTTCCCAGGGGGTTGGGGTAAGACCACACATGTGCTTGTAATTTTAAAACAATCCCAAGATGCTCCAGAAAGGGGAAAATACATAACTAACTTACAGGACATGTAAGAAACTGATAAGTTTATGGAAGCAGATGAAGTTGTGGGTCTAGTTTAATAGCCTGTAGGGAAATTCTAAGAAAAGAAAAAAGTGGGAATCAAGCTCACTATGCATCCGTTGGTTCAGCAAAATTAGTAGGAGGAATGGTTTTTGGAAATTATAGAACTAAACTAATGCCATGAATTCCTTTAACAAACAGCTAATTTTAATTGGTTAAAAGCATATGGTTTATTTTCAGAGCAGACGGGGAAAACGTATTGGTCCAAATGAAACAGTTTTTATAAACTGTAAAATTCAAGATGTGGAAAATGGTTTTTAAAGCACGTACATTAATTACATGCTGGACCTGAGAGCAGTTGAAACAATAAGATCTAGCATTCCTATCTTTTTGAAATAAAATCTCAGCATTCTACTTGGTGCCCAAATCTACATGAAACTACCAGGCACTATGAAACGGAACAACAGCAGTATCTCTTTACTGTGACAGAATGCAAATCATACAACAATGAGAACAAGGGAAGTTATCTTTACAGAAAGCAAACGGATGAGTGATATTTAGATTCTTTCATATTGAGATACATAACTGGAGACTGTTTTATAGCACAGACCTAGAAACATGTTTGGCCCTGATCTAGTCAGTGGTTGACAATGTCTCAACACATTCCTTAATGAAATGCTCCCAGGTGAGAGAAATAATAGAGAAACAAACATTCCATGTTCAGAAATGTTATGTACAATGTAATACATTTCATTGTTTCCCAGTAAATAATTACTTTGCATATCAAGGCATTTTCCACCCGTGTCTTTTCAGTCTTACAATGGAAAAAGTGCTGTATATGTACACATATATATACATACATGTATACACAAACACATGTATGTTCACATAGAGTATGTTATATTGTTATTTAAGTCATTAAGTGTAAAAGCCTGACTCAATGATACTCAATGATATTATCTTTGAGTTTTATGAACAGTAGTAACCCTGCCTGAATATACTTGCCAAATAAGTTAGATCTTAATTCTCTTACAAAACATTGGCCTTGCTTTGCTGTTTGTTTCATTGATTCTATTGAATTAAGGCACCACTAGAGCTTTTGTCCCTCTGTGGTTTAGCTCCTCCCTTGCTGCTTGAATGTTTGCTTTGGTTATTCTGTTGCTTGCCTTTTCTCCACTTGTCTTCTGTACTTTGGCCATCGACTACAACCATATAAAGGATGTGCCGAGAATCACCTAGGAAACTGGAGATGTCAGCACTAAAGTACGGCACTAGCCTCTCAGGTTAATAGGTCTTTGACTGAAAGGAGGCATAGTCAGGGCACCTTCCGGCGCTGTGACATGAAAGAGGAATGACTGCCACAGAATAATCAGTGGCCCTGCTAGAGGTTACACTTTTTTCTATGCAACATTAGTAAAGATCAATCCACACAGTTAAGTTCATGGCTGCCAGGGAAGGGCTGCAAAATACTGCAAGTGTTGTGAATTCTTTGTGTTTTTGTTCTAACCAAATGAACTAATTCCCATCTCACCTGCATTGAGAAGTGTTGAATTGACACTTTTAGGTAAAGTACGCTATGAGTTTCTTCACCTTGGCAGCAAAAATCTAATCATTATTACAAACTCACAGTATAATCCTATTTAATAAAGAGGGAATATGCAAATTGACCATCATGCCGTACCAAGATGGCTGTGCCCACAGCAGAGGCAGGGATCCTGTAACACAAGATGGCTGCGCTCACAGTGGAGGCCGAGTTCCTGTAACGAGCCTTAATGAGCAATCAGCAGGGACCTGAAGCTGTGTGGCGCTGGGCCGGGCAGGGGACCTGAGGCTGCACCTCCTGCCTGGTGGGGCTTGACAGGGGACCTCAGGCCATGCCCCTCACCCCGGCGCCAGGCTGGGGGACCTCAGGCCACCCTCCCTGCCTGGCAGGGCTTGACGGGGGACCTCAGGCTGTGCTCCCCACCCAGCAGGGCTTGACGGGGGACCTCAGGCTGTGCCCCCCACCCAGAAGGGCTTGACTGGGGACCCCAGCACCGGGCTAGGTGACCCGAGGCTGCGCCACCCACCCGGTGTGGCTTGACGGGGGTGGGGCTGGCCAGGTCTGAATCTAGCCCAATGGGGGTAGGGCCAGCTGGGTCTGGGTCTCGCGTGATTTTGAGGCACACATGGGTGAGCGGGGACATGACTCTGGTTCCCATGGCGTACCCCAGACTCTGACAGGAGGAAGATTTTCATATACATTTTACTAATTTTCTTTCATCTCTGACACTTCTATTATAGAGAAAGGGCAAATAGCAATATTCAAATTTTCCTCTAATTAATTATTTTTTAATGTGCACGAATTTCATGCACCAGGTCACTAGTTAATTATTATAAAACGCAAAATACTGACTCCATTAAGAATAATAATCATGAATTGAATAACTGCTAAGTAAGAAATAATATCTAGGATGATCTCTAGATACATAATAATTTCTCCAGCAATCCTGTGAAATAAATTTTATTATAAAGTTGCTTATCTATAATAATAAAAGCATAATATGCTAATTAGACCGGACATCCTTCCAGACGTCCTTCCATCTGGACAAAGTCGCAGTGGGCGGGGGCCGAGGCAGAGGCGGCCACCACAGCACCGGGGGCCAAGGCCCTGGCATGAATTTCGTGCATTAGGACTCTAGTTATGAAATAAAGTTTTTTAAATCTAAATCATTTGCCCAAAGTTATATTGTTGGTAAGGGGCCTAACTGGGATCTGATATCTGACACAACTGTAAGGTTATATCCCATGCTCTTTCTAAATGCCCAATAAAAAGGCTTAGTCTGAGTTTACATACTTTATATGCAATACCAATGAATATTTTTGAAAAAGCAATAAGGTAAAAAACAACAAACCCAATTGATTTAAAGAAGCCAGTTGTTACTTTACAATTGTAAGACAATGTGATTAATTACACTGGGATAATCAGTATAAAACACACATATACACACATGCGCACACACACACACACCAATAATAAAAATATTTCTGTAATACTGAAAAACCAAAGAACATCAATGTTATCAAAAACCTCAGAGGCAATTTTAAGATGGGCTTAGACCTGGAGTGGTTAGATCTAATTGCTAGTTTCCAAGTCTCATTATTGTGAGATAGAATTTCTAAGCAACATATTAACTTTGTGTCAGTGGGCTTTATTTCCCCCCTCCATGTAACAATTACTAGTCTTTCCTCAACTTCTGACTTCCTAGAGAAGCAATATAGAAAGAGAAGGCATATTAAATCAACAGGTTGGAGTTTAAAAACCTGGTCCAATTCTTTCTATTTGTAACCAACGACTAGTCTCATAAATCTCAAGTTATTCTAAATCCCTCTAAACATTAGTATCTCATTTATCAGGTGGAAACAATATCTATATCTCAGATTTAAGTATGATATCCCATAGCTTTGGCATAGTAGATGTTCATAAATCTCAGTTGCTTTCTTTCTCCCTTTCTTATATCCATGTGTTCTATCTACAAACTTATTTCTGAATTTCCTAACTATAAAAATGAACTTATGCACAATAGAAAATATGGAAAACATGAAAGCAGAAGTAAAAAATATATGCATGATTCAACATTATTTGAAAACAAACATTTTTGCATGCATGCATGCTCATGCCAACACACACATACACTGTATATTCTTTTCTATAATTTTAAGTAACTCAACATATAATTACTTCACTTGCTTTAACAATGTAAGAAAATCCCAATTTTATACAGTTATGTTTAAAGACTCTAAAATATTTCATTGTCAGGATAGTCCCTAGTTTCTTTAATCATTCTTCTAGTTTAAGGTATTTGAGTTATTTCCAATTCTACATAATTGTAAAGAATCCTGCAATGAACATCTTTGCAAAAATGGCTTTTGCTGTATACTTTTGTTAATTCAGATAGAACTCAAATATTGAAGTTAAACAGTATAACATTTTTAAGACACTAGGTAGATTTGCTTAATGACTTTTCAAAAAGTTATGCCAAAATGTTTATAACAACCAAAAATATGTGAGAATGACTTTTTTCCCCCACAAAGCTATTCTATCTTTGACTGTTCTGATTTTTAAAAATATATTTTTACTGATTTCAGAGAGGAAGGGAGAGGGGGAGAGAGATAGAAACATCAATGATGAGAGAGAATCATTGATCAACTGCCTCCTACATGCCTCCTACTAAAGACTGATTTTGGAACCTGGGCATATGCCCTGACAGGGAATTGAACCAGTGACCTCCTGGTTCATAGGTCAATGAATGCTCAACCACTGAGCCACACTGGCTGGGCTGTTCTGATTTTATAATATACTAGAGGCTCAGTGCACAAAATTCGTGCACTCAGGGGTGGTCCCTCAGCCTGGCCTGCACCCTCTCGCAGTCTGGGAGCCCTCGGAGGATGAGCCCTCAGGGGATGTCCGACTGATGGCTTAGGCCCGTTCTCCATGGGGAGCAGGCCTAAGCTGGCAGTCGGACATCCTTAGCACTGCCGCAGAGGCGAGAGAGGCTCCCACCACCGCCGCTGTGCTAGCCAGCCATGAGCCCAGGTTCTGGCTGAGCAGCACTCCCCCTGTGGGAGCGCACTGACCACCAGGGGGAAGCTCCTACATTGAGCGTCTGCCCCCGGTGGTCAGTGCGCATCATAGCGACCGGTCATTCTGCTGTTTGGTCAATTTGCATATTAGCCTTTTATTTATATAGGTGATAAAATAGTAAAACATGTTATCTCATGATTTTATTATGTTTTAATTTTTATCATTATTTTATTTCATTGTAATTATGTAATTATTATACTATGTTTTTGTTATTTCTATAGATTTCACGATACATATATCACACATTTCTTTATTTTATACATTTTGCTATTGGTATTTTTATTTTTTCTTGTTGAGTTGTTCAAACTCCACATGTCCTAATTATAATAATCTGATAATATACCTGATGCATTCTGCTTGATAAAAGTATTTCATTGTTTGTTTACCTTTTAATTCTATTGGGCATTTCTAATATCATATAATTTTAAGATAAGAAAAGAAATGTATGTCTATAAAATGAAGTGGCAAAATGAATCTGAACTCGTTTTAATATAACAGAACAAAATTGGAACCCAAAGTACAGTGTGTATATGTCTGTATTGCTCTGATGAAACACACAAATCTTTGTTAATATGGTTTACTTAATGTTCACTACAAACATTTCATTATATCTATGTAAAACATATTTTTAATCTAAGAGGATATGGCCCAAAATATTGCTCTACTACAAACTGAATAAAATCTGTGGGCTGTTCTGCACATATTGCTACGAAATGCCCATTGTAGAAAGGAATCTATAAAGTAACAATGGAAGTGTCACAGTATGTTAATAGGGTTCCCCTAAGTGCTATCCTAATTCTGTACAAAATGCAATCATTTCTTATTCCCGAAGCCTGTCTATCACAGACCTCCAGAGCTAAACCCTGCTGTGCATCCTCCATAGCCCTGCTCTCCAACTGCCCTGCATGTGCCTTGCCCTGTGTGACTGCAGTCATGCCTTTCCTCGCACACCCTAGAACCTCAGCCCCACCCCTGCTTTAACCTAGCCGTCCCCAAATCTGCTTCAACTGTTCACTCCCGAAAGACACCTCTAGGCTCCTTTAGACTTGGTTATGTGAGGCCACTGTGTCCTTTCACTGAATCTTGAACTTCGAACCATGGCACTTACCACACTTTATCACCGTTTATTTGGGTCTGTCATCCCCATGAGGCAGTGGGCTGAGCAGTGGCATAGAATACCTTGAATACTCAATAGAGCTACAAAATCTAAATGACATAATGTGAATTTGACTCCACAATCCCCAAATATTTTTGTCACAAAACTGATGAAAGAGGATGCTGTGGTTCACTGTCTTACCTTTTCTCTTTTGGGACGATTGGAAGATCAGTAATTATAAGCTATAGATAATGAGTAAGGGGGAAAGTACACAGAATTTATAAACTGTAAATTCAAATACAGAATGAAAATGAATCCGTGTGCTTTCTTACTGAGGCGACACCTTGATGAACACTACAGTGGTGACAACAGCTCTGTTAGCAGCAGCTCTGTTAGAAGATTAAGCACCCTCTAATGAACTCGGCTAGGAGCTGTGACAAGCACTAGGCAGGTGGAAGTCACCCGAGAGGTCCATGTTGTCCTATGTATTTTCCAGTGACAGGATTTCTGCCAGTTTTGTTAGGTTTGTGTTCCCAACAGAACTTAGCTGAAATCAGATCTTGATGAAAGTCGGAGAAGCTATTACACTGAGCTATTGGACAGCATCACTTAAAATGGTCTGGCTGTTTAAAGGAGTGTATGTTCAGGCACTTGGAGACTCTGCCCATTCAGAAGGGTTGAGCTGATTATAGAGCTTGCTTGACTGAATATGAATCTGTACAATAAAATAATACAAAGGTACTTGTACTATGTCTTTGCAATATAATTATTATTTTGACCCGAACTTGTGTCAAAGCAAAATAAGTCCAGTCAAACTGTTTTTGTGGCACAAATTAACTTGATTCTAAAGCATTACGGAGTTTTTACCAAAACCAAATCTTATTACATGCTGAATAGAAGACGTCCTCCCAATTTGCTAAGTGACATCTTTCTCTCCCTCTCTGAAGAGCAATATCATTATTCTGATATTAAATTTTTCTTATTCCTACAAGATAGAATATTTTTAGTTTAGATATACATTCAGAATGATTATGGATTTCATTTAATTGAGTAAATTAATAAGGAGCCATTTCAAAATAAAAAAAACCCTAATCATTTGTTTTAGATATAATTTCAACTGTTATTAAACACTAGAGGCCCTGGGCATGAAATTTGTGCACGGGGGACGGGGGGGGGGGGGTGGTTCCCTCAGCCCAGCCTGCACCCTCTCCAATCCAGGACCCCTCCGGAGATGTCCGACTGCCAGTTTAGGCCCAACCCCACCTGCAGGGATTGGGCCTAAACCACCAGTCAGACATCCCTTTCGCAATCCGGGACCACTGGCTCCTAACCGCTCACCTGCCTGATCACCCCTAACTACTCTCCCCTGCTGGCCTGATTGCCCCTCACTGCTCTCCCCTGCCAGTCTGATCGTTCTTAACCGCCTTTGCCTCACCCCTGCCACCGTGGCTTTGTCCAGAAGGACGTCCGGAAGATGTCCAGTCTATCCAGTCTAATTAGCATATTAACTTTTTATTAATATAGATTAGACTTATATATTTATCTTGGCACTTAAAATTTCTACTTTGTATTTCAATTCTGTTACAAATTTTTATCTCCTTACTGAGCTATACACCTTTGAAAACTCAATGTTATAGCCTGTATTCAATTACCATTTTTTAAAAAATTATTAGATGAAGAAATGCATGAGTAAATGAATGAACGAATGAACACTGCTAATTTTTGCTCACTTCCAATCCAGCTCTAAATAACCCCAACTGCACAGATAAAATACACGTGACACATTCACTCATTATATGAGAGGAGTGAAGTACCTGAGGCCAACTTATAAGTTTCTTTATTGAACGATGGTAGAAAAAGCTACTAGAACAGTAAAAATAGAAGAATGAACAATTTGGGTTGGTGAATGTTTGTTGCCTAATATGCTGAATATGGGCTAGCTATTGATGTTTAGAGAAATATAAGCTACTGAATAAACAGTTGACTAGCAGAGATCGCATTCATGTATTAAAGCAGTTTAGTGAGATCAAGTTAGTGTGCCTACTCGTGTCAGGCTGAGCCTTCCCATATAAGGCCCCCGAAATCATTTGGTCTGGCCCTGCCAAAGCATTAGGGGTGAGGTAATTAAATGTTTGCCCAAATATAGCAGGTTAATTTTTAAGCTGATAATTGTATATGGCCCGAGAATGATGTTATAAATACCCAAATGGCCCTTTGCAGAAATACGGTTCCCCACCTCTATTGTAGAATGTCCTGCCTACTGGATCTTCTTCATATTGCTTCAGATTCATGGTCATAGACATGGATATAAGCATATTGCTTATCTATATTTTAACAAATTGAGTGTATTTTGAAACAAAGTGCTGAACATACATCAATTCTTATTAAAATCTATCTGATTTGATTTGATGAATCATGCTTGGTTGCTATAATATTTTAGGTCCTAATTCTGGATGTGGTCTATAAATTTTATAAATAAACACTAAATGTTTTTATCTATGAAATATATAAAATGCTGTGATGAGAAAAGAGTCTCTCCATTACACAATATCTTTCAGCCTGGTGACCCTTTTTATCAGGGACTATGTTTTATTCCAGATTTAATACATCTTCCTACGTCTTTGTTCAGAAAGAATAAAAGTTTTATCAAAGAAAAAATGTGGTTATTTGAATAGGACATGTACAAGTAGTACAATATGATAAACATCAACATCTTTTTTCAGCATTCAAAATTATGTATTTAATAACTTGGCTAGGGCCTGTCATCAATTTAGTTAATATGCATTTCTTATCTCCTCAAGTAATTTATAAACTTAAAAAAATACATGTTTCTGGATTAGTTTAATTTTTTTCACCAAGACTACTAAGTACCAATGCCCTGCATAAAGTAAGAATCAAAGAATAAACTTTACATAAATGAACTTTATAAAGCCTAGATTTAACAAATGAAATAAATGGTGGTAATAACCCTACATTACAAGATGATATGGGATTTCCTTGTTTGTGTGAATAAACAAAAAAATGCAATGACCCTTCGATTTATTTTTTAACATAGATAAATATTGTAATACAATGGCTTGATACCATTGTAATAACCTGGTTATTATTTAACAGGGAAGGAGTAAAGGGAAGATTAGATACTGTAGGCATGCCATTTATACAGCTTTGCTAGTAAGCTGCAATTTAACACTCTCCAAGTCAGTTGCCCGCTGAACCATGGGGAAAGGGACTGGACAAAGGCAATTGGGAGGCATGTCCAGGAAGATGCTTATCTGTCCATCACACATGGGAACAAGTCAGTGGCCTCAATAAGCGTGGCCACTGCAAGGACACAAAACCTGAATATTTAAACTCCTAGTCAAAGGGAGTTCACTCCCTTCTCTCTCTCTCTCTCTCTCTCTCTCTCTCTCTCTCTCTCTCTCTCTCTCTCTCTCTCTCTTACTGTTTGCCCTTGACTCCTGGCTCCCCTGCATTTGTCCATGTGGCTCATGGCCATATGGGACCCACACATTAGACTGATGGACTGCATCTAGCCTGATGCTGTATTGGACCCGGCTGCAAGACGGAGTGGACACTTTGGACACTGGCCCCATTTCTGCTTTTGCTGAATCCAAGTCTGGGTTAAGAGACATGGAACTTTGAAACCCGAAGAATGTAACTCCACGCAGATAAAGTCCTTTACCACATCTCATTCTCTTGTGGGGGTCTCTGACAATACTTGTCTCATTGGTGCCCCCAAAACCCTACTCCCAGGAGAGACTGGGCAATTTGACACATTTATTTCTCCGGTAACAAGTTTTTCATTTTAATGTACAACTACTAAAACTTCCACTGTTAAAACATGTGCATTTGTCCATCCCATAAAGACAGTACTTATTTAAATGTTAACTTAAACCTGAAAATATGTGACATCATCATTCCAAATATATATTTAATGTATTTTGGTAGCAACAGTGAAAACTCACAAACCTCCCATCTGCATGTCCTCAGAAGAACATATAAAACTCATCCGTGGATTAAAGTTTCCTTCAGTGTAGTTTCTAGGAAACCATTCATAAAATCACAGCTGCAGCTAATTTTCATTTGTATGGATTTCACATTTGTTAGAAAAAGAGAAGAGGGATCACACTATTTTTGAAAGCCATGCACAAAAAAAGTAAATTATATCATCTTAAGCATACAGATCTTAATCATCCACAGAGTGGCAACTCATTATCCCTCTTCTCAAGTAAAACTCTGCTACGTACTTGCATTCCATAATGGTCCATTATAGCTCTCTACTTCACTGGCCTAATTTTGGAAAGTCCCTTCGTATTCTGGGATATGCATGTCTGTCAGAATTTTATGCCCGATTTCCTGGTTAGGCATTACAATGGAGAATTGATCAGGGAACAATAATGGACAACTAATCAACCCAGGATCAAAGAGTAAAAAATATATCATGTTCCTATTGATTACACATCTAATTTCACGTGAAACACGAAAAATGAAACCATACGAGGATTTTTAGTAAAATCTGCTCTTTTTTGGTTTCATGAAGAATTATGTTCATAAGTTCAAGTATAGATAAAAATGAATGATGTTTCAAGATACTAATAGAACTCTCAAATGTCACCAAAGAAATTACATAGTTGAACAATTGGAGAGTATTATAAAGTAATAGAAAGTTGATGATGGGTAAAAGTTATTTTATTTTTTTTAAAAATGGTAAAATACTGCTTTACAAAGGACACTGTTGATTTAGATAATAGTATCATGATATGAAATTTAATTATTTAAGGATATTTATTTTAACATATATCCTTTTCAACAGTGGTACCTATTTCTGGTAATTATCAATTTGCTTTTTTATCTGTACAATTTAGAAACTATGGAGGATGACTGTATAAAAAATGTATAATACCCCACCATGAAAAGCCAAAATGGTTATTGGAAAACCCCCACAAATTTATGATAATAATTTAGTGAACATTTTTCAACAAATGATTGTTTTTCAATTACATATGAGGTACAAAAGTCTGGTTATTTTTAAAAAGTAATTTTATATTATTCCTAAGTAGCTAAAAAGGTAACTGATTATGAAACATAAAGTCATTGGTTTTATATTAATACACATCCAAATCCCAAAATGATTTTAAAATATTCACACAAGTGACCACTGATTTGCTCTCTCTCAGAGCAAATCTTCAAGAGAAATCCACGAACAAGGAAGTGGTTAACACTCAAATTTTGTAACTGAGCTTCAGCTAGGAGAAAGGCTGGTCTATAAATAACTTCTGTAGTGAAATCTATCACATTTCTCCAAAGAACTGCCAAGCCTTCATTAAATCTGCCTTCTCTGTTAACTTCAGTGGCGGTATATTCCCTTTAATGTCTGAGCAGTACTCCCATCTCAAACTGTGAATTTAAAAAGTTGCTGTTGTTGACACCCTTTAGCTTTAAAAAAAAAAAAAAGCAGCAATGAACTCAAATAATATGACATTCAACTAATTTAACAGTGTTTTATTTCAACGGACAATTTTATTTCAACATTGTCCCTTTGCAATGTTGCAATGCCTTACAAATATGCAATCCAAACACTACCATGTCCATACTATTACTTTATGTAATATAATCCAGTAAAATCCTTGAAACGTATTTCTTGCGTAAACTGACAGATTTCCATGACAATGATATCATCGCTGCATTTAATTTTGTACTAGAAATGTCATGTCTGAAACAATTTTTATTTATCAGCTTTTTGCTTGAAAGGGAGAACTGAAGGAAAGACAGAGCAGGATTTGATGTCTTAAATAGGTTCTTACTTTTGGGTATCCATGTTCATATTGTGATTGTTCCATTTTAGCAAAAATCCTGCTAAATCAGTTTTGTCAGAATTCCCCACCATATCGGTCACTGTCAGTATTTTACCCAAGTCCTCATCTCTCCCCATCTCCTAGGCCAGTGGTCGGTAAACTCATTAGTCAACAGAGCCAAATATCAACAGTACAACGATTGATATTTCTTTTGAGAGCCAAATTTTTTAAACTTAAACTTCTTCTAACGCCACTTCTTCAAAATAGACTCGCCCAGGCTGTGGTATTTTGTGGAAGAGCCACACTCAAGGGCCAAAGAGCTGCATGTGGCTCGCGAGCCGCCGTTTGCCGACCACGGGCCTAGGTGATGTCTGATCACCCTGGCCCGCTTTCAGCAAGAGTCCTGTTAGGTCAGTTCAGCCAGAACTCCCCACTACCCCTGAGGTTTCCTCTTAGTAATTTTCCCCCATTGACTCTTGCCTGGCTCTCTCACTCTATATCCTCATTAATCCTTGTTGGCTTAGTTGTTGAGCCCCATCTGTCCCCCGCATGGAAAAACCTCATTTGGGTACCCCCTTACACCTATGGCCATATTCCTCTTGAAGAAAGTCTGCCTTAATGCTTTAACGAGTGTCGTGACTATTGTTTCTTTAATACTAAGTATATATTTTATAGGTTTATCCTCAAAATTTGTACCTATGAAGAGATGTTAAAGAGAGGTGATTTTGGTTCATATAAGAATAAATGTATTTTATAGGACATAATGTATATGAACAATGAAAGGCACTGTAAATGCAGATCTTCTTAATAGCTGGTATAGACAAACATAGTGGAATATAGACTTAATTAATAGAAGATCAGATGAGAATGATAAAATTAATCACAAAGATATGTCTGGAAGTACCCTGCAACTACCCTAACTTTAAGAATGGCAAGGGAGAAATATTGTCACTTATGTTTGACACCTCTGCTTTTTCCCACTTACCTCAAATTCTTACTGGACCCCAACATCACAGATAGTTATAGGACCCCCAGCCTACCCCTGATTTTACCTTTTCCTACTCCACCTAATAGCTCATGGCACCTGTGCCCAGCAGAGCCCAGACAGGAAAAGAGAAGTCTGCAGTTCGGAAGGACTGAACGAGCAGTTATTGCTTATCATCAGTAACAGACAGGCCCACTGAAATATGAAATAGGCTCCCTCATGAAAGCGTGACTCTCAGGCAGTGAGTGTGCAAAACAAGTAATTAGAGGTCAGAGATGTAAAGGAGGCTCTCAAGTTAGGAGGAACGTTGAACTGGAAGACCCCTAAATTCCCTTGCAATTGTAATATCCTTGTCTCATGACTTGGATAAGATGTAATACAGAAGGCTCTTATTAATCAAATGTAATACTGCCTTGTTCACAGACTTTGAACCTAATGGAATTCAGGTTTGTCCTAGGAGGAAGGGTCTCAGCCCAGGGCAACCATATTGCTCTTTTTCCTGCAGAGACAGCATCTAGCAGATCTCAAAACCTGGTTAAACACAATAAAGAAAAGCTACTTCACTGGACACCCCATAACCTAATCCGCCCTGAGGGGATGCAGAACAATCCTTAGGCAACCAGCAGGAAACCTAAAAGTCCAGTAAAATAGGGCAAGGAGCTGTTAAATTGCCCATGAGTACGCAGTGTGCATTTGTTAAGGCTAATTTGACCTTAAACTGTGGTCCTCTTGTCTGACAAACTGTTTAACATGTGCATGAGCAGCTCAGATCATCCATAACATTTAGCCTTTTTTCTAAGTCTAACAGAGACTCAGAGATGGGGATAGAGAGCAGACATACAAAATAAAGATTTCTTTAAAACTATTTTTTTTACAGTTTTATAGCTGTTTTAATGAAGCTACTTTAAAATGTTCCTAAGACAAAACACCCACATCAAAACACTCTGGTGTGAAAAAACACATGTTGATAATCACTTTCCTTAAAACCTTGCAAAATGTTCATTTAGGAAATTCTGAAATTCTCATTTTTTCTTAAAGGCACAGTAGAAAATTTCAGAAACATTTCTATAACCATGTAACTAATCTTGGCTTATTTGATTCAGACTTTTGAATTTTTCTTCTCCTACGTCCAGAAGTTCAAGCAATTTTATCTTTTTAAATTACATTTGACCCTAGAACAACACAGATGAGCCAACCCACACACAGGTGAAAATCTACCTATAATTTTTGACTCCCCAAAAACTTCCCTACTGTTGACTGGAAGCCTTCCTAATAACCTAAAGAGCTGATTAACACATAGTTTACATGTTCTAAGTAATATACACTGTATTCTTATAATAAAGAAAGCTAAAAAAGAAGAGAAAATATATTTACAGTGGTTATTGAAAAAAAAAAATCCACATCAAAGTGGACCCGCACAGTTCAAAACTGTATTTTCAAGGGTCAACCATGCTAATGAGTACACTGGCTATTTTTAAAATCCAAACAGCTAATCTCCTGTGCTTCTGCAGAAACCCTAACTCAAATCTTTAGGTGACTTCTCTTCATTAACATTATTTCCAAGAAACTCTGGATGTCAGCACAGAAAGTGAGGACCTTTGATAATGTTCCATTTTTTTTTCTCAAACTAAAATGACCACTGTTCTCTGTCTACAGCTCAATATCCTTTCTCAATCCCTTCATTGTATGTATCTCCCCATGACTGTATGTAAACTTCTAAAGACCCTTTACTTCTCTCATACAAAATCCATTGAATTGCACTGTTCATTCCTTTACTCCCCTAGTTTCCTTTCCCAGTCTTTTCTATGGATTGCCCACTGGCAGATCAAGTTCATCGTTGGAGATCACATCTCTACTTAATAATTGCATGTCTAAATTGCAATTGGACTCATCTCTCAAGCTTTCTTTCTACACACTCTGGACATGTATCTTCCTCACCCCTCTCCCCATAGACTTACCACAACCTCTAATGTCATGGAGAGTCCAAAGCCTTGTTTGTTTTAACCACCATTAAGGTAAAAATAGCAAATTCCTCTAACATTTCCCAATGAAGTGATGTTCCCTTTTGGGGTTTGGAAATTTTTTTGTGTTTTTGTTCTTAGTTTGCTTTTTCTTCTCTTTCTGTTTCTTCAATATGATACACCTTGATCTGACAACCCAAAATTCTCTAAGGTCCTCATTATTAAACCACTTACATTTTCAGTAGTAAAAAAAAAAAAAAGCAGCTTTTACATCTTTGTTAGAAAATGGGGCACCTGGAAAATTCTAACTTGGAAATGACTATGTGGCGTTGTTCATGGCTCATGGCTAAAGCAGAGGGTCTTCGGAATCTTGGCCCTGAACTGGACACTGGGCTCAGAGCACAATCACTACAGACTCCGGCGAAGGTGCCCTGGCACTGTGGTCAGTCGAAGCCTGCTGAAAGGCTGGCACAATTGGGAAAAACAAGTGGCCTCCAAGTCTTGCTCAGGATGGCAGTTAAGTAATCTACCTTTCAATAAAGCGTAACACTATCATCTTTCTTCTAGCCTGTCTGCATGGAAAAATCAAGCAGGCACAACGTCATCATGAGAGCAGTGATAACCTGATACTCATATGAAAATCTGTTTAGGGATAAAGTATCCAATGTCTAGATCATTCCCACAGAATGTGAGGTTTCAGCAACCGCTAAAAGGAAAGTGAAAGTAATAAACATAAAGTGTCTGAAAGATTAAATGAGATACAACCGCATAAATAAAAGGCTTTTTTTTTTTTTCCAGAATGCACTCTTCCTCCAAATGATCTACAATGAGATAGATAAATAGCTGTTAGGATGATTTATTCTATTAGGAGGATAGGCTATATGATGTCAACAACAACTTGTTGAGTTTATAATCATAATAACAGCATGCCACACAAGAAACACTGAGATATTAAATTTTATTGGGTAATTTACTGAGGCATGAATGCTTATAATTCCTAAGTGGTCATATTTCATAGCTATCCATTATATAACCAATTGCAAATATGCATTTATAAGTAGGTGGGGGCCATTGTATCTTTTGTCAAAAACTAACACAATTTTGAAAAGTGAAAGTAAGCACTAAAAAAAATAAAAATTATCATTTTTTGAAATATGTATATCCTGACAATGATTTAATTTTATTGTATTGATGAAACTAAAAATAGTCCTATCAAATTATTTTCAAAGTAAAATTATTTCTAACAAATAAAAATAATGCATGTATACTAATTTAAGAAATTAAGTGTGTCTAACATTTAAAAATTAAGTAGAATAATAATTCTTGATACATACCTATATACTTTAATAAATTTCTGTATCTAAGTCTAACATTGTTTAGCTAGTATAAATCTGAAGACTTTTAATATAGTCATATTGATTTTTTTATATTTTCTTCAACAGTTCATTTTATGTTAGCAAAAATGACATTGCTTCACATTTTCATTAACTTTTCTCAATAGATTACTAATTTTTTTAATTGAGAAAAAATATCTTTTCTTGTAGTAAGTATCCGCTAATCTCATATCAAATTCTGGTAACTTCAAGATATTCTGAATTTTGCATATCAAAATGTGTTATTCTTTCAGCCCAAATATTTGTGCAAGTCACATCTTTCTGCCTCTACTCAGAGTGCCTTTAACAAATATTTTTCAAAGAGAAAGCATGTCAAATTAGTTGCCTATTAATTATTCTTGTGAGTGTTTCACCAAATTTATATGTTTTGCAATCTTAGGCCTTCTCATTTTTATTCCACTCTGGTAGGAAAAACAAACAACTTGATCTAAATAAACAAAGGAATTCCATCCAGTTAGTCACGCAGAGCAAGATATTCCAAAGCTTCTGAGCTATCAGTTTTTAATTTGTTTAGTTATCCTTGATTTTTATAGAAACATCTTAATGTGTTTCTCTTCACAAGCTTTATTTTTAATAGTTTTTTATTAATTAAAAGTTTCCCATCTGATTTTTGGAAAATCATTTGTTCAATAATTTCATTAAAATTTCCAATTTTAACCAAAATGCAAGCAAAATTTAGAGAAAGCATACTAGCAAAAAGTGAAATACCCTTGCAGCACACTTAAGCTGATTAATAAGTGATTCTTCAAAGGCTAACATATTTTGTAAACCATACTTCTCGTGGGTAGCAAAAGAGAAAATGTGCATTACCAAGATGAAATATATACTTTTATATTTAATACTGCATTCATCACTATTGTTTAATAAAGAATTTCACAGGGCTTTGTCCCAGGTTCTTGGGAGGGAACCTGAGTAATAGAAGGGTCTTCGTTATTTATGAGCCCTTTTGATGACACCTGAGTCTATACTAAGGAGATTACTCAGGGTGGGCCCAGATCACTAGAAAGAACTAGAAGATTAGACCTCCAGGGAGGCTTAGGGAGCTAGAAATTGAGTTCAATCATGTGGCTGTGAGTCAGTATTTCAATAATCCGTGCCTTCATGATGAAACCTCCGTAAAAATTTGGACAGCGAAACTTCCTGGTTGTGAACACATCAATGTCCCTGGAGGGAGCGGCATGCTGATGCATGGGGAGAGGGCAGGGAAGTTCTATGTTTGAGACTACCAGACCTTCCGCTGTGTGTTTCTTCATTTAGCTGGGCCTGGTCCTCATCCTTTGTAATAAAACTGCAATCATAACTATAGAGCTTTCTTGAATTATTTGAGTAATTCTAATGAATTATCAAATCTGATGGGAGTCATGAGAACACCAGGATTTGTGTCCAGTTGGTCAGAATTGCAGAAGAGCAATCAGGAGATTAGCCAAACTAGTGAATATCATCTAAAGTGGCATCATTCCTGTGGGTCCCACATCCTTAAACAGATAGCATCTGACACCACACCAGGTGGTCAGTGTATTGAAGGGTATACCCAATAGCATGCATTTTGTGGTTTTCTTATTTTATTATTCTCTGTTTGTATATATGTCCCAGCCTCCTAATCTACCAGAGTATGTTTCCCAAGCCCCTTACTCTAAACATCCATCAGCAGAACAATATCAGAGAAGAGGTCTTGGGAAAGCACGTTGACTTACAATTCACACACACACACACACACACACACACACTACAATGAAAAGCTGTGAATAAATATCTAGGTAAAAATAACAGCCAGGAAGGTAATTCCTTGAGGAAACCTGGGATTTAGAATATTAAGGAAGTGAGAATTGTCAACGTGAAAGTGATAAACAGACCGAAGGAGAAGTGCTACATTTCCTTTAGGCAGATCACTGCTGAGTAAAATAGCTTAATGAAAAACCACCTTGAATAGATCATACTTCATGAAAATTAACGATTTCCTAATGCCAGTGCTGATATATTATTTTCTGAATGGACAAATAATAACAGGCAACATTAATTTGATTAAACAAAATATATAAGGTATGTGATGGACCATCTACCACTAGAATTTGAAAATAGGAAGGATATCTATAATAATAAAAGCATAATATGCAAATCTTCCAAAAGGCCAAACAGCGGAACGACCGTCCGGGCATCCTTCTGGACAACTTTCTGACAACCTCTGGACGAAGCTGGGGCTGGGAGGGCCAAGGCAGCCAGGACTGCGAAGGCCTACTCTTGCACAAATTTCATGCATAGGGCCTCTAGTACTACATCCTATCTAATAAAGAGGGAATATGCTAATTGACTGTCACGCCCTCACAAAGGTAGCAGCACGCACAGTCAATAAAGAGGGAATGTAATAATTGACTGCCACACCCTCACAAGATGGCAGTACCCACAGCCACAAGATGGTGGTGCCCAGTCCCCTCAGCCTCACCTCATCCAGCCAGAGTTCCCCAGTCCCCTCAGCCCTACCTCATCCAGCCTCAGTCTCCCAGTCCCCTCAGCCCCGCCTCATCCAGCCTCAGTCCCCCAGTCCCCTCAGCCCTGCAGGGGAAGGCAGGGGAAGGCAGTTGGGGGCAATCACGCTGAGAGGAGAGGGCAGTTGGAGGTGATCTGGCTGGAAGGGGAGGGCAGTTTGGGACGATCATGCTGGCAGGGGAGCAGTTGGGCGTCAATCAGGCTAGCAGGGGAATGGTCAGGGGGCTATCAGCCTGGCAGGCAGAGTGGTTAGGGGCAATCAGGCAGGCAGGCAGGCAAGTGGTTAGATAGGGATGTCCAACTGCCGGTTTAGACATCCCCTGGCAGTCAGACATCCCCCAAGGGGTCCCAGATTGGAAGGGTGCAGGCTGGGCTGAGGGATACCCCCCCCCCGGTGCATGAATTTTGTGCACAGGGCCTCTAGTAATAGCATAATATTAAATAGAAAAATACTATACTGTGACATAGTTTCCGCTTCACAGACACAAAATAATAGAATACATTTTAAGTATGTTGATGTCTTTTCTTTAAACAATCCCTTAATCAACCCAGTGTGAAAATTAAATATGTGAAAATTAAATCAACATATGTGAAAATTAAATTCATGTAGTGAACTGTATTGTAGAATCCCAATATCACTTCACTTTTCAGTTGAACAGATGTTGAAAGTAATACAAGTTTTACATTGGAATTCCTACATTTAGAGGAGTCAAACTTAAGTATTCTCAAATTAAGAAATTAAGAGAATATAAGTTTTTCCAATAACATTTCACATTGATTCATAAACAAAATTTGAAAATGTCAAAATTAGTCAAGCACTCTTTGAAAAAAAACACACTTGTTTATTAACATTCATGCCGAAACCGGTTTGGCTCAGTGGATAGAGCGTCGGCCTGCGGACTCAAGGGTCCCAGGTTCGATTCCGGTCAAGGGCATGTACCTTGGTTGCGGGCACATCCCCAGTAGGGGGTGTGCAAGAGGCAGCTGATGTATGTTTCTCTCTCATTGATGTTTCTAACTTTCTATCCCTCTCTCTTCCTCTCTGTAAAAAATCAATAAAATATATTTTAAAAAAAACATTCATCATACGCCAGATATGTTTTATAATATGTCTGATAATCATTATCTCTAATCCTACTAATAATCCTGCAAGGTAAGCATTTTGACCTCTATTTTACAGATGAAAAATGTCAAAACTCAAGTGAACCACTCTAGCCAGGCAAAGTTAGTCCAATTTAGCTTTGGTACCACATGTTCTTCCAACTATGCCTATGAGTTAGAACAGCTTTTTAAGTGCTAATGTACAAAGACATGGCACCTAGGTTTTCCCTGTATTGGTCTTACCACTGTGTATCTTTGACCATTTGAATCCTTAGACCAATCATATATGTAGTAAAATTCTTCTTATCTGACAAAAGATAACTTGTTGATTAATCAAAACTTAACCCTCAGTTCCTTTCATTTTAGTCTGTTCCACAAAGACATTTTACTTTATTTTTAGTATATTTTTATTAATTTCAGAGAGGAAGAGAGAGGGAGATAGAAACATCAATGACGAGAGAGAATCATTGAGAAGCTGCCTCCTGCACACCCCCTACTGGGGATCGAGCCCACAACCAGGGCACATGCCCTGACCGGGCATTGAACCAGTGACTTCCTGGTTCATAGATTTATGTGCAACCACGAAGCCACGCCGGCTGGGCTCCATAAAGACATTTTAAATAACTAATGCCATTCTGGTTCCTGGCAAATGCCTCTCCCACTTAGCATAAGCAATTTGAACAGGAAAATTAAGTGCGATCAATCGTCAGAAATTCTCACTTCCAAATCCAGCACCTAGCCAATGCCTATCATGTCACATAAAAAAGTCAACATGTGTTTTAGAGTGTGTTCTTAAAATAGTAACTAATTATGATCTGACTATACATCCTTTAAGCTGGTTTCATTTTATAAAATAAAATATGCCAAGCATTCTCTTCATTTTTATATAAAGGATCATATTTCACAGATAATCTCATTTCAAAATAAGCATTCCATAATTACCAGTAGTGAAGAATATGAGATGACAAAAAAAGAAATAATCTCAAATAAACAAGGGACAGGTGGCCTCCTGAGTTACCTCTGTTATTAATCTATATCAGAAGGAAGAGACAAGGAAGAAAAACATAAAGGGATTTGTAAAGCACACTGCAGCCACATATTTGTATTTGGTAAGCGCTTCCTTTCTTTCTCTGCCCTGTAAACTAAAAATACCTTATAAAATAGCCCAGAGTAATTATCTTGTCAGAAGAATCTTCTGTGTATTGTAGTGAAATTGAACTGAAGCTAAATTCATCATGGGAAGAAGATATCAGAGAAAAGGCAAAGAAAAGTTACATTAAAATTAAACTGTCAGATTTGAAGGCTCATCCAATGGATCTGACCAACAAACTCAGGAGTTATGATACGCAGAAATGAAATTCTCTTTTCATCCCTGGAATCCTCCGCTGTCCCTAATGTTCTCTCCAGGGAGTGATAGCAAATTCATTTTAGCTTTTCTTATCTGCAGAAACCATGGGAGCCATGAATGGAGGAAGCGTCACCATTAAGCTGACAACAACTTCCCCACCGTACAGCAGGACTTACTCATCCCGTAGCCTTGGGTGGCCTCAAAAAGCTAACCCACACAAGAGAAATGATTTCTGCATAGAATACACTGTGTGCATATTGATGTCTGTTCTACCATCCCTAAGCAATGCTGGATGCAGAAGACTGTTTCCTTGAGGAGTAATTGTGCTTGCACAGTAATCAACCTGTGAGATTGTTAAGGAGTTATAAAAACAGTAAATAAGCATTTAATTAATTAAGATCGCTCGGTTTAAGGATTATCATATGTAAGTGATTTAAAGCCTTGAGTCAAGATTAGTTTGAAAAATGCTGTCATTCTGGAAACAAAATAAAATTTAATTGCATGCTCACTCTAACTTGGTGCAGTGGTGTAATGGGTGGTGTATAAGCGGGGGGTTGTGGGGCGGGGGGGACCTAAAGGATGCTGTTTCTCTGTGGTTCTATTGAACTGAGTAGCTCTCTCACAGCAGGTCAATGTTATTCTCTCTCCCACAGAAACCAGCATTTGTTCTATCATCCTAACGGTGGAATTGCTCACTTGTCCTCATCTCTATTATTCGGAGATTCTATGAGTGCTGACCAGTATACTACTACCTTGATTGTACACATCTATGACCTCCTTTCATAACAAACTGTCTCCCTTTTAGGAATAAAATAGGTGTAATAACTTAATTTGGGGAAGGTAATTCCATTTTAAGTAAACACACTATTTTGACATTATTCTCCTACATTTATGAAGTCTGAATGTTAATACTCAAATACTTGCTTTTCATCACTCAATAATTTCTGCTACTAGGTAGTTCAGTATTTCAGTATACAAAATGTTCCCACTTAAAGCATACAGTGAAGTCACAAGTATATTACCATATATCCTAAATTATTAAATTTTGCAATAAGTGTCTAATAGCTATGTGTCCAAGGGCAACCACAGATTTATAAATCAAAATCCAAACTACAAAAGGATATACTGGCACAATACTAATCAGTAATCACAAAATAGGCATTGATAGTAATTTTTCACAAAGAGAAAAGTAAAGAAAGAAAAAAAGAAGACAACTGAAGCAGACAAAAATAAAACATTTTTGACTACAGGTCCCATGCCTTAGTGGGAAGCCATCAACATGGTTTTCTCTAAGATTAGCCTTCTGCGCTCTGCGATGGGTTTCTCCCTATGAGGGAGAATGCCTGAGCAAGAACCCTCAGGGGGCTTCTTGTTCAACTAATAATAGGAGCTTTATAAAATCAGAAAGCCTTTAAATAAGGAAAATTCAGTATTGGGGTGAGATACACACAGGCAGTAAAAGTGTCCATCTGCCCCCCTCATTTTTGTTTTTTCTCTGGCACAGGTTGAAAATAACAAAGAACTCAGGCCCACCTTGCAGAGGAATTGAATGGCTCGATATTTGTATACTTGAAGATCATGAAATGTTTCAGAATTTAATAATATTGTCCCTAATTCATAAGGGAAGTTCACTTAATTGCTTTTGAAATTACATGTGGTGTACAAAAGAATTAAGACAATGAAGAGGAACTAATTGCATCAAAATGGAATTAAGTCATATTGAGTTGAAATGTGCTCATCTGCCTGACTTACAAAATTTTCTTCCTCTCTTTGGGTCTTCCTCTCTTGGTAGCTCCCTTCTCTCTTCCACAATTACTCAACACCTGCTATGTGCCAGAAACTGTCCTTGGCTCTGCGAACACACGGTAAAGTCAAGTAAAGAATGCTCCTTTCTCATATAAAGGAATGGAGAAGACTGGGAATGAAACAGTGTCTTGCAGCATGAAATGCTGTGCTGAGTATCTGGAAAAATGAAGGGTGTGTGGGAGCAGAGAGCAGGGTCGCTCTGAGCATCTTCAGAACTGAATGTTGGCACACAGACCTAAATCTGAAGGATTAGCAGAGGTTATCTAAACACGGAGGATAAGGGAGAAGAGGGTATTTATTTTCGGCCAAAAGAAAGTGTAAAAAGCATGATGACAAAAAAGAACACAGTTTCTCAAAAAGATTGGATTGGGAAAAAATGTTCTGTGGGAAATATCGATGGAACAAGAGTTCAGCTAGCCCAGTGCCTTGTCACCCAAATGAGGGTGAAATTGAGTGCTAATTCTGAACCCCACCAGCACAGCCATTTTTATTGTCCTTGGCATGCCTTAAAAAGAACCTTGGATTTGACTTCAGCCTTCTCGGCATGAATTTTAAAAGTCTGGTCCACTTGGCTAGCATTTCAATTCTGACTATGTGTTTAAATTGATACCATTGTTATTATACTTTCAAATGTCCAATAAGATATTTTTACTTTCATCATTTTCAAGAGAAAATGATGATGGTATTTCACATGTTCACTAAGAGACTTGCCCAAAATTACATTGTCCATAAAGACATAAAAACAGTATTAACTTCATCTGTGATAGGTCTTTCTTTCTACTATACTTATGTGTAGCCAGGGTTTTTTTATTTATTTTTTTGTTATTTCTACTATTTTACTTATAATTGTTATTTGTACATTGAGAGATATCAAAGGTCATTTTATTCTTCTTGAGTTAATTTTATATCAGATTTTTTTTTTTTGCAAAATAACATTTTGAACAAAGCTTTCTTCCCCAAAATATTTTAATAAACAGGATTGTATCATGTACACAATCCATTCTTCCCTAGATGGTCCAGGAAAGGTACATGGCCTTCATTCCACATTCATATTTTTAGAATTATAAAGAACAAAAGCTGGAAAAAGTTTAGTAAATTGGACCAAAATAGTACTGGTCACAAAATGACTCTCCATGCCTCAGTTTCTTCATCATTTAATAGGCAAACTAATAGTGTCTGACTCTATTACTGGGATAATTAAATTATTTCATAGGTGTAGTTTAGAAGACTTTCTGGCACAGAGTAAGCACTTATTAAATGTTACTAATTGTTTTGTTAGTATTAGTTTTTCAAACTAGTCATATTAAGTACTCAACTGTCCACTATATTGGTAAGCAAAACATAAAAACTTTTAAAACTCCATCACATTTTAAAGTATGCTCCAAATTCTTAGAGACCTTGTGACAAAGAATTCTTTATTTAAAGCATTAAGTTCATCTTCTTAAGATGCTTTATTTTTCAATTATATAATTCTGAAGCTTTTGCCCATGTGGAAAGATAGATTTATATTGTAAAACATTACTTTGGAACTTCAGGGATGTTAAGACTATGACCTACGGCTGGATGTCTGTTTGAAATGCGACACTCCAAGACTTCTGTGAGGTCACTCTCTGAAACTTCAGTGCACAACATTTACCATGTGTAGCGTTACATTTGATATATTTATTTGATTAAATATCCCATTTTTGTTATGGTTGTTAATATTTTACAACTGAAATAAAAACCACTTGTGCCCTGGACGGTTTGCTCAGTAGTTAGAACATTGGCACAAGTACTGAAGGGTCTCCTGTTGGATTCTAGGTCAAGGGCAAGTGCTGAGTTTCAGTTTGATCCTGGCTTCCTGGTCAGGGCACGTTCAGGAGGCCACTAATGGATGTGTGTCTCGGACATCAGTGTTTCTCTCGTTCTCTCTCCCTCCCCCTCTCAATCTTCCTTTTGGCCTATCTTCTACTCTCTATAAAAAAAAAAACATGGAAAAAATAGCCATGGGTGAGGATTAACAATAATAAATAAATAAAAACAACTACTCATTATAAAGTTCTTCAGTATTAGAAGACTTATCTAATTTTCAGTCTTTGATTGTTCTCATACAATTCCAATGTCCAGTTTTTGAACGGACATAACTTTATGTCTTAATATTTTTAATTGAAGCTTAATAATAGCAAGTATTAGTACAATTTTAATTAATCTAGTTTTCAAGTGGATTATGTGGGTCTAATTATTATTGTTACTTGCTGTTGGACTAAGAATATAATACATTTTATGCTAGTACATTTTAACATACAGAAGATGACTGATTTATATAACTTGCTGGGAAAACCAAGTTTAAATAGGAAAGTTGGAGAGATTTTGTTAATGGCAACCAATGGGCTAAATAAGGAATTTGCGGGTCATTGCTAAATAAATGATCTAAAATTGAGATATAAAATATTAGGTGCAAATAGAAAAAGTTCTATCACTATTTTTAATTACCAAAATTATATATTTTTTTAATTATGTGGCCACAAACCCATTTTACCCTTATTTAATTGAATCAGATATTTCTTCTCTCTTCTCTCTCTTCCCTCCCTATCTCGTTCTCTATTTCCCCTACCCCAGAGTGTTTTCATTGCATCTCAAAAGGTGACGTAGATTCTTCTGGTGTCTCTGCTTGTGTTTCTTTCACTGAACATTTTCCTAGATTCCATGTCCTCCAGAGCATGGAATCCACTGACACATTCATTTTTCATATGTCTCCATGTTTAGCAGGAAGGCTAATTTATTTTTTAAAATGTCCAGCAATTGTCTTTTCACCTGCATACTAACTTAGCAGTTGGAAAAGAAACTTTAGTGAAGCAATAATTAAAACAGAGATAAGGCAATCTATTTATTTATTTATTTTTATCATGGATTGCACAGGAAATATGGAAACCAGCAGACCAAATATCTTCTATACTGGATGTCTAAAGCATTACTTACATCATTAAGTAACATTTATCCCTTCATCCTTTGCGCCCTAAATTGTAAACTAAATAGTTGAACTTGCCTAGCTATCAACAACAACAACAACAACAAAAACACCTTACACTGTTGGTTTAACTTCTTTAAAAATTAAGACTTTAACAAATATTTAGAGATCAAAAGATTAATTGGAGACTAATTCTTTGAGATTTTATTACCCTTACGTTAGAGTTATTTAATGTATTTAGCACAAATATACAAAGAAATTTAATGTATAAAAAACTGCTAGGGGGAATTAAAATTCTTGAATGATAATTCTTTGTCCCTGAAACAAAAATCTTCCTTTTTTATGCCCTGCTCACATTTTACACTCTTGGTATTAGCACTGGTGAGAATTATGATCTGGCTCCCTTGATAATTGAAATATTTGATATGTTTGTATTGTTGAATAAAAGAGTGCAAAGAGCTATTTGTGTATTTCACATCTTCAAATTTTTCCATACATGTCATTCTTTAGAATTTGAGTCATTGAATTAATCAACTCCTTACCTGCCCTATCTCAGGATACCTATTATCAATTATAACAGATATCATTGTTGTAAAGTCAATACCAGTTATGCCATTTGCATATTATTTAAAAAAGCATTTGAAAACGTGTATGTCCTTCCTCATTAGACAATGGAATTTCATCCAATCAGAACAGAAGCCTGTTGCTTTCCTAAGCAGTGACTGGTCTTCCACACTCTCCTTCTTTCCCTTGTAGGTATGATATATATTGATATTTTTCACTCGGAGATTCCTCACTGTAGAAATTGTTTGGATAACTAATTAATGTTGAAGGGTTAATAATAAATATACACCCTTCCAGAGGGACTTCCATTCTAAAGGGGGACTTTAAATCAGACCTTAACCAAGAAAAATGGAATATCTAGTCAACGAATTGTGAAAACTGGAAGGGACTTCTCAATGTCCTTTAATATTCTCTTTACGGCACCTACGTTAGCCCCTCCTGTGGCCTTAAAACTTATTCTTTCAGGCGTGCTCATATTACTTTAAAGGTAATGCACTTGCATCTCCTGCAGTCTAACCAGGGCTAACATATTTAGGATTCATTCATTTAGAAAATATCTGCAAGTCTTTCTCATGAGAAAACATGGCTGTGTCGCTTTTGTGTGTGGATATACAAAGTGTTGCCCTCAGCTCATGGGGAGCCAAGATTGAGGGTGACATAATCACACTTCTCTACATTGGAGAAACATGTTTATTCTTTTAATGGTGAAATAATCTCACTGTCCATACAAATTAATAAAGAATTTCAAGGACTAATCACTGACTCAATATTCATTGATTCATTCAACAGAATTATGAGCACTTGCTGTGTCTGGCACAGATGGAGCTGTTGAGGATAGAGCACTGAGCTCAAGTCCTTGCTTTCATGAAGGGACTCTGCAGTGAGGTGGGAGGGAGGAGATAAAAAATAAATAAACTCAATATATAAAATGTCAAGTCGTAATTAGTGATATGAAGAGAATGCACAAAACAGAATATGTTGTGCGG